>NC_064927.1:107894368-109265021 GCF_023897955.1 Schistocerca gregaria
TTAATTGATGGCGGTCCATCAATGTGGCATCGTACATTCGAGTCAAAGTGCTTAAAGCAGGGTCATCCCTTTTAAGTACGTAAGACACCAAAATAAAATATATATCATTTGCTAACAGTACAAGTTGTGTAGGGAACATGTAGTAATAAAAAGCTTTCATGTAGTGAAGACTCTTAAACAGCTTCATATAAATATCCGAGAGCACATTAACGCATTTCTTGATTCACCCGCTCAAACACGCTGCAAGCAGTGCATTCTCTTTTCCCAGTGAATCCATAGTGCTCAAGGATAATTGTCGTAACATACTGAGGGTCACGTGGAGTGGTCGTTTGATTTGAGGCACCATGTTATGGATTGTGTGGCTCTTCCCACCAGCGGTTCGAGTCCTCCTTCGGGCATGGAAGTATGTGTTGTTCTAGGATAAGTTAGTTTAAATAGTGTGTAAGTCTATGGACCGATGACCACAGCAGTTTGGATCTTAGGAATTCACACACATTTGGACATATTAGGAAGTAGAGCTCTAGAATGCTTATTCAAGAACAGAGCCGTTGCCACACGTTAAAAAAAAGTAGAATTGTGCAGTCACTATCCCTCTTTAATAGCAATAACTAAAGCATGACCATACTTTGCACAATACACTCGCTACCATTGCTCAGATTCACTATTAGAATTATGGCATTACCTTATTCACAGACATACTGCACACACTTGAAGTTAAATAATTGAATGACGATGGATTCATAGTGATTATTGAGTTACATGCAGCTGGTGTGGTGTAAGGGACAAACACAAGTCTACTTTACTCTTAGAGTAATGCATTCTTTGCACTCAAGCGTACAGGAGGTTTATACATAACAAGATATTCCTTTTTTATGATCTGAGTGGCGGTAGCTATACACTGAATGCACTGAGTTGAACCCTTACTTGGCGGTCTGAATATATAAAAAGGACGCCACAGTGTATTAACTTGATTTACAATTATTAAAAAAACACGAAAAGATTTCGTGGAAGTGGTGAAATCAATAAAATAAAACAAGACGCTAGGGCTTTTTAAATTATAATTACATCCTTTATTGAACAACAAATATGTGAGTGCAGCAGGCTTTTTTTGCTACTTGCCAGTGTGAAAACGACACCTAGCTGGTGCGAGTGTGGACGTATCATAATTTCTTTTTATACACCTATAGTTAAGGATCAGAAATGTTAAGCTGTTGGTTGAACGTAAAGCTATGTTCCGAGATAAGGCACAGTAAGTGGGAAGTAAGGGGTGATAGATTTATTTCGTAAAGAGCTGCACAATATGCTAATGCAATGGTTCACTGGACCTGCTATAATGTACAAACAGGACTGGAAATACGACTGTAATAAAACGCCTCGTCAGCACCCCTAAGTGTATCCTCGCGTTTTCCTTGTTGCACTGTCGACAGTGATGTTGATTACATTACACCAACCCATACTGGTGATGTCTTTCCAACCCTTTCGTCCACAGGAGCGTTGTTGATTATCACATATTGTTGGACACCTGCACTTTATAACACTTGTTGTTGAGAGAGTTTTGGCAGGATGCAGCACCCTTCAGAAGCACGGACTGGAAAATTTAAATCTCAAATAATTTCCTACAAGTGAAGAGAAAAGAGACATGTAGCCAGAGTGAGTGTGGGCATAGTATAATTTTTACGGCTGCTGTGCACATATAAACGATAACTACACTTCTTATCTGGAATGTGTATATGTTGCAGTGCAAAGTTGTTATGGCTTATGTTTCAGCATGTCCAGAGAAAATGACTGTGTGCACAATCATGAGGGAGGTATAGCTTGAGCACATAGACAGCCATAGGAGTAGGAGTATGAGGAAAATTTTATGTGGAACATTATGTGTGCTATAGATATTGAGATTCGTTGCAGACTCGTGGCTGTCAAAAGCAGATATTTCCAGTACACCTATCTGTGGCAGACTGCAATGCAAATCATAACATTTAATTCTAGTTAGACTGATCAGTATGGGCCTTGTTCCCAATATTCTTGTGGGTCTGGAGGTGGCCATAGAAAGCATAGCAGCAAGCTCTCTCGGTCTTTCTGCAGTGGTGTACAAAGGATGGGCAAGCACAAGCACGGAACAAAGATAGAATAATACACTACTGGCCATTAAAACTGCTACACCACGAAGATGACGTGCTACAGACGAGAAATTTAACTGAAAGGAAGAAGATGCTGTGATATGCAAACGATTAGCTTTTCAGAGAATTCACACTCTGTTGGCGCCAGTGGCGACACCTACAATGTGCTGATATGAGGAAAGTTTCCAACCGATTTCTCATACAGGAGTTGACCGGCGTTGCCTGGTGAAACGTTGTGATGCCTCGTGTAAGGAGGAGAAATGTGTACCATCACGTTTCCTACCTTGATAAAGGTCGGATTGTAGCCTATCGCGATTGTGATTTATCGTATCGCGACATTGCTGCTCGCGTTGGTCGAGATCCAATGACTATTAGCAGAATATGGAATTGGTGGGTTCAGGAGGGTAATACGGAACGCCGTGCTGGATCCCAATGGCCTCATATCACTAGCAGTCGAGAAGACAGGCATCTTATACGCATGGCTGTAACGGATCGTGCAGCCACATCTCGATCATTGAGTCAACATATGGAGACATTTGCAAGACAACAACCATCTGCACGAATAGTTCGTCGACGTTTGCTGCATCATGGACTATCAGCTGAGAGACCATGACTGCAGTTACCATTGACGCTGCACCACAGACAGACAGGAGCGCCTACGATGGTGTACTCAGCGATGAACCTAGGTGCATGAATGGCAAAACGTCGTTTTTTTCGGATGAATCCAGGTTCTGTTTACAGCATCATGACGGTCGCATCCGTGTTTGGCGACATTGCAGAGAATGTACATTGGAAGCATGTATTCGTCATCGCCATACTGGCGTATAATCGGCGTGATGGTATGGGGTGCCATTGGTTACACGTCTCTGTCACCTCTTGTTCGCATTGACGGCACTTTAAACAGTGGACGTTACATTTAAGATGTGTTATGATCCAGCAGGATAATGCACGACCGCATGTTGCAGGTCCTGTATGGACCTTTCTGGATACAGAAAATGTTCGACTGCTGCCCTGGCCATCACATTCTCCAGATCTCTCACCAACTGAAAACGTCTGGTCTATGGTGTCTGAGCAACTGGTTTGTCACAATACGCCAGTCACCACTCTTGATGAACTGTGGTATCGTGTTGAAGCTGCATGGGCAGCTGTACCTGTACACGCCATCCAAGCTCTGTTTGACTCAACGCACAGGCGTAGCATGGCTGTCATTACAACCAGAGGTGGTTGTTCTAGGAACTGACTTCTTCGGATCTAAGCAACCAAATTGCATGAAAATGTAATCACATGTCGATTCTAGTATAATATATTTGTCCAATGAATACCTGTTTATCATCTGCAGTTCTTCTTGGTGTAGCAATTTTAATGGCCAGTAGTGTAGGTTTGGATTATTTCATAAAATGTAGCACTGTTATGCGTGTATACCCGGGGCCAGGAACAGTATCTCAGTGGATACATTTGTTCTGTGCTGGGGCTTGCCTATCCATTGTGCATCACTTCAGAGAGACCGAGAGAGGTTCCGGCTTAGGAGGGTTTGGCTCGTAGCTCCGCCTGGATGGGTGAAATTTGAACTAATACCCAGTTTTGTGTATCACTGCCTTCTGGACCTCGTGTGATGCGTGTATACTCCGTAGAAATTCGATGAGATTCAATAGGACGAGTGTTTGCTCTGGGAGTATTGATAGTGTTCGAACTCCAGCCAGTCAGGTTCTCCTGGGGTGGGAGCAATCCACAGCCGGCGGGCCATGGTCAAGGGCCGCCCGCATCTATGGCAGCAGTTTCCTCCGTTGGCGCTGTACTGTGGCATGGTGCGTGTGTGGGTCTGGAGGGTGAGTACATGGGATACAAGAGTGTTTTCAATGATTTCGGTTACCTAGTTGTGAATGGATCGTGTTTCTCAATACATCGTGGCGTATCTGTTGTTTTTACTATCCAGTCATGTGGTAGACTCTTTCCTCCCTACTTTTCCAACCTGCTGTAGCAGAGAGAACCAGTCAACTTAGGAATCTATAGCACTTTTAAAAAAGAAAGTACACTTAGTAGACCAATAGCTGTCAGGAGATCTATAACCATGACGGAGCTCTACAACCGTAACATCGAAATCTAAAATTCCAACTATCGTTTCATACACCACTGGCTCTAATGATGACATCAATTAATAATAATAATAATTGTTGTGGTTGGCAGGAGAGCCAACACCGTGTTACTAAAGGAGGCCGAAATGCACGCGTTTTAGCTCACGCAGGTTGGCATGAGGTCTGGAACATGACAAGGGAATTAGAATTGAGAAAAACGGACGTAGCTGGTGGAATACTTAACTTTAATCCATTAATGATGAACGTCGCTCGTGAGAGTACATGATTCACAAAATAAATGGTAACTGAATATGGCGCCTTGCTAGGTCGTAGCAAATAACGTAGCTGAAGGCTGTGCTAACTATCGTCTCGGCAAATGAGAGCGTATTTTGTCAGCGAACCATCGCTAGCAAAGTCGGCTGTACAACTGGGGCGAGTGCTAGGAAGTCTCTCTGACCTGCCGTGTGGCGGCGCTCGGTCTGCAATCACTGATAGTGGCGACACACGAGTCCGACGTATACTACTGGACCGTGGCTGATTTAAAGGCTACCACCTAGCAAGTGTGATGTCTGGCGGTGACACCACAATAATAATAATAGGTTTGGATTATTTCATCAAATTTCTCGTCAAAAATGTAACACTCTTGTTTATGCATGCAAACTAATAGGCAGTGTTGATTTTTTTTATTTTGAGTAGTTTTAAACTGTGTGAAGCAAATTGTTTAAACGTGATAGTAACAATTTAATTAATATTTCTCGTGGCACGTATTCTGAGGGAACGTTTGTGACATCTTCAAGATATGGTATCCCACTCCAGATGTAATAACTCCTGAAGCAATTCACGAAGTGTACCTCAAGAAAAGTGCACAGTAGGGCTGGGGCAGCTTAGAGCCTAAGGCAAAATCCCATGCTAGTTCCTATGTCAGCCGCAAAGCAAACTACAGCTCTCTCTCTCTCTGTTTGTATGTAACTCTTTAAAAGTGTTTTTGGAGCCAACCTGGGACTAGCTTTCTGTCATCGTCAATTTGTGTGTGTGAAATAGCTACTGCATCCGCCCTATATCCCCTACATCATGATCATGTGACTGGGAATTAATTATTTATTAACTGCAGCAGTATTTCTGGATCGTTTCCCAGTCAGGCATTTGCTTCAGAATGGAGACGTCTATCACGTGGGCCGGCATGCGACGTTATGCCCCACGCACACAGACCACTTGAGATGGCAGTGGACGCCGAAGGGAGGTGGGCTAGGATCAGTGCATGCCCGAGCGCGCCGCCGCTCCTCAGCCCCTCGCCGGCGTGGCGTGGCCCCGTAGTTGCCGTGGGCCTTGCGGTGCGTGATGGGGGGAGCAGCCTGCGTGGGTCACAAGATGTGAGAAAGTTTGTCAGATATGTTTAAGCGATCTGTGATGGTGTAATTACGCTCGCCCTTACGCGATCGGAATGTAAAAACCATCGCAATGTTTTAAATATTTCGCATATGGCATTCGATTTCCTGACTAATTCTTTAAATAAAGTATAGTCCATACACCATCTTGCATCCCTTTAATACCGAGCGAAGTGGCGCAGTGGTTATGAGACTGGACTCGCATTCGGGAGGACAACGCTTCAATCCAACGTCCGGCTATCCTGACTTATGTTTTCCGTGATTTCCCTAAATCGCTTCAGGCAAATGACGGGATTATTCCTTTGACAGGGCATGGCCGACTTCCATCCCCATCCTTCCCGAGACCAATGGCCTCGCTGTTTGTTCACTTCCCCTAAATCAACCCATCCCGTTAATTTTTTAAATAAACAATATTCCACACATTGTCGGAATTGTTTAAATAGTATTCCATGCAATACAATCAATTAAACAATGTTTCCAGAAGGGGACAGAGGCAGGAAAACTAGGGATAATTAATTAATTAATTAGTCAGTAAAATTGATACAGTGGTAGCGGACAGTGGGGTATTCAAATAACCTGAAGCTGCTCGTGAATACCGAAAGTGACACAGTTTAGCTATTTCTCACCAGTTTTCATTAAATTAATTAATTAATCAATTAATTTGATATCAGAAGTGGTGTTGAGTTTCTGTGAGCGTGGGAGGAATAGGTGTGACATGGAAAACCACCTAACCAGACATTAAGTGAAGGACCTGTCAATCAAAGGGATGGGTTATCCCCAGGGGGTCTTAATCCTCTTTGCACAACAATAGGTCAAGTAGCTATCAATCAAAAGAGAACATTTGCCCATGAATGTACCTGCAACCTGCAATGTGTGCTGATTCTCTATTTGTCCGCCTACTGCCGATATCTATATGCAAGATGCAGAAGTGATTTTTTTCGATCTGTACAAGACACTTTTGCCGCCGAAAGTCTCGTAATTCGTCTGTCTGCACAAAAATTTTGGCAGACGGTGCTCCCACACTGGCAGCAAAAGCAGCAGTAGTTTGGCGGGTTTCACATCGAAAAATTCAAGCTTTTCTTGGCAATGTAATTGAAGAAGTGTCTTTGGCCATAATTTCCGTATTTTATGATCTGTAGGGCATTTTTGCAGGATTTAACTGTCAGTGCACTATGACAGCTGTATGTTTTTTCTTTTCGATCTGTACAAAATAGTATTTCCACTGGAAATCTCGTCTACACAAAATGGGAGACAGTGTTCATACACCGGCAGCAGTAGCAATTTGGCAGGTAAATTCAGTAAGAACCAATCAGAATGATTCATTCACAAGACATCCTTTGTATGAGACATACGAGCCTCTACAGACCGGTCTGAACAGGACGGAGGGCAGGGTATTTATGGAAAGTTTTGTGACGACTGAGAGTAACATGATATCTTCATTATTTGAGGGTTCAGAGACATGTCCACCTCTGGCAGGATGGTGTCCCTCACCCACCATTGTGGCTTTAGAGCATCTCTAGACCAGCAGCTGCAGGACATCGAAAATTCATCGAAAATTCCAGCCATTGTTCTAGTCTGTAGGACAGTGCTTCGAATTGTTCTGATTTTCCCGTCTGTGGTTAGATAGTGCTTCGAGAAGTGAGGAAAATGACGTCCCTGACTCTAGCAGCAGCAGAAAATATAAGACTAAGCTCACTCACCATTTCAGAAAAGTGATGAACATCACAGCAGCTTTAGGACTCTGAAATTTTTCTCTCTCCAGCAGTGACTTCAAACAAGCAGCCAAGACCCGAAAAGTGGTGAGCGTCCTGTTTTTAGTGTTATGACGATATTTATTTCGACTTTCAAATATCATCGTTTCGGCGTGTAAAATCAGATATTGCGGCTGATATCGGTTTAGGAACCTATTTCCCACAAAATTATCTGAAGTGTCTCTGGAAGTTTTCCCAAGTGTTCAGCAAACTTTTCTCAGAGTCCATGTTCGAGTGTGGCGGTATACAGCGCAAAATTAATGCGAACTACTCTGCAGCGATGTTTTCTGAAGGTGTATTTACACATGTATTCAGCTGGATTTAATGACTCCTGAACCAGCTCGTGCTCAAGGACAAGGGCACTTCCCACAAAAGCGCGCGAAGTGTCTAGGGCAAAGTTTCACAAGTGTGCCATAATCTTTTTTTAGAGTCTGTGTTCAAGTGTGGTGGTACGTATTGCGAAATTGAAGCAAACTATTATGTAGCGATCTTTATGTAAGAGCATTTAGAGATATACTCAGTTGGATTTAGTAACTCTTGAAGTTCATGTTCAGGAACAAAGAGTATCCATGCACCAGGGATGGGAAGGAGGATGGCCACAGGTATCTGCAACGTGACAGGAAGAGCTAGCGCGCAAACCTGCAGCTGCTGCATAACCATTCCGTAAGCTGGCGTGCTCGCTCACCGAGCTGCAAGCCAGTGCACTGCCTCTCTTCTAGTAGGGTGTGGAGACCCTGGGGTGCACGTCTTGCCTCTTGTACTTCGGAAGACTGACTGACGAATGCTCTACAGTTACAGTAGACATTTATCAGCATGAGTTGCGGAGTGTAACTTAGCCCCATCTTCATTATTTCAAGAAGCATATTCTTTTCATCAAATATCATTGCTATTGATACAGTCCTCAGATCCTAATATACTCCTTCTTCAGCATAGACATCTCGTCCATTGAACACAGTAGACAATTAAGGCTGACCTCCCAGTCAAGCAACTGTATGCAGACTGAGTCCTTTTCCCGCCATTTTCTCCCTAGACCGCCATCTTGGATTGCATTACAAGAGGGGGGAGGGAAAGGGACGATAGCGCCCTCAGGTGGTGTTGCTATGAATTAGGTCAGTTGGACTCTGGACCTCATGGTGAACACACTAGATGGAGCTGCTGCCTATGACAGCTCAAATTGTTTAAATAAACAGTGCATGCAAAATAAAGACTCACTTCAATCTTGGCACCCAGCACTGACTGAGTCCTTTTCTCGCCAATTTTCAGATGGGGCGAGGAGGGGAGGGGAGGGGGAGGAGAGGATTGTTATATTAGTGGAAGTAGCCCAATTGACCATTTTCCCGCCAAAATTCGAGCTGCCCACCATACCACATCTATGGCCGCCATCTTGGATCCGCCATCTTGAATAAATTTGACAACAATGAAACATGAGGTGGCATATACGTTTCCCTACTACTAACAGCCTTGCAAGAGGCATGTAGCAGTTACTCTGCAACAAGGGAGCCATGAATTTCAACTCTGAACATGCTCTTTGTCGTGGCATCAATTTGGAAAATTAAACTTTCAGAGCATGTAAATAAAACGGTAAAATAAGACAGAGCCAGCATTTCTGAGGTATACATTCAAATGAGACTGGCCATCAAGAAAATACTTTAAACTCTGGTTGGGCCAAAGTGACAATATATAGTTGAAAATAAATTTTAATATGTTGTGGTTGTATGTAGAAAAGGCACCACTACTGTATACTGTTGTCCAGGAACAGTTGACCAAACCACTACACAGTACGGACAAACAATGGTTCAAATGGCTCTGAGCACTATGGGACTCAACTTCTGAGGTCATCAGTCACCGAGACATAGAACTACTTAAACCTAAGGACATCACAAACATCCATGCCCGAGCCAGGATTCGAACCTGTGACCATAGCAGCAGCTCAATTTCATACTGGAGAGCCTAGAACCGCTCGGTCACAAAGGCCGGCCAATAGAGACAGTTGTATTTGTACTAATGCTGGGTAAATGTTTAAATTTTTCTGTCTGTTTTTATCCATTCATTTGCCTAAGTAGGTTAAAGCAAATCTTTAAACGTGGTATGTCCGCAGCAATCAAGCATAATGAGATAGCGAGAAAAGATAAAGGACATTAATTTTGTTATGTTTGTAAAGGCTCCTATCAGATGCTTCATCGATTTTGGAGTGTCTGTCTTTTTCCATCCATGAGAGAGAACGTGGATTTTTGTTCAGTTCACTAATAATGTGATATAATTTAATTGTTATACCATAAAGTCAACTTCATTTTACTACTACCTTATTTCATCTGATCTGGCTATCTGCGTTGCTGGCATCTGTAATAGCAGGAAATTTAAGAAGAGCAAGCAGCATGCCATAACATGGTCTTCAAAGAAGAGGTAAATAACTTCAGTGCTCCAAGAACTATCATTTAATATTCCAGTATCGTATGTTACAGATTTTACGTGTGGAGTGTGCGTCGCTGTAAATAAAGTAGCTGAGACACATGCTCCTGAACGAACTCACTATTGTTGTGTGTCTTGTGCGGCGGCAGCAAATTTCCATCATAATTATTATTTTTAAAACTATTAATTAATTAGAATAAAACAACTCTTCATGTCATATTAAAAGAACACGACTTTGAACATCTTAATTGACCATACGGGAGGAAAAGAAACATACAGCTTTATCCACTCAGTTAATTTCTCTCCAAACTTTATCTTCTTATGTGAATTCACTCTATCACCATAACCACTCAATTGCCCAGAGAGATTCTACTGACTGAAACAATTTAATGATAGAAACATAAATATAGCAAATCGCGCCAACTATGCATGAGGAAATGGAAAGAACACGTGAGGGAATAAATCACTGATCGATAACACCATGGTAAAACAGATGAAAAACACGAAATTACTGAAAATAAACTACACGACTACAAAGACTAGATTCAGTTATGAAGAAACTCAAACAGTTCAATGAGACCAGGAAAGCTGAACGTCCCACTGGTTCACGCAAAATTCGGTGCCTAAAAACAAAAGAGGTTCTTTCAATCCATATGTGGCATATCGCAAACCAGTGCTTAACAGCACTGGTTAAAAACAGTGTTGGTTGCAACCAAGACTGTTTTTAATCAATACAAAAGAGGTTACTAAAATCTCTCAATGCTACCGAAATATAGGTACTCAAATAACACATTAGATTCTGTTATTCATTGTAACTAGGATTATAGGTTGAAGTGCATCGACCACAGCTGAAGGCTCATTGAACATGGAACACATGGAAATAGGTGTAACTAAGCACACATGGATAATGGTAAATGAAAGCATACATTAATCAGAGTAAGGAAAAGACTCGTAAATTAGAATAGAAAGAAGCACATATGCAAGTAGACACAATTATTATCACATTCACACAAGGTAAAGATCGTTATAACATAGCCCAATTATCAAGCGGTGGAGGACATTCCACACCTCAATGTTCCAAGAGAAATATCACGACTCTTACTGTGGGGGAAAGAGCTGATTGCTAGATGTGGGACAGCAGTAAAATGGGGTTTTCATAGACGTAGCTTCATGTGTGTGGCAATTTTTGAGAAATCGTGTACTAAAAAGTCTGGTAACCTTGTTTTCTTATATATGTGGGGGCACAGCAGGAAACACTATATCTTCGCTTTCAGTGAATATTCTGTACATTCCAAGTATCAAATAATGCTTCTTTGTGTATGGACATTCACCAGTTGAAATGGACTCAATATGTGCCAGCTTCGAAAGAAAAAGTAAACATTTGGATTTTTTTGATTGTACTGGCTGGTATACCATTGTAAAAATGAATAAGTACAGAATGACAGAACTAGATGAAACTTAAATTTTAGATTTCAGCCAGAATCGTAAGAAACTAATTAGGAATAAGAAAACTGCTGAAAAATGGAGAAACTGTAAAATGGCTTAAGATTATTTGTATGTGTTGTGACCAGACAGAGCTGCTTTCACCCGGTCATAACTGTGGGTTCTTTGATTGCTTCCTGACGTGGCACATCAAACTAGAAGAAAAGAAATACTAGTTCACTCTTTTACATAAATAAATAAAAGATTTACTTGACTTTGCCACATTTCTTTGCCACAGGAGTACTTGATAATTTACAACTGTCATCACCTGATGCACCAAGTAACAAACTGTTCTTTTGATGTACATTGTTCAACATTTACAATAGTGCAAGTTCATCTGAAACTTTAACCACTCGTTGATCCTACACTATAATGCTGACTGCTGTAGCTGAGGTCGCGAACTAGGCGGAACTCTTGTGTGCTCGACAACTTTTGTAGCACCGCGATCGCTGAAAGATACCACAGGACGTAATTCTGGAAACATCAATGTGGCACGGCATTATTCAAGTACTCTCATGATGATCAAGACTTTCAAATTTTGCGTATCAAGAAAAGACGTCGCTCACGAAATGTGGAACCTGCACATATACTCTGCTCAGTATAAGATGAACCTCTCCGCATAGGCAAAAGAAAGAAAAACAAGATCTCATAGATTTATGTAATAAAAGTATTATATGTCCTAAGTAGCACACATTACGCGGTATGAAGGACTCAGTATTGCTAGCAACTTTGAAAACGAGGAAAACGTGAGTCACATGAATAGTTTACATGTCTTTTTTTTTATCTCCTTTTTTGTTGTTTGTTCATCATCTTAGCTATTTCATGTTTACTACTTTCACATCTACATCTACATAGATACTCTGCAAGCCACTGTATGGTGCGTGGCGGTGGATACCTTGTACCACTACTTGTAATGTCTTTTCCTGTTCCACTCGCAAATAGAGTGAGGGAAGAACGATTGTCTATATGCTTCCATATGACCCTGATTTCTTGTATCCTCTTTCTTTACGTTTCTTGACGATGGCACGTATACCTGAGCTAATATTGTTGGCATTGGTTTACGGTCAATTCCGATAAGAGGAACCCAGTCACTGGACCATAAGGAGTAACTACTTCCCTATTCGTAATAAATCACACTCCCATTGTACCATTGTCTGCTGCTATTGGCAGTGCTCTATATTCATATGACCAGAAATCATTATCCTTTTTCCATTTAACTTAACTGGTCCCTTCCCCCCTACCACCCCCCCCCCCCCCCACGTTCTGACTAGACTAAGTCATTATATTTCCCTCTCCAGATATTCCAACATCCCTACCACATTCAAATCTCTGATGTTCTACGCTCCAACTCTTAGAATGTTTCCCTCTCGTTGGATATTCAATCTCTTCCTCATGTTAACCTACCACTTAGCAATCCCTTTGAGAGATCCAAATGGAGAGACTAATCTGGAATTTCAGGTCAAAGGCAGGATCATAATGACACTTTTTCTATTAGGGGCTACATGTGTACTGTGAATAGACATTGTGTGTCTTTAATGCAATGGTTTCCATTTCATTATGTACCCTCATGCTTTTCATCATTGCAGATTTTTCTACCTTTTAGGGGCAGTTTACTACCTCATGTGAAAGAGGTTGTCCTGAAAGTTAGTCTCTTCTGTCTTCTTTGATAAGGCTTTTGGCATAATGAGGATGAATCCTTATACTAGAAGCCTTCACCATTACTAATGTTTTTTATTTAAAATTTAAATTGTGGCTCATTTCGAACCTGGCAGCCGTGATGGTTTAATTACTATCAGATGCTACTCCTAGATGACAGGGCTAATGTCAATATCGTACAGTGCTGAAGTTGACTTGTATCATAAGAGAGCCTAGAGGTGCCAAGAAGAGGCAGCATACGATCCTCTGTGCATGGCGCTTGTGCCGGCTCCACTGATCACAAGTCATTTCCAGGTAACACTGTTAAGCACTCGATTGCAGCAGCCTGACAGACACACTCCAGTACTGATTGAAGCTACATATCATGCACCATGCAGCGTCCTGCAATTGACCTGGTTACGCCTCAGTGTATCTGTTTTTGGAATAGCTCTTTGATTATTCTATGCCTGGATGACTTATTTTGCTTCAAACTGGTTTCTGACTTATTACTGGCAATCCTGAATCAACACATCGTTCTTGCAACAAACGCACGCTAGCTGCTGGTAGTCCCACTGCACTGAACTTTGCTGTTTATGGTTCTGCCTCCTCCTCCAGTGGTCAGTTTGCAGGAAGATGTGATGCTGTCCTTTATGGCCACTTCTGGCTGATACTATACAGTCAGAGAACATACTAACCTAATTCTTGGGGTGGAATACCTGGGAGGCTACAAAAGTTTTGGTGTCCAATGGAATCAGTCTTCATGTGGAGTTTAAGGCAGCACATACTGGGTTGAACAACACCAAACAGAGAATTAGTTTTCCATCACTTTAAAGCAGAGTACTAAGACGGAAGTTCTAGTTGTCTGGAATTGGTTTTTTCTGTCAGTTCTAGCTAGTTTGCAGTTTCATGAACTGTTATGACACTGATGCCGTAAACGTCACTAAAAATTAAAAGTGCTGCTAATTTTCGATGTTTTAATGATTTAAAAATTGCTGTAAAACTAATGTTTAAGTAGAAGTTTAGTTTTAGAGCATGTACAGCTGAAGTGTTAACATGAGTGTTATAACTGTAATTACTGTCAAATAGCAGTAATAATAGTTGAAATTTCATGTTGAATGAAGCTAAATACTATAATGTTGTTTTTCGCAATAGAAAATATTTTATGTTTATGTAGAGAATTTGAGAGGTTTCCAACGATTTAGAGGACAGAAATAACTATTTGCATTATTGTATTTTACAGTTAACAGTTGATCACTTTATATAGGATGACATAGAATAATGGGAATGTTTGAAATGAGTAGTGGGAGCCATGGGCAGAAGGTAGTCACTACAGGTTCGTGACAGTTAACGAGTGAACAGTCCGCCATTTCAGAAATTACGGATCTGTGGATCGGACAACAGCGTGCATTAGCCATAAAAATGTTTTATAACAAGAATGATAGTTTGGTAGCGGCGCAGAGGGAGTTTAGAAGTTTTAATAATTTAGGACATCATTATGCCGTTCCGAGGAAACACGCAATAAAACGTTGGATTAATAACTTTGAGGAGACTGAATCTGCCCTGAAGAAGAAACCAACAGGACGACCAAGAAGTGTGCGTTCTTCGGCAAACATTGATGTTGTACGTGAATCTGTCTCACGGAGCCCATGGCGTTCAATTCATAAGTAAGCAGCAGTGGTTGGAATGTCCTGGGAGAGTGTAAAGATGAAAGTTTAAATCAAAATGAAGAATTCTGCAAACGAACTGTAGATGGTGCAACAACTGAAGGAAAACGATTACCGGTAACGATTACGATTCTGCTGACAATTGATAACAAAAATAAACAATTACCATGAATTTCTAAACAAGTTGTGGATGTCAGATGAGGCACAGTTTCATCTCACAGGTTATGTGAATAAACAGACCTACTGTTACTGGGCAAATTACTGGGCAAACACAAATCCTAATGACGTCCATGAGCGTAATTTATACGCTGGTAAATGACAATATGGCGTGGTGTTTCATCACATGGGATTATCGGACCCTATTTTTTCGCAAATGAATGGGAAAACACAATAACTTTCAGTGCCGATCTTTACGTGGAGATGTTACGAACTAACGTTACACCTGCATTGAACAACTTTACAAACGTTCAAGAAACCTGGTTTCAACAGGAGAGAGCTACATCACACACTGCACGGCAGTCAATGATATATGTGCGAGATTTGTTTGACAACCCTGTGGTCTCACGATTCGGTAACATTCCCTGGCCCCCTAGGTCGCCAGATTTATCCGTTTGTGATTTTTTCTTGTGGGGCTACCTCAAGAGCAAAGTCTACACGACTTTACCCAGAAGCCTGGATGAGTTAAAACAAAGAATTCGGGATGCTATTCACAGTATCCCAGCTGAGATATTACAGCGGTCAATGACGAATTTCAACAGCAGATGTCACGAATGTATTCGTACAGGAAGACGCCATATAAAGGATGTAATTCTTACAAAATGATAAATGCCTTCAGTGTTTCGTAAATGGCAAAGTATTAAGGTTTTATTTACCACGAAAGCTATTTCTTTCCTTCATCACATCTAGTTTTATAGGATTGTGGAAATGTTCCCGTTTTTCTGTGTCACCCTGTACTTGCATAGAGTGAACACAGCTTAACCTGCTCTGTCGCTGTTGTAGTGGCAGTTAAATCAGTTACAGGAAACATCATCTTCTATGGAAAATATTTACTAATCTAACATTTAGCTAATTTAGTAATGTTTATTCATACATTTGTTACTTTTGTAAATTATGTATTGGTATCATAAGTTGATTAAACAAAACTACCAAAAAGTTCTGTATTCACAATTCTTCATTGAGTTGCTGTAGCTAAGTAATTTTTACTGTCCAAAAACTAACGCCACAATGGACAAGTGAGGAGACTGCTGCAGAGTAGCGAGAAATATTAGACTGTTTGAAGACTGCCTACACTTTCTTTTACATTCTGTTTTGTGAAGCAGTCAGCTTTGATAAAGATGTTAGTAGCCTTTGGTGCTGTTGTAGTTGTCTAGTGCTTTAAGATTATAGAGAAAGTGCAGTAAATTCTAAAAGTTGGATCTGGCTAGGGAGTAGCACAAGTAGAATTAGAACATTTGAGAGCAGCAGTTGACAGCAGTAATATTAGAAATGGAATAGATGTCTTGACCATAGTCAAACCTGACAGATAAGGTTGAAGATATGCAGCATATGTGCTAGCTTTGCACTAGATGGTATCAACAGAGTAACTCCTCTGGAGTCTGTAGACAAAATGTGCTGACAACCCATTAAGTTCAGGAAGACTGACAATACAAGAAAAAAGTGCAAGCCAAGAGTAGTGCTAGTCAGAGGGTCAAAAAGGCCAAGAATCTCCTTCAGATAGGGAGTAACGTTGGTAGAGCAGTGCCAAAAGTGACCAAGAACTCCTTGGGTAGCAAATGCAGTTAAATTTGTGGGAAAGTTCTGGTAAAATGCAAATACTTTAGAAGTAAGGGAGACTATTCAGCCAAAAGCGAAAGTGCTCTTGGTGACTGACAGACTCAAAAAAAGAAAGAAAACTTGCTGGATTTTGGAGTAATCCTTATTTGAGCTAGAGTACAAATACACAAAGAAAAGCGAGTGCACATGCACACATTTGATAACACACTAATACATTTATTTGAACTATGTACTCTCAGTAGCTGAGTTTTGTATAACTCTGACTGCTGTAGGTTCATCTGTGGTGATGAGTTACATACAATTAGAGTAATGTTCTCGATAGCGACAAAATGATCTTGAGTGCTGATTCACATATCTATGTCTCTGAATATTAATAATACATGATCGCGTCATCTTACTTTGATGTAATGTTACTCACTGCAGTCGTCCACACTACTGTCAAAAAATCTGTAGACACAGTCAACCTTGGTGAGGTCCGAACTGACGCTGCTATTGAAGGATGTGCCTGCCAAACACTGTTTCAAGCAGTGAGGTCATGTGGGTTCCACATGCTCTGGTGGCGTGTACACATGGCGCTACCTCTCTCTCCTTGGAGAACAGCGCGTTGAGGAAAGCAATCTCGGCTGGTGGCACACTGGTGGCAGATTCAAAAGTGTTGTCTCTTGCGTAGCTGTGAGTGGTGTGCCAGGTGCGGTTGACAGAGATGCTGTTGATACTGCAAGGTAAATGTTTCTGTAAGACAGAGCTGTGTATCAACCACATACATCATTACAATTAGTGGAGAAACAAAACCTATGGCAGTGACAGTATCACAATACATTTGGACTTTTCCATCAAAACATTATAAACTTGTTAGTAAGGAAAATGAGATCATATCCATATAGGACACTGAAAAATGTAAAGTTATTCTACAGATTTTCTATGCGTAAAAGAACGTCATCTAGAAGCCACAGAAACAGAACAGATGCATGTACATTGTTCAGTCACATTACTGTGACCACCTATCAGAAGCCAGAATAGCCACCTTTTGTAGCATAGACCACTACAAGATGTGTGGTAAGAGAGGACAGGGTTATGGAGCAATGGCAACTACAGCGCCATCACCAGCTGTTCTAGGTTTCTCAGTGGTTCCACAGATTCCTCAGTGAATTTAAATACAGGGAGGTTGGTGTCCAGGAGTGTATTGAAAACTCATCCTGGTGCCCTTCAAACACAGATATACACTATAAGCTGTGTGACACATTGCATTGTCTCGCTGGTAGATGCCATTGTGCTGAGGAAAAGCAGACTGCATGTTGTGGACATGATACCCAAGGATAAATCCACACTTATGTTCCATTGTGCCTTTCCAAATGTCGAGATCATCCACAGATTGCCACAAAGTCTTTCGTCAGACCATAACACCATTGCAGGTTGTTTGTGTTCATATGTTTTATGCCATACACGCCAATGGCCATCTGTCCGATGGAGCATAAAACAAGATTCGTCTAAAAAATCCAGCTTTTAGTCACTCAGTACACATCTAGTTGAGGTCCTGGCATGCAAATTCCAGACGTTGTCGCTGATGAACAGCATTCAGCATGGGCGCATGAACCAACAGCTTGCTGCAGAGGCTCATTCGCAGCAACATTCACTGATTGGCTGTTGAGGAGACACAGTTGGTAGCCCCTTGGTTCATCTAGGTGGTCAGTTGCTCAACAGTTGTATGTCTATTCAAATGTACACATCTGCGCAGCCATCATTCACCGCTGTCACCTATGGTCTACTGTGTGTCACAGTTGGCTCTGTGCCAGTTCTAGATAGCGCCATGTTGCCATGCATGGGATATTTTGCCCACAGTGGCATGTGAACAACTTATAAACTTAGCCAGTTCAGAAATGTTTCCCCTCATGACCCAAAAGGCAATGACGATATCCCTTGGATGCTAGATAAATCACTTTGTACCTGCATTATGACAGTGTCTGTACTCTTTATCGTGTCCCCCGAGTTGCTTCACGTACCCTCCACCGCTATTACTGCCACCTGCCATCTGTGAGTGGTTACTGCACGTTGACGTCGAACGTAGCTGGTGATGCATTAATGTAGATCATGTAGATGGACACTAATTTATACTACATTACTATAGTCATAATATGAGGAAAGAGCCATATACATAATAAGTGGTATGAAGTCCTACTGTCCCAGGACTCAGACCTCAGTGGATTCTGTATAGAACAACTCTTTAGTGCTGCACTTCAGTAGCTTGAAGTATAGCAATTCTGGCAGTTTGTAGGAACCAATAGGAAGTGTATTAAACTATTAGAGGAGATACTAATAATACTTAAAAGTAACAACAGGGAAATGGTGATATGTGGAGATTTCTGCTTGAATAATCGTGATCGAGGCACCTCGAATTCGTGATGCTCGACTTGGATTTAACCCCCACAATAACACTCTTAACAGAATAGTACGAACTGCAAGAGTGATTGATAATTTAGTTCTAAATAATCTGTGTTTAATGAAATATGACCCAATAATAAATGGTTTATCTGAGCCTGATTTTCAATTGGTGACATTAAAGCTTCTCCATCGAACAGTTATAACTAAGAAAGTATGAATTAAAATTCACAGCAATTGTAAATTAGTTACTTGGCTCCATATTCCCTAGATATTAATTGCAACCTCTCCATTTGATATGTGACAGGACTTTTTGACAATATCACACACACACACACACACACACACACACACACACACACACACATACACACATACACACACACTCCCTGTATACATGTGAACTCAAGTTACCTCCTCATGTCTAATGTATTGTCCAATGTATGTGCAACCTAATCTGAGAACTGCTGCAGGAAGTTTGGTCCAGTCTTCATGAGTAAGTATTAATATAAATGTTTTGTACATGTAGTCTGCATTATGATGAATTAAACTTACGGTGTGAAAAAGATGACACTCTCACCTAGTGGACAAACCAGGGACGGCTCGTAATTAAAGACTTTGAGGAGCAGCCACCCAAAAATATACATGAAAATAAATTTCTAAACCATGTGTTACAAATTTGCATCATGATGCAGTTCGCATGTTTCCCACATTGAGTTAAATAATGCCGGTCAACGTTTTTGGAACTGTTTTTGTACATGTAGTCTGCATTATGATGAATTAAACTTACAGTGTGAAAAAGATGGCACTCTCACCTAGACTTAAAGATGCGCCTTGAAATCCCACTTAGCTCTATGAAGCAGAGGTTTGGAGGTGGGGTTTCTCTTGAGTAAGGCTCTTATCACCAGCCCTGTTGGCTCTAGTCGTTCAGTCTAAGAGTGTCCTACCAACCTCCACACAGTTTTCACGATTCGATGCTTATACCAAAAGATAATGAACAGATTTGCTGTAACTCCGCTGTCGAATCCCTGTCTCTATATATCTCTGTTATTCTGTGATGCGGCATAAATCGACGTCCAGTATTATTGCTTTCGAAGCGTTTTTAGATAGTTGTTCCTGTTCTTCCACTGGCTATTCTATCCTGTGTTAAAATGGGTTTGGAAATCTCTCACTAGAGTGCACCAGTACCCGGAAACATAAGTATTACCACGTAGGGAGAGAAATGGAAGAAAGCTAGCGTAATATGTTTTGTTACTTTAGTTTCTTTGATGCCCACTATGTTAGCGCGTAATGGGCGTTATTTTTGCGATTGTGTTTCTTTATGTGAGGGTATTGGACCTCGGCGAAATGAGTTATACTATCTTCCGGGTACCTTCACTGTACCACGAGTTCATAGCACAGCAGGAATTCAGTGTGCAATTTATGAGGTAAAAATTTGAAACATGCCGACAGGATAAAAGTGAAGAAACTTGGATGCCCAGACCAGACCTGAGAATCAATCAAGAAAATCCAGAAAAGGGTATACACAAAATTTTAGCAGAACAATATACAATGATTCTGCGTTGTCATGTGTATGTGAAGTGAAAAACGTATTTTTCTGTTCCACTTGTCCTGTGACAAACTGCAGTGATAGTACTTGGAGTGAGGATGGTATCACACAATTAAAATATATTCACACAAAGGTGAAAAAACACTATTCTAGAGAAAAACATTTAAATGGTGTTTCTGAATTTTCAACGCTATGGAAGTGAACATTATTTGCCAACCAGAAAGTGCTTACCGCCTTATCATAAAGATATACAATGAAAATATCTAAAAACGGCATATCTTGAGTAAACTGATAGACTGCATGAAATTTCACGGCGAATTCGAGCTGGCTTTAAGGGGTCACAATGAAATAGTAAATTCCAAGAAGCCAGGGAATATTCGAGGACTAGTTATATGATGGCAGAACTTAACGGCATCTTGAAACAGCACATCGGAAAATCGTGTTTTCTTATGCATTTCCAAAACAATTCAAAATGAACTATTGGAATCAATTTAAGAGGTATGCCTAAATCTGATCAGGAATGAACCGTCGAAGACAAATTTCCTTGCTATCGAAGTTGACGAAACTACTGACTGCAGATTTGTCACAACTGGTCGTCATAGTTCGCTATGAGTTGCTGGCAAAAATTAAAGAAATATTTATTGCCTTTGTGCGTCCAAAAAGTCACACTGCAGAAGATGTAACTGCAGTCGTTTTGAGCGAGCTAGAGAAAACGAACATAAACGAAATACATGAGACACTGATAGCTCAGTGTTACGAAAACGCACCTGTTATGAGTAGCCTCAAAAGTGGAGTTCAAATCAGAATTACAGAGGTGTATAAAAATGTTCACTTCATTCAGTGTTATGCATATCAGTTAAATTTAATTGTTGGACGTCGTGTGACAGGCAATAAGTAAGTGCGGATCTTCGTCTGCAACTTAAAAGAATTTATACCTGTTTTCCTAATCTCCTAAACGCACAACTGTTCTCGATGAGGTAGCCAAGAAACTTATTCCTGTTTTTCCTCAGTCCATCAGATGGAATTTCAAATCACGGAGCATAACAACTATACACAAATACCAGAAGGAAATTGTTGAATACACAGAATGAATCGTTGATGTTGATAGCAATGATAACAAGACAATAAGCAAGATCATGGGACTCAAGGTTTTTTTTGCAGGACTTAGATTTCCTCTTCTGACTTCATTTATCTTTTTTAATAAAATTGTGCCTCATTGTGGCACTGTCTTCAACCAACTCCAGCAAGGAATATTGGTACAGTGAAAACTGTTGAATACATATCTCAGTTTGCAGCTTCTGTCCAGCATGTTAGAGCCTGGCTAGACACTGACAGTCACTGGGAATGGGGCCTCTAGGGCCGTGTCTTGTCCCAGAGCAGTCATTGATGGTTCAAAGAGTTGAGCAACTGACGAGTGATATTTAAAATTGAATCATTGTTTTCCCACATAAAATTGTTTTCCCAGAAAAACAACTGAATATAGCTGTCAATTTGTTTAAATTACGGTGTTCAGACTTACGTCATGAACTAAATGTACTATACAACCGAAATGTAAGCGCCAGGTGCTTTGACTTGGTTGAACTTTCATTGTGAAAACAATTCGGCAAAAGCGTGTCCTGAAAGTGTTAAACTTCTGCAGATAGTAGTAACCTTTTCAATGACAACATGAGAGGCAGAATGCTCTCCCTACTTTGCTTCGGTTAAAGTTTACAATGAGCCGCGCACACAAAGATATCGGCAACGCCTATGCATGTATGAAGGGGAGACGAGCTGATTTCATTTACAAACAAGTGAATTAAGATAATCAAAAATGCATTAATAGATGATAAGAAGCAATTCCTTTGTTGTAACTATCAGTGTGGCTTACGAAATTAAGTGCATAAAAAGGGTAGTGATATGTCTAGCTACTAACGTTACATTTTTCAAAACGCAACCCCATTCATAGTACTGCTTCTTGCGCTAAATCTCAAATTTGTCAACATTTTAGCACAAGAAACCGTACTCAAAACTACACTCTTTGGAGATACCTTTCATGTGTTTAGATCACTTAAAATCAATAAATCTGATATACACATATATAAATAGTACGACAAGTATGGTACGTAAATTAACATGGCGGTTTCTCACGCCAGATAGTAACAGTAGGGACATCACTCTTTCGTCACGGGAAATTCAACCACCGCCGTCTGAGGGCATTAAACGTCCAAAGTTTAGAATTGGAAACACCGTAAAAAAGCTGACATATACCGCGTTAGAGATCTCTCCAAAACACGTATTTTAATACTATTTCTTGTGGTAAATAGTGGACAAATACGCCAGGTGATAAGTAAGCTACCTACAGATCTTATGTTGGAGTTAGCTTTCGATGTTATTTATTAATTGATTATGAAACGGAAAGAAGATACAGTATCTAAACGTTCGGCTGGAGTGTCATATCCTCCCCCCTGAAATCTTCGTTGTGGTGACATGCAGATCTGTAGCGCAGTCCGAGGTCTAGGTTGGTTCCACCCGATTAATTCTGCGTCCTTCTCCAGTACGGAAACCACGAACCGCGTCTAAAACAGCTGCCATCACTCAAGAGAGCAGCAATGCCGTAACACAGCAGAAAGTGCTACCAAATTTTCATCTGGTGCGATGGTCTAGTGACAGAGCATTTAGCTAGAAGCAGAGAAATTGTTTGATCGATTCCTGGCTTTTCCATTCTTCCTTTTAACCTAGCATTCAACTCTTCATGATGTGGAGATTTACGAGAAACGAAACATGGCTCAGATCACATATTACACTGTAACTCCCACCTCGTTAGTTTGGTTAATGGTTAGGAACATGCAAGTCGCCTGAGTGACATCCAACTGACTGCAGTCGTTTCAATTATTTTTGCGTAGATTAAATGCAACATGGGATGCAATTTTATTTCATATAAAGAACGTTTTGCAGCAGCACAACAAAATGCCTCAACTTCCAGCTATCAGATTTGCTTGAATCAAACATAGATGAGGACACGATTTTTGCATGGCATGGTGAAGAATTGTGCCATGAAAAGTCCACCACGACAAAGAATTGCCTCAATGTGTCTCAGCACAGAGTAACAGTATATGTTATGCATCATAAGAGCAGTACTGTAACATGAGTTAAACACGTAATTAGCGTGTGTTTTTCCTACTTTTTCTCTTATTGCCGCCACCTCTGCCAGCCTCTGACAAGTACTGAATAACACACACACACACACACACACACACACACACACACACATACACTGCGCCGCCAGCGACGACGCCATGCACGTCGCAGAGGCATTGCTGTGGCACGTTAACACAAGTGAACATAGCAAGCCAACGCCCAGCGAGACACCCAGAGCTAAGCGACCGCACTCCTCGACGTTCGCAGAGCGAATGACGCTCCGTGCTGCGGCGCAGTGTAAGCCAGCACGCCTTATCAAACAACTTCGGGCCGCCACGCAGCGAGCGAGCGGCCTTATCAGCGGACCGGAAGTGAATTTTCCAGCAACACGGGCCTAGTAATACTAGGGCCCGTGTAGCGCCGCCGGCCTCGCCAGCGGCTAAGTCCGCTTCAAGGTCACCCGCCTAGCGAGCATACCAGAGGGCCAGCTTTAAAAAAAAAAAATCTCTAGAGCGGTCTGGCGCGAACCATAACCACCTCAATCAATATTTTTTTTTAGAAAGGAATTAAGGAAAGGAGATAAGGATCTTTATTGTCTATAATATATTATACAATCGCCGTTAATCTTTATTTTACAATTGCCATTACCAACTTTGGCCCATATAAACAAGTACTCATCAGCATTTAATTTCTTCTTCCTATAGTCTCCGAAATACTCCATGTCTTCCAAGTGAGAATATTAGTATCAGGAAAAGCTTCAAGGCCACCATAATCTGCTTGATTACCCCACACAACAGCAAGTGTGAGCCAAGTACTACCTCCAAACACGGCCTGTACATCACAGGTAAAGTTCAGATGCAGTCCACTAAAAATTTTCGGGCCTCCAATTAACTGCTGCTTATTAAATTGACCAGCAAGGTCAATATCAATAGCCTTCAAGATGCGATACACAGGTACACTGCGCCGCCAGCGACGACACTAAGCACGTCGCAGAGGCATTGCTGTGGCACGCCTTTGCTTGTACATATGAGAAAGTTATTATTAGTAAGGCTGTAATATAATTTTACTCTTTTAATGTTCATTACTTAATGTTTCCTCATCTTGTGGGTGACACAGTTAAAGTTAGTGGTACTAACTGTCAAAGTAGGCTTAATTCTTGTTTGGATGTTCTTGGAAAGTCATGTACTGTTGGTAATGTTAATCCAAATGAAATGCTTGTCGTCGCTTCACCTGCTCGAAATTATTACATGTGTCTAAGGAGACTTATTAAATTGACCAGCAAGGTCAATATCAATAGCCTTCAAGCTGCGATACACAGGTACACTGCAACGCCAGCGACGACGCCATGCACGTCGCAGAGGCATTGCTGTGGCACGTTAACACAAGTGAACGTAGCAAGCCAACGCCCAGCGAGACACCCAGAGCTAAGCGTCCGCACTCCTCGACGTTCGCAGCCTGCTGCTTATTAAACACTTGTGTTAACGTGCCACAGCAATGCCTCTGCGACGTGCATGACGTCATCGCTGGCGGCGCAGTGCACCTGTGTATCGCAGCTTGAAGGCTATTGATATTGACCTTGCTGGTCAATTTGATAAGTAGCAGTTAAATGGAGGTGTGAATGTGTTTCGTGGACTTCATATGAACTTTACCTGTGATGTACAGGCAGTGTTTGGAGGTAGTACATGGCTCACACTTGCTGTTGTGTGCGGCAATCAAGCAGATTATGGTGGGCTTGAAGCTTTTCCTGATGCTAATATTCTCACTTGGAAGACATGGAGTCTTTGGGAGACTGCAGGACTGTTAACTAAACAGCCTTATGGTACTCTAGTTCTAGGGATGCCATTTGTTTTGAGTACTAGCAAGAAGAAGAAATTAAACGCTGATGAGTACTTGTTTGTATGGGACAAAGTTGGTACTGGCAATTGTAAAATAAAGATTAACGGTGGTTGTATGATATATTATAGACAATAAAGATCCTTATCTCCTTTCTTCCTAGTTTGGCCCATATAAACAAGTACTCATCAGCATTTAATTTCTTCTTCTTCCTAGTACTCAAAACAAATGGCATGCTTGGAACTAGAGTACCATAAAGCTGTATAGCCAACAGTCCTGCAGTCTCAGAAATACTCCATGTCTTCCAAGTGAGAATATTAGCACCAGGAAAAGTTTCAAGGCCACAATAATCTGCTTGATTACCCCACACAACAGCAAGTGTGAGTCAAGTACTACCTCCAAACACGGACTGTACATCACAGGTAAAGTTCAGATGAAGTCCACGAAACACATTCGGGCCTCCAATTAACTGCTACTTATTAAATTGACCAGCAAGGTCAATATCAATAGCCTACAAGCTGCGATACACAGCTGCACAATGAAGCAGACATAGCCGCTGGCGAGGCTGGGGGACGCAACACGGGCACTAGTATTACTAGGCCTGTGTTGCTGGAAAATTCACTTCCGGTCCGCTGATAAGGCCGCTCGCTCGCTGCGCGGCGGCCGGAAGTTGTTTGATAAGGCGTACTGGATTACACTGCGCCGCAGCACGGAGCGTCATTCACCTTTCGAACGTCGAGGAGTGCGGACGCTTAGCTCTGGGTGTCTCGCTGGGCGTTGGATTGCTACGTTCACTTGTGTTAACGTGCCACAGCAATGCCTCTGCGACGTGCATGGCGTCGTCGCAGGCGGCGCAGTGTACCTGTGTATCGCAGCTTGAAGGCTATTGATATTGACCTTGCTGTTCAATTTAATAAACAGCAGTTAATTGGAGGCCCGAATGTTTTTCGTGGACTGCATCTGAACTTTACCTGTGATTTACAGGCAGTGTTTGGAGGTAGTACATGGCTCACACTTGCTGTGGTGTGGGACAATCAAGCAGATTCTGGTGGCCTTGAAGCTTTCCCTGATGCTAATATTCTCACTTGGAAGACATGGAGTATTTCAGAGACTGCAGGACTGTTGGCTAAACATCCTTATGGTACTCTAGTTAAAAGCATGCCATTTGTTTTGAGTACTAGGAAGAAGAAGAAATTAGATGCTGATGAGTACTTGTTTATATGGGCCAATGTTGGTAATGGAAATTGTAAAATAAAGATTAACGGCGGTTGTATGATATATTATAGACAATAAGGATCCTTATTTCCTTTCCTTAATTACTTTCCAAAAAAATAAAAAAAAAATATTGATTGAGGTGGTTATGGGTCACGCCAGACCGCTCTAGAGATTTCTTTTTTTAAAAAGCTGGCCCTCTGATTTGCTCGCTAGGCGGGAGACCTTGAAGCCAACAGCGGCGCAGTGTAAGCCAGCACACCTTATCAAACAACTTCCGTCCACCGCGCAGCGAGCGAGTGGCCTTACCAGCGGACCGGAAGTGAATTTTCCAGCAACACGGGCCTAGTAATACTTGTGTTAACGTGCCACAGCAATGCCTCTGCAACGTGCATGGCGTCGTCGCTGGCGGCGCAGTGTACCTGTGTATCGCAGCTTGAAGGCTATTGATGTTGACCTTGATGGTCAATTTAATAAGCAGCAGTTAATTGGAGGCCCGAATGTTTTTTGTGGACTGCATCTAAACTTTACCTGTGATGTACAGGCCGTGTTTGGAGGTAGTACTTGGCACACACTAGCTGTTGTGTGGGGTAATCAAGCAGATTATGGTGGCCTTGAAGCTTTT
Source organism: Schistocerca gregaria (assembly GCF_023897955.1). NCBI lineage: Eukaryota > Metazoa > Arthropoda > Insecta > Orthoptera > Acrididae > Schistocerca > Schistocerca gregaria. Next base: position 107,921,369 of record NC_064927.1, read on the forward strand.
CCTGATGCTGGCGAGGCCAGGGGGCTCAACACGGGCCCTAGTATGACTAGGCCCGTGTTGCTGGAAAATTCACTTCCGGTCCGCTGATAAGACCGCTTGCTCGCTGCGCAGCGGCCGGAAGTTGTTTGATAAGGCGTACTGGCTTACACTGCGCTGCAGCATGGAGCGTCATTCGCTCTGCGAATGTCGAGGAGTGCGGACGCTTTGCTCTGGGTGTCTCGCTGGGCGTTGGCTTGCTACATCCACTTGTGTTAACATGCCAGAGCAATGCCTCTGGGACGTGCATGGCGTCGTCGCTGGCGGCGCAGTGTACCTGTGTATCGCAGCTTTAAGTCTATTGATATTGACCTTGCTGGTCAATTTAATAAGCAGCAGTTAATTGGAGGCCCGAATGTTTTTCGTGGTATGCATCTGAACTTCACCTGTGATGTACAGGCCGTGTTTGGAGGTAGTACTTGGCTCACACTTGCTGTTGTGTGTGGTAATCAAGCAGATTATGGTGGCCTTGAAGCTTTTCCTGCTGCTAATATTCTCACTTGGAAGACATGGAGTATTTCGGAGACTGTTGGCTAAACAGCCTTATGGTACTCTAGTTCCAAGCATGCCATTTGTTTTGAGTACTAGGAAGAAGAAGAAATTAAATGCTGATGAGTACTTGTTTATATGGGCCAAAGTTGGTAATGGCTAATGTAAAATAAAGATTAACGGCGATTGTATGATATACTACCACCTGAATTAATATTTTTTTTTTTAGAAAGTAATTAAGGAATGGAGATAAGCATCTTTATTGTCTATAATGTATCATACAATCGCCGTTAATCTTTATTTTACAATTGCCATTACCAACTTTGGCCCATATAAACAAGTACTCATCCGCATTTAATTTCTTCCTCTTCCTAGTACTCAAAACAAATGGCATGCTTGGAACTAGAGTACCATAAGGCTGTTTAGCCAACAGTCCTGTAGTCTCTGAAATACTCCATGTCTTCCACGTGAGAATATTAGCATCAGGAAAAGTTTCAAGGCCACCATAATCTGCTTGATTACCCCACACAACAGCAAGTGTGAGCCAAGTGCTACCTCCAAACGTGTCCTGTACATCACAGGCTATTGATATTGACCTTTCTGGTCAATTTAATTAGCAGCAGTTAATTGGAGGCCCGAATGATTTTCGTGGACTGTTTCTGAACTTTACCTGTGATGTACAGGCAGTGTTTGGAGGTAGTACATGGCTCACACTTGCTGTTGTGTGGGGCAATCAAGCAGATTATGGTGGCCTTGAAGCTTTTCCTGATGCTAATATTCTCACTTGGAAGACATGGAGTATTTCTGAGACTGCAGGACTGTTGGCTAAACAGCCTTATGGTACTCTAGTTCCAAGCATGCCATTTGTTTTGAGTACTAGGAAGAAGAAGAAATTAAATGCTGATGAGTACTAGTTTATATGAGCCAAAGTTGGTAATGGCAATTGTAAAATAAAGATTAACGGCGATTGTATGATATATTATAGACAATAAAGATCCTTATCTCCTTTCCTTAATTCCTTTCTAAAAAAAAAAAATTGATTGTGGTGGTTATGGGTCGCGCCAGACTGATCTAGAGATTTTTTTTTTTAAAGCTGGCCCTCTATTTTGCTCGCTAGGCGGGTGACCTTGAAGCAAACAGTGTAAGCCAGCATGCCTTATCAAACAACTTCCGACCGCCGCACAGCGAGCGAGCGGCCTTGTCAGCAGACCGGAAATGAATTTTCCTGCAACACGGGCCTAGTAATACTTGTGTTAACGTGCCACAGCAATGCCTCTGCGACGTGCATGGTTTCGTCGCTGGCGGCGCAGTGTACCTGTGTATCGCAGCTTGAAGGCTATTGATGTTGACCTTGCTGGTCAATTTAATAAGCAACAGATAATTGGAGGCCCAAATGTTTTTTGTTGACTGCATCTGAACTTTACCTGTGATGTACAGGCCGTGTTTGGAGGTAGTACTTGGCTCACACTTGCTGTTGTTTGGGGTAATCAAGCACATTATGGTGGCCTTGAGGCTTTTCCTGATGCTGGCGACGCCGGGGGGTGCAACACGGGCCCTAGTATGACTAGGCCTGTGTTGCTGGAAAATTCACTTCCGGTCTGCTGATAAGGACGCTCGCTCGCTGCGCGGCGGCCGGAAGTTGATTGATAAGGCGTGCTGGCTTACACTGCGCTGCAGCATGGAGCGTCATGCGCTCTGCGAACGTCGAGGAGTGCGGACACTTAGCTCTGGGTGTCTCGCTGGGCGTTGGCTTGCTACGTTCACTTGTGTTAACGTGCCACAGCAATGCCTCTGCGACGTGCATGGCGTCGTCGCTGGCGGCGCAGTGTACCTGTGTATTACTGTTTAGCCAACAGTCCTGTAGTCTCCGAAATACTCCATGTCTTCCAAGTGAGAATATTAGCATCAGGAAAAGCTTCAAGGCCACCATAATCTGCTTGAATACCCCACACAACAACAAGTGTGAGCCAATTACTACCTCCAAACACGGCCTGTACATCGCAGGTGAAGTTTAGATGCAGTCCACAAAAAAGATTCAGGCCTCCAATTAACTGCTGCTTATTAAATTGACTAGCAAGGTCAATATCAATAGCCTTCAAGCTGCGATACACGTTTGAGAAGGCGTGCTGGCTTACACTGCTCCGCAGCACTGAGCGTCATTTGCTCTGCGAACGTCGAGGTGTGTGGACGCTTAGCTCTAGGTGTCTCGCTGGGCGTTGGCTTGCTATGTTCACTTGTGTTAACGTGCCACTGTAATGCCTCTGCGACGTGCAAGGCGTCGTCGCTGGCGGCGCAGTGTACCTGTGTATCGCAGCTTGAAGGCTATTGATATTGACCTTGCTGGTCAATTTAATAAGTAGCAGTTAATTGGAGGCCCGAATGTTTTTCGTGGACTGCATCTGAACTTTACCTGTAATGTACAGGCCTTGTTTGGATGTAGTTCTTGGCTCACACTTGCTGTTGTGTGGGGTAATCAAGCAGATTATGGTGGCCTTGAAGCTTTTCCTGATGCTAATATTCTAGGAAAAGCTCGGATCTACTGATGTATGAGATTAGTTTCTCCCATCTATGATTAATGGAGCGTTTTACTGCTTAATAGGCATGCATTTGTGGGACCACTGTGTTCAGTATTTCTAGGAGATTTTCTTGTGGATGGCGTATGTGAGTAGACGTGTTCAAGCTAAGGTGCTTAGTTATTTTGTGGCTGAGGATTAAAGCACATACTAAGGGAGAGTAGCGTTGGATTGTATTGAATTATTGTGGTTTATACATGTACGCAAGTACTGAGGAATAGTTAGGACTTATTGTGTGACTTCGGCGTGAGCGTCCTAGTGTAACAAAGTTCGGAAATCTCGTTGGATGCACTGATGTGCAGTCTGCATTAAAGAGAACGGTCGTCCTAAGTAATAATTATTTACTGGAAAACACTCTGAAGTTTACTGAGAGAAATCAAGAACCATTTATTAAAGATCACGCTAATACTCTCTAAAAGAGGTCATCGAGTGCTGAGTTTTGAGTTTTAAATGTTAGTTTGTCAGGGAAGTCAACACCTGTAGTGGTTGAGCTATCTTTGATTATTTGAAGTTCATATAGCTGAAAAGTGGCGGAGTCATTTAGCTTTTTGTTTTATTTTATTTTTTAATTAATTTTACCTGTAAACAATTAATTGCAGGAAATAAAGACTTGACGGTTGTAAACTGAAACAGTCAGTACTAGAGTTGTCCTTTGTCCTCAAACTATTACCAAAAAAGTCAAAATCTTATCTCAAAGCAGACGAAAATCCGTAATATATCTTTTCAGAATATGTAAAGCCAAAGGCCAAAAAAAGTAAAACACTGTAATAACAGTAAAAGCAAAGCCCAAAGAAAGTAAAAAGAAGAAATTGTATTTTTCAGCTAATAACTTGCGATGGTAAGTAAGATATCTATTTTAGATATCTTTAGATAAGAAAAGTGAATTTACATTTTACTGAAAAGTGGTTAATTTTTACTGAATAGTTATTCAATTTAACTCTGAAAGGTTGGGATTAACGAAATAGTTTATTATGATAAAATTTAAATAGAATCAAGGATATTGTTGTAGCAAAGCACTACTTATAGAGATTATCTTTGACTGACAACGAGAGATACACAATACTAAATTATTTCTATGGCTTTTTTAACATTCTGCAATGCATGCAAAAATCTATAACGTTCATACTGAGTGTATATACGATTACTCGTTGAATCCTTAAAAGACAAACAACTAAAAGAGGTAACAGATCTATATGATGTATTGGTCAGTGAGATGCGGATGTTATCGTTTCTGGTATCTATGTTGTTGACAAAGTGTTTAGTTGCGTTGGCAAGAGTACATAGAGTAAGCTTCACTATAGGTTGCTGTTACTGGTTCACCCCACAAAACTGAGATAAGTTGTCCAGAACTCACTGATCATCTACTATTCTCCTACTTTTCAGGTTTAATTCAAATTTTTCATTTAAAGAACTTTTTTCCTTACAAATGGTGAACGTCAGAAAAAATATTTTTTTATAAAAACAGCATGTAAGAAAAAATAAATGAATTGGTTAGTGAAGGTAAATATGATTATTCATTCTTCCCAATTCTTTCTTCTTGGGCAGCAATAAGATTTTTACTGTAAACTTTTTTGAGAGAAGTTGTGTTTATAGTTCTACCACATTCACATATAACTTTAATTTTCTGGTAATAAAATACACATTTGTTACAATATTTCTATACCAGTCTTTTTAGTGTAGATCTTTATTATATTCTGTAAAATGCTTTATGCATACATTGACTACACTGCTTGTGACAGCAAAAGCAGCGACAGATGAAGCAGTCTTCAGACTGTGTTCTGTCTTCAGACTAACGACTGCCAGAGTAGTCTTGAGACTGCATCTGCATCTTGATATTGTCCATTTAAAGATTATAAAATTTGATCGGAGTTAATAATACCTGTATAAAATTCATAGAGAGAATTCTAAATCGTATTTTGTACAAAACACTCAGAGAGTGGATTGTAGATCACGAAGTTCTTTATTTTTATGTTTAAGTTTCTTCATTATTTTATATTTCAATTTCATTTGCCTTTCTTGAACAAACTGAAAATTCCAAACAGTAATTAATTTTGAATATATAACTGGTAAAATAATCTTAAACTCATTATTAAGTTCCATACAAATTTTCTCTCCATATCTGGTGTTGAAATATATAATGTTATATGAAACATTTATTTCTAGCTCGCTTATTTTTTTAATCTCTGCAGTGCTGCTAATGTTGTTGAGATTCTTCAGAAAGGCTTTCATTTATACAGAAAAAAATTTTAATAAGGAAAAGATTATTTATTTTTCTTAAATAATAGCTAAAGAAACTGGAAACAGTAAAACAGGTAATCACTTTTCTGTTCTCTCATCCATTATTATTACAATTTTAACAGTAGATATATTTTAAAATGTGGTTATGAAGGCGATGTTAATAATGGTTAATGTCTGCACAGTAATGTATCTATTTCAGTTTCCAAAACACATACTTTGTCACCATGAGAACGCAATGCTTCCTTGTTACCTCATCAGCGTAGATTTCATGTTTTTCACTTAGAATTATATTGGTTTTTCTGTATTATTCTCTAATGTAAAACAAACAATGTTTGTAATCTTCTATACTTATTCTGTTTGAACAACACATTTCATAACTCCTTTATCACCAACTTTCTAAACATTTATTTTTGTTCTCAAACCACAAAATTCTTTCATTATTTTGCTATTACATTCATCTTTCATTCTTCATAAAACTTTCTTACTTACTTGTGGCATTCCATATATATTGTTTGCTGGATAACCACTTGTATCAGATAAATCAATCATCAGTTCCATGTCTTCATAAAAATCATAAGGTTGTATATTGCATGTATAGCTGTCTGTATCTTCATAACACAACTCAGTATTTTTCCCATATTTTGGTTTCATTATTTTATAGTGAAAATCATACATTAGTTGTTTAGATACATCAGTTATACTCATGCCAACATAGATGGGTTTATTAAATGTAATTTATGTCATATTCATATAAATGGCAACAAGATTTTCATTAAATATAGTTCTTTGCTTAACGTTTGCCCAGCTATTAATTTATCACACTTTTCTGCATTTGACATCAATTTTGTATCCACTCTGTTTCTCATATTGTTCATTTTCTTACCAAACACAGAATTATCCATCAATTTGTATAATTTTTTCAAAATCATTTTTGGATTCCGTACTCATTTGAGTGTTCAACCAATCAGATTATTTAGATTTTAAGGCTTTATGTATTTTTTGCTATTTTCATTCCTAGTGATAGATACTGTTCAAGATTTCTCTTGTGAACTACATAATTGTTTGTCATTAAAAGCAGTCACTAACTTATTTTCTTTATTCCAAGGTACTATATTACTTTCAGATTCGAGCAGTAAATCTTTAATGGAAATCCTGCAGTTATTTAGGATATTTTTATGTACTTCAAAAATATATCGAATGTTATCAGTATCTGAAATTTCATTTATTTTTGCACTGCCAAAAGAATGTTGATTATCCCATCGAAATTCGCCATATAATAAATACTGACTCCTAGCATAACCATATAAATTGACTGCATCTAAGTAAGTTAAATAATTCGATATATTTTTTACATTGTAATCTTTAATATTTACTTTGACACACCTGTCACAACACTGAGCTATGCCACCAGATATTACTCTTACAACCATTAAAATCATATTATAATCGTATAGTAACTCGAGTGATTATTTAGTCATTTTCCATATTGTATCTTGAGACAACCCAGTGCAGTAAAATACCAACATGGATCTAATTCATAAGCTTTCATGAAAGTATTTCAAAGATTTTCAAACGCATCAGGCTATAACAAACATCAGTTTTAAGATACAGATCAGATATTCACCAAGACTCTCGATATAAAATTTTTCCCAAACTAATTTTGTATGTTTATAATCTTCATCACTTATTTCACAGTCATGCAGTTTACTGTAAAATTTTTCATTTTCTGGTAATTGCATCACTTCAAATTTCATCCCAGAATCCATGTAATCATATGCATATACACCCTTTTCACCACTAGATTGAATTACTTATCCAAGATAACTTTCCTAATTTTGTCATTTGATTCTTTTCCAGATTTGATGAAAATTTGTAAAGTAAAAAGAATTCCTTTTAACAGATACTAGGTGTGAGATGAATGCCCTGAAGGACTGAGTGCAAAGCATACTTTCTCTTCCTTATTTTTCATATATTAAAATTTTTTTAAAATTTAGTATTATATGTGTTAGATGAATGTCCTGAAGGACTGAGTGCAAAGCACACTTCCTCTTCCTTATTCTTCATATATTCTAATTTTTTTTACATTTAGTATTGTGTTTATCTTTATGTCAAGGATTTACATAAAACAACTTTAATTCCCAGACAACTATTACTTTTTTTAGGATGAATCAATTGGTTATTCATTTTTGTTCCTCAACAATATAATTTTCGAATGTACATCATTTGGAATTCATTGTAAACGGCTTTTATAATAATATATAGAAATATATTTTCCAGGTACACAACGAATTCGCTTACTGTTGCAATTTGTTATATGATATTCATTCACACATTGTCCATACTCCGTTCTTTCACCAACTTTCATATACAGGGTGATTATAATTAAAGTTAAAATTCCAAACCGCTGTAGAAATGACACTACTAGTCTTAATGACATTAAATAGCAATTGAATGTTATCAGAGAAGGATGAAAACGTATGGCATAAGAAAAATAAATATTTACAAAATGTAGAAATAGATGACACTGTAAGCATCATAATTAAATCGTGGTCGACTACAATGACAAATGAATGAGACAACAATGCCTAAGGTATATATTTGACATTAAACAAACTGTAGTACTCATACTGTTATTTACATAAGCCCATCCACTACGGCATGGTCATATCACATCATATGGGAAAAATGGGTTTTAATTGGCCCGAGACCAAAAACCCTGTAAAAAGCATCAATCACATTGGTTTTTAATTGTCTTGATGCCAAAAACCGCATAAAAAGCATCACTCAAAATAAATCGGATTATTAATTACCGTGTGACTGGCGCAAAACAGGTCCAATATGCTGTCCACCGTTTTTTGAAAGTACCTGAAATCGAGAAACAGTATGTTCCACAACTGATTGAAGTGTTTCCAGGATCACATTTAGAATGTGTTGCACACATGCCTTGAATGCAGCTAAGTTGGCAGTCGGAACACTAAACACAGCATCTTTCAGATAGCCCCACCGCCAGAAGTTACAAGGATTAAGATCAGGTGATGGGGATGGCCAGGCTGTAGGGAAATGGCGGCTGATAATCGTATCATTTCCGAAATGGCGCTTCAGGAGCTGCTTACCAGTGACAGTACAGGACCGGAAGCACCTGTATCTTCAAAAAAATATGATTCTATGATAATTGATGCCATAAGCCTACACCACTCAGTGACATTTTCAGGATAAAGTGGTACTGGTTGATTTGTCCATGGATTTTCCGTTGCCCATATTTGACAATACTGTGTATTGACATATACAGTCATATGGAAATGGGCTTTGTCTGTCCACAAAAGTTTCCACGACCAATCATTGTCCACTTGCATGCGAGCAAGAAATTCTAAAGCAAAAGTCTCTCTTGTCTGCAAGTCAACAGTAAGCAATCAGCGTACAAACGCGTTTTTTCAAACCATTAAGGGTCTGCAACGTCTGCAGAGTGACATGTGCACAGTCATCATTCTTACAAGACAGCTTTACAAGCAGACTGTGATCCTGCATTGAGACAGATATGAAAAATGTCACAGACGCATAAGGAGGCAAAGCTGTGTACCAAACGTCTTTATACCAACTACAAGGGGTTGTGCGCATTACCTGTTTTCATTGACATATTCTGACACATACAGCACCATTTATTGATCAATTTTCGCACTATTTTTTCTTATCCACTAGTTTTCCCCCATCTCCGAAGACGTTCCGTTGCAATTTGGTGTCATTCTGACCAGTGGTATTATTTCTACAGTGTTTCGAAAGTTTAAAATTAATGGTAATCATTGTGCATTTCTGTGAAGTAAAATTATGCATCGCCTTCTCATTGTTATAATATTTACACAATTTGATTTTGATTGCTTAGATTTATGTAAAAAAATCATTAGATTTGGGAAAAAGTAAAATTTTCTTTTCCTATGCTATTACTATTTTCACAAATAACAATAGTAGGAGTTTCTTTCTTTTTATACAGTAGAAATATTATGAGATTAACATAATGCATACACCTTCATCAAACTGAGTTGTAATAAACTTTTCATTACATCTTTTAGTAACACTTCTACACAATTGACATGGCGGCCACTGAGTGACGCGCGTTTCTTCGGCTCGCGAGTTTTTCCGCTCATTGAAGGTGTTACAGAGAAGTGCGGCAGTCCACAACGTGTGCATCCGACTAAACAAGTGTTACTTGCCGTGGTGTATTGTTCTCCGTTGATTACCACAAGTGATAAGTGATAAGTGAGTGAAAAATGGGAAGAGCACGAGTAAGCGGCAGCAGGCGAGGCTACAGGGGTGCAGGTAGCGCGGGCGCACGGTCTCCGGCGGCAGGTGAGTCCCCGCTTCCCGACATCGGGGAGCTCGTCCGGTCCCAGGTGAGTGCGGCGCTGCACAGCAAAGACACGCTAGACGTAATCGTCCAATCCATCACGGACTCCGTGACGGCAGCGGTCATGGACAAACTACAAGAGTCTGTCGGGCGCAACAGCACCGAAATCCAGTCTCTTAGAAAGTCCCTGGCCGCACAAGAGAAAAAAGCCGCCGACCTAGAGGCTAAACTGTCTGCTGCCACCGATGAAATTGAGCAGTATCAGTGAAGGAACAGCTTGCGCTTGTTCGGGGTAGCTGAAAACGATCGCGAAAATACCGACGACCTGGCCATTAGCCTCGTGCGTGAGAAACTTGGCGTGCAGATCGACGTGGCCGATATTGACAGAAGCCACCGTGTTGGGCGCAGGACACCAGGTTCCATGAAACCCAGGCCCATAATAATTAAATTTGTGTCTTACCGGAAAAGAGCTGAAGCGTTTGCTCAGAAAAGAAAACTCGCCAAGAGTGGGGTTACCCTGAGGGAAGATCTGACGCGCGAAAGACTAAAAGTTTCGAACGCTGAGGTCACACAGTTTGGCCTTCAAAATGTATGGACCCAGGATGGCAGGATCGTAATCAAGACGGAAGGAGGGAGGAAAACGGTGACAAACATGTTCGAACTGAAAGACTGAGCGAAATCTCGCGAGACACAAAGTCTCATATTGTAATCTGTCTAATATAAGTTAATTTTTTTATTCTTTCTTTTCATTTTTTTAGCTTAAATACTGCTCCGTTATTTCTATAAGTACCATAAGTACTCTATTTAAAATCAGTCAATTGTTTCACAAAAATATTGTTTCTTTATTTGTCTATTATAAGTGCTCATGTATATTCATATTGTCAGTCAAATGGGAATTAACATCCTCCATTAACAGGAATCTCCTTACAACCGCCTTTCTATATCTGTTATTTCCATCTTCGCCACTACCACTACTACTACTACTATCTTTTTCGTAACTACTACTGCCACTTTCCATCTTTCTTTTCACTCCCTTCTTAGATACTTCCAGCGTGTTTTTCACCTTTAGTCCACAGACGCTTGAGTCAGTCACGACCTTGGACACACCTGTAAATATGTCTTGCCCCGCGAAAACCAGCTTTTGTCCCTCTTCCGGCCAGCAGGTAAACGGAGCGCGCTCGGTCCTACAGGCGGCCACAATGGGACGGACCGGTTCCGGCGGCGGGCTCTTTGTGGCCCACGCGAACGCGCAGTCGCTAACGGCTCACTTCGACGAGTTCTGTGACCTGTTCTGCCAATCGCTGTTCCACATTATCCTCGTCTCTGAAACTTGGTTGAAACCAAACATTTCTTCCGACTCCATCCGAATCGCTGGTTACTCTCTCCTAAGGGCAGATCGTGAAACACGACGCGGGGGTGGTGTGGGTGCCTATGTTCGCTCTGATCTGACACCTACTGTGCTATGCACATCGGATGCAAAGGGCGAAGGAGAAGCAGAGTTCTTGTTTTTCGAAATAAATACATCAAATCAGAAACTGCTAATTGGAGTAATCTATAAACCTCCAAACGTCGGTGCCATGTCCTCCTTTCAGTCTGCCCTGTCCTCACTCGTGACACAGTATGAACACATAATCATTATGGGCGACACAACCATCGACTTACAGTTAAAATCTCCCTCTGCCAAAAAACTAAGGCGACTGTTCCACTCCAATGATATGAGTTTAACACCGCTGGACCCAACTCATCACACGCCACACAGCCACACAATCATAGATATAATAGCAACAAAGCGACCAGATAAAATAATCCGCGCCAATCAGACATCCGCTCCGGGACTCTCTGCTCATGACGTGATATTTTTAAATTACTCAATGCATACTACCAAAGAAAAATCTCACCTGGTAACCTACAGAAACTTAAAAAATGTTAACCATGACGCTCTTCAAAAGGATTGCTCAGACATCCCTTGGCATGATATAAACGATGAACCGACTTTAGACGAAAAAATTCGGCAATTATGTCGTAAAATTATTGCACTGTATGATAAACATGCTCCTCAACGCACTGTTAAGGTAAAGAGAGCTCCCGCTCCGTGGCTCACCACTGCATTACGTCAGTTAATGAATAAACGTGATGCTGCACATAGGGCCTTCAAGCGTAACCCAACTCCCGAGGCGTACGAAGCTTATAGGAAACTCCGAAACAGAAGCAAGCAAAGCGTGAGGAATGCCAAAATCAGACATGCCCGCTCTGTCGTATGCGGCATATCAAAACCTGCTGCACTGTGGAAAAAGCTGCGCAGTTTCGGTATAGGGAAGCGAAGATCTGACGCTGTTTATCAAGCGTCTGCAGAAGAATTAAACGATTTCTTCTCAACAGCTGCAAACTGCCACGCAGCGACAAATTACCAGCCCCAAGATATCAATCTCTCGAGAGACAAGTTTTTCCTAAAACATGTCACTACCGGCACAGTACACAAGGCAATTACGAGAATCTCTTCCGAGGCAGTAGGAAATGATGGAGTGAGCATTGGCATGATTAAGAACGTCGTAGACACTATTATTCCAGTTATCACAGACATCTTCAACCTGTCTCTTGTCAGTAGTACATATCCTACTGAGTGGAAGCAAAGTTTAATTAAGCCTATACCCAAGACTGACAACCCTAAGTCGCCAGGTGACTACAGGCCGATCAGCATACTACCTGCAATTTCTAAAGCCCTAGAGCACATCGTCCATGAACAACTGACGGATTACCTCAAAACTCATAACATCCATGACGAATATCAGTCAGGCTTTCGAAAGCACCATAGTACAGCAACCGCATTAATCAAAGTAACTGATGACATTAAACATGCTATGGACAGACGTGAAGCTACTATCCTAACACTGCTTGACTTTAGCAAGGCTTTTGACACAGTTGACTTCGATATATTACTAATTAAAATGAAACAGCTGAATTTCTCAAACAGCGCAATACAATGGTTCGACAGCTACCTCAAAAACAGAAGTCAACAAGTCATTTGTGGGTCGGAAAAGTCATCATGGAAAAGCGTGCGCTCTGGAGTTCCCCAAGGCTCCGTCCTTGGTCCACTACTCTTCTCACTCTACATTAATGACATTTCTTCAGTGATTCACTCCTGCAACTACCATCTTTATGCCGACGACATCCAACTGTACATAAGTGCAAGCCCCAAAAACATTGCTGGCGCAGTAGCGAGTATGAACGCAGATCTTTGTTCTGTTTCTCGATGGGCACAGAACCTAGGTCTGAAACTAAACCCCAAGAAATCCCAGGTCATACTTATATCTCATCCAAAGTTAATCAGCCGGTACTTTCGCGAAACAGTCCCTAAAATACTCCTCAATGGTACCCAACTACCATACCAAAAAACAGTAAAAGATCTTGGAATAATCTTGGATGAACACCTAAACTGGGAAGAACAAACAGTCACAGCTTGCCGGAAATCGCTCTCCTCCCTACATGCAATTCAAAAGTTTAGAAAAATATTTCCAACCCATGTTAAACAAAAATTAGTCCAAACACTAGTCTTGCCTAATCTTTACTACTGCGATGTAGTTCAACATGGCACAAATAGTGAAAATTCTAGATGCCTCAAGCTAGTGATGAATGCTTGCGTTAGATACGTGTGCAATATTCGGTTGTATGATCATATCAGTCCTTCATACTCCCAGCTAGGTTGGATACGCCCACATACGGCACGCGATCTCCACACGATGTGCTTACTTCATCGATTTCTTAGCCACTGGTGCCCCCAATACTTATCTTCTCACATTAAACACCTATCATCATTCCACAATCGCAACACCAGATCGGATACGTCTATCATCTTGGCTGTACCTTTACATAACACAAAATCTTTCTCCGTGTCATTCTCCATCTCAGCCATACGACTATGGAACGCGCTCCCCTGTGATCTGCGTCTTCTCCAGAACTACTCAACATTCAAGAGGGAACTCAAAGCTTACATATTAGGGACGGTATAACCACCATTCTTGTGCCCCTCCCATCTCTTTCTTTCTCCTCTCCATCACAGCTTCGAATTTTACCGTTCTATTTCTCTTCCTCTAACCTATCTCCCTCTTATATATCTCTTTCACCCCATTCTATCGTCTTATGTCTCTGCTCGATGAGAATAACTCACAAGCTGCAAGAACATAACGAGAAAATTCCCAACTAACAATGGGACTGACATTCAGAAAAGAAAAGTATGTTTACTTTCATATACATAGTCATTATTATTATTATTATTACTATTATTATTATTATTATTACTATTACTATTATTATTATTATTGATTGTTATAATTATTTTTTATTGTTATAATTATCATTATACTACTGTTATAATATCTATTTTTTTCTTTAACATCAATACTGCATAATAGGCTATATGTCCTTAATGTTAAGTAGAAACTGTAACTCGTTCAACCTGAGTATGCCTGGTTAGGTGTAAGAGAGGGCCTGAAGGCCCTAATCTTGCCAGGTAAAATAAATGCATAAATAAATAAATAAATAAATAATTGTTCTTCTAGCCTTTCATCAACACACTCCTTATGAAATATGGGATTACAACTTGTTTTTACAAATTGAGGATTTTTATTACTTAAGCATATAGAACATTCACTATCTTCAGATGGGCGACTGCCAGAGCAGTCTTTAATCATTGTCTGCATGAGTACTTCATAAGGTTAAAATATTTTTTGTAAGAATGATTCTGGTATATTTTGACATTTAAAATTTTTTTGAATTAACGTTATTTTTAAATTCTATTACAAAATCTTCAAACACGAACATTTTATCCCATTTTGATTTATCTTGAAAATCTCTCAGAAAATCTTTGACAATACTTGTTCATTGATATGTTATCTGTATTTACTTTATCTTAAAATTTTCTTATGAAGTTTTCTGATAATTTTTGTTCACTCTGTACAATATCCCAATTTAATTTGCTTTGAAATTCTATAGTAAAATGTTCAGATAGTAATTAATTATATGCCACAATATCCCAATCAATTATTTCTTTAAATTCCATTATAGAATCTTCAGACAAGTTCTGACTTCTTGATATATTACTCCAGATTATGTTATCTTAAAATTCTGTAATAAAATCTTCTGATAATTTTTGTTCACTCGATATATATGCCCAATCAAGTTTATCTTGACATCCTCTTATAAATATTTAAGAAAATTTATTACATCTTGGTATTATAGTTTCCATTCATATTCACTTATTGATTTTCCTTTTTAATATCATTAACAGCTGCATTTCCCTATATATCATTTGTTAAATACAATTTCTATCATTGTTGAAAATTTAAATGTTTACACACGAAGTGATTCATCTGAATAACTTGTTGCTGTTTAATTCACAATTCGTTCACTTCATTGTTAATATTATCATTACTAAGATCATTCATCTCCGATTCATTAGCCTCAAAGAGAGAATCAATAAGTTGTTTTCTATGTTTAGAATAACATATAAGTCATTTCCTTTGCTGTAGCTTTTAATTCGTCTACTTTTAGACTGTTTATCACTTGAAATTTTTTAGAAATAATTTTTATTACATTTCTAAAAAAGGAAAAATCAAAATTGTCGATATTGAAGATTTTCAGGTTGGTAAATATTTACTAACTTAGAATAATATAGATTTTCGAGTATCTAAAAATTTAGATACTCGAAGAAATTAAACAAAATAAAAAATGTAATAAAAATTATATTAAATAAATGGCAGCTATTACCAGGATATCTAATGCAGTTTTCACTATTTCAGAAAGATCTGTGCTGAGTATATTTGAATTTATTCAGAAAAGTATTATCAAATAAATTTAGATTCTTGTAACAACAAAATCTGTCATCAAAATGAGTCTTGGTTGAAAGATTTTTGGGTTCCATTATTCAAAGAGAAAAATATTTTGATATTTTATCGTTTCTGGATACTACTCCAGGTGCCAAAGATCTGATACCTGCAATTGTGTCAGGAAACATAAGACAATATGCAAAATTTTACGAGATTTGAGTGTATCCTTACCTGATGTTCAGGTGACTAAGGATACAGTCGCCACCAGAAACACAAATTTTCAGGATGCAAAACTTTGACCACCTGTGATAATGTAGATTTAAACCATCATAAAAGAAATTACAAACGATATTCTATATTTTATTCATCGTTGAATATCAAAATCAGAGTCGCAGAGTACCACTTTTGAAAATTTTAAAGGTGTAAAATGACATTTAATTATCAAAATTCTTTGTAATAAATGGTACTTATTGCCAATACATCTAATTCAGAATCATGTATGTTGAATAGTTTTTAATTGATTCAGCATAACAACATGCTTTCATGCAGTGATCAGCAAGTGTGTGTGATCATTGATGGAAATAATGTTGTTTCTTGTAAAGCAAAAGATACAGCAGAAATTTTAGAATACAAAGATATAAACCAAGCAATTAGAAAATGTAGATGTAGATTATACTAAAATATTATAAATCTGGTGGACAGGACTAATCTATAATGAAAAAAAAACATCTACATCAATGAATCAGGGTTTATAGTCATTAGTTATGCAGTGTAAAAAAAGAAGCTAAACAGTTTACCTTCTATAAGAAAATATAGCCAATATAAATTAAAGATGACTATAGAACAAAAAGAAAGTCTTCCAATAGAATTTCAAAATCAGTTAAACCTCAAAGATGTACGAAAAAAAGAATTAGAAAATAAAAAGCTAGAGCAATTGGATATGAACATGAAAAACTTTGTTGACAATATTAAAGAAAAAACTAAAAAGTGTATATTTATATAACTAATACAGATAGATAATCCTTGATAATTGGTGGTATGTTCCTATGGGACCACACTGCTGAGGTCTTCAGTCCCTAAGCTTATACACAACTTAATCAAACTTATGCTAGAACGACACACACATCTATGCCTGAGGGCGGAAATGAGCCTCCAAAGGAGGACGCCATGTGAACTGTGGCAACACACCTCAGACCACATGGCTACCCGATGTGACAGTATGATTTAATCAAGTTTTTCAAAGTAGGAAAAACAGATAATTTGTCTATTAGAAATTGTAATTTTATTTCTTCACACAGTGAGCAACATAAATTTTATATATGTTACTTTGATAAAGTATATGATGTAAATAAAGGAGGAACACTAATTCATGAATTGATTGATGGTTTTGTAGATAAGAAGAATAAAGAAATTTTAGTTATATGTTACACATGTTTGCTTGAGGTTGCTAAATTAATGATTAAAACTTTAATGAAGCTTTTTAATTATATTAGTGATGTCCTCAGAAATCACTTAACATAAATATATATGATAGATCCAGTTACACCTAACGAAATAAAATTAGACAATGAAAACGATTTCATTGAGGAATTAGAAGAGAAAACAAAAAAGATAAGGATTACTGTATAAATAAAATAACGTTAGTACAACTAGAAAGCAATTTTTGGTATAGAGTGGGAATTGATTACGTTAGTAAAACAAAAATATGGGGATGTTTTGATGAACAAAAACAGTCGAAAAGTAGTAAAGAACCAATAACACATAATGAAATTATAATTACAATTACATAGTAATAAGATCATGCACTAAAGCTGCATTAGTCTCAGAGAGCCGATCAATAAGTTGCTGTTTCTGTATGGAGTTCTAGCACAGATAATTGTGCCTACCCCAGAAAATTTTAAACAATATAAGAAAAATTACATCAGCAATGGTTAAAGGAGGCTCCAACTGTGGCCTGTTTTTTAAGTGTATTCATAAAAAATACATATTTCTTCTCCATTGAGGTTGTATAAATAATTTCATTTCCATCAGTTAATTGATTTATGAATTTAGGTGCTATATTAACATCATGTGGACTTTTGTAGCTGCCCTTAGGCATTTATATACAAAAAATTTATAAAACAATATTGCCTTTATTTATCCAACTATTGTGTGAATTACCAAAACCTAACCAAATTAACAGCATATTTTGTTTTCTGTAATTCATACTCTTAGAAATTTCGTTTTACTTCTTCACTATTTAAATCGCTTAATTTATATGTGACTGGATTAAAATGAATAACCGATTCAGTTTCAAAAATTGGTGTTGACCAATTGGCTGTATATATCCTTTCTCAAATATTCTTTTTAACTGACTAATTCCAATTTTATCTACTTCTTTAAATTGTACTATTTCTTTGTACACAGGAGCAATTAGTTAATATTTCTTATATTGGTTTCATTTTTATTGTTGAATTTTTGGGTTACTGTATTCATCAACTAGATGTTTAACTAAATTATTTGACTTATAATTTCCTTGAATAGAAAAGTTGTTCCATGTTTTTTTAGTGTTCTATTAAATCTTTCAACAACCATTGCTTTTAAAATGGTTCAAATGACTATGAGCACTATGGGACTTAATATCTGAGGTCATCAGTCCCCTAGAACTTAGAACCTAACTAACCTAAGGGCATCACACACATCCATTCCCTTGGCAGGATTCGAACCTGCGACTGTAGCCGTTGCACGGTTCCAGACTCAAGCGCCTAGAAGTGCTTGGCCACACCAGCTGGACAGGTGCTTTTAATCCAGTAAAAGTTGAATAATGAATTATATATTTTTTCATCAGTTCTTTTAGTTCTTTATCATACAATTCTTTACCATTGTTGCTTTATAAGATTCTTGGTTTTCTACCTCTAAATATTTTTTCAGAAGCATCAACTACATTCTTACCTTGATTGGTGACTACATTGGACACAATAACTGTGATCGTTTGTTACCTTTGGTTAATGATAATAACTTGATACCAGTGCCTATGAGTTTAATTTCTTCACCACAGCACTTAAGATGATAAGTATGTGATTGAAAATCGATTTTGCTATCAATAAACCATCAATATTACAGGTAACACTGACCTTCCTCCTAATTACAATCTTACGTGTTTCATCTGTAACTGGAGAAGCAAATTTTGTACAAATCTATAACAGGAAATAAATATTTACAACCTTAATTAATTTTTGAAATTTCTTTCAAATTACCTGAACTCACTTCAACTATATCATGAAGACCATGATTCATCAATACCAAACAATTACATTTTTCTTTTAAACTTTTTCTGGTTGTTTTATGTAATTTATTAATATTTTTTCACTAATAATAAGAGAATTTGCTCCAAAATTCTTTTAAGAAATTTACTTTTTTTAGTTTTCCAAATTCAGCAGAGACTTTTAATTCTTTCTTATCCATTTTTTGCTGTTACTGTACAAGGGTAATGTGTTCAAATAAATTTTTTGTGCTTCAAACAGTAGATGTGATGCTGAGTCTCCATTTAAATAGATAAAAAAGTTATGAACTCTTAAATTATTTCAGCAAATATCATGAAATTTATATCAACTGGAGTCATTTTATCAAAATCTTTTAATGTTATAGATAGAAAATTTGATTTGCGCAATATTTTTATTCATTGGATAGAGTCAGGTACTTTGCAAAGTTTGCCAAAACACTCATCAAAACTAAAAAATTATTAATTGTTAAATCTCTTTAAATTTTTACCAGCAACAATAACCTTTTTAAGAATAAAATTACATTCATTGAACTCGTACAGTTTTTGTTCACCTCCAGTGATAAATGTAAATTCAATACTTCTTTACCATATACTCTATCTTTAAGATTACTTAATTCATTTAAGTGTTGAGTTAAATCTGTTTTTGAGAAATAGTTTGCAAAAGCTTTATCTACTTCCTTTCTTGTAAAGTAATTTGATAGATGAGTTTTACTTACCAAATTATTCACTTGTGTGAGAATGGAGTGTATTCAGGTTATTCACAAACTAAAGACTGATTTAGCTGATGCTAACTGATTATCTAAATATTGTTTGGTAGCTGCATCAGAACCAGTTGTAAGACCTTTTAAATCAACTAATCTTTTACCTTTAAAATCAATAAACACTTTAGTTGCTTTAAAAATGTTACATAGGCACAGACTAAAGGCTTCATGAATTTCTTCATGAAATTGCTTAATTAATCTTTTTTATTTTTGTATCAATTTTCGCTTTCAATTTATTGTTTATTTTTTCTAAATTTATCTGACCATTAACTGTGTGACCTTTATGCAGCAGCTTATTACGAAAAGTGTCTATTTATTAAATTCAAAACATGATTAATTTTCTAGATGAAGTAGTAACCCTACAACTGCTGAAGCAGTCTCTGGAGTGTGTCTGTTTCATTTGTGTATGTTTCTGTTAAAACTGTTATCAGTGCAACTGATCACAAATCAATTCATCAAAATTTAGTGTTCTCTCAGTATTGTAGTATCAATCATTTTTGCTGTGTAGTTAGTTAGTTGTTTTGGTATATTACCACCAAATGAATCCGAAAAAAAATTTTATATCTTTATTTTTATAATAACAAATACAGTGAGTACCACCATGATCAGATGTATCAAAATTTATCATTCTACATTCAAGACCTTTTGGTTGTTTGGGTAATTCATCAATCATGATTACACCAATAAAAAATTTAATTTTTAATTGCTTATCTAAGTCTTCTGTGTCAAAATTTGATAATGCTTTATCATATTTGTTAATCACTTCTTCGAATTTTTTTACTTTCTTCATTCCAGCACAACAGTTCTTATCTATTGCTAAGTTGTTCTTTTTTGTTTTGTAATTCTTATCATTTCTTATTCATTATGAACTGATTTTGTGATTGCTGCTGTACGTGTGGCTAATGAACCAATTACACATAATGGTGCTGGTAAAACAGAAAGAAATCCACCTTTGTGTTTTGTTAAGATAATTTCTGTTCTAATTTTGTTCCAGGAGCACAATAATTGTAAGCAGTAAGATACATTTCAAACATTAATTTTTTAACCAAGGTTTTTGCAAAACCTGTTCCATATTTATCACTTCTCCAAAGTCTGCATTGGTAAATTATTCAGGAATATAATCAAATATGAAATTACTTTTAGATTATCGACTATGAAATCACTAAATTTATTTATTAACATCTATACAGCCAACTTTTTCATTACAACAGTTTTTATATCCAGCAGATTTTGCACCATGAATCACTGCTTGTCTATAAATTAAATATCTAACATAATTCAAATCTGTTTTTAGTTAAAGATTCATTAATCTATCTGTTTCTTCGTATTCCTTTCCACCAGTTTTTAATTTATCTCCATGAAATTCTACTGATCAACTTCAAACAAATTTAAATGTGCCAACAGCTTTGGATCCAAAAATTTTATCTATACTATTGTTGATATACTCTAACATTGTATTATTTATCTTTATTTTTCTAACATTGTCCTACTTTTTTTTACAGCACTTTGAGGTTCAGTCATCTTTCGTCTCTCTTCTTCATAATTCTTCAAAATATTTTGCATTTGTGACTCACTTAATGTGTAGTAATACTTAGCACGATTATCATCAGCCCATTTGTAGTGTGGAATTGGTGAAATACATGTGAATTCTTCTAAACGTTTATGATGATATAGAACTGTTTATTTTCCAAGCTGTTTGTTTTCTTCTGTAGCTTTCAGAGTATTATCATCTAAACATTTGGTCCCTACTCTTATTTTTCCTACAACATCAACAACAGGTTGATCTTTTTAAAATTTTTCACAATCTGTTCTTGAATGTTTTTTCCAAAGCTTGAATAGTTCTTTCAACTATTAAAATTTTTTCTGTTGTATTAATCTTTTTTAACAACTTCTAGATCATTCAACAAAGTTGTACTTAGTCCTTTAGGATGGTCGTTTTTTGCAAACATTTATTAGAGATGTTTTTTAAAATTTTTAATGTCACACGGTTACTTACACATCTATCAACATAACAACAACCACAAGTACCTGGTCCAGACTGAGCATTGTTTATAGATCGTGAACAAGTTGTTAATGTTGACCATACATGGATTCTACTTTTTCTAATTTTTCATATTTTTTGAAGTAATCAAGGTCTAACACATATGTAATATCTTCTTTAAGACTGCCCATTTAATAAAGATAAAGAAACATCAGTAATTTATTATTGTTAGAAAAGATTGAATTCTATTTCTGAGTTTACCTTCATTAGGTTTCCTACTCATATCCATCATAAAAAATCAGAACTCACCATTCCAACATTTACTACACTTTTAATTAAAATCATCAAACTTTAAATCTCAGCTAATGAGCTCATGGTAAATATGATTTAAAGTTGTGTCGTCCTGTCTAAACTAAAAAAATAGATTATCTCTGACTAACTGTTTAGGTATTATTGAATAAGTTTGAGCTACATAAATACCGTCTATTTCTTATGTCTACCTTGAGTAATAATATTCTCTATCAATATTTTAATTTTCCAGAATGAAGTTGTCGAGAAAATTCAGTTGTAGTTTTTGATATTGATCTAATAGTATAATTTCATTATTATTTTCAATGAAATTAATTTTTCATTGTGCTTATCTTCATTTTTTTACACATTTTTATAAATTTTTAGTATCTAAGCTATTTAAATAAACTCACAAATGATTAATTTTATTCCAATCAAACCACTCTGGAGCTAGAATACAGCTGTCAATCATTTACGTCGTTTTTCTGCATCCACTATTTTCTTCCAATCAAACCATTCTGGAGTTAGAATACAGCTGTCAATCATTTACGTCGTTTTTCTGCATCCACATGGTGATCCACATGGCCCTATGACTGCACAGCAAAAAGAATATGGCGAAAGCCTACCATGTTTATTTTCTGATTTTTTTCTCTGGATTTCTTATTTTGGATTCCTACTCAGGTTTAATTTATTTAACTTCGTAATGTACATATTCCTGACACAAAACTTTCAAAATGTTATCTATTTTTTCCTACATAATTTTACATTCTCTTGAAAATGAATTGCATCACCAATTCATTTTATCATTTATCTTGAAAATCAAAGGTGATATTGCAGTTTGGAGTAGCTAAACAGTATTATCCCAAGATAAATGGGTTCCAGCAAAAATCTGTGCAAATGTTCGTTAAAATATGTTATTTATTACACAGATGAAGGAAGTGCACAAATAAGAAGTTAAAAAAGATAAACAAGATGAGAATCACACACTACAATTGCATTAAAAATCCTTTTGTGTATGGTAAATTGTGAAGCATGCTGTGATGCACAATGATACCTTGCACTGGGGCAACATTACTGTGGTTCTCTCTGGATGCACTTCCCACATGCATCCTGCTTCTTGGAACAAACTGTGCACACTATTGTTAGATTGCTCTTGTTCTCTGTTGGCTCGATGACTTCCGGGAAATTTCTTTCTGCCAACTGAAGAGTGTAGGGCGTTTGTCCGGTCGGCCTGACTTACGAGAAATGATGCTTCCTCTGTATTTCTCAATTATTTTTTCTGAGGGGGTCAACATAAATTCCAGTGAGTCCTTTTTCCCTACAGATTTTTCATACAAAATAAACGAATTCCACACAGAAATTTCCAGCAATCGAAAAAACATTTTCCTGTAGCACTTCTTGCCTTGCTTTCTGGGTGTTGGGTATGATGCCAATCTTTGATTAGTGTGATCCACTCTTACCATTGTACAGTTGTAGTCAAGCACAAGCTTCGACTTTCTGAGTCTCCACCATATCCATGGTGTGGATAGTTGAAAAAAAGTACCATGTCTTTCTTGTCCTTCCAAAGCAAAGCTAGTACTTTTCCTCGTAATTCAGCAGCAATTTCTTCCTTTCGTATTTTTAGATTTCTGGGTCATTTTTACTGTTCCATAACTACCATAAGATGTGTAAAAGTTATCTGTCATTAGAAAGTAACCTTGTTTCAGGAATGGTTTTGCAAGTGTCAAGACAACTTGTAACAACATTGCTAAATGCTTAAAATGTGCATCCAGCTTTGTCCCTTTCCCTGTGTAAATAATCAAGGACACACATATCCGCTAGCTGATTCACGCAGCATGTAGAATTTTCTTCCAAATCTCGCCATTTCCAGCGGTATAAACTGTACTCAACTCAATCTGCCCTTGTACAAAAGTTCCTGTTCAGAAACATAAGAACTTTTAAGGTAGTGGTAAACTGGCCAAACTGAGCAAAAGGAATTGTACAACCAGGATTAGCAGAAAACGGAAATCTTGGAGGAGCGAAATCAGTATTTGGATCGACAACGTGCCACACTCTCACCTGAGATCAGTCTGTATCTGTGTCTTCCTCACATTCTTCTTCACTTGATGAAAGTTCAAAAGAGTCATCACCAGACTCGAAACAGAGATGTCTTCCCACTGCTCTTCTTCACTGGAATGATCACTATTCATTTTGCACAACTCCAAACAGGCGTAATACTGGGACAACTGCACCAAAACGCTACTCAAGGTTGCAGAATTGTTGCAACAATACAAAGGCTACTGACGCCAGTATAATCTAGTTGGAAAATATCCCTAAGTCTCCTAAACGCTTCAAGAGCAACACACAGCAGATCAAATAGCCACTCAGCTCGTAAAGAATGATAAGGCAGATCATATGCTCCCTCGACACAAAGTCAACATTAAACAAATAGAGATCAACGAAACCGAACTGTCCTCCCCTTTTACAACAGACCAGTTGAATACTGCCATAAAGAAATGCAAACCAAGGAGAGCCGCTGGACTAGACGAAATCATGACTGATCAGAACAAACATATCAGACCGAAAGCTTAAGAGTGGCTACTGGACATGTTCAACGCTTGTCAACAACAGTGCAAAATTCCTAGCATCTGGCGAAAAGCCAAGATCATAGCTATTCTTAAAGCGGGTAAAGAAGCCAGCAATCGAAAGAGCTACTATACCATCTCCCTGTTATACCATACTTATAAAAATTTCGAAAGGCTGATACAAAACCGCCTCACAATGGGCCGTGGAACCTATTCTCATACCGCAACAGGTTTGATTCCGTCCTGAGAAATGCTTTACCACAAAACGCACAAGTGTTCAATCTAATTCTTCAACACGCCGTAGATGGTTTCCGAGGGGACTACATAACATGTGCTGTTTCCACCGACATTACAGCTGCATACGACACCACGAATCTCAGACTCCTGGTGAGGAAGGTATATACTACGACTAAAGACGTCAATATTACAACATCATCAGATATCTCCTCCAAAATCGGAAGTTCCAGTGAAGTTTCAGGGAAAACAAAGCAGATGGCGAAACCACAGGAATGGGCTGCCACAGGGAAGTGTTTTGGCAACATCTATACCAATGATTAACTCTCCCCCCTGCAGGTACAACAGAATATATATATACACACGCAGATGACAGGGCAATTAGAGCACAAGGGGAAACATTCGAGCAGGTGGTACAATATCCACGTAAGGCCCTAGTAGACAACCAGCCACTATTCATTCATCTGCATTGGCATTGTGCTGCTCTTCAGGCGAATATGAATTGCCTGTGTGGCATAATTTGTGCCACGCAAGGCACATAGACACTGCTCTGAATGAGACATAATTACTGGATGCGTGAGACCAACTGAAGTGGACAGTTACATTTACAGCAGGCATAGCTATGCCTGCCATCAGGCGTGAAGCAGCTGTCCCCATCCTCCCCCCCCCCCCAAAAAAGGATGTAGAGCTTTGATATTCACACGCTGTGTGGTCTCACGCCAGAGTCTATGTAAGCGACAAGAATACAACCCAAACGCTAGATGGGTGGAAAAACGGAGTAGAGACGCTCCTATAGGCTGGAGAAAACCTAAACAAGTACCTCCTGATCACATTGAGGACTGGTGTACTTGGAAGTCCAACAGATTGGGAACAAGTGTAAAGTAAATATTGAAAAGTGGGCGTACATTAGTGGACCATCAACCTGACCCTGCTGTCTTCCTACTAAGTGAAGACTTTCTCTAGATTAATCAACGACGAGCCTGAAAGGCATGTTACTGCATAATGGGAATGTGTATGGTTCCACTTCTGTGACATTCAGTTCATGTGAAAGTGATGTAAGAGAATCTGAAGATACTCTTAAGAAATATCCAGTATGAGGAACACAAATTGCTTATTTACGGTGACTTCAAATTAGCAGAATACCATTAGGGCACCAAGCTGAGTTCAGAAAATGCCTTGCTTTCTTTGTGAATGGGACAGTCGGGCACGGCAAAGATGATGGAGTATGACGCGTTGGCCAAAGTGGAGAAATTTTGTGCCTGTAACTGAAACCATCCTGCACGAACATCTTGTAGAAAAAGAAACCACACTCGCTTCTGCTACTACACATAAAATTGGGCTTGATGAAGCGATTTCTAAATTCCCTAACAAGACAGGCCTTGCTTCCAGTACCTTTCCAAGTAATTTCTTTCATCACACAGGAGATATTTAAAGCTGGAACTGTTATTAGTCCTCAAGTAATGAAATAGATGAAGCATGAATATTTTGATAAGACAATGAAGAAGAGAAGAAAAGACGCATTGATCAGTTACTTAGAATAAGAGAAATCCTAATCACAAGGCCATTGTTGAAAAATGAAGCAAAATTTAACGACGATATGTCGTAACGTGTGTGCAAATTTCAGTTTCTACACTCACATACCTACTACTTCCTGGAAGATCTGAGGCAAGCCCCCAAATGTTCCATACGCCACCGCTGCAGTACGCTTGCTTCCGTCAGCAGACTGGTCTGAGAGGTACTCGGCCATATCAGCGCCAAAGACGACAGCATAGTTTCACTACAGCCAGCAGTGCGAGAGTTGTGCCAGAACCACGTAGCAAAGTTTAAAGTTAATTGTTCTTTTTGTACTATATGACGTGTACATTAGTGTTCAGTGACCGTAATAGATACACACGGCATTCCTGTGGGTATGGAAGTTAAGTGTTTCATCCTGTTGAGGTTTTAGTGAAGTGAGCTAATATTTTGTATGTGCTATAGTACCAACTCGACCTCCTCCATATGTTAATCTGAAAACCCACCTCTGTGGTGACGAGTATTATTTCGTCCGACGCGAAAGAACGAATACCGTCGGAGATGGCAGCAGTGTAGTAATCCACAGGACCGCGGAAGCGCGTACAGACTGCAGCGGAAACTATGCGACCAACCAGTAGAGTGGAAACGGGAACAGTGGGAGTCTAAAATTAAGCCGCTCTACCTCAAAACAAAAAAAAAAAAAAAAAAACAAAAAAAAAAACAGAAAAAGAGAGAGAGAGAGAGAGAGAGAGAGAGAGAGAGACGGAACGTGGTCAAAGCCATTCACTACCGACATGCTACACAGATCGTCCGCGGTCTGACTGACGAACCACTTCAAACTGCCAAAACCTTTGCAGAAGCTTACGAACTCCAGAACACCTAGCGACACTAAGACCTAAACGAAGACGAAATACACGACAAAACGAATCAGTTCCTAGAGGAATTTAAGACACGCCTGGCGAGCACCTAACTGCTACTCGCTGCTCCCACTGAGAAGAAGGTCATAAACCAATGGAAGGGTACCTCTGCACCAGGAGTAGACCATGTAACCAACACTAATCTACAGGAACTCCCGAGGAAACCACCTGTACTAATAACCCACATCTTCAACGGTCGCTGCCGGCTCAAATATTTCCTTAGGCAGTGGAAGCCTGCAAGAGTCACGCCCTTTCCAAAATCAGGGAAAGAGCAAAGAGTATCGGCAAGTTATCGCTCAATAAGCCTATAAAGTACCAGACGTAAGATATTTGAAATAGCCACTAACTGAAGAAAGTACTGTTCGCCCCGATGTCTGGATTCCAGTGGACACTGTTGGAAGAAATATAGGTCCTTGGGGTTATAGAACACATTATCAGGCACCCTAACGTCTCAGATGCCATCGCTGTGGCCTTCCCGAAATGGGAAAAGGTACATGACTGAGCACGGCATACGAGATTGGTCCGTAAGCTCGTTACACAAACATCAATCCCCGACTGCTATGCACACCCCATTAAAGACTAATTAACGGATAGCCATATTATGGTCACAGTCGGTGGAGAGCAATCCAGCCTGAACACCTTTGCCGTCGGAATCCCCCAGGGGTCAGTTCAGCCTCCAGCGCTTTTCAACGTATTCTTAAACGATCTCCCTAGAGCAGACAACGTCAACCTGGCGCATTTCGCCATCAGCATTTTGACAACGTCAGTCGCCTGCAACGACAGATGGACAGGGTCGTCTCTTGGTGCCAGTTGAACAGAGATACCTTGAACAGTGACAAGACAAAGATGTTATATTTTTCCAAGAAGAGACCGAGACTGGAACCTGTGTGAGTCATAGAAGATACAATTAACTGATACATTATTTAATATATAATTGTTGTTGTTGTTGTGGTCTTCAGTCCTGAGACTGGTTTGATGCAGCTCTCCATGCTACTCTATCCTGTGCAAGCTTCTTCATCACCCAGTACCTACTGCAACCTACATCGTTCTGAATCTGCTTAGTGTATTCATCTCTTGGTCTCCCTCTACGATTTTTACCCTCCACGCTTCCCTACAATACTAAATTGGTGATCCCTCGATGTCTCAGAACATGTCCTACCAGCCGATCCCTTCTTCTAGTCAAGTTGTGCCACAAGCTCCTCTTCTCCCCAATTCTACTCAATACCTCCGCATTAGTTGTGTGATCAACCCATCTAATCTTCAGCATTCTTCTGTAGCACCACATTTCGAAAGCTTCTATTCTCTTCTTGTCTAAGCTATTTATCGACCACGTTTCACTTCCATACATGGCTCACTCCATACAAATACTTTCAGAAACGACTTCCTGACACTTAAATCAATACTCGATGTTAACAAATTTCTCTTCTTAAGAAACGCTTTCCTTGCCATTGTCAGTCTACATTTTATATCCTCTCTACTTCGACCATCATCAGTTATTTTGCTCCCCAAACAGCAAAACTCCTTTAGTACTTTAAGTGTCTCATTTCCTAATCTAATTCCCTCAGCATCACCTGACTTAATTCGACTACATTCCATTATCCTCGTTTTGCTTTTGTTGATGTTCATCTTATACCCTCCTCTCAAGACACTGTCCATTCCGTTCAACTGCTCTTCCAAGTCCTTTGCTGTCTCTGACAGAATTACAATGTCATCGGCGAACCTCAAAGTTTTTATTTCTTCTCCATGGATTTTAATACCTTTTAGATAAAAAAATAGTACTTGCCCTTTTCAAATTCTGCAGCAACTATCAACATCAAAGATTTATCTCGCTAACTAATAGTGGTCGCGCGTATTAGAAAATGTACAATTAAAAAACTTCAAACCAGTAAACTGTCAAATTTGTGTGAAAAATTATTGAATTATCATCGGTTTCTCCCCTGGCCCTTCGATTCTAATGTTACGAATTTGAAAGATCCGAAAACGGACGAATTCAGAAAAGAGAAGTGATATTTTGAAAGTAATACAACATGTATGGTGATTTGACGTTACTATTTTAATTTTATATGCTAAATTATAAGAACATTTGGAAAGAATATTGATATTAAAGTTGTTGTTGTACTGATGACTGGAACAGATCAAATATTTCAGAATTCTGAGTTGACACAGCTGAGTAAGTGGGCGATGACAGCTCATCGTCTTCGGCGGCAGTGTCCTTCTGTTTGTAAGAGGCGTAGAATAATATCACGGCTACTTTCCTTCTGCCCTCTGCTGAAGTCTGCTCGACAATCATTTGGGTGTAGTACGCATCCATGCTGAAACAGCTGTCTACTCGAGGCTTCTGGTTCATACCTACGGCTATATGTTCCAGATCTATTGTTTCTGACGCAAAATCAGAATAGCCTAGGTGATGAGTCCGAAGTGGAAGCATTTGTGCTCTTTTTTTATGACGTCAACAATCTCCATTTTGGTAGTAAGCTTGCGTTGTTCCGGAATCTTTTTCATGTCTTCTAGTAATAATAACAGGAATAGTTTATCTGAATCAGGTTCTTGGTTCCTTTCACGCTCCTCCTCAGTGCGATACTGTGTTGTAGTACATCAATCGATCTGTCGTCTCTACTTTGTTGCTTCTTTCTGAGAAGAGGCGAAGGACTTTGTATGCCACATGTCCCATAATTACTTTCGGCGACGTCAGGTTCATCCAGGCTACCTTGAGATGTATTGTCTACAACAGTTTGCTTAAGAAATTGTAATTGCTCGAAATACACGAAAGGGCTTTTACGCAAAGCTGCTGATCCACTTTTGGAACCTGCTCCGCGTTTAATTCCCTGCTGAAACTTGTTCTAATATTCTTCCACTTCTGCTGTAGAGATTTGCCTGCGAAAAAAGTCTTCGTTAACGGCGCCGATGGGATGAAATTAGGGATGTTAATATCACTAATCTACTATAATAATGTAATAAAATTCTTGGCAGAAATACGTGGGTTTCGTTTTTTCATATGAACATATATTTAGTTTCAGATATGTGGCTAGAGGATGTACTATGGCAGCACTGGGTCACAATTTTCGGATCGGATGTACTACTGTGCGAGAAGTCATATATGAAACTTGCTTCGCGATTTGTGACAAAACGAGACAGACGGCGTTTTCGGAATTAAATGAGGAAATATGGATTGAAATAGAAAATGGATTTAATAGATGTGCAAACTTTCCCAAATGCATCGGTGCCATCGACGTTAAACATGTCAGAATAATAAATGGCTCAAATGGTTCTGAGCGCTGTGGGACTTAACATATGCGGTCATCTGTCCCCTAGAACTTAGAACTACTTAAACCTAAGTAACCTAAGGACATCACACCCATCCATGCCCGAGGCAGGATTCGAACCTGCGACCGTAGCGGTCGCGACCCGTCATTCAGGTTCACTCTACTATAATTACAAAAATTATTTTTCGATCGTTTTACTTGCTTTATGTGATGCAGATTATAAAGTCACTTGCATTGATGTTGGATCATATAGAAAATGGAAGAACTCATCTATTTTTAAGAAATCAGTTCTGTATGAAAAACTCCCAAATAAAAATTTACAAATACCAGAGACAAGCTGAATATCAAACAATGGAATGCCGATGCCGTACGTCATTGTCGGAGATGAGGCGTTTGGTATGTCTGAAAATTTAATGCGTCCTGATGGAGGGAGGAGTGTAACAGACAAAAATAGGAAGAATCTTTAACTACCGACTGTCTCGGGCTAGGCGATTTATAGAATACAAGTTTGGCATTATGGCAAATAAATGGAGAATTTTCATCACCCTTTGTATGTTCGTGAAGAATTTGCAATTGTCATAATAAAAGCATGCTGTGTTTTACACAATGATGTGCGAGAAGGACATGGCTACAAATCTGAGGACACACTGTACGTCGCTCCAGATCTGGAAATTTCTCCAGGTCCTACAAGAGCAGGGTGCCGTTCGTGAGCATCAGCATACAGAGATTTATTTGCGGATTATTTTACAAAAGGAAATCCGCTGAATGGCAAAACGGAATAGCATTAGGGTAATAATTATATGTGTTAATTGAATTGTGGATGTGATTATTGCTGCTTTCATGTGAATTTTTGTGTATTATTGTTAAGTGTACAATGATACCATCTTCTTAGTTATTGTACCTATAACCATTTTATTATGTAATAAATGACTTACCGAATTCATTCTTTTCATTTTCCGTCATATTCTCCTTACACGTTATATTTGTGATGTCCTCCCATCTTCTTCTCTTCGCGTCACCCTCACTGTACTCCTCTCAAGATACGTCCCCAGATTACTCTTCGTCTTTCTTTCTTGAATAAATTTCTCGGTGTGGAAACCCGTCGTGACTTTTGGCTCGAGGTGCGGACAAGGCGTGGCTGCTCGGACAAGTCGCGGAGCCCGGGGCAGCCACCCACGCTCTTGGCGGCACCCGCAGCTCGCCACTGGCTGCCGTGCAGTCGCCCGTGTCGCGTCGGCTGCCGCGGCCACAGCATCCTGGCTGCCCAGTGCGCGGCCTGAGATCAACTCTCACTGTTTTATTGGCTGCCGCAGCCTGGCTACCAAGTGCGTTACCGGCCTTAAACTACTGTGTTGCCGTTGCGGCCATGTGAGCATACAGCGCGTCTGGGTGACAGTAGCTTGAACGTCGTGGTCACTGAACGTGGCCAGTATTACGGTTAGTGTAGTAAGTTTCAAAAGCTGTGTTGGCCTATTTTGTTTGAATGTAGTAATCATGCACTTAGTCAGTATAAAGTTTTTTAACACAGTATGTTTTACAGCTTTGTTTCAAAAGCTGGGCCCTGTTTTGCCTGCCATTTGTGTTTTTGATAGGTAAAATCTTACCCTAGTTTTGAAGTTGCCTACCGACCTTTCTTGTTCTGTCATATTTGTACTTATCGTGGAGCTAAGTAGTTGAGTTCCGAGCTCGGCCCGCGCCCATTATAGCTAAAAAGGGGAGATAAAAAATTAACTTGTTTGGAAGCCTAAGCTGTAAAGCCCACTGCTAAGTCTGTGCTAAGTTATTTACAGGACGAAGATAGTCATTGTGGTATTATTTTCAGGGAACATGTTGCACGTTTGGCCTCGGTTCAAGTCTCACCACCCAATCTTGCAGGAGAGGGTTGGCCAAGATCCAGATTTCCATCAGGATCGAGACGGCATTCGCTTCCTGACATCATATAGCGGGCGACGGCTGTTAAACATCCGGGAAAGCTCGATTTTTGTGGGAGCTAACGAGTATTTCACTCTCATTTACGTATGTGGCGGAGAGCGGCACTTTTCAGGAATTGTGAAACGAACCCTGTTGTCCAGGACTGTGTGCCACAAAGACCGCATATTCACCACGAGATGGGGATATTCACAGTCGTCTGTTATGTTGAATGTGGCCTAAACGTTGTAGTGTACGAGTGGGACAGACGAGAACCTACGTCATAGGGAAACCACATGTTGTTGTTGTGGCCTTCAGTCCTGAGACTGGTTTGATGCAGCTCTCCATGCTACTCTATCCTGTGCAAGCTTCTTCATCTCCTAGTACCTGCTGCAACCTACATCGTTCTGAATCTGTTTAGTGTATTCATCTCTTGGTCTCCCTCTACGATTTTTACCCTCCACGCTTCCCTACAATACTAAACTGGTGATCCCTCGATGTCTCAGAACATACCCTAACAACCGATCCCTTCTTCTAGTCAAGTTGTGCCACAAACTCCTCTTCTCCCCAATTCTATTCGATACCTCCTCATTACTTATGTGATCAACCCATCTACTCTTCAGCATTCTTCTGTAGCACCACATTTCGAAAGCTTCTATTCTCTTCTTGTCTAAGCTATTTATCGACCACGTTTCACTTCCATACATGGCTACACTCCATAAAAATACTTTCAGAAACGACTTCCTGACACTTAAATCAATACTCGATGTTAACAATTTCTCTTCTTAAGAAACGCTTTCCTTGCCATTGACAGTCTACATTTTATATCCTCTCTACTTCGACCATCATCAGTTATTTTGCTCCCCAAATAGCAAAACTCCTTTACTACTTTAAGTGTCTCATTTCCTAATCTAATTCTCTCAGCATCACCCTACTTAATTCGACTACATTCCATTATCCTCGTTTTGCTTTTGTTGATGTTCATCTTATACTCTCCTTTCAAGACACTGTCCATTCCGTTCAACTGCTCATCCAAGTCCTTTGCTGTCTCTGACAGAATTACAATGTCATCGGCGAACCTCAAAGTTTTTATTTCTTCTCCATGGATTTTAATACCTACTCCGAACTTTTCTTTTGTTTCCTTTATTGCTTGCTCAATATACAGATTGAATAACATCGGGGATAGGCTACAACCCTGTCTCACTCCGTTCCCAACCACTGCTTCCCTTTCATACCCCTCGACTCTTATAACAGCCATTTGTTTTCTGTACAAATGGTAAATAGCCTTTCGCTCACTGTATTTTATCCCTGCCATCTTCAGAATTTGAAAGAGAGTATTCCAATCAATATTGTCAAAAGCTTTCTCTAAGTCTACAAATGCGAGAAACGTAGGTTTGCCTTTACTTACTCTTTCTTCTAAGGTACGTCGTAGGGTCAGTATTGCCTCACGTGTTCCAACATTTCTACGGAATCCAAACTGATCTTCCCCGAGGTCGGCTTCTATCAGTTTTTCTATTGGTCTGTAAATAATTCGCGTTAGTATTTTGCAGCTGTGACTTATTAAACTGATAGTTCGGTAATTTTCCATCTGTCAAAACATGCTTTTTTTGGGTTTGGGATTATTATATTCTACTTGAAGTCTGAGGGTATTTAGCCTGTCTCTTACATCTTGCTCACCAGATGGTAGAGTTTTGTCAGGACTGGCTCTCCCAAGGTTGTCAGTAGTTCTAATGGAATGTTGTCTACTCAGGGAGCCTTGTTTCGACTCAGGTCTTTCAGTGCTCTGTCAAACTCTTCACGCAATATCATATCTCCCATTTCATCTTCATCTACATTCTCTTCCATTTCCATAATAGTCCTCAAGAACATCGCCCTTGTATAGACCCTTATAGACCCTCTATATACTCCTTCCACCTTTCTGCTTTCCTTTCTTTGCTTAGAACTGGGTTTCCATCAAAGCTCTTGATATTCATGCAAGCGGTTCTCCTTCCCCCACAGGTCTCTTTAATTTTCCTGTAGGCAGTATCTATCTTACCCCTAGTGAGATAAACCTCTACATCCTTACATTTGTCCTCTAGGCATCCCTGCTTAGCCATTTTGCACTTCCTGTCGATCTCATTTTTGAGACGTTTGTATTCCTTTTTGCCTGCTTCATTTACTGCATTTTTATATTTTCTCCTTTCATCAATTAAGTTCAATATTTCTTCTGTTACCCAAGGATTTCTACTAGCCTTCGTCTTTTTACTATTTGATCCTCTGCTGCCTTCACTATTTCATCCCTCAGAGCTACCCATTCTTCTTCTACTGTGTTTCTTTCCCCCATTCCTGTCAATTGTTCCCTTATTCTCTCCTTGAAACTCTGTACAACCTCTGGTTCTTTCAGCTTATCCAGATCCCATGTCCTTAAATTCCCACCTTTTTGCAGTTTCTTCAGTTTTAACCTACAGGTTATAACCAATAGATTGTGGTCAGAGTCCACATCCGCCCCTGAAAATGTCCTACAATTTAAAACCTGGTTCCTAAATCTCTGTCTTACCATTATATAATCTATCTGATACCTTTTAGTATCTCCCGGATTCTTCCACGTATACAATCTTCTTTTATGATTCTTGAACCAAGTGTTAGCTATGATTAAGTTATGCTCTGTGCAAAATTCTACCAGACGGCTTCCTCTTTCATTTCTTAGCCCCAATCCATAATCACCTACTATCCTTCCTTCTCTCCCTTTTCCTACTGA
This sequence comes from Schistocerca gregaria, assembly GCF_023897955.1. Taxonomy (NCBI): domain Eukaryota; kingdom Metazoa; phylum Arthropoda; class Insecta; order Orthoptera; family Acrididae; genus Schistocerca; species Schistocerca gregaria. The sequence continues at coordinate 107,956,293 of NC_064927.1, forward strand.
CGAATTCCAGTCACCCATAACTATTAAATTTTCGTCTCCCTTCACTACCTGAATAATTTCTTTTATCTCATCATACATTTCATCAATTTCTTCATCTGCAGAGCTAGTTGGCATATAAACTTGTACTACTGTAGTAGGCATGGACTTTGAGTCTATCTTGGCACAATAATGCGTTCACTATGCTGTTTGTAGTAGCTTACCTGCACTCCTATTTTTTTTATTCATTATTAAACCTACTCCTGCATTACCCCTACTTGATTTTGTATTTATAACCCTGTATTCACCTGACCAAAAGTCTTGTTCCTCCTGTTACCGAACTTGACTCATTCCCACTATATCTAACTTTAACCTATCCATTTCCCTTTTTAAATTTTCTAATCTACCTGCAAGATTAAGGGATCTGACATTCCATGCTCCGATCCGTAGAACGCCAGTTTTCTTTCTCCTGATAACGACGTCCTCCTGAGTAGTCCCCGCCCGGAGATCCGAATGGGGGACTATTTTACCTCCGGAATATTTTATCCAAGAGGACGCCATCATAATTTAATCATACAGTAAAGCTGCATGTCCTCGGGAAAAATTACGGCTGTAGTTTCCCCTTGCTTTCAGCCGTTCGCAGTACCAGCACAGCAAGGCCGTTTTGGTTAATGTTACAAGGCCAGATCGGTCAATCATCCAGACTGTTGCCCCTGCAACAACTGAAAAGGCTGCTGCCCCTCTTCAGGAACCACATGTGTGTGTGGCCTCTCAACAGATACCCCTCCGTTGTGGATGCACGTACGGAACGGCCATCTGTATCGCTGAGGCACGCAAGCCTCCCCACCAACGGCAAGGCCCATGGTTCATGGGGGGGGATATGGAGGTAATAATGTAATACTACACACTGTACTACATGCATGTGAACATCATATTTTCACTGCAAGCTAGAAACAGTCGAAAAGCAGTCACAAGTAACAATGTTTTAATTGGTTCGCCGTGATGAGAAAAAACATTTCAGTTGCTGCGTGGACATTATCAGCATTAATAAACTAATTATACAACAGGCTACACAAATGAATAAAATGAGCGGTATTATTACGAAAGTAGGAATATCTTAAAAGAGTGTTATGATTAGATATATTTAAATTGCTGAAATGTGCTGCTAACAAAGGCAGATCTACTTTCATGACAATGTTTTTCGATCTCCAACTCACAAGGCACACGTGGCTAGCTTGTGCATTCCTGTCGCGCGCATTATCAATCGCTGCTGACAATACACTGACCATTGTGTTATGCGACAGATCACTTGATTATTTTTCTCAATAACAACTATTTTATTCGCGATCGCGCATTGTCAGTTTGGCAAGGCGTAGGTGAGTAACCAGTATCTGGCATGTGTCTATCATTCTGCCTGAATGAACGTTCGTCATTATTTTAATACTAATCAGATCAAGAGAAGAAAGAAAATTCTTTGGTAAGTTTCCATTCCAGTCGCTCAGTGTTAAAATACGATGGGTTACGGGGATTCCATCAAAATTCGAACAGAATTTCCGTCTGTTTTTGTGTGAGTTGTTAACTTTTCTCATCCGAAGAAGCATCACCATTTATGAGTAAAGGCCACATTTCTCTTGGTGACTGGTTTAATTGTACTTCCTTTGTCATAATGTTATTTGCCAAACTCATCTCACAGCAGCTATTGAGACAGAATTCCGAAAAGGAGGGCCTCATTAACCAAGTAATTGGCAATCACAGAGCTCAATAGCTTAGGAAAAAGCTCATAGTATCGGTATGCAGTAACGTAAAAGAAGAAATTTCATGTTTATTTTCATACTGCGAAGCTCTTGTTTCGCTAGCTGTCGATAACTCGTAAAAAATCACAGTCTCTGGAGTGAAATAAATAAAAAAAATTATAAGTAGCGATATATCGCCATAAATAAGAAAGTTCCTTGTGTTCAATAATTGGCAAAACACTCTCCTCCTTGTGTGTATCATTCGCCAAACTTTCGTTTCGATGTCTTGAGTGGTTTATGAGATATGAGAGATGTTGCGAGTATTTCATTCTCGCGGGCGTGAGATCGGAAGGGAGCGCGCTACAAGGGATCCGTTTTCTCGAGATCGGAGGCAGATAGAGACCTCTTCCCGAGTCTAAACAAAAATTCAGCATATTAGCTAAATTTCATACGCAGCAACATATGGAGTAATACGTACCAAACGCAAAATCATAGCGAGCCCTAATTTTCGTTGCAAACTTTTTGAGTTTTGCGTAGTGATACATCACAATAAGAATGGTCATTAGCGAGATGATGGACACTTCGCCACGAAGCTGACATATAACGCTACAAGTAAGGCAAAAATCAAATATTTTCAGAGAATAGTTTCTGTGAAATCTTTTGAGGAAGATAACAGCTTACGTGCGCTTCGGTTCTGTCAGCGCAGAGCGTCGCCAGTCGGCGCGTGCCAAGTACGGTGTACGCGTCGCTATGTGCGCTGCACCCGTGCGGCACGTGTGTGTCGCGCTGTAGTGTCGTGTCACGTCATACGTGCTATACGCGTCTCAATTTTCGCCTAGCCTAACTGCAGCACCCACCACACAGTAGAGAACACCCATCACGCCCCACGCCTCATAAATGGAGGATGGTCGCGGGCCAGAGGCCCAAATAGTCTTAAAGGCAGAACGTTTCACGTACGAGCAGATAGTGGATTTCCGCAGAGCGTCGTCCGTGAGTATTCCTTCAAGCTGTCACTGAGCATACGGTTTACTCCTTATACACCGCCGGCCTACCGCACACAGACCGTGTGCAACCAGCACAGTACGCGGGCGATGCGGCGGTCTACAGTTGCAGCAGGTGCGTCGAGACACTTCAGCGGCGGCTGCAGGCGACCGACGCCCTCACACAGTGGGCAACAAATTGGCGCCTCGCCTCCAGCGGTAAAAAGCCTCAACCTATTATCCAGCATGCATGTCCGCAACTCTGCACAGGCACTGCAATTTTATATGTACTCGCCTACACAGGGCAAGCGACATTCAATTAAAGTGCCTCCTCTGTACGGGTGAGGTTTTAGACACATGCTGAAGACATATGGAAGTTTGTATCTGGCCGTGAAACGCGTTTGGGTAGCCTAAAGGTAAGGCGACAGCTCGCGATAAGCGGGACATTCGGTTTTCCTGGTCTTACAAAAAATCCATCGTTATTACATTATGCAGTTGACGCGTGTTCATATTCGCAACTGAGAATGCATTTCATGTATTCCGAAAACGAGGCTACACTAAACGTGGCACGTGGACAGAGCATGGAGGAAGAACATAAACACAAAAGTCACAAGTCAAGGAAAACAAGCAGATGTTTACATGTTGGAAGAGAGAGATGCTGCTGCATTTAACTTGATGCTTCCTGTGAGAGGATGAAGAGTGATAAACGAACGTCAGAGTCGGCAACTTATTTCCAGGAGAAGGTTGGTAATAACGTAGAATGCTGGGCTTTCTGCCACAGACTGCGTGCAAGAATAAATACGAACATGCACATAGAGAGGATGCACCACGCTGTCAAATCCGTATACCTCCAACGAAGCACGTGAAACATCTGGGAGAGGCAGTTTTCCCTCTAATGTCATTCATTAAAGAAAAACGTTTTGACAGGCTTATTGCACTTAAGAAAGGAATGCTGAGAAGCATAATGAGATAAATACGTCATAACCACAAGTTCACTTCAACTGTGAAAAACGAGTGATGTTTCTAAAGGAAAAAACATGGATTGAAGGTAACACCTTTGTCAAATTCTAGTAAAGTATAGTTCGTGCAAGAAAGTGAAGTTCAGTTTCAATGTAAACTGATATTTCATAAATGCAATACTGTTAACACTTGTATCTCTGACCGTGTTTGGACTTTAGCTATTTTGCGACACAATCTTGATACTGTAGGCAACAAATTTAAAAATTAAGGGGTTTATAAAATTGTGTATAGTTCCTGTGGAACTATCTACGTGGGTCACACTCGGAGCACTTGATAACTTGTGTATAGTTCCTGTGGAACTATCTACGTGGGTCACACTCGGAGCACTTGATAACTGTTTAGAAAATACGCGTAGAAAAACAATAAGAGTGAACAACACTGCCATTTAAAGACGGAGCGCCATGTTTTACCCTCGACGAATGAAGGTTTAAAAATCCTTCACATCGGGCCTACACAAATTCGATTCTAGCATTGAAATTAACGAGCACATTGCACACAACAGGAATTTATTTTTTAATATGTTTGATGATGTGTTACTTTAGTGATCTGATGTAAGGCTACTGCCCTCACGACCACGACTCTCGTTTCTCATGCTTCTAGTTTGTTTCACTGATTCATCTCTTATGAATGGGTACTGGTTTTTGGGGTGTTATTGAAAACCTTCGTAAAAAGGTTGTGTCTGGCTTTCCTAATTTTCCTAACACTTGTAATTTTCTTGGCTGAAGTTTGTTTCGTGTTATAATGTACAAGTATAACTGACGACTGGGTATCGTTGCCCTGTGTGCAGCAGTTTTTGGTGTTTTTTTTTTTTTGAGAAAGATTTTGTAGTTTTGTGATTGTTTTCAATTGCTATCTTCTTCATGTTTGTCCACACTGCTCTTACATGCAAGGATGTCCCGCTGAGATCACTATTTGCGCATGTACTTTCACCAGATTCGATCATAGTGTAGAATATATTTTGGTTTTTCATTCTTAAAAATTAGTGGGAGGACTGCATCTACGATATCCTGACTGCAGGATGTTGTTGTGTAGCATCTTTCGGCAGCGTTTTTGCTATTGGTCTTATGATTTATTTCTATTCTTTTGTTATGTAACTTCAAATTCGAATTTCTGTACTTGTTTAAGAATAAATTTTTATAAAATATTGTCTTCCCTCCATACCTTGTATCCCTGACTAGTTTCAATCACGTAGTGTGTATAAGCTACAGTTATGATTTGTTATGGCCAAATTAATAGATATGTACCTTAATGTACTTTATTGTAATGCTATGAATTTTGATGATATTCGCTGTCACAAACGGCTAACTGTAGCCTTTTTGTTACTTTCTGTGGCTTTTCTTGTATTTGACGGCACGCCATCTGACGGGCTGTTAGTTTACTTTGATCTGTTCAGAATGATTTGTTCACTTTAGTTTTCAACCATAGCACTTCACCTTTTTCTCTGTGAAATCTCGTGCTTTGTATGTCGGTGCTTGTGCAACTTTTTCATTGTATACACTGCCAAGTTTCCTGTAAATATGTCTGTCACTTATATCGCCATATTGTGTGGGTCGTCAGTTATTTGTGTGCTCACGATGTACAGGGTGGTCCATTGATAGTGACCGGGCCAAATATCTCACGAAATAAGCATCAAATGAAAAACTACAAAGAACGAAACTCGTCTAGCTTGAAAGGGGAAACTAGATGGCTGTATGGTTGGCCCACTAGATGGCGCTGCCATAGGTCAAACGGATATCAACTGCGTTTTTTTTTTAAATAGGATTCTCAATTTTTTATTACATATTCGTGTAGTACGTAAAGAAATATGAATGTTTTAGTTGAACAACTTTTTTCGATTTGTGATACATGGGTCTGTAATAGTCACAAAGGTATAAGTACGTGGTATTACGTAACATTCCGCCAGTGCGGACTGTATTTGCTTCGTGATACATTACCCGTGTTAAAATGGACCGTTTACCAATTGCGGAAAAGGTCGATATCGTGTTGATGTATGGCTATTGTGATCAAAATGCCCAACGGGTGTGTGCTCTGTATGCTGCTCGTTATCCTGGACGACATCATCCCAGTGCCCGGACCGTTCGCCGGACAGTTACGTTATTTAAGGAAACAGGAAGTGTTCAGCCACATGTGAAACTTCAACTTCGACCTGCAACAGATGATGTTGCCCAAGTAGGTGTTTTAGCTGCTGTCGCGGCTAATCCGCACATCAGTAGCAGACAAACTGCGCGAGAATCGGGAATCTCAAAAACGTCGGTGTTGATAATGCTACATCAACTTCGATTGCACCCGTACCATATTTCAGTGCACCATAAATGACATGGCGACGACTCTGAACGTCGTGTACAGTTCTGCCAGTGGGCACAAGAGAAATTAAGGGTCGATGCCAGATTTTTTGCAAGCGTTCTATTTACTGACGGAGCGTCATTCACCAACACCGGTAATGTAAACCGGCATAATATGCACTATTGGGCAACGGAAAATCCACGATGGCTGCGACAAGTGGTATATCAGCGACCTTGGCGGGTTAATGTATGGTGCGACATTATGAGAGGAAGGATAATTGGCCCCCATTTTATTGATGGCAATATAAATGGTGCATTGTATGCTGATTTATTACGTAATGTTCTACCGATGTTACTACAAGATGCTTCACTGCATGACATAATGGCGATGTACTTCCAACACGATGGATGTCCGGCACATACCTCGCGTGCGGTTGAAACGGTATTGAATAGCATATTTCATGACAGGTGGATTGGTCGTCGAAGCACCATACCATGCCCCGCACGTTCACTGGATTTGACGTCTCCGGATTTCTTTATGTGGGGAAAGTTGAAGGATATTTGCTATCGTGATCCACCGACAACGCCTGACAACATGCGTCAGCGTATTGTCAATGCATGTGCGAACATAAGGAAGACGAACTACTCGCTGCTGAGAGGAATGTCGTTACACGTATTGCCAAATGCATTGAGGCGGACGGAAATCATTTTGAGCATTTATTTTATTAATGTGATATTTACAGGTAATCACGCTGTACCAGCATGCGTTCTCAGAAATATCACTTCTGTTCACTACAACTGTCCACTTCATTCTTCTTTTAATCGTTCCGCAAAAATATGAGCATATAAAATGGACCTTCTTCTCTGTTGAAAATCCTAAATCTGTACAATATGGCGTTGTCTGATTTGGACTATTATTCCTCCAATGTAAACTGGTTTGTTGACAGGTGAGCAGTTGCACTGATAGTCTCTCTGGCCGTTGACTGTTGTGGACGGTTGGCGTGTGGACACCGGGAGACGGACAGAGAGGCAGCTGCCGGCACGACCAACACACGTGCAGGTCTCGAGCCTTCTCCTGGCCAGCACAGCCACGGCCCCTGGCACTCCTGCAGTCGGCGGACGATGCGCGCTCCATGATCGCGAGAGTCTGCCATCAGATGTACTTTTCGCCACGTGTGTTTAGTGTAAGGTGGAAGCTTTCTGGTGGAGAAGAGTGTCTGGCAGTCCGTGAAGGGCGTTCCTTGTGTTCCCAAGCATCAGTGGATATGTTTAGCTCTGTGTTCTGTTTCAGGCTTAAATTTAATTACTTGATTTGCATAATGTATACGTCTCTCTCAAACATTAAAAATACGTTTTATTACGAAGATGAAACTTTGTAGCGTGACCATGAGCGTTTTAATTAATTTATTTGACTCTTGTAAATTGTGAAAGGATTAATCTGATAGGGTGGTGCAAACAGAGTGGGTTATTTTTCCCACCAAAAATTAAGTCAGCACCTTTCTCTCCAGCCTTTTTCGCACCAATTCACAAGTGGGGAGGACAGGATCCATGTCTTCCACAAACTGATTAAATAAATGGTATACAAACAGAATTGAACAACGTAATATTGTGCCAATTGAGACTGATTTGTTTTTCTTGTTGTGAGATTCCTCCACACCAGCAGCTCAGCACAGATTCAATATTTAGGAGAAAATCTGAGCAGTCATCTTAGCTTCTTTTTCGTTTAGTAAAGTCATCAGAATACCAAAACAAAATACCAATACAGTGTGAAAAGTGACAAATGACGCTAAAAAATAAAAAGTGTGAGACCGTTCACATGAGTACTAAAAGGGATCTGTTGAATTTCAGTTACAAGATGAATCACACAAATCTAAATGTTCCTTTTACACAAAGTATCTAGGAGTAAAAGTTACGAACAAACTACATTGGAACGATCACGTAGATGGCGTTGTGGGATAGGCAAATCTAAGACTGCAGTTAATTGGCGAAACAGTCAGAAGATGCAACAAATACGCTGAAGAGAATACCTGTACTAAGAATGTACGTCCTCTGCCAGAACCTCGCAGTGCATTGTGGGATCCGTACCAGAGAGGATTGTCGGAGGACATCAACAAAGTTCAAGTAACGGGAGCTGGTTTTGTCTCGTTGTGGAGCAGGGGACAGAGTGCCGGGGATATGATACATGAACTGGACTGGCAGTCATTGAAACAAAGGCGTTTCTTGATGCGGCGAGACCTTCCACCAACGTAGTCTCCAAGTTTGCTCTCCGGTTGCGTAAACATCTAGTTGACGTCCACCCACATAATGAGAAATTATCATCGTAACAGTACAATAGAAACCTGAACGGACACTTTGGTGTTCCTCTAGCCCCTGCCACCCCTCCCCACACCACACACTATTCGACGTCAGAACGACAGAGAAATAGTATGAAAGTGGTTCGATGAACCCTCTGCCGAGCACTTAAGTGTGAAGTTCAGAGTAGTCATATAGATAAACATCATAAAAGAGAATTTTGTTTACGCTGGGGCTCATTTGCACGACGGCGTCTACGCGTCTCGAACAGGTCTGCAAAGCACCCCATTGAGGACGCAGGTTGGGGGTGGAGTAGGACTCGTGCAGCAAGCAGGTTGTGACACAATGAGCAAGTAGTTGACAGACATATTGGGTACAAATTTCACTGGGTGCATTTTTCAAACGTCTCTGCAGGCAGCTGACTTCCCGATATCTGTCGATAACCCGTTTCTTATCAGGAATGAGTCAGTAGTTAAAATGATACGAAGTGAGTTTTAGTTATTCGGGGTTTCTATCTCTGTTTACAGCCTGTATCATTGCACAAGTGGTTTAAGAATATCCTTGTCGACAAAACACTGTGTACCTGCCATAAAAACTGTACAGCTGGCAGGAAAGTACCGATAAGTTACGGGCCTCAGATCGTAATCAGCGTGTGTAAATGAGCCATAATAAAATGACAACCACAGCATCACACATAAGGCAGTTGGAGATCGTAACAATCTGAATCCTTGTTCAAAGATAACCTTCGATGAATTAGTTATCATAACAAAATAAACTTCCTGTTTACACTCTCTATGCAGCAAAGATCTGGGAGTTGCGATCCACTAAGGCAGTTACATTTGTGGGATGCTAGTAATATGTTAATGGTGTGGCTTCACACTTACAACTGTATTACCTAGCTGCTCTATTCCGGTGCACTGACTTCGCGTTGTGAACTTTCCTAGTAAGCCAGAAACATTCTGCCCAGTGTGCATTGCTGGTGTGGGCTGTTATCTGCTCAAGCTCTTTGTTTGCGTTTGTTAATACTGAAGCTGTTGAAGGAATATGCCCATGGAGATACGTAAATGACAATTACTTTTGAGAGGATCGCTGTTGTGCTGAGCTTGTAGCACATCGCTGTAATATTATCAATTCCAGAACCCCGCAAGCTCATAAGAACTACTGAACGAGAAGTGCGTAAACGTAATTATGTAAGACACCTGAATCTCAACAGGCGTGGTTAGAGAGCCTTTATGCAGGGAGAGTGTGGCCTTAGGCGAAATCGCGCGTAATTGGCTGATCAGCTGCGACGCCATTTTCTGCCACCGCTATCTCTTTCTCACTCTCTCTCTCTCTTGCATCGTATCGCTTTCCGAGATTTGATTATTGTTTTGGAGACTAACGGAAACAATCAGAATTACAAACGTTGTTATTCTCTGTATATAAGTTGAACTTAATTCAGACATCTTTTTGCACAGGTGTTAGATCTGCGAGCTTCAACACGAGTACAAACAAGAATGAATTTTGTGGTGAACTCGGTACTGTTTTTAAGCAACAGCGATATTCAGTTGTGCCATATGTATTTGACGATTTGTTGTTCATTCTGTCGCCATTTTGTGCTGCTTCCTCATCTTCTACTTGGGAGAAGGTGGAGTTCGCGTGCTAGTATATTTGTGGAATGAGGAAAGAGGGAAGCAGTGGAGAATTTCTGTGAACAGAGGTGCTAGAAGTCACTGAGCAGCCTTATGAAACGGACGAGGTATTCTTATCTATGTGAAGTAAGTGATTTTTGTTTTCCAGCAGCTTAAAATTAAATATTAAAATTAAAATAAAATAAAATAAATTGAATGAAATATATTGTTACACTAAAAATAAAATAAGATGACTTAGTCATTTTGAACGTTATTAATAGGCTTGATAAGGATGGATAATTAGGAGTTGTCTACTTTTACAACGCCCAGAAAATCTAACACACTATTTCATGAAATACTTTCTGAAATATTCGTTTAAATAATATCATGTACATTAACATTTATACATTAATGTCTGATTACGTTTTGTGCTCCCTCTTCTTTCTATTGTGGAATGAAAAATGTTATACAACACTAGCATCTAGTGTTGCTGTCAGTCCACAACATTTGATTGCGTTACATGAATGAAGTAAGACAACACATAATGTCAATACTGCCCCACCTTATTGTAATCACTGATCTGAAAAAAAGAGGACAGGGAGAGAAGGAAGCACTGAAATTAAAACAGACCACTGCTCAGAGAGACCTTTCTGCATGGCTGTCTGCCTCTCCTTCCTACCCCTTCCACACTCCAGTGTTTTTTTTTATTTTTGATGAGCTGCAACCTCCCTCCATTTACATTTTGTCCCTTACTGTCAGTCAGTGGGTCAATGCTTGTAGTGTATTTCAACAGTTTTTATGTCGACCACATGGGTAGAAAACTATATAAAATGGCAACTGTGAGTCTATGGGTCCATGCCTGTGATGTAATTCCATGCTTTTTTTGTAGACCACATGGGTAGAAAACTATATAGACCGGCAATGACCAAAACAGCATATAAAACTCCAAGCCACTTCGAAGCTACCTGCTGCATAGGTTAGTTGGGCGGAGGAGTCCTTCACTAATGTTTTAAATCTCAAGTTTCATTTTTTCTGACGAAGAGTGTATATAAACATAATTTTTCCTTGGTGTAAAATTTTTACCTCCGGGATGTTTTCTGAAAAGTCCAATCAGAAGGAAGTGGGTGACCTGAAACTTCATGTATCTGAATGTATTACACACCAGCTCCGAGTGAATTTGTTACCACACGTTTTTCACATTTGTAGTTGGTTGCTTCCGGAGTATTCCCTATAAATAAATATCCACTCGCTGAAATAATCGTCTTGGCAAACGATTTCAATCCACACTGTGTTTGTTAGAAATATTTCTGTATTTACAGAGAGCATGTAGTATGTAACAAGGGAAGGCAAACCTTCCTATAAACACTGCTCGTAATGCCTTTCTTCGGATACATGGTTTACTACTACTACTGTCAATGATTACAATGGTCATGCACTAGTCATCACAACATGTGTCCAACGCCACTGTCAGCCATTGTAGCACTATCATCCACCCTAGGTCTCATGGAATAACCCATTGGTTGGAACATCCCTAGTTGTTCTGGGATTATGTCACAGGCAGTGAACACCCATTGTCATACTGTACACACATCATTCTGGGGACTGCATACACCAAGGTCTTTACTTGGCCCTAAAGCCTATCCACAGTGTCAAGTTCAGGAGAATGGGTTGGTCAAGGTGTTGGCTACTGCAGACCAATGCATCACTCCTAAAAGACTCGGGCTATGTGCAGCCTCACTCAAAGTTGGAAACAGGCCGCTGCCCCATCGTGGACGTAGCTCGATTTCAGTCTTTCATATAATGACAAATTCTACAGTAACACAGGTAACGTGATTTGGTGGAATTGACTGTATTTAGCAACAGCCAAAGTGTTCTGTAGAACGTGGTGTGATGTCCGGAATTAAAAAAAAATGGGAGGGTGGTAATTTTTTGTTTTATGTTTTGTTGAAAGGAAAGAAAGAAAAAAGGGTGAATAAAGGTGAAGGGAAGTGCTTCTATTTTTACTGGAATGAACTTATTGATGGACATCACAAAAATTTATTTTACCTATATTTTTTTTTACTCATCGAAGAAGACAACACAACACATATAAAAGAAATCATCACACTAATATTATCCACAGAATGATCGTTTCACAAGACACTTTCTAGCTCGACTGACTTTTAAGACTGAACAAGACTCGACTGACCCTACTCTCTCTCTGGACCACAGCCTCTTCACGTCCCTCTGGACCAGAGATTTTAACTGTGATTAGCACGCCGATTATTTAATTAATCGTACAGCCGCTGGGCGCGCGCTTGGCGCGTCATTTAAATGGGGTTAAACGCACACCGCGAGAGGCGTGGGCTAGCGGTGTCTTACAGGTATCGCCACACGGCCCCTTCTACTGGTGCGTAAGTTTTTCAAACTTCGCGGCAGTACCAGATTTGAGTTGACGAACAAGGTTGTGCAGTGTTTGCACCAGCATTACACAACATTTTCAAACATATGACAAGTACATACATATATAAAGAATTATAGCCTAAAGTACAAAGTTTAAGTAAATATACATAAATTGTTGCACATTACAAAATAGCCACTTTGAAATTGATCAACGGATGATTCATTTTTTTTTTTTAGAGAGATGCCTGCACCGTTGGCAGTCCTGTTATTAAAACAATAGCTGCTACCCTGTATTCACAGTTCTTATTGTGTCGACCAGTGAGCACTATGCTTTGCCTCAGTTCAGTGTGGTGCGTCGTGCGAAGCACAGTAAAAGTCACAGCACCACAACTTTGTTTACTTTACAGTTTGCACATCAGGACAATAGGTAATGAATCTGCTTACGACAAAAGAATACAAAAGGTCATACACTTTGGTTTTAAGTTGTCGATGACAAGAAAGTTCATGTCAGTATTGTTGGTGTTTAAGAGTGGCTGTGCGTGCACGAGTGCAGTAATTTTGATGAAAAGGTCCATCCACCACGCACCGCGGCACTGCGTACAGCCTCGCGCTCGGGTCCGCTGTTGAGGTATAATAGGCGGTGACACGTCTGGCGGCGCCACCCCTTACGACGGACGCGACAGTACTGGTAGCCGCATCCGAAGACCGTACAACGCAGACTTCCAAGCACTTTCCAAGGTAGGGATCACTGTGACACGCATCATTGCACTTTTTCGTAGAATTTGAGATTAAACTTATCACTTTGTACGGAAAACACTTTTCTATCATATTTTTACTCTTGACTGGTTGATTTCTCTTTATCAACACTATTTGATTTTTTTTTTTTTTTTTTACACTGTTCAGAAGGGAGGTTCGACGTCCTGTTCCTTCTGAGAACACATTTTCACAGACACTTCACTTTTGAGCAAAATTACACTTTGCATCTTTTCTCCTTTTATATTAGGTGCACATAGTAAGACTGTTTTGTGTGTAGCCTTCACAAGAGGACATTTAAGTTTTGAATAGGCAAGTTCAAAATTACATAGAAAAAATGGACATGTACATATACATAAAATGATTACCTACTATAGACATGAAATTCAATATACATAATACAAATGAATTTCTTCGTAGCTAAGTTGCTACAAAGCCATTGAAATACTTTGCTAGTCGTGACCTGTGAAACTCTCCCAAAATTCATATTTATATAGAGAATAATAGTTGTTTACATCTTCAAAAACTTACAATTAGACATGTTTTGCTAGTCGTGTCCTGTGAAACTTTACAAAATTCAGATTTATATTGAGATTGCTAGTTGTTTACATTTACAAAATTTTACAATTAGACATGACATGACATATTTATGTACACGAAATTCAGGTTGTGCCATCTATTTCTTGCTGTGCATGTGCACTAACGGAGTACTATCTCCTTCTTTACAGAATATTGAAATCTATGGCATCTGCCATCAAGAATTCTGCAAAACTCGACGAGAGACCCTAAGTGCTGCAAATTATGAATGGACAAAATATACAAAAGAATAGTGCAAAAACCTCACTACCCCACTATCCATCGTCCAGCAGTGGGCAAGGAGGTGGGAGTAGGATCAAGATAGAAGGATTGGGTTATATTCATATTTACAAAATCTTCATCAATACAGTAGTGTTTTCACACATGTGTGCGACGAATAGTGTATCTGTTTGCGTAACGTATGCATCATAAACTTTGCCATTGCGCAAGTGTCACTGACTTTAAGCCAATTCATGTTGTATTCAGTTTCATCCTTTAAAGTTGATCCGAATTGCTGTTTAAGCAAAAAGAAATTCAATGATCATTGTCAATCACTTCCTGTAAATCAGTCAAAGATTTTTGCAAGAATCAATGTGAGTACCGTATATGGTTTAATTCACTCGTTGAATCAGTCATGTTTAGGTAAATACGCGCTTAATGACACGGTAGTTTATATTCCTGAAAAAAATTCGGTCAGTAAACGTACTAATAAATGACTATAGGATCCTTCCATAAGAGGTGTACTTTAGTGAGTATCACGTAGTAAAATAAATATATGAATTTCCTGTAGGTAAAGGAAAATGAATGCGCTTTAGTTTCCATAAAGACAAGAAAATCGCTGTGTCCACGAAGACAGCTGCGTCGTACTGCTTCACACACAAATCTTCAAAAACTTATCCACTTTGCTGAAAGAGAAAGAAAAATCTCATACACTAAAGTATGTTTTATTGTAATCGTGAATTGTACGTCGTACCGGTAGTCGTGTAGTTTTTGTTTCCTGGTCGAGAACATGAGCAGAGAGCGGGAGACTTCGTATCCTAACAATTGTTTTATGAGAGTCGCATTTTCTTAACTCTGGTCCAGACAGAACGACATAAAATTGCATAACTTATATACTATCCCACTTACACAAATACATATGTCCATGTCCTCACAGTATCAAGTAATGAGTGCTAGATTTCACCTAAATTACTTCACAGGATAAAAACATTTTTTAAAATAGTGTTAATGTTAGTGAGTTCATAAGTTCGTAACCATTAAACACGACCTTCGTAAATGTAGAATACGAATCTTACGAAGGCAGCCTGCATGCATGGTACTACACAATTAGCCTGTGTAAAGAATGAGATTCTATAACGACAGCAATTTTTATTCGCTACGTAAGCAGATTATTTATTTCGCTGTGGCTGATAAACATTTTTCCTCCACAATGACCTATGTACAAAATTTACGTTTGTTACGATGGAGAGCACACAAACTCTTTATGCCAAGCGTGAGATAATGGTTTTTTAAATAGGGCACATACCAAATAAGTTTTTCTTTCTCCTTTTTTATTGCCTACACGGCGAATCATTTCTCATTAACATCTATCAGTATTCATACACACGTATCGTTTTCATTCATACAGCTTCATATAATTAATATTCACCTTTCTTCTCATAGAACAGCTTCAATATAAATCGCAAATCATCAAATAATACTACGTGGTGGCGTCATTGGCTCACACACAACGAAATCCTCATCATCATCATAAAAACTACCTTATAAACCTAAATTCACATTCATTCTTTCACACTCATTTCAGCACAATCATTCACTCATGCTGGCGTATAGTATAGCATTCTGGTGGCTCTCAAATTCATCACAGTTATTAACATAATAAAATCTTTTTTTGTACATAGTTTCCTGTTCTAGAAAATGCCTGTTTAAGGAGTAAGTTTGGTCGCTAACTTCGTTGTCCTTGGCTAGTAGTCAAATTATTCGCAGCATAGTGAATATAACGTAGATTAAATAGTTCTTGGATTGCATGTAATGTTTAACGTAGATTTGCTATAGTTTAATGCGTTATGATTCTTTGCATTGACTAACAATTAACACTAACATTTTAGCTGTAACTAGCACATCCTTTCTCTTTCTCTTACTTTACATACTGCTTTAAGTGGTGGTGGGCGTAAAGTCCTTTAACTTTCTGTGTTGTAGGGTATGCTAATAAATAACATCCAGGGTGAGGAATATCGACGATCCGGTATGGACTTCAGTAAACTAATTGCCATTTCTTAAGCAAACGTTTTAGCCTCGTAGATTTGGGATGGGTTGTGAGCAATACCAAATCATCAATTTCGAACACACGTGTCGGTCTGACCCGTTTATCAAATTTTTTCTTCCGGAGCTCTTCAGTGTGTGCCAGGGTAATGGCAGCTTGCCTTACCTTTTCCTGCAAAGAAATATCGTTCGAAGACAACTTAGGCAGGGGACTTGACCATGAGTTTTTTTCTGGTTCGTCTGATAATAACTCGGCAGGTGAGAATCCGGTTGAACTATGTGGCAAATTGTTCACAATGTACTCGAACGGAGCGAGGTATTCTCTCCATTTGGAATGTTTTGTAGAAGAATGGATGCGCATAAATTGATTAAGTTCTTTAAAAATTCGCTCAACGGGGTTACCCTGTGGGTGAAATCGGGAAGTAAGAACATGTTTAATATCGGAATCTTGCAGAAATGATTTCCACTTTGCACTCGTAAAGTACGATGCATTGTCCGTTAGGACAGCGACAGGTTTTCCGACGCGGGCTAGGTAGTCGGCCGAAAAGCGTCGAATGATAGCCGCAACAGTGGCTGTGCGCAAGGCGTACAATTTCACATACTTAGTAAAAACGTCCAATATAGCCAAAATGTATTTAGCACCACCGCGGGATTGTGGATAGGGTCCGCCAATGTCTACGGAAATCAAATCAAGCGGTTGCTTTGGAAGAATGGGATGCAATTCAATTGATGCATGTTTGTTCAAATATTTTGCCTTCTGGCAAATGATACATTTGCGAATGACCTGTAGGACTCTACGTCGCATGTTAGGAAAATAGCAGAAGCGTAGGATCTTGGCGGCACATTTATTAATGCCATAATGTCCCCAGGTTTTGTGGGTGAACAAAATGAAGTCGTCAACATAAGCTTCCGGTAAACATACCAACCAACGCTCTGACACGAGATGGGAACGATGAAACAGTACACCATTGTTGATCTTGTAGTAATTTTGAAGATTAGAATTTGAATTCTGACATAATTTTGTTTTTACTGTAGACCACCTAGGATCGGCATCTTGTAACTGTGCAAAATCCCTGCAGATTCGGTGATGGTAGCGGTTGTAGGATTCGTCATACATTAACATGACCTGAAAGTCGGAAGTTTGCTCATGCCAATCTGAAAGATTTTTCGCATCGTGCGGAAGACGAGAAAGAGCGTCCGCAACAATATTGGTTTCGCCGGAGATGTAAATAATTTCGAAATCGTATTCTTGTAACGACAAACACCAACGAGTGAGCCGGGAATGAAGTAATTTGCAAGACAGTAAAAATGATAAAGCTTGGTGGTCTGTATAGATGCGTGTATGTTTTCCCCAGAGAAAATATTGAAATTTTCGCATAGACCAAATAATTGCAAGGGTCTCGCGTTCCGTAACTGAATACGATCTCTCGCATTCAGTTAAGGTGCGACTGGCAAAATTGATAGGTTTTACTATTGTTCGATCATGTTCAACAGACAGTTGAAACAAAAAGGCCCCAAGTCCATAAGATGACGCATCGGTCGATAGGCAGAAGTCTTTTGACATGTCCGGATGACAGAGGAGTGGTGCGTGGATTAATGATTGTTTAATTTTTTCAAAATCGGCTTGACATTCTGTAGTCCATCGCCAAAGGGAATTTTTCTTTAGAAGATTTAGAAGATGTGGGCTGTTAAGAGCTTGCTGTGTCACGAACTTTCTGAAAAATGACGAAAGACCCAAAAATGCTTTAAGTTGTTTTTTGGTTCGGGGTGCAGGAAAGTTGCGAATTGCTTCAGTCTTTTTAGAGTCCGGCCTGATGCCTTCCGGCGTGATGATGTGGCCAAGGAACTTAATCTGTTGTCGGGCGAACCTTGATTTTTCCAAATTGATTGTCACGCCTGCATCGGCGAATTTAATCAAAATTTGTCTTAGAAGATCGACATGTTCTTCCCAGGTGGCAGTCGCCACAACTAAATCATCCACATAGGGAGTGATTTGTGAAAGTAAATCTGGCCCGAGGACGTCGTCAAGCGCCTCGATAAAGATTCCTGCACTTATTCGTAACCTGAATGGCAAAACACGGAATTGGTATGATCGTCCTTCGCACAAAAATGCGGTATATTTACGTGATTCAGGATGTAGAAGAACCTGGTAGTAGGACGATCGTAGGTCGATATTAGTCAGAAATTTGGCGTTGTGAAATTTCAGGAGTTGTTCGTCCAGATTTACAGGGCGAGTATTTACCGGTATAATAATTTTGTTGATTTCGCGTGCATCGAGAACAAGACGCATGCTTCCATCGGGTTTCGAAACTGACAACAAAGGGTTGCAATACGGTGAGTGCGAATTTTCTATGATTTTCCAACGTAGCATTCTGTTAATTTCCTGCATAACCGCTGGTTTTTTAGACCACGGTATATTGTAGTGTGTACGACAAAATGTTAGGTGGGGTTTGACATCCATCTTGTACACATACCCACGTATGATACCAGGTTTATCTTGAAAGACTACTGAAAATTGTTGAAGAAGGTGAAACAGATTCTGTTTTTGCAAATCAGTTAGATGGTAGGCTTCGGCACACTTTTCCCACAGAGTTATACTATCAGCATTGTAAGAAGAATTGCAATTGTTTGTCATAGAAAAATTAGTGATGGGCACAGATTGTACTTTCAGGTGACGTACGTCCCGATAAGAATTGTTGTTATTAATTGTTTTAGATAAAGGTATCAAAATTCTTTGCTTTTCATCCGTCAATTGACAGATACCATTCCCTAAGTCAATCACTGCTCGATACTGATTTAAGAAATCGATGCCGAAAAGACATGGAACTGTTAAATTATCCACAACAAGGAAATGATAACGAACATGCACGTTGGAAACAACAAAAGTTAGGAGAGCTTGTAATTTGACATTTTTTGATTTGTTTCCAGTGGCACCGATGATTCGGCAGTTCTGCACTGG
This sequence comes from Schistocerca gregaria, assembly GCF_023897955.1. Classification (NCBI taxonomy): domain Eukaryota; kingdom Metazoa; phylum Arthropoda; class Insecta; order Orthoptera; family Acrididae; genus Schistocerca; species Schistocerca gregaria. The sequence goes on from NC_064927.1 coordinate 107,975,118, forward strand.
AAACGTCGGAAGTTTAGAACCTTTATCTAGATCCAAGTACAGGGAACTACAAATCACGCTTGCTGACGCTCCAGTGTCGAATAACACTTCTACAATGGATTTCTCTAACGATAAAACAGCAGTTGCCTGAACCGTTACCTTTACTTTGTCGTTATTACTAGACTTATTATTCTCGGCAAGAAGGTCATGTTCCATAGTGTGTCCGTCTTGGAATCTCAAAAAACAATTTGCAAGATTATTTGCGCCCGTGCTCACGTTCTCGACCGGGGGTTGGGCGCTTACGCCGGTCTGCTCATGTTTTCCGCCGCGTTATTAGGCGACGCATTTTGGTCATCACTTACCTCAATAATATTTATCCTTTGTTCATGGACATGTTTGGTATTCGGTGGAGTTTGATTACCGCAGTCCTGATTATTAGCATTGTTTGTTGGTACAAAGTGTCGTGCATTCGGAAACAAATAATTGTAGTTGTGTGGTGTATAGTTCGGGTTTCCCCACTGCGGGGGTGGATAACTGACTCTAGAGTTTTGACAATTTGAATTATTCTGCTGATATGGCGAATTTCTCTCAAAATAACCAGGGTTGTATCTTCCATCCTGACGTCTGTTTTGATTGTTGTTGTGTCGGTTACGGTTGTTGTTGCCTCTGGAGTACTGATTGTTGTTGAAACTACCATTGCGTCTGTTGCCATTACTATTACTTTTTCGGTAAAATTGACCATTACCAAAACTGTTGTAATTGTTGGAATTTTGGAATCGGGGATCGCAAGATTGCTGCGAATATTGTGTGAAGTTGGGCTGTTGTGATTTTTGCCCCTGATCTTGAGGAAGCGGGTTTGCATTCCACATGTTACCGCTGTTGTTATTTTGATTGAAATTATGGCAATTGTTTTGGCGAGAGTTGGAATTAGCATTATAAATATTTGGAGTGTTCCCTGAATCTCCTCTAAACACAAGGTCTACTTCATTCAAATAATCTAGAAATTTCTTGATGTTAGTTTCCGGAACACCAATTAATTGTGTCCGGTAATGCAGGGGTAAATGACTTTTTAAGGTGTTAATCACATCGGCAAGATCGGCCGGTTTTGACCAATAAAGTGTTTTGTCCAGTTATCTTTCAAAATATTGACGCAAAGTTTCTTTACGAGGGTTGTATGGTTCGGGATTGTGAACTTCACGTCGAAGTTGTTTTTGCTCATGTTCTGACCAGAATTCCTGCAGAAAAGCCTCTTCAAATTGCTTGAAAGTTAAATTTTGCCTTTTTATTTCAGCTCCCCATCTGGATGCTCGCCCCCTCAACAGATTACTTACAAAAAAAATCTTTTCCGCATCTGACCAGTTGTGCGGAAACATTCCGTCAAAAGACCTAATAAAAACAATCGGGTGCACCGCTTGGGTATCATCGGAACTGAACGTTGGAAAATAGGCATGTTTAATCATGTTACCGTCAACAATACCGGCAGGCACTATAGGGCCTGAACTATTGTTCCCTGGTGAAACTTCATGGCACAAGGGTGGTTGAGAATTACTGTTTTGTGCGATCACTGAGAGCGGCTCTGTTTGATGTTTTTCGCTCGCAAGTGATTCGCTGTTAGACTGTGGAACAAACTGCACAGTGAAATTAGGCGGTGAACTCGTTGTGAGTGGGGTTGTAGGCGGAACAGCAACTACGTTAGAATCGGGAGTTAATAACTGAGAAATTTGGTTTTTTAAAGTGTTGGTCTCGGTTTGCACCTGCGACATGGCCTGGTGTAAAATCTCTTTTGTAGCGGTTTCTACCCTTTGCTCAATGAGCTTGTTGCAAATACCACATTCGTGCACTAATTTTTCTGCAATGTTTGCGTTACACTCTAAAGAAAGCGATTCTGTTTTTTCCTCCAAATGGGAAATTTTTTCTTTCATTTCTAATTGTTGTAAGCATACTACGCTAACTTGTTGAGTAATACCTTCGATATCCATCGAAATTTTATTTTGTGAGGTGGTTTGATTTTGCACGAAATTCTGAACTAGATCATTGACCTGAGCCTGAGCGTTCGTGACCTGATCCAACTTGGTTTTACATGACTGCATTTCGGAATTTGTCACTGTTTGATATTTAACAAAGGAATTTTCGTGAGTGTTTACACGACATGACAATTCGTTGAAACTTTCGGTCAATTGTGTCGTTTTTGAATTAAGTTCTGAGATTTGGTTAGCCTGTTTTTCCAGAGTAGATGTTACCTCAGAAGACAACTGATCGATTTTGCTGTTTAATTCTTTTGTACTCTGCTCCTGTTTATCAAATCTAGTGTCTAGTTTATCAAACCTTTCATTAAGGATGCTATCCATACTTCGCGTAAGAAGTTGTATTAAAATTCCGTACTGATTCGGATCAATGTTTGGATCATTGTTCCTTTCACTAGAGTTGTGCAAATTAGGATCGGAGTGGGAAATCCCTAGTTGGACACGTCTACTATCGTTTTCCATAGGGTCAGGATTATTGGGTGTGTCACCTGATGAATTACTTTCGTTACTTAGTATTATTTGATGTGATACACCTGCAGTAAATTCCATAGATTCTGGGCTGGAAAAGCCTAGGAAAGGGGATGCTGATGATACAGTAGCATCACCGTTATCAGTTTGCTGTTGCTGTTGTTCCATTTTTACCAATAATTAACAAACGTGAAATATACAAATAGTACACCCAGAATGGCGATGGCTTGCAAAGTACAAAAGATAAATAAAATTTAAATAGTTAGACGGTAATAACTATTACTTGATAGAATTTCCGAAAATGTCTGAATTATTATTGTGGTTGTAACCGTATTCGCGTAGCTAATCTGAAAGTGGTGACATGACGTAACAAACAGGATTGACTCATAACAATGACTTCTGCATATCTTACTGTTGAATTTCAATGTTACAAAAATAGAAATTCCATTGACAAAGGGTATGATTCTTGTTTAGGGAAAGGCATGGGAAATGGGAATAAAAGTCAGCATAGGCGGGAGGCGCACGCTGGACAATGGCATAGCAGAACAAATGCTTTTGCACTACTCACCGCGCTGCGTTGAAGCTTGCAGAAATCTTGTTAATCTTGAAACAACGTTAGCTCTCGTTTTCATATTGGGCATGAAAGAGAAAATTACAGTTTTTTAGCCAATGTAGAAGACAATAAATATTACTACACGTATGATTTTACTTTACTTTGCCCTTGTTAAGTTCATTCCAGTAAAATGCGAAGATTGGCATCCTGTAAACGGTCGCCAGTGTGATGTCCGGAATTAAAAAAAAAAAAAAATGGAAGTTGTTCTATTTTTACTGGAATGAACTTATTGATGGACATCACAAAAATTTATTTTACCTATATTTTTTTTTACTCATCGAAGAAGACAACACAACACATATAAAAGAAATCATCACACTAATATTATCCACAGAATGATCGTTTCACAAGACACTTTCTAGCTCGACTGACTCTTAAGACTGAACAAGACTCGACTGACCCTACTCTCTCTCTGGACCACAGCCTCTTCACGTCCCTCTGGACCAGAGATTTTAACTGTGATTAGCACGCCGATTATTTAATTAGTCGTACAGCCGCTGGGCGCGCGCTTGGCGCGTCATTTAAATGGGGTTAAACGCACACCGCGAGAGGCGTGGGCTAGCGGTGTCTTACAGGTATCGCCACAGTGGCTTGTCCCATTTGGCACTTGATGAAATACGGATACTAAAAGTGTGCCGGTGTTGTCTCTCTCGATGTGTGTCCAAGTTACTTTCAGCCAGTATATGTATATAACGGAAAATTAGAATACCGTCTCTCCAGAAGATCACCTGATCAGCAAACAACACTTGCCCTGTTAACTACAGATCATGAGCACTCGTTTGGAGAAACGACTTTCAGAACTCCTACCTGGCATGTCGCTTGTTTGGCAGCAGAGCCTGGACTCGCTCCATACGTCAGGAACAGAGCTACTGTTCATGCAGGGCTCTCCAGACAACACAGTGGGGAATACCTTCCACTTCATTCGTTGGAGTGTTGTCCTACACATGTTCTAATAACCATTGTTCCATATCATTTGGAGAAGCTTTTTCGGGTCTGCCATGATCCTGTTCTCTTAGTACAAAGGACCCCATTTCTGAAAGGCACTAAAACGCGATACGAAACATCTTTGCAGTTGGTATATGGCGTCGTCGTTAGTTTGCAACTCAGAGATTACATGTCCTTATGCTGCTTCCGTCTGCATTCCCGTGGCAGAAGACCATTCCTGCATACCTGCCCTGTCCCGTCTTGAGTAGTAGGCTTCCATTCGGACTGTAATCCAGTCACAGACACAGGAACTAGTTACAGAAGTATAATGGTGTGTCACAACACAGAATGCAGCATATGAAAATTTGTTTCCGTCCTTTTATGCGTATTAAAGCCTCTATAAACTCTCGAAACTTTTTATTTGAATATCCTGCGTAACATACCACGTCGATAGATTTGTTGTCACAGGAAGGAAAAAAATTGACTTCGAAAATATCAGCGATTATTAGATATAACAGAGTCCGCTTGTGAGTCGTAATGACGAGTGTGGCTCAGTGAGCGACGTTCTAGGTTGCAAATCGTAATGTCGGCAGCTCCACTTCACCATCACCATTTTTTTTTGTTTTTGCTTAAATGTTTATCTATAACTGAAATGCTTATTAACAAATTCTGGAATCTTGAACTCTTTGTCTTTAAATAAAAGTCGTATGGGAATGCGAGTACGCCAAATAACGGATTCTTCGTTTTGAAAAATAAGGTACTTTCATCCTTCCGCTTCTCCAAACATCATTACAGACAAATGTTTTGTGAATTTTCCCAACATATGAATCAATTAGGAGATACGCAAAGATCTCATGTAAAATACATGTATTACTCAGTTAAGAAAAAAAAACAATATAATTCGTAGACTGCTGACGACAACAATGAAAATCGAAGCAGAAAACACTGAAATATCTTCAGTATGATTGGAATAGTGTTTCCGTTTTTACGAGAACGTTATTATAAATGATTAATAAACTGCATCACATCAGAATTTAATTTACTCCACACTGAATTTTTTTAGTCACATACTAAATAGTAACTCCAAATGTTTATTGTGGGGTAAATAAAATCTATTTTTGACAGTCAGCAGGTGACAGTATTCGCGCACGAAATCTGACAAACAAATGGCGGCATGCGTGTAGGATCAGATTTAGAAAAGAACATGCACCTACTACACTCCTGGAAATTGAAATAAGAACACCGTGAATTCATTGTCCCAGGAAGGGGAAACTTTATTGAGACATTCCTGGGGTCAGATACATCACATGATCACACTGACAGAACCACAGGCACATAGACACAGGCAACAGAGCATGCACAATGTCGGCACTAGTACAGTGTATATCCACCTTTCGCAGCAATGCAGGCTGCTATTCTCCCATGGAGACGATCGTAGAGATGCTGGATGTAGTCCTGTGGAACGGCTTGCCATGCCATTTCCACCTGGCGCGTCAGTTGGACCAGCGTTCGTGCTGGACGTGCAGACCGCGTGAGACGACGCTTCATCCAGTCCCAAACATGCTCAATGGGGGACAGATCCGGAGATCTTGCTGGCCAGGGTAGTTGACTTACACCTTCTAGAGCACGTTGGGTGGCACGGGATACATTGTCCTGTTTGAACAGCAAGTTCCCTTGCCGGTCTAGGAATGGTAGAACGATGGGTTCGATGACGGTTTGGATGTACCGTGCACTATTCAGTGTCCCCTCGACGATCACCAGAGGTGTACGGCCAGTGTAGGAGATCACTCCCCACACCATGATGCCGGGTGTTGGCCCTGTGTGCCTCGGTCGTATGCATTCCTGATTGTGGCACTCACCTGCACGGCGCCAAACACGCATACGACCATCACTGGCACCAAGGCAGAAGCGACTCTCATCTCTGAAGACGACACGTCTCCATTCATCCCTCCATTCACGCCTGTCGCGACACCACTGGAGGCGGGCTGCACGATGTTGGGGCGTGAGCGGAAGACGGCCTAACGGTGTGCGGGACCGTAGCCCAGCTTCATGGAGACGGTTGCGAATGGTCCTCGCCGATACCCCAGGAGCAACAGTGTCCCTAATTTGCTGGGAAGTGGCGGTGCGGTCCCCTACGGCACTGCGTAGGATCCTACGGTCTTGGCGTGCATCCGTGCGTCGCTGCGGTCCGGTCTCATGTCGACGGGCACGTGCACCTTCCGCCGACCACTGGCGACAACATCGATGTACTGTGGAGACCTCACGCCCCACGTGTTGAGCAATTCGGCGGTACGTCCACCCGGCCTCCCGCATGCCCACTATACGCCCTCGCTCAAAGTCCGTCAACTGCACGTACGGTTCACGTCCACGCTGTCGCGGCATGCTACCAGTGTTAAAGACTGCGATGGAGCTCCGTATGCCACGGCAAACTGGCTGACACTGACGGAGGCGGTGCACAAATGCTGCGCAGCTAGCGCCATTCGACGGCCAACACCGCGGTTCCTGGTGTGTCCGCTGTGCCGTACGTGTGATCATTGCTTGTACAGCCCTCTCGCAGTGTCCGGAGCAAGTATGGTGGGTCTGACACACTGGTGTCAATGTGTTCTTTTTTCCATTTCCAGGAGTGTATTTCCCTTGCCTAAGAGCTCACTTAGTTGAACTTTCTCTGTGTGTGAATGAATTTAGTACACTAAAATCTAATTATAATATGTTGTGCTTGGCAGTATAGCCAACACCTTATTACTAGAGGAGGCCGAAAGGCACTCGATTTAGCTCACGCAGGCTGGCGTGAGGTCTGGAACAGGACAAGGAAATTAGAATTTAGAAAAAACGGACGTAGCTGGTGGAATACTTAACTTTAATCCATTAATGACGAACGTCGGTTTTGACGATACATTTTCTCAATATCAATAGAAACTGATAATGGCGCCTTGCTAGGTCGTAGCAGATAACGTAGCTGTAGGCTATGCTAACTATCGTCTCGGCAAATGAGATCGTATTTAGTCAGTGAACCATCGCTAGCAAAGTCGGCTGTACAACTGCTAGGAAGTCTCTCTAGACCTGCCGTGTGGCGGCGCTCGGTCTGCAGTCGTTGATAATGGCGACACGCGGGTCCGATGTATACTAACGGACCGCGGCCGATTTAAAGGCTACCACCTAGCAAGTGTGGTGTCTGGCGGTGACACCACATAATCAATGGAATTTGCTGTCACCAGAAAATATCGTTTTCCAGTACTGCACATCTCTACCACGTGGCAACGTCCTTGCCGCAGTGGATACACAGGTTCCCGTGAGATCACCGAAGTTAAGCGCTGTCGGGCGTGGTCTGCAGTTTGATTGATGATCATCCAGGCCACCATGCTCTGTTGCTATTTTTCCGGATGCACTCTGCCTCGTTATGCCAACTGTGGAGCTATTCGACCGAATAGTAGCGGCTTCGGTTAAGCATACCATAATAACGGCAGGGAGAGCGGTATGCTGACCCACGCCCCTCCTATCCGCGTCCTCCTCTGAGGTTGACACGGCGGTCGGATGGCCCCGGTAGGCCACTCGTGGCCTGAAGACGGAGGGAGTACGCGTCTCTACCACACTTGGCACAGTCGTAGGCCAAGTATGACAGTGGTGTTAAAAATTTGATCGTATTTCATCATCCGTGACAATGGCACCACGGACCTGGAACGAAGTGAAGTCTCCCAGAACCTAAGATGAAGTGTTTCCTCTCACCACTTCTGGCTAAACGCAGGAGATTCCGAGAGTGATAAAGCGTTGTCCACCATTTTCAGCTAATTCAGTAAACCATTCTACGTCCTTCACGACTGTCCATTCATTGTTTTCTGGTTGCTGCAGTGTGTACTAAACATTCAGTAGTTGGGTTAAGTGGCTGCGCGGAGTGGCCCTGCGGTTTGAGGCGCCATGTCACGTACGGCGCGGCCGCTCCCGCCGTATATTGGAGTCCTCCCTCGGGCATGTGTGTGTGTGTGTGTGTGTGTTTTCTTAGTTTAAAGTAGCTTAAGTAATGTGTAAGACTGGGGAACAATGATCTCAGCAGTTTGGTCTCTTAGGAATTCACACACATTTGAACATTTGATTAAGTGCTCCAACAGGAACTGATATGTTGTCACAGCGATAAATTATCTGAATTGGTTGTAGAGTCAAGTGTTCTGACTTGATCTGCTTTTGTTCTGACGATTAAATTAGCAGCTAAGATAAATGCGGATACTGGGTATGATGAACAAGCAAAGCTTCTACCATTTCAACCAAACTGAAAAAATAATGGCAATAAGCGATAGAAGGGCTCTCATAAACGAGTAATTGTGAAGAATATTATACAACAATTAATTATTTAAACCGAAACTTCAGCTGAAACCTATCAGTACGTACTACTGTTAACAGCTGTGGCTGCACGGATTAGCTGCACCAGGATATTATCCACACGTTGCAACACCAGCTTCTCGTCTATATTGTCGCCGTCTGTGCATCATGTTGTGAGGTATCATACTATAAAGCAGTGGAGCCGAACTGACGCTTGTGGCCGTGACACTGAGCTACTAAAGTAATTGTTGAAGAGGACATCAGTGTGTCATCTAGGTGCAAAGCAGTATGGGAAAACTTATGAAAGCAATGCATTTTGTCTTTCATATGATCAAGACCGTTGCTGTACCATTTTTCGGTTTCTGAATGAGTTGCAAAGTTTTCAGTCATATCAGCTGCGAGATGCCTTATCTTCATGTTTATTAGTTGTTCTCTATTTGTGAGACCCAAAATTTTTCATTCAAACAAGTGCTACGGTGAAATAATGTCCTGAGAGAAGTGAACGTGTCCGAGAGCAGCCTCTAGCCTTTGTAAATGTTTTCGGACACATGGAGCACTCCAGTGATTGGTGTCTTACCATTCTCTAGCAGTGGTAAGCTTTTTTGCTAAATCCATTCGCCAAAGGGATTAAAGTAAAACAGAAGTATATTCAGATTGCAGCTAGTATCACAGTTTACAAGGAATGTAGGTTGATGGATGAAGGGTGGGGAAGTGGTGGGGGATGTGTGGGAGTGGGAAGGTTTAGTGTTGGGAGGAAAGTGTGATGGTCTGATACTCTTATATGTCACCTGCACCTATACTTGTCATTAAGTAATACGAAGTATCTATTCAGTGATGAAAACGATCACAACATTTTGCAAAAAGTGAAATCACGTTCTTTAATGAGCAGCACAAAAGTTTCATTTTATGATTGCGTCTGGCATTCAAAATTCTCTCATAAATATTGTCTAGGGTTCAAAATTCTCACATCAATATTAAAAAATTAAGTATTAGCGACATCTGACATCTTACATAGTACCAATGTGCAGCAAAACAAACGAGACAGAGAAATTTTTCCATCCACTTCTGTTTGGACAGTTTAAGACGTTTTGAAATGTGGAAGCAATTGTGTAGAAAGCGGACGTGGCACATCCGATACCGCAACCTGTCGTCGTCAGAGCGTGTCTCACTTGAATGAATTGTGGGGAAACCATTGGCGTACCACAAAGTCTTAACATGCATGCCTTATTGAGAAACATATGCATTAAAACAAAAGAAGACATGGTTAGCTACAACTACTTGTGTTTGAGCATAGAGAGCACCATGTTCACGAGACATTTGCTTGAATGGAACTCGGTTGAAAACACAAGGCACATCTGTGTAGGCGAAGGCACCATGGACGCTCGATAGATTCGAAGTGGAGGTGAGAGAAGTGCTAGGTAGCAGGGGAACCAGGGACACTGGTGACCTCATTATGCAAAGCACATTTGGTTTTAATACACACCGGTCTCCTTCTTAGAATGCTCTATTAGGTTTGAGTCACCTACTTATCATAAGAATTGCATTATTATCGGTGAACGATGGAGGAATCATAAGGCAAGCAGTGATACACATTTCTGTGACTGCATAACACTTGTCTATCGCAAAGTGACCGTTAAGGCTGTTCAGAAAGTTATCATCATCATCATCATCAAAGCAGACCGTTTGCATATCGTTTTGAATTACCTGAAGACATTTTCTTGGAGAACGTTCGCACCAGTATCCTTGGGTGAGTTAATTTCGTTGTGGTATATGCCCGTATGTCCACGTGATCACTTGTCTCACACGTTTCGCAGTTGATAATTGCAGTGATTACACTGAGAACCGATGATGTGTGCATTTTGCTTAGATAAACTCTCCTGTCTATCCCCTGCGTGGGCGATAACATGTAAAACATGCAAGATGATGCTCTAAGCAGCCTAAAACAAATGAGACTTATTTTGGTACTTTTCCTACGTACTTTTCAAAAGAACATAATTTAACCTCCAACGTCAGATAAAAATTGAAAAAGATGTTTGGTCGTAAAATAATCGCATAAACTTAAGCATAATGTCGCAAATGGCTCTAGGCACATCTTTCTCATACACAAACACATACACAGTGGAATATAAACGACTCGCACCACGCTGAAACGAAGAGAATAATATCATCCCTCTACTTTACATGTGAGAAGCACGCCAACTTATCAAATGGATTTTGGTTTGTAGACATATGGAACTCAGTTGCCGAAAATATTACTTTAGATTTTACAATAATTTTCTGCAATAAGACGTACTTCCTACTAAGTCCAGAAGCATATTGTTGATTTTATAGTAGAAAATGTACTGTTAACGTGCACAACTCGTTGTTTTCCAAAATTTGCCATAGGCTATTCTCCCATATCTTCAATGTCGAAAGATACAGCAAACTGTACGGACAATTCCAAACGACGAGATGTGTATGTTAGCATAATGATATGTTCAGTATCTCACTAAGAGTACTTTTAATGTGCTTTTCTTTCTTTGTGTAAGTATAACTTGCATAATACTGTCCGTATTACGATAAAGTATAACCTTGTCTCCATTGCAAGCATATGGAGTGGAACAATGTTGTCTGTGTGATTTTATTTTCTTACATTTTCCATATATTTTGACAATATGCACGTTTTACTAGCAAGCACAACACCTATACAATGTATTTCCCTCCACTAATATTTCCAACTGTTAAATGTTTACCAAGCGAATGATTTCCAATGATTGGTTTCGGTTCCTACAGAATTAATCTTTTTTTCTCCCCACATACTATGTAATTTTAAACATCCATCATTTAAACTAATGAAATAACGTAAATGAATCACTATAACTGTAGATGCTATTCCGCTATGAATGAAGCTGAACAGAAATAATTTGAAACTGCAGAGTGAAAATCTCATTCTAGAAATAATTTGCATTATTTTCAGCGAATAATTCCATCACAGTCATCTGACCTCTCGGGAGACTTCTCTAAAACTCCATCCTCTGAATTTGAGTGGAATTCTCCTTTGAGACTATATCACCAACACCCACTACCTAAAGACTGCCATATGTGCGAATTAATTCGTCAAACACAACTTAACTTCGCAACGTAATTATTTACTACACAGTAGTAGGTACGATAATTTGTTGTCTCCAATTGATGTGATAAATAACGGTTTAGGGGACGTTGAAGATTTACATAAGCTACGACAATTGCTTTCGATAATTATAAGACATTTAATATATATTACTCAATACATGTCACCTCGCAGCATTAGCTCCAGCGCCCCCGATTCATGTTTCTAGTGCATGTTAAGTACGTCTTCCACACCTGTACAATATGGCCGCTAATAAATTTTCTTGTCTTTCGTATTAATCGCTACAGACACATCTCCATTACTCAGTGATCATACTTTAGTTTTATCATGGTTTTCACATTAATACCTTATTGCCACAAATCAATACTAACAATACTCAGAGATAGTAAACATTCTTCGTTTAGATAGTCTACTCATTTCACGAAAAACATTCATGTCCGTTTTATTCCTTCAGAAATGAAGAAAGAAAATTTTTGTATGATATCTCAGGAAATATGCATTACTAGAATAACATGGATCACGTGAGGGAACGTCAACCACCTCATCGAAAACTTCCAACTCATTGGAGTTTAATGACAATTTCATAGGCGATAATTGCGTTGCAGATTTATGATCAGCATATAAATGGTACTCCGAGTATCAGATCACCTCATGAGAAGAACTCGCTGTGTCCTCTGCGATTTAGACATGGACATCCAGATGATGACTGGACACGATTGAGATGTTGATCTGTAAGACAAATAGCAGGTATTCGAACACTTTTATGTACGAGGATACACACTGCCACTGGACCGATACAAGGATGTAACTAAGCATCGAGGACGTCACCACTGTACGTCAGTTCAGTCATAGTTACACATACCGAAATATGCTGGTATATACGTCGAATGGAAAAGTACATTAACTAATTCGCAGACCGAGTTCTGTTCGAAGACTTAACAGCCGTTTGTATCTCATAATCTAATTCGAGTGTGTTCTTGATATGAAACCTGCTGCGACGGAAGTCCTGTGTGCAAGGAATGATTTCCTGTTGGCCAGTATTTCACTCTACTTGTACATGTCGCGGTGGCCACTTCGAGTGTCTCATCCAGCGTACACACGCTGCTCTTCTCCACATACACATGTGTCGACAATTAAATAGTATGAGGACAGTGATATGGGGCGTCACTATCCCAACGGCTAAAACATCCGCAAGGTGTGAGAGAGGGACATGGTACTGTTATCCGAGTGTGTAGCATCAAATGGCAGACATTGTCAGCTAGATTAACAAGATGTTGGATCTTACGATACACACTATTGGTAGTATTTGCAGGTAACAAAAGCACAGACATTAATCACGTGGTCTTGTCTGTCTCACCATCACGCTGTTTACAGGAAATCATATCAAGACACCTTCATTCAGCTTGTCTATTAGAGGTGTGTTGAAAGAACCGGGATCACAGAAGAGACAGCACAAATATTATAAAATGTGCTGTTGCTGCTACCTCGATTGCTGAGACTACTATGTGTGTGAAAATGAAATTTATATTACGATTACAAAATAATTTAGTGGATTCGTTTGATAATACCAGATCGGTTACGTAATCAAGCCAGCTATACTCGGTTGTAATATGGAATAGATAAATTGCCATATCAAATGTAATGACGGACACTAACTACAAAGGTGAAATTACAAAACACTGACGTTGTTCCAATTGCTGAATCAACAAACTGGAACCGGGTTTTAAAAGTGAAATAATCTAAACGATCACTCTATCGCATTTTCAACGCCTTGATGTGTCACGTTCTACTTACGTGTCATTACCCGCTCCAAGTTCGGGAGAAATTTTCCTTTAGCAGGTCAGTGGTATTCCCAGTCTTCAACTCCAACATGGAGCGACAACAGTCCCAGTTTAGTCTCCTAACTACTACCTCAGTGCTGGTCGTTGCTTACCAGACCAGTGGTCTTCAATGCTGTGAACTGCACCGTGCGTGTCTATAAGCAACAATCAAAACATTTGTGCGCATAAATGGAGGCTCTCCATGTTTGACCACCCTATTACCGTCTCAATTTAGAGAAACTTGGAATTATTTACGTAGATTTTACAAATAATCCTTAGTACTTTTGTTCATACCTTAACTTGATGCTAGTCGGTAATAGGTCATTGTACAGGTGCAGCGTTGATGAGCGCATTTTACTAGTAGTTTAATATTCTTCCTATTTTACGCAGCCACTAGGAGCTAAAGGCTATTATAGAGTAAGAATATTTGCATATTTCTCTCAGTGCAGTAACAATGCTTGTGTAGCTTGGAGTCCCGACATAACTCACGGATTACATATGCGCTAAGTCCTTAGGCACTGAAGAATGTGGAATATAATACGGAATACAGAGGAATATGTTGCCTCGACTGTGACACGATGTTTAGTCCACTGGCCACCGTTATCGATGCAGGCCTAACGACAGAGACATTGTAGTGTCCTGAGCTGGACTGCTCTGTTGACTAGTCGGTAATTTCCAAGAATATTTGCCTATCGAAGCCTGGGGGCAAAAAGGAAAATATCGAACCTGCGATTCTGCATCAATTACGCGATGTGGTGGCGGGCGTTATGAGCATGCTTATAGTAGTCGCTACAGAAACGACAAAAGAAGGGAGTTGCTAAAATAGTTGTAGTTACAAATAAACGACTTACCTCACGCGTCGTCGACGTTGTCTACATCTACATCTACATCCGTACTCCGCAAGCCACCTGACGGTGTGTGGCGGAGGGTACCCTGAGTACCTCTATCGGTTCTCCCTTCTATTCCAGTCTCGTATTGTACGTGGAAAGAAGGATTGTCGGTATGCTTCTGTGTGGGCTCTAATCTCTCTGATTTTATCCTCATGGTCTCTTCGCGAGATATACGTAGGAGGGAGCAATATACTGCTTGACTCTTCGGTGAAGGTATGTTCTCGAAACTTCAACAAAAGCCCGTACCGAGCTACTGAGCGTCTCTCCTGCAGAGTCTTCCACTGGAGTTTATCTATCATCTCCGTAACGCTTTCGCAATTACTGAATGATCCTGTAACGAAGCGCGCTGCTCTCCGTTGGATCTTCTCTATCTCTTCTATCAACCCTACCTGGTGCGGATCCCACACTGCTGAGCAGTATTCAAGCATTGGGCGAACAAGCGTACTGTAACCTACTTCCTTTGTTGTCGGATTGCATTTCCTTAGGATTCTTCCAATGAATCTCAGTCTGGCATCTGCTTTACCGACGATCAACTTTATATGATCATTCCATTTTAAATCACTCCTAATGCGTACTCCCAGATAATTTATGGAATTAACTGCTTCCAGTTGCTGACCTGCTATTTTGTAGCTAAATGATAAGGGACCTATCTTTCTATGTATTCGCATCACATTACACTTCGCTACATTGAGATTCAATTGCCATTCCGTGCACCATGCGTCAATTCGCTGCAGATCCTCCTGCATTTCAGTACAATTTTCCATTGTTGCAACCTCTCGATACACCACAGCATCATCTGCAAAAAGCCTCAGTGAACTTCCGATGTCATCCACCAGGTCATTTATGTATATTGTGAATAGCAACGGTCCTATGACACTCCCCTGCGGCACACCTGAAATCACTCTTACTTCGGAAGACTTCTCTCCATTGAGAATGACGTGCTGCGTTCTGTTATCTAGGAACTCCTCAATCCAATCACACAATTGATCTGATAGTCCGTATGCTCTTACTTTGTTCATTAAACGACTATGGGGAACTGCGTCAAACGCCTTGCGGAAGTCAAGAAACACGGCATCTACCTGTGAACCCGTGTCTAAGGCCCTCTGAGTCTCGTGGACGAATAGCGCGAGCTGGGTTTCACACGATCGTCTTTTTCGAAACCCATGCTGATTCCTACAGAGTAGATTTCTAGTCTCCAGAAAAGACATTATACTCGAACATAATACGTGTTCCAAAATTCTACAACTGATCGACGTTAGAGATATAGGTCTATAGTTCTGCACATCTGTTCGACGTCCCTTCTTGAGAACGGGGATGACCTGTGCCCTTTTCCAATCGTTTGGAACGCTTCGCTCTTCTAGAGACCTACGGTACACCGCTGCAAGAAGGGGGGCAAGTTCCTTCGCGTACTCTGTGTAAAATCGAACTGGTATCCCATCAGGACCAGCGGCCTTTCCTCTTTTGAGCGATTTTAATTGTTTCTCTATCCCTCTGTCGTCTACTTCGATATCTACCATTTTGTCAACTGTGCGACAATCTAGAGAAGGAAGCACAGTGCAGTCTTCCTCTGTGAAACAGCTTTGGAAGAAGACATTTAGTAATTCGGCCTTTAGTCTGTCATCCTCTGTTTCAGTACCATTTTGGTCACAGAGTGTCTGGACATTTTGTTTTGATCCACCTACCGCTTTGACATAGGACCAAAATTTCTTAGGATTTTCTGCCAAGTCAGTACATAGAACGTTACTTTCGAATTCATTGAAAGCCTCTCGCATAGCCCTCCTCACACTACATTTCGCTTCGCGTAATTTTTGTTTGTCTGCAAGGCTTTGGCTATGTTTATGTTTGCTGTGAAGTTCCCTTTGCTTCCGCAGCAGTTTTCTAACTCTGTTGTTGTACCACGGTGGCTCTTTTCCATCTCTTACGATCTTGCTTGGCACATACTCATCTAACGCATATTGTACCATGGTTTTGAACTTTGTCCACTGATCCTCAACACTATCTGCACTTGAGACAAAACTTTTGTGTTGAGCCGTCAGGTACTCTGTAATCTGCTTTTTGTCACTTTTTCTAAACAGAAAAATCTTCCTACCTTTTTTAATATTTCTATTTACGGCTGAAATCATCGACGCAGTAACCGCTTTATGATCGCTGATTCCCTGTTCTGCATTAACTGATTCAAATAGTTCGGGTCTGTTTGTCACCAGAAGGTCTAATATATTATCGCCACGAGTCGGTTTTCTGTTTAACTCCTCAAGGTAGTTTTCAGATAAAGCACTTAAAAATATTTCACTGGATTCTTTGTCCCTGCCACCCGTTATGAACGTTTGAGTCTCCCAGTCTATATCCGGCAAATTAAAATCTCCACCCAGAACTATAACATGGTGGGGAAATCTACTCGAAATATTTTCCAAATTATTCTTCAGGTGCTGAGCCACAACAGCTGCTGAGCCCGGGGGCCTATAGAGACATCCGATTACCATGTCTGAGCCTGCTTTAACCGTGACCTTCACCCAAATCATTTCACAATTCGAATCTCCGTCAATTTCCTTCGATACTATTGCACTTCTTATCGCTATAAACACGCCTCCCCCTTCACTGTCCAGCCTATCTCTGCGGTATACATTCCAATCAGAGTTTAGGATTTCATTACTGTTTACGTCTGGTTTCAGCCAACTTTCTGTTCCTAGTACTATATGGGCGTTGTGACCGTTTATTAATGAGAGCAGTTCTGGGACCTTTCTATAGACGCTTCTGCAGTTTACTATTAGCACATTAATATTGTTATTCCGTGTTGCATTTTGCCTACTCCTGCCTTGCCGCGTCTCAGGAGGCGTCTTGTCGGGCCTAGGGAGGGAATTCTCTAACCTAAAAAAACCCCATGTGCACTCCACACGTACTCCGCTACCCTCGTAGCCGCTTCCGGCGTGTAGTGCACGCCTGACCTATTCAGGGGGACCCTACATTTCTCCACCCGATAGCGGAGGTCGAGAAATTTGCACCCCAGCTCTCCGCAGAATCGTCTGAGCCTCTGGTTTAAGCCTTCCACTCGGCTCCAAACCAGAGGACCGCGATCGGTTCTCGGAACGATACTACAAATAGTTAGCTCTGATTCCACCCCGCGAGCGAGGCTTTCCACCTTCACCAACTCCGCCAACCGCCTGTACCAACTGAGGATGACCTCTGAACCCAGACGGCAAGAGTCATTGGTCCCGACATGAGCAACAATTTGCAGTCGGGTGCACCCAGTGCTCTCTATCGCCGCCGGTAGGGCCTCCTCCACATCTCGGATGAGACCCCCCGGCAAGCAGACAGAGTGAACACTGGCCTTCTTCCCCGACCTTTCCGCTATTTCCCTAAGGGGCTCCATCACCCGCCTAACGTTGTCGTCATGAGAAAGTCTATTTGATGTGTATGCCACGGGAAGCATTCCGTTTTCGCCGTAACATGGGTAAACTCTGTCAATGTCAGGCAAAAATATGGGTTGAGTGTCACATTTCCGATAAAAATTCAAACAATTTTATACATTGCACAACCATGGAATTAGATTCTTCCACGTGAGGCAATCGGCGGAAGACATGCTTTCAGTACGAGATATCCGACTCACTACTCTCATAAATTGTTTCGATTTCCCTAGCATCCCAAAAACAATTCATCATAACGCCCGCCCCCCCGTCACGTGATAGATTTAGAATCGCACGTTCGATATCAATCTATTTCAGCCCGCAGCTTTAATATTCAAACATTCATGGAAATTACCGACTGGTCGATATTTACTGCACCACTATCGTTTCGTTTTCATATCTAAGAGGCAAGGTGTATCAAAACGATTTTAGAAATTAGGTGATTTGCTTATTACGGACAATGAAATCAATAAGTTACATTTCCGTACCACACCATTCGGCGAACAATGCTGGTGGATTAGTATCCTGAATCACTATATTCGTTAGACACATTTCTTGTAATACAATATCAAAGTAATGTTGCTCATTCACACATTGATTTAAAAGTAGAACTCTGCGAAACACAAAAATATATACAAAAACTGATAAAACCAGCCATTCAGTGAAATAACTATCTCGTGTTAATGTCCCACATCAGAACACTGTTCTAGCAGATGCGAAGCCAGTTCCCATATGACGTGCCTTCTCGCTGAATCGGATACACATAGCACCACGTTACGTCATTGTGCACGCAAGAAACGAAGACAGTTGACGATCGGTAAATTCATTTCCGGGGAAACGATCCCTGTCAGTTGGCTCAAGATTGCCGACGTGATGCCTTGCGAGCCGAGTGCTCTTGGATTGCGAACGATGGTAAGCCTAATTTCCATTTCGGCTCAGGCTCACGTGTGTAAAAGCTACATATGCTCTGTCCGTCGTGTTATGCGAGTACGACATTTGATATTGTAACGAACGACATGACAACTCAAGCAGTTGCCCAGCATTTAGCAGATCGAGATACGATGCGGCGAACGTTTTTCGCCTATCGTCCAGCGATATTACACTTTTTCCAGCGACACAAAGCGATTCGTCACCTTTATTTATTATTTTATTCCTTCGGTATTAGTTACACGTGATTCTCGTTGTACTGCATTTACGGGAGGTTGTGGCATCTAAACAAAATCTGATACTGCATCTTATGAAGCGAAGTAAAAACGGTGATAGCAAATTAATGAGAATTACGAATTTTCTATTATTTCTGATACGTTGACGTTACTTTGTTTTTAGACAGATGTGAACGCTCGTAAAGACCGTTAGTGTTAGAATCGTTGCATTCGATATGAATTGGCAACACATGTAGGGAAGTCTTATGTAAGTAATTGTATCTTTATGCATGTAAAGGCGTGTAGATAAATACGAGTTAACACAAATTTATTCACGTAGACATGTAAATTGTGGACCCATACTGTATCCCTGCCACTTTTAGGTCTACCTGTTACCTGTGTATCCACGTTCGCATCTCTATTTCTTACGTTTCCGACTGTATTTGTTTCAATTAATGTGCTTTTTTAAATTTTCTACCGTTCCGGTGAACGTGTTTGATAATATTATAATTTTTTGTTTCACTTTACAATGGTCTGTACACAGGTATGGCCGTTGCTGGCTTGTCAATTCCAAATTTATTATCTCCGAACTATGCACGTAATCAGCATGAACCTGTGAGTATCGACTTCAAAATTGTTTCATCAGCATGTGTGTGAATAATATTCTGCTTTTCTGTGTGCATTTCGCGTTATAAATAGTGCTTCAGGAGAATATCACTATACCTGTATTTCGTTTTACGGATTTACTAAAATTTTCTTACAGATTACATATTTCATTGAATCTCACATATTATTTTATTGTTTTGTAGACAGGAGGTGGTCTGGAGGACTCTCGCTGTGTACCTCTGGTACACAGTTGCTCCAGGGATGAGCTGGAGGCAGTTCTCACCTTAATTCAGAGCTCCTGTGGAGATAAGTATCCTGTGGAAGGAGAGGAGAATATCTGGGATGGCGACTGGCCAGGTTTGCCAGAATATTACTGTAAGTACCCACACCTCGTCTAGAGTTCAACTTTGAATCTAAAGTGAATTCTAGTGGTACTAAATGATTCAAGACCGTAGCACATTATCTGAGATTTTGTGCATTGTGAAGATTCTAGAATTTTTTTGTTTCATTGTAAACAGTATTCTTAAACTGTGATGTATCCATAGACATATTTGAGGTGTGGAAGCGACTGATGCCATTACGTCATTGAGGAATATTTATGGAGGGATATTATCTACACACTAGCTTGAGAATATTGAAGGAGGGAGAATAATCAGTTTTGGGGATACGCAGCGAGAAGGTGTTGTTTCTAATTTTGGTGTTCCTCAACACTTTATTTCTCTGTCTCCATTCTCATCGTAGTACTAAGACAACTATTCCCTCATTTCTGGGATTATGTAGTACGTACGTTGTTTAATGTGACTTAAATGCTTAGAACAGTAATGGTAGCAGTTGATACATGGTCATAAGGGCATTGATTTGCATAGTGATATCAGACAACTACAAAACAATCTTATTCTTAGCGATGTTCCCGGAAAAGGGCAAATTGGCACCTAGATACTTGTCACGTCATAATGCATTTCTGTGAGACTACTGAGATGAAAAGGATATGAACACTCTGACAGCATTAATCCGTTTAGCTATATCGCATATATCTCTACAAAGATAAACGAATTTGCTTATATCGGTGTAAATTTTGACTTGTGTTTTGAGGGGAAATAGCGAATATGATGCGCTCTGCGCGAAAGCGTAAGTAAGAATGATATATAACCAGGGATATATAACCAGGAAGCCAGCATAATTGTGCAGAAAAGAGAATCGTTTCATATATTGTGCAAATGACTCTGCAAAGTAGCATTGTAGAGGACAAAGCGAGACAGAGGAGAGTTTATCCGTTTTAAAGGTGTCTCGTGTATGTAATTCGTATGTAGTCATGATACCAGGCCATTAGGTTGCGTACGAAAGTAGATCCCTTAAACTCAGAATGTTGGAAGCCCACATAACAGAAATTAATCATATGTAATTTATAAGCAGTATAATAGCCAATTCTTCATCTGTCACGTTTATTCTTCCTCAGGTGGGGGTTTCGAACAGCCGCCGCCACAGGAGGGAGCAGAGGACGTTGTGCCCAGAGAACGCCGGCTGCTGGAGGTGCTGCCAGAGGAGCAGGAGCAAGAAGAAGATGAAGAGAAAGGTAAGGAGTCGGACGAGGTAAGACATGGTTCAGGTCTTGTGCGCTGGCGAGCACTGGAAAACCTGGCAATAAACGAAGGCGACACTGAAGAAGAAACTGATGTAACATGTGGTTCAGGTGTCGTTCTCTGGCTGCTGAATTTCTTTTGTGTTCGACTCTCATAGAGGTGCTCCAGCACCTTTCGCACGGTTTAGTGCCATCCTGGGAATAATATAATGCAAGCCTTGTGTTAAATTATCTGTGTGCGCCACTGTCAGTGTAAATGAAGCTTAAGTAGCTTTCCTGTTGCATTAAAGTAAAGACAGCCAGAGAATAACATCTTCTTCCCATTGTTAATAAGTGAAATGTAATTAAAAGCATTTGGTAAAAATTAACGATAGTAATAAGTGTTTACCCGCCTGGATAGCCGAGAGTCTAAAGCATCAGCTTCCAGGACACGGGGAGGCGAGCCATCCTCTGATTAAATCGCGGATTAATGGTGAGAGCTGGTGAGATGGCCAGCCTGGATGTGGTTTTTAGGCGGTTTTCCACATCCAACTATGTGAATACCGGGATGGTACCCACGTCCCGCCTCATTTACATGCTAAGCAAACATTCTGAAAATGCCTTCTCACTTGAACATATCTACACAAGACACAGACAGATTGGGTACACAGTATCTGCTCAGGTTGAGTAATGACTGCAAGAAGGGAATCCAGCAGACAAATTAATGTCATTAACGCTGACAAAGCTAATATAACAATGTTGACCCCGTAGCTAACAGTGAATGGATAACAGGAAAAACTCGTAGGATATTTCTTCTGTCAAATATGCACCTTATAGAGCTTATATAAGAGAGCTTATCCCACACAGTATTTTTCGGTTCCCCTTTTGAAAATTACGATGCATGTATTTCAGTTATTTAAGTGATTCGTTGTGGTTTATCATTAGTGTGATGATCTAAATGAAGGGAAACATAGTAGTAAAAGAAATGGTTACTGATTTGAACGTTTAACTACCATGCTGCATAGAATTGAATTTTAAGATAATCAGACAAATCGCAACGACAAGCATAACTTCAGAATCAGTTCGTTTAATACACGTATAAGCCATCAGTTTAAAAGACAGAAAGTCAGATAGAAGCCAAGTAGCATGAACTGTGCATTATTATACAGACTTTTAGCAGCCAAGTAAGCACAGTTTGCTGTTGTTGTCGTCGTCTTTAGTCTGAAAACTGATTCAGATATTGGCCTCTCTCTACAATTTTACCCCCCCACATATCTCTTTATTACTAACGTGTTGGTCGCTTCCTGCCTTAAAATGTGTCCCCATGCTTCGTTACTGAAGTTTTACTGTAGTACCACATATAAAAACTTTCTATTCTCATCTTCTCTGAACTACTTTTCGTGCATGTTTCACATCCGTATCAATCTTAACTTCAGGCAAACAGATTCACAGCAGATTTTCTAATAGTTAAATTTACATTACATTTGAACAATTTTTTCTATTTCTGAACTGCGTTTCGTGCTATCAGCAGTCTCAGTACTCCAGCCATAATCAGTTACTTAGCTTCCCAAATAGCAAATCACATCTTTTTCCCTTCAGTGCCTCATTGCCTCTTCTTATTGCATCAGTCTCACATGATTTGAAGCAACTACGGCCCACCATCCCTATTCAAAACTTATTCTTATCAAACCTCTTTCCAACACGCAATTCATTCCATAGAGTGCTCTTCTATGTCCGTAACTCTCTCTGACAGAATTAAAATACCATCTTCAAAACTATTTCTTCTCACTGAACGAAAATTTCTTTTCCAATTTTCTCCTAGATTTCCTTTATTGGCTACTCAGCATAGAGAATTATTATTGTATGGGGATATGCTAAAAAACTGCCTGATTTCGTATTCAGTCATTACTTCGCATTCATGCCCTTCGACTGCAGGCTCGTTTCTGCACAGTTTGTTTATTGGTTCTAGTTTCATATTTTCTCGTTTCGCCAGTTATTGTGCATCATGCAAGATTTTGTACTGAGTTTGTCTTTCAGCCTATTTAATTATTTTGTCAATTGATTACTTCGAGTCCTAAGGGTACTCACTCGTCTTTTGTTGCATTTTTTGCACCTCTTTCATTCAGTCGTTATCTGATGCTCTTCTTGAACCCGTTAACAACCTCTGCTTCTTTGAACTGATTCAGGTACCATGTCGTTAGTATCCTACATTTCTTGAGTTTGTTGTTCAGTGTTACGCTGCTGTCCGCAACCAATAAACTGTGGTCATGGTCACCATCTGCCCATAGAAATGTTTCAGGATTTAAAATCTGGTTTCCAAAAGAATGTGTTACCATTATATTATCCCTCCTATGTCTCCTCGTCTATTCCTCATCCAGAGATGCCTTTTATGACTTCGAAACATGATGCATTATATTCTTACCCACATTGCATATTGCATTATTAGAAAGTAAATTACAATCAATTTCGAATACGCTACAGTAACTTAACAAAATATTCTTCTTCTATACTTTCTTCTTTTTGTTTACATTCAGTGGCATCCCCATATTCCTAAAAAACATTCGTTTCCAGCCGTTATGAAGCCCTTTGTATTAATCAAAATCAAGGTTTTTATATACATGTTTATATAAATTTTTGTCGTTTATGTCATACGATTCACCGATGTAAAAAGATCTCTCAAAGAAGGTATTAATAATATGCAATTAAGTCATATAGAATTTCGTATTTTATTTAGTCACAAGATACATTTTGGCTCCTGTTAGTCCATTATCTGGGTGGACGTGACTTAACACATTATTTACGGTGGCCCTTGAGCGAAGCCACGGAAATTGTATGTTTCTCTTGTGAGAATAGTAGCTGTTAAACTCCAAAATTTGTGGATCGAACAACGGGAAATGGAATAAAAACAGTGAAACACTTGCAAATTGATCCGGGATAACGTTTTAAATTCTTAAATGTCAGGAATTTCCATTAATTTATGTCGCAACTGCACAATACATTGCTCAAATCCGTCTCTTGTTTATACACTTTAACCCACTTCACAAATATAATGTAATGCAAGACGAACGAATATGAAGCTTCTTCTTATACTTTAGCGTTATGAAATAATTTCACGCATTTAAAGAACAAAATTTATTACAGATCTTAAAAATTATTTAAATATTAATGTTTAACGAAATCTTTTAATGGAAAAGGACATATAATCTCATAATCTGCTTAATTTTTATGGGAGAGATTATTAGCAGAAAGGGGTCCAGCCATGTGCAGTAGTATATCAAGCTTCCTGGCAGATGTGTCTCTGAATCATTTAGAAAATGATGTTTTTAGGGAGTAAATAGTCTCCAATAAAAACGGTATATTAACTGAACTATTTTGATGATAAATTGGATCTACATCATGATACAAGACACGGAACTCAAGCACTGCTTACCCACTAAGATAGTTTCCACGATGGTATGATATTCATTGTGAGGCATGAGGATTATAATATTTTAATTTTCATTGCTATTAAACTTAACAACATACAACAACTATTGAAGATACATAACCTGAACACATGCCACACAAACACACAACAATTAGGCCCACTCCAAAAAGCACACTCAGTTAATTTGGAAGAAAACAGACTTACCACCGAATTTGGCACAATTATAAAATATATCCATGGTCATTGGCTACACAGAAAACAGAAAGGTTATACACACAGTAGTACGAAAATAAAGCATCACTTACCTAGCCTCAATTTCGCAATTAATTCTTCAACTATTTTTTAAAACTAACATTTCCTTTCTGCACTGTGAATGAGTTAGGATACCTTCTAGTACACAGAATAAACGAAATTCCCTAAAATTCAGCAACAGTGTAGCATATAAATTATCAGTCACCAGTTTACTAGCCTCTCAGGCAGGAGATTGAAAACCTGTGTCAAAGCACACAAGACTGCCTTCACAGCGAAAACCGTCTTTGCATTTACCGAATGTCACTCACATCTCTTGCCTATATGTTAGTGATTATAAACCCGCATAGGCTGCCCCGCTACATTCCATATGCGCTCAAATGGAAACGAAATCAGACGGTCTTTTTGCTCATCCTTTAAATAAAACAACCCTTTGGAAGTGTCTATAGAAATTTTCTTGTTCCATGTTCATTATTATATTATCCCCTAACTGTGTTACAACCATGTTGTTGTTTGGAGTTACTGGAGTTTTCCAAGGCTCAAGAACGTCATGTTCCAAGCATGTCGATGCTTGAGTTTTCTGAGAGGAGTTCTCAAGAGTCTGATTCACACACATCTATAGGGTGAGGTGTTGAGCTTCTACAGTCAACTGACCGTTTTTTTTTTTTTTTTTTTTTTTAAAGAAATATATGAGCGCATAGCGTATAAATTGCCGACGACTACAGAAATGCGTCGCCTATGATCTCTGGCCTTTCGAGTACCGCGCGGTGTCCTGGGACCGCGGATAAACAACGAAAATCCGACGATTTAACATACATTCGATGGTTAGAGGTCTCTGGTCAGATCAGAACGACGTGGCCTGCACTTTAGTGGAAAAGGACTGGTCTGAGAAAGAGGGCTGGATTCGTCAACAATCTCCACGAAGCTCGCCTAGCGTTGTGACTCTTCACTGAAATCTCCTCGCGTGTGGGTAAAGTATTGCACGGCATACGGACCAATCATAAAAAAGACAAAAACCAATTCGGTAATATTACACATTCATCTGCTCGAGCAAATAGCAATTCACTCACATAAAATCACGAACGTTGAATCAATTGGCAGCTTCTGCTACTCATGGTTATTTTAGACATTTTAAAAACTCGTTTTAAATTACTACTTTACATCTGTCAATAATATACCTTTCTGCACCAGTAATATGATGCATGGAACAAGATGCATGGCACGGCAACGACAATAAAATACGAAGTACGACAGTAAAATAAGGCTTAAGCTGAGTGAAGGGACTCAGAGAAATGTTACCAATAAGAATAATGCGATGTGTGAATTAATAAAACACTAAATAATTGGTGACTCAAGACGTTATTGTTCATACTTCCTTTGTACTGAATACTGTCGCACTCCCCACTTCGAAATACAGTTCCAAGAAGAGTCCTTCGCTGATTATTTTAATTTTTACGTAAAAAGAGAAGTATTTATTATCATTAGGTAATGAGATATAGGTTATTGCTATGGCATCATATGTTATGTACGAAGGTTAGTCAAGATCTAATTCCACCTACATTCACCTTCATAAATACATCTTGGTAAATGAAAAATTTAATTTGTTGCTATTCCTAATCGCTTCTCTTCTAAACCATTGCCACAGTAACTTCCCCCGTCACCAGATGTAGTCACTTTCTAAAACGATTTTCATCGATGTTCAAATTACGCAGCGATCTGTGATAGAATTTTTGAATGCAGAAGGTGAAACTCCCATCTGTATTAATGGAAGACAGAAAATGTGTGCGGTGATTCAGCAGTGGATATCAGGAACTTTAGAAAATGGATTTATCGCTGTAACAAAAGCGAAACACCGTTGGCTGATGAACCGCTGAGCGGCAGACTGGTGCTTTTCAGGCTTCCACACAACATTCAGCGAGTCGACTTCGTCAGTGGTGGTCACCGGCTGACTGCATATGATTTGTTTCGCACTACCTCCCGCAGTAAATTCAGGGTGATTAGGATTATTTAACAACTAGGATACTCGACTGTTTGTGCAACTTGAGTACCAAGAACGTTAATCGATCACGATAAAGAGGCCAGAATAAGAATGGCCTCTCAACTCATGCAGCGCTTCCGTTTGGACAGAGAGGAGTTTCTTGAAAGAAACTACCCAAAGAAGAAACTTTTAACCAGAATCAAGGAGGCTGTAAATGGAATGGCATCACAAAAACTCATTGGAGGAGGAAAAGTTCAAAACATATTATCATATTGTGGAATTCAAAGTGTGTGATTATGGTCGATTTTTGGAGCAGGGATCGTCAATCAATGTAGACCGATACTTCACTACCTCCTAGCACTTTAAAGCACATCTTCAGAGAATTTTCGTAACGAAAGCTATGGCGGATGTTCTACTTTTGCATGACGATCAAACTTCCAATTGTTTCGGCCCTAAAAGAAGCTCATCGTGGGATTCACCTTGAAGATATGGACACTGTGAAAACATTCTTGCATCAAAAGCTTCAGAAGCAGGACCAAGCTTTAACTGTACTGAAATATATGCCATTGTTAAAATATTGATCCAGATAATTGGAATACAAGGCAATTGTATTTAAAATACTTAATTTAATCGTCAGTGTTGTGTTGTCAACCCAAGTCGTTGCATTCTTAACATCTTAAAAAAAGAAGAGTTTATTACTTTTTGACTTCCCTTGTATAATACGATAATTGTAATTTCACGGACTGATATCTCGAATCAGCATAAAATATGATGGTACTCCGGTATTCTTCTTCTTTGTTACGGTCCTGTTTGATTGCATCACTCAAAAACTTGGAAGAAGGAATGTTTACATAGCACATGAAGATCTATTGTACACTTTATTCGAATAAATTGGTACCTGGCAGTTCATAAATGTCTGGCATACCAGTTCCCTTCCACACCTTCCCCACCCCAGCAACGACTCCGTCCATACATGCATATGATTAAGACAGCTTTAGGTCGCTAATGCATTTGTGAGTACTGCTCTGCCAGTGAGACAATAGTGAGGATGTAGGCCACTCTTAAGCAGCACGATTGTTAATTTACATGTTTTCTACTTTAACTATATGATGAAGTGAGATAATTATCAAAAAATTATTACTTCTGTTGACCCTGACTTTCACAATAGGTAGCATCTTGTATTTGTGTTCAAAGCGGACTTCCCATCACAGGTAGCATCTGGTCCTTGTCTTGAGAATTGTATTCCTATCTCACGTGTAGCCGAATACAAATGTTAATCTATAACACGCAAGGATGGTTGAGACGTAACGAATTTCTCTTATATCATGCGTCAGTACAAAATAAGAAATCGCAAAAATACCATTCTTCACAGTGATCTCAATAATATTAGAAATATGACCTTTCATTTGTCTTCATGCTATTTAACAGCATTACATAACCAGTGTAAGAACTCATTGTTCAGTAGAAATCAGGACAGTCAGTTTTACACCTTCTAATGGTACTGATCTTTTTTCGGCTACACTCCAATCCCCTTGTTTTGCTTTTGTTGCTGTACATCTCATATCCCCTTTTCAAGACACTGTCCATTCTTTTTGGCAAAGAAAAATCACGAAACAGCCGCATATTTTCAAAAGTTTTTATTTTATTTCCACGCCACTGCATGTTAAAAACAACGAGTATACGTTTACGATATGTCAAGATATACAACCGTTGACTTTACAGAAAGAGAGGAGTAGAAATAAAAGCGCTTAAAACCTACATAATACAGTATGCAGCGTTAAGAAGCGTACCTGTGCACACAAAGCACAACAAAGAAGAGTACGTAACACCCACTGGTTAGTATCGAAACTAAAACTCCTTTTGAGATCGTAGACTTGTAATAGATCACACCAAACATAGAAAATGTACAAAATCAGAAGGTCAAACGAATATATCTTGTCTAGATTTTTAAAAAAAATCCATAATTCTTATAGATGAGAATCTCCCTAGTTCTTACGAAAAACTACTCTCACTAAAGTTAAAATTTCTCGACATATCATATGGAGTACACTATATTCTGCATACGTATTCTCTAAATATTTTCAACAGGAATGATATATCAGATGTAGTAAATACAATACCAATAAAGACTAACAGAGGAAAAACCCAAAGGGCGACAAAATTTCTACGTAAATGACGGTAACAAAACACTTTGTTATCGATACTCATAAAATACCTCGAAGGCGTAACAGTATACAACAAAATAAAGATGAAAAGATATGACTTGTTGTTCCTAAAACATCATTTAACTGCACGGAAAATATTAGCTAGGAACAAGCAGAGAACCCCACTAAACATGTCAACCATAAGAAGTCTAACTTGACTATGTAATTACTGTTGACTTGTGAATACAAGATATCAACCTGTGTAATGGATGATGAAACCCAGCCAGACAGTAACTAAGACATAGAAAGCTATAGCACAGAAGGTACTGAGGGAAAGGGTCAGTTTAAAAGGAAAGTGAGTGTACGAAAACCAACCGGACTACAAAGCAAAAGGATACTAGGTAACGTGCATACTGGCACAAAAAGGAGGATCATTTGTTCTATCTAAGACTGAAATGTCTGGCACCAGAAGGTAACCATGATAAATACACTCCTGGAAGTTGAAATAAGAACACCGTGAATTCATTGTCCCAGGAAGGGGAAACTTTATTGACACATTCCTGGGGTCAGATACATCACATGATCACACTGACAGAACCACAGGCACATAGACACAGGCAACAGAGCATGCACAATGTCGGCACTAGTACAGTGTATATCCACCTTTCGCAACAATGCAGGCTGCTATTCTCCCATGGAGACGATCGTAGAGATGCTGGATGTAGTCCTGTGGAACGGCTTGCCATGCCATTTCCACCTGGCGCCTCAGTTGGACCAGCGTTCGTGCTGGACGTGCAGACCGCGTGAGACGACGCTTCATCCAGTCCCAAACATGCTCAATGGGGGACAGATCCGGAGATCTTGCTGGCCAATGTAGTTGACTTACACCTTCTAGAGCACGTTGGTTGGCACGGGATACATGCGGACGTGCATTGTCCTGTTGGAACAGCAAGTTCCCTTGCCGGTCTAGGAATGGTAGAACGATGGGTTCGATGACGGTTTGGATGTACCGTGCACTATTCAGTGTCCCCTCGGCGATCACCAGAGGTGTACGGCCAGTGTAGGAGATCGCTCCCCACACCATGATGCCGGGTGTTGGCCCTGTGTACCTCGGTCGTATGCAGTCCTGATTGTGGCGCTCACCTGCACGGCGCCAAACACGCATACGACCATCATTGTCACCAAGGAAGAAGCGACTCTCATCGCTGAAGACGACACGTCTCCATTCGTCCCTCCATTCACGCCTGTCGCGACACCACTGGAGGCGGGCTGCCCGATGTTGGGGCGTGAGCGGAAGACGGCCTAACGGTGTGCGGGACCGTAGCCCAGCTTCATGGAGACGGTTGCGAATGGTCCTCGCCGATACCCCAGGAGCAACAGTGTCCCTAATTTGCTGGGAAGTGGCGGTGCGGTCCCCTACGGCACTGCGTAGGATCCTACGGTCTTGGCGTGCATCCGTGCGTCGCTGCGGTCCGGTCCCAGGTCGACGGGTACGTGCACCTTCCGCCGACCACTGGCGACAACATAGATGTACTGTGGAGACCTCACGCCCCACGTGTTGAGCAATTCGGCGGTACGTCCACCCGGCCTCCCGCATGCCCACTATACGCCCTCGCTCAAAGTCCGTCTAACTGCACATACGGTTCACGTCCACGCTGTCGCGGCATGCTACCAGTGTTAAAGACTGCGATGGAGCTCCGTATGCCACGGCAAACTGGCTGACACTGACGGCGGCGGTGCACAAATGCTGCGCAGCTAGCGCCATTCGACGGCCAACACTGCGGTTCCTGGTGTGTCCGCTGTGCCGTGCGTGTGATCATTGCTTGTACAGCCCTCTCGCAGTGTCCGGAGCAAGTATGGTGGGTCTGACACACCGGTGTCAATGTGTTCTTTTTTCCATTTCCAGGAGTGTATAATAAAAATGACTCTGAAAGTGCTTGTTGGTTGCTGAAAAAATCGTGTAGCTGTTTTGGGGATTTCTTACTGGTGACCTGTCAGCAATTAAAATTTGAGATTACAAAATCTTCCCATAATAGGAATGCAAGTATACACAATTGCATGGTTAACAAAGGTACAAAAATTAAAAAAGGCAGTAGGCAAAAATTTACATACCATACGCTGTTTTACGAGCTTTACAGGCAGTTGTAAATACCGTACATCAAGAAATGCATATGGTATTTCCGGTACAATAGTTTCCCACTCGCATAGACAGAGACCGAATTTTCAGCAGCCAGAGCTGCAGTTAACGCTCGCTGCGGCCGATAGAGGACGCATGGGCTAACACAACGCCAGGTGTCACAGCCGCCAATATCATAAGGATATTTAATAATAGTTGTATATCCAGATTACTAACAATGACAAAAGTAAAGCGAAATAGCAGAACAACTTGTAAGATGACATCACAAATACGCATGTGAAAATTACAGCTTATACAAATGTGGTGTCACCGCCAGACACCACACTTGCTAGGTGGTAGACTTTAAATCGGCCGCGATCCGGTAGTATACGTCGGACCCGCGTGTCGCCACTATCAGTGATTGCAGACCGAGCGCCTCCACACGGCAGGTCTAGAGAGACTTCCTAGCACTCGCCCCAGTTGTACAGCCGACTTTGCTAGCAATGGTTCACTGACTTCTACGCTCTCATTTGCCGAGACGATAGTTAGCATTGCCTTCAGCTACATTATTTGCTACGACCTAGCAAGGCGCCATCATCAGTTACTATTGATACTGTGAATCATGTAATGTCAGGAGCGACGTTCGTCATTAATGGAGTAAGTATTCCACCAGCTACGTCCGTTTGCCTGAAGTTTAATTTCCTTGTCCTGTTCCAGACCTCACGCCAGCCTGCGTGAGCTAAAACGCGTGCCTTTCAGCCTCCTCTAGTAACACGGTGTTGGCTCTCCTGCCAACCACAACAACAAATATACTCAAAGGTGCACCACCGTCACTATACATTTGTTGTTATAAAGATTGACCGCAAAAGATGTACGATTTTTACTTCCAATGGCAACTGAAAAGTAGTATGAAGTAGTAGAAGTATGAAAAAACGATTTCTTTTTCCAGTGATGTGCTCATTAAGTAAACTTTCATGGAAGGGTCTTATATGTATGAAAGGTTCTAGGTCTTCGAAGATATCCAGTTAAACAACTTTACTCCCATAATGAAGACTGTAATTTGTTTTATATGTCACGAAGCTGATGGGTACACTGACGTAAATGAGTTCCTGGTTCACGACCACAGCTAGAACAGTGTCCCCTATTTTGCGTCCTGAACTCGCTCCAAGTCTGTCCGATATAAAATCTGTCACAAGCTCCACGCTCAATCTTGTAGACCGGCTATTGAAAAATGTAGTAACAGGCTGCTCTATACTATGTTGTAGGACCCTCCCTAGTCTGTTAATAGCATTTAAGTTTACCACCATATTATGCTTTTTAATCTCATTACTAGTCTTCAGAGAGGTTGGGCCAACGTGTCTTACCAGCGTATCTGACATCTTCCTTCTTTACACTGGTCTCTTTGTGAGTCTTTGACAAAATTTTTTCAACCATTTCCATTATATTACTTTCTCTAAGTCCATTAGCAGTCCCTGTATGTACAGCGGTGGCTATCTGCCTGTCGGTTTCCACTTGGTGAATTGCAAATTGTCTCAACCTGTGAGACACTGAACAAAGGAAACATTTCTTGTGTAATCGTGGAGGATTAAACTTCGCAGCAATAATGACATCTCTTGCTGTCGGCTTTCGAAAAATCTCGTATTCTGAAGACTGGCCATCCTGCGTACCTGTAAATCCAAAA
The DNA here is from genome assembly GCF_023897955.1 of Schistocerca gregaria. NCBI lineage: Eukaryota > Metazoa > Arthropoda > Insecta > Orthoptera > Acrididae > Schistocerca > Schistocerca gregaria. The sequence continues at coordinate 108,007,558 of NC_064927.1, forward strand.
CGTTAGGGTAGCCTTCAACAAAAATCTCTGTAATGAAGTTAAAATTTTAGTGTAAGGAATTGAAAATGTATTGTAGCTTGATCGACTCATCCTTACACTTATTAAAAACGACGAATATATCAACATAAAAATTTGGTGTTTGGGGTCCTTTGTTTGTTTCACTGTACTATCCCCCACCCCCCACCCCCAATTAAGTGGCGTTTAAGGGACACCAAGTCATGACGTTTCAATCTTCACTTCGGATATAATATGATGCATTGTAGATGTGTTATGAGTATCCCCTGCAAGTTGTTTGCTTACTGTCGTTCACTTAATAATTTGTCGGCCGTTATGTTTTGCCTCTGGTAGCGTTTTTTGCTATTGTGATAACTACATCTGAAATATCACTAGCGCTACTTAGTGCTCAACAACTCATGCACTGAAATTAACCCAAAAAAACGTTTTTCTGTTCCTTTCATAGGGCCCATTTCATATCAGATTCAGTGCATGCTTCACAACAAATACAGCTGCAATGTTACCTTCTCTACTAATAATAATCTAAAGAGAAACTTCATTCATAATTTGAAATCCATTCGCTCCCCTACAGAACGTTCTGGCGTTTATAAGATCATCTGCGATACCTGCTCCTCCTATTATATAGGGATAACTGGACGTGCTTTCACCATCAGATATAAAGAACATTTTTTGAGAAAGAACGGCACCAGTCTCCTTGATTAACCCTTTGCCGATCATCTCTTATTAACTGGACACGTGCCTAAAGCCATAGGCGATAACAATATTCTGCATACCGAAAAGAAGGGGCGTAGGTTAGATGTTTTAGAGAAATTGGAGATTTTCAAACATCTCTCTCGTCATGATGGCCTCATTCTCAACGAACGGCTGCAGCTGCGAAATAAAAACTTTTCCGACTGTATAAAGCCATTACTTGATCTTTGATTCAGATTTCCTCATGCAATATACCGAAATGTTGTTTTCCTGTTACATCTTTGCTGTTTTCTTGTATGTCATAACTAACGTTTCTTTACGTTACAAAATGTATCTCTGTTTAAAGCGGATAAATATGAAACTTCATTCTATTATTATTAGTGCTTACGTTATGCCTGAATCAGCTACATCACAATTTCATGTGTATAATTTTGACTGTACAGTAGCCTAGTTGTTTCTGCAGCTACTAGATGGCGCTCGTAGCAACACCATGTTTACTTGCCCACACTTTCTAACGTGGGCAGCCCAGTCTTGTTGCAACCCTTCTTCACTAAAGTACGAGCAACCCTTAGCGCCTCGCCATCTTACTTACAACTATTCATGACGTCGCCTTTCCGGCTTAGATCTTTTTTAATATGTGACTTGTAAGTGCTTCATCTTTTTCCAGCCAGTACAAACTTTAATTTATTAATCTATTATATATTTAATATGCTTTAGAACAGTTAGTCTAATTCTGAAGACGACGCTCATAGTAGCTTCTAAACCTGATCAATTTTGACTTAATATTTGTGACCGAGGTCTTATTTGTTCTAATATAATTCTGACACAGTCACTGAACCTTAGAAGCTATGTTAAAAGTTTTAAACTATATTACTTTTTAACATGCAGGCACTTGGAGACGGCATTAATGAGATGCCGAAACTGGTCGTGTAAATAAAATAATAATATCTAAAAACGTACGGCTATTTGAAGGTTTGTTTTCCATAAATATCTGACCAGCCGCTGGCCCGTAACTACGATGGATCGACAGAGGCAGTCTGTTCGTTTCAACTTCTCCTTTATGACCTTAGTTGTTTCTGACAGAACTAAATTGTAATCGGACAACCCCAAAGATTTTATTTTTTCTCCCTGAACTATAAATACTACACAAAATTTTGCTGTCGTTTTGATTACTGCTTTCTTTGTATACACTGAATAGGATCAAGGATATGCTACAACCGTGTCTCAGTTCTTTATGAATCACTGATTCCCTTTCATGCCTTTTGACACTTGCAGGAGCTGTCTGGCTTATGTAAAAGTTCTAAAGGGCTTTCACTCCCTGTGTTTTGCCTCTGCTACATTCTAAATTTGAGTACTCCAGTCAACAACGTCAAAATATTTCTGTAAGTCTACAGATGCTATAAAAAGAGGGTTGCCTTTCCTTAAACTATCTTCTAAGGTAAGCCGCAGGTTCAGTATTGCCACATGTGTTAATACATTTCTTCTCGATCCAAACTGAGCTATTCCAAAGTCTCTTTCTGCCAGTTTTCTCATTATTGTGTAAGGAATTCGTGTTTGTTATTTGAATGCCTGACTTATTAATCTCATAGTACGGTAATATTCACATCTTTCAGCATCTGAAATTGCAATTATTATATTTTTCTTGAAGTGTGAGGGTACTTCGCATGTCTCATACATCTTGCACACCAAATGTAAGAGTTTGGTTTTTGTTGGTTCTCCCATTTCTACAGCAGTTCATATTGTTTTCAAATTCATCTCCCTTACATAGACCATCCATGTATCGTCATCTTCCAGCTTTCCCCTGTTCGTTTAGGTCTGGTATTCCATCTCAGCTCTCGATAAACATACAGCTACTTCTCTTTTCTCGAAAGGATCCTATAGACAGTATCTATCGTTCTCCTAGCAGTATATGTTTCTAAATCCTTATATTTATCCTCTTGCCATTCCTGCTTAGCAATTTTGCAATTCGTATCATCCTGATTATTATACGTTTGTATTCCCTTTCGCTTAATTAATTTGGTCCAGTTTTCTATTTTCTTCCTTAAACAATTGTATTCACTATTGCTCTAGCTATCTGGTCTTCTTCTGCCTTCATTATTTCATCTCTCATAGCTATCCATTTGTGTTCTACTGTTTTCCTTTCCCCTGTTATAGTCAATCGTTTCCTAATGGTCCATATGAATCTATCAACAACCTGTGGTTCTATCAACAGAATTCATGTCCTTTTTGTCCAACATTTTTGCAGTTTCTTCATTTTCAGCCTGTAGCTGATAAGCACTATTGTGGCCAGAGTCTGCATCTGCCCCTGTATTGTCTTACATTTTAAAAGCTGTTGCCGGTATCTCTGTCTTGCAATTACGTAATTAATCGGCAAGCTTCCGGTGTCTCCAGTTCTCTTACACTTATACATTCTTCTTTCTCGACTCTTAATGCAAATGTTACAGATGACTAAACCACGCTCTGTGCAGAATACTACTTGACTATTTCCCTTTCATTCCTCCCCCCCCCCCCCCCACCCATATTCACCTACTATCGAACTGAAATCCCCCATTACAATTAAATTTTGTCTCTCTTAACGATCTGAATAATTTCTTTTATGTCATCATACATTTAAACTATCTCCTCATTATCTGCAGGACTAGTTGTCAAACGAACTTGTACTTCTGTGGTAAGTGCAGCATTCGTGTTCAAATGGTTCAAATGGCTCTGAGCACTATGGGACTCAACTACTGTGGTCATTAGTCCCCTAGAACTTAGAACTACTTAAACCTAACTAACCTAAGGACATCACACACATCCATGCCCGAGGCAGGATTCGAACCTGCGACCGTAGCAGTCGCACGGTTCCGGACTGCGTGCCTAGAACCGCGAGACCACCGCGGCCGGCGGCATTCGTGTCTATCTTGGCTACAATAATGTGTTCACTGTGCTGTTCATAGTAGGTTTAGAGCATTCCTATTTTCTTATACATTATCAAACCCTCTCCTCCGTTACCCTATTTGATTTTGTATTTATAATCCTGCATTCATCTGACCAGAAGTGCTACTTCCCTGCCATTGACTTTCACTAATTAGAACTTCTGTCTTTTTAAATTTTCTAACCTACCTGATCAAGGGGTCTAAGTTTTCACTCTCCAGTCTATAAGATGACAATTTTTCGTCTCTAGATGACGACATCGTCCTGAATAGTCTCCATCCAATGGTCTAATGGGAAATTCTTTTACTTCTGAAATATCTTAAGCAAGAGAATAATTTAACCAAGAATTAGATTTGCATGCTCTCGGGAAAAATTACAGCCATAATTGCTTCTTGCTTTCAGTTGTTTCTTTGTAAAACCACAGCAGTTCCGTTTTGGTTGTAGTTACATGGCCTGATCAGCCAATCATCCAGAATGTTGCCCTTGCAAATACTGAAAAGGCAGCGGCTTCTCTTCAGGAGAAATATGTTTATCTGATCTCTGCACAGATATCCCTCCACTATCTTTGTACCTATGGAGTGGCTATCTGTATTGATGAGACACGCAAGCTACCCTGTGAACTCAAGGTCGTTAGCATAAGGGGATCATCTTTAGTGAAGGGTAAGGATGATCTCCCTTAAAGTTCACTAATTTATCGTTAATATTTCATTCTCTTACTGTCTGTTGCGACTTGTACCTTCACTACTGCAGTTGGTAATAACATATAGAAACCACTAAAATTTTATCATTATATAATCCTCAGTTAATTTTCATTAATTCACCGTTCTAACTATACATGCCAACCATTCTTCACTGTACAAACACATTCACAGTTGCCATGTTAATATCTTTCTTCTCAATAACCAAACCTTCGGTTACAAGTTAATCATGCACACTTCAAGTAAATATGTGTCACAACATTGAAAACATGCAACATTCTACATTTCATGACTATTTATTGCTAACTGAAACATCAATATCATACCAGAGATAACATCATATTTCAAATAATTATCCAATATTGAAAACTTTATGATTTTCTTGTATGAAACACTATCATCTCCAGGTGCATAAGACAATTCATGTATTTTCCAAACATATCTTCGTAGTTCTAACATTTTACAAAAATCCTTGTTGCATCAGTTCAGACTTACTTCTCAGTTACACGCAAAATCTCATCAATGCTCATCATTAACTTAGTACACCAAATCTATCTAATTACTTTACTGACCACAAAATTTGCTGTACTTAAGAAACAGGTAAATAAAAAAATAGAGATAATAATACAGCATAGCCCTGCAATAAAGAATTGCTATCTTGCTCTCTCTTCTGATATTTTTTTTCAGTTTCTCCCATCCTATTCTGTGGTATTGATCTTCGGATTTACCTGATATTCTCCACTTCATCTTGAGCCTGCCTCGTCCCCATCGTCCGTGCTGCTTCCGATAAAGTGCTTCCTGCGCAATATGTTTATTTGGTCTAACAAATGTGAGTCCTAACCATGTCAACTTCCTGCTTCTTATCAGCAGCTCAGCTGTCTTCTTGCTGCTTCTTTCCCAGTGTGTTACGCTGGAGATAACATTTGGCCACCTTATCGCCAGGATGTTCCACAGAAACCTGTTGTTGAATGTCTGCAGCTTAGGGATTAGCTGCTTTGTCACTTTCCATGTTTAACATTCACACAGATTTTACATTACTTTCAAGCATCCGCAACTTGGTCCTCAGTGTTATTTTCTTCGATCTCCAGATGGAGCGGAGAGGTATAAGGTGCCTTTGGCTTTGTTGGTGCTGCTGTTATTGTCCTCAGTTGCACCGCAATATAATTTTATCATGCACTTCTTTACATAAGTAAAATATCAATCAAAGTAGGGTCATAATGAAACCTACATTAACAAGCTCATCCAGTATCACACATGAAACTAATTTAATAATTAATAACAAATTTCACAACCAACTGTGTACCATACTGGAAACCAATGAAAAAATTTACCTAACTCACATTTTGAGAAGACGAGTAACATCTGCAAAGAATTCTTGTATAATAATCTATCAATTAACTAACTTTTAAGAAATGATACAGGCATAATCTAAGCTTCACAATATCTAGTAACACAGAGAAACTCCATATGTACAATTACTTAAATTAGTTCATCAAATGACCAGACATGATACTCCTGCCTCTCCACACTATTCTCAAAAATATCGATATGATAATTTCTCCCGCGGCACCTCCTGTGCTCAGTTCCACTATAAATCCTGACACTTCAGTAAAGATGAACTTCTGGTTATTTTACGTAAATATTTGGTCTGGTATTGAGCTCCACAGCTTAGCCACATATATAGATAATTCATTTGACAAGTGTGATATGTTCACAAATTTGTTTGACAACTCGTCGTCACTGGTTCGCCACGAAACGCAAATAATATTTTGGGTTTTAACACTGATCGCTACAATATCAAAACGAATTTGTTTGCTATCAACACTACAAAAAAATGTACGTAGATGCTAAATCAGCTGACAGATGACAGTGTAGCGGATGGTACCCCACTCAGGAGGAGGAGGAGGAGGAGATTAGTGTTTAACGTCCCGTCGACAACGAGGTCATTAGAGACGGAGCACAAGCTCGGATTAGGGAAGGATGGGGAAGGAAATCGGCCGTGCCCTTTGAAATGAAACCATCCCGGAATTTGCCTGAAATGATGTAGGGAAATCACGGAAAACCTAAATCAGGAGGGCCGGACGCGGGATTGAATCGTCGTCCTCCCGAATGCGAGTCCAGTGTGCTAACCACTGCGCCACCTCGCTCGGTGGTACCCCACTCAGAGACGGAATAAACGTACTTGGAGTACCCAGACTAGTCTCGGGAACAGAACGGATAACTGGGATACGACATGGGTGAGAAACAGGAGCAAGAGACAATGCTTTCATGAACCTGGGAAAGCTTCGTACTAGTACGTTAGGAAGTCGAATCAGCTAAATATTCGAAACAAACCGAAATAGATTTTTCAGAAATTACAGAAACACACAAGAAAACATCTGAAATTAAATTGTAGATGGCTATACTATGGTCTTCAGCTGTATATAGCAGGAAGAAAGAGAAGGTAAATATGTTGCCTCTACATCACAAGAAAATAGTAACATAACACACTTGACTATGGTATGCAAAATGACGCACTGTATTATTAGAGACTGAAGGTAGAAGACCAGTCCTAAGAACAATAGTACCTAATGCTCCAGATGGAGGAAATATTGACTACTAGAAACCCTTTTACAACCTATTACAGATGATATTGGTCACCTTCCGTAAAAATAAGATTTTCTTCGCAGGAGACCAAGACGATAGAAGTGAAAACATACGAACTTCAATAGCAGTAGGCACATTTGGTGAAACGATTATGATGAAAACGGAAAAACAATCAGCAATTTCGATGTCTTTTTTCAAATCTTAGTAGAGTATATCCGATGTGTGCCTCCGAAATATCAGAAGTCACTGACATTATGCAGGTAATATGGTTGGATAATTCGGTTACCTTGGATGGGAAAGTTTACGAGAAGAAAGAAGTTTTTGCTACTACATACTGGCGCAAGAGTCGAGAATGAAGAGTTGCTTACATGGTATCATATTATATACAAGGAAATTAAAAATGAACAAATGTCGTACACACTATCAGGCAACAGATATCTGGGCTAAACATCACTAGTAATTGCAGAACAGTTTTTTTTAAAAAAAAACAAGGGTTTATTTCTCCACTGCGAAAGAGATATGGTATCTATTAGTCTACAGCATAAGGACCCTGTTCCGTAAAATTCAACATTGGGGTTAATAAACTATCATGCTCCATTTTACCGACCACTCAGGCAGCAGTTTCCAAGCCGAGTTCCAAGCACACAAGATTGTCTTCTTACCCAGAACTATGGAGAATCTACCATTAACTGGCCACAGAAGAGTGTATTTTAGCTATGGGCCACGGAATTTCCGATCAATCCTGAAAACCGCCCGGGCTCACATGTATGTTAGTGTGGACACGACCTTCGAGGTATTATGAGCAGTTCGCAAATCTGGCATTCTCACCATGAGTGGATTTTTGCGAGGAGTTACGTTAAGAAAGTGTGGGTGATTCCTCATGGTTTTACAATGACAGGAACATTTAGTTGTTTCTAGTATTATGAAGGAGTGAACCAATGACTTCATCGCAAAACATAAACAATTAAAAGTTGAAGACCTCCTTAGTGAAAATCAATCTGTGAACGTTACGTGGACAAGATAGTAAACAGTAGAGTGTACAAAGGGTTGGTTGGAACATTTCACAGAATGTAAAACAGATTTTTCATCTGTTACAGAAACGAAGAAAAAAACATCTGGAAATGAATATATAGAAAACTATACTTTGATTATAGTAGGGGAAAAATGAACAGAGAGGTAGTAAAAATGTTGCCATCTCCAAAGCGAAAATATAATATAATATAATACTTGACTAGAAAACGCAAATGAACGCATTGTATTAGTAGGAATTACAGGTACAAGTGGAATAAAATATTCTCGGACTTCTTGCCGCGTCAAATCTTGGTAAAACCTCGAGCTTTCGACGATATTCACCATCATCGTCATCGTCAGGAAACTGACTGGTTAAACAGCAGCTGTGGTGGACCTTATGTAGCCCCAGGACAGCTTGTGATTGGACGGCTCCTGATTGGATGGCGAAAACGTCACGGTGTCGCAGATGTTGTCGACGCCTGCACTGGTGGCGCCATCGCTCCCGGAGTATCGAAGAACCGCGGCGAATCTCTCTGACGCTCCTCCATATCAAGCGCTCGCTTCCATGCACCATTAAGATTGTAACCATTGTCACGATTAAAATTGCTATCGCACAATCTAGTTTCTATCGCCTCTTTAATTACCGAGTCCCAGTATGTGGAGGCCTGAGACAGAACTTTTGTTTCACCAAACAAAATTTTATGTTTCCTAATGAGGCTATGCTCCGCAATTGCCGATTTTTCCAGCTCCCTATTTCTAATGTGACGTTGATGTTCTGTACAGCGATCGGAAATGGTCCGGACTGACTGACCAATGTAACTACTTCCACATTCACAAGGAATTTTGTAAATACCAGGCATCCTGAGACCGAGGCAGTCCTTCACAGGACGCAACATCCCCTTGATTTCCCTTGGAGGTCGAAAGATCGGTCTTAAACCTCGTCTCCGAAGGATCCTGCATACTTTACTGCAAATAGAACCGAAGAAAGGAAGAAACACGCTAGGTTGTTCATCAAGCGAATAATCATTATTTTCACGTTTCTTTCTCTTGCAGAACGCTGACTTTACATTCCGTGAACCATAGCCGTTCCTACGAAACACGTATTTAAGGTGATTAATTTCAGAATTTAAATGGTCTTTGTCAGACACAGTTTTTGCTCTATATATCAATGTAGTTAGAACGGCTTTCTTCTGAGTTGGATGATGGAAACTCTTTGCGTCAAGATATAGATCTGTGTGCGTTGGTTTGCGGTGCACATAACGATAAAAAATAGATGGACGGAGTGGAGCCGAATTTAGTGCACGTTCCTCAAATTGTTCCATGAAATAGTTAGCCAATACAGGGGATAACGGAGAACCCATGGCCATTCCATCCCTCATTTCATAAAATTTTCCTCCATACAAAAAGTAGGTGATCGTCATGACATGTCGAAACAACTGTACAGTTTCCGGAGGAAAGTGTTCTGTCAGAAATTACAATGTGTCCTCAATAGGAACCTTGGTAAAAAGCGAGACCACATCTAGGCTAACTAAAATATCAATTGGACCAACTCTAATCTGTTTGATTTTCTCAATAAACATTTGAGAGTTTTTGATGTGGTGTTCACAATGGCCAACTATGGGAGTCATTAAATTAGCCAAGAATTTCTCTGCCTGTATGTAGAAGAACCAATGGCACTAATGATGGGTCTTAAAGGGACATTATCTTTATGGATCTTGGGTAATTCGTAAAGCCTTGGAGACCTAGGGGCTCGAACTTCAAGATTTTTTATGACATCTTCTGGAAGACCAGAATTTTTCAAGAGCTCCGTTGTTTTTCTACTATATGATAGAGTTGGGTCCCGCTTCAAACATTTATAAGTGCTATCCTCCAATAAAGATGATATTTTGCTATGATAATCTTTAGCATCAAGAACCACTGTGGCCTTAACCTTATCTGCTGGCAGCACAACAAGATCTTCATCCCTCTGTAACGCACGGAGACCCTCTCGTTCTTCTCTACTAATGTTAGATTTGGGAGGCTTGGCTGAGGCTAAAATGCGACTGGTGGTAAGTCTTACCTCGTTCGCGTCATCCTGTGAAAGATGTCGAACAGCCTGTTCCACTCCACTAATAAAATCCACGATAGGAACAGTGCGTGATGTAGGAGCAAAATTCAGTCCTTTATTAAGGGCCGAAATAGTTCCTTCGTCCAAATTCTTGCTTGACAAGTTGACGACAGTGCATGCTGGTTCATGAGATGAACCCAATCTTTCCGTGCCTGCAAGCCGCTCAAATTTCTTAGTTTGTATAGCTGTTGTATTGCTATAATGAGCTCTTTGATGAGCTGCCGTCGACATATCCCAAGATCCATAAAGATAATGTCCCTTTAAGACCCATCATTATGGCCATTGGTTCTTCTACATACAGGCTAGCGAAATTCTTGGCTAATTTAATGACTCCCATAGTTGGCCATTGTGAACACCACATCAAAAACTCTCAAATGTTTATTGAGAAAATCAAACAGATTAGAGTTGGTCCAATTGATATTTTAGTTAGCCTAGATGTGTTCTCGCTTTTTACCAAGGTTCCTATTGAGGACACATTGCAATTTCTGACAGAACACTTTCCTCCGGAAACTGTACAGTGGTTTCGACATGACATGACGACTACCTACTTTTTGTATGGCGGAAAATTTTATGAAATGAGGGATGGAATGGCCATTGGTTCTCCGTTATCCCCTGTATTGGCTAACTATTTCATGGAACAAATTGAGGAACGTGCACTAAATTCGGCTCCACTCCGTCCATCTATTTTTTTATCGTTATGTGGATGATACGTTTTTGGTTTGGCTGCATGGCGCAGGAGCCCTCGAGAATTTTCTGGAACATATGAATAGTGTGCACCCGAATATTCAGTTCACTGTCGAGATAGAGAGAGAGAGGGAAAACTGCCGTTTCTAAATGTACTGGTTCTAAGAAAAGCAGATGGGCGGCTTGGCCACTCTGTGCACTGCAAACCAACGCACACAGATCTATATCTTGACGCAAAGAGTTTCCATCATCCAACTCAGAAGAAAGCCGTTCTAACTACATTGATATATAGAGCAAAAACTGTGTCTGACAAAGACCATTTAAATTCTGAAATTAATCACCTTAAATACGTGTTTCGTAGGAACGGCTATGGTTCACGGGATGTAAAGTCAGCGTTCTGCAAGAGAAAGAAACGTGAAAATAATGATTATTCGCTTGATGAACAACCTAGCGTGTTTCTTCCTTTCTTCGGTTCTATTTGCAGTAAAGTAGGCAGGATCCTTCGGAGACGAGGTTTAAGACCGATCTTTCGACCTCCAAGGGAAATCAAGGGGATGTTGCGTCCTGTGAAGGACTGCCTCGGTCTCAGGATGCCTGGTATTTACAAAATTCATTGTGAATGTGGAAGTAGTTACATTGGTCAGTCAGTCCGGACCATTTCCGATCGCTGTACAGAACATCCACGCCACATTAAAAATAGGGAGCTGGAAAAATCGGCAGTTGCGGAGCATAGCCTCATTAGGAAACATAAAATTTTGTTTGGTGAAACAAAAGTTCTGTCTCAGGCCTCCACATACTGGGACTCGGTAATTAAAGAGGCGATAGAAACTAGATTGTGCGATAGCAATTTTAATCGTGACAATGGTTACAATCTTAATGGTGCATGGAAGCGAGCGCTTGATATGGAGAAGCATCACTTATATAGCCGTATTTCATAAATAATTGCTCAGCTATTTTTAAAAAAATAACGATTTCTTTCTCCACTGTGAATAAGTTAGAGTACCTTCTAGTCCATATAATATATAAAATTCTCTAAAATTGAACAACAGTGTATTATATAAAATATAATGCTCCAGTTTACTGTCCCCTCAGGCAGGAGATTGAAAACCTGTGTCGAAGCATACAAGATTGCCTTCTTACCGAAAAGCATCGGAAGATCTGCCAATAATTGACGACATATGAGTGTAATTTAGCGACGGCTTTGGAATTTACGATTAATTCCGGAAAGCCCTGTGGCACACATATTATTATTTTATGAGTATAAAGAGCTAGTTGTGTTTCAAAAGACCGATATTTTCTGAAACCATGCTGACTATATGTCAATAAAGCGTTCTCTTCGGGGTACTTCAGAATGTTAAAATACAGTATGTATACCAAAACCATACTGCAAAATCGACCTTGGGTTAATACAACGCCACGTGGCGGAGCCGTCAGTATCATAAGGAAATTTAATATAAGATGTATATCCACATTACTGACTGAAATCTCTGGGCTAGCAGGATAGAGCGGATGCGGTAATATTTGTGGAAAGGGGCTAAAATAAATTACTGTCAGTTGCACTCAACATATAAGCTTTATTTCTTAACACACAGTCACACAAGCTAGAATCAATCCTCTCAACATTTTAAAGAAAGACCTCCTTTGATTCAGTTTAGATAGGCTGAGTGCCACATCGAAAGTCAAAGGCACAAGGCCTAAGCGAGGAATTGAGATACAGGAGTTCTTCTGGAAGTCTCACTTCTTTAGAAAATAAATTTTTTATCTTCAATATAAATAAGCTGAGAGCGTTTGCTTAAATTTTTCCCATAGAACTCGGCTGAAGTCCTCACATTACTGTAGAACAGCGTTACGGCTTAAGACCGAGATAAAGATGTTCAAAGTTTAATCTAAATAGGCCGAAACTCGGCGAAGGCCGCATATTAGCAAAACAATTTAACGGCTTAAGGCCCAGGAAGAAGAGCTTTCAATTTGAAAAGGCTGAAGGCCTTATTTTAAAATATTTCGTGTAAGCTGGGCAGAAGGCCTCATGCTAAAGAATAACAATCTTGTGACTGAAGGGCAAGACAAGGATTTTTAATTTAAGAGAGATTAAATCTAGGCTGAAGGCCACGCACCATGCAGAAAACAATTTTAAAGCCTAAGACCTAAAGGGAAGAGCTTCTTAATTTCAACTAAAATCGGCTAAAGGCTTTATCCTAAAATGCTTCACACAACTCTCGGCTGAAGACCACATACGAAACTAAAAAAAAAAACTCACAGCTCAAAGTCCAGACAAAGCAAATTCCAATTTTTAATTTAGGCTAGAAAACTCGGCTGGAGGCGACATAAAAATTAGAAATTTATTTCTTACGGCTTAAGGCCTGGACAGAACTTTCAACTTTTGATCGCACGTTTACGTGAGACAGGCAGCCAGACCGACAACCTCTTAATCTGAAGGTAACACAACCTAGGGACGGTTCACGACCGACCAACAATCTGACTGATTTCCAGTGGTCAGGTCCAACTCTACAATTAGTGGAAAATATCGGCCGATGAAGAATAAACCAATATACCAATAACTTCAAAATCGGCTTCACCAAGATCAAGCATCAAACACCACTCAAGACAAGTTTAAAAGAATACCGAAAACACAAGTCACAGCTGTCAAGTGACTATGGGAGACTGCAGATTCTAGGCAACAAAACACATGACTTTTCATAACGGCTGAGGAAACAACAATCCACAAATAATAAACAAATCATAACAGTTGAGGTTTAAGAACCGGTAACTAATTACTCAACTTGAGGATCCTGCTTCGGAGGAAAGCGAAAAGCCACTTACACAGCTTGTGTCGTTTCCAATTGAAACAGCGCGTGCCCGCCGCCAAATTCCGCGGCCTGGCTCCACACTGTGGAGACTACGTAGCTGCTCAGTCCCAACGAACCCACGCGGTCCAACCACATCCCAACTCTGGAAATGGTGTTCGTCCTGAGGGTCCAAGGCGTCGTCTACTGAGACGAAATCCCGAGCAAACGGCCAACGGCAGCCCATTTTCTCCCACAGTGGTCCCGGCGAATACTAACACCATTCGGACCCGACTGTTGCAGGCTGCCCACTACTGCCCGACTGATACTGGTGTCAGTGATCAGAAGGCCACAAGCCGACCCACCGAACAACGGCCTTCCGTCTGCGTCGACCACGGTGCTGGGGAGTACTTGCACGGTGCGGACCTGCCTGCTGCTGACTGCCAACTCGTCCGGCAGCCGAGTTACGACGAACCCGGCTCAGTCCACAACCCAAAAGCGACTGAGACTCAGAGCCAACGTCTATCATGCGACTGTCTGCCTTCCGATTGACTCTGCCGACTCACTGCACCGACTCACTCTACAGACTCTGTCCAGTGACTCACTGCTGGTCCGTCCCCGACTTCACTGCTGCTGCCTCCGGACTGAACTAGGATACACGACGACCCGGAGACACTGGCTCCTATCCAACCATGCAGAGGCAACACCTGCCCATTGACCACCCGACATCTTTGCACAAGGAAGGAACCGACTCATGTCCCGCAAAATGACCAATTGAAAGGGCTCAGAAGCGATCGATGAGACGACCGACCGATCGACCAACCAACGGTCATTCCCGCTCAAATCTGCTTCCGTGAGACAGTTCACGTATGTGGCCACCGTCGGCAACTCCTGGCTGTTCCCGACTTCACTGCCGCTGCGTCCCGACTGAGCTCCCAAGTGAAATCCAGACACACGCCGACCCGGAAATACTATCGGTCGCTACAGAGATGGTACGACAGTGCACTTATCGATAAGCGCTGCTGCTGCCACTCACGGGAGATAACGCAGGAAGTTAGTGACGCCAGAAAATGGAATAAGAAAACGAGGCGGCAGTACCGTAAGACAAGATGACAAAAAATAAAAGGCATCAACACGAGCCGCGCACGGCAAAATGACGAAAGTGAAGCGAAAAGACATAAAAACGTGTAAGATATGGCAGCAAATAATTCATGTGTGAAAATTGAAGCACATAAAAATATACTCAAATTATCGGCAAACGTCATTGCACATTTGGTGTTATAAAGAGTGGCTGCAAAGAGCGCACAGGTTGTATCTCCAAGGGCTATTAAAGCCATTATCAAACGAGTAAAAAACTAATTTCCTGCTTCACTGATCTGGTCATTAACTAATGGGTTAATGGAAGCACCTTTCTATTTCCTCTGAGATATCCAAATTAACATCTCTACTCTTATAATGAAGAATCTGTGAATTGTTTTCGATGTCACGAAGCTGATTGTTGTACTGACGTAAATGACATCATAGTTTACTATCCCGGCCAGGATAACAGGTTCCCTATGCCGCGTTCTGAACTCCTTTCAAGTGTCTGCATGTAAAACTTGTCACAATCTACACACTTAAATTTATACACCACCAATTGAAAAATTTATAAACCGACAGCCGTATATTATGTCGTAGGAGCTTCCCCAGTGTGTTAATTGCATATAAAATTTTCAATTCGCGCATCTTTGACAGAATTTTGCTACCAATTTCCTTCATATCACTTTCTATAAGTCCATTTACAATTCCTGTATTTACAATAGAGGCTTTCTCGATGCAGTTGCCACCTGGTCATTCTATAAATCCATTTACAATCCCTATCTTTACAATAGAGGCTTTCTCGATGCAGTTGCCACCTGGTCAAGTGCAAATAATTTTAGCCTATGAACCACTGAAAGAAAGAATGCTTTCTTCTGTAATAGATGATGATCGGAATTCGCAGCAATCATGACAATTTTGCTGTCGGCTTACGAGAAACCTCGTATTCTGAACACTGGCCATTCCTGCTTACCAGTAAATAAAAAAAGTTAAGAGAGCACTCAACACGAAAGTCCATAGTGATATGTAACTTGTGGTATAAAGAGTTAAAAATTTCTTCTAGTCTGAGTGCCTCGTTCTTCTTTCCATTATACAACGAATATATCGTCAACATAATAGTATGGTGTTTGGAATCCCTTGTTTGTTCCACCTCCAATTAATTGATGTTTTAGACACAATAAGTCATATCGTTTCATTTTTTACTTGGGATACAGTATTATGCCCTCTAACTACTTTATGAGTATCCCGTGCAGGTTCTTCACTTACCATCATTTACATAGTAATTTGTCTTCCGTTTTATGCCTCTGGGAGCGATTTTTGACACTGTCATAACTACGTCTCATATATCACTAGTGTTACTTAATCAGTAGGTATTCACACTATTGTGTACTTGATACGTCGTATCGCGAGTTTTTAATTTGAGTGCGGATAATGTTTCCTAAAAGCAAGAGTGATTCTCATCTGTAAGGGTTGTGGATATATTTTTAAAAAAGCTACACAAGCATTATTCCTTTGTGCTTCTGATTTTGTACACTTTCTAATTTAGGTTTTTGAAATGTTTGACATGTTCTATTATAACTCTGTGATGTCAAAATAGTTAGTTTCGTCGCTAACCAGCACCTGTACCTATTCTGGTATTTTGTCCGTTGTGTGCACAGATACACTTCTTAACACCGCATAATGCCGTTTGTAAGTTTCTGAGAATGTATCTCACTATGCTGCACCTTCTAAAATACCAATTTTTGTATACTATACTTATACTAGTTGTTTTTAACACGCAGCGGCCTGAAGCTGGAGTTAATGGATTGCCGAAACTGGTCTTGTAAATAAAACAACCATTTCTGAAAATGAATGGGTGTTTAGCGATTAGTTTTTCGTAAATAAATGACCAGCCGCTGTCCCGCATCCACGATGGATCAATGGAGAGAACCTTCAGGTTCTCCTGTAAGACTTTATTGTCTCTGACAGAACTACGTTGTCATCTCCAATGACTTTTTTTATTCTCCCTGAACTTTGAGTCCTGCTCAAAACTTTTCTGTGGTTTTGATTACTGCTTGCCCAGTGTAGAGACTGAGTAAGATCCAGGATAGGCTACAAGCCTGTCTCACTTCCTAATCAACCACTGGTTCCCCTTCATACCCTGAGACTCTTGGACCTGCCGTCTGGTTAATGAAATAGTATTAAATATTTTACCTTCGAAAAGATTTATTCCAGTCAAAAATATCAAAAGATTTCTGTAAGGGTACTGATGCTGTAAAAGTAGAGGTGCCTTTTCCTAAACTATCTTCTAAAGTAAGTCGCAGGTTCAGTATTGCCACATGTGGTAATACATTTCTCATAAATCCAAACTGATCTACTCCAAAATCGGCTTTTACGAGTTTTTCCATTCTTCCGTAAGGAATTCCTGTTAGTATTTTGCAACCATGACTTATTAAACTCACAGTACGGTAATATTCACACCTGTCATCAGCTGTTTTCCTTGAAATTGCAGTTATTATATTTTTCTTGAAGTCTGACGGTAATTCGCATGACTCATACATCGTGCACACGAAATGGAAGAATTTTGCCTTTGTTGGCTCTCCCATTCATACAGCAGTTCTGACGGAACGTCGTCTACTCCTCTGGTCTTGTTTCGACATAGGTCTCTCAGTGTTCCCTCAAGTTCCTCTCGCAGTATCAAATCTTCCATTTCGTGTTCATCTACGTCCTCATCCATTTCTATAATATTGTATTCAAGGTCGTTTCCCTTATGTAGACCATCCATTTATTCCCATCTATTAGCTTTCCGTTGTTTGCTTAGGGATGGTCTTCCGTCTCAGCTCACGATATTCACACAGCTACTTCTCTTTTCTCCAAAGGACACTGTCACGGTATCTATCTTTCTCGTAGCAGTATATGATTCTAAATACTCACATAAGTTATCTGGCCATTCCTGCTTAGTCATTTTGCACCTCCTGCCATCCTGATTATTTAGACGTTTGTATTTCCTTATCCTACTTCATTTGCCCCATTTTAATATTTTCTTCTTTACTAAATTGAATTCAATATTGTCCTACCTATCTGATGCTCTGCTGCCTTCATTATATCATCTCTCAAATTGATTGGCGACTCCATGGAGTGCTGTGTGCGTAACTACCATATGATAAATAAAATTATGAGGAAGGTCAGTAGTCAATATGATGCTTTATTAATAGTAAAATCGATTTTCGATCACATAATGATCATCTTCAGTGGTTTAGCACACAAATTACAGCTCGTAGGTAACTGGTGTCTAGTTATTAACGGTAAGAGAGGCTATGAAACGATCACTGTTAATAACTAGACACTAGAGCCTACGAGCTTTAATTTGTACGATAAAGCGCTGAAGGTGATCATATTGTGATCGAAAATCAATTTTGCTTTCAATAAATCATCAAAATTGCGGTCAATTATGGCCTTCCCTCTAATTTCGTCTCTCGAAGCTACTCATTCGTCTTCTGCTGTATTCCTATTCCCTGTTATAGTCAATCGTTGCCTAATGTAGCCTATGAATCTCTCAGCAACCCCCAGTTCTTTCACTTTATCCATTTCCCATCTCCTTGATGTCCTACATTTTGGCAGTTTCTTCACTTTTAGCCTATAGGTGATAAGCACTAAATTGTGACCAGAGTCTGCATATGGCTCCTGTATTTTCTTATGTTTTAAAATCTGATTCCGATACCTTTGTCTTACCATTCTATTTTCAATTAGCATGCTTAAGGTGTCTCCAAGTCTCATCCAAGCATACATTCTTTTTTTCATGAGTCTGAAACTAAGTGTCAGCGATGATTCAACCATTCTCTGTGCAGAATTCTAGTAAGCTATTCCTCTTTCATTCCTCCCCCCAGTCCATATTCACCTTCTATGCTTCTTCCTCCTCGTTCCCAACTATCGAATTCCTGCCCGCCATCACAGTTAAATAATCGTCTCCCTTAACTATCTGAATAATTTCTTTCTTGTCATCACACATTTTTACAATGTCTTCATCATCTGAAGAACTAATTATCATATGAACTGGTGCTACAGTGGCAGATGCCGCTTTAGTGTCAGTCTCTTCACTGTGCTGTCCAGTGCAGCTTAAGCACTTTCCTACTTTGGTATTCATTGTTAAACTTACTCCTCCATTGCCATATTTCATGTTTTATTAAATCCCTGAAATCATCTGGCCAGAAGAGCGGCTCCTTCCTCCTGCTTCTGAATTACACCAATTCCCTCTATATGTAACTTCAGTCTTCTTAAATTTTCTAACCTATCTGATTAGCAGTCTAATATTACACCCTACAATCTATAGAACGACAGTTATAGTTCTCATGATATCTCCACCCAGAGGTGTGAAAGGGTAACGACATCATTTAACCATACATTAGATACATTAGATTTACATGCCCTCAGAAAAAATTACAGCTGTAGTTTCCACTTTCTTTTAACTGTTTCACTGTACCATGACAGCAGGTTCGATTTAGTTGCAGTTACAAGTCCAGATCAGCCAATGACACAGAATGTTGCACTGCAACTGCTGGAAAGGCTGGACTCTCTCTTCAGGCGAAATATGTTTGTCTGATATTTCAACAGAGATCCCCCCACTGTCGTATCTCCGGTATGGATATCTGTACTGATGAGTCACCCTGTGAATTCAAGGTCCTTAGCGCAAGGGGATCACCCATAGTGAAGGGTAAGCAGGTTCTCCCTTAAATCTCACTGAATTATAGTTAATGTTTCCATCTTTTATTAGTTATCACGTCTTGTTTGTCCATTACAGCAGTTGGTAACAAGATTTAGACAGCACCAACATTTTATCATAATATAGTCCTCAGTTAATTATCACTAATTCACTGCTCTACCTATAAATGGCAACCGTTTTTCATTGTACAAACACATTCATAGTTGACATGTTAATATATTTCTTGTCAATAACCATCCCCTCATTTACTAAAATAAATTGTATGCACTTCCAGTAAATGTATGTCACATGAATCAAAATAAACATCATTCTATGTTACATGACTATTCATTGGAAAGCCATTCATAAATATCATAGCATATCAAACAATTATCCAACATTAAAAAGTTCATAAATATGTTGAAAAGAATGCTATCGACATCATGATCATAAGAAAATTCATTTATTTTCCAATCATTTCTTTTTAATCCGAATATTATACAAAAATCGTTGCTACATAAGCTCACATTTACTTTTCAGCTAAGTGTATCACCTCAATGATGTTCATCATTAGCTTAGTACACCATTTTTATGTAATTACTTTATTGAAGATAAAATTAGCTGTATGTCATAAATAGTGACTTTTCACCAGAATTATTTCTCGAACCTCACAACAATATGTATATATCACTCATTTGTTACAAGATATTTGCTTTTTGCGTTTGATTCAATGTTAAGAATTTTTTTCCTTTTCTAGTGACCAGTTGGCATTGTTCTCAGAAGGTGGTACTTATGGTGTTGGTGGTGGTTAGTGTTTAACGTCCCGTCGACAACGGGGTCATTAGAGACGGTGGTGCTTATGGTATTATACCATACATATACATGTTTCCCACATAATGCCTAATAGTATGCAACATTGCAAGAGTTAATGAGAAATATTTATTGTCTTTTTATATTCAACGAGTTTCTAATTAGGCTTTATCACTTAACACAGCAACAATCTTGACAATAACGGTGTTACTATAATCGAAATAATAAATAGCACTGAAATTAATCAAGTTATATATTAGTTGAGCCTGAAGCAAGATGGATGAAAAAAGCAGCCTCTTCAGTTTTAAAAGCCACAGTCCAATTTAAGTATGTAATCTAAAATGTGCTCAGGCTTTGTTAGAAATGTAAGATAATAGGAAACGCTAACAACGTAGTTGGAGTATAGCTCAGAGTGTAAACGCAACAGAAAAAGGTGGGTCACATAGTTACAAGGAAAAAAAGAGAAAATAATGCAGCGTGGAGCAGTGAGGAGTGAAACACTGCTACATGGCTCAGAGTCACGTACTCGCCGGGATATAACGCGTCTAGATACCCCTAAGAGTGCAACAATATAGCGAGTTGTTTAAAACACGCCATATAATATTCACCAACTTGTTGAGAATAATACATTATTTAAACTACGGTAATTCACCATCAATTTATGGATATAGTAGCAAAATAAACAGAAACCTCTGTATTATTTATTACTATGTATTAATAAGACCTTTAACTCCTTATGTCGAGAATAGAGCTCCAACAAATAATAGCTACCTTGTTCTGTCTTCTGCTACTATTTTCACTTCTTCCCATCCTGTTATTTGCTGTTGACCTTCTGCTTCAACTGGTCCTCTACACCTCATTTTGGGCCTGCCACGTCTCCATCCTCCATGCAGAACTCAATGAAGAGCTTCCTTCGCAATACGTTCATTGAGTCTTCTAAGTGAATGTCTTAACCATCTCCAGTTTCTGTTTCTTATTGGCAGCTCATTTGGCGTCTAGCAGGTTCTTTCCCAGAGTGTTGCGTTGAAGATGACATTTGGCCTCCATATCCCTAGGATG
Source organism: Schistocerca gregaria (assembly GCF_023897955.1). Taxonomy (NCBI): domain Eukaryota; kingdom Metazoa; phylum Arthropoda; class Insecta; order Orthoptera; family Acrididae; genus Schistocerca; species Schistocerca gregaria. The sequence continues at coordinate 108,028,672 of NC_064927.1, forward strand.
TTTCTCAGATATGAGTTGTTGAACGTCTCGAAGCTATGGACTGACTGCTTTCTCACTTTCCATGTTTAACACCACGTAGAAGCTCAGTTTTTACATTACTTTCAAATATCCCAAATTTTTTCCTCAATGTTACTTCCTCCGCTCTCCAGATAGAGGGGAGAGGTGTAAGGCGCCTTTGGTTTTGTTAGTACTGCTGTTAATGTCCTCTGTTGCACCACAATATAGTTTTTCATGCATCTCTGTACATAAATAAATAACTATCTAAATAGCGTAAGAATGAAACCTGCATTCAAAAACATATCCAGTATCACACATGAAACAAACTTAATAATTAATAAAAAATTTCACAACATAACCTGTACCACGTCGTAAATCAATGACAAAGAACAAACTGAGTCACAAATTGAGAAGACAAGTAAAACTTGGTGGAAATTCTTGAACAGTAATCTGTAAATTCACTCATTATTACCAAATGGCCTCAGGATAATCGAAGCTTCCCGGTATCCAGCAACACACATACAATTACTTAAATTTGTATCATTAAATGACCAAACATGATATTCTGGCCTACTACTCCTCGACTGATCTCGATATGATAATTTCTCCTGCTCCGTCTCGTGGCCATAGGTGATCAATTGCTCGTTAAATCCATAAATTTCGGTAATTCTGAACTTCTGCAAAATGTATGTTAATATGTCGTCAGGAATTGAGTTGCACATCGTACCCACATTTATAGATATTTCGTTTGATAAGTTTTGTATGCTCATAATTTTTTTTGACATCTCGTTATCATTGGTCCACCACGGAACAGACAAAATTTTATGTGTTTAAACAATTATCGCTACAATTTTAGTATGTTTGCTATCCACAATTGAAAAAGAAACGAAAATGTTTTTAGGTATAAATGAGCTTACATGTGTGAGTGTAGTGAGTGTTGGGACCATACAAGGGAAAATTCCTGTAATAGAGATGGGCTAGTAACCCATTCAGAGACAAAATAAACGTACTTTCACTACATAGTCTAGCCTCTGCAAAACGACGGATTAGCGGGATACGATATGGGTGAGAAATAGGAGCAAGAGACAGTGGTTTAAGGAAGCTCGGAAAGCTTTCTCCTAGTATGTTAGGTAACTGATGTTAAGGAATTCGAATGATTAAAATATTTGAAAGGAAAGGAAATAGATTTTACAGCTATTACAGAAAAAAACAAGAAAACATTTGGAGCAAGATATGTATATGGCTATTCTATGATCTACAGCGGAGTAAATTAAGAAAGAAGAAGAAGTAAGGTTGTTACCATCTACATTCCTACAAAAAAATAAGGGAAAACTCTTGACTATGAAATGCAAAAGGACGCACTGTTCTATTACGAATTAAAGATACAAGAGCAATCCAAAGAATAATAGCAGCTAACGTCCAACATGAAGGGAACATTGACTACTCTAAGCTCTTTTTCAAACTATTGCAGGTGATATTAAATAGTATGGATAAAAATCAGAATTTCTTTACTGGAGATCTAAATGTTAGAAGTGGAAACAAACTAACTCCAATAGTAGTAGGCACGTTTGGACATACGTATGTGGTGAAAACGGAAAAATACTCAGCAATTTCGTTATTTTCTTCAAAACTTAGTAGAACATAAAAAGGGTCCTCCCTCCGAAATATCCGAAGTTACCGACATTATGCAAGAAATGTTGTCGCATAGTTAGCATACTTTTAATCTCAAAGTTTACCAGAAGAAAGACGGGTTGTTACTACATAGTGGCACAGGAGAGGATACTGAAGAGTTGCATACATAATGAAACCCACACATGTATGAAATTTATAGTTTAGCATGAGGACGAGGAAAGCATAAATTTCACTACTGTGAAAATCAACAGCACAAAAAAATAGACAACGCTTCATGCTAACTCACCGCCCGAAAACAAGTAGCATTTAGGTCTACACTCTACAAAGCACACTCACTTACCTTGGAAAAAATAGACTTACAACCAAATATATCACAATGAAAAAAAAAAAAAATACTGACGTGGTGAATGGGTCCAAAAAACAAAAAGGTGTCATACGCAAATGAAGGCTTTATACGTCTGGGCCAGATGGACTAAATAACTGCAGACCTATTTTTAAAAAAAATAACGGGTTCTTTCTCCACTGTGAATGAGCTACGATACCTATTATTCCACAGCAATAATAACTGACTCCTTAAAATTCAACAGTGGGGTTTATAAAATATAGTGGTCAAGTTCTCTGCCTATTCAGGCAGCAGTTTCAAAACCTGTTTTCAAGCACACAAGATTACCTTCTTACCAAAAACTTTGCAAAATCTATTATTAACTGTCCACACATGAGCGTATTTTAGCTACGGACAACGTAATTTCAGGTCAATTCTGGAAAACCATCGGGGTCGCATATATGTTATTGTGGAGACGTCCGTGAAAATTAATCTATGAACGTTACATAGACAAGACAGTGAAAAGTAGAGTGAACAAAGAGATGACTGACACATTGTAGATGGCATTCAAACAGTGGGCCATAGTGTATCGAAAGGTAAGCTACAAAATATGAAATCAGGTTTATGAAAGATATGAGAAAGAAGTTTAAAATGTTTCCTTTCGAAGCCTTACAATCCAGAATAAGTATGCCGATTAGTCAAACTCGCTTTCACTGCTGGGGCAATCACTCAATCGACGCACCATTATGAAGGCATCCGTTTGGTAAATATCGTATACTGCTGAGTGAAGAAGCCTTATCTACCTGCTGCACATTCTCGTACAACAAAAATGGTCCATCCGTTAAAGATTTCTTTTAGGGTCCAAAACCGTGATAACAGCAATGGGTGGGTGTTCGTGTGTCTCCCACTTGGGTTGACTTGGGGTTTCCTACCGTGGGGTTTCCTACAAGGGTGCAGCAGGTAGCGAAGCTGTCCCGAGCATCCGGTTCCCTAACGAGGTGTGCGACCTGAGCCTCCCCCACTGCTTGCCTACCCCAGTCGCTCACCCTGAGAGCATGTGTCGTCACCGTTTCTCACTCAATGTCGTCGTCGATAGCTTTCGTTCCTTGCATTTTCCTATTCGACTTCTGTTCTATGCAGTGTACATGATGGAAGTGATGACAACAAGGAAAGGGAGGCCGTGTCTTATCAAGGATGGTCATCGCTACCGTATTTACAGGAGAAATGAAGAATACACGAACTGTATGTGTTTCAATTATGAACGAAGTAGGTGCAAAGGCCATTCAAAAACTTCAAATGGTGAAATCGTTGCTCAACAGCAACATTCTTGTGCACCTGACAAAACACATGTGGAGCTAATGAAAAAACTACATAATTGCAGAAAAATAGTTTGTGAAGAAAATACAGTGCCTGTAGCCCAAATTTTTAAGCAGAAATTTCAACATTTGAAAGATAAAGTATTAGAAATCGTGGAATGTATTCCGAATTATGACCTTCACCTTAGCGAAGACCTTTCGAATTTAGCGGAAGGTAAAAGTTTTTTGAAGATTGATGATGGCTCTGTTCCAGGCAAGAGACTTCTAGTAATTACTAGCGAAGAAGGAGAGAAAATCCTTTGTGACAGTGGAACTGTGCTTATGGATGGGACATTTGGCAGCTCTTCGAAAAAGTTCAAACAGTTGTACACAATCCATGTCGACATCGTAAGTACAGAAGAAGCAACTAAGATATTTCCTGTTTTATTTGCTTTGCTGCCAGACAAAAGTCTGCTGCAGTGGCACATCTTCTTCTTAACACTGCCGATGATGCGTGGATTTTAATAATGGAACAAATACCCAGCGGAGAGATCACATCATTTGCAGACTATATGGTTGATCAGTGGATGGAAAATCCTAATATATCTGTTAAAATGTTGAATGTTTTTCAACAACGACACAGAGCGACGAATGCTGTCGAAGGTTGGCACAAAGAACTGAACTCCTCAATAAACTAGAAAAATCCACATGTGTACCTTCTGATTCAAAGGCTGAAGGAGGAGGCAGTTAACGCTATTTTTGAAATTAGAAAAGATTCCATTGGCCTACCTCTTCAAAAAAGAAGAAGAGGTGCACAGATGTTGACAAAAGATTAAAGGACATTATGAAAACATATGAAGACTCTGGAGATTTAAAAAGGCGTTTAAAATCTCTAGCATTTTTAGAAAAAATTGAATAAGAGTTTACGATTGCTAAGAAAAGAAGGTTATCAATTTACTACTGTAATGTTGAACAATAACAATAACAATAACAACAAAAACAACAAAAAGTAAACAACAACAGAAACAAAATAAATAAATAAATAAAAATAAATAAAATGAAAGAAAACATTTAAACATGCCTATGTACTATGTGCATAGCCAGTCCTAAGCCTGGATAAAATGTGAAGGCATGTTTTTATTTTCATGTCAGTCGGAAAGTTCAGGGTTACGGTATTTATTTGCAGTCGGAAAGACGAGCGTCACCAAGTAGGGGGTCTAGAGATTCGAAAAGTTGGATGATAAAAAATTTTGCGTGGTGTTCTGTGTGAAAAATTCTAGGATTTGCTGTGGCCTTAAGAATATTGTTGTTTTAAAACGGAATATGTAAGTACAGCACACATTTTACTAGCATCAATAATTTCGCAAAGTTAACTTGCCGATTCTGGAGTTTCGTCATACATGTCATACGAAACTAATGATTTGTATTTCGCCGATCTCATTCACATAAGTACGCTCTTAACGGTATTTCTAAAATTCTAATAGGAATTCTGCTTCTTATTGAATTTTCAACTCAACAAAACTGAAATTTTACTTGGGAAATTTATTATATAACATAGTTACTCGTCGTGTGAAACTTCCAGAACTTTTGGTGAAGAAGGAGGAATGAGGTCTCAGACAGCTGACTGCCCACTTTTCTGTCAGAGTCTTTTAAACACGATCATATTCGCCTTTATTGTGCTCCAACAGGAGATATTGAGATGTGTGTCGTCATTAAGCCACAACAGTCAAACACGCAATTTTTGCGGATATTTCGCCTTGATAACGTGCCGTCATTTCTTCAGAGTTGCGCATTACCGTTCCCCAATGGTTAAGACACTAGGGTCAATGAAATCTTCAAGCAATGGGCATCGGTAACCAAAACAGCAAACTGCTGACCCTTGAACTTCTTAGGACGAGGGGACGACGGGTGAAGTGTTGTTCATCCTCCGAAGAGTGTCTGCGAGCGTTGGTTTCGGTAGCTATGAAAAGAATAACATCGCATTTATTCTGTTTGGTATTAACGTCGACATACTTCACATTTGTGCATTTACGGTGTGCACTTCGGGAAGACACAAATCCTACACAGATCCGTTGCCTACATGTTAGTGTTTACAAATGTGCACTGAAACCCCGCTACCTTCCATAAACACTCAAATGGAAACGCCCTCATTCGCAATTTTTTCATCACTTCTTTGATCACTCCTTATATAATCAAACTCGCCGGCGAGAGTGAACAAAAAGTTGTTTGCACTATGTTCATTACTGTATCACCCCTAACTGTGTTACGACCATTATTTTACCGGAATTTGAAGTTACTCTACTTGACAAAGAATCAAGAGCACCGTCTTCCTAGCATATCGACATTTCAATAATCTCAAAGGAGTTCCCACGTTTCTGAGTCAGACTCTTGTGGCAGTGTTCTGATATTCGGCAATACACTGACCGATATTTCTTTTGAGAAATGTATGAGAGCATGGCGTTTTAGTAATTTAAGAAAAGCCGTGTAAATTAGCACTTTACATGTGTTATGCTGTTTTATAACGCTACTATCTGGCACTACATAAAAAGCATCGTTTTGGTCATCTCATTCGATGCTGTATCTCCCTGATATAGAAGAAGGTGTGCGCGTAGTGTTAAATGCTGTGCAGTTGCACCGTAAGCAATCAACGTTTGCTGACATTAAAGATATTAAAATAGTCTGATAGGACCCTTTTGGAAGTTTTCCACTATTTTTTATCTCCTTCGAGATCGTTTAAATTGAGAATTTATAAGGTTAACATGTAACACTCTCACAACAGGAATGCACATTTCGCATCATCTCGGGGAAAAGCAAATGTTTCACTGTACGATGTATTGTATGAATGATCTGCTATGCGAAGCAGTTAAGTAATGTCTTGATGTGTTATGCTATACGACAGTTTATGACCCTGTATGCAACTGAATATGTGATCTTACCACAGATGATTAACGTGATATTCACCGAGTCACATACTTAAAATACGCGGAATGATGGTAAATATCAGTAGCTATATGTTCTGAAGAAAAATAGTAGATAAGCACACAGCAAAAACATCTCCTAAAGTTGAATAATGAGTAGTTTTCTGATTATAGAAGAAGGCGGTGCTCATCGTATCTGTAGACTCAAGAAGTATAACTAGACAAGTCTACAAATAAGCTAGTGAAGTCGTAAAGGGATTTAAAATCGAAATGTCCACATACTTTTGAAAACAATATTCCTGACTATCCTGTATTGCGCAAAATATCTCACTGTTATACAAAAAAAACTACTTATGGCCTAAGAAAGTCATTTCATAACAGCAACCTGTAACATAGCTCTCTCGCTTGTAATATGATTAATACGAAGCACAGGGTATCTATTATTAATGGCCTGCAACAGTAGGAAATGACTGAATCATTTAAACATTCGCACCATAATTAAAATTTGATGAAAGGAAGCCTATAGATAAGATGGTTACACGCAATGGATGCATTTCATGTATGCTACTAAAAGAACGGCTTAGATTCAGTGAAGGGCTCAGCAAAAGGTTAGCTAAAATGTTAAACATGGGCACATCGGATCCGAAATGCGTTGTGTGACTTAATAAAATATAAAATTTTCGGTGACGTGAGACGTTATTATTCATATTTCATGTGTACTGAACACGGTGATTTTCAGAACCACAAAATGTGATTACAAGAAAATTGTCGATTTTTATATAAGAGAAGTAGAATTTTTTATCATTAAGCAGTGAGGTATAAATTATTAGGTCATTCCAGAATGAATGCTATCTGATTGTCCTCTTTGAACACAGTTTAGGAAGTGAACTAATTAATGTTGCGCTTCAGCAGAGTTATTGAACACAGATTTCCGAAATTCCTTCATCATGGAAGATAAATGGAATATTTCAGAATTTGAAACATGAACAGTTTCTTAGAAGTAGATACCCTAGGGGTTGCGAAGCAACTCAAATCGCTTGATAAGGGCAAGTCTTCAGGTCCAGATTGTATACCGATTTGGTTCCTTTCAGATTACGCTGATACAATAGCTCCCTACTTAGCAATCATATACAACCGTTCGCTCACCGATAGATCTGCACCTACTGATTGGAAAGTTGCGCAGGTCTCACCAGTGTTTAAGAAGGGTAGTAGGAGTAATCCATCGAACTACAGACCTATATCATTGACGTCGGTTTGCAGTAGGATTTTGGAGCATATACTGTATTCAAACAATATGAATCACCTCGAAGAGAACGATCTATTGATGTGTAATCAACATGGTTACAGAAAACATCGTTCTTGTGCAACGTAGCTAGCTCTTTATTCGCACGAAGTAATGGCCGCTATCGACTGGGGATCTCAAGTTGATTCCGTATTTCTAGATTTCCGGAAAGCTTTTGACACCGTTCCTCACAAGCGACTTCTAATCAAGCTACGTTCCTATGGGGTATCGTGTCAGTTGTGCGACTCGATTCCTGATTTCCTGTCAGGAAAGTCCAAGTTCGTAGTAATAGACGGCAAATCATCGAGTAAAACTGAAGTGATATCAGGTGTTCCCCAGGGAAGCGTCCTGGGACCTCTGCTGTTCCTGATCTACATAAATGACCTGGGTGACAATAAGAGCAGTCCTCTTAGGTTCTTCGCAGATGATGCTGTAATTTACCATCTAGTAAGGTCATCCGAAGACCAGTGTCAGTTGCAAAGCGATTTAGAAAAGATTGCTGTATGGCGTGGCTTGTGGCAGATGACGCTAAATAACGAAAAGTGTGAGGTAAACCACGTGAATTCCAAAAGAAATCCGTTGGAATTCGATAACTCGATAAATAGTGCAATTCCCAAGGCTGTCAATTTAACTAAGTACCTGGGTGTTAAAATTACGAACAACTTCAGTTAGAAAGACCACATAGACAATATTGTGGGGAAGGCGAGCCAAAGGTTGCGTTTCATTGGCAGGACACTTAGAAGATGCAACAAGTCCACTAAAGAGACAGCTTATACTACACTCATTCGTCCTCTGTTAGTAAATTGCTGCGCGGTGTGGGATCCTTACCAGGTGGGATTGATAGAGGACATCGAAAGGGTGCAAAAAAAGGACAGCTCGTTTTGTATTATCAGATAATAGGGGAGAGAGTGTGGCAGATATGATACGCGAGTAGGGATGTAAGTCATGAAAGCAAAGACGTTTTTCGTCACGGCGAGATCTATTTACGACATTTCAATCACCAACTGTCTCTTCCGAATGCGAAAATATTTTGTTCAGCCCAACCTACATAGGTATGAATGATCATCAAAATAAAAGAATAGAAATCAGAGCTCGAACAGAAAAGTTTAGGTATTCGTTTTTCCCGCCCGCTGTTCGGGGGTGGAATGGTAGAGAGATAGTATGATTGTGGTTCGATGAACGCTCTGCCGAGCACTTAATGTGAATTGCAGAGTAATCATGTAGATGTAGATGTAGATTACTATTTTTTTTCCCATACTACTGCCATAGTAACTTCATGCGTCAGCAGATGCCTACATTGTGGTCGCTTGCAAAATGGCCATCATCGAGGTCCGTATTAGGCAGTGTTGTGTGACAGAGTTTTTGAATGCAGAAGGTGAGATGCCCATTCCTATTCATGAAAAACTGACAACTGTGTACTGTAAAATGCCCATTCGTATTCACGAAAAACGACAACTGCGTACGATGATGCATGGGTGGATATCACCAATGTTAGAAGTTGGATTCCTTACTCAGTAAAGGCAGCGTGATGATGGTTACTCATATGTTTGTACAGCTTGATTACGAAGATCTTTATCCGACCAGAATGAAGAGGCATGGAAAAGAACTGCGTCCCAACTGATGAAGCGCTTTCATCAGGAGGGAGAGGCGATTCTGGAAAAAAAAATCTTACACGAAAGTTGGTTTCATTCTTTTCAGCAGAATGAAAGTGACAGAAGGAGAGAAAGTTCAATACTATGCTATAGCCAAGGACGTTATGGTTGCAGTAATCTCGAATGCAGAGCATATGATTATTGGAATTAGCAAAGTTCATATTGCAGATGAACATCTATGTACAATCGATGTGAATGCAGTGATACCGGACACTTGATAAATATTCGTCATGTCAGATCCATTTAACACTCCTGCCTCTCTGCCAGCTCATGATTCCATGCATACATACGATTCACACTGCTTTCATAGGTAACTGGTGGTGAGTACTATTCTCATATCTATGTATGCCGCCAACTCTTAATATTCACGGGTGTTCATCTACATTGTCTGTACTTTAAATACATGTTTAGGTGTGATACTTAACAAAACATTATAAATGTAGTTGATCCGTGACTTTTAACACAGATAGTATCTGGAATTTGTGTGGAGAGTGGACTTCCGATGGCATGTGTAACCGAGTACAAATCCCAAACTATATCATTTAAGTATCGTTGAGACATCTAAAATCTCGTGTATCATCCATCTGTAAAAAATAGGGAGACGCAACAAGGATCGACAAACTGACGCACCACTGGATATGTCAATGTGAATTTTTGCCTGACGTTGGATGAAACAGCGTGAATGTGTCTTTACAAGCTACGAAAAGCAGGAAAGGACGTTAGCGCTATCTTACGGTGTTTTACTATCGTATAGGAAAAACCGCCTCACAGTGCAGGGAGAAGAATTGTGCTGTATAATGGATAGATGTACTAGTAGCTCGAGCAAGTCAGAAGTGGTTTAGTCGACTGCAACCTTGAAATTTGCCCTAATCGACCAAAATCTGATCTGGCCGGCCGACGTTTACAGATGTGGAGTGGCTTAATGTTATGGTAGTTAATAATCCACAAATGACAATTTAGGTGTCGGCATTGGAGCCCCATGAGCCTCGTTCTGCTGTAACCAGGAACTTGGAGAAGCTGGGTTCGTAAATATTCGCGATGCGTGGGTTCCTCGTGAACTGAGAGAAGCGAATTTGATTTAGAGCGTGTCCGTCTGTGGTTACTTATTGAGACGCAGTCACAATGCTCCTTTTCGTTAATGACTGGTAACTGAAGATGGAAAGTGGATCGTGTACAACAACGCCAGGAAGAATAAATCGTGGCGCGAGACATGGCAGCCACCACTATCGGGTCCTAAGCCAGGGATGCTTCTCGGAAAGATTCTGCTATGTGCCTGGTGGGATTGCAAAAACGTCTTGTATTACGAACTACGTCCGAATTAGACTATCACTTCAGACATCTAGTGTTCGCAGTTTGACCGTCGCAATGCAGCCATTGCATGACCGGATTTTGGACATTATGTCATCTTTCACCACAACATCGACAGACCACATATCTATATGGTGACCCATCAAAAGCTCAGTTCTTTTCTTTGGGATGTGTTGCCCAACCACCTTAATCACCGGACATTGCCTCTTCCGACTTACATCTACCACGTTCCCTGCAGAGTTTCCTCAATGGCTAATACGACAACTCCTTCGAGAACTACAGACCCCAAAAACCCCAAACATTTTCGAAAAAAAGTATTTACAAATCATCGGGGAAAAGGCAAGATATCGTCGAAAATAGTGATGTACCCTACATGAAATTAATGGTTCATTTACAAAATCTATTGGTTTTTTGGTCATGTTGTACCCGACCTTGTGTGTGAAATGTAAGAGGTGACAAACTGGCAAACTGTCTGCCATAGCTGTGTGCAGGGAAGTGTGTTCTCAGGCGGTCTGTAAGATTCCACTGTCACGAAAGCGAACGAACTTTCTAGACAACCCAATATATATCCTTACAACACTTGCCTGTCTTGTGTCGATACTACACTTGGAAGACTATAAATATGTACCCCACTAGTTTTGTATAATTATATTGCATTTGTTGAGTGTGTGAGACCAACAATTAAGGTAGAATCGTAAGTCAACATTATGATATACGTCACTTGAGTTCAATAACAGACTTCCAGGGAAACTGTTTTGGAATGTCTTTGGGTCGTTCGTTTAAAAAAAACTAGGAATGGCTGTTTGTACAAATAAAGAGAGGTAGAAAAATAAGACTGAGCACAAAACTGACTACCTTAGTTGTTTTATTGTGGAGAAAGAGATATTGTGATGATTAAATCCGGAATTTAAATTTATGTTTCCCAGAGGCCATTTGTGGTAAACACCAAATGCGCAGAAAACTGATGGGGGCCCGGTCAAGCAATGCCGATTCAGGTCTTAACTGGAAAACACGTCAGAGAAAATTGGTTTCCGAAATTCAATTTCCATCATGCGCGAGTCGTATCTCTTGTAAAAGTAACAAGTACATCGCTGTCCACTGTTGGCTGGGAAACAGAACACACCATTTTCTCCCATAAGTTACGCTCAGTATGTGTAACCAAAGCTATAACGTTAAGAACCAAACTCTTTTATTTTGAAAATATTGAGCAATTCCTGGTACTCAATCTGAGTACAAAAACCATGATTCCAACAGTAAGTGTATAAAAAGAACTTATGATACACAGCACCAGAACTAATGATGTTTAAAATGATTGTCCTACACTCTTGTGTAATATTTATATTCTGTGTGGTTGTATGTTTTGTTCTTTTATCGATACAGCTTCTAAAAATAATTTTCAGTCTTTAAAGCTCTTTGGTAGGACGATGAACGTAACTCGGATTCTAGCATTTCGGAAGACAGTGACAGATGAATTATGGATGTGTGTTAAGGGCAAGATGTTCACCAGCTGTTCCTCTTCCTTCGGATGGTATGTGAGATGAGAGAGTGGGCTAAGGGGATTTTTACCATATCAGCTATTGGAATTCTTCCTTCCTCTTCCCTACCCATTTGCAATCTCAACCCGATCTGTCATTGCCCGAAGTGCAACTCAAGTGAGAGACTACAGACATCGAAAATGACCTCGCTGGGGTTCCCTAACATAACCGAAGAACTTCTCTGGCTATCCACATAACAAGATTGTATGTCAGCTATTACACCGATTTCTTTATTCTATTATTATTAAGTGAAGACAACATTCTTGCTTATTTGAGTATAATTTACGTAGTATTCCAACGAGCGTTGAAGTATCGGCATCACATTTTCAATCTTTAAGTAATTGCTGTATTTGCTGAAATAAACTTAATCGACGTTCCTACGAGTATAATCCTATCAGGTATACTGCGTCCACCTTTACGGTGCTGCAGCACTTGCGGCAACACAAAAAATGTTGCAGAATGTCATTCACATGAACTCATATATTCGTATACTGACGCTTGCTCAGTTGTTTGTTAACATACACCTTAATCAATAATTAAGTTACTGCAGCTAGTAACCTTATATTCTACACTGGTGGTGCAGGCAACTCATTCCTTTCTTATGTCTCACACAAAAGGAAAATAATATTACACTTATTGACTTGGAAGCTTAATCCATCAATTGGCATACATTTCTTTTACTTTACACTTATAACAATGTCAAAAATGATAAAGTCACTTCTTGTAGGAAATGACTTTGTACTGGTACTATTAATTTTAATAGAATAACTTTACTTTCGTTTTCCATGGTGCAGATAATCGTGCACTTCAGCAGTGGTGTCTGACGGCATCACATTCAATCACGAGATTTACACTTACAAGGGCCACCTTACAGCTCGAGAGTGCAACTGTTTGAACTATTACCCTCCATAAACTTTTATAGCAAGTGGAATGTCTTTCAGAAATCGTTAGGTTTAGGTTAGTGATGTTCTAAATAATGTAACCTTTATTGGATTTGTCATCACCATGGATTAACCATAACTGTACTGCATTAAATGGTGGTTTATCATATTGGTATGTCTGGGGAGTTGATAGTGAAGCAATCACTCACATGTCGATGTCCTTTCCAACTTCGCACAGTTATTTTTAAATAAATTTGTGGCTAGAGACTATTTAAGAAAGGCCCTCCCATACTTTCCTTTTCTTTCTAGTGCAGGCTTCTTCAATTTCCAAAATTATTGTTTCCCTGCACATCCACACCCAACCCAAAATTTACTGTTTTCTGATCTTTAACGTCTATTTGTCAAAATTTACAGAGCTATCCAACAAATCTCCTATAGAAAGATCATAAATGGAACACTGTCCACAATAGCCTTTCATTCTTGGAAGAACGCCTTTATAGCCATGAACTCAGTCCCTCAGAACTATTCTATGAGAACTAAAGACGTGACACGAAAATCCAGTTCCCTTCTAACAAATATGCCTCACATAACTTTCTTTTCATACCACTGTTTTGATAACCACTAAGACATTTTCCATCGGTTCGTATTGTTTCAACCAAGCAAATATGCTCAGAATTACGTCCTAGGCGTCAATAAACAAATCATATATTTATTGTAATCAAAATCCCGGCTCCGTTGCCCTGACAAATGAACGAAATTATATATTGAAAGCAAACGATACTAACAAAAACCATAATGTAAGCCTATATTTCCTCGATTTCTGAGATGCGCGTTCTGATAGTTATTTTAATGTGTTAAGTTTTTGCTTAGTTTGTTATCACGACCAGGGCACTCAGTTTCAGTTACCACAATCTTATTTAAGTATCAGGCATCAGGAACCGTACGCACACTGCCGTCTCTATTCGAAACGATAACCAACATACTCACTTTGCTCGCGCCCAGTAATTTCCCATTCTTACATCCTGTTTATTTCCTTCAGTGCAGCTTCCTCTTTTCCAAAGATGCGGGCTACTTTTGTTCCTCATTTAATTTAGGTGCTATTTATTGTGAAGTGACGAAAGTAATATCGTGTCAGACCTCGTTTTGTCCAGCATAATGCAGCAACTCGTGCCACAGACTCAAGAAACCCCCTGATAAAATACTGACCCATGTTGCTTCTACACCCGTCGATAATAGCAGGAAATTGTCTCCAAGTAGACGAGAGTAACGATCTCAATTCCGTGATCAGTTCAGTTGAACTACAGGACCCTGTCCATTGTATTTGATGTTCGTGGGGTCTGTGTCGCATTTGGACAGTCCCATCAACTCTTAGCAACTGAAGTAGGCACTCATGTGACCAAACCACGGTTTTCGGTCGTGTAGAGTCGAACTGACTTAGTCAGGAGCCCAAGAGAATCTCTGAAGGCGATGTTCTGTTAGCATAGGTATTCGTGTCGATCGTCTGCTGCCATAGCCCATTAACGCCAAATTTGTCGCACTAACGGATACGTTCGTCGGACGTCTTGCATTAGTTTCCGTGGCTGCGCGTATTTCACACAGTGTTGTTTATACCGTAGCACTGAAAACTCTACACATACTCCGCTACTCTCTGTCGTCACATGAAGCCTTCGGCCTCGGCTTTGTCCATTGTGAAAGATAATTCCTGAAATTTGGTACTCTCGGCACACTGTTGACTCAGCGGATCTGGGAATATTGAATTTCCTAACGATTTCCGAAATGGAATGTCCCATTCGTCTTACTCCTGCTACCATTCCGCGTTCAAGGTCACTTATTTCCCGTCGTGTATACCATAAACACGTCACAAGCCGTTTCACATGGAGCACTTGAGTACAAGTGGCAGATCTGGCAAAGCCCTTTTCTTTTGTTCCTTGTGTGCGCTATACAGGCCCCAGCTGTACACCTGTTTATCGCTCTCCAGTGACTTTGGTTGCCTCAGTGTGGTTCAGATTAGTTTGCGGCGCGGAAGATCAGTAGACCGAGTGAACACTGTGTAGCAACAAAGGGGTTGTGGACACTCCTCATGCAGCATATGATTCATGATATACTGAAGAGTGTTGATGAAACACAGAAATTGCATCGGGATTGAATACAACAGTCACCAAGCGCACTTTCCTCCATGGGAGTAATGTCTCAAACAGTCTACGCTTTGATCGTTCCCTGGAAGACCAGTAGTAGTTTCCGATGCACATCTGGTGGCATTCTGTAATCTGTGGACTATCAGAGTGTTGATGAAACACAGAAATTGCATCGGGATTGAATACAACAGTCACCATGCGCACTTTCCTCCATAGGAGTACCACTGTAGGCAAAAATGAAATCGACGCATATGTTCGTAGAGATTTAGGATTGTCAGCCTGATTGCTATTAGTGTAATTATGAAACGTCACTTTTTATTCGATGTTCTACAATAATATGTGGGGCGATTTTTTGAATGCTACATTCATGAAAATATTCAGGAGCCATGTTTAAGCGTTAAAAGTCGGAATATAAAGGAGGAAAAGTCTGTGATTCGAGACGTTTTGGTTTCTTCTTATTTAGTGCCAGTGTGAATGCAGTTCTGCGGCAGGAATAAGCTTGTGTTGTGTGAGCGGTGAATAGCATTAAATTAATCGTGTGAGAAAACAATATTCCCGTTTAGAGTAGTATGTTTTCGATGTGAAGTATTCCGCGCATGGGGGAATAGCAACGGGCTTTGATGAAGTGTGTTTTTTATAACTTTCAATTGCGATCTTCGTCAGCGTACACGATAATTAGCAGAGGAGACCAACTGCGACTATTTAACCACCGTGCGATACTTGCAGTCAATGAGCAATGTTGGAAAAAAAGAAGACGAGGAAGATTAGCCACAAAGTCTGTTAACTACGAAGTCATCCGAGACAAGGATCCGGAAGGAAATTTGCTCTTCCCTTTAAATGGAAATAATCCAGGATATACCTCAAACCCTTCTAAGGGAATCAACGAAAGCATGTATCATTATGATCACATGGGAATTTGATCCACTATATCTTAACTCCGTAAAAAGGAAATGAAGATTGAGCCCTAAGAAAAGACAACCAATTTTAATCAACAAAACGGAGTGTTATGCGCAAGGTGACAGCAAGTAAGTGTTTTATGTGACAAATTACTTTATGGTGGCGCGTTCATCACAGATGTATTTGTTGCGAACAGCCTCATCAGAAGAGAACAATCAAAAGTTCTGAATAATGTGTAGCTACAGTACGATGTCGCCTGCTGCACTCTGCTGGCTTCGCATCAGAATTTATCCGCGAGTCACCACTCATCGCCCTTTCTTCTTGAAATTCCATAATGTTCTCCTGTCTAGATTCTTGTGCAGCAACCATGAAGAAAATTACTTTACTGATAAAAATGCGTTCTCTAGTTTGAATCGTGGCATTGTTAACGACGAACCAGTACATCTCTACGAGCGATACGGTCAATAAAGTAACAGTCTATCACGAGAACCATACGACGAAAATCTGTCTAAATTAAACAAAGTATCCATATAAATGTTTCCCGTTTTCCACTACATTGTCTGACGCTTAAACAATGCACCTCATAACCTTCGAATATTCAACATTTTTGACTCGGCCTATCGAAAAAATTTCGGGCTTAAAACTACAGTACTAAATAATATACAGTATTAAATAATTTGGTGCTGGCCAATGCGAATGCAGAAACGCACACAGTAGGCCTGGCGCTGTGCGGTCAGTGTTCGGTGGCCATTGCCCGCTGCATTGAGGGGGGGAACTCCTGAAAACAGATTGTCTGATTTTCTCCTGAAGCTGCGATTTATTAGACGGTTTTTTTTCGTAACTTCCGTAAGAATGGTACTCTCAGAAGAGAGACGTAATGCGGTGAAATAATTAGAGAAGTGAGTGGGTTTGTTATCTCCTTGTCACTTCATTTTATTTAATTTTTAATTACGCCAGTCTTGCATCACTAGACATGCACGAACAAACCTTTTTTGGAATTATGGAACCAACAATTACCTTTTTTTTTCATCATTCAATTCTTTCTTGAAAAAAAATTCAGAAATGCAGCTAAAGCCCACACAAACACACGCGGGACTTCACTATGCTATCCCTCATATTCCATATATATATGCGAAACAATACGATAATTGGCGAAAAAATATAAATAAGAAAACAAAAGTTACAGGACGAGTGGGACAGTTGCTGGAATTTCTTCGCTACTACTTTGAGAAGGGGAATGTTTTGTTCAATATAATGTGCATTACACAAAATTACGTATCCAGTCTGTGTGCTGTCTTAAAGTGGTAAGCGAGTGCCCATCATGTTCCAGTACGGCACCCTGAATTTTGTCAATAAGAGATTTCCAGTTCAAAACTGCCACCTGTAATGCTCAGTCATCGACAATGCCTCCACAGATGAATATCGATCATCAAACCGTGGAAAAGAAATGACAGCGTCCTCGAAGCCGTGTAGGTTGAGAAATTTCTTCATTTAAGTGCGCACATATAGTAAAACAAAAATCATTAATTATAACTTTTAACAATGGGACTTCCTTACTTCGACGTAGGAAGACCAGCGCTTCATCGGCAAACGCCCTGCCTGCAAGATTCTCCTGTGAGAGTTTCAAACCTGAAAGCTGAGCAGCAAACTGACCGCCGTAACAATAGTTCTAGAGACAGGATAAGCAAAGACGTAGAGAGTCCATCAACCTGTTGCACAAAGCGGGAAATACAGGTTCGCGTTCCGCAGCAACACACGTTTCCATTTCATTCCAGTAAATTTTATAGCTGCGGCAACACCGTATTCCAATTTTCAAACGCTTGTCAATATTTTATACGACTATAAATTGTTTGAAGTGTATGTACCTTCGGACATACATGCGTGTCCGGAGGAACAGTGCACCATCCTTTACGGACACGTTCATATACGCACACTACACTGAAGAATTTCAGGAACCTTGGCGAGAAAATTAAATAATCCTGTCCTGGACTAAGAATCAGATAATAGTGGTAGCACTTTGGGAAGTGGAAACTGGGACATATTGAACTTTGTGTCTAACCGTGAAGCATGCTCGAATAATCGAACGATTAATGGGATCATTCGCATGAACCGGGAAATCTGGGTTCGAGTCCCTGGCCGGCACAAAGTTTCATTTGTTCCCAGTAAATTATATAGTTGTGGTGTTTCAATATTCACACTTTGTGAATACATTTCACGATGTAGTATTGTTCTATTTCGTCATCAAAGTCTCTTCCTTCACAGAACATGCATGATTGCCTGGTGAACACTGCATTGAACTCTGCAGAGGCTGTCAAATACAGACACAGCTTTAACGTAATTTATGTGAAAAACAATACAACCCGACGAGACAGCTAACTTCTTTCCACGTGTGGGAACCAGATTATTATACATGCACTATGGGAACGAGGATAATGGAATGTAGTCGAATTAAGTCGGCTGATGCTCAGGGAATTAGGTTAGGAAATGAGACACTTAAAGTATTAAAGGAGTTTTGCTATTTGGGGAGCAAAATAAATGATGATGCTCAAAGTAAAGAGGATATAAAATGTAGACTGGCAATGGCACGGAAAGCGTTTCTGAAGAAGAGAAATTTGTTGACATCGAGTATAGATTTAAGAGTCAGGAAGTGGTTTCTGAAAGTATTTGTATGGAGTGTAGCCATGTATGGAAGTGAAACATGGACGATTAATAGTGTGGACAAGAAGAGAATAGAAGCTTTCGAAATGTGGTGCTACAGAAGAATGTTGAAGATTAGATGAGTAGATCACATAACTAATGACGAGGTATTGAATAGAACTGGGGAAAAGTGGAGTCTGTGGCACAACTTGACTAGAAGAAGGGATCGATTGGTAGGACATGTTCTGAGACATCAAGGGATCACCAATTTAATATTGGAGGGCAGCGTGGAGGGTAAAACTCGTAGAGGGAGACCAAGAGATGAATACACCAAGCAGATTGAGTACGATGTAGGTTGCAGTAGGTACTGGGAGATGAAGAAGCTTGCACAGGATAGATTAGCTTGGAGAGCTGCATCAAACCAGTCTCAGGACTGAGGACCACAACAACAATAACAACAATGGGCACCAAAGACCGGGACATACTGAATTTTGGATCTGTCTGCGATACGTGCTCTATAGCCAAAGTGGTACCGTTTCCGTTTGTCTGTGCAGCGGTTCAGATGTGCTGTTTATTTCCTCACAGCGAAAGGTGTGCTCATGATGTATACTCAGTAATCGGCTGTTTCATGTGCGCCGGTTTAAGAATATACATCAACATGGGAAAGTAATGAAGAAGATCATCGCTCACATTTTCTTACCCAAGCGAGTTTGCTCATCGAAAAGCATTAAAGTAGGTAAATGATTACAAGAAAAGTCAATTTCCAGGCGATTTGCACCATCAGGATATATTTATCTGTCCTCAGCGGTATAGTCTATGTAAAGATCATCAAAAACACAAAATGGAGAGACTCTTTGGGAGAAGAAACAGGGCCTCTGCGTCTGCCACGCTGCTGGCTGTGTAGGTACTGTGGGCGTCAGTCACGCTCTGCACAAGGAGGACACTCGAACTTCCATTTGAACTCCCAGCAGAAGGCGCCGAATGTGGATTTCGCCCATCTGGCATGTTAGATAGTCATGTCGAGGAAAGATGGACGTAATTCATGAATGGAGTCAGACAGGCCTGAAGTGAACTTAAAATACATGTTCGTCATCTCTCTACATCACTAGTTACCATGCCATCGTCATTTACGACGGACAAACTAAAAAGCTACTCTGAATGTGGGAAAGGGGTGCATTTCCAATTAGAATGCATCCACTGTAGAACAGTCCAAGTACCGCTGGTGGACATGGCGCCGCTGTAGCAGCTGACACTGCTTCCTGTGAGTTACTTTTCAGACCCCACGACTATTGCCACTTCACCATGTCATTTGACACTCCCTGACGACCCGTCCCAGCATCCTCTGATGCACTGGAAAGATGCAACGCCCGTTGTAAGTGTCGTACAATTCACAACGACGACGCCACCTCCATCGAGTTTCATAACTGCGGCTTCTCTGGCAGAGCTTTGAGAATCTGTGCCTCCATCTGACACAGAAAGACACTCCTGAATGAATTGATCACCAAAGTACTGCAACCTGAGGTGCCAGGGCAGCTTCAAAACAATCCACCAAAGGAAGCCGTTGCCAGTTGCAATGTGGGAACACAGAAAGGGACACAGAAAGTTTTGCATGTACTTGCAGCTGAGCGATCATAGATTGATACGTGAGAAGATTGCTGACCCCCATGGGTTGAAATGAAGGTACCCATCCTGTGGGCTGAGGACACATTGGAATACGCTCTTGTTCTGTGTTCAGTGGTGTGGGCATGACAAGATGATACGCGCTGGTGGTGCTGGCACTTTAAGAACGGTTCCAGCCAAGGTGCACAGTTGCCGTAATAACTTGATGCTCTGTTGACATTGTCGACTTAATCAATAACTTGGCTTCCACAGCTCGGCGACTGGTTTATACTATCGCCACAATCAATCATAATAGTCTTGGGACAATGGTAAAGCACCATCTGATGCGAGGGATGATTCGTGTGTCAGATAATGACT
The DNA here is from genome assembly GCF_023897955.1 of Schistocerca gregaria. Lineage (NCBI taxonomy): Eukaryota > Metazoa > Arthropoda > Insecta > Orthoptera > Acrididae > Schistocerca > Schistocerca gregaria. The sequence goes on from NC_064927.1 coordinate 108,049,140, forward strand.
ATGCTCCATTGCAAGAATTGTGCATTGCATCCCTTAGCCGCTTCTGTGATTATGTCACATATATGACACTGGGTGATCAGATTGGAACAGTATGGCGATTCAACTGCATGATGTCATTGAAACTACCAGGGGGCGACAATCATGACGCTGGGTGCGTGTATTTCTATCTTTCATACTTATTAAAAACCCGCAAGAGATGACAGATCTGTTCAGTCTACTCAGAGGGAGTCACTTCTCTCTGTCTTGACTGTTAGGATCAATATATCTATGGCGGTGATATTAATTGTATGCTCCACGCTAAGAGACCAGGACCCACATGTCACGCCTTGCGAATAGTTTTGGATACTGGTGTGAGACCTGCTTCCCACTGATATTTGGGAAGAAGTGCAATTTGACCACCCTGGATACACATATCTTATCTGTAACTTTGCCAGTTGGTTTGATCGCCACTATGTCCCATATATTCTTGTGCCAGAGTTGTCAGATGCCGAACGATGGCTGCTTGGCTTCTCACACCATGTGTAGTGTCACCCTCCAGCCACAACAGGTATGTAGCAACCATTGGATGTAGGAGGTAAATGCGGCACACCTCTGGACTGAGAATTCCATCAGTTTATCATAACTATACGGGACTGTTATTACCCGATGCTTCAAAACTCGCAAACCCAACTGCAGCCTCCAGACCGAAAAATGATGTCTCCGAATTAAAGCCAAAATATTGTTTCTTACACTGGGAAAATTAGAAGTGGTCGTTGTCAAGTCACAACGTCAAAACAGAGCGAGGGACAAAATACCGTCCCTGCACAACATTTCTGGCACGAAGGGCCCAATGGGCTTCCCATCTGACTTGCTTGACAAACTTTTACTTCTCTTATGTGGTGCATCGTCCATTGTACTGGCACATAATGTACCGCTGGCTTTTTGCCAATGTGCCCGTCGTTTCCTCAAGAATGACCACTCTCCATTACTTTGTAACCGATCGCATGGACTAACTTCAGTGGACACGCCTTCCATAGCGAAGGGAATGCGAAGGGACTGCTGGCCAGTCACATGATGTGGTGAGCTACAGGCTTCAATAGAACAAATGATACCGATTGGTGGCGAGAAGGAACATGAATGTATCCAAGACTGTGGCTTTTTATTTCGAAGGGGCTTCCAGGAGTGATACGTGGTGCCCCTCCCACAGGTGGAAGTGATCAGATATTTGGACATTAATTATACATGGGTTGTGTGTCAAACACCTACAATGAACTATAGATGACTGCACAGGTGATGCACACAGAATTTTGCCAGAAACTACTTTGACGCTGGGCGTACTGCATCGTGCTGAATTCCTTATTCTTCACATGGCGACCAACGTGATACACATGGCTCAACTTGTCCCACTACCGCCAGCGATAGCATGCAGTCTGCAGGAGGCGCTGGCCTATTACCTTACAGCTGGTTTGCTATTTAAAGTCTGGTATGACATCATCACAGTCACTCCATATGAGAACAGGCTGGAAATATTAATGTATGAGCGATGGCTGCAGCCTAAAATTTGTGCACAATGGAGCAATTGTCGACCCATCAACGCACACTCTCTTGTTGCCATACAGTGTGCCTTAGATATTAAAGATAAGGAAATGAAATTTTATGTGATGGTTAACAGTATTATTATACAATGCCAAATTCACTTTTCATAATTTTTATGCGAATTCATAACTTGTTATAAATTATAAATTGTAATTCACTTGATATAATTAATGATCCTTTTTCTCTCTATCTGTTAAATCAATCACTAGCAAACTGACTGTTTTATGTTTACACACATAAAAATAATAATACATAGGTAATTTTGAATGAATTTTTGATAAAACAGGATACCATGACATTTAATTTCGTTTTGCTATAAATATATATAGGAATTTTAGGATTCAGAACAACATATTGTAGCTAATAAATGTTTGAAAATTCAGCTCTTTATGTCTGTTTGTTGAAATTAGAAAAGATTTCGGGCCAAATAATAAGGGATTACATCACAGGCATCGTGAAAAAATGTTACATAAATGACACAAAATGTGGTTTCCAGGAAATTACTTCAAGGGTTAAACTTACATTTTCCTTACATGTCCTTTCTTATAACATGTACTCACGATCTTCTGCGCCTTCAAGATTTATTTTCTAACTTCTTTCCTTGTGCCTTGCATCCTTTGATAGGTTCTGATGATGCGGCATTTAAGCCCTAGACACATGATGGCGGTAAATTTCATGTTAAAGTCAAAGCACCAGCCTTGAAGTCGAAACGCTGTAACACTTTCACTCATGTATGGCTCCATAGTTAAAATTAATTATAGCAGCATATTTTGAATGTTTCACAACTATCGCGGTGGTCTAGCGGTTCTAGGCGCTCAGTCCGGAACCGCGTGACTGCTACGGTCGCAAGTTCGAATCCTGCCTCGGGCATGGATGTGTGTGATGTCCTTAGGTTAGTTAGGTTTAAGTAGTTCTAAGTTCTAGGGGACTTATGACCACAGCAGTTGAGTCCCGTAGTGCTCAGAGCCATTTGAACCATTTTCACAACTATAAATGACGAAAATGTTGTCACGCTTTTCAAACACTCGCATCGAGGTCCATTCTTTCCCTACTAGAACACTTATCAACTCTCCATGACACTTTCTGTGATTATTCTTCACGGCAATCACCACAAACTACAAAGTGTTTTTAACGGACTATGTAACGCACATACTGAACCTAGCAGAGTTATCAAGAGACAGTGTTGTACCTTGGGACACTTTTCACAGTTTATTAAAGCTTGTAGACCTTTTTCGAAATAATATCACTCATTTTATTTGTGCTGCACTGTTCCCTGAAATTAGAAAAATTATGTATGGAAAGCAAGCATGTTACAAATCTGATACACTATTCCAAAAGTGGAACATTATTATTGACCTAGGAACAAATGTTCTATCAAAAATTTAAAAAAAATATCCAAACAGGAAAAAATTGTCAGTGGTGTATTTAGCAGTCCATGTGTTAAGTGATTATTATACTACATATCAAATATCAGTAAGGGAACTCAAAAGAAGAAGATGCGCTTTCACAAATCAGCTACCAGTTAAAAATATTTTAAAATGTAAGCTAGTGTCAACCAACGCAAATTTCCATTATAGGGTCACAGAAACTTAAATACACGCAATTCCTTTTGCAAATATTCACAAACACTACTCGAACGTAATCTCATGTCTCACAGCAAGAACGACATCAGTCGGCAGTGCTTGAAATTGCTGTGGTTGCGTTCCTTAATATGATTCTACAATTGATCATTAGGATAAAGCACCAAACAGAAAAAAAGCATGTGTTTCTATGCCCACTATCCTCCATACAACACTCTGACCTGCTCGAATAAACGTATTTTATTATTCATTGGTAACTGTTTCTTGTAGTATTTCATAATGTATGGGAAAGGGCGTCACCTGTACTGTCATTTGGACAATCAAGGACTTTCTGGGAAAAGAATACTCAGCAGTGAGGCCCACACGAAAGCGGCGGTGGGTTCAGGATAACAAGAAACACTCTATTACTTTCTTCGTATATCATAACCATAAACCATTTATGGATGGTTTCCGATCAAAAAATTCCCATATCGGTTGAGGTACAATACATAATCGCTTGCCTACTTTCTTGCGAAAGTTGCCTACATACTTAAAGAAGAATGTTATGAAATAGGACTCATGAGATCTGTTGACATCGGTTTAAGTAAAAAGTATACATTTCATTGGTTTTCAGGAAAAGCAGCTCTAATTATCTATCAGCACTTTCTCAATCATTTTAGCAAGATGTTATCAAATACGGGGAGTGCCAACAAAAAAAGGTTCAAATTGCTCTGAGGACTATGGGACTTAACATCTGAGGTCATCAGTCCCCTAGAACTTAGAACTACTTAAACCTAACTAAGCTAAGGACATCACACACATCCATGCCCGAGGCAGGATTCGAACCTGCGACCATAGCGGTCGCGCAGTTCCAGACTGAAGTGCCTAGAACCGCTCGCATTGCCAACATTTAATTGTTTTATATTCCTTATTTAATCCATTATCACAAAAACTTGCTATTTTTGTCACACTATAAGTTCTAAGTATTCTTGTCTATCATTTTTGTTTACAGTACTAATGTTGTCATAGTTACCAATTTTAATACTGTTCTTGTCAACCATCAAATCTCAATAACTCAGATTATTAATAATTTTAATTTCTCTGTAAATACATGGCTCATGTTAAAACATATGCAATACACTACACTTCACAACTATCTATCCTTTACTCTATAATTAAAATCTTGCCAGACTTAAAATGACATTTCAAATGGTTATCATCAGCTTCACAAAACTTAAAAATTTTACATAGTACAGCATTATCATCATTATCATAAAATATTCACGAATTCTCTGAACATGTCAGTATAATCCTAACACATCACAAAAAAATCTTCATTCCTTGTACTTACACTACATTTCACACACTACGGCTCTTGAAAGGCAATTGTCTGTGCTCCATAAATGGTTCACTTTCAATGTAACTCTATCCTGAAATCACAAGATCATATATCACCTGACTGTTCCGACGTTTTTAGTTTTTATGCTGTATATTCATATGGAGATTATTTCTCCTATTCTAGTAGCTAAGAATTACTTCACACTTTGAATGACATTGTTCCTAAAAGGTGTTAATATGATATTCTACTATAGATATCTTTAGTTCCTGTATAACACTTCAGATTAGCCTCCTTTAAAAGCTGGACACGTTTTACTTGCTATATTAATGCGAGGTATATATCAATTTAGTCTGAAACAAGATTCATGAAAAAAGAGTTCATTCTGTCCAGTTCAAAAGCTATGGACAGATTTCATTACCTAATCTCAGACGTAATCAGATTAAGAGAAGATCTGAGATAATATTAAAACGCTAAAAACCTAATTAGAAAGAAAGAAAGAATACAGCACTCAGTGAAGGTGAGGAAACTGTGCAACGTGACTGAGGGCCTTGTACTCATCGGAGAACATAGTGTTTATGTAGCACTAAATGTTTTAAAAGGGAATGGGTTACGTAAACCACTCTATATCACAGTACCTGTTTTTTGTGAACATTGCATACAAAGGAAACTATGTTAACTCGTACTTATTTTCAGTATGTGGTGACAAACTAAGCAAAATCTCTATATATCAGTAAAAATTCAGCTATCTACAGTGTAAAAAACAACATAAACATTTTAGAATTCTGAAGCCTGTTTAATATCACAAACAAAACTTGTTTAATAACCTGAAATACCATGCTGGAAACCAATGATACATTTTGATAACATACTGCTACAGACTGACCACACGAGTACCATATTGGAGAGAAAACACTAGTAGTAAACTCTGCTTTCACTCATTATTACTCAGTGACATCTATACTTCATATTACCAATTAACACTGAGAAAAATCAGATTTACCATTACATAAATTAGCATCATAAAAGGACCAAAAATAGTGTTTCGTCCTCCCTATACTTCTTATCGACTGATCAAGATATCAGATCTTTTCCTAGCTCTCACCCTGTCCATCTACGCCCAGTTGCACTTTACATCCTGAAATCACAATATTTACACTTTCCCATCAAAACTTGAAGGTTTTATATTGCCAAACTTTTGGGGATTTTAAAGTAAATATTAATACTGAGTTCCACAGCTTCCCAGATTTACTTAGAATACACTGAACAAGTTCTGTATGTGTACAGTTTTCTTTGAAAATACTGTTGAGTGGTACTTAAGATAGGTAAATAAATTAGCAAAATCAACGTGAAGTGAAGTAGAAATTAGAAAATGAATGAAAAACTTTGTTTAGAAGAGTTACACACTGGCAAACAGCGGGCAAAGCAGCAGTGGCAACGGCCGACTCTTGAAGTCAGCACGTTCAGGAGAGAAGCGGAAACTGTCGATTCAGCCGTCAGGGCATCGCCCGACCGCCTCACCTGTTTCTCAATTGTCACATGTGATCAAAGGCCCTTGCCTACATTGCAAGAGCCAATGACCGACTTTAAGAAGATTCTTCGAGAAGCTTTTCAACGTGACAGAAGAGGCAATGACCGGCTCACGTGATTCTCAATTGTCACATGTGATCAAAGGCCCTTGCCTACATTCCAAGAGCCAATGACCGACTTTAAGAAGATTCTTCGAGAAGCTTTTCAACGTGACAGAAGAGGCAATGACCGGCTCACGTGTTTCTCAATTGTCACATGTGATCAAAGGCCCTTGCCTACATTCCAAGAGCCAATGACCGACTTTAAGAAGATTCTTCGAGAAGCTTTTCAACGTGACAGAAGAGGCAATGACCGGCTCACGTGATTCTCAATTGTCACATGTGATCAAAGGCCCTCGCCTACATTCCAAGAGCCAATGATCGACGTTAAGAAGATTCTTCGAGAAGATTTTCAACGTGACAGAAGAGGCAATGACCGGCTCACGTGTTTCTCAATTGTCACATGTGATCAAAGGCCCTTGCCTACATTCCAAGAGCCAATGACCGACTTTAAGAAGATTCTTCGAGAAGCTTTTCAACGTGACAGAAGAGGCAATGACCGGCTCACGTGTTTCTCAATTGTCACATGTGATCAAAGGCCCTCGCCTACATTCCAAGAGCCAATGACCGACTTTAAGAAGATTCTTCGAGAAGCTTTTCAACGTGACAGAAGAGGCAATGACCGGCTCACGTGATTCTCAATTGTCACATGTGATTAAAGGCCCTCGCCTACATTCCAAGAGCCAATGATCGACGTTAAGAAGATTCTTCGAGAAGCTTTTCAACGTGACAGAAGAGGCAATGACCGGCTCACGTGTTTCTCAATTGTCACATGTGATCAAAGGCCCTCGCCTACATTCCAAGAGCCAATGATCGACGTTAAGAAGATTCTTCGAGAAGCTTTTCAACGTGACAGAAGAGGCAATGACCGGCTCACGTGTTTCTCAATTGTCACATGTGATCAAAGGCCCTTGCCTACATTCCAAGAGCCAATGACCGACTTTAAGAAGATTCTTCGAGAAGCTTTTCAACGTGACAGAAGAGGCAATGACCGGCTCACGTGATTCTCAATTGTCACATGTGATCAAAGGCCCTCGCCTACATTCCAAGAGCCAATGATCGACGTTAAGAAGATTCTTCGAGAAGCTTTTCAACGTGACAGAAGAGGCAATGACCGGCTCACGTGTTTCTCAATTGTCACATGTGATCAAAGGCCCTTGCCTACATTCCAAGAGCCAATGACCGACTTTAAGAAGATTCTTCGAGAAGCTTTTCAACGTGACAGAAGAGGCAATGACCGGCTCACGTGATTCTCAATTGTCACATGTGATCAAAGGCCCTCGCCTACATTCCAAGAGCCAATGATCGACGTTAAGAAGATTCTTCGAGAAGCTTTTCAACGTGACAGAAGAGACAATGACCGTGAAGTCCTTCACCTCCAGTGAACTAAAGTGAATAAATACTCGAGACGCAGTGGGCCCGAGAGGAGGAGTAGTTTTCAGTTCCAGTACAGTGCAGTTGGCGCTGAAAACCGTCATGCAGGAAGAGACTACATCGTACACAGAAGCACCAAGTCCGCCGCTGTAATGGAATAGCAAGCAGCAGCCTCGCCGCCAGAAGATAGAAGTTAGAAGGTATTTGAAGAGTGATTTTTACGTACCCGGATGACTCGTGAGGACGGGAAGGAGACGGCCTCACATCAGAAGTCATCTGTGAGCTGGAATGGAGATCTGACAGCCGAAGACTGGCAAGCTGGAGTCCGTTGTTCGAGTTCGGGACACTGGCCTTCCCCCGCCGAGCCGCTCCGCTGGCCGACGCACAACACACGCGGCCGCTTAGAGAAGAGAAACACTGGGACGCCACATCCACGGTATCAACATCCGATTCACGACTTCGTTCTCAGTATTTAATCGGGCCGCAGCACGATGCGCGTCTCCCATCAACTGGGCGAGACGGCGATACGAGATACACACCGCCACGCGTCATCAGACGCCGCCGCTGCCGCAGCTGAAGGCTTCGCAAACGACACAACTGCCGCTCTCCGAGCCAGAACATCCAGTAAGGAAACAGTTGTACAAAATTTTCAATAAAGGTTATCTTATGTAAAAATGCTGTTTCATTCTACCTCATACCCGAGCCAAGGAAGAACCCACCCTGCCCACATGTTGTTAAGAGAGAAAAATTAATTTATTTTGTATTTTCACCCTGACATAATGATTTAGAATCAAATGCCCTTTGCAGTAAAGCCCATCCTGACAATTGACTAGTATCATAAAAGAGTAAACCCAGTTACATTTAGTGTCATAAGAGTTACAATATTGTATTTGCTTTTAACTCCAAGATACTGCCCGCCAGCCATGTGGAGCACGTGTTGGTCTCACTGCGGACTTGTAAGACTTGAGCCACACACAACTGATTTCATCAAAGTGTACGGGCCTGAAGGTGGCATTGATGCAACATCGAAACTAGTAGCGAAGTAAATATAAAATCGTAAGTACAGCTAGAGGAATTTCATGTTTAATAAAAAATTATACCAGCTGTGTCCCCCTTCATCCAGTTTAAATATGGATGTACGAATATGTAATTATGTTAGTATTCCAAATGCGTCCGAATCATACATCTAGATTGTCGACCATCAGTGATGAAATACGACTAAAAGCACAAATAAATTATTATTGGCAAAACTTAGTGCTGATTCCCGACATGCAGGAAACTCAGAAGATGGACGACTACAAGCAAGGGCGCTGCAGCGCCACGGGACAGCCCGTACAACTTTGGACGGGAAACACGCAGGTTCGAATACTTTAAAGGTTATAAACTTTCGAACGTTTTTCACGAAATATGAAAATGACTTTACCAAAAATTCATCGTAGCTGCTGTTTCGGCCTTGGTATGTATTGTATATAGTTTCACGTTAGTCTTACTGTGGGAAATGGGCAACTGAGGATAAGTGCATCTACTTTGCTTACAAACAATTGCCTTTTTTTTCAAAGTATTGCTAGCATTGAAGATAACATCGTACTCCCTTAGTACAACGAGGTGCTGGAGGATGAGGTTTTGTATGAGATGAGGTGAGACTCGTTTGTTGAGATATAAAGCAAACGTAAGGACTCTGTTGATTGTGAGTGTAAACTGACCTCAGTGTCTGAAGCAGAATTAAATTCGTCTTATGTAAGATGACGTATGTACACAGATATTGCTAATGTAAATGCATCTAAAAGCCAATAAAAACACAACAACACTGCGTTTGTAATCGGTGCGGTGAAATTTTGTAATTGCGAGTTGGGTTTCGTGTGACAGTACAGTCGATTTGTTTCGTAAATGGGTTAAAATCTTGTTACAGGCTAGATGAAACCAATGACTAATAGACATCATCCTGTTATATTTCACAGTTCACCGCTCTACCAATCAAGCTTCCAGTGGTGCGAAAATTAGCGGCTACAGCGTTGACTTTTAGTCAGAGGCTAATTTCGTCGACTGACGATATCATTCTTTCTAAGAGTGGGAAAGCGTGTCTCGGTGATAAATTTTAACATCAGAGTGCAAGACGTTTTTAATTAAGTAAGGGAACTGGGACATGGACGCGTTGGCATTTTGCCAGTACAGCGCAATCTATGTATACGAACTTTCTCATTGTCTGAAACACAAAAAAAAACAAAAAAAAAAATCAAGAGGTTCTATGGATGTAGTTGTACAGTATGAACCACATACCATTTGCTATCCACATTCACAAACATAAATTCCAAAAGAAGACATCATTCTGACATAGATTTATGAACAGTTGGAGCTGCGACTTATCCAGTAACGTCACAAATATCACCTGACTCGAATGGAGAGTCTTTGCGGGATTTTAAATCATGTGAATTTCATTTCCGTTTATATAAAAGAATATTGAAATTCAAGAAGGAAAGAAAGCATGTTACGAGCATATACCGACTAAATTAATCACTGAAGACAATCTCCAGAAAACAGTCAAATAGACAGTATAACAGGATTTTTTGGGAGTAACTAATTCAGAGTAAATGTGTTCCCAACAACAATTCGGAAACCTATGGAAAAGTAAACACACAAATGCAAGTTAAACTGTCGCTTCTACAGACACCTGTTAAAATATTCTTAACAGGATACTGAATCACTGCATCATGCGACTGGGTGGTGTATAAGGGTGCTAAATTATAGACATAAGACGGGTTATGATAGCGCGATAGAAAGAATTGGAGGTTGCTAATTGTGCCTCGTACACTGTTCGTTCAGTCTGCGAAGTATGCATTTTAGATCTGAGCCACCCCCTTGTGTCTGTTACACAATATAATTGAAGAAAGATATGAAACAAATGACGCACCCATCACACGAGACAGAACGCATTGGCAGTGTATGGTGGGGCTTCAGTAAATCGGGTTTCCGTATGGTCTGTGTGGGCCAGCATAAACACTAGTCTCATAAACCAATTGTCAGTAGTTAATAAATCTGAATTGTATTTACGTAAAATGCGGCAGGGGTTGCTGGCTAAAACACACGAAATATTTCCGTGAGTATACAACTTTATATGTTCGTTTTACACGGAACGGTATTGTATCGAAAAAAAAATCAGATTTAGACACCAAACACTTAATTATCACGGTAGGGAATGTCAACGAAAAGTTAATGTTCCGAATAGATGGCAATAGGAAGAGGTATATTATTAAACAAACGATAGGACTGAAACACGAATTCCCATTGTCTCACTTAACCAATAAATTACAACCCTAGTTGACTATGTCCAACACCACGAAATAATTTCAAGGCGAGCGAGTGTGGTTCAACACAAAACTACTTCAACTTCTTCTCATCTGGAAAATGTTCAATATTCACCTGACGAATCTCGGCACAATTTTCACAACTTCAACTCATTGTCTAAGCATATCCACAGAAAAGCTGAGTCCACGACACGGAAAATGTTCCACGTCTGAAGGACCTCTATACTATACTAAGAATTGAAGTAAACTCGGCAATTTTCAGCGTACTGATGTTGTGTAACGCCGAAAATTTCCAAGGCAGCGAGCGCCGGTCGACATGAAAAATATTCTAAATCGAGACCATGAAGAAAAATCATAAGCGCAAAACTCAATTTTTTCGGTTTTTCCATATTAAATGAATACAAGAAATATGTTTGAAGGTTATAATCCTCATTAATTATCTCTAATCTGGGGTACTGCCTCTACTTTTAGTAACGTAACTATATTTAGTAAAAAAACAATGTTTTTAGCTACAAAAACACACTTTCGCTCGTAATTTAAAATTGGGAGTCAGAATCACGATTCTGCTATGGTGACCTGATGGGGCTTGACGTCACCTTCCTATTGACACGTTATTCGTTGCTCTCACGTAATGCGTTGCTGAGATATAATTTTCCAAAGTTCGCACAATATAATGATTGTTCAAAATTCTATAATTGAAAAGTATTTCATGATAACGGTGGCGCGTCTCAGCAGACACTATATTCATAATGTTCCCTTAAAAAGAAGTCTACCGCTTCCTCTGTAACTCTTTTGCTTGTAAATTATCTATCTCTGTAGTGTCATTCTACATGAGGCCGGAGTTTCCTCAAGGCTCCAAAGACTCTGTCACAGCGTCCCACCGGCCCACGTGCTCGCTCCAACTTGTGTCTCTTAAGTGCCTGGCAGTACGTCGTAAGTTACCCTGCCGTTCACAGATGGTACGTAATTTGTTGTAGAGCGACCGACCGCCTCCAAATTGGCGGTACGCTCGCTATCAACACTAAATTAATGAAGAGTACTCCAAAAAAATGTTCAAATATGTGTGAAATCTTATGGGACTTAACCGCTAAGGTCATCAGTCCCTGAGCGTACACATTATTTAACCAAAATTATCCTAAGGACAAACACACACACCCATGCCCGGGGGAAGACTCGAACCTGTGCCGGGACCAGCCGCACAGTCCATGACTGCAGCGCCTCAGATCGCTCGGCTAATCCCGCGCGGCAGTACTCCACTTTTGTTGTATTTTACGTATGAATTTGCAACCGAGCTACAATCAGCGAATATCAGTAAAACACTGAGCAATTCGTGCAGTAATCTAGCCCAACGTACCAACACAAAATCGAGGAAGTACACACGTACGTTGCTGTTCGCATCTAGATTTGGGACTCTTCCCACAATAAACGTCAAGATTTGTTACAATTATTAAATGTCACTTACAACGTGATTTACAACATTTAACTTCCTGAAGACACTCAAACTTCCGTCACGACTAGTACCCCACACACACCCGATCAGCACCGGGGGCGTGATTTGCCTACGGTCGAAATCCGTCACGGTCGCTTCTGAACAATGGGCTCCCAAACCTTCATGTACATTTTTTGTCATCTGTGAAGCCATTTACCTCATTTATCGTAGGTACGACAGTCTGAACCGTTTCATTCGGACAAAATGTAACAAATGCGTACTTCCGATCGGAACTATCTTTTTATGAAAATTTAATTACTTTTGCTTATGTTCCATAGATTACGACGTTCAACACTCTGTTTTCTATACCTCACTACTTCAGAGAAATGGACGAGTACATTAATGCCGACGCAAATGATTTCCTTTCACTTAAGCACCAAATATTTAGATATCGCAGGCACCAAAAATCCACAGTATAAATGTGACGAGAACGGTCAGGTGAAAGTATTGGCCCTCGCGAACAATTCATCATTACTGAAAGTTTCGTGTTAGGTGAGGTCACACCCGAAGTTCCAAGTGGGCCCGTACCACATCGTGCATGTGTCGCATTCCAGGCGTTTATGTAGTGGCACATTCTCAGGTAACACAGCTAACTGGTTCTGAAGGAAGTGACGATACCATGCGCCATTCACTGTGCTGTGTAGAACGTAGGGGTCCATGCACATCAACAGAAATACTGATGGTTAATGTGTACTGGAGCCGCCTCTCTCCAAGTGCATGGTGGTTGGCATCGACCCATATGGGCGTATTGCTGTAAATTACGATACTGTGTGTCGTGAAGCCTGCCTTATCAACAAAAAACAGCTGCTGTGAACTACAGTCTATTAACACATTTTCGAGAAGCCACTGGCAGAATTGCAATCTGCCCCGCCGATCGTTTGGCACCAGAGCTTGGACTCGGTGCACATGTTGGGGATAGAACGGTTATTTATGGATGACTGTCTGGGCAATACACTTCTTCCACGGCAGATATTTTTCAGACACTCTTTCCAGAATTGTATACTACATGTTCTAATTCCAGTTCTTCAAGATCTGCCACGATCACGTGTTGTAGTGCAAAGGATGCCGTTTCTGAGAGTCTCTGGAGTAGTCTACTAAACATCTTTTTAGAGAGTATACGGCGTGGTGGTTGTTTTGCATCATAGAGGCTGCATACCAGTAGGCTGCTTCTATCTGGATTCCCTTAGCAGAAGACCACATCTGCCGTCTCCTTTGTTGAATATTAGGTTTCCATTCGGAGATTAGCATCCAGTGACAGACACGCAAACTAATTTCAGAAACATAAATTGCGTGTCACAGCAAACAACTCGTTTTCGTACCTCGAAGAAACGCGTCAGATTCCAACAGTCATGAAAGGGGGTTTCAAATTAACTATTAATTCAGTAAACCATTCTAGGCCCTCCAGGACAGCCCGTTCATGGTTTTCTGGTCGCTGTAGAAGGTATTACACACTCAATAGTTGGCTTTGATGTTCCAACGTTAAATGATATGTTGTCTTAGCGTTAATCAGCTGAATTGATTGCACATTCCGACCTACACTATCAGGTATTCCGATTGTATGTTCTGATTTTGTTCTTATTGTATCAGTGTTCGACACCAGACTAGTTAAGGGTTGCAGATATCAGCCGCGGTCCGTAATAGACATCGCTGGACCCACGCTAGCGGCTTGTGACAAGTATCCAGCGAGCTCTCGTCCACTCTTGCTTGGGACGTCAAGTAGGAATGCAGCATAGCCTTCAGCTGATAGGAAGCAACATCTAACAATGCGCTTGGTCAAGTAGATATCTGTTTGTAATTATTTGTATGCAGCATATGAAGAAGCCATTAACACAAGTTAAGTGCAATATATATTATTTATTACCAACGACTGCTAATTATTTTAGTCATTGCAGATACAGACTATGCAGCGAGCTCCTTACCGACTCCACTGCCAGACCTTCAATATGTGTTTCTATTTAGCAAAGCCACCTGTCATCATAGCAACTAGCGACGGGAATAATAACAGTTCTCACGATTAAATTAGCAGCCAAGATAAGTGTGGATACCGGGTGTTGAGGATAAGCAAAGCTTCCATCATTTCAATCGAAGTGTTCAAAAATACTCGCCGTAAACGAGAGAGCTCTCATAAACAATTAAATGCAAAGTATAATATACAAAGATCACTTATTCCATACGAAACTGCAGCTGAGACCTATCAGTACCTACCACTGTTAAAAATTGTGGTAGTTTGATAGCACAAATAAACAGCACGAGAATATTGTCCACAAGCTGCAACACCTGCCCGTGTATACTGTCGCCATTTGTGTGTCATGTTATGAGGCATCATATCATATTGAACAGGAGCCACACTAAGAGTGCTTCTTCAACGATCATTCAGCAAAATGCTACCAAGTATCGGCCCCTTGGTTCATCTGGCCGGTCAGCTACTCCACAGCTGCACGTCTACTCGCCTGTACACATCTCCACAGCTGTCACTCACCTCCGTCACCTGTGGCCCGAGATGCACTACAGCTGCTTCGTCGCCGGTTTTGGGTAGTGCCTTTTTGCCGTGCACGGTATACTTTAACCACGGCAGCAAGAAAACTCAGCCGTTTCGGTAATGCTTCCACCCTTGGCCCAGAAGCCAATGATGAAACCCCCCTGGATGTCAGATAAATCACTCCGTTTCCGCATTTTGCCAACGACTGCACTGTTTTCCCCTTTATATACCCTCCACTGCTAGGGATCCCACCTGCCGTCTGTGAGTGGTTGTTGCACGTCAACGTCGAAGGTAGCCGATGGTCACATCCCTGTCACTGGATCATGTATTTTGGTAATTGCCATGTATAATGGTTGTGGTGCCGTTGAAACTCTATTAGAAATTATTCTGTATGTCATACGGAAACGTGTATGACGTTCCGTCTCTTACAGTAGTGGAATTCTTTTTGGCAACCAAGAGCGTTTCGTCTCATATGGTCTGGTGGTCGACTATCCCTGTGTTTCCGAAAAGGTTCATAGGTAATTACTTACAGTTTACTGAGATCTGTCTTTCCTCTCATCTGGTCTGGAGGTCGCACTACCCCTATATTTCCGAAATATAAGTACAGTTTAGTATTCCGAACTGAGTGGCGATAGGTGCAGATGAATCATGTTCCATCAGATAGATAGTCGTGGGCGTGTATGGCGAGATGCGTCTGAGAGCAACACTTTCAGGCTGGAGGAGGGAGTTTTATTCTCTGGGGAATGTTTTCGTGGCACACCTTGTGTGATCTCGTCATTCTGGAAGGCGTAATGGATCAACAAAAGTACGCATCTATCCCTGGGGACCATGTCCTCTCCTAAAGGCAGTTTGTTTCTCCTAGGCATGATGACATCTATAAGCAGGACAATGCAACGTGTCACACAGCTCGTAGTGTTCGTGCGTGGTTCCAAGAGCACCAGGATTTGTTTAGCGTACTCCCATGGCTACCAAACTCGCAGTTTTTAAACCCAATTGAGAATTAATGGAACCACCTCGATCAGGGAGTTCGCGTCATGGATTCTAAACCGAGAAATCTAGCGTAGATGACCACAGCACTGGAGTCGGCATGACTCCACATCCCTGTCAGTACCTTCCAAAACCTAGTTGACTCTCTTGCTGTATATGTTCTCTCAGTGGTGCACTGCAAAAGGTGGTCGTTCAGGCTTTTGACAGAAGGTCACATTAATGCGACTGGAAAGTACATTGTTGTGGTCTTTGGAATGAAGCACGTCTTCACGCTAGTATATTCTGTGCGAACCTCTTTTTCTCTGTAACTACGCAGTTTGCACCCAGTTGAAGATGCTTAATGTAGGCAGTCTCGGTTTCCTCTTCAATTTTTACTCCTGAAACTTACCATAATTACCAAATTGACAATTCTGTGATGCCTCAGGATGGGCTTATCAGTTGATTTCTCCTTCCAGCGAAATTATGTCGTAATTTTCTTTTCTCAGCGATACAAGTTAAAATCTCTTCGTTGTTTATAGAATGTACCTGTATAATCTATAGCGTTCTTCTACGAAACTCTCGTTGTGTTGTTGTGTTCTTCAGTCCAAAGACTGGAGTGATGGAGCTCTCCATGGTACTCAATTTTGTACAAGTCATCTCCGAGTAACTACTGCAGCCTACGTCTTTCTAAATCTGCTTACTGTATTCATCCCTTGGTCACTCTCTACGATTTTCACTCCCCACGCTTCTCTCCAGTACTACATTGGTGATCCCTTGTTGCTTTGCAATGCGTCCCACCAACCGATCCCTTCTTTTGGTCAGGTTGTAACCCAAATATCTCTTCTCCACAAATCAAACCAAACAAATATCTCTTCCCCCCAATTCTGTTCAGTACCTCCTCATTAGTTACAACTTTTATTCTTCAGAAACGCTTTTCTTGCTATTGCCAGTCTACATTTTATATCCTCCCTACTTCTACCGTCATCAGTTATTTTGCTTCCGAAATAGCAAAACCTACTTTAAGTGCTTAATTTCCTAATCTAATTCCCTCAGCATCACCTGATTTAATTCGACTACATTCCATTATCCTCGTTTTGCCCTTGTTGATGTTCATCCTATTTCTCCCCTTCAAGACACTGTCCGTCCCATTCAACTGCTCTTGCAAGTCCTTTGCTGCCTCTGCGAAAATTGCAGTGTCACTGGCAAACATCAAAGTTTTTTTTCTTCTCCCTGAACTTTAATTACTACTCCAAATTTCTCTTTTGTTTCGTTTACAGCTTGCTTATTATACATTTTGAACATCATCTGGTATAGGCTACAACCCAGTCGCACTCCCTTCTCAACCACTGCTCCTCTGCTGTGCCCCTCGACTCTTATAACCGCCTTCGGTTTCAGTAAAAAATGTAAATACCCTCTTGCTCCCTGTATTTTACCCTTGCAACCTTTAGCATTTGAAAGAGGGTATTCCATTCAACATTGTCAAAAGCTTTCTCTAATGCTATAAACGCAGGTTTTATCTTTCCTTAACCTATTTCCAACCTGTCAACGCGTGCTTTCTTTGGGATCGGAATTATTATATTCTTCTTGAAATCTGAAGGTATTTTGCAAGTCTGATACGTCTTGCCAACCAGATGGAAGAGTTTTGTCATGGCTGGCTCACCCGAGGCTACCAGTAGTTCTAATGGAATGTTGTCTACTCCCGGGACCTTGTTTCGACTTAGGTCTTTTAGTGCTCTTCAAATTCTTCATGCAGTATCGTATCTCCCATTTCATCTTCATCTACGTCCTCTTCCATTTCCGTAATATTGCCTTCAAGTACATCACCGTTGTGTACACTCACTATATACTCCTTACACCTTTCTGTTTTCCCTAGCTTGCTTAGTACTGGTTTTCCATCTGAGCTCTTGATATTCATACAAGTGGTTCTCTTTATTTCTAAGGTCTCTTTAAGTTTCCTTTATGCAGTATCTATCTTACCACTAGTAATATATGTCTCTACATCCTTACGTTTGTCCTCTAGCCATTCCTGCTTAGTCATTTTGAATATCCTGTCGATCTCATTTAGACCTTTGTATTCCCTTTCACCTGTCTCATTTACTGCATTTTTTTTATATTTTCTCCTTTCATCGATTAAATTCAATATCTCTTGCGTTAGCCATGGTATTCTGCTAGCCCTCATCATTTTACGTACTTGGTCCTCCGTTGCCTTCACTACTTCGTCTCTCGAAGCCACCCATTCTTCTTCTACTGTGTTCATTTCCCCTGTTCTTGTCAGTCGTTCCCTAATGCTCCCTCTGAAACTATGTACAACCTCTGGCCTTATGGGGCTCTACGACTACTTGCCCCAAGGGTCGCCTTCTTGAAAGCCTCATGGCGTCTGAAGAACTGTGCATCCTGAACTCTGGTGCTCCCACTCACTTCTGTACTGCTTCTGGGTTGCTGTCAGCTATTGACCTTTCCTTTTGCTCTCCAGCACTCGCAGATTCTGCTCTGTGGGAGGTTGCCGCTGACCTCCATTCTAGTGACCACTTCGCCCTTTGGATTCGCCTCCTGGATGAGGCTGTGGCATTACCAGTGTCGCCCAAGTGGCACTTCTGCAGAGCTGACCGGACACCTTTCAGCCATTTGATTGTTTTGGAACACTCTGCCCGTGTCCACGAATGGGTCTCCCATGCTGCTGAATTGTCGATCCCACGGTCCTCAAGTCATCCCAAGAGGCGTCCTGTCCCTTGGTGGACCACTGAGTGCCGCTCAGCCATCCGACCATCCGAGCCCGCCGTGCAGCTCTGCGCCGCTTCAAGTGCCGTCCCTCAGCTGACAATCTTGCGGCCTTTCAGGTGGCACGGACCAAGGCGCGGCGAGTGATTAAAGAGAGCAAACGGCGGTCGTGGAAATCGTTTTTGAACTCCATCTCCTGCTCCACTAGTTCTACGAAAGTATGGGAAGCCATCAGGAGGATTTCCGGGAAACGCAGCCAACTACCTGTCACGGCATTGCTGCATCAGGGATGTCTCCTCACGGCGCCGAGAGACATTTCCCAGACAGTGGCCATGCATTTTGCGGAATCTACTGACACTATTAACTGTGATACAGATTTCTGCCGCTACGGCACTGCCATCGAGAGAGGTCACTTAGACTTCCGGTCTCCAAATTCTGAACCCTACAACTGCCCCTTTACATTGTGGGAACTGGATTCGGCGCTGTCTGTGGCTCATGATACTGCGCCAGGTGATGATCAAATCCTGTACAGCATGCTGCAGCACTTGTTGCTGCCATCCAAGGAAGTTATCCTGAATTGTTTTAATACGATATGGTCATCCGGCACGTTCCCTGACTCGTGGAGGGAGGCAATTTTGATTCCCGTCCTCAAACCGGGGAAGGACCGAATGCATCCCAGTAGTTATCGGAGTATTGCTTTGACGAGCTGTGTCGGGAAGACATTGGAACGCATGGTCAACCGTTGCCTGGTTAGGCTGTTCGAGACCAGGCAGCTCCTTAGCCACTCTCAGTGTGGCTTTCGGAGATGTCGTTCAACTATAGACAACTTGACCCGGCTTGAGGCGGCCATCCAGCAGGCCTTCCTACGTAACCAGCATTGTCTAGGTGTATTCTTTGACATTAATAAGGCGTATGACACTACTTGGAGCTGCCTTATCTTCAATCAACTCCACCAGCGGGGCTTTCGTGGCCATCTCCCCATCTTCATTCGGTCCTTTCTTTCCCGCCGCCTCTTTCGATATTGGGTTGGTAATGTGCTACCTGATTTGTATGTGCAGGAGAAGGGTGTTCCTCAGGGAAGCGTTTTAAGTGTCACCCTCTTTGCCATCGCCATTAACAGTATCACGTCCACTATCCGGAATCCGGCCCAGTGCTCCTTGTTTGTGGACGATTTTGCTGGTTTTTTGGTCTTCCTCCAGTCTTGTCACTGCTAGTCGGCAGCTGCAGCTTACGATAAAGAGATTAGAGGCATGGACTGCGAAGACGGGTTTTACCTTTTCTGCAGACAAATGTGTGTGTGTGTTCATTTTAATCATTCTCGACGTGCTTTTACCTCCCCTGAATTTCGTCTGAGGGACACCATTCTTCCTTTTAGAGACACTGTGAAGTTCCTGGGCCTCACTTTTGATTCCAAGTTGTCGTGGTTGCCGCATCTTAAAGACCTGAAGGTGCGGGCCCTGAAGGCGCTGAATATATTGAAGTGTCTGAGCTATCGGTCCTGGGGAGCAGATCGGACGCGTCTGCTGCAGTTTTATAGGGCTTCCGTCCAGTCGCGTCTTGACTATGGGTACACCGTGTGTGGGTCAGCGAGTCCTTCGTGTATGAAGATCCTTGACGCAGTACACCATGAGGGTATCAGGCTGGCCACTGGTGCCTTCCGTACCAGTCCCATCCCCAGCCTGTGTGCTGAGGCAGGGCAACCGCCGCTCGCCATCCGGCGGAAACTCCTCATGGTGCGACGGGTGTGTCAATTCCTTGCCTGTCCTACCTCCCCTGCGTACCCTACCGTTGCCCGACTGCCTGTGGAACGTCTCTTTTCCTGTCGTCCCAGGGCAACGAGACTATTTGGGATTCGTGCCAAGCATTTGCTTGAGTCCCTTGGTGTGGAGCGTGTGGCACCCCAACTCCAGCGTTTTACCCACCTGCCTCCCTGGTTCCTCCAGAGGCCTAGCGTTCTTTTAGACTTGCCTGAGTACCGGAGGAGCTGCACTCCTGCGTTTGTTTTTACCTGGGACTCTGTTGGTTGTGCTGCTGTTTTCCCTGATCGAGTCGTCAAGTTACGGCTTCCTGCGGCGTTTACCATCTTTGATGCCGAATTGTTTGATATTTTGCGGACATTGGTGGAGATGAGATATGTTCCCAGTCTTAAGTTTCTCATCTGTTCTGACTCCCTGAGTGCCCTTCAGACCATGCAACACTTGTACCCAGCAAATACGGTCGTCCAGAACATCCACGATGCCCTACTCCACCTGCAACGAAGGGGAAGGAGGTTTCCTTCTGCTGGGTGCCGGGGCACGTGGGTATTAGGGGAAACGAACTGGCGGATGTGGCTGCCAAAGATGCATGTTCCCTGCCTCACGTTGTTGAATGTGCCGTCCCCCTCCGTGCTGCTACCTCCCTTTTGCGTTTTCGTGTTTTGCGTCATTGCGAAGAGGAGTGGCTGGCAGTCGGTGAAAATAAGCTGCGTCTGGTCAAGGCCACCACGCGGCCATGGCGTAAGTTCTACCAGTCATGCAGGCGGGATGAAGTTCTCCTCACTCGCCTCAGCATCGGGCACAGTCCCTTAACGCATGGTTTTTTACTCCGGCGGGAGGACCCCCCAATCTGCAGTGCTTGTGGCGTCCACATTTTACTTGACTGACTTTTATTCTCTGACCAGAGGGCGGTGGTTTCTTTGCCACCGGATTTGCCCTCTATTTTGCAAGACGACGCAACGATTGTGGTTAAGGTCTTACGGTTTTGTGTCCTGTCCAATTTGTTGCCTCGGATTTTAGGGAGAGGATTTTAATGTGCTGCTGGGTGACTGGCTCACCCAGGTTTTAGGTAAGAGGTCCGCCAGTCACGATTACCTTCTTCTTTCACTTCGATTTCTGTTCTCTTTTCCTTGTGTTTCCTTTCCTTTTTTAGTGCGTTACTTTTCCTCTTGTTTTGCCTCTGTAAGTGAGGATCTAAAACTGCGTCAGGTCTGTGTCTTTTAGCCGTTCTCCTTTTTCGCTGTCCGTCTTCGTCCCTTCACCACATGTGTTCCTGTTTCTACGCGTTTGGGCGCTGATGACCACGCTGTTTAGGGCCCGAAAACCTCAAACCACAAACACACACACACACACACACACACACACACACACACTGGTTCTTTTAGTTTATCCAGATCCTACCTCGATAAATTCCAGCCTTTTTGCAGTTTCTTTGCTTTTAATCTGCAGTTCATAACCAAAAAAATGTGGTCAGATTCCACATCTGTCCCTGGAAATGACTTACAATTGAAAATCTGATTCCGAAATCTCTGCCTTACCATTATATAATCAATCTGAAACCTTCCAGTGTCTCCAGGTCTCTTCCACATATATAACCTTTTTTCTGTAACACAGTTGTTCACATATTCTCTCCTTGTCTGAACGTTGAAATGAATTCGTAGCTCTTTAATTCATATTCGATCTACGCAAATTTTGTGTTTTGAGAAATGCTAATCTTGCTCACTCGAAAGTTTTCATTTCTTCTCTTTGAAGTTTAATTCCCTTTTCAAATGTCTCCTTTTCTGCCTATACTACACTCCTGGAAATGGAAAAAAGAACACATTGACACCGGTGCGTCAGACCCACCATACTTGCTCCGGACACTGCGAGAGGCCTGTACAAGCAATGATCACACGCACAGCACAGCGGACACACGAGGAACCGCGGTGTTGGCCGTCGAATGGCGTTAGCTGCCCAGCATTTGTGCACCGCCGCCGTCAGTGTCAGCCAGTTTGCCGTGGCATACGGAGCTCCATCGCAGTCTTTAACACTGGTAGCATGCCGCGATAGCGTGGACGTGAACCGTATGTGCAGTTGACGGACTTTGAGCGAGGGCGTATAGTGGGCATGCGGGAGGCCGGATGGACGTACCACCGAATTGCTCAACACGTCGGGCGTGAGGTCTCCACAGTACATCGATGTTGTCGCCAGTGGTCGGCGGAAGGTGCACGTGCCTGTCGACCTGGGACCGGACTGCAGCGACGCACGGATGCACGCCAAGACCGTAGGATCCTACACAGTGCCGTAGGGGACCGCACCGCCACTTTCCAGCAAATTAGGGACACTGTTGCTCCTGGGGTATCGGCGAGGACCATTCGCAGCCGTCTCCATGAAGCTGGGCTACGGTCCCGCACACCGCTAGGCCGTCTTCCGCTCACGCCCTAACATCGTGCAGCCCGCCTCCAGTGGTGTCGCGACAGGCGTGAATGGAGGGACGAATGGAGACGTGTAGTCTTCAGCGATGAGAGTCGCTTCTGCCTTGGTGCCAATGATGGTCGTATGCGTGTTTGGCGCCGTGCAGGTGAGCGCCACAATCAGGACTGCATACGACCGAGGCACACAGGGCCAACACCCGGCATCATGGTGTGGGGAGCGATCTCCTACACTGGCCGTACACCTCTGGTGATCGTCGAGGGGACACTGAATAGTGCACGGTACATCCAAACCGTCATCGAACCCATCGTTCTACCATTCCTAGACCGGCAAGGGAACTTGCTGTTCCAACAGGACAATGCACGTCCGCATGTATCCCGTGCCACCCAACGTGCTCTAGAAGGTGTAAGTCAATTACCCTGGCCAGGAAGATCTCCGGATCTGTCCCCCATTGAGCATGTTTGGGACTGGATGAAGCGTCGTCTCACGCGGTCTGCATGTCCAGCACGAACGCTGGTCCAACTGAGGCGCCAGGTGGAAATGGCATGGCAAGCCGTTCCACAGGACTACATCCAGCATCTCTACGATCGTCTCCATGGGAGAATAGCAGCCTGCATTGCTGCGAAAGGTGGATATACACTGTACTAGTGCCGAAATTGTGCATGCTCTGTTGCCTGTGTCTATGTGCCTGTGGTTCTGTCAGTGTGATCATGTGATGTATCTGACCCCAGGAATGTGTCAATAAAGTTTCCCCTTCCTGGGACAATGAATTCACGGTGTTCTTATTTCAATTTCCAGGAGTGTATTTGCTCAATGTACAGATACAGTATCGTAGAAGATAGATTTGTTGGTATATCACCGCGGACTGTTCAACATGCCTACGAAGTTCTAAAACTGACAGGAATTTCTGTTGTCAGTGAAGGCAGATCCGTTTCAACGAGTTTTCGAGCGAACATTGCGAAGAGATATTCGTTTTATAAACAAAAACTGTCTTCTCTTGCTGCAGTGTCTTTTATTTCCTTTAGACGTGTTTTGCTTTTACTTTAATGCATCTTCAGTGGAATAGTTCTTGGAATCGGCGTTTCTTCTCCTCTGGTCACATGTTGGAGGTGGCACTTTAACTTGACTTACGAAAAATAAGCACGTTTTCATGTTCCGAATTTCTTTCTTGACAATTTTCGTATTGTTTGCCCTTATAGCTATGGAGCACTAGTAGTCTTCTGTCACTAGCTATAGATATTTCAATTAAATTTGTGGTTTGAAAGTCGTTACTTCTGTGTGTTCTGAACTCAACCATTAATTTCGTTACGCAAATTCTCTTTACTAAATGCGACTGACTTTTCGCCACTGCCAGTAGTTATGTTACGGATTTTGTCTGCTTCATTGTTCAATTCGTTGCACTAGATCCGTACGCCGTTAACCATTATACTCATCGATTTTTGTCCTTCTTGCTTGTATTATTGATTTTAGTGATCTCATCATTTTGCGCCTGTGTTGTCTCAAGAACTTTACTAATCAGTTCAGTTATTGGCCTGCATTTTTTTTATCAACGTGGGTCCGAAATTTTGGGTTTCCGTTTCGATTTCTTCTCGTATGACTTTACATCCCTCTCTGAGCTGATTATATTTTGCATCGAACATCTCAGTAAGCTCGGATCACAAATTATTGATTGTATATGTTAACCTGTACAATTTAGTTTTGGTTTTCTCCTGAATTTGTTTTTGTTTTTTTTTTTTCCTTCTACATTTCTTTGTTTTCCTCCAGCATAGATTGTAATTGTCTTTGGGATTCTTTCATTTTGTCGTCCATCATTAATTCCATTTCCCCTAATACCTGAGTAGAGACGTTATTACTAACAGTAGTGGTCCCCTTCTGTTGAGCAGCCAACGGCGTTGAACTACGCTTGGGCAGGTGTTTTCCATAAGCATCAAATTAAAGAGAGGTGCAAGCTGCGGTTGCTGACGAGCTTCGTCATCCTGCCCGTTGAACGTATCCTAGGTGGGCAGTTATCACAAAAGCATTTGGCAACCTTCATCAAGCATACTTAATTGACATGCTTGCACATTCGAAATGGAATTCTGGATATAAATATTTATTGACAGTGGTTGATGTTTATTCCAAATACGCATGGGTTGCTGCTCTGAAGAGTAAAGCCGGCGTTGCAGTTGCACACGTTCTTAAAAAAATTTACACAGCAAGCAGGCGGGTTACAGTACACTTACAAACTGATCTTGGGAAATAATTATGCAATAGCAGTTTCAAAAAGTTGATGCAACATCTCAGAATTAATCATTAGTCTACTTTTTCAAATATGAAAGCAGAACTCTCAAGAGTCTTACTTTCAGAAAATTTACTGCTCAGGGCTCCCACGAATTGATTAATAGTGTACAAGGATTCGTAAAGCAATATAATCACACGAAACACAGGACAATTAAAATGCAGCCAGCGGAGGTCACAATAAAACCAAAATGATCGATCCACGCCCTTGGAAACTTAAAACCGGCGATTATGTCAGTATTAGCAAACAGAAGACAGTCTTCGACAAAGGATACACTGCAACTGGTCAACGGAAATTTTCAGAATACGTAAAGTGCAGTTTCTCAGATGCAGATATTGGTGGTACGTCTTCCATTTCCAAAATTTGTGAGTTCGCAGGCGAGCTCTTACCGAGTACCTTTTTGGTTCCCATTACTGCAAGGGGTGAGGAATCTTGGCTGCTACATTTCGCTCCAGTTCTCCTTGCCGCTGTCACTCTTCTGGTAAAGTCGAAGGACAGCGACAGACTTGATCAATCGTGGTACACAGGACGTGGTACACAGAACGACCTATCTCCATGGTACTTAAACCGAAGTTTGTTAGTGGTTGACCGATAGACCTAGTTCCGTGGTACACAAATCGAACTAACCTACACTTGCACAACACACTGGAAAAACGACACACGCAAGGTGTTTTTTCCACCCCAACAGGCCTAAACCGACCAGTTAAAAACATTCCCATATTAAATTATGCAAATTTTTACCTCTTGTACACAGAGAAAAGTGTAATTGTAAACAGTGTGTGTGTGTGTGTGTGTGTGTGTGTGTGTGTGTGTGTACGTAACTGACTCATCTGGACGGCTGCCCGACCTCGGACAACGGCCAGAACGTGATGACTCAGATGGGTAGTGTGCGGTGTGGTAAGCGTCCTCGTTGCGTAGATACGTCTTCAAAGTGTTCCAGAACGAACATAGACATACTACTGACGTATCGTTACCAATACTTAAATCTAAGATCAACATTACATGAACATGAAAACCAAAAATACTATAAACATTACATTACATTTCATTCTTTTGTTAAATCACATCATACGTGACACATCTTCTTTTTCGCTCTATAGGTATGGAAGCAAACACTAATGGTGCTTATACTGAAGAATTATAAGTACTCCTCTATTTCTGTGATGGCAGTTAATTGGCGGAATTGCTCATCGATAAAACTCAGATTAATGTTAAACAATAAGATAGTCTTGGAGAAATTACACATTCATAGCCGAGAACAATGTTCACTGACCAGATAAACTACTGACATACACGGACGGTAATCAATGGATGCCGCAACCAGCACACATGTCTATGAAATTAACTTAAACGACTCCTGAAGAGCAGAGTTCAGGAGACATCTGAATTCATATGGGCATCCTGACATATTACAGGAAGAGATGAACCCTTGAGGTCGCATTTGATGTGACGGAAGAAGAATGAGATGAGTGGTCATCACTGCAAGATCGCGACGCAGTCATGCTCTCAGACTGCAAACAGTTTCACCTACACGCCATTAACATTTCTGAGGTATTTGAGAAAGCAAACATTACTGTGACTCTGGGCGACCAGTGTCCAGAGTATATTCTGCGCCTATCTGAGTCGATTTGCTGCAGCCGTCGGTCCGAAGAGAAGCTGGCAGACGGATTGGGGTGGCTCCACTCTGAAGTTTTATTACTTTCGAAACTCCGCACAATGTTAAGTTTCGACTTCAAAATAAGTAGACTGCCAACTGCTGGTAGGCTGACTGGACAAGGACTTGGAAAATAGCAGATAATCTAATCATCTCAATCTGATCTCAGTAGCATTAAGATACTGGCATTCTGTTCCTAATATGTCAGAAATCTATGTTGCGCTTTCTTCTCGCTCTAAATTATTATCTACATTTAAAATTATTAGTTCTTGCAAACAAAATTAATAACGTGATACTAAAATCATCCCTCTATAACAACACCGTGCAAATAACTGTGAAGTGTAAGGCTGTGGGTACACCGTATTGTGCCAGTCATTGGGACTTCTTCCTTTTACATTAACACGTGTCGCGAAAGAAGAATTTTTAATACGCTCTGTGGGCACTGTGATTAAGCCAACCGTGTTTTCGCGATCCCTATTGAAGAGATACGTAGTAGCTTCTAGCATCACTTAAAGCCAGTTTCTGTAAATATGGATGTGTGGTTTCAGTTCTGTACGACATGTCAGACAGAACAGACACCTCACATCTACGTATATACGAGCGAGGGCGGCTCTAGGTACTTTCCAGTGCGAATGTGCCACATCTTCCAACCCCCTGTAGAGATCACGGATGCGACGAACAGTGGGATTAATGGATGGGGGTGCTACTTGCGGGTGACACGTTGAGAACTAGAGTCCGGATGGCCGAGACGGTTAAGGCAACCGTTCTACTGGAGGGGAGTACCCGGGTTCGACTTCCAGTCAAGCACAAAGGTTGGGGTTGGTTGTCTTGTTTGGGGGAGGAGACCAGACACCGAGGTCACGGTCTCATCGGATAAGGGAAGGACGGGAAAGGAAGTGGGCCGTTCCTTTTCAAAGGAACCATCCGTGCATTTGCCTGGAGCGATTTAGGGAAATCACGGAAAAACTAAATCAGGATGGCCGGACGCGGGAATGAACCGTCATCCTCCCGAATGCAAGTCCAGTATGCTAGCCACTGCGCCACCTGGCTTGGTAGGCACAAATTTCAACGTCCACCGTCTCTCTTAATAATCTGTTTATTATAAACAGCGAGTCAGTAGCTAAAAATCTCTCTGGAACCTACAATGATGTGAACTAATTTTTAGTTATTCAGTGTTTTGTCCTCTGTAAGTGAGTGTCTTGATTAAACTATCAATGACTGATGTAATGAAGTGGGATCTACACCATCATTCATAATGCGGTTGAAATTCCCAGTAGTCAAAGTCTTAATTCATACAAACAACTTTCTGCGGAGGACAACCACAGCTCAGAGACATTGATAACAACAATGGCAACACTCAGTAGTGAATAACCAATAAAATTATCGTAAAATTAAAAGCCAAAGGATGATGAGGTATTTTGAAAGGCTCCATACCTTTATGAAGTCGGTTTATTAACAACAGACGGGGATTACTTGCTGCTGTTTCCTTTCTTTTATTTCCATCATTGCTTCCTCGATGTACAGATTGAAGAGTAGGGGCGAAAGGCTACAGCCTTGTCTTACACCCTTCTTAATACGAGCACTTCGTTCTTGATCGTCCACTCTTATTATTCCCTCTAGGCTGTTGTACATATTGTATATGACCCGTCTCTCCCTATAGTTACACCTACTTTTTTCAGAATCTCGAACAGCTTGCACTATTTTATATTGTCGAACGCTTTTTCCAGGTCGACAAATCCTATGAACGTATCTTGATTTTTCTTTAGCCTTGCTTCCATTATTAGCCGTAACGTCAGAATTGCCTCTCTTGTGCCTTTACTATTCCTAAAGCCAAACTGGTCGTCACCTAGCGCATTCTCAATTTTCTTTTCTATTCTTCTGTATATTATTCTTGTAAGCAGCTTCGATGCATGAGCTGTTAAGCTGATTGTGCGATAATTCTCGCACTTGTCAGCTCTTGCCGTCTTCGGAATTGTGTGGATGATGCTTTTCCGAAAGTCAGATGGTATGTCGCCAGACTCATATATTCTACACACCAACGTGAATAGTCGTTTTGTTGCCACTTCCTCTAATGATTTTAGAAATTCTGATGGAATGTTATCAGTCCCTTCTGCCTTATTTGACCGTAAGTCCTCCAAAGCTCTTTCAAATTCCGATTCTAATACTGGATCCCCAATCTCTTCTAAATCGACTCCTGTTTCTTTTTCTATCACATCAGACAAATCTTCACCCTCATAGAGGCTTTCAATGTATTCTTTCCACCTATCTGCTCTCTCCTCTGCATTTAACAGTGGAATTCCCGTTGCACTCTTAATGCTACCACCGTTGCTTTTAATGTCACCAAAGGTTGTTTTGACTTTCCTGTCTGCTGAGTCTGTCCTTCCGACAATCATATCTTTTTCGATGTCTTCACATTTTTCCTGCATCCATTTCGTCTTAGCTGCCCTGCACTTCCTATTTATTTCATTCCTCAGCGACTTGTATTTCTGTATTCCTGATTTTCCCGGAACATGTTTGTACTTCCTCCTTTCATCAATCAACTGAAGTATTTCTTCTGTTACCCATGGTTTCTTCGCAGCTACCTTCTTTGCACCTATGTTTTCCTTCCCAACTTCTGTGATGGCCCTTTTTAGAGACGTCCATTCCTCTTCAACTGTGTTGCCTACTGCGCTATTCCTTATTGCTGTATCTATAGCGTTAGAGAACTTCAAACGTATCTCGTCATTCCCTAGAACTTCCGTATCCCACTTCTTAGCGTATTGATTCTTTCTGACTAATGTCTTGAACTTCAGCCTACTATTCATCACTACTATATTGTGATCTGAGTCCATATCTGCTCCTGGGTACGCCTTACAATCCAGTATCTGATTTCGGAATCTCTGTCTGACCATGATGTAATCTAATTGAAATCTTCCCGTATCTCCCGGCCTTTTCCAAGTATACCTCCTCCTCTTGTGATTCTTGAACAGGGTATTCGCTATTACTAGCTGAAACGTGTTACAGAACTCAATTAGTCTTTCTCCTCTTTCATTCCTTGTCCAAAGCCCATATTCTCCTGTAACCTTTTCTTCTACTCCTTCCCCTGCAACTGCATTCCAGTCGCCCATAACTATTAGATTTTCGTCCCCCTTTACATACTGCATTACCCTTTCAATATCATCATACACTTTCTGTATCTGTTCATCTTCAGCTTGCGACGTCGGCATGTATACCTGAACTATCGTTGTCGGTGTTGGTCTGCTGTCGATTCTGATTAGAGCAACCCGGTCACTGAACTGTTCACAGTAACAGACCCTCTGCCCTACCTTCCTATTCACAACGAATCCTACACCTGTTATACAATTTTCTGCTGCTGTTGATATTACCCGATACTCATATGACCAGAAATCCTTGTCTTCCTTCCACTTCACTTCACTAACCCCTACTATATCTAGATCGAGCCTTTGCATTTCCCTTTTCAGATTTTCTAGTTTCCCTACCACGTTCAAGCTTCTGACATTCCAAGCCCCGACTCGTAGAATATTATCCTTTCGTTGATTATCCAATCTTTTTCTCATGGTAACCTCCCCCTTGGCAGTCCCCTCCCGGAGATCCGAATGGGGGACTATTCCGGAATCTTTTGCCAATGGAGAGATCATCATGACACTTCCTCAACTACAGGCCACATGTCCTGTGGATACACGTTACGTGTCTTTAATGCAGTGGTTTCCATTGCCTTCTGCATCCTCATGTCGTTGATCATTGCTGATTCTTCCGCCTTTAGGGGCAATTTCCCACCCCTAGGACAAGAGAGTGCCCTGAACCTCTATCCGCTCCTCCGCCCTCTTTGACAAGGCCGTTGGCAGAATGAGGCTGACTTCTTATGCCGGAAGTCTTCGTCCGCCAATGCTGATTATTTATCAAAATTTAGGGAGTGGCGGGGATCGAACCCGGGACCGAAGACGTTTTGATTACGGATCAAAGACGCTAATCCTAGACTTAGAACTACTTAAACCTAACTAACCTAAGGACATCACACACACCCATGCCCGCGGCAGTATTCTAACCTGCGACTGTAGCAGC
Organism: Schistocerca gregaria; assembly: GCF_023897955.1. NCBI lineage: Eukaryota > Metazoa > Arthropoda > Insecta > Orthoptera > Acrididae > Schistocerca > Schistocerca gregaria. The sequence goes on from NC_064927.1 coordinate 108,079,726, forward strand.
AGCGCCGCTCTACAACTTAGATTAATTAAACATGATTCAAAGTTGCGTTACCTTTTTTCGCTATCGGTAACATTTTCTATACTAAGATTGTTTTAAATGTTTTTATTTTTTCAGGATTGTACCGGTAAGTGCCAAATGACATTCGTTTTACTAATACAGTGGTGCTATTGAAGCTAAAAAGAATAAAGGAATTATAACGTTATCATATCCCATCAGTGAATCTTTTATCTTATGTGTGGTAAAAACGTAAAGTAAAGTCGTATGATATGCATGAATGCCAGACTCAAAAAGGCAGGTTCAGCTTCGTAATAGAAAATGTTCTCCCTAGTCTACGCGCCCGAAGACACCTTTCCGTCGCCTGCTCCTCTCAAATAGTACCAAGCATTAATACTTGAAAAGGTATCTCGGGGAAAAAAGGTAATAAAAAAATAAAGAAAGGGGACGTCTGAGTTTAACGTCCCCCAACTACGCGAAGGGGTCCGGGTACGATTCCATGCCTGGTCGGAGATTTTCTCTGCTTCAAGACTCGGTGTAGTATTGTTCTTATATTTTTACTGTGGTAATTGACATTAATATTCAGGTGAGTGGATAGGCTCGCTCCAAGAGCCAGCAAAGTGAAAAAGAAAGAAAAGTGTCGCATTCCCTCACTTCATGACACATTGGAGAAAGGTTAATCCACGATCATGGCGCCACAACTGGTTATTATAGAACTTAGGCTAGCACCTTTCCTGACCTTGCCGGCCAAGTACTGGCAGTGAAAATTTCATCCACCAGCAGGATTAGAACAAGCTTGCCCCTGTTGGTGACCTCGGGTACGGCACAGGTTTTATGTGTGCTTTGACATTTAATCTCAGCAGGACAGTTTAAGGAGGCGTGGGTGAAACGTAGCAATTAAGATGATACAAGAGTTTGTGGTTGTTGACTGATATTTATTGTCACATAAAAATGTTGTCTGGTACTTATTAGTTTAACACGATACATGTATTTATGTTTGCTGGCTCACACTTTTTACAGTACATGAGTTTTTCTGATTAATCTTCAGAATTCTTCTACTGGAAACGATACGTCAGCCTTCCTCACGTGTGTTGTTGCTGAAACAACAAGGAAACAACAAATTATTTAAACTAAGGGAGTGCCTCACTAAATATGGGTAAAGCAAACGGAAGAAGAGACCTTTAAATCTACAATTTTCTGCTGAATGGTCAATCAAACAGTAAATTGTAGACCGAAGAAGGAGAGAGAGAGAAAGACAGAGAGATCAAGAGTAAAAAAGGGAAAGGGGGAAAGGGGCAGGGAGGTTTCTATGAGGAGAGATGAAAGACAGTTCTTACTTTTTGAAAAAAACACTTGTTACGTCGCAAAATAATACAATCCGTCTTGTGAGGAATGCTTTCCCCATTGTACAACTCGTCCATCCATTCAAGTTAGTGAATGCTCTCGCTTTGTGCTGCCCTGCCAGACGACACACTCTAGGAGACACATTTTACTCTTATATACTACGTCGGAAATGGAACGTGTTAAACTATGAAGCACCGCTCAAATATTTATGGAACCTTGTGTATATGTTTAGTATGTGACCAACATTAAATGATCTAATTTTCATTCGATTCACAACACATGTCAACCAACGACGTTGGTATGAAGTGTGGTTTCGACGGAATAGGATCGCATTCTTTGTGGATACGCACATAAGAGTCAGCCATTCTTGAAGATTTTCTTACGGTGTCTGAAACATACCCTGTGTCAATTGGCGTTAGGCACATTGCATAATAACACAAAATTCAACGAGGTCCGATCAGTCAGGGTTCTTCAGTTTCAAACGGCCTACGCCGACTTAAGAACAAACGACAGAAGCTAAAAAGTAATCCAAATTCAGCTGGCCTTTCGTTGCTAAATAATTACGAGACAATAAGACCTCAGTATTCCCTACAGTTCTCAGTAGTCTCACATAAAAGGATCATTTATGATTCTAGGTTCCAATTGGCAGTAGCCGCTATGTGGGAATAATTACATAAGCCATAGAATCATTCAAATCAGCAAGGTGTCTAACCGTCTACGCATGATTACACAATGCTCAAAATACAAAAACTTTAATCGGGGTGTAGCCGCTTTAAAACACTTAATTCGACTTTCGTACTTGAATCGGCAGTAGCAACTTAAATTGCACACTTTATACAATATGAAATAAATTTATCAGTTGTATAAAGATGGCGCAAACATAGAACACACGGAGTTTAACTCGGCGCTTAGCCACCTATGAATTCACAATTTGAATCGGCACTAGCCGTTTAAATTTCAGACTATTCGAGCAGCTTATTAAAGTTTAAGTTTATCTCGGCGTTTACCTGTCTCTAAATTCTACAATGAATTTATCGCTTCAAATCGGCACTAGCAGTTTTAACTTCAGGAATACATAAAAAAAATTTAATCCAACGCTTGGCCACACATAACACCGAAAAGCTTTTTAAAACAATTTCACGGCTCTAGCCTCCACTAAAGCAAGCAGGTTAACAATTTTCCTGAGCAATTACAAGTGCTTGTAAGTTACAGTCAAACCTCTAATGAAGATAATCGTCTAACAGTACAGACTCAAACATAGGCCTGGATCGATACAATACATGAAAACAAAACTTGCATTAACTGGTGTTTCAAGTCCAGCCAGTCGCATCAAATGATTTGGGAACTACATGCTTGATACTTAATCAAAAATATGGCTACGACTTTATCAATGCATAAACTCTCATATCCTGCATCACAACAGGTGAAATGTTTTGAAAGTATTCAGTGATAACAATTTAAACACAGAGGTGTGATTGGAGGCTAGACACACACCATTTTACTACCATAAATTACTCTAAATCAACGCATATGGCAGCAGTACTTCTGGAATATGTTAAAAGGGGCCGTAAGAATAAGAAAAACACAGAAAATATTTCAAGTAGGCGGCTATAACCCCTCACATATCAACCAATACCACATACGCAAAATTTTCTTTGCTAAAATTGTTCACCGAATTGTATCAGCCCCAAATGTTTAACTTGAAAAATTGTTGTTGTTGTTGTCTTTAGTCCTGAGACTGGTTTGATGCAGCTCTCCATGCTACTCTATCCTGTGCAAGCTGCTTCATCTCCCAGTACCTACTGCAACCTACATCCTTCTGAATCTGCTTAGTGTACTCATCTCTCGGTCTCCCTCTACGATTTTTACCCTCCACGCTGCCCTCCAATGCTAAATTTGTGATCCCTTGATGCCTCAAAACATGTCCTACCAACCGATCCCTTCTTCTAGTCAAGTTGTGCCACAAACTTCTCTTCTCCCCAATCCTATTCAATACCTCCTCATTAGTTACGTGCTCTATCCACCTTATCTTCAGTATTCTTCTGTAGCACCACATTTCGAAAGCTTCTATTCTCTTCTTGTCCAAACTAGTTATCGTCCATGTTTCACTTCCATACATGGCTACACTCCAAACAAATACTTTCAGAAACGACTTCCTGTTACATAAATCTATATTCGATGTTAACAAATTTCTCTTCTTCAGAAACGCTTTCCTTGCCATTGCCAGTCTACATTTTATATCCTCTCTACTTCGACCATCATCAGTTATTTTACTTCCTAAATAGCAAAACTCCTTTACTACTTTAAGTGTCTCATTTCCTAATCTAATTCCCTCAGCATCACCCGATTTAATTTGACTACATTCCATTATCCTCGTTTTGCTTTTGTTAATGTTCATCTTATATCCTCCTTTCAAGACACTGTCCATTCCGTTCAACTGCTCTTCCAAGTCCTTTGCCGTCTCTGACAGAATTACAATGTCATCGGCGAACCTCAAAGTTTTTACTTCGTCTCCATGAATTTTAATACCTACTCCAAATTTTTCTTTTGTTTCCTTGAAAAATATCAGCAACAAAACGATTGGGCTACTACTACAGCCATACAACAGACAGTTTAACGCACCTGTAGCCACTCTGCATTTTAGATGTTTGCAAATACACAATAAGTTTAAATACGAGTACGTAGGAAATGACTACTCGGTACAAAACAGTTTAGCCCAGATGTACAACACCTGTTAATTTTAGTGGCCACACTTAACACTTGCCCACTAAGGCCGTGTCCTACGTGAGCGACAGAAGCCACCGACAGCGAGCGACTTGTGGATACGCGACACTTCAGCGACCAGCAGCAGCATCGGGCGGAAAGCTCGGGTGTCCTGCGGCGAGTGACCGTGTCGCGCTACAAGACGGCTGCTTAGAGCCAAGGACCTGTTTCTATAAAACGGCGCCCCTAGACTGTAGAATACTGCAGCTGGAGAGTAAGGCTACAAAGTTGCGCTTTCGCCTCGTCGTCGGAGCTGAATCACTTTCCGGCCAAATGTTCTTTTAACCTAGGGAACCGGGGAGCCAAGTCAGGACTAATAGGGTGGGTGGGTGATTATATTCCACTGAAACTTTTGCAGGAGAGCAACGGTTTGCCGAGCGTTGTCATGGAGAATGTGTACGCCCTTGCTCACCATTCCTCTTCTCCGGTTCTGAATTGCCCGTTTGAGTTTCTTCAGAGTCTCACAGTATCTGTCAGCGTTAATTGTGGTCCCAGCGATTCAGCTCCGACGACGAGATGAAAGAAGAGGGTTCCTAACTTTCTAAACGGCATGGTGGCGAGCTGGTGTGACATGGGCATACAAAAACTGCCACAGCGACTACAAAAATGCATCGAGATAAATGGTGATTATGTCCAAAAGTAGCTAAATGTTCAATCTGTAAACTGATGTAAACCATTGTAGAAATAAACAGGTCTATGTACTTATAAAAAAAAAAGGAGACCTTACTTTTGGGATTAACTTCATCGGTTTACTTAAGAAAATAAAGAGAAAAGGAATGCTGTGCATGAAATTTACAAAGGGAGATATCTCCATGGAGAATTTCGTAAATATCATCAACTACGAAGATCAGCAGACAAATTTTTCGAATACACGAGTGGAGAATGGCGTATTGTATCACAGCCGTCTACAATACGAGCACGAATAGTCTCTACATTTGGTACCGGCGTTGCGTATACAAGAGCTTTCAAATACCCCCATAAATTAAAGTCAAGAGGGTTGAGGTCAGGAGAGCGTGGAGACCATGGAATTGGTCCGCCTCTACCAATCCATCGGGTACCGAATCTGTTGTCGAGAAGCGTACGAACACTTCGACTGAAATGTGCAGGAGCTCCATCGTGCATGAACCACATGTTGTGTCGTACTTGTAAAGGCACATGTTCTAGCAGCACAGGCAGAGTATCCCGTATGAAATCATGATAACGTCCTCCATTGAGCGTAGTTGGAAGAACATGGGACCCAATCAAGACATCACCAACAATGCCTGCGCAAACATTCACAGAAAATCTGTGTTGATGACGTGATTACACAACTGCGTGCGGATTCTCGTCAGCCCACTCATGTTGATTGTGAAAATTTATAATTTTATCACGTTGGAATGAAGCCTCATCCGTAAAGAGAACATTTGCACTGAAATGAGGATCGACACATTGTTGGATGAAGCATTCTTAGAAGTGTACCCGTGGAGGCCAATCAGCTGCTGATAGTGGCTCCACACGCTGTACATGGTACGGAAACAACTGGTTCTCCGGTAACACTCTCCATACTGTGACGTGGTCAACGTTGCCTTGTACAGCAGCAACTTCTCTGACGCTGACATTAGGGTTACCGTCAACTGCACGAAGAATTGCCTCGTCCATTGCAGGTGTCCTCGTCGTTCTAGGTCTTCCCCAGTCGCGAATCATAGGCTGGAATGTTCCGTGCTCCCTAAGACGCCGACCAATTGCTTCGAACGTCTTCCTGTCGGGACACCTTCGTTCTGGAAATCTGTCGCGATACAAACGTACCGCGCCACGGCTATTGCCCCGTGCTAATCCATACATCAAATGGGCATCTGCCAACTCCGCATTTGTAAACATTGCACTGACTGCAAAACCACATTCGTGACGAACACTAACCTGTTGATGCTACGTACTGATGTGCTTGATGCTAGTACTGTAGAGCAATGAGTCGCATGTCAACACAAGCACCGAAGTCAACATTACCTTCCTTCATTTGGGCCAACTGGCGGTGAATCGAGGAAGTACAGTACATACTGACGAAACTAAAATGAGCTCTAACATGGAAATTAAGCGTTTCCGGACACATGTCCACATAACATCTTTTCTTTATTTGTGTGTGAGCAATGTTTCCTGAAAGTTTGGCCGTACCTTTTTGTAACACCCTGTAGAGGAGGAGGAACTAGGACTCATGCTCTATTTTACTGTGTACAGCCAGTTTTTAAGGTTACAGACTTTGACACGGTGTGCTACGCTCGTCACCACACATGGGAGAATACGCAAATTTAAACATAGAGACGGCGCAATGAGTGTTGTAAAAATCTCCTTCGCCGGAAACGGAGTGCGGCACTTAACCTCTTCAAAGTCCCGACTGCGCACAGCTGGTCTTCGTAGTGTCATCCTGCCAAGTGTCGTTTTCCCGAATTAAGACCTGATGTGTACGACTGTGCACATCATGCGGTCTCTGTTTTTGCCACTAGGTCGCGGCAAGTCAGTTTTGGCGGGTTTTCTCTCATCCTGAAAATTCCGATCTGAAGGATGGCGTCATCTGCGACAAGCGAGAAAGGTAAATTCAGTTTCAATATTCGTTTTTTAATTGTATTGCTGTTTTTACCGTGTCTTACTCCAAACAATACAGGAAACGAAGTGATATGTGCGTGCAATTAAAACGATACTATTGTAGTTTTTCAAACATCGACTGTTGAATTTGAAGTATACATTTGTGTGCATCTGGTCTTAGGTCACAGAATGTAGTGATACTGATGCTAAGAGTAATCTCACTGCGAAATCGTAATTTAAAACTTTATCTAAATTAAAGTATGGGAGTTTTGTACTAATACGGTAGAGTAGGAGCAAAGTCGTTGTGGGTGTTATGGGAAGCATGATGGACATGTAATCTATAGGTCCTTGGTACTAATCTCAGTAAAAGCTCTAAAACTTTTAATTTTGTTATTAGGTTGAATTTCAATTCTTTATTCAATTACTTCAACAGTTACCTTCATTTTTTTCATTTTCGCTTCTCAACTCTGACAGACGATTAAATTATGAAATTACTTGAGACGAGTGACTTGAGTACCTAGTCAGGTGAAGACGAGGATTCTGTTGATGAACTTCTAACTACGCCTGAACGTATTGGTGTGCCACTGTTAATTCATGGATTATATACATAAGGTGTTGTGAAAAAGAAGGGACACCAAAACAAAAGTGGATGTCTCTCATTAAGCTCAGAATTCACTTGGTCCACGACTTGCTCAAGTCTTCAATAATTGTAGGCCTCACTGGAACTGTCGAAAGAGGTTTCTCCGAGTGTAACACCGGAGAATGTCAGCAGTTCTGATAAAGGTGAGGAGCATCAAACAACACAAAACGAAGATGAGTTGTGCCAAAGCCAACTAGAGAAAGCAAATGTGACAGGGTTGGCCACCTTTCTGAATACAGCAATAGTATTTTTGCCTCAAGGTATCGTCTACCAGGGTGGAATTCAGGGTCTCGCATACAGTGTGAAAAGTGCAAAGTTCATTTGTGCATATTAAAAAAACAATTGTTTTGCTAAATTCCATAAACATGAGAAGTAATGGGTTTATACCTGTAATGCGTACATAAAAATGAGAAGTAATGTGAACGTTTTTCATTGTAAATAAAACTATGAAAATACTACGAGATCGGCATTTGTTTCTCTGTTAAGACCCAGCGTACACATATGTGTACATTCAATTATACAAACATTATTTAAAATAAAATTTCAAAATTAGTTTTTATGCTACTTTGAGATCAACAGCACCAAAAAAAGTGACTGAAAATTTTTTCCATTCTTTGTTTATCTTCGGGACTGAAGAGGTTAAAGTTGTATAATCTACCCTTTGAAGTACCCGACGTCGAAGTGGGACGTTACTTGCGTCTTTAAGGGGAATTACTGTCCGTAAACCAAGAGTTCTGGGATGCTGGACACTGGTACAAGGTGGACTCGGGCATCAGACCAGTGATGTGACGATAACGTCGTAAAAGAACATGCCATCCTCTGCGATGGTCGGTCGACATACTGGGGTTGTGCAGTACAACCGCCAACCACAGACGTGCTCAATCTGCAGCTCCACGGAGCACTTGAGCAGCCAACTGTCCGAGGAGCAGACGTTCGGCGCAACTGCCGCTCACAGAAGCCGCGGGTGCACCCCAAGAAAACGCCACAGCCAGCTAGGCGGGAGCGGTAATGCGCGTCGCTGCCGGTGCTCACGAGGCGGCCACAGCGGAAGCGGCTGACCCGTCAGCCGCCGCCACGGGAGGCCCGCCGGCTGCCCCCGACCCTGGCCTGGCCACGGCCGGCACAGGCAGCGTGGGAGAGGAACGCCAGCTGAGCTCCGACTCAGAGGGCGAAAGTGCATTGGAGGGTGACGCAGCCCGGCGGCCGAGGATCGCGGAGGTCAGCGCCCCCGCCCAGCCGACAGTAATGCCTGCCAACAGCCCTACAAACCAGGGCGGGTCCATCTCCGACGCCGCCACGACGTACAGGGAAATGCGTGAGCTTGTCATCAAGAAGCAAGTCACGAAACTGGCACGTATTCTGAAAGAATCAGAATACGAGCCAAAGGAACACAACGGAGACGTCCCGGCCTCGGGAAGAACCAAAAAGCGCCGGAGCAGGCGGCGAAGCCTCAGCCGAGAAAAAGATGAAGACAAGATTGATGTATCTGAAGCAGAGGAGTCAGACACGACATCTGCCAGCACCAACCCCCAAAGCAGAGGACGTCGTCCTCCGGCCAGAACGGCCACAGCACGCCACAGACCCGCCTCCACAAAGCACCTAAATGCAACCGGCCTCACTATACAACGCAATTATGTGCAATGTGAGCCGGATGACCGCCGCACTGAAGTTAGACGTCCTTCCCGACTTCCTGCAGCACAAAGCCGCAGGAGGTGGTCACGGCGGCAATAGAACAGGTACCGGCATATCAAGTCATCCGCAACATCGACTCAGAAACTCGCTGGGGAAGTGCTACCTTCGTCAGACACGACCTCGAAACTGCCGACGTGAAACTGATGTCCGACGGACGCGGAACAGCGGTGAAGATAGAAGACACACAACTTTTAAATTTCTACGGTCCGTCGGGAACTGAAAACAAGCGTGCCAGAAGCCACTTCTTCAAGGAGGACATCTGCGATCTGCTACTCCACAAGAACGTCGTGCAGGCAGGTGATTTCAACTGTGTAGTTGCACCAGAAGACCAGATCTCGGTACCTAACTTATGCGCCAAACTTCAAGAGTTAGTTTGGCGTCTAAATTTAGCAGACTCCTGGTGTCTACTACACCAAGACCACACAGAGTTCATGTACCCGTATAACCGCGGCAGAAGCAGAATCGACAGAGACTGTGTAAACAGAGAGGTGGGCGCCTCTGTGACACAAGTAGAACCCTGCCGTGTGATCTCAGACCACTGTGCATATCAGTGAAAACGACTACTAAGAAGAAAGCTGCCAGACCTGAACAAAGGCCATCTGTGATCTTGCACTGTTAATCACTTCCATATTACCTAAACAAATGTATCCCCGAAATTTCATTACCCTATATTAATTATTTTTTGGTACTGGGATTTCTTTCCATCAGTGTACTTTACTGTATGCTACCATCTTTAACGGGCAGAGACCCGTCTCTGTAGTACTTTAATAATACTTGAAACAAAAGAACAGATATCCCGAATACAAGCTGTCATGAATAGTGTCAATAAGAGCACACAGTAAGCCACCTAATGAAAAAAATTGTGTAGGGCAACAACGATGCTGATATGTGCAGAGAAAGTGTTGGAAGGGATGCTGAAATATTGACCATTCAGATAGTATGAGCAACACAGCCTGTTCCCAAAACAGCGTTTGGTTTGGAATGATAATACACTCAGTAGCCGACGTTCACATAAGACTCACAACAGCGGATATGACATTGCTACTTTTACTGACCCAAGGAATGCGCACGATAACGTCACTTTATTGATACTGGCTGCGATAACTTTTCCGATAGCTTTGTGAGCAAACTTTTCCACTTGGAAGTTTATTTGCGTGGCCGTCATGCACAGCGAGCACACAAATATTCGTTTTGTAAACAATAACAACATTTACTTGCTGCAATATTTTTATTTTTTCCAGTTGCGTTTCGCCTTTTACTTTAAAGCATCATCACTGGAATCTAGAATGATACAGTTTTGTTTTTATATGCGGTATTAGTAGATTATAAAGCAGTTCATGTCTCATTTCTTACTTAAATCAGTGAGTACTTAGAGTTCTTCGTGTTTTTGTTTTGCATCTGCGTTTCCTCTCATCTGGTCACGTGCTGGAAATCGCACTATAACTTTACATACGAAACATAAGCATATTTAAATATTACGAACTTTTTTATTCGCAATTGTCATATTATTTGTCCTTATTACCGTAAATCATTATCAGTCTTTGTCACTAATTGTAGATATTTTACCGAAAACTGTGATTTAAAGTCGTACTTATTGTGTGTTCACTTTATGTTTCATTCTGTTTGCTTTGTTTACGTAGATGTTGCCAACCTAAAGACGTATACGTTGAAAACTAACGGCTGTTCGTTTCTGCACTGTTTATATCTGTATGTATGTGTATAAGAGAGAGAGAGAGAGCGGGGGGAGGGGTGGGGGAGCGTGTGCACGTATGGATTAGTATTAGTGTTTTGTGAGTGTGTAATAGAGAGAAAGAGCATATATGCACAGTAGTTACGACTTTAAACCACTGTTTTTTGGGTGAAATACCTAACTAGTGACAGAAGATTAATAACACACCACACCAATAAAAAGAAACAATACCAAAATTGAGAAGATAAAAGTTCGTAACATGAAAACGTGCTTATGTTTCGTAAGTGAAGTTACAGTGCGACCTCCACCATATGGCGGAATGCGAGGAAACTCAGCTGCCAACCAAAAACGCGAAGAACAGTAAGTACTCACTTATTTACGTAAGAAGCGAGAGGTGAACTGTTTTATAATTTCCTAATATCGATTATCAAAACAAAACTGTATCATTCTAGACTCCACTGAAGATGATTTAAAGTGAAAGGCGAAACGACTCTAGAAGAAATAAAATATACTGCAGCTAGAAAAGATGCTTTGTACATACAAAACTAATGTTTTCCCCTTACTTCCCTAACGATCATTGACAGTAAGAAAGAGAAATGACAAACGAAAGGCTACGGCAATAATCTATTTCATCTCTCCTGATTTTCAATATACGGGTATTTATTTAGTGAGTGACATCGGCTCTGTAGGTTTGTAGACGATGAACCAAGCTTTGCGTAGACTTCACACACAGAGGGTGAACGTTAATAAAACCGGCAAACTGCAGGGACGGCTTCCTGACTGGAGATGGAGAAAAAGAGGTCCTGTGAACGTGTGTCCGGAAATGCATCCTTACGACGGCAGATGGCGCTGACGAATGACAGTTCGTCTGGCCTCATACCGCGTGTTCCTTGTGTGCTGCAAGTGGCAGGGACAATAGCGGTTGTCATACGGGATACACGTCATCATACTTCGGCTGGCACCACATTGGCGGGCCACTTGGCTGGAGCTTGTACTAGCGTTTGTCTCAATATCTTGTAGAACAAGGTCTTCCAAATCTGGTGTGCGCACAGTCCGCCGCCCCCATTCACGTTCGTCGGTCTGAAGTGGCCTGTGCTCTCGCAGACGGCCCAGAAAGAACTCGAAATGTTGTGTGGTGTGGTTGGTGTCCGTAAGTGTACTTGTATTGGTGTAGCCGTGCTGCCTTTCGACCGTTTCGATCTGCTTCGCCGTGCACATTCACTATCTCGGCTTGTACCCGACATGAATACCGGACCACTATGCTGCTTACAATACGCCGCGTCAGTCGCATAGCCTGCAACACACATGGAACACAGGGCACATGGCCAGAGAAATAATCATTAGTCAGCAGCATCTACCGTGGCAAAGCTGCGTTTCTGGACACATGTTCATATGGCCTTTTCTCCTCCATTTCCAATCAGGAATCCGTCCCAGCAGTTTGTCGTTTTTATTAATGTTCACCCTGAATGTAGAGAAGAATCGTTTCGATATCTCACCTAGCAAGTCTTCGGTTCTATTGTTCACCTGATACACTGAGGCTTGGGCATTACAAACAATGAGTCGAGATAGTAGTCAAATATCCAGCTCCATATCTACCACAATCTGCGGTGGAAGACATATTCTACACAACCTATCGTAAAATGCGGAACGTCCACTAATATACTGCGTGCTAACATGAGTGTGATCTCGGAAGCGGTTGCAGACTGTGGTCTACGACTGTATCGTGCTTTGGTTCGCCCATTGATGGATTATGCTTGTCTTTTTTTCGGGTCAGCTCTGAACGCATATGTGTTCGAAGAACGTAGGGTGTGGCTGATGATAATGGAGCCTACATCGACAAACGCTATTTTACTCGAAGCAGATGAGCCTTCCCCACATCTAGGACGCAAATACCTGAGTGAGAAATATTTATTTAGCTGGTCGCAGTTTGCACGGGACCTGGTAGGACATCTGTACCATAACAGGATTGTGCTACACGTCCAGGTACTCGCTCAGTTAAAGTCTTCCCCCTCTCGTGGCCGCCTACGTGGACGCTAGCCTGTACCTCAAAAGAAGCGTGTCAGCAAAAATATTACTCTTCTTTGAAGTAGATTACCGCAACAGTGTATTGGAACTGCAAGTAGTGTTTGGCCTGGACTTTGGCTGTTGTTATTCAAATAATTCCTTTTTGACGGAGTACTTCTCCAAACGTAACGGTGTATGGTTCGTCTACAACGACGCTTCGAATGAAGACGGATGTGGTCGTGCTTACTTCAGTGGCTATGAGTGACGTGGTGTAGTGGTTAGCACACTTGTGGAGCAGAACAACTTTACTGTACATGTTTCAGTTTTCTAAAAAGTAAATCCACAGGCAAGATTCGAACAGACTAGGAGTGGTGAGCAAATCAGAACGTGAACGAGACTTACCATTGATGTAACAGACGTCACGGCATGAGGTGAGCATTGACAGTCAACCTAAGAGCGAGGAAGGCGAAAGCAGGGCATTGTTAAGTAGGTTCAGCGCCAGAGCGCCACTGCAAAGGCAAACGCACACAAAAACGCCCGAGCTCGGCGACCCAGAGTAATTACTAAATTACCACAGCGAGGCAGGGAGATGCGTTCGTTCACAGGTTTGGGCCTTTAAATAACGAGGCTTTCAAAGTACAAAGTCAGATTCAGTCGTGCAGCCACTCTGTCTGTGTCTCTAGAACTAGTGAGAATGACACTCTATTGAGTTTCAGTGAAACCTCGACACCTTGTCCGCATGGCTGTAACGGATCGTGTAGTAACGTCTCGATCCCTTAGTCAACAGATGGGTACGTTTTCAACAACCATCTGCACGAACAGTTCCCGACGTTTGCAGCACCACGGTGTATTAGCTCGGACGCAGTATCACAGACAGAAGCGCCTGCGATAGTGTACTCAACGACGAACCTTGGTCCAAAAATGGCAAAATGTCATTTTTCGGTTGAATCGAGGTTCTGTTTACAGCATCATGATCGTCGCACCCGTGTTTGGCGACATCGTGGTGGACGTACATTGGAAGCGTGTATTCGTCATCGCCATACTAGTGTATCACCCGGCATGGTATGGGGTGCCATTGATTACACGTCTCGGTCACCTCTTGTTCGCATTGACGGCACTTTGAACAGTGGACGTTACATTTCAGATGTGTTACGACCCGTGGCTCTACCCTTCATTCGATCCCTGCGACACCCTGCATTTCAGCAGGATAATGCACGACCGCATGTTGCAGGTCCTGTACGGGCCTTTCGGGATACAGAAAATGTTCGACTGCTGCCCTGACCAGCACATTCTACAGATATCTCACCAATTGAAAACGTCTGGTCAATGGTGGCCGAGCAACTGGGCAGCTGTACCTGTACACGCCATCCAAGCACTGTTTCACTCAATGCCCAGGCGGACCAAGGCCGTTATTGCGACCAGAGGTGGTTGTTCTGGTTTCTGATTTCTTAGGACCTATGCACCCAAATTGCGTGAAAATGTAATCACACGCCAGCTCTAGCATAATATATTTGTCCAATGAATACCCGGTTATCGTCTCCATTTCTTCTTGGTGTAGCAATTTTAATGGCCAGTAGTGTAAATATTGGGGTGCGGACATTTGCCACGCCGGACATCTGCCATGATTTTACCTGCTCCGAAGGGTTGCGCCCCTTGTCTGCCCTTCCTCCTCCTCACCTGCCGCCCGACCCATGGAACTGCATTTAGTAACTCCACTTTAGTGGCACTGTCATCGGTAACATTACCGTCGCTGTCGCGCAGTGAAGATACTTACGGAGCCTTTCCGCTGATTTACTTAACATAGGACCAGGAATCTCTTTCGATTTTCTGGCACGTTTCAATAGAGATTTTCGTTGTGGAAACTAATAAATGCATGTCGCATTAAAATCAGCACCAGATTTCGAGCCTCAGTAAAACTTCGCCAATCTTAGAGATTTTGCGTTCGTCTAAATTGGACTTGCCTTTTCCGGTGCCCCTGCAGCAGCTTTCTGTCTTGTTTTGTTACCGTGGGGGATCAGTTCCGTATCTTATTAATTTATTTGGTATGAATCTCTCGAGTGCTGTTGATACTATTTCTTTGTATTTAAGCCACATCAGGTCTCCACTTACATAGTTTGGAAGGATTGGAGACTGTCTCGTAGAAAGACGTTAGGTTAGGTTAGTGTTGTTTAACGTCCCGTCGACAACGATGTCATCAGAGACGGAGCACAAGCTCGGGTTAGGGAAGGATGGGGAAGGAAATCGGCCGTGCCATTTCAAAGGAACCATCCCGGCATTTGCCTGAAACGATTTAGGGAAATCACGGAAAACCTAAATCAGGATGGCTGGAGACGGGATTGAACCGTCGTCCTCCCGAATGCGAGTCCAATGTGCTAACCACTACGCCACCTCGCTCGGTAGAAAGACGTCAATCGAATTTTTAGCTGATTTTATAAACAGATACATTTGGCGTTTAGTTTTGATGAATTTCTTCGTTACGGTACAATTGTGTGTTCACTAATTCGCGTTTAGTTTTGATGAAATTCTTCGTTACGGTACAACTGTGTGTTCACTAATTCCTGTATCCGTCGTTATACTCAGGATAATTTGTGGCGAAGAGGTCAAGTGTGTTTTCGTAACCATTTACAATTTGAATGGCCTCGTGAACTAATTGTTCAAAATAGTTTTTAAAAAATTAGAACAGTTACGGAAATTGTTTTCTATATACAATAGAGTCTGAAAATGTATTTTTGTCAACATACGGAAGGCAGATTGAAATAACTGCCAACTATAATTGTATGAGTAGGATACCTATTTGTGATAAGACTCAATTTTTCTTTGAACTGTTCAGCAACTATTTAATCTGAGACCGGGGGTCGGTAAAAGGAGCTAGTTATTAATTTATTCCGGTTGTCGAATATAACCTCTGCCCATACTAAGTCACAGGAACTATCTGCTTCAATGTCGCTTGTGAGCTGGAACACACATTACATTATTTTTCCTTAAGTTGTGCTTCTTGTTTCTGTTGTTGCAGATCATTACAAATACGGCTTTTCCCTCCAAAACCTAGGGTGCTCTCTCTGTGACCCTATAAATACCAGAGCTAAACAATGGAGAACAACAACGTACGTTACAATCATAGCATTCTGTTCTACTTCATTTCCTTATTTCTAACATTTTAACTTTAGATGACATGTCAGTCATAGATGTTCTTATCTCTATTTAGTGAACGTATTTTCAGTCATGTTTTAAACATTGTCCCGTTACACATTATTAACTAATGTTTCGCCGCAAGGGATATCAAATTTTAGAGAATAAATTAATATGAAGTATGTCGTTCTTCTTTTCAAACATTCACATACCCATTTCTTCTTTCCTTATTGCCTTATGGGCGTGCAGATGTAGTAATTAAAGTAGGGACAAATGCAGTGATTAAAAATAAATGATTAGCGTACATTCGCATCCTCTTTACATCGTTCCTTTCTTGGTGCTCCCATGGCGATGGACTGTTTCAACCGCAATCAGTAAGCGTGAAAGGAAGCTACCGTACAGACAGAGGAATCTATACTTATACTTGGCAGAACTAATTACATACTGACATAATCGTCAGAATTGCTTTCGTTTCCCAAAAGTTATAAATATTTCGATTTCGGAAAAGAAACTCTGTATTTCGCCAAGATGTCGAGTAAGATGTATCGAGTAAGATGTGGAGACGGCGGTTTGAAAGCGGACAGAACTACGAGGAAGGGCGTCCCTTACCTGCCGAAGGGGCAAGTGTGCCAAACGTCCGGCGTGGCAAATGTCTGGCGTCGCAAATGTCCGGCATTCGTAAATACTATCGCAGATAGGACGGTGTGACTTACGCCTCCGGGCGTAAACTTCAGCACACACGCCTAACGGCGAGTGCGGCCTCCTTCTCACAATGCAGCCCCAGTGCCCCACGTCGCAACAGCACGCTGGACTTGCATTCAGGAAGAAGACGGTTCCAAATCCCATCTCACCACCCAAATCTAGGTTTTCCTCGGTGTCCCTAAATCAGTTATGAGTAAAGACCGAGATGGTCTCTTTGAAAGGACACGACCAATTTCTTTCTTCATCCTTTCCTGATATCTCGCCACAATGCGTTAACAGCAAAATACGAGTCATATCCTTGACAGTTGTTATTTTTGTTGTTGTTGTTTTTGTTGTGGTCTTTAGTCCGAGATCTGGTTTCATTAAGCTCTCCACGATGGTGAATACGTTGCAGTCCTCTTCATCTCTGTATAACTACTGCAGCCTACATCGATTTGAAATTCTCGGAAAAGACGTTCGTTCTCTGAAAGCACTTTTGTCTTCTTAATATTTTCAATGTCTTTTCAATTTAATTTTTTTACTTTTTTATATTGGCATCTGAGCCGGAATCACACAGAAATCACTATACACATGAGTTTGAACGCATTGAAAAGCAAGCACGCACTGGATGTAATACATTGTACATTAACATAAACGTCAAATTACATTAGAATGATGTTAAAACTTGAATTGCCATTAATATGGCGATATATTTTCAAACCTTTGACGCCGTGCATTAGGATGACATTCGTCGGCACAAAGCTAACTGACGGTAAGCAGACATTGTAGCAGGTGGCTTGTAGCGTTGTATCTGTTCGTGCAGCCAAAAAAGATCTGGTTGAAAATATTTTCTTCACCAGAGCCGTACAGTGCGTGTACGACCACAGCAATACGATGTAGACGCTTCCTGTCACCCGTAGTTTAATGTAAAGTGCATTCTGGTGTTTTTGAGTCTTCTGGAGCATCGACGATTCTCGTGCCCAAAAGTAAGTAATCAGTACTGGGTTCACTTTGGCATTGTATTTACCTGTTAATTTGGAGGCATCTTGCCATTCCGTGTTCCACTTCTCTCTGCTTATTGATTTAATACAGTTGAAAATATCTGTAGCTGGGAGTTCCACGTGTCCCCTCCCTCCGCCATAGGCAGCTGCTTTGTCTGAT
Source organism: Schistocerca gregaria (assembly GCF_023897955.1). Classification (NCBI taxonomy): domain Eukaryota; kingdom Metazoa; phylum Arthropoda; class Insecta; order Orthoptera; family Acrididae; genus Schistocerca; species Schistocerca gregaria. The sequence goes on from NC_064927.1 coordinate 108,097,380, forward strand.
TTATCTATTGTTTCATTGCCACGAACGCCACAGTGAGCCTTGAGTCAGCACATGGTAACTTTCCGATTCCTAGTCATGATCTGTAATAGCAGATTCACGATGTTACTTTCTATTGGATGGCTGAGTTGTCCGCTGTACATATGTCTTAATAGTCCAGCGCTGATCTGGTATCAGCAAGGATAACGAAATCATAGCCCAAGTACTCCTGGGCATATCGAGGGGCTCGTAGTGCAGCCGAAAGCTTGCCTTTTGCAATCTTTAGTTTTTTAGGTAGCCTGAAATTCATTTCACTATGCTGCTATTCCAGTTAAAAAAAAAAAAGAAAAGGGGAGGGAATATTGGTGGTTAACGACCCATCGACAGCTAGGACGTCGGAGACGCAGCACATTCTGAAATCATATACTGCATTTTGTAAGGTATTCGGGAGAAACTGCAGACCCATACAACAATTTAGAAATAATCTGAAGTAGGGTGAAGCGCAAGAGAACTATCTGGAAGAATTACCGTTCAGGGAAAGGGTACGGATGTATGGTGGAACAGTGTGCGTTTGAAGATCTTTAGCGCAGCAGATCCAGAGATGCTGAAAACGACAGTAGATAATTAAGTTATGGAAGAGTAGTTATTTCCAAATAGGATTACATCAGATATTGCACAGAACCCACAGGGAGCGCAGCGAAGGAGTCCGTGATTTCAAAATGAAATATCTCGAAAGTTAAGATCGATAGATTTGTGCAACAAAATATATGTTTATTGTGAAAACTGTAAGAATTTTATACAGAAGTCATGCAGAAGTATCAAAATAGAAAAGCTTGTAACAGAGGCCGCTGTAAGCTGTGCAGCTCGTATGGTACCAGCTTGCATAATTAAAATCCTCCTCTGCGAGCAGTCTTTGCAATTACATCACAACTTTTCTGCAATGTCAACCAACTGCAGTAAGCGGTCGGTCAAAGAGACAATGGAATTTGTAGTCACATCGTGAAGTATTTCAGCGGAAAATGATGCGGAAGCCACACGGATCGCCGATTCAACTCGTCCATTGTAGTGCTATGTTCCGATAGACAATATCTTTCAATGTGTCATACAAAAAGTAGCCAGAAGGATTCATATTGGGCGAATATGAAGGTCAATCCATCACTGTGCCAGTAAATTTGCAATAATACAACGCAGGTGAAAGCGTCTTCCATCTGTCAACCAGATGCTGGCTACATCATTGTCAGTCATTAGGAGAATCTGGTTCACTAAGTTAGCCCTCTGTCGCACAGGTCGTACAGGTGCGGCCTGGTGGCTTTGGAGTTTGATTGGAAATGTGTGAAGGCTCTGTCCCAATATTTTCAGGGTATTCGTATGCTTAAAACCAGTCTCTGCTGCAATTCTGACGACGAATATCCTTCGGTTTTGCTGAATAAATCTAGAAACTGTGGCGATTTTTTGATGGGTAATCCAGTTTCGCTACCTTTCCGTTGGAATTTGGCGAAGAGCTTGCAAACGTTTTTCACATCGGGTCCTATTGCTCCACTAAATCGTGTTTGCAAACTGCGGACTGTTGCCGTAGAACTGTATTCTGACCTGTGCCATTACACCAACAGAAACACATTGTTTAATGGATAACATGATTTCAACCTCTTCCTTCGGTACGCTAATCCGGTTTCACCTTTCGACGGTGGAATGATCGATTTAAGCTGTGTCACTCTAATTATGGACACTACACATTTCGATTACTGGGCCATCTGTTAGAAATTTTTTGAACTATTTCCAGGCTTCTGTATAACATCTGTATAAAATTCTTACAAATTTCGCAATAAATACACCATTTGTTGCATTCGTCTCCCGATTTCAATTTTCGAGATATTTAAGCATGAAATCAGAGACTCATTCGCTGGACTCCCTACTTATATGTGAGTATAATAAAGGTAATTGCAAAAACATTGCGAAAAAGCAAAATACTTACTTCATACGAATGTCGATGAAGTGGCGTCAAATCGAAAGACTTGCACCAGGCGAACGGTCTACCCGACGGGAGGCCCTCGTCACACGCCATTATTATATACGACTGACGGTAGAAGGTAATGAAATAGATGTTCCGAAAGAAAAATCAGTACAAAAATATTCAGCAAGAATTGCAAACAAGCTACAGTGAAATACCTGCGGATAAAATGGAAACAAGTCAAGAAGAATGTGGTCGACAGATGAACTGATTCAGTATACAGAAAAGTCAAAATACATTTTAGGTAATTTAATGTGATAAAAAAAGAAAGAAATCGAGAGAGCTTTGAAAAGCTCACTAAAAATTCGTCCAAGTTCTACCTTGGCAGCTTCCGGAAGCTGGACTACCTGTGCCAGTGACAAGTAGTCTGCCAGGTAGTGGGAAATGCTGAGCGAGCTGTGGCAAACACCGAAGTTATCACATTATCACAGCACAAGGGAACGATTCAGCAGCCATGTCTGCAAGAGAAGCATAATGACGTCATGGAAGTCCAGAGACACCGTCTTACTAGTACCAAAGCAGAGTTTCGTAAGGAAAGCTAGGTACAACGCAACAATAAGCATTCAGGTGTTGAGCCAGCAGAAAAGAGTCTTTGAAAGGTGAAACTACCAATGTCTGAAGTCACTAGGAGAGCAGATAGCGAGGAAAAATACAGGATACGTAATGCCATAGCCATCTCCACCGCCGCTCAGTGCACAGGAATCGCCGACATGAACAACCTACTCTTATTAACAAAAGTTTCATTGCTGATTGCTGAGTAGTGATTGTCGACTGCCCAATGAATAGTCTCAGCTCTTGATCAGTTGCAGCTATGCACTGAGAGGAGATGCTATAGAGGTCGATCGTCAGCACACTTGCTGTCTTCGATCGTCTGTGGAACCAGGAGTGCAGTTGTTCTGCCAGCTGCACTGTCAACCTCTGAAGCAACAATGATGGGACGCAGAGGCAGCCATCCCCCTGCAGGCCTGTTGGGGACTTCACCTGCACGATCTGGTCGCTGTCCGTCATCCCCCTTCTAGAGAGAGGGCACTGCTGCTGCTGCTGCTCATCCCATCCCTGTGGCAGACACTGATGCTACCAGCATCTGTCTCCGATATGGGGGATGAGAGGTGCCCCCTGTTAGCTAGTGAATATTTCAGGTCGATCTGGATCGCGGCGCCTGACTAGATTTTCGACGTCAGCGAGAGCACTTTGCCCGGATTCCGTGGGTCGACGGCCGCCCGCCCGCCTACACTTACTTCGCTGTGCTGGTCGTACTGTGACCCGAGCGCACGCTGGCTTTCCTCTGCTGAAGAGGCGCTGTTCCGCCGGCCCGACTGTGACGCGGCGCTTTGGAAAACAGTCCTGTGTTAATGCCCAATAAACGCGATGTTGTCAATGAATTTTTGTTGGTCCTCTCGAGCGGAACTAGGTCCTCACTACTGAATCCCACCCGCCTCTCTCTTGACGACCGTTACAGTAGGTAACGTTCTTTCTGAATTTCTAAATTAACCTTGAGAAATGGCAACCAAACAATTTCCTGGACTTTTATTGGTATATAAAATATTCTATAATCCTTCAGGAGTCCAACCAGGAAAAAAATTATTTTTTCTTTCGATATTTGGGTCGATATAATTACGGCCAACTTCAAGGTGAAATGGTAACTGAATTCAAAACAACTTGGCGCAAATATGGTGGTTGGAACTTTAATAGTGGCATCTATTTATTTACTGCTCGTACAAAATAGATACGTGTTTCAAAGTATTAATGACCTTCAGAACTAACAATCCTGGAGGAAAGGATGTTGCTGAGACATGGCTTTGGCAGCCTGGGGTATGCTTCCAGAATGAAATCTTCACTCTGCAGCGTAAGATAGGAGACGAGGTACCGGCGGAATTAGGCGGTTAGGAGGGATAGCACAGCTGGTAGAGCACTTGTTCGCAAAAGGCGAAGGCCCCGAGTTCGAGTCTCGGTCCGGTAAACACTTTTAATCTGCCAGGAAGTTTCATATCAGCTGCATTCCGCTGCAGACTGAAAATTTCATTCTGTAAAAAAATAATGCTGTATTTGAAAAATTAAAATTGATTGCTGTAGCTGTTTAGGTAAAAACTAATGCTCTTAACGCCGATAAAACGAGTAGCCTAAAATTTATTGTGTTCAACTTTCTAAATAAATATTCTTTACATTTATTATTTTGCAAGTTGAAGAGTAAACCACATAATCCGAACATCCTGTGTATTTAACATTGTTTTGAAATTGCATAAAAAGTTCTCGGTTTACTTGCCGCGTCAAATTTGGACAAAATCCTAACCTTTCGGTGACTACCTCCGTCATCTTCGTCAGAGGTAAAACTGACTGTCGTGGACCGTTGATGCTTCCGCTTTTATAAGCATTGGACGGCTTCTCATTGGCTGGATGACGTCACGGTGAAAACGGCGTGTACCGAGGTGGCGGTCTTTATGTCCATAGATTTTGTTTGCGCGCTTTATCCAGCGTTGCTTGCACCGTCATCCATCGCAACAGGCGGAGAACTGCGAGGAATGTATGAAGTCGCCCTCTGTGTTCTTTCTTTATCAACTGCGCGCTTCCATGCATTGCTGAGTGCATAACCGGAGTTTCTGTTGAAAGTATTTTCACCGAGTCTAATTTCAACTGCTTCCCTGATGACAGAGTCCCAGTAGTTTGAAGCGTGAGCAAGTAGTGTTGTTTCATCGAATAAAATCTCATGTTTGTTTAACAAACTGTGCTCAGCCACCGCTGATTTTTCTAAGTACCTGTTCTTCAGGTGACGCTGATGTTCCACACAGCGATCGGCAACAATTCTTATAGACTGGCCCACATACTTTTTGCCACACTCTCAAGGATGCTGTAAATTTCTTTTATTTTTAGTGTTATAGCTGTGACGGGATTTAATATTCCGTTCGTAGTTACGATACAGAGACTCTGTTGCAGCGCAATAACTTTTAGTCCCTTAATTTATTTCGTTTATATTGTTTACTATAAAACAGTACATTTATTCGGCGACTGTTTGTTTAGAAAAAGAAATACAGAGAGCAAAGTGAGTAGAGTTTTACTGAAATTATCTCATAGTCGCACAGCAACAGCGTATAAGTTCGTTATAGAGACGTTATATTTTGGAGTAACTGTAGGCTGTAGAATTGTATCTTGTTTTTAGCTCTACATTTTGTACATCTGGTGTATCTCCTATTATTCATGTACTATACGAGGATAAAAATGTTTATGCTGCATGTTGTTGGCCACTGGAGAATAGACATGAAAGATAACAGAGACAATAAACAGTTTTTTAAAGTACCGGTACACACAACTATGAGAGGTATTCCACAGATGTGACACATCTTACACTAATTGCGAAATAATGAAACGTAGTCAAAAACACAGAGAGTTACACTTACCAGATGATCAGGAGTGGCTCGTACTGTTTGAGAAACTGCAGTCGTAAATTGTGCTACCCGGCAGTCTTACTTGAAAATGGCCGGTTCCATACGGACTCGAATGGCGGGAGCATACGACATTTGAAAGTCCGCCATCTGCACGAGTAGGGAGTCCGCTGACCAAGGAATGATGGAGCTGCTTCTCTGAGTGCTTGTCATTTGTTTCTAGGTCTGAGTACACCTGGAATCCACATTCCAGCCAGTCACCAACAATACCTAGCAGCTTAAAACGATACTGCCAGTTAGGATAATCTACTTGGCATATGATGGTGGGGTACCCTGGAAACCTGACGTACAACTTTTCGTCCAGGCTACGGAAACGACATTTCACTTAACCTTCCTCATTAGGGCGCTGTATTCTCAGATGGAAATATTCCTCTGGTAGCTGTGAATCGGTAGTGCATCTGACTTCGCTGTCGCTATAGACTAATTTTCGGTCCCCTTCGGAAACGAAAACTCGTGGTAGACGTTTCAGCATCAGTTTCAAATCAGCGTGTGATGTAGCATTTCTTTCTAACGAACACGTGTAGAACGACCTGGTGTATGGCAATTTGAGAATGAGGTCGGCTTTCAAACGGTCTCCCCCTGCCCAGTCGCCATCCATCTCCAGCTCGCAAATGAGAGGCGGAGCAGCGGGCATGAAGAAGATGAGGGCGTCCTCGGGGCCTGGAGGGAATGTGCTGGAATCTCGCCTGCTGGATGTATTCTGTGGCGTTGCGGCCGCTGGACACTGCCGCCATCGTCAGCAGCAGGAGGCTGCAAGCCCAGCCCGAGAAATTCATGGCGCACTGCACTCCGACACTGCTCCCTCCTCAGACTGCGCTGTGTAAAAACACCGCGCCCAAACGCCACATCCGTGCCTCACGGTGTGTTCTGTTTCTCGGATTGGTCGCTCGCGCAGTAATTAAACAAGTGTTGCGGTGACGTCACCACATCTGCTGCGACGGCCGTGATCCGCTCTGACTGCTGTCTCCCAGGCTCAGAGTGTCTTTTCCTGTTTCCTGTTTGCCACTGACAGGTGTTCACGTATCGCTGCTTGTCGACAGACGCAGCTGATTGAATTCAGTGGCATCCTCCTCCAACAATAATCATTTCTAAATCTACTGAATATTCTGGAAGTCACTTGCTGCGGATAGCGGTCAGCGCATAGCGAACCACAAACTTCAGCCTCCAACCAGCCCACTCTTTCGCCGTCATAACCCTTAACGCCAGCAGATCCTCGTGAGAACGATTGTGGTAAGCTTAGTGATGAAGCAGGAATTTCTCAGATTATGTTTTCTTTTGAAGTCTCTGATTTTTTAGAATAATTTTTTTCCATAATGCATACTAGCACTCTGGTATTTTCTAATAGTAGACACGGTTATGTATCTCTGAGGCGCTCTTTCGATACCTAAAACAATACGAGGTGAAAAATTTCTTTTCCCTCCTCACTATTAACACTATTTGATAAACCTTTCGTAACAATAGTCCGAACTGAATATGCTCAATTCGTGAGCGAATTAAATTTCCTTGAGATTTTTGTAACGTATCTTATTTAGAATCTGCCTCTTCTGCAGCTAGCACCGTATCGTTTATCCACCTTAAACTACTGTGAACGACTATCTTGCGGCTGTGGCCTTCCAGCAACTCTTCAGCAGACGTCTAGTCACACAGTAATGATGAAAGACTTCTTTCCTATTCCATCTTCTTTTTTACCAGGACAGATTTTACATGCAGGCTTTTTGGAAGCATTCGTATCACACGAATCAGAAATACAAGATACACTCTAAGACAAAAAATAACGAAGCACCATGAACGAGTCATCTGAACGGGAGAGAAATCAGTTGATGGGATGTACACTTACAGACAAATAAATTGTTGCAAGTGCAGAAAAATTGCATGATTTATTCAAGAGAAAGAGCTTCACAAACTTTGCAAGTCAGTCACTCGTTGGTCCACCTCTGGCCATTATGCAATCTATTATCCGACTTGGCGTTGATTGACAAAGTTGTTGGATATCCTCGTGAGGAATACCTTACCAAACTCTGTCCAAGTGCCACCTGGCGTGTTAGATCTTCAAAATCCAGAGATGGCTGGAGGGACATGCTCATATTGCTCTGAACGTTCTGAAATGGGGAGAGATCCAGCGACCCCGCCTGCCAAGGTAAAGTTTGGCAAGTTCGAACACAGTAGAAACTCTAGCTGAAACGCAATCCCTTGGTGGCTTGCCATGAAGGGCAACAAATCGGGGAGCAGAATATCGTCGACGTATCACTGTGTTGTAAGACTGGAAGATGACAACCAAAGAGGTCCTGCTGTGAAAAGAAACGGCACCCCGGACCGTCACTCCGGGCTGTCGCGCCGTACTGCGGTCGACAGTCTGGTTGGCACTCCACCGCTGTCAGGGCGTCTCCAGGCACGCCTACGGTCGTCATCGGCGCTGAGTTCGAAGCGAGACTCATCGCTCAAGACTGTTCTACTCCGGTCAGTGACATTTCCGGCTGAAGACGTGAGTGGAGACTTCCCAGACACTGGCGAAATATCAACCTGATTGTCGCCCGCCGTACTGGCCGACAACCAAAAGTTACTGTCTGGGGTGATGTGCCTTTTCATAGCAGAACCCTTTTGGTTGTCATCCGCGACAGTCTTACAACACAGTGATGCGTCGACTATATTCTACTCCCCGATTTCTTGTCCTTCATGGCAAGCCACCATGGGATTACATTTCAGAAAGGTAATGCCAGCCCACACACGGTTAGAGTTTCTACCACTTATCTTCGTGCTTGCTAAAATTTTCATGGATATTAATGAACGGTTTAAAGCCAACTCACTGACATTAAACTTCCAAAAGTCTCACTATATGTAATTCAGAACCTGTAAGAGGTTTCCACCCAGGATATGCATAAAGTATGAAGAAGAGCAGATAGAAGAGGTTGACAGTCTTAAATTCCTGGGACTACAACTTGATAACAAATTCAGTTGACAGGAGCACACCACAGAACTCCAGAAACGCCTTAACAAATCTGTATTTGCAATTCGAGTGTTAGCAGACATAGGCGACATAAAAATGAAAAAGCTTGCGTACTTTGCCTACTTTCATTCCATAATGTCATATGGTACAATATTTTGTGGTATCTCTTAAGGTCAAACAAAAGTTTTCCGAGTCGAAAAGCGAGTAATACGTATTATTTGTGGAGTAAATTCACCAACGTCCTGTAGAAACCTCTTCAAAGAACTGGATATACTAACTACTGCCTCTCAGCATATTTACTCCATAATGAAATTTGTCCTAAATAATATATCTCTTTTTCCAACAAACCGCTCAGTTCATACATACAATACCAGGAACAAAAATGATCTGCCCAAGGACTTAAAAGCACTTACTTCAGTTCAAAAAGGGGTCCACTACTCAGGAACACCCATCTTCAATAATTTGCCAGCAAACATAAAAAAATTTAGTTATAAATAAAAATCAGTTTAAAAGGAGCCTGAAGACTCACTAGTGGACAACTCCTTCTACTCCACTGACGAGTTTTTTAATAGAAACAAATGGTGTATCGTATATATTCATATTATTAGTATTGTTATTTCAGCTTTTAAAAAAAATCTTGACATGTTCTACATCCACGAGGATCTCCTCAGCACGGATCTGTGGAACGAAAAACTAATCTATTCTAATTTAATGTAATTCTTGAGTTTGCAAGTCGTATATTGGTCAGACGATGCGTACCGTCGAGGATCGATGCCGTGAACACCAGAGGCACACTCGACTGATGTATCCGAGCAAGTCGGTGGTCGCTGAACATTGTTTGTCGGAAAATCACGCTATGGAGTATGACCGCACGAGGATTCTGGTACAGACGTCGAGATACTGGGACAGCGTTGTTAGAGAGGCCATCGAAATTCGCACCAATGACGACCTCATAAACCGTGACTGTGGCTATAATCTTAGCAAGGCTTGGGAACCAGCGATTGGGTTAATCAAGAGTAAATCGAGCAAACGCATAGTTGTGACGACCACGGCGGACAGAGCCATCACACCGACATCATCTCAGACGCCGTCGCAATCTGTTCCACCCCGCTCCCGTGGCGCGGGGCACGGACGGCGGAGGGAGCGCGCCGCGGGCGGAGGGTATTTAAATCGGCCGCCGCCGCGAGCGTACCCAGATCCCCCTGAGCAGTCATAGCGTACGGATCTCCGTGCCGGCACGTTCACAGGAGCTCAGTCCGTCAGTTCACCTGATGATGGCGACATGTTTCATCGCCGAAATATTGTGCCCGTTGGACACTATAGACCGGCAGTACACCCGTGGATATTTTGATAATCTAATGTAATCTAAAACTTACGATGGGGACCAAGGTCACCTGATCGTTCCCAGTATCATAGGTACCATCCGACTTTTGCGTAAAGATTTTAAAGAAGCTACAGAAAACCGAATTCTGGATGGCTGGACGTGGGTTTGAATCCTGGTCGGTCCCAACATTCGGGGCTAAGGTAACGATATTACATGTGTAGCATTTCCCCGGTGCAAATATATATAAACAAAAAAATCGATTTAACAAGGGATTTAGTATAAAAAGCAATCTGTGTAAAAATTACATGTTGTTTCTGTATTAATAATATCTGTGAAAACCCTCCTTCTGTTAAAAAACTACTTATATGTCGAGAGAGTGAGTGTGACACGCGAGAGCCTTCATGAGACACTGCGATAACCCTCGAGGGGTATCATTTCATGCGTGCCAGCGAAATCACGACACATATTCGATATTATACGGTGTGAGACATAATTATGTGAACACGTTTCGAGGGAAAACACTCATAATACAAAGAGCAACCTGACTGCCATCACAATTAATGCACTCCAACCAACGTTCGACAGTACAGTTTAGTGCCAGAGGACACATTTATGGAGAAACATTGGATATCACAGCTTCGATTCTGTCCCTGAGTTCTTCGAGGTCTCTCGTTTTTGGGCTATACATGAGCTCCTCTATCTTACCCCATAGCCAGCAATCAAAGGGTGTGAGATCCGAAGAATAAGGAGACCATAACAACGGTCAAAAAATGGTTCAAATGGCTCTGAGCACTATGGGACTCAACTACTGTGGTCATTAGTCCCCTAGAACGTTTTCTTGTGACATGAAAATAATTTTGTAGAAAGCTCTCACACTCTGGGAGTATATTGCTGGAAATATCAAAAGCAACATCGGCAGCATTCGTTATCTCACTTCGATAGTGTCTCCTACGAGATCTCACCACATATGGCGAACGACAGTGTGTCGTAACGACAGATGAACTGTTGTATTTAGGCGCAGTGACCAGTGTACACTGGCTAATACCTACTAGTGCAAATAATAATAATAAAACGAGGGTTGAATTTTACAAATTTGGATAGGATAAGGAATTGCACCTTATGCATGACCCCTTTTCAGTTTGGTTTCACCCAGACAAGTTTCAGGGCTTTTTGTGCTATCTTCATTGGGTTACTTTATTTTCTTACTTACGTGAAGATATTTTGTATTTATGTTGGTAGCTAATCTGCTACACAATCTACAACTTGTCTTGGCTTCGATGTTGTAGTGTTTTCAAACATGTCTCAAAATTCGTAGAAAGTGCATTGTCAAACGACCATAAGTCACAAATATCGGCGTATTCATCTCGACAAAACATATGAGACAATACTACAACACCAAAGCCATGACAAATTGTAGACTGTGTAGCAGACTAGTTACCAACATAAATACACAACAGCTTCATGTAAGTAAGAAAATAAAAGAACCCTTAAAGGTAGTACAAAAAGTGCTTAAACAAGTCTGGGTAAAACAAAACCGAAAATGTGTCTAGCATAAGGCGCAATTCCTTGTCCTATTTTAATAGCAACTGTGGACATAAGAAGAACTGCGACACCACAAGATTATTATTTACATATTTGTTTTGCAACGCTTTGCTGGTAGACAGTACATAGGCTATGATACAAAATGTCTGTCATTTTTCATTAGCGCAAAATATATTGGTAAGCTTTCCTTTTTCACCTATTAGTCTTGATCATTAATTACAAGTGAAACTTCCTGGCAGATTAAAACTGTGTGCTGGACTGAGTTTCGAACTCGAGACCTTTACGTCTCGCCGGCAAGTGCTGTACAATCTGAGCTACCCAACCACGACTCACGACCCGTCCTGACAGATTAAATTCTGCCATTACCTCGTCTCCTACCTTCAAAACTTCACAGAAGCTCTTCTGCGAACCTTGCAGAACTAGCACTCCTGAAAGAAAGGATACTGCGAGACATGGTTTAGCCACAGCCTGGGGGATGTTTTAATCTGCCAGAAGGTTTTATATTAGCGCACAGTCCCCTGCAGAGTGAACATCTTATCCTGGATAAATTAGAAGTGGTTAGAAGCTGTGCTTAGGAGTATTATACCTCTGCAGTTTAAATGCAGTTATGTTCCCTTTCTTGTATATAGGAATTATTATTCCAGTTTTATTGTTATCTGGCATAGTTTCTGTTCCCCATATATCTGATATTAATGTGTGCAGTTCCTTTATTACAGCCTCACCACAAGTTTTTATTAATGCAGGGGTTATGCTGTATTCCCTAGGTACTCGATTGTCACTTTGACTTATGCGCAGCCTGGGAGACCTCTTATAGTGTTGGCTTTCTTGCCACATTGGTTTCATTGTCTGCTTCCAGCTCCACTCTTTCCTCCCCTGAAGCTGTCTCTTCATCTTCTAGGCTGGTGCTTTGTGTATCTTTGAAATACTCTGCCCGTATTACCACTATCTATTGTTCCTTCCTTATCATTATTATCAATATATTATTTTTTGCAATTTTTAAACTTTTTTAATTTCAGCCCCAGATTTCTTTTCCGTCACCAAATTGTGTCCTTTTTGTCCCTCTCATTTTTTATCAGCTTTCTTTTTATTTATTACTGCCTTTGTATTGGCTACAGAACCACCAGCTAGTGAACCGATAGTTGCTAGATATGATTATGCAGCCAGTAGTAATGGCGAAAATCGGTCTTCATATTTTGTTAATCAAGAATCTTCTTTCTTTTCCAATAGATATTCATCGATTTCGGTTTTGTTTTACCACTAAGTAGCAAAGTATAATCAATACTGAAGTTATTAATTTATATTGATGAAAAATTATCAAAGTTTTCACAAACCCCATCGATTTTCATCGACAGCTAAACCAACAACAGCTGACACAGTCTTAATACAGAGTCCCATTCCTAATTTTCGTTTTCCGTAAATTGTTCCTCCGACTGCAGTTGCCGTCGATTTTTCACAAAGTGAAGCATCTTTAAAATACATTCTTTCTTTTGCAAGTAAGTCCTTTATCTGCTTCATACCTTTTTCCCCAACTCTTTATTATCTCAACAGGTAATATCATGCTTTTTATAAGGTTCGTCTAATGGATCAGCAGCTCCTTTATCACCTCTGGATAATCTTTCTTCTAATTTTGTTCCAGGGTCACAGTACATTTATAATTAGGAAGATGCGTTTCAAACGGTAATTTGCTAATCAAAGTATTTACTAATCCTTTTCCATATTTTTCACTTTTCCGAAATGTGGGAGGGATATTATTCAAAAATCTAATCAGGTATAGAATTCCTTTTGCATTGTTGATGATGAAATCGGTAAATTTATTAGTAACGTTTTAGTTATTCCAACATTTTCAATATGATAATTTTTATTTCCAGACAATTCTTCACCATAAACTACTGACAATTTATTGATTAAATGATGGACATCATCCATCCAGCCATACGTGATTTGTTTTTCCGAATATTTCTTTATTAGACCTTGACCTGTTTTTTCATCTAAACTTGATTTTGTATCAATTATGTTTTCTCTAATTAAGTTTAAAATACTCATCAATAATTTGTTTTATCAGTGCTAGAGTACCCATGTCGCCACTGTAGTGTCTTGAACCACAAAGGAGTAAGCGAGAGGACGTTGCAAGGGGCTAGTGTCCTCTTTTTACAACACAGATGCGCACGTGGATTAATGTAGTTCTTTATTTACATGAACATTTACTTATCTGGTATACAGTCTGTGTGTTGTGATACATGCTCATTTGTAATAGTTCTCTTGCAGACAACATCGGTAATCTTGCTATTACAAACTTTAATCTCAGTGTTAGTTAGCCGTGGTGCTGCTCTCGGGCGCAAGACGCTATCGATTACTCCTCTGGTTGAGATTGGCACTATGTGCGATCACGAGCGCCTCCTGTCGGAGCGGGTCCTAACGAGGGAGTGAGTGTGAGTACGGGAGTCTGAGGCGGACAGCAGGGGAGAACGGACATTGCGGTCGCACTCTGAGGCGACAATAGAAGAGTTGTTGTGCACGGCCGAGAAGGGAGCGTTGAGCAAGGCGGCAGTCAGCATCGCTTTCCGGGGGACAGAGTGCAGACACCAGCTCCGGGAGCAGTGCTCCGGTTCGTGGACGTGACGTGGATCGTATTTTGGCGCAGTATAGTTTGCTTGGTACGCATCTGCTGCTCCCTTTATGCCCACGTGTTGTTCTGTCCGTATGCTCATTGCCAAGGTTACGCTCGGCTGCAACAGTGGCTTGTGCTTTACGTGCATGCACCCTGACTCATTTGTTTTGCTGCAGGCAGCTGTAATTTCAGATATTTTTTTCGTCGCGGTTGTCTTAGCCCGGTGGTGCTTAGTATCCGAGAACAAGACAGCTAACGTGTGACCTGTTGTTTTAGGTTTTGGAGTCCTGTTTGGGCAACCTAGTTATCACGCACACAAATGTACTGCTGCCGAGTGAGGTTAGTCCTAATCTTGTGGAAGTGAGCTTTCAGTGACTGGCTCGTCTGCAACTTAATTAATTTAACCTTTGTGGTGTGGTGTATTTTGCTTTCAATGGTGGATTTCTTGTCATTCATTTGTGTATGTTTCGCCGTTAATGATAACTGTGAGTAAGATAGCAAGGTCTTAAACAGTTGCCAAAAATACAGTCACGAAAAGCAAGCCCTTGAATTTGATATCTTGTTTATCGGTCTGGTGAAAACTTATGCCAAGTTTACTAATTTCCGCCTGTGGTCCGGAAGTTAGTTTGAAGGTAAATCCGTGGGTAAATCTTTACTGGACTTAACTGTTAACTGATCTTGCGTTGAACTAATGCCATTATTAAATCGTTTCTTGTGTGCTATAAATTGTATTACCATAGACAAGGAGACAGGGCACATTATGCGGCACGGTTGCTGCTTTGCGCGTGGCGTCTTGCCGCTCGCTATCATTTCCCGCATTAGTACGAGCGGCGACAGATTTGTTTGCTCGCGGTTGTATGGCCGCCAGTCAGCTGTGCCTGCTCCCGCTTCAGGGTATGCCATGTTTCGGAAGGCGTACGTCGACTTTGTCACTGTTACTCCTGTGTTGCTGTCGGTCGCTTACCGAAACGTTAGTCTGTTTTAGCACGGTGGCCACTGGGTCATGACGATGTCGGTTGATGACCAGTGTTGGGACGGTCGTCCGCTCTGAGTGGCTTCGCTCGCTTGGACTCGGCAGTTATCTTCTGGTTAAACAGATTAAACTTGTTTATTTGCTGTAAATTCCTAAGTAGTTTGTGAGAAAAGCTGTAACTCAGCTTTTCATGATTTTACACAATTCAAGCATTTTGGTAAGGCATTTTCCTATCTATGTTTTATTTAAATGAGAATTCTTTATTGGGGTTATTCACCTGTTGAAGCTTAACATAAAATTTGTAGCTTAGCTTTCATGATTTTACCTAATTTAAGCATTCTTGTAAAGCAGTCCTTTATCTTCGTTTTATTGATTGGTGATTCTGTATTGGGGTTATTCACTGGTTGAAGGTTAACATATGTTTGTAACCAAGTTTATGTCCTTGCTTAATTGAGATTTGTTAAGAGCCTTTATTGCTGGAAGATCATTAAAGCTTGGGTGCTTGTAATTGTGAATACTGTTGTCTGTCTATGTTGTGGGCTACCCTTCCACCGCCAAGCTGTCCTATCTACCAGTACAGTTAGTCCCACTATCATCCCTCATATGGTCACTGTGAACTGTCGTAACCTGTGATGTGGACTGAGGCTGCTCTGTTAATGTGCCGACAAGCACCAAAGTCGATTAGTAAGTCAGTGAGACGCTCGAGTAAGCGGCCGCGACCTAAGTACATGCTGTCGAGAGGGCGTTGGCGGCGTGTTGCTTGTCGGTGTGTCTGGCCTCACTGATGATAAGTGCGCTTGATCCAGCCCCTACCACCAACCTTCGAGCTTCATCTTTGGCGACCAGTGTGCTAGCGACAGCTAAATCTAGCACATTCCTCCGTCCCTGTAATGCCAGACGGTCGACATGTATGGAGGATGCAAATGATAACGGGTGAGGGAGGCAGGATGCTGGGGACAGAGATGAGCTAGCAACCCTGACTGGTGGACGGCATTCTTTCGACCCTACCCTGCAATATGGCTTGTGACGCAAAGGGAACATCCTTCGGAAGACTGCTGCCAGGGCACACATCCAGGCCTGAGAGCGTGTCCTGGAGCGATGATGGCGACAGCGACGGAGAAGACGGCTCCACGTCTGTGGGGTCGGCGAGCGGGGGTGGTGGGCGGGGGCACACCGTCCATCTGCCCCTCCTGGGTCTCTGCAAAGACCACGCGGTTCCGTGAGTCCGTGAGTAATAGCAGCAGAATCACGGGGCAGATGGCACACACGAATGTGGGTCTGGTGGCGGCGCTGCAAACAATCCGTACCTGCAATGAAGTACATAACAGAACCTGTACGTTCCTTTGTCACACCTCTTTTCCAGCGCCTTGTTTGCCATAAACAGCGAAAAGAACAAGATCGCGTGATGCAAAGTGATACCAGCGGACCATTGGCGGCACCGGGTGTTGCGCTGGGTGCAGGAAGTGTAGCAGCGTTCGATGGCGGCTGCCATGCAGATGTACCGCCGGTGATGGTCCGTCTTGTGGCTATAAGCGACAGGAGGCGAGAAAGTTGCTGCACCTGTTCCCGTGTGGGGGTGATGCGGACCTTGCCCATCTCTTCTTTAAAAGTGCGTAGGAAGTGTTCTACTTCTCTGTCGGACTGGGGAGAGGGGGGTGAAACGTAGCACTTGTTATATGACGAATGTTGGATAACGAGCTTTCAGAATCACGTAAAGTGAACTGTAGTCTCTTGTCTGACACAAGTACTCCTGGGAAAACTTTAATGCAAAATATGGAGGACAACGCTTGAATGGGCTATGTGACGTGGTAGTCTTCATATGAGGCAACGAGTGTTCCAAAATCGTCCTGCAAAGTCTACGTGCACTCGTTGCCGTGACGACTGTTAGGCCAAGCTGAGAATGTTTGTGGCGGAGCGGATTGGTTTTGCTCGCATGTGCGGCACTGCGACGTCACCTGTGAAAGATAATCTGGGCCTGAGAGTGCCCGGAATTTACAGCATTCCTTGCGAGTGTGGCAAAAATTATGTGGGTCAGTCTATAAGAACTGTTGCCGATCGCTGTGTGGAACATCAGCGTCACCTGAGAAACAGGTATCTAGAAAAATCAGCGGTGGCTGAGTACAGTTTGTTAAATAAACATAAGATTTTATTCGATGAAACAACACTACTTGCTCACGCTTCAAACTATTGGGTCTCTGTCATCAAGGAAGCAGTTGACATTAGACTCTGTGAAAATAATTTCAACAGAGACTCCGGCTATGCACTCAGAAATAGATGGCAGCGCGCAACTGATAAAGAAAGAGCGCAGAGGGAGACTTCTTACATTCCTCGCAGTTATCCGCCTGTTGCGATGGATGGCGCTGCAAGAAACGCTGGATAAAGTGCGCCAACAAAATCTGCGGATATAGAGGCCGCCAACTCGGTACGGGCTGTTTTCACTGTGACGTCATCCAGCCAATGAAAAGCCGTCTACTGCATATAAAAGCGGAAGCCTCACCGGTCCACAACAGTCAGGTTTTACCCTGACGAAGATGAAGGAGGTAGTCACCAAAAGCTTGGGATTTTATCCAAATTTGACGCGGCAAGTAAACCGAGAACTATTAATGCAACCATTCTATCGATCTTTCCATGTGGGTCAGGCAGTCAGGGAAATGGCGTCCCACGTGCCGTACCGCCAGCGCTGAAGCTGCTCTGCCACCTCTTGTGGAACGGAGCTGAGCAGGCGACCAATAAGCTTTCAGCACTCAGATAGTACAATTTTTAAGTGTAGCGGGAATGGCAGGCCGTTCATTCTCTCTGTTTCTGACCGCGACGCGCCACAGATCGACTTTATGAGATACCTCCTCCTGCGCAGGACGCCTGCATCCCTCTTCCTATAGAACACTTTCGTGTCAGTTACACCTCCTTCTCCTTACCCCTAAATTTCCAGCACATCATTTCGTTCACATTCCTAACTTTGTCACTCTGTACAGCCTTTGCACGCTCCATAATTTCACTAATTTTGTCTTAGTGCACCTTAGTGCATACATATGTACGCTTCTACAATATATTCCTATATTACTCACTTCACACATGTTTTTGAAACATCTCTCAGGACCTGTACATTACTTTTACAGGGAAATGGATAACCGTATGTCTTACTTTGGTGTACTATTGTAAGAAAAACATGAGAAAACACAAATCCGAATCCTTTAATCTATATTACCTACATTCAAAGAATTCGCCATATCCACCTAAATGATGCTAACGAGATATCCATTTCTCTTAAAACCATATTATCAAAATTTTCTCGTTGAAGGACGATTTCATAATGCCGTATATGTTATGTAAGGCATTCACAGTACAATGTAGCAATGTAGATGAGTAAGAGAAACAGGGAAAGAGGAGATTTAGTTCTGCTTTGACTGACATACAAACATAATAACACGAAAGTATCAATACAAGCTTAATATAAAAGCTCATCAACTGTTTCTCATATAATTTTTCCCTCTACCCCAAGCCAAATAAACTCTAATAGAAGAAAAACTCAGAAAAAAGTTTTAATGGTTTCAGTATGACACAAGTTACGACTGACCAGATTTGCAAAAAAGGTTATTAAAAGTATTTAAATTCTAAATACATATACTCCAATATTTTTACTGTTTCAAATGTAAATACAAAACGGTTTTAAGTAAAGGTATTTAAATACGAAATGCTAACCACATGTTCTCGAATATCTTTATTCAAATACCTTTATTCAAATAAAATAGCTCCAGCTAGTGGACAATTTACAAACCTTTTGTTTCACCGATTTTAACACTAATAATAGTTCGAATATATCATCTTTTATGTTGCACGTATGTGGCCTTATTATTATTCCACATAAGGCAAGTAGTCGTTCAACAGGAGCAGAATTTGGTAAAGAAGTATTATAAATATATTTTTTAAAAGTTTGATATCTCTTCAAGGAACCTAGACTATTATCGTCATCCTTAAATATTGTAGTGGTATCGAGATCTATTATAGTGTAGCCACTATCCCTGTCCACAAAAGAATCAGTTCTCAATCAGAACATAATAAACTTCAACCTTTTCTATATCAGACTGTCGAAAGTTCTTCCCATCTTCTCGTTCTTGTTTCTTCTTCTGCACTTCTGAAATAAACTGCTCTTTAGGGTACTCTCCGCTAGTTTTCGGCACCCATTTCAGCTTGGAAAAAAGGACAAATATCCTAATATGCCATCATTTGCTTTTGGTTTCTCTACATTATAGACTCTTTCAAAAAGTCTATAAATACCTTCTACATCACAGTGCGCAGGTTTATCCATTTGCAATCTGCTTAACAATTCGTTAGTTCTGGCAGAAGACACCCGTAGTAGGTATTTTTCTTCCTTTCTCATACCGTCAGCAAAATATTTAGAACAACTTATGTATTCATTAATAAACTGTATTTCAGTTTCCTTAAAAGCTCCTAATTTGAGTTTCGTTTAAGCATCCTTGAGTGTCAGTAGATCTTGAAAAGAATTGTAGTATGTATTCCATTGTGTTGAACATGTACAAGTAGGGGATTTTCCAGTTGCTATTAAGTAGGTTTCATAGCCTTAGAAGACTTTGAACAAAAACTTCAATTGTCTTCCTATGTTGATGTAAATGTGTCAGAAACTTTCTTGTATGGATTACTTCTAGATCTGGCCTCATACTTAGCTCTTGAAGTTGTTAAATGTAATGTGTGTGACGTTGCTTCCGCCTTCAGCCAGACCCATGGCGTTATCAGATCATTTGTGTGCGTTTTACATTAAAGCAACAATAATGATAAACACATAACATGTACTCAAGTCTTACAGACTTTTCTAATAATTAGGGTCATCGACATATTCACTCGACAGGTATACCTTTGGCGCTTATTGCGCCATTTGTATCTGTCGTGGATGAAAACTACGAAGTATGATATTAAAAATTTCAAGAGAATCATTTTGAATTTTACAAATTTCTATTTTTAAGTGTTTCAAATAACGTACGAAATGCTTTTCGAAAAATAATGTTTCAAATGCTGAATAAAAATAGGTATTTGCCATTTTGTATTTGCTTTACCGAATTTAAGCGCCGTACGGCTAGGCCAGCACTTGGATGGGTGACCGTTTGGTTTGTCAAGCGTTGTTGGAAAGCGGGGTGCACTCAGTCATTGTGAGTCCAATGGAGAAGCTACCTGATTGAGAAGTGACTGCTCCGGTCACGAAAACTGGCAACGGCAGAGAGACTGGTGTGACCTCTGTCCATATCCGCACCCAGTGGCGCATGTGGACTGGGGTTGACACGGCGGTCGGTCAGTGCCGATGGTTCCTCCTAGATCTGTTCGGACGGAGCTTAGTTTAGAATTTTACATGCGGGTAATGCCAGGCACCACAGATAAAAGAGAGTCGGGAGTACAAAACTTTGTTATTTTATTAAAAATAGTACCATTTAGAATCAGCGTATATATGTCATAGTTTAGGATGCACTCCTGCAATATGAATTAAATTCAAAAGTTCCCATCTATGTAGATGATCTTTTTATACCTACTAGACAATGTGAGGGGCACTGTCAGATACCTGGAGAACTATTCAGAGCACTTAATTAGGGCAGATATGACGCTGAAAATTGATGAATTAGAATCTGTAAAAGAAAGAATCATGGTTTTCGAACATTACGTTTCTCAAAAGGGAACTGAAGTGAATTCAGAAAAGGAAGAGCAATCAAGGAAGCACCTCATTCGAAAGATAAAAGGCAGTTAAAATCACAATTCATAATGTGGAAACTATATCGCGAATTCATACTGAATCAAGCATGCATTGTACAATCAGAATTTAGCAACGTTACGTTAGATCAACAGCATTTTACTATGGAGTCTCGATGACAGCAAGTATTTGAACAGATTAAAGGAACTTTAGCCAACGTCTTAACATTGCAGTGGCCTAATTTAATGTACCATCTTGTCTTGGACCAGAATCAGGTGACCGTAGGACAGCATGCCATCTATTTCAAGAAACACAAGAGAGTGGGGAGAAACAACAGGAAATAACATCGTTTTCAGTCATGATCTAACGACCTGCAAAGGGAATTACAATATTTTGAAACGGAAGCTCCGTCTGTTATGTAGGGTTTAAAGACAACATGCGGTAGTCGTCACAGATCGTAAAGCACTGAGATACTTGAAGGGACGACATTTCTTACATGGATGCTTGGTCAGGTAGTTATTGTTCCTGCAGCAATTACATACTGATATTATAAATGTAAAAGGAGAACACAGTGTGTTAGCAGATGCACTTCCGTAATGCCAAGAGATACAGAACTGGAAGATAACATACTAAAAACCAAAAGAAAATTCAAAATTATGTATTTCAAAGGGATTCCACATAAAGTCAAAATTAAAAGAATTATGAGAAGCTACACGTAATGAAAGAACAGGACACTTGTTTGAGAATAATACGAGACATAATTCAGCAAGAAGAAAAAAAATTCAATCACTACTTCATTCACAGGGAGACCCACTTCTGGAGAAGACAGGAGGAAGATTCTGACTGGACAATTTGTTGGCATGAAAAGTTTGTGGCTACACGTATGGCTGTTGTGATGCTGTTGGGGTCCGATAGTGTTTGGTAAAACTCCTAGTGTACCCAGTGGATCTACCCTCACAGCAGGGTGAGTGGCGGATGGTAATGCATTCGTGTCGCTCGAGGCGGAGGGCCAATGAGCGTGCTGACCATCCGTCCTCGCATATTCACCCTGTGAGTAAACAGGTGGGGGCCATTCCTTCAGCAGGGTCTCAGTAGGCAGACTTGGGCAGAGGTTAGCTGGGCCGCGGGATCTCCTAAATTATTCAGCTCCTTAGGAAGACATCACTTCCACCTAAAAAAAATGTTCACTCAGTATGAAACTTCCTGGCAGATTAAAACTGTGTGCCGAACCGAGACTCGAACTTGGGATCTTTGCTTTTCGCGGTCAAATGCTCTACCATCTGAGCTACCCAAGCATGACTCACGCCCCGTCCTCACAGCTTTACTTGTGCCAGTACCTCGTCTCCTACCTTCCAAACTTTATAGAAGCTCTCCTGCGAAACTTGCAGAACTAGCACTGCTGAAAGAAAGGCTATTGCGGAGTCATGGCTTAGCAAGAGAGATTCTGTAAAGTTTGGAATGTAGGAGACGAGGTTCTGGCAGAAGTAAAGCTGTGAGGACGGGGCGTGAGTCGTGCTTGGGTTGCTCAGATAGTAGAGCACTTGCCCGCGAAAGGCAAAGGCCCGAAGTTCAAGTCTCGGTCGGGCACACAGTTTTAATCTGCAAGGAAGTTTCATGTCAGCGCACACTCCGCTGCACAGTGAAAATCTCATTCTGGTTCACTTGGTATATCTGCCAGGGGCCCTTATCCGAGATGCAGATGCGATCTTGCCTGCGGCTATTGAGTGTGGAGGATGCAGTTGTGGCTCACACTATCACCAGTGATGCCTGTCGCGTGGGTTCTGATGCCATCCGCAGTTCATACAGGGTGCTGGCAGAGTTGATGAAGAATGCTGGTCTTGCGTGCAGAGTGCAAGCAGAGCTCGCAAGAAAAGCTGTTCCCAGAGTTGATTGGGGTCTTTTGGTTTGGAGCGGAGGAGAGAATCTCAACAAAGGCCAAATCTTGGTTGCACATTTCTGGACGTGCGTGGGGATTAGTAGAGCTAAGTTGACAGGAAGTCATGGGTCCCCTGTTGTACAGCTACTCCGGTAGGAGAATACTTGCGGACTGCACATCGGTTTTCTTATGCTAGACTGTAGGGACTCAAATGAATACTCGCCAACCAATGCGCATATAGCGTTATCAGACCGTGTTCAGGGTAAAGGCACTTCGACTATAAAAATTTATCAGTAAATTTGTCAGTGTTTTTCACATATTCCTTTTCTGTCTGATTCTGCGAAGAACCTCCTCATTCCTTACCTTACCGGTCCACCTAATTTTCAACGTTCGTCTGTAGCAAGCACATCTCAAATGCTTCGATTCTCCACACAGTCCATGTTTCACTACCATACAATGCTGTGCCCCAAACGTACATTCACAGAAATTTCCTCCTCAAATTAAGGCCTATGTTTGATGCCAGTACGCTCTTCTTGGATAAGAAAGACTTTTTTGCCAGTGCTAGTTGGTTTTTGTGTCCTCCTTGCTCCGTCCGTCATCGGTTATTTTGCTGCCTAGGTAGCAGAATTCCTTACCTTCATCTTCTTCGTGACCATCAATCCTGATGTTAAGTTTCTGGTTGTTCTCGTTTCTGGTCTTTCTTCAATTTACTTTCAAACCATATTCTGTACTCATAAGGCTGTTCATACCATTTAGCAGATCCTGTAATTCTTCTTCATTTTCACTCAGGATAGCAATGTCATCAACGAATTGTATCACTGATGTCCTTCCACCTTGAACTTTTATTCCAATCCTTAACCATCATTGCTTCTTCAGTGTATAGACTGAACAGTAGTGGCAAAAGACTGCATCCTTGTCTTACAAACTTTTCAATCCGAGCACTTCGTTCTTGGTCGCCCAGTCTTATTACCTCCTCCGGGCTCTTGTACATATAGTATATTACCTGTCTCTCCCTATCGCTTACCCCTATTTTTCTCAGAATTTCGAACATGTTGCACCATTTTACATTGTCTAACGCTTTTTTCCAGCTCGACAAACTCTATGAACGTTCCTTGACTTTTCTTTAGTCTTGCTTCCATTATCAATCGCAACGTCAGAACTGCCTCTGTGGTGCCTTTACTTTTGCTAAAGCCAAACTGGTCATCTAACACATCCTTAACTTTCTTTTGTATATTATTCCCGTCAGCAACTTGGACTGCTTTAGCTGTTAACCTGATTGGGCGATAATTCTCGAATTTGTCAGCTGTTGCAGTCTTCGGAATTGTGTGGATGATAGTTTTCCGCAAGTCAGATGGTATGTCACCAGACTGATACATTTTACATGTCAACGTGAATAGTCGATTTGTTGCAACTCCTCCCAAAGATTTTAGAAAGTCTGATGGAATGTTATCTATTTCTTCTGCTTATTTGATCTTGAGTCCTCCGCAGCTCTCTTAAATTCTGATTCTAATACTGAATCCCCTGTCTCTTTCAAATCGATTCCTCTTTCTTTTTCTGTCACATCAGACAAATCTTTACCCTCACAGAGACCTTCAATGTACTCTTTCCATGTATCCGCTCTCTCCTCTGCAATTAAAAGTTGATTTCCCATTGCACTCTAAGTGTTGTCATCCCTGCTCTTAATTTCACCGGAGGCTGTTTTGATTGTCTTATATGCCGAGTCAGTTCCGACAATCAGTTCTTTTTCGATTTCTTTATATTTTTCTAGAAACCATTTTGTCTTTTCTGCCCTGCAGTTCCTATTTATTTCATTTCTCAGCGACTTGTATTTCTTTTTTCTTGAATTTCCCTGATTATTTTTGGACTTTCTTTTTTCATCGATCACCTGAAGTATTTCTTCTGTTACCCATGGTTTCTTCGAAGTTATCTTCTTTGCACCAATGTTTTTCTTCCCACCTTTTGTGATTGCCCTTTTTAAGGATG
Source organism: Schistocerca gregaria (assembly GCF_023897955.1). Classification (NCBI taxonomy): domain Eukaryota; kingdom Metazoa; phylum Arthropoda; class Insecta; order Orthoptera; family Acrididae; genus Schistocerca; species Schistocerca gregaria. The sequence goes on from NC_064927.1 coordinate 108,121,743, forward strand.
TCCACTCCTCTTCTACTGTACTGCCTACTGAGCTAATCCCTACTGCTGTATCTGTAGCCTTAGAGAACTTCACGCGTGTCTTGTCATTCCTTAGTACTTCCGTATTCCACTTCGTTGCGTATTGATTCTTTCTGACTAATCTCTTAAATTTCAGCCTACTTTTCATCACTACTATATTGTGGTCTGCTCCTGGGTATCCCCTACAGTCCAGTATCTGATTCCGGAATCTCTGTTTGACCATTATTTAATCTTACTGAAAGCTTCCCTTATCACCAGGCCTCTTCAATGTATACCTCTTCCCCTTATGATTCTTGAACAGAATATTCGTTATTACTGGCTGAAATTTATTACAGTACTCGATTATTCTTTCTCGTCTCTTATTCCTTGTCCCAAGCCCACATTCTCCTGTAACCTTTTCTTCTACTCTTTCCCTTACAACTGCATTTCAGTCCCGCATGACTATTAGATTTTCATCTCCCTTAGGGCACTGTATTACCCTTTCGATATCTTCGTGTAGTTTCTCTATCTCCTCATCTTCAGCTTGTGGCGTCTGTATGTATACCAGAACTGTAGTTATCGATGTTGGTTTGTGTCGATTCTGATAACAACAACCTGTTCACAGTAACACACTTTCTGCCCCATTCCTCCTATTCACAGCGAATCCAACTCCCGTTATACCATTTTCTGCTGTTGTTGATATTACTCTATACTCTACCGACCAGAAATCCTTGCCGCTTCCCTGACCCCTACTGTATCTAGACTCAACCTTTGCATTTCCATTTTCATATTTTCTAGTTTCCCTACCATCTTCAAGCTCCTTGCATTCCACGCCCCTTCTCGTAGAACATTATCCTTACTTTGGTTAGTCAACATTTTTCTCATGGTCACCTCCCCCTTGGCAATCCCCTCTCGGAAATCCAGTGTTGTCACTTCCTTTGCAGCCTCATGTCGTTTATCGCTGCTGATTCTTCCGCCTTTATGGCCATTTTCCCACCCCAAGGACAAGCGAGTGCTCTGAATCTCTGCCATCTCCTCCGCCTTCCTTGAAAAGACCTTTGGCAGAATGAGGGTGACTGATTATGCAGAAGTCTTCAGCCACCAGTGTTGATTATTAATCGAAGTCTAAGTAGTGGTGGGTTTCGAAGACGGGACTGCCGCCGTTTTGATTGCTAATGAAAGACGCTACCCCTAGACCACCAGTGAGTTATTCTATCACATTACGTCTTTGGACTTGTAAGAAAAAAGTACTTTGAGTTGTAATGCTATTTTTAATATAATTATATGTAACGTCTGTGTATTTTTGAAAGCTTTGGCGTGGTAGGAAATATGGCACATATGTAAAAAATTATAAGTGCATCAGACCAAAATTTCTTTTGGTGTTACGTTATATAAAAAAGGAACTGTGATTTTTACAGTTCTATGGATTTATTACAAGTGGAGACTGTTCAATATGGTTCTGTGTATTGAACTATGTATTATCTTTAAATATTAGACCTAACAGTGTGAGGATCCTTGCTCCGAAATAGTTATTTCCAAAGTCTTAGAGTGTGCTCATCCACGAAACAACGTGTTGCACAATAACTGAAATTTTATTAGAATTTCAGTGATAAATTTTCTAATTGAATAAACAGCAACCGCCGCAACAACCGTTTTGCTATGTCCAGAAGTCTTCAAAGAACAGCAGCATTGCACAAGCGGCAAATAACTTCCTCCACTGCCATGCATCTCTAGATGAGCCATATTATCCATTTAGCGATTATCATTCAGAGGCCAGCTTCATTGTTACATCCTGTGAAAAACACAGTTTTGAGAAACTACTAAAGTAAAGTGAGCAAAAGTATTTGGGTCTCTACATAGAACCCACTATCAGTAGGAAACATTTTAGATATTAAAGAAAGATGATTGTATCCAGCAATATTAGTCAGTTACAGTAGGAAGTATTATAGTTTATATCAGGATTTCCCACACTTAATTAAAATTTTGTAAAACTGTTTTAACTAAAACAGTACTTGCGGATCGGCTTAGTCAGAAGAGTCAGAGAAGTATATTGAACCCGTTTGCACTTACCTCTCCCAACTTAATCTCTGCCACAACTGGTAGCAGGGTGTGGTTGTGTATTCCGAAGCTGTGCTCTTTTTGCTATGCCTACATTACTGATTAGTAGTTTTTCTTATGGTATTGCTTAACTGTTAAGGAATGCAACGACAGTGCTCTTTTATGCCTTACGGTATGACCATTTCATTTGGTTACTGTCTGTTTATTCGTTTATTCAGAGTCAATGATTGTGAATATTATGGAAAGATGTGAGTAGTGTTATGATGAACATTGTTAGGGGGTGTAGTAATAAATGTAAATGAATGATGTGTTTTCAGAAAACTATTTTTAGAAGGTAAACTTGGAATAATTAGAAAACGTTGTGTGTGTGAGTGTGTGGGGGGGGGGGGGGGTGAAATTAACCTGAAATATACTAAATAGGACACAATTGATTGAAGATGGGATGCTTACAGACAGTTCCTGTCATGTTTGTCATGAAAAGTGGATTTTTTTCAATGTTGTATGTATGTATGATTTTTTTAATTGCATGACATTCTGCCTGTAGCAATATGACCAGAGACAGATGAAGGGTAAATGTTGATGTGTACTCCCCATCGAGTATATCCTGTAATGATTTATTTCAGTAAATTGGCTTAAGGAGATATATTGTGTTTGCTGTTGATTAGACTGAAATGTCTGGGACATTTAGTTCCTTATGTACTGGTGAGGCATGCACTCCCCTCACTGTTGTGCTGCTTCTAAATGTTGCAAACACGCACGTTTGACCTTTTGTGATTAACTTGTCCACAAGTACCACACCCATGACTTAACAAACCATGGTGTGGCACCAGATGATGGAGCTCTAGCTTCCCCAGAGCCATTTTTGTAAGAAGTATCTGACTTTACACTCATCTGGTCTAACTGCATCATACATATCACGTAAGGACGTAATATGTTATGCTTGATACCAAGACGCTGCTGTGTTTCATTATATTTTTATTACTATAGGATTATTTCGGCCTTATTGGCATCGTCAGGCTATATCAGGTTGTGTTGATGTCCACATGATATCGCTTCTTAGTTGCTGCACTACAGTTACTGCTTGCTCAACTGTCAATATAGCTGTCAGTTCACATCATTACGAAATAAATTTTCATATTTGATAAACTCCAGAAGCAACATCCAGCTACAGTTTAAAACCTACCATACCTCCACCACCATCAAAGGAGCAAACTTATACTGTAGTGACAGCAACTAAAACAGCGATATCATATGGATATCAAGACCACCTGATACAACCTGAAGATGCTAATCAAGCCGAAATAGGCTTATAGTAATAAAAATGTAATCGAACACAGAAGCGTCTTTGCCTCACAGCATAATGTATAAAATCAAAAGTGTTAAGTTTAGTAATGGGGAGATTGCCCATAGATGTTGCAGAATAAATTCGCGTGCAAAGTAAAGAAGACAATTTCTGCAGGAGCCTTGATGTCTTGTGCAACATATTTAAATGACTGGTATTATGGAGAAAAGGCTTGCACCAGGCGAACGGTCCACGCGATGGGAAGCCCTAGCCACACGACATTTTATTTTATTTCATGAAGAATTACTACCTCTGGCCAGAGTTGAGTGACATGTGATGTTTAGTAGTAAACACGTACTGTTTTAATTCCAACTAGAGCTTTATGTAAACTGTATAAAATAAAATTTTGTCTAGTATTAGCGTATGTACAATGTGTATTACTTCATTCACAGTGTCGTGCTGCCAAGTATAGGAAACATGAAATTTTCATGGCCTTACGTTTGTTCACACATTTTTTTTCCAGTGATCCAGTTACATTTAAAAGAATGGAAATGAGGAAGGGTTGCAGTGTTCGAACAAAGTCAGTCAGATTGTAGAGATTGTGTGTACGTAATTTTCGGACCAAAGCAGACATCTGTTGTGTTTTGACAGTGTCTAAATGGAAGCTTTGTTCTGGAATAATTGTGATCACTACACTTGTTTGATCAGCTTGCAGGATGAATTAGCTCATGAATGCTGGTACCATTTCTGCTTATAGTTTATACAGTTCTTCCCAGGTATACTGTTTCAGTCCAGATCACTTTAATAATGTTGAGCAACATAGTCAAAAGAGTCACTCATTTGTGCTATTGACACTGCTTTTAACTTAGTATCACTTTGCAGTATAGTGCTATTGGAAACTTTGTCAGACTCAATTACGATGATGAAGAGATAAAATTAATGAACCACATTAAGTGCCTAATGCATGAATTTTTTCGGATGGCTGTTGTCAAACGATTGATTGAATAGCAAGCTGAGGGATTACATTGCTGTTACATTATACATACCAGTGTGTGCATCTTACAGTACTCTGTTGGGCGTTTTGAGACTAAGTCCTGGATGTAACCTAATGTTGAAGTTCTACTAAATGAAGTGGGACATTGTAAGGGTCCCACTAATTCTTTACCTTGAAATTGTTTTTTGACTGATACTTACGTTATTGTATTCTTTATAGATACTTCTGTGCCGATGAGACGGACTTCCCACTTTCATTAAATACGACTCTAGGCGGTGATGAGCTGTGTTAAACCGCTAGACTAACTACTGACTCCAGTGGAGAGCCACCTATTGTTGTAAGTAAATAGTGAAGTAATACATATGCTTAGTGCTTGTTTTATCATAGACAGGTATGATGAGAAAAAATTATTTTTATTGTTACATTTAAGAATGCACCACCGTCGGTCTATATCGGCAAATCTGCCTGCAGTCGGTTTTGGTGTGCTTGTCTGTTAACGGCATTCTAACTTGGCACACGTCTGTCATTGAAAAAATAGTCATTCACATAGGCTTTATTATGAATTTAAAGAACATGTAACGAAATTTAAAAAAAAACTGGTTATCGTATCATGAGAAAGGGTTCTGTTTAGATTAACTGCATAGCAGCAATCATTAGACAAATGTTCTTCTCCGTTATCGGGATCGTGTCCCATATCGCCACATCACTAACGGTTCTCAGGATGTTGCTTCAACGGACAAATGGATGAAAACAGTCTGATGATGATTTGTCCCAGTCCGAAACCGGCCATACTGGATTCGCAAGTAAATATAGAAAATACATTTGTGACTGACTGTTATTTAGAATATCACGACGCTGCCACAAACCTAACAGGATTTCGTGCAATTTTGTAGCTGCAGATGCAGAGTACGATGTTGAAAGTAGTAGTAGTAGCTTTATTCACTCGTAGATCACTTTTTGCAAGGATGTAGGACATGTAAAAGTATTTACAAATTTAGGCCAATTTAAAATAAGCTAATTCGTACACACAAATATTTACAGACTTCTAGTTAAAGACAATCATTAGATTTACTCCTGGTCTACTATACTTTTTTTTACAAAGTACTTATTAAATAATGTAATGCCACATTGTTCACCCATATCTCGCTATCAGTCACTGCACACACTATGCACACATTGTTTCATAACACTTCACTCACTACACACACACACACACACACACACACACACACACACACACACACACACTAGTGATCTTTGGGCCATTTTCTGTAACGCAACTCTTCATTTGCTATCCTGAAAAACTGAGTCAGCATCCCTCCATAATGAGTGAGATGTTGAACTGAGAAAGAGGAAGAGGTGTTAGTATTGTGCCATGCATAGCTTGGGGGTAAGTATTTCTAGAAAGAAAAAAAGCAGGAAAAAAACATAAAGCGATGGTGTTATGTGGAATGTTGGATATTTTATAATCATTATTATTATTTTATTTATCTGTATATCATTTTTTGTCAAATCCCTACTCTAAGTCATCCTTCAATGTATAAATTTTATTGCATAACAGGTACTTTTTGTCTGCCTTTTTAAATAAGTCTATTTTTCTAATTTCTTTAATCTCTTTTGGTAATTTATTGTACAGTTTTATTCCTTAGTAGGAAATGCTATACTTGGCTGTAATTCTGCAAGAAAGGTTTCACTCACTTTTGAGCCATGCGTGGCCCACGCTCTTGCCATCTCTTATTTTACATCCTGTTTTTTTCGTGTTTTCACCCGGTTATGTTAGTTTCAATTTCTGTTGTCACTGAATTGCTGTTTTGTCTGTCCGTCTTTGGCAGCAGCAGCGCCTATCGATATAGCTCTCAAGTGTTATCTTTGCTTTACTGCTATTACTTCCCGGTTGTCGTCTGTCGTGGAGTCAGTTGGAACGTGCCAGGAGGGCAGTTCGGACCTGCCAGTCGTGGAGTTGGGATACGGCACTAGTTCAGTCGGGCTGTAGCAGCAGTGAGGCCTGCATGTCCATGGCTCACCCGACCGTTTCCGCCTTGCATCACTTGAGCCGGGGACGGTCTTCGTGGATCGTCGGTCGGTCGTCGACCACGTGAATTGGCTCGCCGATCGTTTATGGTTGGCTGTGTGTGTGTACCTGCTCCAGATTTGTCTTCATGGTTGCACTGTTACTGCTGAGTGTTATTCAAGTCTTCGTGCAAGTGTTTGTCAAACTGTGTGTGTAGCTGGTGTCATTTCCACTGACAACTTGTTTTAAATGTTGTCGCCGTACTGGCAGTGAGTCGGTCGGTTCGAGCAGATCAGGAAGCAAGTCCCTACGCGGCACAGTTGGCCGGCTACGCTGGCGGTCTCTACGCAGTGTCTGAGCGTGTGGGGGCTGTTCCGAGTGTTACAAGGTTCGTGGCTCACCAACCCACGACATGAAAGTTGAGTGGTGATTTTATTCCCTAAGCCACGTCTGTTCACGTTGTCCCCTTGTTTGGCTGTTGGCAGTATTCCTGGAAGCAACAGCGAGTGTTCGAGTAGGTGAAGAATTATCCTCTATGTGGTGGAATTAATTATATCTGTCGATTTGAAATTCAAGTGCACAAGTGGAATTTTCTGCCTTGTGGCCGTTAGTGTTCCGGTTACCTGCACTGGTCGCTGACGTAGATTCAGGCAGTGTCCTTTCCTCACCTGTTATCGCTGTCCCACATGGTGTGTAGTTTTTGACCGCTTAATGTATTTTTGATTGTGGGTGGCTACGCCTGTAACAATTTGGCTTTGGAATTCTCGTATAGTGGTCGGTGGTTAGCAAGTCGTCTGGTCGTGGAACCCTGACTGTCTATTGGTTGTGTTGCCGGCTGATCGAGTATAGCTGGCCCGACTTCTTGCCTCCGCTAAGCGAACGTTAAGATGCCAACGGCTGACCCCCCTGAAACTTCTAAGCGCCGTTGCCTATAAATCCTTCTTATTAGAGTTTAATTGTGTATTTTTAATGGCTCATAGCCGATGGTTAGAATCTGTGTTTTTTTAAAACAAAGGCCATCAGCCCATTCAAAAGTAAATTTTCTAAACTGGGGAAGTCTTACGTTGTATGAACATAAAGCTTGGGCATTCTGCCTTTTAAAAATTTATTGTAGGTGTATTGTTCTTAAAATGATGGGCTTTCAGCCTCTTTAAATATTTGGATTCTTAGTTACCAGGGCTTACATCACTTGGGCTTGAATACTATTTAAGGATAAAAGCCTTCTGCCTTGGAAAATTGCTTGCAATTTTTTTTAAAACAGAGACCTTCAGAAATTTGAAGTAAAATTTCTTATTGGTTTTAAGGCTTGGGCTTTCTGCCTATTGAAAGATTATTGTAGTTGCGTTGTTTTAACTTTATGGGCCTTCAGACTCTTTTAAAAACTTAATCTGATTAGTAAAGTCTTACATCGCTTGGCCTTAAATACTATTGAAAGTTATATATATATATATATATATATATATATATATATATATATATATATATATATATATATATATATATACTCCTGGAAATTGAAATAAGAACACCGTGAATTCATTGTCCCAGGAAGGGGAAACTTTATTGACACATTCCTGGGGTCAGATACATCACATGATCACACTGACAGAACCACAGGCACATAGACACAGGCAACAGAGCATGCACAATGTCGGCACTAGTACAGTGTATATCCACCTTTCGCAGCAATGCAGGCTGCTATTCTCCCATGGAGACGATCGTAGAGATGCTGGATATAGTCCTGTGGAACAGCTTGCCATGCCATTTCCACCTGGCGCCTCAGTTGGACCAGCGTTCGTGCTGGACGTGCAGACCGCGTGAGACGACGCTTCATCCAGTCCCAAACATGCTCAATGGGGGACAGATCCGGAGATCTTGCTGGCCAGGGTAGTTGACTTACACCTTCTGGATCACGTTGGGTGGCACGGGATACATGCAGACGTGCATTGTCCTGTTGGAACAGCAAGTTCCCTTGCCGGTCTAGGAATGGTAGAACGATGGGTTCGATGATGGTTTGGGTGTACCGTGCACTATTCAGCGTCCCCTCGACGATCACCAGAGGTGTACGGCCAGTGTAGGAGATCGCTCCCCACACCATGATGCCGGGTGTTGGCCCTGTGTGCCTCGGTCGTATGCAGTCCTGATTGTGGCGCTCACCTGCACGGCGCCAAACACGCATACGACCATCATTGGCACCAAGGCAGAAGCGACTCTCATCGCTGAAGACGACACGTCTCCATTCATCCCTCCATTCACGCCTGTCGCGACACCACTGGAGGCGGGCTGCACGATATTGGGGCGTGAGCGGAAGACTGCCTAACGGTGTGCGGGACCGTAGCCCAGCTTCATGGAGACGATTGCGAATGGTCCTCGCCGATATCCCAGGAGCAACAGTGTCCCTAATTTGCTGGGAAGTGGCGGTGCCGTCCCCTACGGCACTGCGTAGGATCCTACGGTCGTGGCGTGCATCCGTGCGTCGCTGCGGTCCGGTCCCAGGTCGACGGGCACGTGCACCTTTCGCCGACCACTGGCGACAACATCGATGTACTGTGGAGGCCTCCCGCATGCCCACTATACGCCCTCGCAGTCCGTCAACTGCACATACGGTTCACGTCCACGCTGTCGCGGCATGCTACCAGTGTTAAAGACTGCGATGGAGCTCCGTATGCCACGGCAAACTGGCTGACACTGACGGCGGCGGTGCACAAATGCTGCGCAGCTAGCGCCATTCGACGGCCAACACTGCGGTTCCTGGTGTGTCCGCTGTGCCGTGCGTGTGATCATTGCTTGTACAGCCCTCTCGCAGTGTCCGGAGCAAGTATGGTGGGTCTGACACACCGGTGTCAATGTGTTCTTTTTTCCATTTCCAGGAGTGTATATATAGCTCTTGTATTTGATTCGTGGGCCTTCATTCGTTTTAGAATTAATGACGTCGTCAGTCAAGTTTAGAAGTTGCGCTGTAATGTTTGGACAACTAAATAAAGTGTTATGGTGGAGTGTAACTGACAGTCGCTCATTTTGGCCGCGTTCCACAATTCCTACTACTTATCCTGTCCTGCGGGTTTAGCATGGCGTATAAACTTCCTTAGTCTCCAAACGTTTCGTTATCTGCAGCACTTCAGGCTTTCCCAGCAATCTAATGACATCTTCGGTTGTCGGGTGTTCTGTCGGATATCAGCGTCGTACTTGCACGATATTTCCGTCACGTAGCTTGTAACCTTCATCAGGTGTGACCTGAGACTGCTCCTCGAGTGGACCTGGTCCAGTATTTATGCCTATGGCCTTCCCGCTCCACCAACGGTTGCAGGCGCTTCCTCTGTGGTCCACGCTCATTCCCTGCGACCTGCTGGAGCGCAGCTGCTCCGTTTTCCGTCCGCTGCGGTTCTAGGTGTTCCCTTTGCGGCCCGCGCAGTGACATATCTGCCTTATACTGGCTCTATTTCTGCCAGAATCAGTAGCATCCTCCGTAAACACAATATCAAAAATGGCTCTGAGCACTATGGGACTTAACATCTGAGGTCATCAGTCCCCTAGAACTTAGAACTACTTAAATCTAACTAACTTAAAGACGTCACACACACCCATGTCCGAGGCAGGATTCGAACCTGCGACCGGAGCGGTCACGTGGTTCCAGACTGAAGCGCCTAGACCGCACGGCCACACCGGCCGGCTAAACACAATATCAATTGTGTTTTCTGTCCATCCAACAAGATCGGGGGACTGCTGGGGAGTGTCAAAGACGACCTGGGGTTACGAAAACCAGGGATTTACAATATACCTTGTCAATGTGGCATGTCATACATTGGCCAGACGACAAGAACTGTGGAGATCAGGTGCAAAGATCATCATAGGCACACTATATTAAGACAGGTGACTAAGTCAGCCATAGCTGAACACTGTCTAGAACTAGATCATGCCATGAAGTTTGAGGACGCCAAGATTCTAGCACAAACAAACTGATTTTGGGACAGTGTTATAAGAGAATCGATAGAAATAAAAATGGCTGACGATCTTATGAACCGTGACACAGGGTACCAGCTAAGCAGAGCCTGGGATCCGGCTCTGGAATTGTTAAAAGAGCAACGGGGCCAGCTGCAATACTACACAAACAGAAGAACCAGAGACATGGAGATGGAAAACGAGCCCGTATCGGACGGCCAGGCGCACCAGGCCGATGATGGAACACCCAGAAGTGGGACTGGTGGGCGCGGACCGCAGAGGGAACATCCAGAGCCGCAGCGGACGAAAAGCGGAGCGGCAACGCTCCGACAGGTCCTGGTGAGCGGGTGCGGACCGCAGGCAGAACGCTTGGTACCCCACACCTTAGATGAAACCCCCAGGAGCGGGTTTGGTAGGCGCGGACTGCAGAGGGAACACCTAGAACCACAGCGGACGGAAAACGGAGCACCAACGCTCCAGCAGGTCGCAGGGAATGGGCGCGGACAACAGAGGAAGCGCCTGCAGCCGTTGGTGGAGCGGGAAGGCCATAGGCATAAATACTGGACCAGGTCCACTCGAGGAGCAGTCTCAGGTCGCACCTGATGAAGGTTACGAGCTACGTGACCGAAATATCGTGCAAATACGACGCTGATATACGACAGAACACCCGACAACCCAAGATGTCGTTTCGTTATCTGTTTTAGGTGACACGCAATGTTACTCACCCAAAAAAAGCTGCGCAAAACTACGAAGACATTGAATGTTTCCTTAGACTGCATAATAATCTGAAAAAGCTGAAAGTTGGGAAGATAAATGACACATATTTTTAAGGATAACCAACTCACAATTCCCTACGCTAATAGAATGTGCAACTCCCTGGTGTACTTTTCAAAGATATCTGATGGCATATCACCTCTAATTTCACACAAAACGGTCACGCCTTCAAGCAGTGCAGTAACCATCGTACAGACGGCTCAGTCGCGTCGCTCCGTCTGTGTCCGGTGCAGTACACCTCATTGCTCCAGAACACGGGACCATGTGAGCCTCTGATTGGCTGAATCCAGCACTGTTAAGTGGTATGTATATATATTCCAACATTACTAAGGAAATACAAGTACATTTAAGTGAATAATCATTCCTCCTGAATGTAGTTTATGATAAATACCTAAATATAGTTTGAAAGGTCCCTGTTGGATTCCTTTCATGTTAATTTCTTAAATCTGTTGTCACTTAAGCATACAATCCACTTCTAAATTTACTGTGGTCTTTCTGACTATGTGGGAGGAGACTTAGCAGTGGAACATGTTACTTTTACATATAAGCAAGAACGATCTGTCACACTACTACACTTTAAAACACAGTTTATATGTAATTCATGTGTGATGTCCTTAGGTTAGTTAGGTTTAAGCAGTTCTAATTTTTAGGGGACTGATGACCATAGATGTTAAGTCGCATAGTGCTCAGAGCCATTTGAACCATTTGTAATTCATGTCACGCAGTCCCATACGGAACCTACATCCGCTTTCTTTTATATACTGTATATGATAAGATACTGTCATCCCCCTTCCCTTATGTGTGAAAGGATGAATGAGCATGCTTGATGGCAGCAGACAAGCCTGTCTGCTAGAGAACAGTAGGACCAACGTCGGAAAAGGCAGCTACGCTTTCTAAGAGCAAAGAGGTTTCTATTCTTAATATGGTCCTGTCCGTCCCTTGTCATGTTGGTATAGGGAGCTGCTCTACGGTCACTTCCGTTTGTACCTGTTAAGCACCCTCGGTAGGGGCCAAGGCAGTCTCTCCGCGGCGACTGTCTGAAGTGGTAAGATCTCCGGCTAAGCGCGTTTCTGCTAAGTCCGTAGGACAATGGATTTCTTAAGTTCAGCCTAACTGAAAATTTAATAACCTTTATTTTAGGTTTAGATCTAAAATATCTAATGTTATCTTAAATTGCAACGCAGTGTAATTCGAGTGCGGAGTTCAGAATATCTTCCAGTAGTTGCTTTGTCACTACTTTGTGAGTAAAGTGGAACCACGTGTGGATGATCCGCAACTGTAACTAAAATCATCAATCTTCAATGCGAGTGTGCGTGAGATTAGAACGTCTCGTCTTGATAATATTTTTCAATATAGCAACTTTTCTTTATGTTCAACCCACGTGGGGTGTACTTTGTGAGACCAGTACCACGTGCTTATACAATTGTTTGACTCATTAGGTTAATAGTAAGACGATAGTAACCAGTACGAGGTTTTTATTTTGTAATTTGTGTTTCGATGTAATTTATTTTAATTATCAAAATTATTGTGGAGTTACACTCTTTGTGTAAACCAAGTTGACCACGTGAAGCATGTAGTGTAATCATCAAATTAGCCCTCAGCTATTCTTTTCGGGAAGATTTCACAGAGAGTCAGTATGAATTTAGTATACCAGTGTGTGGTAATTTCATGACGGACAGGATTGTGCTACGAACATAACTTCTTTGGGTGAAAATGGAATCGGTTGGTTGTGGTTAATTTCCTCTGGCATATGTTTCAATGTTCTTCGTGTGTTATTTTATGAATTCAGTGTTGTATGCAGTCTCACAATCTTGGCTCCATATTTTATGTGTTCCGTAAGATTACAAACTCACAATTTCACAATCCTAAGTAAGGCACCAGTTTAGTTATGAATCAAGTTTAATATGCTGAAATTTTAACGGAACAATGATCAATGTTAAAATAAATGTCCAAATATAAAATTTAAATTGTCTTTTTATATATATATATCACTGGTTATCGTAAGATGAGTACTAAAAGATTATAATTAATGTTGGTCTGGTTGGGAATTTGGTAAGCTGGACTGGATACCTGGTGAAGCAGTTGCTCAGTAATGCACGGTTAACTTCCCCAGATAGCTCACAGCTTTTAACCCGCTTTTATTGTCTTGAATATAAGCACCGCTTTCAAAACAAATTACCAAAAAATTCTACCAAGCACATATTCAGTGATGGATCGGTGTAAATATGCTCCTTGCCCGGTAAAATTATCATATTGTTCTGTAGTTTTCAGTTAACTCCGTATGCGTGATTATTTCACTACTGCGCAACGTTTCACACTCTTAATCATTATTACCCACAAATTAAAGATTCATTCCACACATACACTTCCAATTTACTCCTCACACATTCGAATAACATACCAACTGTTATTTGCCCTTAACTATTTCTAAGTTTGTGCTTTAAGGAATTTACGAACTTCCAGCATGCTGGAATAACTTTGGTCAGGAACTTCTTTTAATCAGTAGAACGAAAAACAAGACCAAGCTGAAAATTTTTACTTTCTATGACTAGTTTCGGGCCGATATACATTTTCAGAACATCATAACAAAGTCGAAAATGGCAATTCTGAACATGATAAGAACAGCAATGAATATTTACAGTTGATACACATAACTGTAAGAGCTGTAAATTTTCATTGCACGTTGCTGACATCTTCGGAAATGCCATTTTAGAGTTTGTTATGATATTCTGAAAATGGGTCTCGGCCCGAAATTAGTCATCGAATGAATAAAAAGTAAAAATTTTCAGTTTGGACTGGTTTTTCGTTCTGATTTAAGGAACTGTCTATATTGATAAAAGATATTGACTTGAAATTCATATTTCAAGTAACTGCATGCAAGCTTCATTTATATTGGACCATGGAAAGGAATAAAAGTGGAATCTCAATCTGGTGTATGATTTAGCATATTTCTCTCTCTCCAAGCACGTGTGTTGAAACATCGCAGAATGTAATGTGTACGACTATTTAATACTGATGACTACGAACGCACTTCATCAGAAGTTCTCATAATAATTCTCACGGAGAACGTACAGTTCTGGATATTAACAAGCGTGGAGGAAACGAAAAAGATGTTTTATTTTTTATTACTTCGAAGAAACCATCAACCTGCGTATTAAATATAGAAGACAATACGCACGAAGTGTAACAAACAATCTTTTTTTATAGAAACAAACGACGCTTTAGGAAGCGAAGACATACTGTTCTGGCTTCTCATTTGTGAATCTCAGTGTATTAGGAAGTACATGTTGGTTCATGGAATAATAATCTTATCCTTGATTATTGGTGTCTGCAATTATTATAGAAACTTTTCTCATCATAATATTAATTTTATTTAATGATCTCATTTGTTTCAGGTAGATGAATCAGGTTGAACCCTCAAATATATTTTTACAAACTCCGAAATAATATTTATCATTACTTTTTACGTGCATGTCCACATAGTATTGTATGTTTATGATTAAAGGGCCTCCAAACAATGATGACGTTCAGTAGCCACCAAGACTGATACTTCAAAAGATCAAGGTACACGCTCATTCAGTCCAGTAGAAATTTCGATTGTATGCCGATGTGTGTCCTCTTATTAACCACATTGTGCCATCAAATTTGTGGCGTTTCTTTCCTGGGGCAAATCTTTCTTCATACATAGCATACCATCAGAATTTAAATATTTCTCTGTTATCTGCCGCAAAGAAAAGATTCTTAACAACACAAACGCCATTCCACAAATAGAGATGGAAACAGGTAATAAACGTCAAGAGAGGATAGGATGACAGGACTAGGATATTACAGGTAATTAAACGAGGAAGATGAAAACGAGTTATGGAGATGACAGCAGGCAGACATTACGTCGCTGATAATAGAGTAAGCGAAGAGCGAGGTCCGCAGTCACCACTCAGTGTGTGAAGCGCTGCACTCGCAGGCTGGAGGACGCTGGTTTGTAGCCCCTTACGACAGGTTGACTCAGGTTCACCGTCATTTCCCGGAAGTGCTTCAGAAACTTGTCAGGCTGGTCCCTGAGAATCGGTACGGCCAACGTCTGTCCCTGCAGTGCCCCAAACACTGCTTGCACTCCGTCTCTGACATCTTGTCAACGACAAGAGGCTAAGTCCGAATCATCCTTCCTTTCCTTCGACCAACAGTAAAATACTGAAGGCAATCAATAGTTGTAATAAACATTTGTCCTCTGGATAATGCTGGCCATCGGAGTTGTATATTTCGCATTTCATTTATCGCCGGCCGTTGTGGCCGAGCGGTTCTAGGCGCTTCAGTATGGAACCGCGCGATTGCTACGGTCGCAGTCTCGAATCCTGCCTCGGGTATGGATGTGTGTGATGTCCTTAGGTTAGTTAGGTTTCAGTAGTTCTAAGTTCTAGGGGACTGGTGACCTCCGATGTTAAGTCCCACAGTGCTCAGAGCCATTTTATTTATCTTGGCTCCCTGTAATTATGCAGTGCACTTACCTGAATCATACGTTTCTAGAAAGCGTATTGATTAGTGTACAACTATGGAATTAACTCCGCAGAAGGAACTTTAAAGGGGGAATAAAGTTACGTAGCACGAACTCTGAAGATCAATTATTCATATTTATTGTAATAGTACAAAAGTATTTTAATTTCTTAAGTGTTCCTGCTTTGTCGTCTTCTGCCTTCATGAGTGACCTGGCTTTCAATCTTGTGGCGTGTTTTCTGGCTGGGGCTGCAACAGAGAAACAACAAACTTACAAAGGAAGAGAACACAGGTAAGTCACACAAGTAAAAAGTTACTGGGGGTTGAATCTGCTGGCCCCTTCGAGGTGGTGTAAAAGCCATCGAATTTGTTGCTGTATTATTTTAAATATAGTTATTATGTAATTCGCTTCGTTGTGTAATCAGTGTAATATGTTAATGTATAAATCGTATAAATAAATTATTATTAATTTCTCTTTATTAATAATGGATAAGAAGGCTATAATAATATAACTTATAACAATAGAAATATATTGTTTAAATATTTGATTTAAACTTTTTATTAACGATAAAACAAGGAATGTGTTGCGGTCATATGAGATACGTTTTATTCTTTTTTAAATTTATTTTTAATATTCCCTATTTTCTTCATTGTTCTGTTATTTTAAAAAGTTGGTTAATCAATCAGCTTAAGTAAGGTTTAACTATTATTGCAAATTTTTGTATTTTGTTAAAAGTTATGTACGTGCTCATGTATTCACTTTTTCTTTACCTTATGCGTTATCCCATCTCCTCAGTTTCTGTGAAAGCTGCTGTTGTCTTTACATATTCGCATCTTAGCGATTTGAAATATTAATATTTACTTAAGGTTCTGTTACCTGACCAACGTAGAATTTAAGTTGTTCACTGCAACCTTAAACTTTTAAGCATTCCTCACTGCTAACCACAGTTTCAGAAACTCTTCACAATGCTATCTTAAGGTTGGCAGAAACTACCTTCCGTCCTATGACAGACCATTTAAGGGTTAAAAATTACTTCAGTCCATCTCTGTAAAGTACAAAAATCCTGTCGCGATAATATTCTGCTTTAGGGGGGCTATTCAAACAACACACAGTAAATTGAAATGTTCTGTACCTGAATCCACAAACGAAAGATTACCATCTCCTTTTATTTTCACGTCCTGTCAAAAGCTATTTTTTTTATTGTGTAATGTGCATATGAAATACTGACAACAAGTGCTTGAGACACGTTGAGAACTCTCAAAGGTCAATAACGTGCACTTGGAACGGACTGCAGACAACTGTTGTACATAAACACAGCTATGTTTTAAGAGGGCTTCGGCTAGTCCTTACGGCTCCAGTTATGTTTACCAAATAATGATACAAAAAGTCTGTTCGTGTTGTCATCCTCCGCCGTTTCCTCATTCTTTTTTTTTCCCACCACCCTCCACACAACAAAGTTTTGCTTTAATTATAGAGCATTACCATTGCCGATTTTGTAAACATTGTTGAATACGTAATATTTGTTTCCATTTTAATTCCGGTACACAAAAAAGCAGTTTTCTTCTTCCTTTTAGTGTATTTTCTGCACATTATTTATGGCGTTTACTGCTATAGGTGGTAGAAAGAAAATTACACTCTTCCACGTACTTCGTAATGTTTTCAGAGTATAGGTGCAGATGTAGATACCCATACTTAGTATAACAGTGAAGAGTAGCCTATGGAATGTAAACGGAATAATTTTTGAGACTCAAAGAAAATTTTTATTCCAAAATATGAATCGATAAACATGAAAGTCGTACGTAGACGTGGCAGCTCTGAGTTCCATGCTGAACTACCTTCATCCTGGACAAAAGTTCTGCTTACTGGTGCTCTTAAACTTATTTGACTAAAACAGACGAATTCCCAAAATAAATAGAGCGTCGTATTTCATGATTGCCACCTTCTTTGTCGAAGGATATGCTTAAATAAAAGTCTTCGGTATTACGTATTAAATCCGTAAGTGGTATGCCGATTGAGTACATTGTGAGTCAGCTAGTTAAGGCAATGGACGCTTACTGTGGAGGAAGAGGATTCAAGTCTCTGTCGGACTACCCAGAATTCTGTTCGCCCTGTTTCTGTGAATGAAGTCACGCCAATCGAGAGGCGTCTGCATTGATTATCCTCCTGCCGGCTGGCCCAGCTTCCCCTTCTTCGCCCATTGCGTATCTGAGCTCCGAATCTAATGATGTCTTCGTCGTCTCAACTGACAGCAATTTAAGGCAGCTAGAAATTACAAAACACACAAAGAAAATTGTACCTAATGGCTCAAAATTAATAGTGGGAAATATATTGTATTCGATTTGCTGATATATTATAGTTTCAGTAAATTCCGTAAAAGAACATTTTTTTTGTTAAAAACAGTATCTAATGCCTTGGACAGCTACAAACTGAACATAATGACAAAAGTCTAAAATATGCCAGTAGCTAAATCGAACAGAAGAGTAAAGAAAATGAGGTAAGAAATGCAAATGACTGTTCGTGCATGGGCATTACCTCAAGGAAGAGAGTAAATAAGAAAGTGAGTGATATCTCAAGCTCCATGTCGCTTCGGCAGATGATGCGGTTGTCTATAAGAACGTAGCAATGTCAGAAATCTGTACGAACTGCAGGAGTAGCTGAAGAGGAATAATGGACGGTACAAGACTGGCAGTTCACCTAGAACCTAAATAAATGTAACGTACTGTGGGTGAAGAGATGAAGGCATCGACTAATGTATTTTTACAACATTAGCGACAAATATAAAGAAACAAAAAATACCTAGAAGTTAACATCTGGAGAAACCTAAGGTGGAATTCGCTGCAAGACTCTTAAGGAAATCTATTTTATCTACGAAAGAAGTAGCTTACGAAATACTCGTTCGACTGAATGTTGAAGGTTGTTCATTAGTCCGGAATCGTTACCAAGCAGACAAGATCCAACGAAGAGAGGGTTTGTTTCGACGCTGGATCGTTTAGTCGACGCGAGAACATTACCGAGATGCGCAACAAATAACAGGCAGACGACACGGGGCGGGGGGATTACATTGTATGAGAAATTTCTCCCCCACACACTTTGAGGTGCCTTACGGACTACAGATGTAGATATGGATGACAACAGATGACAACCAAAAATAATATATTTTGAAATAAGGTTTGAAATGCTCAAGCAAGCCTTAGAAATGAAAGTCATTTATCAACAGATACCCACTTTTATACACGACGAGCAAAGAAATTCAATGCGAGATTTTGTTAGAACATTTTAACTATGACTGTGAAGTATGGATTCCGATGAAACAGAAAAGGAAAAATTAGAAGCAACAGAGATTTAGAGATGGAGAAGATACACAAAAGTGTTTCAGAATGAAAAAAATTACAGTAAAAATTCAAAAAGAAATTAAGGAGAGAAAGCACAATGAGATTATGTCTGGATGCTACATAAATCCATAAATTATCCATCACAAAGCGGCTCAGATTACTAGATCTTCATGTGATCTGGAATCTTAATCTGATGATGGTTATTACAACCGAAACAAATTACCTCCAGTAGGCCGAAAATAAATTGCAGTTTGGAGAGTTGCTTTAATTTTTTATAAAATGTGCACAGATAAACATGGCACAGAGAATGGATCGAAATTCTCGACAAGTCATCATTGCACACAGGGTAGTAATAAAATTGTTGCAAAACTAGTTACAATCATCAACAGACCATCTTCAGGTGTCTGTATACAACGAAAAATTAAAATAAGGAACAACGAGTCATTAAAAAAAACAATAGTAAATATAGTACTCAACTTTTATAACCTATTGGTAACGTGCATTGTCTTATTCAGATGTATGACAACACCTATGATTCCGATATTAAAGTTATGTGCTAATGTCACTACAGAATGATTACAAGATCTGTACATTGAAATGTTGGGTTCACTTTTGGTGCAAGGCTATTCAGTTTCATCCTTCCCAGAGCCTGGAGTTAATTTAGGTTACTTAATATCACCATTGACTTAGGACTGATTGTATTTAACATAAAGCATGAAGTAAGTAAGACACATAAGGCTTTGTAAGTTGGTTACTTAAATTTGTTACTTGGTTGTCAATATGGTGTGTTCACTCTTCTTGACATTTTATTTTTCTTGTGTTCTGCTATGACTATAGATTGTAAGCAGAATATTTTTAAGGTTTTGACAACATGGTATTTTCAGCCATTGTCTTAATGTAAAAATATCTTCATGTTTCCACCTACCCTAATAAATATGTGAATAATGATGTAAGATGGCATGAATGCTGAGAAAGTTATTTACAAAAGGATGAAAGATTAACGCCTGCAGAGTATGTTTATTTCTCCTAAACATTTTATTTTGTGGAAAGCTGTAATCTAGGGTGACCGTTTGCTACTTGCAAAACGGATTGCCTTCATGTTTCCACTTACTCGTTCTAATTTTGCCATTATGTGAACAATAGTAAGGTACCACAATCCAGCGACGCCTTTAAAGTATAAGTATAAAAGACTCTTTGGATATGTGAGCGTCTCTTCCTGCCAATGTGACACTGGCGACGATTTTCTCATTACTGAGAATTGCATGCTACGTTTTATAATTTCAAATGCTTCACGACAGAATTACTGGACACTGCATGTGCTACAGATTTGTATTTCATTGGAGCTGTTGGCTTAATGCATGACGGCTTGTAGTTGGTTATGAGTTGCCGCATGTCTGACGACAGTTTCGCAGTGTAAGTTGTCAGCAGGTTATAAATGCTGAGTATAACGTTTATGTTGTTTTTGTAATGATTCATTGTGACTTAATTTTGTGTTTCGCTGTAGTCAGATACCTGGGTATGGCCTGTAATCACTGAAACTAGTTATGCAAAAAAATGATTAACACAGCTGTGTGCAACCATGATGTTTTCCACTACTTTTACAGTATGTAAATCACCACCTCCTCAAAACTATGTAAGAACTCAATTATCTGGGCACCTAGTTAACACAACAACTTCACAAACTACATCTTAGAAAGAAAAATCCTGGGAAAAATCATGAGGCTGGCTACGAACATCAGCATCACACAGTGTTATCAATGGACAACTGGAGCCAAATGTTAAAGACGCGAGGGACATAGAAAGATGTTTATATCATCAAGGCGTTGCTATTAGTGTCTGATAATGAGCAAGAGCAAGAGGGAGACCAAGAAGTGAATACACTAAGCAGATTCAGAAGGATGTAGGCTGCAGTAGGTACTGGGAGATGAAGAAGGTTGCACAGGATAGAGTAGCATGGAGAGCTGCATCAAACCAGTCTCAGGACTGAAGACCACAACAACAACAATGAGCAAGCAGGTGATGAGTCTATAAAAGACGGATTCGCTTAACGTATTCTTGGTATGATACAAGAATGTGAAAAGTGAATGCATTCGAACTGTTTAGCGTAGTCGTCAATTGGTAAACTAAGTTACTCGCGTGTACTACTACGTAAGCTAAAAGTGCAACCAAAGAGTAGGTCTTCTTAATGTGGAGAGAGCCACACTACCGTCAAGTAGGTTTGCCAACTCTCTCTTATTACACGGCAACTCCCTTATTCTTCTGAATATTTAAGCCTAATACCGTTTTTATTTTATACAGCAGATACAGTCTCCTGTGTTTGAGAAAATGACACCGATTAAGATTTAGTCCTGCTGCATATTTTTCAAATCTTGATGCTGGACGGTCCCTACAACATCGATTAATCGATACGACGTAGTATTTTCCATACAGTTATTACATCGATATGAAGGACTGGTTTGATGCGGCCCGCCACGAATTCCTTTCCTGTGCTAACCTCTTCATCTCAGAGTAGCACTTGCAACCTACGTCCTCAATTATTTGCTTGACGTATTCCAATCTCTGTCTTCCTCTACAGTTTTTGCCTTCTACAGCTCCCTCTAGTACCATGGAAGTCATTCCCTCATGTCTTAGCAGATGTCCTATCATCGTGTCCCTTCTCCTTATCAGTGTTTTCCACATATTCCTTTCCTCTCCGATTCTGCGTAGAACCTCCTCATTCCTTACCTTATCAGTCCACCTAATTTTCAACATTCGTCTTAGCACCACATCTCAAATGTTTCTATTCTCTTCTGTTCCGGTTTTCCCACATTTCATGTTTCATGCTGTACTCCAGACGTACATCCTCAGAAATTTCTTCCTCAAATTAAGGCCGGTATTTGATATTAGTAGACTTCTCTTGGCCTGAAATGCCTTTTTTGCCATAGCGAGTCTGCT
Source organism: Schistocerca gregaria (assembly GCF_023897955.1). Classification (NCBI taxonomy): domain Eukaryota; kingdom Metazoa; phylum Arthropoda; class Insecta; order Orthoptera; family Acrididae; genus Schistocerca; species Schistocerca gregaria. The sequence continues at coordinate 108,143,553 of NC_064927.1, forward strand.
TTTGATGTCCTCCTTGCTCCGTGCGTCATTGGTTATTTTACTGCCTAGGTGGCAGAATTCCTTAACTTCATTGACTTCGTGACCATCAATCCTGATGGTAAGTTTCTCGCTGTTCTCATTTCTACTATTTCTCATTACCTTCGTCTTTCTCCGATTTACTCTCAAACCATACTGTGTACTCATTAGACTGTTGATTCCGTTCAACAGATCATTTAATTCTTCTTCACTTTCACTCAGGATAGCAATGTCATCAGCGAATCGTATCATTGATATCCTTTCACCTTGTATTTTAATTCCATTCCTGAACCTTTCTTTTATTTACATCATTGCTTCCTCGATGTACAGATTGAAGAGTATGGGGGAAAGGCTACAGCCTTGTCTTACTCCCTTCTTAATATGAGCACTTCGTTCTGATCGTCCACTCTTATTATTCCCTCTTGGTTGTTGTACATATTGTATATGACCCGTCTCTCTCTATAGCTTACCCCTACTTTTTTCAGAATCTTGAACACCTTGCACCATTTTATATTGTCGAACGCTTTTTCCAGGTCGACAAATCCTATGAACGTGTCTTGATTTTTCTTTAGCCTTGCTTCCATTATTAACCGTAACGTCAGAATTGCCTCTCTCGTGCCTTCACTTTTCCTGAAGCCAAACTGATCGTCACCTAGCGCATTCTCAATTTTCTTTTCCATTCTTCTGTATATTATTCTTGTAAGCAGCTTCGATGCATGAGCTGTTAAGCTGATTGTGCGATAATTCTCGCACTTGTCAGCTCTTGCCGTCTTCGGAATTGTGTGGATGATGCTTTCCCGAAAGTCAGATGGTGTGTCACCAGACTCATATATTCTACACACCAACGTGAATAGTCGTTTCGTTGCGACTTCCCCTAATGATTTTAGAAATTCTGATGGAATGTTATCTATCTCTTCTGCCTTATTTGACCGTAAGTCCTCTAAAGCTCTTTTAAATTCCGATTCTAATACTGGATCCCCTATCTCTTCTAAATCGACTCCTGTTTCTTTTTCTATCACATCAGACAAATCTTCACCCTCAAAGAGGCTTTCAATGTATTCTTTCCACCTATCTGCTCTCTCCTCTGCATTTAACAGTGGAATTCCTGTTGCACTCTTAATGTTACCACCGTTGCTTTTAATGTCACCAAAGGTTGTTTTGACTTTCCTGTATTGTGAGTCTGTCCTTCCGACAATCATATCTTTTTCGATGTCTTCACATTTTTCCTGCAGCCATTTCGTCTTAGCTTCCCTGCAATTCCTATTTATTTCATTCCTCAACGACTTGTATTTCCGTATTCCTGATTTTCCCGGGAACATGTTTGTACTTCCTCCTTTCATCAATCAACTGAAGTATTTCTTCTGTTACCCATGGTTTCTTCGCAGCTACCTTCTTTGTACCTATGTTTTCCTTCCCAACTTCTGTGATGGCCGTTTTTACAGACGTCCATTCCTCTTCAACTGTGTTGCCTACTGCGCTATTCCTTATTGCTGTATCTATAGCGTTAGAGAACTTCAAACGTATCTCGTCATTCCTTAGAACTTCCGTATCCCACTTCTTAGCGTATTGATTCTTCCTGACTAATGTCTTGAACTTCAGCCTACTCTTCATCACTACTATATTGTGATCTGAGTCCATATCTGCTTCTGGGTACGCCTTACAATCCAGTATCTGATTTCGGAATCTCTGTCTGACCATGACGTAATCTAATTGAAATCTTCCCGTATCTCCCGGCCTTTTCCAAGTATACCTCCTCCTCTTGTGATTCTTGAACAGGGTATTCGCTATTACTAGCTGAAACTTGTTACAGAACTCAATTAGCCTTTCTCCTCTTTCATTCCTTGTCCCAAGCCCATATTCTCCTGTAACCTTTTCTTCTACTCCTTCCCCTACAACTGCATTCCAGTCGCCCATGACTATTAGATTTTCGTCCCCCTTTACATACTGCATTACCCTTTCAATATCCTCATTCACTTTCTCTATCTGTTCATCTTCAGTTTGCGACGTCGGCATGTATACCTGAATTATCGTTGTCGGTGTTGGTCTGCTGTCGATTCTGATTAGAACAACCCAGTCACTGAACTGTTCACAGTAACACACCCTCTGCCCTACCTTCCTATTCACAACGAATCATACACCTGTTATACCATTTTCTGCTGGTGTTGATATTACCCGATACTCATCTGACCAGAAATCCTTGTCTTCCTTCCACTTCACTTCACTGACCCCTACTATATCTAGATTGAGCCTTTGCATTTCCCTTTTCAGATTTTCTAGTTTCCCTATCACGTTCAAGCTTCTGACATTCCACGCCGCGACTCGTAGAACATTATCCTTTCGTTGATTATTCAATCTTTTTCTCATGGTAACCTCCCCCTTGGCAGTCCCCTCCCGGAGATCCGAATGCGGGACTATTCCGGAATCTTTTGCCAATGGAGAGATCATCATGACACTTCTTCAACTACAGGCCACATGTCCTGTGGATACACGTTACGTGTCTTTAATGCAGTGGTTTCCATTGCCTTCTGCATCCTCATGTCGTTGATCATTGCTGATTCTTCCGCCATTAGGGGCAATTTCCCACCCCTAGGACAAGAGAGTGCCCTGAACCTCTATCCACTCCTCCACCCTCTTTGACAAGGCCGTTGGCAGAATGAGGCTGACTTCATATGCCCGAAGTCTTCGGCCGCCAATGCTGGTTATTTAACAAAATTTAAGCAGTGGCGGGGATCGAACCCGTGACCGAAAACGTTTCGATTATGAATCAAAGACGCTACTCCTAGACCACGGGTACAATTTTCGTAGATTGGAAATATTATTTTGGAAACATTAAAATATCTCAAGATTTCAGATTTAACTATAATGGAGACCTGTAGTGCCATTGGAGCTTTGTCAAAGAAACTTTTAGCGAAGAAACGATGACTCATTTTCTGGAAGCAATGAGACTCAACATTTGAAATAGATTAAATCCTACCAAGGAGAAGAGAATTCAAAATAATTTTGCTGATTTTTATAATCCCTTTTACACTTATATTGCAAAAAATGTAAAAATTTCGGACAATGGTACAATGATGGTCTTGCTCCCACTGTTTCTAAAGAATTCGGTTAATTTTAATGATTTTCAGAACATGCTTACTCATTTGCAGGCAGACATAAAATAAGGATAATATGTACAATCAATTTTGTTCTTTGAAAAACATAATAAATACAAAATTTGCCACTGACGGTAGTACAGTTGAAAAGTGGATATCTGTGATGACTGGGGCAGAGACCAAAAGAATTACATCCAGGGAGATAAATAACATTCTTGGCCTTGTTTTCAGTATACTGTCATCTAATGCTCACACTGAAAAATTTGTTCTTTGGTGAACAACAAATGGTTTGGTGATAGGAACGGTTGCAATCTAGATTTAATGAAAGCTGAACTAAAAAAAAGTGTTAATTCTGGTTCCACATGTGACGAATCTGTCCAGTTTGTAATGAATGATCGCAAACATCAGACTTCTGCCAAAAGTGTAAACAAATATAGTTTTAAGTAAAAAATTGTGTAGACCTTCAGCTTATAATTGTTATGAATAAGTTATTGGTTTGTACATACAATAAACCAGTTTTGAGGCTTAAATGAATTGTGTTAGGCCTATTAATTTTGTTGCATCAAAGTGTCCCTTATTTTGACAAAGAAGATTTGGTAAAGGAAAAAAAACGACATTTTGTCAATGGAGTGAGTGATTGATTATTTTGTAAAATTTTTTTATTAATAGATGTAATCATATTCTTATGACACAGTCATAACCGGTGTCGGCCATACAATGACCATCTTCAGATTCTGAAGGCGGTATACACTGAACGCAGGTACATGCATTGTCAAACAGGTTCATGCATTGACAATGCTTGGACCTGTGTTCAGTGTATGACACCTTTAGAATCTGAAGATGGTCATTGTATGACCGAAACCAGTTATAACTGTGTTTTAAGAATGTGATTGTGTCTATAAATAAACAAAAAAATTACAATAGCTGGTTACCTCACAGTCAAGAAGTGCAGCATGTTCAACAGGTTTGCGTGATTTAGTCTTGCTACCTCCAATGCTAATTTTATTTTATTTTAATTTTATAAACAAACACTGAATGATGCTAATTTCATAGAATTACCATTATCATTACAAGTAAGAACAGAAAAAAGGAAAAAAAAATATCTCCTGTCTACAACTATCTCTCGAGTATAGCTTGTATCTTTTGAAACTTTTTTGAACCAAGCTGACAGTTGACATTCTACTTAGGGAAGTGTTTTATTTATTGTCAAAGAACAACATGGTTCACGTTCTGAGTTGTGATCTGATAAAGGAAGCAATATTAGATAATGGAAGTAAAATATTAAGCAATGTGGACAGTTTTATTCACAACAAAACATTAGGATAGATACTCTATTGGCTCCAATCTCTTCATTTTTGTTTTTTAAGTCTATGAGAGATAATATAATATAAAGACATAGTCCATTTTCAAAATTCTGAAATATTCTAATATGAGCTTTAATTAAACAATGTTTTTGTTATCATAGGGCGAGAGAGCTGTACCTAGAGAATAGTGAATCCAGCAATACATGATGTTTTTAGTTTGTGCTTTAGTCGAGTGACTGATTTTAGAAACATATGAAGGAATGCACACTAGAGGTCATCATAAGCAAATCTGCCACATCCTACAAGCTTTTTTGTTGCTAGACATCAGGTTGGATTTTGGGTCACATTTGCTAATAATTGGGGCACTGTATGTTTAGGTGATGTATAGTACATTTAAGCTATGTCGAATATATTTCTAATTCTTCAGTTACTCAGTTTAAAGCAAATGAAATTCTATATATTATTAGAACTTCTTGTATAATATGTGGGCAGTTAAATCAGACATCGTCAATTATACACTATCTCGTACCAAGAAACTGAGGAAGTTCTTTTACTGTTGAACATGTGACATTTACAAAATTGCAGTGTTTGGTTAATGTCCTAACAAATAAATCTTTCTTGAAGATGAAAAATTCTATTACTTTCTAATGGCTTCAGTTTCAATGTTTTTTAAAATTTGTGTTGTTTTTGATAATACTTCTCCTGAATTATTTTCAGTTATTGATTATTAATGTGTAGTAGAAATATGATGTAACAGATAGACGACTAAATACAGAATGGACAAGATTTTTTTGACTGCAATGCTTTTAACGGTTATTAGAAAATTTGTTCTCAGGTGCATGACCAAACTGTATGTTTTACATTAGTGGATAAACTGTACTCTTCTGGAGTAATTTTTGCAATTCCAGGAAAAGACTGCAACACATAAAAAGTGAGTGTCATTTAAAAGTTGAATAAGAAAATACGCTAAACTTCTATTAGACGGCGGTATAGAAGCAAACAGCTGAAAAGTATTCCAAGGTACAGCACTCTAACATATCGATAACAATGTCAGCCTAATTTAATTACTTGACAGCTTGACAGGTTATCAGAAAAAAGGTGAATATAACTGACAGCAGGAGACAGGATTGCAGCCCATCCTCAATGTTATTTAATCTGCACATTAACCAAACTATGGAAAAGATTGGCAAAGGAATAATAATTTAGGGAGAAGAAATGAAAACTTTGAGGTTTACTGAGGGCATTGTAGTTCAGTAAGAGACTGCAAATGACTTGGAAGAGCAGTTGAACGAAATGGATAGTGTCTTGAAATGAGACTATAGGACGAACACTAGCAAAACTAAAAAAAAAAGGCAATGGAATATAGTCGAAGAAAATCAGGCGATGCTGAGGGAATTATATGAGATACAGCATTAGGAATGGTATATGAGTTTACTCACGAGGGGCGTGCAGTAAGTAATGCAACAAATCTTTTTCTAGGCCAGGTTCGATTGAAAAGCGGCGGTACATAGTGGAATAATCCAGCTTCAGCCGCTATAGTTTCATGAGGTTCCGGTAGGTGGCGGCTTTATGTAGCTTGCAAATTACATTCCATAACAGAGAAGCACTCCAAGTAAAGAGCAGTCATTAGTTTCTTTTAAAGGAAACCCAGAGCACCTCAGACATTCGTAGGCGTTTGCAGAATGTCTACAGACACCTGACAGTGAACAAAAGCACGGTGAGTTGTTGGACGAGTAGCCTTTCATCGTCCCGCATGCTGCACACAGCAAATCCGACAGTATGTCACATAGCACCAAATAAATCCTCACATTAAATTAACCAAAGTAATACGATCAACGAGTGAGCAAATGGAATACCACAGGCTAACACAAGAACGCCTAAATGCATGTCATACCTTCCCACCGTAAAACAGATGCAGTTCCGAGGGAAGAAACGAGAACAGAAGCCGAGAGCAGAACCGTGTTAAGCTACAAGGCCCTACGATAAAGGACGGACACCCACGTCGTCAGCCAACCACCAGGACCACCCCCAGCCTATGTTAAAACATAGAGCCCTCCATAAGAAAAGCATAGATCTTACAATAACACTAAAAGGGCCACACCAGCTTCACGTTTTAGCGTGAGACTTTTTCGCGTTTCTGTTACGTTGCAAACGTTAAAAACATTGCCCCACCATGAAAAGTATAACGTTTCTCATTGGATAGACAGAATTTTGTAGCTTAAGGTTAACATTGAGACCCTGATTGGTCAGATGAAAACACAGCCAGATATTTTTTTTTAAACCAACTTGAGTAAATTGTAGTAAGGAGAAGTTAGGAAAGAGTTGCTTCCGAGGCGGCGAGGTGCGTGGAGCTGTGCCGCCCGCCGACCCCTGACGAACACCGACAAGGTAATGAACGCACGCGATGCCGCATTTTTGAGCGCATAAGGCTTCACTCAGAACTGCAGAAGTGTCGTCTGTTACATCCCCTTTTTACGTAATACTAGCGTCGATCGTCAATTGGAGCTCATGGTATTCACATTTGCTATGTAAGTTAAAACCTGAAATGCGATGATTTTTCTGTTATATAATTACTGAGAAGCCACATCAGCCACTGTAATTTACGACAAGTTAGATAAGTAATTAAAGATAATTGAGGGTCACTGTAGACCATTTTGATAGTTTTCTCTTTTGGGAAACTTAATTTAAACCTAGATTACTGATGTGATATGGCATAGGTCATCCTTCGATCGATTGTAGAACTTGGAAACCCATTCAGGGAATATTCGTTCACATTTTTGTTGAACGCAGTTGGTTTTTACCATCCTGTATTAAAACATCTCCTTTTGTCAATAGTGCAATTTATAAACAATGTTTTGTGAGTAGAATAAAATTTCCAATGGTAAACTTAACTGGTAAAACAACGTCGAAAAAGCAGTTAACTAAAAATAGGAAAGCCTTGAACCCCTTCCACTAAATTCAGTTAGTATTAAGATTCTTTTACAGGGAGTGCAGTGGAGCTGACGCTGAAATCATTAAGTATTTGGTTATATCATCGCTAGTCTCACTGAACTCTTCTGAACTCTACATGTCATGTGTGGTCTAGCGCCTCAGTACCAGCAACAGGTCCCAGGTTCAGACTAGTCAATTCCCTAAAAAACACGCTCAGAACGACAATGCGCGAAAGTGGTAGGGAGGCACGACTTAGAACAAACAGACACCACGCAGAATGTTAGAGTTGGAGTACGCAAAGGAGCTCTAATTGGGTTCCCCACTGACTACGTACCTTCCATCTGTTTGGCCTAATGAGTTGCACACTGTGGGGAGCAGTACGTGATGATGGGGAGGTTATTGATGCAGCAAGATGTTGACTCCGACGTAGACCAGTAGGGTGGTACAGTGCTGGCATAGAGGTCCTCCTGGTAAGGTGGCATAAGGCCGCAGTACTGAACGGAGATTATGTTGAAAAACAGGGTGTTGCAGCCAAAAGAGTAGGCAATAATAAGGTATATTGGAATCCTGCACAAAATCAACCTACTTTTAAAAGAAAGTGTTGCATTATTTACTGAACGACCTTCGTATTTAGGCAACATAATAACTAATGACGTGCGAAGTAGAGAAGAGGAGCGGATACAAAGTGCAGGTTTGTTATAGTAAGACAAGTATTTCGGAAAAAGAGGAAATCACTAACATCTATGTGTTACTAGGTTCTTCTAAGGGTATTTATAAAGTTTGTGGCTTTGTACAAACGTGGAACATGGGCACTAAGCAGTTCAGACAAAAGGAGATTAAAAGATGGAGTAACTAATGAGGAGTCAATTAACCGAAACGGGAAGAAAAGAAATTTATAGCACAACTTGACTAACAGACGGGATTGGTTAATAGATGGAGTAACTAATGAGGAGTCACTGAACCGAAACGGGAAGAAAAGAAATTTATAGCACAACTTGACTAAAAGAAGGGATTGGTTAATACGATACATCAACCAATAGTCAGTTGTGTAATTGTGGTAAGTGTGGTAAGGCGGGGGGGGGGGGGGGGGAGGGAGAGGAGTGGTGGGGGGAGTTGTTGACGGAGGCCTAGGCATGAATAAAATAATCAGGTTAAAAAGGATGTATGTTGCAGTAGTTATTACTGGACTAACTGTGTGCACATGGAACTCCAATGGAATTCGCAATCAAGTAGGAGATTTCCGTCAATTCCTCCAAGATGAAAGAATCGACATGTGCCTTGTCACCGAGACACACTTGAAACTCGACATCCAAGTACGAGTCGCCAACTACAGCTGTTTCCAGACGGACCGGCCGACTGCTGGTGGAGGAACAGCAGTTGTTGTTGTTGTGGTCTTCAGTCCTGAGACTGGTTTGATGGAGCTCTCCATGCTACTCTATCTTGTGCAAGCTTCTTCATCTCCCAGTACCTACTGAGACCTACATCCTTCTGAATCTGCTTAGTGTAGTCATCTCTTGGTCTCCCTCTACGATTTTTACCCTCCATTCTGCCCTACAATGCTAAATTTGTGATCCCCTGATGCCTCAGAACATGTCCTACCAACCGTTCTTTTCTTCTTGTCAAGTTGTGCCACAAACTCCTCTGCGATTCTATTCAATACCTCCTGATTAGTTATGTGATCTACCCATCTAATCTTCAGAATTCTTCTGTAGCACCACATTTCGAAAGCTTCTATTCTCTTCTTGTCCAAACTATTTATCGTCCATGTTTCACTTCCATACATGGCTACACTCCATTCAAATTCTTTCAGAAACGACTTCCTGACACTTAATCATTACTCGATGTTAACAAATTTCTCTTCTTCAGAAACGATTTCATTGCCATTGCCAGTCTACATTTTATATCCTCTCTACTTCAACCATCATCAGTTATTTTGCTCCCCAAATAGCAAAACTCCTTCAGTACTTTAAGTGTCTCATTTCCTTATCTAATTCCCTCAGCATCACCAGACTTAATTTGACTACATTCCATTATCCTCGTTTTGCTGTTGTTGATGTTCATCTTATATCCTCCTTTCAAGACACTGTGCATTCCGTTCAACTGCTCTTCCAAGTCATCTGCCGTCTCTGACAGAATTACAATGTCATCGGCGAACCTCAAAGTTTTTACTTCTTCTCCATCAATTTTAGTACCTACTCCGAATTTTTCTTTTGTTTCCTTCACTGCTTGCTCAATATACAGATTGAATAACATCGGGGAGAGACTACAACCCTGTCTCACTCCCTTCCCAACCACTGCTTCCCTTTCATGTCCCTCGACTCTTATAACTGCCATCTGGTTTCTGTACAAATTGTAAATAGCCTTTCGCTCCCTGTATTTTATCCCTGCTACCTTCAGAATTTGAAAGAGAGTATTCCAGTCAACATTGTCAAAAGCTTTCTCTACGTCTACAAATGCCAGAAACGTAGGTTTGCCCTTCCTTAATCTAGCTTCTAAGATAAGTCGTAGGGTCAGTATTGCATCACGTGTTCCAACATTTCTACGAAATCCAAACTTATCTTCCCCGAGGTCGGCTTCTACTAGTTTTTCCATTCGTTTGTAAAGAATTCGCGTTAGTATTTTGCAGCTGTGACTTATTAAACTGATAGCTCGGTAATTTTCACATCTGTCAACACCTGCTTTCTTTGGGATTGGAATTATTATATTCTTCTTGAAGTCTGAGGGTATTTCGCCTGTCTCATACATCTTGCTTACCAGATGGTACAGTTTTGTCAGGACTGGCTCTCCCAAGGCCGTCAGTAGTTCCAATGGAATGTTGTCTACTCCGGGGGCCTTGTTTTGACTCAGGTCTTTCAGTGCTCTGTCAAACTCTTCACGCAGTATCGTATTTCCCATTTCATCTTCATCTACATCCTCTTCCATTTCCATAATATTGTCCTCAAGTACATCGCCCTTGTATAGGCCCTCTATATACTCCTTCCACCTTTCTGATTTCCCTTCTTTGCTTAGAACTGGGTTTCCATCTGAGCCCTTTATGTTCATACAAGTGGTTCTCTTATCTCCAAAGGTCTCTTTAATTTTCCTGTAGGCAGTATCTACCTTACCCCTAGTGAGATAAGCCTCTACATCCTTACATTTGTCCTCTAGCCATCCCTGCTTAGCCATTTATCACTTCCTGTCGATCTCATTTTTGAGACGTCTGTATTCCTTTTTGCCTGCTTCATTTACTGCATTTTTATATTTTCTCCTTTCATCAATTAAATTCAATATTTCTTCTGTTATCCAAGGATTTCTACTAGCCCTCGTCTTTTTACCAACTTGACCCTCTGCTGCCTTCACTACTTCATCCCTCAAAGCTACCCATTCTTCGTCCACCGTATTTCTTTCCCCCATTCCCGTCAATTGCTCCCTTATGCTCTCCCTGAAACTCTCTACAACCTCTGGTTCTTTTAGTTTATCCAGGTCCCATCTCCTTAAATTCCCACCTTTTTGCACTTTCGTTAGTTTTAATCTACAGGTCATAACCAATAGATTGTGGTCCGAGTCCACATCTGCCCCTGGAAAGGTCTTACAATTTAAAACCTGGTTCCTAAATCTCTGTCTTACCATTATATAATCTACACTCCTGGAAATTGAAATAAGAACACCGTGAATTCATTGTCCCAGGAAGCGGAAACTTTATTGACACATTCCTGGGGTCAGATACATCACATGATCACACTGACAGAACCACAGGCACATAGACACAGGCAACAGAGCATGCACAATGTCGGCACTAGTACAGTGTATATCCACATTTCGCAGCAATGCACGCTGCTATTCTCCCATGGAGACGATCGTAGAGATGCTGGATGTAGTCCTGTGGAACGGCTTGCCATGCCATTTCCACCTGGCGCCTCAGTTGGACCAGCGTTCGTGCTGGACGTGCAGACCGCGTGAGACGACGCTTCATCCAGTCCCAAACATGCTCAATGGGGAACAGATCCGGAGATCTTGCTGGCCAGGGTAGTTGACTTACACCTTCTAGAGCACGTTGGGTGGCACGGGATACATGCGGACGTGCATTGTCCTGTTGGAACAGCAAGTTCCCTTGCCGGTCTAGGAATGGTAGAACGATGGGTTCGATGACGGTTTGGATGTACCGTGCACTATTCAGTGTCCCCTCGACGATCACCAGAGGTGTACGGCCAGTGTAGGAGATCGCTCCCCACACCATGATGCCGGGTGTTGGCCCTGTGTGCCTCGGTCGTATGCAGTCCTGATTGTGGCGCTCACCTGCACGGCGCCAAACACGCATACGACCATCATTATCACCAAGGCAGAAGCGACTCTCATCGCTGAAGACGACACGTCTCCATTCATCCCTCCATTCACGCCTGTCGCGACACCACTGGAGGCGGGCTGCACGATATTGGGGCGTGAGCGGAAGACGGCCTAACGGTGTGCGGGACCGTAGCCCAGCTTCATGGAGACGATTGCGAATGGTCCTCGCCGATATCCCAGGAGCAACAGTGTCCCTAATTTGCTGGGAAGTGGCGGTGCCGTCCCCTACGGCACTGCGTAGGATCCTACGGTCGTGGCGTGCATCCGTGCGTCGCTGCGGTCCGGTCCCAGGTCGACGGGCACGTGCACCTTTCGCCGACCACTGGCGACAACATCGATGTACTGTGGAGACCTCACGCCCCACGTGTTGAGCAATTCGGTGGTACATCCACCCGGCCTCCCGCATGCCCACTATACGCCCTCGCTCAAAGTCCGTCAACTGCACATACGGTTCACGTCCACGCTGTCGCGGCATGTTACCAGTGTTAAAGACTGCGATGGAGCTCCGAATGCCACGGCAAACTGGCTGACACTGACAGCGGCGGTGCACAAATGCTGCGCAGCTAGCGCCATTCGACGGCCAACACCGCGGTTCCTGGTGTGTCCGCTGTGCCGTGCGTGTGATCATTGCTTGTACAGCCCTCTTGCAGTGTCCGGAGCAAGTATGGTGGGTCTGACACACCGGTGTCAATGTGTTCTTTTTTCCATTTCCAGGAGTGTATCTGAAACCTGTCAGTATGTCCAGGCTTCTTCCATGTATACAGCCTTCTTTTATGATTCTTGAACCAAGTGTTACCTATGATTAAGTTGTGCTCTGTGCAAAATTCTACCAGGCGGCTTCCTCTTTCATTTCTTTGCCCCAGTCCATATTCACCTACTATATTTCCTTCTATCCCTTTTCCTACTACCGAATTCCAGTCACCCATGACTATTAAATTTTCGTCTCCCTTCACTATCTGAATAATTCCTTTTATTTGATGATACATTTCATCAATTTCTTCGTCATCTGCAGAGCTAGTTGGCATATAAACTTGTACTACTGTAGTAGGTGTGGGCTTCGTATCTATCTTTGCCACAATAATGCGTTCACTATGCTGTTTGTAGTAGCTTACCCGCATTCCTATTTTCCTATTCATTATTAAACCTACTCCTCCGTTACCCCTATTTGATTTTGTGTTTATAACGCTGTAGTCACCTGACCAAAAGTCTTGTTCTTCCTGCCACCGAACTTCACTATTTCCCACTATAACTTTAACCTATCCATTTCCCTTTTTAAATTTTCTAACCTACCTGCCCGATTAAGGGATCTGACATTCCACGCTCCGATTCGTAGAACGCCAGTTTTCTTTCTCCTGATAACGACATCCTCTTGAATAGTCCTCGCCCGGAGATCCGAATGGGGGACTATTTTACCTCCGGAATATTTTACCCAAAAAGACGCCATCATCATTTAATCATACAGTAAAGCTGCATGCCCTCGGGAAAAATTACGGCCGTAGTTTCCCCTTGCTTTCAGCCGCTCTCAGTACCAGCACAGCAAGGCCGTTTTGGTTATTGTTACAAGGCCAGATCAGTCAATCATCCACACTGTTGCCCCTGCAACGACTGAAAAGGTTGCTGCTCTTCTTCAGGAACCACACGTTTGTCTGGCCTCTCAACAGATACCCCTCCGTTGTGGTTGCACCTACGGTACGGCTATCTGTATCGCTGATGCACGCAAGCCTCCCCACCAACGGCAAGGTCCATGGTTCAAAATGGTTTTTGTGATAGGCTGTAGTTCGTAATCCCAGACAGCCTCATGGTCATGCAACTGGATAGTTACAATGGGATCAGTGCCAAACACAAATGAATGTATTCCACACTGAAGGAAGCCACTCAACAAACTTCTCTCACAGATCCGCGTGTATCTTTATCAATATGCACGATAGGAGTACTGCTGCACCATCAGTCCACTTAGCTTGGATTTAACTAGTACTGCTTATAACTAGCATCTATTCCAACAAGACCACATTTCTTTTTAAAATGCATTTCATGGTTACTTCCTGTTCCATGCTGAAAGCATTATGTTCTGCTCAACAATAAGACATACGGCCCACCAATATTTTTCAACACTTCTGAGTTTATGAGTCTGCTTCAGGATTATTCTGCCTTTCTTTGTAACCATTTAATGAAACAAATAAACTGCTAACATTGGGTGCTTTCTTTTAATGAATAAATTGCTTTGCTTTCCAGAGAAATTACCATTTCATGTTTCCTACTCAACTGCCCACCTTCTTTGTTCACACATCATAAGCTATGACTGTGACCAAAGGGAGTAATCCTTGACGAAGTCTGTTCCCTAATACTCACACTCTAGTCTTGGACACAACTGTTCAATTTTTTGTCTTATACTGTGTCCTCTATCTAGAAAGCTTAATCTGAGGCTAAGGGGAGAAAACAGTGGTGAGGTGTTGTGAGTTAAATTCTCATTTACTGTTTCAAATATTGACTGCTCACACAACTTCAGTGTTGTGAAAGTGGTCACAGTCAATGATGCATCATTTTTCAAATGCCAAAAAATCTAACACTTTTCCTGACAGCCTCAAACATTCCTTATATGAGGAGACAAAACAATAAATATTTAGCCGTGCCAAAGACCAGAGTCAATGCGTCAGAAATACAATGCCACCAATGAAGTTCTTTGGTGACTGATAAATCAGCTTTAACTGTGGGAGCACTCTTTCACAAAACCATACTCCCTTGGCATGAAAATCACAATGTCAACTAACTAGTAACTTTTCTTCATTTCTCTCTTAACTTTTAGTAATGTGAAAGACTTCATATGATTTACCAGAACAACATCCTACACCAGCTGAAAGCAACCAAATACCAAGAATTGCCTACAGCAGTATATGTAAGAAACTCCTTGATGCATCACCAACTGCCAACCCCAGCATTAGCCACAGTAGAAGCCACATCGGCTGCATCAAGAGGCCGCATAAAATTCGTTAAAGTGTACTGGACCCCCCGTGGCCACCTGGAAGAAGCAGACTTTGAGGCGTTACTGTCACAACAAGGAAATCTTTTTCTTGCTGGCGACCTTAATGCCAAAAATACCAATTGGAACAGCCGCATCACTAACATCAGTGGACGCCTTCTCCTACGAGTTGCAGAAAGAAACCACGCCATCATTGTGGGACCATACGATCCCACATGCTTTCCAAACAGAGGCCAGAATGACGTGCTGGATATAGCCATCATTAAGGAATTTCCCAATAATGTTACTGCCACTACCAGAACGGCCCTTACATCACATCATGAACCTGTCATCTTTGATGTCGACCTCGTCGGCATCAATAAACCGGCAACACACCTTCTTGATATTCGAGACAGCAGGAGCAGAAGTCACTCTATTATACATAACATATAAAGCACTAGACGTTGCAACAGAAGGCACGTCTTCGAGACAGCCTACACCACTAAAAACACCAACTGCCTCCACTTATCATAGCAGCCATCAGGGGAAAAAACGAGCATTCAGAGAATGGCAGGTAACGTGCAATCTAGCCACAAAGCGCCAAGTAAATCGACTGCAACGAGAAATAAAGGCAGAAGTAGGAAAACACAAGAATCACGTCTGGGCAAACAAGGTTGCACTGCTACAGCTACAAGACCAATCAGCCTGGATGATGACAAAGTCTGTACTGAGGAACCTCACTACACGTGGCCAACAATGTAATTAGCGAACCAGATGCCAAAGCTAATGCTTTGCTAGATGTATTCGCAAAAATCTTCACGCCGGTGAATGACCCCGCCGACGCAGCCCACATTGGCCTAGTCAACGAGAGGCTTCCAAGATTCGTCGCCAATCGAGCCGAAGATGACCACATTCAACCGATTTCTACAGCAGATGTTATAAAATAGCTCGAAGAACTAAATGGAAAAAGGCTGGAGGACCAGACCGCCTAACAAATGAGCTGTTGAAGCAACTATCACCTACCGCAGTACCACTAATAGCGGCCGCTTTCAACGAGATCTTGGCAACTGGCGACTTCCCCCTCACATGGAAACATGCCGAGGTCACCGCCATACCGAAGGCAGGAAAGGACCCTCTATCACCTGCTAGCTGCAGACCAATCTTTTACCTGCTATTCGAAACTTTTTGAACGTTTATACATAAAGAGACTTCAACAGCATGTGGAAGCAGAGCACCTGATACCAGACGTCCAGTTCGGCTTTCGCCGAGGCCTCTCCACCACCCAGCTGCTACTACGCCTAGATGAGGAAGCATTCGGCGCCATGGAAAGAAAGGAATTTTATCGGGGCTTTATTTCTGGATGTCTCTCGTGACTCTGATTGCGTATGGCACGAGGAACTCCTGTATAAACTCCTAGATAAAGGGGTCCCCGTGTCACACGCAACACTCCTGAAGGGCTATCTCGAAAACCGGGCATTTCATGCCCGCACTCAAGATGGTATATCGTCCACCAGACCCGTCAAAGCAGGATTACCTCAGGGCAGTGTACTGGGACCACTGTTATACATCTTGTATACATCCGATCTACCATCGACGGCCAGAACACACCTATCTTTATATACAGATGATACAGCCATGTACTCCCGAAGTATGAATGCTGCACACCTCCAGGCAAGACTGCAACATGCATGTAATAAGCTGAGTGAATGGGCGACGAAATGGCGATTGTCTTTCAATGCCACTAAGACGCAGGCAATAGCTATTTGTAGAAGACCACTCCCGCCTAACATCCACCCCATAAGATAAGAGGCACCCCAGTCCCACGGTTAAAATCAGCAAAATACTTGGGTGTGACCTTTGATAGGTGATTGAAATGCCAACCTCACATAGAAAATATTCGAGAGAAAGCCAGGAGAAGAATGGTAGTTTTATCCACTACTAAACCCATCGTTAACACTACCATACAGACTGGGAGTGATATTGTACTTCACATTGGTGCGACCAGTCTTGGGCTACGCCGCTGTTGTGTGGGGCAATGCTGCTCCAACCCACATACAACGGCTACAAAGAATTCAGAACAGTGCTCTGAAAAGAGCACTCCATCTGCCATACCAGTTCCCAACGAACGAACTTCACCAACTCGCAGGGGTACCCTATTTGAGGGACCGATTCAGAACCACTGCCAAAACCTTTTACGAAAACACACAACAGTCAGATAACGACCTTGTTCAAGAACTTGGACACAGGGTGCACTACCTGGCCTCCACCAGATGGCCTGACGATCTACGCGAATAACAAGACTACACGTCTTGTGTATATATTTTTATATAATTTTAATTTTATTATATTTTGAATCTTATTTTAGTGTATTTAATATTTATTTATTTATTTGTTTATTATTTATTTATTTATTTTATTATTTTATTAAAATAAAAGGTGGATGAATGAGTGTGAGAATGTGTTAACTGTAATATGTATGAGTGTGTACAATGTATGTACTGTGTGAATGTGTGAGAGAATGGGAGAAAAAAATAAAAATAAAAAAATAAAAACAAAAATAAAAATAAAAATAAAAATAAAAATGAAATATAATTTAAAAATAAAAAATATTATCATCGAACCAATGTCTTTTTAAATCATTTAAAAGCAGAAAAAACAAGGCAACCAAAAAGCTATTGTCTTAATGTCAATATTTATTATTGAAGGCATAGCCGCATGGCTTGAACTTCTATTTTCAGACTGGGCAATCCTAGATGCCCCAATATATTCTGCAGTAGTTATTCAGTGACGAATAGGCTACCACATGATGGACTGGCATGTCGAGCTGCACCATAATGGTCTTCAGACTGAAGAGTATAACAGAAACTGTCACATAAAGTAAGTAAACTAAATCTCAACTAAAGTACGCATTCTTCCTCTGTACAGTCACTCAAAAACAACGTTTTATCCAGTCATTTCGCTGATAATCTGGTAGTGACTATGACAACGCTTTATATGCCTTGAAAAAGAAACGCCGAAGGGCACTAATGTGGCTTGAATTACCAGGTAGTCGTTAGCTAGCTTATACGACTAGCGGAATAAGCGCTTCCACGTCTTCCCAACGAGCTAAAGAATTATACTACGGATTAAGGTGACTGCTTCACCATTCTCCTTTTGGCTGATGTGTGCTAAAGTCTAATAACAACTAAAGTCATGCATCATTTGAAGAGAAAATTCACCATCTGGTGGTGACAGCTGTAGCAGTAAAATTACGAGTAGTTGTTTGTAAATGCCTTATTGTAGGAGCTGTCATAGCACAAGCTCTGAGATCCTCGAAATCTATAGTTTTGAATCTTGGGTAAAGGAAGCAAGTTATTAAAGTCAATGGTTATGTTAACTTGGTCCAAATCCGCGTTCTATGTGCTTCAGTAGCTCATCTTTTGTTGCCTCTAATACAGCGCTGTTATTAGTTATGTGGGCAAAAGTTTTTGGTTAGAATTAACAATGTAATAAAAAATTACTAGGTACTAATACTAGTAAAAGTATTAATTGCATGTGATCGAATAGTAGCGTGGATTAGGTGAAAGGACTCCATTCCAAGAAGTATCTACAGTATTTCCCGCTAGCCGGTATGGCCGTGCGGTTCTAGACGCTTCAGTCTGGAATCGAGTGACCGCTACGGTCGCAGTTTCGAATCCTGCCTCGGGCATGGATGTGTGTGATGTCCTTAGGTCAGTTAGGTTTAACTAGTTCCAAGTTATAGGGGACTGAGGACCTCAGATATTAAGTCCCATAGTACTGAGAGCCATTTGAACCATTTGATTCGCAAACTGAATAAAAGTTCAGACGCAAATGCAGAGAAGGTTTCTTCAAACTGGTGGACTGCTTCCACAATGTTGCTGCTGCTCGACGTGAGAACTCAGGGAGAATGGGGGAGAGAGCGAAAATAAAAGACATTAAGAGTCACACTTACCGGATAGCGAGAAGCAGCGTCGGGGTAACTGCAGTAGTAAGTGACGTCATTCAGCAACAGCAGCTCGAAGTGCGCCGTTCCATTAGACGTAGCTTGGCGGGAGCATACGACACGCGGGCGCGTGCCATCCTCCCGCGTGGGGAGTCCGCTAATCAGAGACCGGTACAGCCGTTCCTCTGTGTGCGTGCCCGGTAGAGGCAATTCTGAATACACACGGAACGCGCATTTGAGTGGGTTATCAGCGATACCCGGCAGGTTAAAATGATAACGCCCGTCAGATTGGTAACTCTCTCCTTCAGCAAAAATTTGGCAAAAGATCGTCGGGTATCCTGGAAACCTGAGGTACAGTATTCCTCTGTCGTAATGCAGAAGACATTTCACTGGATAGTCCTCATGAGGGCGCTTTACTCTCAGACGGAAATATTCGTCTGGTAACGGTGAATCACTAGTGCAGTACATGCTATATCCCCTAAAATTTACGCGACGTCCCTCGCTGAAATCGAAAAGACGCGGCGCGCTCTTTCGGATTAGGTTGAAATTACTGTCTATCGTTGCGTTTCCTTCGAACGAGCATTTGTAGGGAGAGTACCCTCGTGGCAGACTGAGACAAAACCCGGCCTCTAAGAGGCCTTCCAAGGCGCATTCGAGATCCTTGTCTGGCTCACATACGAAGGGTGGGACATTGGCCACGAAAAACACGAGGGCATCTTCGGCCCTAGAAGGAGAGTAATGGAACTGCTCCTCCTCGAAGTAATCTCGAGCGTTGCGGCCGCTGGACACTGCAGCCATCGTCAGCAGCACGAGGCTGCAAGCCCTGCCCGCGCTCTTCATGGCGCACTGAACTCTGGCGCTGCCCGCACCTCAGTGGGCCCAATACTGTGCTATAAATGCAGCAACCTTACGTCACGACCGTGCGTCACTGTGCTGGTTTTTGTTTCTAAGTTTGTCCGCTGCCTCAGTTTCTTGTGAGCAATTCTCGTATCTGACGTCACCACAGCTGCTGCGGCTGCGGTGACCCGTTTGGATGTTGTCTCTAGGTCCCAGTGTTTAGTGCCGTCCCATGACCTTTTTCTGCTTACTGTTTGTGTCTGACATGCGAGCACGTGTTGCTGCTCGCTGAAAATATTGCGTAACACTGTTTCAGGGTGAAGTCAGTGATATCACTCTCCAAGAATCTCCAAGGAACGACCGCAGGCCACCATTGGCTGACGCCACAGAGTGCACTGGGAACTACGATAACTAAATCAGTCACAAAGCACTTTTTACCTGTCTTCGCAGTTACTTGTATTAAGCGTGGAATAAATGTTGTCAGGCTATGCTACGGATCAATCCGTTACCATACCTTTTGTCGAGTGTTCACCTTACCCCCGCTATTATCTACCAACGTCACCCTGGCCTTTTGATATGCTGTCAGCTACAATTTATCTGATTTTATCCTCATTCTCCTTAAATGTTCAAAAATGGTTCAAATGGCTCTGAGCACTATGGGACTTAACATCTGAGGTCATCAGTCCCCTAGAACTTAGAATTACATAAACCTAACTAATCTAAGTACATCACAGACACCCATGCCCGAGGCAGGATTCGAACCTGCGACCGTAGCGGTCACGCGGTTGCAGACCGTAGCGCCTAGAACAGCTCGGCCACTCTGGCCGGCTTCTTAAATGTATCTCGGAATTTTGACACCAGTGATTCCGTACTACACGCGATATGGTGCGCGCCGCTATCCTGTGATCTTGTTCAGAGAGCGCACTGCAATCGACTATAGTTCGCTGTCCTGGTGCGGGTGGCGCTCCGGTGGAGATTTGCTATGACATCGCTGGCGTGTGTTTGCAGTGGTCGGCGGAAAGCGAGAGGGCAGTTGGTTTTCCTAGTAGTGCACGGAACGTGAAGTTCGCTCTGCCTGACCTGCTAGTGGATAGCGCTAAGGTTGTGGTGCCTCGCAGTATGAGCAGAGTGGTCTGGGGTGGAGGCGACTCGGCGCTGTGTTGGCCATGCAGTGGTGATTAATTGGAATCGGTGTACTTGCTCTTCCTGCCTGTCTGATGTGGAGGTCCGGTTGGGTCCTGTGATACTCTGGCCCGGAGACAACTAGTTGCTGAATGTTGGAGTTGTCTGCCGGGTTAGGGGGTGGGCTCGGTTGGCTCTTCAGATTTTCCCCTGGAAGCTCAAGCAGCGGTTTCTGAACTTTTGTGATGTGGGACAGTATTGTTGGAACTTTTTTCTGTGTGTGTAGCTCGTTACGATATGTTGGTACTAATTTATTTGCTCAACTGTAGTCCTGCCCGGAGTTGCTTTCATGTATGGTACATTTGGCATTCGATGTGTTAGAACATAATCAAGGTGCGTAAGTGATGGGCAGTTGTGGGAGGCATGTCGGGGAGCTATCAGCGGTCTATTTCAGGGACCGTTTCTAGTGGGAAGGTTCCGAAATGTTGAGAGCTCGCTCGTCTGTGATTCGTTGGGAGTTGCCCTCGCCCTTTGGTTGCATCAAATTATTACTCTGTTATCATATTTATTGGTAGTGTGTTGCGCTTCTTTCCTTTTATGGTGTTAAGCGCCATTATCTTTCTCAACGTTTTTTATATAAATCATTTTAAATTGTAATGCCAAGTTAACTTATTATTTCATTTTGTCTTTTGGGTAAACTCTAAAAGCACTACTGTAAAAGGTTCTTGATTTTATTGTGGCAAGCCGCCGTTACTGTTTTTTAAAGCTCACTCTTTAACCATTTGTTAAGTTTTGTAAATTATATGAATTTGTTGTTATTTAAAAGAGTTTAGTATTGGCAATTTAATAAATTGTGTGCAGAGTCTGCTGTTTGGATATTATTGGGTGGAACTCCTTGGATAGTTGTCCTGTAAGAACACACATTTCAACATGGATCCCAGCTTTGATCTTCTGTTGGTGGTAAATAACTTCTCTCTGGGTGTCTTGCTATGACAAAGCTAATATGTGACTAAAGATTCTGTTTTTGATCTTTTCTGTTTCTTCTATTTATCCAACCTAATACTGCTTAAATGATAATCCATCGACCATAAACTGACAACTTCGTGAAAAATTAAATTTCTGTAGCATTCTTCTATGAATCTACGTCTGGCATTTGCCATAAATATAACTAATTTTATTTTGGCGTTCTACCTTACAGAGCAACACATTTCTATCGCACGGTTTGATCAATCATTGTGTAATGGAACAGTAATTAGGATTCATTTTTTCAGCTGAGGTGTCCTGTTTACACACTACTAGTTTCTAATTTAGATTCATCTTCAAGCTCTTAACTAAGATTCATAAATCATTCGAGATTAACAAAACTGTGCTATCTCATGAAACCCAAGCTCTTCTGATTTCCACGTACGGACTTATTGAAATCGATGCAGTTATGAAACTACAGGGCACTCATCAGACAAATAGCGCTTGTGGTATCAGGTCTCCGCATTATTCACGCTTTGTCTAAACGATGTACAACAACTTTATAATGATATACACTGCTAGAAAAAAATTAGTTCACCCTTTAGAGGCTTCCAATTATTATTATTGATGCAACAGTGGATACGGAGTACATGATACAAATGGCTCTAAGTACTATGGGACTTAGAATCATAGGTCATCAGTCCCCTAGACTTAGAACTACTTAAACCTAACTAACCTAGGGACATCACACATATCCATGCCCCAGGCAGGATTCGAACCTGCGACCGTAGCAGCAGCGCAATTCGCTACTGAAGCGCCTAGAATCGCTCGACGACAATAGCACAAGCAGTTCTGAGGTACCAGGTATCGATCTATGCTGAAATACCTATGTCAGTACATGCTGTAGCCTCCACGGATGGCAAAGCAGTTACTGATTCTTGCGTGCAGACGCGAATACCGTCCTGGGATCCTTGAATGCGTCATGCTGCCGCGCGGGATTAGCCGAGCGGTCTCTAGTACTGTAGTCATGGACTGTGCGGCTGGTCCCACATGGATGTCAGTGTTTGTCCTAAGTTAGGTTAAGTAGTGAGTGAGCTTAGGGACAGATGACCTTAGCAGTTTAGTCCCATAAGATTTCACTTTTTTATTTTTTTTTTATTTTTTATTTTTTTTTTATTTTATTTTTTTTTTTTTTTTTGCTCTTGCGTCTTGCTTCACGTACATCTGTAAGAGTTGTTAGCTGACGAGTTCCACCAGCTACTTCTTGTTCCATCATATCCCAGACGTACTCGTCTGGAGTCAAGTCTGAAGATTATCCAGAATGAGATTTTCACTTTGCAGTGGAGTGTGCACTGATATGAAACTTCTTGGCAGATTAAAACTGTGTGCCCGTCCGAGACTCGAACTCGGGACCTTTGCCTTTCGCGGGCAAGTGCTCTACCAACTGAGCTACCCAAGAACGACTCACGCCCCGTCTTCACAGTTTCACTTCCGCCAGTTCCTCGTCTCCTACCTTCCAAACTTTACAGAAGCTCTCCTGCGAACCTTGCATAACTAGCACTCCTGAAAGAATGGATATTGCGGAGACATGGCTTAGCCACAGACTGGGGGATGTTTCCAGAATGAGATTTTTACTCTGCAGCGAAGAGCTTCTGTAAAGTTTGGAAGGTAGAAGACGAGATACTGGCAGAAATAAAGCTGTGACGATGGAGCGTGAGTCGTGCTTGGGTAGCTCAGATGGTAGAGCACTTTCGCCGCGAAAGGCAAAGGTCCCGAGTTCGAGTCTCGGTCCGGCACACAGTTTTAATCTGTCAGGAAGTTTCTGAAGATTATGTTGATGAGGGAGGTTGCTGCACGTCTTGCATAGCACACTGAATTTCATGGGAAGTGTTTGGACAAGCATTAACCGTTTGGACCAACTCATCACCTTAGCGATGGAAAAAGAACGAGACTGACAACATTTGGCAAGTACCACTAGGTGATTAGCGTTTCCTCCAGAAACATCAGAAGTGAACGAGAATTGTAGTTTATCGCGCCTGAACCATAAAGCCTCGGATGGGGCCATTGGGTCTTGGAAGGATGCCTGTAAGAGACAGTGCTCACCAGGTATACGACCAGTACGTGCCATTCCATCAGACAAGTGATCTTCTGTCAGCGCTAATCGAGCCGTGCACGTCGGTGCTGTGGCGTGAGTAGAAGACGGGCTGGGGGCGCGCGCGCCCATCATCCCACTGCTAATAGTTCGCAACAGCTGGTGTTGACACATGAGGGCTCACGAGGCCTCTTATCTGCGCTGCTGTAGCCGTGGTAGCTGCGACAACTGCTGCCCCTACAAGACGACGATCCTGGCGTACATCTGCGCTAAGTGGACGTTCAGAAGCATGTCTACGGGTCTAACAATGTTCACGTGACCGCTGATACCAGAATCGTTGCACAACTGATGCAGCACGTCCAACTTGCGTGACCCCGCAACCAGGAAGGCCAGAATTTGACACCTTGCTAACTCGTTCACTTTCCTGTAGGAATCACGAGTGCGCCTCCGTGGCAGGGTTGCCGGCTTCCTTCACACGTCTGCACCGCAGTGAGCCTTCTGTCTGTGAGCACCCCCTATTGAAGGGTAGACACAGATAGTTGTCTAGGAGCTGTGCCACTTCGCTGCCTGTTGCCGGACGACGATGGAACCAGATCGCCAGCCAAAAGTGAAACTCTAAATGGAATGAGATAAATGTTTGTTGACTCCATCGACCACGTTGATAACGAAAAGGACAGTGAAAAACTAATGTTATCTCTCGTTTCCAAGTTAAAGAGCGTTGAAATTAATTATAATTATGTTTTGTTATCTTATTCTGTTTATTTATTTTATATATTATTGTTTATATATTATTTATTTCATATATTATCTATATATTTTCTTAGCTATGTTCTGTTCTTGTTCTGGAAGATTGTGTTACTGAAGTTAGTGCATGTGGGCATTTTAATTCCTGTGATTCAATATGCTTTGCAAATCCATTTACAGCACTGGCAATTTTTGCAGTGCAGGCTGCACTGAAATTGCAAAGGGGGCCTTTAACGCCATGTATTAGGAAGTCGTAAAGACTGTACTTTGACTATGAAATCAGGGGCCCTGGACAAGGCCCGGGCTACTCATGTGTGCTGCACATCTTGTACCTCAAGTCTTCATTGGTGGTTGAATTGTAAAGCCGGGCCGGCCGTTGTGGCCAAGCGGTTAAAGGCGCTACAGTCTGGAACCGCGCGACCGCTACGGCCGCAGGTTCGAATCCTGCCTCCGACATGCATGTTTGTGATGTTCTTAGGTTAGTTAGGTTTCAGTAGTTCTAAGTTCTAGGGGACTGATGACCTCAGATGTTAAGTCCCGTAGTGCTCAGAGCCATGTGAACCATTTTTGAATTGTAAACGATCTTTCATGGGCTTTGCTATACCCATGATCTGCCGAGAACCATCAAAGCATGTCACTGATTGTTATTTTGTGTGACAACTCCATTAGCACATCGCTTGCGTAATGAAAAAAAATTCTTCCCTGAGATATCCTAGCATGCCGTCGACCATGCGATCAGTTCCTTTTCCTGATGCACCTGACTGTGTTAGTGACGAGGACGTTAGTGAAACAAATGCTGCACCATCACTTTCAAAACCCAGTTGTTCATGAGATCCTGATTTTGTGTGTAACGATGAGTGTATGGAGGTTCACAAAATAACACAATGTGAACTTAATGACCCAGTGAGGGATCTGAAATTGCCGAAAGGCAAAGCTGAACATTGGAATTATATTGATAAATGTGATTGCGTTCCGTAACCACCATATTCCATTCATTCCATTCTTCTAAAGTGAAAAGAACTTGCTATTTCGTAGTGATATGCAGGGACTAATAACAGATATGGGCAATGCCTATAAAAGTGATTAGTGGAGGTTGTTCATCGACTCCTCCAAAATGTCAAATGTATGGAATGGAAACGTGTTATCATCGACTCCCGTGGGGCATTGTTATTGCGATTGAACTATGACAAGTTTAAATGGCAGATTTACCGGGATCTGAAAGTCATATACATATAACGTGAGGTACAACAAGGATTCAACAGATTCTGTTGCTTCCTGTGCCACTGAAATAGCACTGCTAAGGCACTACATTATGAAAAGGAAGATTGGCCTAAACATCAGTCATCTGAATCAGGATCTCACAGTGTCATGCACGAATCACTTGTCGAACATGTCTCCCTGCTCTTCATATAAAATTGAGCCTAATGGAAAACTTCGTTTAAGCCATGGACAAAATTGGGGAAGCATTTCTCCATTTGCACGAGAAATTTCCAAGTCTTAGTCAAGCTAAATTAAAACATGGGATTTTAGTGCGTTCCCACACACGTTAACTGTACAAAGACGAGTTTTTCAAAACTATCCTGACAGCTGCTGAAGAGTTAACTTGGGACTCTACTGAATTTGCAAAACGTTGCATTTGTTTATGTTGAGATACAATCACCACTCCTCCATAGGTGTTCCAGCTTTTCGCTATAATTTTCTAAGGTCTCGACTTCTCTGTAATGACAGCATTAAGGTATCTACCACAGGTGGTCGAAGAAAAGTGGAGACCCTGGCAAAGAAAGAACACCAAGTTTATTTGAGAAAACGGAACATAATCTTCAATCTTGGGAATCACTTTCAAGACACCCATGAACAACATAATTCTTCTGGTTTGAGCAGAAACAATACGTGTGGTAGAAGACCTTTAGCTGGTGAAAAACATAGAGTTCTGAACTGGAGTAAAAGCATATAGTTCTGAACTGAAGTTTGTGTGCTTGGTAACGACTCAAAGACCTCATGGGACCACCAATAATTCACACCGATAATTTTTTTAAGTCCAGCAAAGCTGATTTTACAGACGAAAAGTGAAATATTACAAGTAGGCTGATCGATTCCCACGTCGGAACTACGTGGGCCAAGAGCGAAGTTCAAATGGTTCAAATGGCTCTGAGCACTATGGGACTTAACTTCTGTGGTCATCAGTCCCCTAGAACTTAGAACTTCTTAAACCTAACTAACCTAAGGACATCACACACATCCACGCCAGAGGCAGGATTCGAACCAGCGACCGCAGCGGTCGCGCGGTTCCAGACTGTAGTGCCTAGAACCGCTCGGCCACCTCGGACGGCAAAGAGCAAAGTCCTGGTTGTGGAAATGCTACCGCATTTGGCGCCTGTCCCAGGAATCTCACTCGGACTGAGCTGTCCCTCGAGGCACATTCCGGGCCTAAGTACATCCCTCGGTGCCTGGATACAGTCGGTCTTGTTTCGTGTGACGTAGCCAGCGTAAGGAAGAGGTCTGTGGAGCGCCAGCGATTTATGTTGGAGCTTAGGGCTCCGTCCGGTGATAGCGTATATCGTGGCAGCACTTGAGTTTCCTTTGCTGCGGAACCGACTGACTGCTTAACTTGGATTTAATGTGTATTGGTGGTAGCATAGGTGTACATCTGCGATGCAGCTAGCATTTTGCGTGATATGCACCATGGAACTTCCGAATTCATTTATATACAGGGAGTCCCAGAAATGTTGTGACAAGTTTCGTGGGGTTGTAGAGGGAGTCTTGACAAACAAATAGAGAATAGGAAACTGTGTCCAGGAACGACATACAACGACGCTACTGAGCGCTGAAGTTATAGGCGCCATCGCCAGCGCCTACCACTAGGATACCCCTTTGGCAGCAAACGTGGATTTTTTACGTTGATTGACCACAGACACAACATCTCACAATATTGAATCTTCCTGGCAGATTAAAACTGTGTGCCAGACCGAGACTTGAACTCAGTCCTGAGTTCGTCTCTCGGTCTAGTACACAGTTTTAATCTTGCAGGAAGTTTAATACCAGCGCACACTCCACTGCAGAGTGAAAATCTCATTCTGGACCTCACAATATTGTTTGTTACTCAGTTATCATGACTGGTTGCCACGAGCGCCGTTGTAGAAGATGGAACTAAGTGCTACATAGAAAGGCCTTGTCTCCTATGAATGTGACGCTCGAGGCCTTGGTGGATGAAGATTTCGGACACAGGTCTCTATCATCAGTTTATTTCCCTCGTGGAACATGATATAATCTTCACAGTTTTTTGATATATATGAGAAAAATGAACAGAATATGAAAACCCATGTCCGAAACCATTATCCACCAAGGCAATAGAGCTTTACATACACGGAAAACAAGGCCTGTCTAGGCAGCACCTATCTCCGCCATCGATCGTGGCAGTCAGTCGACACCACTGAATAACTATGGTCTGTCAACAAACAAAGTCGCGTTTCCTGCCGCAGTGGTGACCTAGTGGCAGGTGCTGTCTCCTGTAACGTCGACGCTCTCTAACGTTGTTGGATAATCTTTCTGGACATGGGTTCCTCTTCTCGATTTGGTACCTAAAATACCCTCCACATCCACTTGAAGTTTGTCACAATGTTTCTGGGACACCCTGTAAGGATTGTTATAGATAATATTCCTACAACATTCTCTTGGGGCACGCCGGAAATTACTTTTAAGTCTGACGACTTCTCTCCACTCATAATGACATGCTGTGTTCTCTTTGTTACAAACTCTTCAGTTCAATCACGTGGTTTCTATGATATCCCATTCGCTAGTATTTTGTTCAATAAGCGGTAGTGTGGAACTATATTTAATGCCTTCCAGAAGTCAAGGAACGTGGCATCTACGATGGTGCCTGTATCTACTCCTTTTTGAGTCTCGTGGACGAACTGACAGTACAGTGAAAGTCGATCATTGTTGTCGGAACACACGTTGATTCCTACAGAGGAGATTTTCGGGTTCCAGAAGTGTCACAATACGCGAACATAAAACGTGTTCCATAATTATACAACAGACATACGACAGAGATATGTATCTTGTGCGTCTTTTTCATGACTCTTCTTGGAAACGGAAATGACTTGTGCTTTTTTTCAAATCATTAGGAAAGCTTTGCTTCCCTGGAAACCTACGGTATGCTGTTGCTAGAAGAGACGCCAGTTCTTTCACACATTATGTGTAGAATCAAATTGCTATCTGACATTTCAGTTGCTTTTCTATCCCTTGCTCACGTATTTGATATGTGCCTTTTTAAAGGTGAAGCTTTAGAAAAAAGGCGTTTAGTATTTCAATTTTTTCTGCGCTACCCCCTCCTACTCTGCACAACAGCTGTTTTATGCGTCCTGCAACATGACGGACAGAAAAGTGGAAAGTAAAGCGACTACCTGAGGCGACAGTCTCAACACAGGCTGAAAAGTGCTTGGTGCCAGGAGCAGCAGAATGCGGTGTCACCAACCCACAGTGATGCTTGGTGTAACCTGAATCACGGTGTGACATATCCGTGCTGTGTTCACCGCGAGGAGGTGGTGAAGTTTTGTGCGTTTGCTCTATGGAAAAATCCTCTGGTCCCTACAGGAAGTGAAAGGGCAGACCATTGTATCTGGAGAGCGAAAGTTATGTGTGGCCTATTGCTGCTACGATCTAAGGTTACTTTCTCATGTGTTCTGGTGATTCGATCTCGTCAACAAATCATGATAGTCTGTATTATGAAAACTGACGGAGTTACAGCAAATGCACGAAATACATCGCTACATTAATTAATAAAACTAACATAGATGGGTCCGCAGCTCGTGGTCTCGCGGTAGCGTTCTCGCTTCCGGAGCACGGGGCCCCGGGTTCTATTTCCAGCAGGGTCAGGGATTTTCACCTGCACCGAGACGACTGGGTGTTGTTGTGTCGTCTTCGTCATCATGATTCATCCCCGTTACGGTCAGAGGAAGGCTACGGCAAACCACCTCCACTAAGACCTTGCCCAGTACGGAGCGGTGGGGTCTCCCGCATCGTTCCCCTACGCTGTCATGAAGTATGGGAATTCATTTCCAACACAGATGGAGCTTAATAGCTACAAGAGACGTACACTATTTCAAACTATATTTGCTGTTCACAGATACATATGGCTGAAATATTTCAGGTATTCATGAAACAGTTCAGAAGCTACAATATGATTGGAAACAACGGAATGCTCAGACTGAGCTAGAACACCGTAATTCGGACATTTAAATTTAAAAAAAAAACACGACAGTACGATAAAAATGTACACTTTACTTATCTCACTGTGTAGAAAGCTTGTTGATATATTATTGATTTTGTAGTGAAAGTAGCATTTAATAGAAGTGGTGATCAGTAGAAATGACTAACTACGAAGTGGTGTAAAATATGTAAAATTTGAAAACACCAATTAAAAGCCCGTAAAAAAAGCTTCAAAATGACAAGCCATTTCAGTCAACTGAATGTTGGTCCCGGTCGTATAGCGATAAACTTCCCGTCTAGAAACTCAAAGGTCACGAGATGGAATCCCTGTCAGACATGAAATTATCAGTCAGCCCTTAACTTAGCCTTCACCTGTCAGTGATATGAAGATTCTTCAGGAAGAACACGTGGTTGGTATCCCTCGTTAAGGGGGACAATAGGGTGACGGCCAAAAAAATATTAAGTTTGTATTATGGAATTCGGATGTATATACATGGAAGAAGCCACGATTCAGCGTGCACGGTACGCCTCGGCGTTAGAGAACCGGTTGCCACAAGTCGTTGTCGATGCCATCACCCCTATATATACTGATTTGGGTAAACCTGATTTGCTGGAGACTTGTTTCAGAGGTTTTACACAAAATCTGAAAGAAAATTTCAATTGTCTCATTTGGGAATACGCTCCAATATATGTAATCCATACCGTATTAATGAAAGTGGCCAATCCCCTTCAAATCAAATGGGGCGGTGAAAAGTGCCGGCTCTATGAAGACAGAGACTCCAGCGGCCTTGCGCTCAGCCATGAAAAGTGCTCTGAGGACCAAATTAAAGGCTTATCAGGTCAATGTAGCAAATAACGGGCATCCACTAGCCGGGCAACAGTTATTATGAACCAGCATTGATGATATCCTGTAAGTTCCAAACTTTGTCCCTTTTTTATATGACAGACACTTGTCATATTTTAAACGCGTTTTTCTCAAAACCCTGTTTTTCTGGATGGCTGTCGTCACCCATCCGATTTTAAAGATTTTGGTCTCCCATGAAGCAAAATGAATTCTCTTCAGTTAAATGTAGTTGATTTTTTATGTTGATATTTAGTATTTTTTTCGGCCAGAAGAGAGGAATCCAAAAAAGGGCCATTTTTTCAAATATCTTTAATTTCACCAAATGATATTTGCAAATCCCTACGATGAACTGAAATTATATCTGCAACGATATATGTTTGAGATAACGACAACCGGAGCTACAGCGACGACCATGGACCTGCCTCATTTCAGAGCTACCAGGGGAAAATCCCAATCACACAGTGTAGATATTTATATTTTTCAATAAAAGAATACCAACAAAACCTTCAATGTCTGCTTTACTCGTTACAGCAAACTCCATTTGTCTACTACATTCCAGTACGGTGAAAAAATTCCTGAATCTGAGCAATATTTTCGTCCGTCACCCTGCCGTTCCCCCTTAGACTGTAGGTTCCTTTCCGCAGAAGAATTACTGAGGTACGTCAGAGACATGCAAGTCGCCTTGATGGCATTCAATTAAAAGATTTTACTACGTCGTTGAGTATCACGGTATTATGGTTATTATTAATATTACCGTTATAGCACCCATGGTCAGAAAAAGAACAGAACACCCTGAACGACTAGATAGAGGACGTTCCTGTTCACAGGACATATACACTTTTATGTTCTGCAGGAGCCGTTAGCATTTCAGTCAGCGCAGTTCAGCGTGTGTCCCGTTGTCTAGTAGCCACAAGGCCCACCACGGTGCTGCAACCGTCATTTCACCGTGTCCCATACGTTTTATATTGGCAGCACGTCACGTTATCTGGCGAAGCATGGCAAAAGGTTGACATCTTGTGACTCCAAGACAGCAACAGGTGGTCGTGGATCGTCCTGCTGAAAAATGGCGTCTGAGGTGTTCTTCAGAAAGGTTATGGTTGTAGATCGCAGCATGTCATTCAAGCAGGTCACTCTGGTTACACTGTCCAGGACACGCATCAACTGTGATTTATGGTTGTATCCAATAGCACACCACACCGTAGGTCCTGGAGTCGCAGCTGTATGTCTTGTGCGATGCAGTCGCTGTGATGCAGCTCCCCCTGTCTGCGGCGGACCAAAATGCGGCCATCATCTTCAAACAGACAAAACCTAGATTCGTCAGGAAACGCTGTCTGAAGCCGTTCCTGTCCCCAGTGATGTCGTTACATACACCATTGCCGTCAAGCATGTTTCTGCACATTCGTCGAAAGTAGGCGCGGAAGTGGTCGACGCGCACTTAACCCGTGCCGTAATAAACGGCGAATGACTGTCAAGCACTGATAGTGTACGATGTCTTACACTGTTCGACGGGTGCGCCAGAGCCGAGGAGGACGTAGATCTCTCCTGGAATGCCATTCGGATGAAAAGTCTATCTTCTCGAGGGGTGGTCTGAGTGGAGCGACCTGACTCATCTCGTCCTACGGCCTTCCGTGACCCATTCTGCATGCACCCGTTGTACTGCCGAAACACTTCGTCCCACACGAGCAGCAATTTCCCGAATGGGTGCATCACATTATTTCATGCCAATAATGCCCACTCTTTCAAATTCACTGATTTGACGGTACGGTTCGCGTATACGTGTACGAGGCATCCTGCACGTCTGATTAGTCACATGGTGCATTACCGTCATGTTACAGCGACAACGAGAGCCGCAGGCACATTTTACCGGTAGGTTGTGTTCTGACGCGACATCGATGTTGACATTTAATTCACTGGCCGACATTGTTAAAATGCTGATTTCTTCCGCAGAACACACTAATGTACATCTCCTGTAAATATGAACGTCCTGTCTCTAGTCGTTCTAGTTGTTCTGTTTTTCTGGACGTGAGTGAATTATTGTTATTGTTATTGTTATTATTGTTATTAGTAGTAGTACTATTAATAGATTTTTCTCTTATACTAATGTATTCTTGATATTTTCTATTTTAATGACTCAAAGAGGAGTACTAGATGTGATTCAACTGCGAGGTCTCGGATCTGACAATGAAAGGCGTAGAGATAAAAAAATGCTTTTCCATTATACGAAACATAATGATAGCCTACGTACATGTAAATGGTCTTTTCCTAAATTTTTACACCGCATGCTTGAAACAATCTATTTTCGTACTTGGAAGCGTACATACTGTGTGGTTGACAGGAGGAAGGTTCGACCTCGGGACTTGGTGAAATTCTCACAGTGCGAGGCAAAACCCTAGATTCACCAGGTGCCCAGCAAACAAGGTTACCGCTCAGTAATACGCTGGACGCGCAGAAATTACGACATAGTAATTTTTCTGCATCGTGAATTACACGAGTACGTATTGTAAGTGCACTTTTCTATAACGAGTTGAAAATCTGAATGTGACTTTAAATAGCCACTATCCCTGTCTTCCACTTAATCTATCATCAAAGCTTGTTCATAAGACCCTGTTGTAAAATCTTCGTCTTCTTGTACTACTACTACTACGTCTTGCGAATTCTCTACGGCTGACGCCACCTCGCCACCCCCGCATCTTTTTCTGGCTTGGCTACGTTCATATCCTTGATTCCGTTGCCTCCTGAACATCATTTTGCCAGTTGCTACTTGGCCGATCACTTTTCTTCTGCTGGGGTGATATCCATCATAGTATACTATCTGGTATCCTGACCTTATTCATTCTATTCACATGGCCAAATCAGATCAGCTGTTTCTGTTGTATATCGTTACAGACATCCCTACTGATTTTTGTCCATTGTAGGATTATGTCATTTCTTATCCTATCCATACTAGCACAAGTTGAGCTTCATCTTGAATGATCCATCTCAGTGGGAAGCACTTTGTTATTATTTCTTTTGCTAACGGCAAAAAAAAACAAAACACTCTGGACTATAGAGTTATACATTCTCTACTTCGTTGTTCTTCTTATTTTTCTGTTCCACAGAACAGAGTTCATTGCCCTTGTTACAACTTGTCCTTCATTAATCCTATTACTGATTTCATCATTGCTTGTGCCCTGTTTAGTAAATAATACCCCAAGATATTTTGCCTTTTCCACGTCTAGAATTACTTCTCTATCTGCCTTCAAATTTTGGCTTTCTCATTCTAAAAGGCAAGTACTCAAATTTTTTAATGTTCAGCTTTAGGCCAGCTTTATTGTATTCCACTTTAAGCTTTCTTGTTATATAGCTTAGATGATGTTCGTCTTCTGCTCTGGTCATCTGCAAAATACAAGCTAAATGTCTCGCTGTCCTCTACTTTCATTCCCATAATCTGGTATTTTCTTTGCCAAGTCTGTAGGATTACACCTAGATACAGCCTAAAGAGGGTCGGTGACAGCCGTCATCCTTTCCGCAAACCCTTATTCATCTCGAATTCTTCCTTCCAACTATTCCCAGTCCTTACTCTCGCTGTGTTATTTTCATACAATTTCATGACAGCTTTCAGCAGTTGATCTCACATGGTCGCGAATTGAACTGTGACCCAAATATAGAATAACTTTTTTTTACTTCGCGTCTATGGTCACAATTTTTTTTTACCATTAGACTACCGGTTTCGGTCTATAATGTCCACCTTCAAATGTGTTTTATAAAAACATGTCCTAATGTACTGGAACCATAGTGGCATAGTGTTTGTTGGTGGGTACATTAGCATATGATTTCTCTACATCAATCGATGCAAATGGTTCAAACGGCTCTGAGCACTATGGCACTTAACTGCTGCGGTCATCAGTCCTCTAGAACTTAGAACTACTTGAACCTAACTAACCTAAGGACATCACACACATACATTCCCGAGGCAGGATTCGAACCTGCGACCGTAGCGGTCGCGCGGCTCCAGACTGCAGCACCTAGAAGCGCTCGGCCACTCCGGCCGGAATCAATCGATGCAACATGAGTCTCCAGTCCAACCTTTGAGTATCTTTCACATATTAGTCTGACTGCGAAATGTTGTCCATTACCTAACGTTATAAAACTTCTGCCACTGAAGAGCATATGAGTCTTCTGATCCCTGTAAAACAAACTGTTTCAATCTGCCACGCATATCCAGACTAGCAAACACACCACTATCAGGTAAAAAATTATATTCTTGGAAAACAACGCAGTAATAAGTGGAGGAAGTAAAGTCTCTACATAAGGCACAAACACCCAATTTTACACATTTTTCATATCTTTTTATTTCATATTATCCACATTTCGGGTACCAGGACATTTTCTGGTGCTACTCTTCGAAAAACAGAGTACTTAACAAAAAAATGAAGCAACCAGGAAGATTATTGCGGTGATTAGAAAATCAAGGCAGATATACAAAGAAGTTGGCAGTTTGAGCCCACGTGTCAGTAGGGCACTGTACCCTCGCAAGACTGGATGCACTCAGCTATTCTCTTGGTAGGGGTGTCATAAAGCAGCTTGAGCAGCGCACCATTATCTTTCCCCAGTCACCTTTTTTCATTCTCCCCGCCTTGCTGTCTCTTTGGTTTAATCGACTGTGGTCTTTAGTTTGCCTTACAGAGTGTAGCGAGTGCAGAGAGGTGGACTATTTGGGAGCATGCGCGGTGACGACGGAGATCAGCCGAGTTGTACAGGTCTGTTTCTGGTGGTTAAGACCTCACGTCTGATATCTGGTACTGGCGCCAGTACAGTCGGCCCGCTGTGTGTGTGTCAAGCTAGCGCGGCGCCTGCGTGAATTCGGTGTGGTGTGGTTGGTGTGCGTTCGTGGTGTCCTGTCGGCGCAGTGAGATGCGTTTGTGTGGGTCAGCCATCGCTCCGGAACATACATCCCAACTGAATTCTCATCACTACTGTGGAACGTTCTCAGCACTGCGACAACCTGACCACCGGAGTCCTGGTCGTACTTCCCGATTCCGGTAGTCGGTCGCCACGATGTTGCTATAGTCACAGTCAGAGGAAACTGAAATATTCAAAACGTGTTCGACAGTATTCAGAACCACGGAAAAGCGGTGCGAACTTGTTCTACAATAACAGACTAGATCTTAGCGCACTTGCAGTCCGCCCCCTTAGTTGAGTGGTCAACACGTCTGACTGCCATGCAGTGGGCTTGGCTTCGATTCCCAGATGGGTCGGAGACCTCACTGCCCTCGATCACTGGTGCTGTGGTGTTCTCACCATCCTTTCATCATCAACATTGTCATCCAAATCGCCCAGAGTGGCGTCAACTGAACGGACTTGCAACTGGGCGGCGAGTGCCACACGATCATTTGATTTTTCAGAGCACTGGTTAAAGAGTGTTTATTTATGTGAAACCTAAGAAAGTTTCATTAAGTACTTAAGTAACTTGCTTAGCATTAAAGTGACCTGACTGCCGGTAGCGTTTTTGTTGTTCTAGTATAAACTGAAATTTTATGAATGCAGAAATACTAAAAAGTAATGATTTCGTTTAAAACTTGTAAGTGATATACCTTGTGTATTTTGTATACTGTTTCCCGCTTGTAGTAATCGTTTTATGGAACAGGAATTTGTTGTATACTTGTTCCGCCCTGTTTAAAATTTCGCAAATTCAGTTTGAGCCATAGAAAGTGACAGACTCGCATGACGACCGCATTGACAAAGGGTGACTCTCGTTCTGTTAACGGCTGAATGCGACACCATCTGCGTAAGTTCAGTAATTTATTGTTAATTACCTTTACTCACTTGCAAATTGTTCCACTTGCAGTTACATAATTTTGATCATTAACTATTTACTGTTTGCTGCAAACTTGAGTCTTGATATTAGCTCTGAGCGTTTAGATTAGGCTTTGAGGAGCAAATATTTGTTGCAGGCGGTATAAGTTATTGTGATCTACTCTCAGCATGTGTTACTGAGTTTTAAGCCAACTGTGGAAATTTAAATTTGGTGCAGAGGAACAGCACGTTACTGCATTATTACTATTTCAGCCTTTTATCAAAAATTGTAAAAATTTAGACTTTTACGTAACTACAGTTACAGCCGACTAAGACTGGTTTTATGTAAACCATTCAGATTTTGGCTCTAATACACGTAGGTGGTCTGTGAGACCAAGGAAAATATATTCACATTAACACGATGTCAGACACTTGCTTCTAAGAAGCTCAGTACCTTTCAGTGACCTTAACAGAAGCCGTTTGGTATGGCGTACCTGGTATTTTAATAATAACACTTTCGGTTAGCTTACGTGAAACAGTTCTAAGTGTATCACCAATGAGTCGCATGCACTGTTGTCAGATTATTCTTAGCTCCGCTTACGTTATTCCCGTCAACGCATTTATGCAGTATTACCTTTGTTTTGTATTATAACAGACCTGTCTTTACTTGGTGACTCATTTTACCATCCTGACGTATTGAACCGCATCGTGGCATATTAATATCAGGCTGAAGATAAGAAAATTCGGCAGCTGATTAAAGAAATGATGGCCGAAAGTGTAGGTGCTGATTACGAAAACTGAGAATTTCATTTCGAAGAAATCCAGAACTAAGAATGTGAAAACGGTACTGAAAAGAAGCATCGAATGATGAAACATGAGACAATGCTAATGGCGCAGATAGTGAGATGTTTGTCGGTAAGGATGGAGGGAAGTCACGTGCTCCACCAAAGAACTCGCGCACACGTTGTCATAACATCGTAACTTATTTACCAGGTGTGCAAAGTTCTGCGAAAAGTGGTGGGAACGGTTTTTGATGAACACGTTATGCACATAGTCGTTAACTGTATTAAGAGATACACTGAAAGCACCCAGGGGAATTTTTCTACAGAGAGAGATGTTCACCATACTAATAAAGGCGAAATGAGTTTTTCTTGTGATTATTGTACTACATTTGTGTAATGTGTAAGTCTGCAAGATATGTGGCGAACAAATGGCACGGGAGTTGAACTATATCATCTCACCACGGTCATAA
Source organism: Schistocerca gregaria (assembly GCF_023897955.1). Classification (NCBI taxonomy): domain Eukaryota; kingdom Metazoa; phylum Arthropoda; class Insecta; order Orthoptera; family Acrididae; genus Schistocerca; species Schistocerca gregaria. The sequence continues at coordinate 108,180,954 of NC_064927.1, forward strand.
ATAGGTTCGTTTTCTCCTTCGTTGCCTCAGATTCAACGATAAAGGAAAAACATGTGAAAGAAACAGATCACTTGTCTACAATAAGACAGGTTTTCAACATGTTGCGAACTTTTAGATGGCTTATACAGTTTCTGAATTCGTGACAGCGACAAAAAAAAAGAGAAGCAGTCCGTGGACAATGGAGATTCCGCCAGTACATGCCAAATCGGCGAAACAGGTATGGAATAAAGATTTTTTTTACCAGTGGATGCAAGAATATTATACACACTTCGCATGGAGGAGTATGTTGGGCAACAGCCTGATGGCCTATACAAACATGACAAAAGGCGGAAAGGAAAAGACTTGTTCAGAGACTTCGGCGCTCTATCATAAATACAGGGCGCAGCATGGCTTGCGGCAGTTATTTTATAAGTTACGGGCTTGCAAAAACACTTCTGTCTACGATGTATCACGATGGAAATATTGATGAAAATACGAGGAATAAGAAGCAAACCAGATATCATCACATTCTACAAACTTACTAATGATGTATTTGACGCGATACATGGAACCAAGGCATGATATATAATGTAGCTAGAAATGAAAGAAGATGGGCAACGATGGGCACCATCAACACAGCTGACAGAAACGCCGCTATTATTTTCAACAGGTGAGAAAGAACAACTGGGAAGAAGATAATTCTTGAGGCAGCTCTCGTTTGCGCTTCTGAAATACCATATTCAGCAAAAGGACAATGTCAAAAACTTTGCCAAAATGGGTAACTGAGAACTGTGGTATGAACAGTTCTGAAGTGGAATCAACTACGAGCTCACGAGGAATGTGTGTGAACTGCAAAAGCGAAACCGAAAAACCAGTTATATTTGTTGAAACAACAAGATGTACGTTTACCTTGAACATTCTATTACTGTGAGCAAAGACAAGATCGATAAAATATCTGTGTGTCCATTGTTTTGGTAGCATCTCATTTTTATGTATCTATATTATGCGTAAATGATTTTGACAAAGATATTATTGAAACGCCAAAGAAACTGCTATCGGCTTAGGCTTGCGTATTCAAATACAGATATATGCAAAAAGGCAGAATACGGCGCTGCGGTCGGCAACGCCTATATAAGATAACAAGTGTCTGGCGCAGTTGTTAGATCGGTCACTGCTAGTACAATAGCAGGTTATCGAGATTTAAGTGATTTTTAACCTGTTGTTATAGTCGGCTCACGAGCGAGGGGACACAGTACATTCGAGGTAGTGATGAAGTGGGGATTTTCCCGTACGACTATTTCATGAGTGTACCGTGAATATCAGGAATTCGATAAAACATCAAATCTCCGACATAGCTGCGGCCAAAAGGATCACGCAAGAACGGGACCAACGACGACTGAAGAGAACTGTTCGAAGTGACAAAAGTGCAACCCTTCCGCAAATTGCTGCAGATTTCCGTGCTGGGCCACCAACAAGTGTCACCGTGCGAGCCATTCAACGAAACATCATCGATATGGGCTTTCGGAGACGAAGGCCCACTAGTGTACGACTGTACGACACAAAGCTTTACGCATTGGCTGGGCTCGTCAACACCGACACTGGACTCTTGATGACTGGAAACATGTTGCCTTGTCCGACGAGCTTCGTTTCAAATTGTATCGAGCAGAAGAACGTGTACGGGTATGGAGACAACATCATGAGTCCATGGATCCCGATTGTCAGCAGGGTACTATTCAAGATATTGGAGGCTCTGTAATGGTGTTGACCCTTTGAAGTTGCAATGAATGAGTACCCTAAAACGTCTAGATACTACACTAACAGGTGACACGTACGTAAGCATCCTGTCAAATCACCTGCATCCATTCATGTCATTGTGCATTCCGACGGACTTGGGCAGCTCCAGGATGACAATGCGACACCCCACACTTCCAGAATTGCTACAAAGTGGTTCCAGGAACACTCTTCTGAGTTTTAACACTTCGGTTGGCTACCAGACTCCCCAGAAATGAACATTATTCAGCATAAGGAGATTTTCATTCTGCAGCGGAGTGTGCGCTGATATGAAACTTCCTGGCAGATTAAAACAGTGTGCCCGACCGAGACTCGAACTCGGCACCTTTGCCTTTCGCGGGCAAGTGCTCTACCAACTGAGCTACCGAAGCACCGGTACTCACATGAGACGACGTACAGGCAGAAGTAAAGCTGTGAGTACCGGGCGTGAGTCGTGCTTCGGTAGCTCAGTTGGTAGAGCACTTGCCCGCGAAAGAGAAAGGTCCCGAGTTCGAGTCTCGGTCGGGCACACAGTTTTAATCTGCCAGGAAGTTTCATTATTCAGCATATCTGGGACGCATTTCAACGTGCTATTCAGAAGAGATATCCACCCCCTCGTACTCTTACGGATTTATGGTCAGCCCTGCAGGACTCATGGTTTCATTTCTCTCCAGCACTACTTCAGACGTTTGTCGAATCCATGCCACGTCGTGTTGCGCCACTTCTGCGTGCCCTTCGGGGCCCTACACGATATTAGGGAGGTATACCAGTTTCTGTGGCTCTTCAGAGTGTATCACAATGCTGATTAAAAGCGATGGAAACTGTAACTGGGAGCCTACCTGCGTGAAATTCCAGATGCTTCCACACCGGGTTTACTGAAATTCAGGTTGTATTGATGGTTCATTAGTTTTCCATACCGTGGCCTTAACTCCCACTCAGAGGTTGGCCACTACAACTTTTTATAAATTTACCTTCTTAAAACGTAATCAGAAGAGAGTGTTAAAGTTTTGTGTTTTGAACAAAATAACTTGAATTTTCTTGCCAGTGGTTTTGAAAGTCTTATATAATTTTATGCAAACGTTTAAAGATTTCATCGTATCACTTCTCATAATTTCGTCATCGTATTTTGAAATTGAGTGTAATAATATCTTTGTCAAAGTGAATCACTCAATTTAGATCCAGCATCCTGCCAAAACATCGCTGTAACTTCTCCTGAGGCAAGCTATCCGACAGCTGTTGTAGCTGGTCATCGATATCCTGGGTACCGAAACTGGGAAGGAGCTGACGTCCGACGTGCGACGCCACTCGTCAACAGTCCACACTTCACGGTCACGAGACCACTCGACGCGCAGCCGGCTTGTGCTGTGCTGTGCTGCTAAACGGCGACTCACGTGTGGCGCGGTAGCTCCGGTTATACCGATTGCTGATAGTCTTCGACCAGCGGTGCGGGATGGGACAGAACTTTGCTGCGAGACCACTATCTGTTCTCGGATGAGAGGTGCATTCGGCTGTTGATAGTCAGATGTGGTAGACTAGAAAGTTGGCGGTGAGGCTGTCTGCACTCACATTCCGATGCATTCCAACGTCGAGCCGCAGTCAAGTTCGAATGTCCCATAACTCTTAATATTTCACGATCCGACCATTCGGCCAAATGGAGACGTACAATGAAGCCCCTTGCAAACTGTTTCAGGTGATGAGAACGCTATCCCACACAAGTGCGCGACACCACCGTGTCCTTCAGAGTGGTCACTCCAAATATGGTGCTGACTTACTAGGTCTGGGAACAACATCCAAATACAAATAACACTAATGCACTCTGGTGTCCATTGGACCTCTCATGTAGAATTGCAACTCTAATCATTTACTTACGCTCTGTTTGTGGGTACGTGTACGAGGATACTCCGCCACCCGTCCATATCTTCAAGGTGTTTCACTTATCGTGAGTTAGTGTGTGCTCTTCACGCTTTCTGAAGAAACATGCTAAAATTATGTACTGTCAACAAAGAAACACAGGAAACTCGAAAAAGTCAAGGTGTTACTGCATAAATAGGCGGCAAATGACAACATGAATGTGATATAACGTAAAACCTTGTAACTAATGACCATTTTTTTCTTCTTGTATGTAACCGCAAAATAGCCACTGGTTTTACTTTTGAAAATATCGGTGTTATCTGTAATCTCCTGCTGCAATACTGAATTTGAAGGTGACTGTATATTACAAGTAAAACTGGTAATTGTAATAGTACAAAGTGTTATCATCGTCGCCGGCCGGGGTGGCCGAGCGGTTCTAGGCACTACAGTCTGGAACTGCGCGACCGCTACGGTCGCAGGTTCGAATCTTGCCACGGGCATGGATGTGTGTCATGGCCTTGGGATAGTTAGGTTTAAGTAGTTCTAAGTTCTAGGGGACTGATGACGTCAGAACTTAAGTCCCATAGTGCTCAGAGCCATTTGAACCAATTTGTTATCGTCGTGTGGTTATAGAAAAGAGAAACAATTAAGTATTTCATCAACCACAACAGTGCCCAAATTGATTATTATGTCGTGTTCTGCGAAACACCATCTTTACGGCGGGACATCACTTGCTATATAACAGAGAACTAAGTTAATTTCAACATTTATTACAGGATTTAAGGATGGAGATATAGGTTCAAGTTAAATGAATTAACGGTACATTGCAGGTGGGCAGGCAGTCCACGACTCCCACTACCTTCTTGTAGTTTTCACTGCCCAGCAGCCTGGTCAGATACCAGCAGTTCTTACTGGACCTTCTGATGCTTTTTTTAAAATTTAATTTTAAATTCTTTTTCTTGCTAATATTTCGAGCCCAGAACGTACCTGTCCTTCGTAACCTGAGTAGAATATTTGGACACGGAATGTTTACGTTTGGGCACATTCCTGGCTTGTGATCTCAAAGGGGCCACATCCAAATAAGAGCAACTCTCTGTCTTCGTAGCTGAACAGATTCACTGCTGCTATTGCTCTACTGTCGTAAACGCAGAATATTTTACTGTCTTTTACTGTCTTGGCCGATTCTGCTGGAGTTGTCTACAAACAGCTTCGAAGAAGTTTTGTCAGATGGACAGGCGTCAACGTCTACACCTAGGTAGTGCAAACCACTGTGAAGAGCATGGCAGGGTCTATATATCTCACTGTACCGCATGTTCGGATTTCTTTCGGTTCCTTTACCTTGTGGAACAAGACACGAGAGACTTCTGAAGTTCTTCTTGCGTGCTATGACCATTGTAATGTTTTCTCATCAGTCACTGCGGGGTCAATACAAAGAGGGTTACGGTATATTTCTGTAAAGGTTAACAAAAAGTTTCCGTTCAAAGGCCGTGGAGTCCAGAAGCGGTATGTCAGTCAGACAAAACGGCCATGAGAATTGAGGCAATCAACCCACCGTCGCATCAGATTAAAGACAACCGTTGGGTAAAACAACACGCCCTACTGAGTGAAGAGTTCCGCAACTGCCCGCTGCACGTCCTCGTCCGACAGTAATCGTCGACCCTTCGAGGACTTATTTAAGGGACCGAAGGCGAGATAACCGCATGTGGGGAGATCACGGCTATAGGACGGGTACTGGACGGTCTCCCGTTAGAGTTGGCGTGACTTATGCGTCATAACAGTTGCGATTTGGGGACGTGCGTTGCCATGAAGCAGCGGCACCCCTTGGCGCACCATTCCACAACGGTGGCTTTCAACAGATATGCTGCCTACACGTTCCTCATTCACCGATGGGTGTTCACCGGTGTTTTTCGGCGTCCTCTTTGGACACATTTGGTAATAACGTCGCCACATTTCAAGTTTCCGCATTTGCCGCACACAAGTCAGAAAGGCACGAATGCCATACTAACCCCTTGCCTATTTGTCGATGCTTATATACCAGCACCGGAGACGCTCTACGTTACATATGAAGTGCAGCAACGTTATCAAACAGAAATTTTTTGATCGCCCCTTATTATTACCAGCTTTTTACTGATGCTTGAATCTTTATAAGTAGACTTCGATGGGATAGCTGACGATTATGGGTCTGGTAAAGTCGTTTCTCAGCATTTTCGTGACACTATCCTCTTAGTCAAACGAATCTGTCACCATTACTGCTGCCCTTCTTCGTATGCCTTCACAATCCCCTTTTAGTATTATTTAGCAGGAGTCCCATACGACTGAGCAATATTAAAGAATGGGTAACATAAGTGTGTTGTAAGCAATCTCATTTTATGCTGATTACGTTTTTCCAATATCCTACCAATGAACCGATGTTTTCATCTGTTTTACGCATCACTGAGCCTGTACAGTGAATATATTTCACATTCTCACAGATTTTTTCATTCAGGTGTGTGTATGAGTGGACAGGTTTCAGTTGTGAGTCATTGATGGTGTACTTACAGTACAGGGTATTTTTTGTTTTCTACAGTGCAGAATTTAATTGTAATGATGTGATGAGAGCGGTAAACAAAGCACCACTTTGAAATATTGTCAAGAAATAAGAGAGTGTTTGGCAGTTTTTTTATCTTGATAGTACCTCATTCTAGGTATCTGCATTATCCTCAAAAAGTCCAAGGTTACTGCTAAAATTTTCCTTGAAGTTATTATAGTAAAATATGAACAGTAAGGGTCTAGCACACTTCTCTTGATTATGCCTGCAGCTACTTACACATTTGTCAATGACTCTGCACCCAAGATCACAAGCTGTCTCCTCTCTACCAATAAATTCTCAATCTACTGATAACTTTCGTTTGATACCCCATAAGACAGTAGGTCCGTTAAAAAGCGTTGGTTTAGTGCTTGGTAATCAAAAGTACTACATCAATCAGATTACCTTGATTCATAGATTTCCGGGTATTATATCAGAAACCACAAAAGGAATTCCAATCTTCCGAAATCGGTTTAGGTTGCCACAGTGGATGTTATTTTGTCAGAAATTATCGTCTGGTCACATCACAGAATATTTTATAAGATCTAGATGTATTCGTTTCCATGGCTGAGCCTCTAGAGTATGACGTAAGTAAGGGTGCACTGGTAATCATGGTTTAGAGATCGACAGCAGCGTGATCATGCTCAAATTCATTTCTGGACATAGGAACGTACAGAGAATGATGTATCCTAAGGTGGAAATGGTCATGATGAGGTGTAACTGGTTGCTCTGATCAGGTTGTTGTTGTTGTTGCCGTGAGTCGCACCTTCTGTGAGCTAGACATATCTCAAACAACAGAAGCTACACAGGACAGGCTTGTTTCCAAGCGAAGTGAGTTCTCCAGCAGATTATAGCTGCATACTGCAGGACAAATTGGCGTTCAGAGGCTTAACTGGCAGGGCGTGTTCGAGAAGGTGTTCGCCACACTCCGGTTGGTGTTCCGAGAGCTGCGAAAATATCGTGAGCGGCATGTGTCGTTCAACTGCCCAACTGGCTTCGTGCAGGGAAATGTTAATCGTTAAATAAAGGGCTTGTTCCAACAAGATTAGATTTTCCACAAAGTTGTCGTGTACTCCCAAACAATCGAAATACGACTACGCTAGGTAGTCTGGGCTAGGCAGACTTAAAAGTCTGCAACAGGCAACAAGAGTCACATGGGGAGCTAGGATGCATGTAAAGCCCACTTTCCTCAAAACAAGCTCAGACTTGTAGGTCAAGGCTAGGAAGCTCCCCCCAAAATAAATAAATAAACCAAACACAGTAAAACCGTACAAAATCACTTACTATTGACCATTAACGGGACAAAAGCACTCCACAAGAACAATATCGAAGTAACAATTCACGTTGACAAAAGCACCGGAAGAACCGATGCACGAGGGTCACTCCAAAAGAAATGCACACTTTTTTTAAAATCCATCTTTTATTCTACATGTCTGAAAGTTTTACAGTCTGTGGATACATCCTTTAGGAACAATATTTTCATTTCTCCACATAATTTCCATCCCTTTCAACTGTCTTACGCCATCTTGGAACCAACGCCTGTATATATTCTGGACCAACCTGTTGGAGCCACTGTTTGATAGCGTACACAAGGAAGTCATTATCTTCAAACCTTGTCCAACGAAGAGAGACTTTCTGTTTCCCAAAGAGATTATAGTCGCATGGAGCCATGACAGGACTGTAAGGCGGGTGTTTCAGTGTTGCCCATCCTAGTTTTGTGATCGTTTGCATGGCTTTTTGACTGACATGTGGCCGTGCACTGTCGTGTAACAGCAAAACATCCTGCTTTTGCCGATGTGGTCGAACAAGACTCAGTCGAGCTTCACGTTTCTTCAGTGTCGTCACATATGCATCAGAATTTATGGTGGTTCCACTTGGTATGATGTCCACAAACAACAGGCCTTCGGAACCGAAAAACGCCGTAGCCATAACTTTTCCAGCAGATGGTGTGGTTCTGAATTTTTTGTTGTTGGGTGAATTTTCATGATACCACTCCATTGATTGCCTCTTCGTCTCTGGTGAAAAATGATGGAGCCATGTTTCATCACCTGTCACAATTCTTGCAAGAAATTCATCTCCACCATTCTCGTACTGTTCCAAAAGTTCACTGCATATCGTTTTTCTTGTTTCTTTGTGAGCCACTGTCAACATCCTGGGAACCAACCTGGCACAAACGTTTTTTAACGCCAACACTTTCAGAATTCTGCAAACACTTCCTTCCCCCATCACAACGTAGCGTCACAATTCGTTGGCTGTGATACTTCTGTCAGCAGTCACCAATTCGTTAACTCTCTGCACATTGTCTGGAGTGTGTGCAGTACGAGGCCTGCCACTGCGATGACAATCCTCAATATTGCTGTGCCCCCTTTCATCACCTAACGTGCATGCCCAGCGACTAACTGTACTGCGATCGACAGCAGCATCTCCATACACCTTTTTCAATCTCTTGTGGATGTTTCCCACTGTCTCGTTTTCACAGCACAGGAATTCTACGACAACACGTTGCTTCTGACGAACGTCAAGTGTAGCAGCCATCTTGAAGACATGCTGTGACGGCGCCACTCACGGGAACAGGTTGAACTAAATTTGAAAACAAGCGGAAACGATGTATATACACACTGTAAAACTTTCACACATGCAGAATGAAAACTGTATTTTGAGAAAAATTGTGTGCGTTTCTTTTGGAGTGACCCTCGTAAGAGTAAAAGAAAAGAAGGTGTGGAATACGTCGACGTCGAAGAAGGACATGACGACGATGCTGAAGGAATGGTCGAAGACATGCAGCAAGAAGACGCAAAACCCACATGACTCGCCAACGTGATTTTCCGATTAAACTTGTAGTGAGGAGATATTTTCTCTTGTTCGACAGGTGAATCTTCGGTGGTTGTCACTAGACGGCAGGCAGAAGATGGGAAATATAGAGACTTGCACGCGCGGGTGGTACTCGAAGTGCTCGCTGGCGACAGTGCTCTTAGAGCGGCAACAATCAGCAGCGATCCGGCCTCGAAGCAGTGTGAACGCGGCTCTCGACAAGAACGCTCAGCTGTTTTTACGAGTTTGGCCGAGTGCAGGAGAGGTCACTGCAGCGTGGAGTGTAGCTCAGAGGCAGCACGCAGCAGTGGTGGTCGGTCTCACGTGCTTTTCGACAGGGCTGGCAATTTGCTTCTATTGCGGTGCGTTAGGCCGTTACGAGGACAACACTGCAGCCAGGCCGTATATTCCAAGTTGCACTCTGTCTCATCGTGGTTCCTACCGTGGCATGTGACCTCCTTACTTCTGTCGGATTGCGTCAGTTCAAAACGGCGAGCGTCTGCTTTACTACGTTCTATCCTGGTTTCCAATCTGTTGAACAGTGAGTAAGAGCAGTGCAAAAAAAAAAAAAAAAGCCGTATTTAAACTGTGATGTCAGGTAAAATGTGTTCCGTGGCCATACACTTGCGAAAGCGTTGTCATTTATTACTGTGTAATTCTGACCCGAGTGGCGTGTGAGTACTGTTGCCGTTAATTTATAGAACAACTAATCAGTATTTTCTTGTTTTGGTCGGTAGATTTCCTGAGCCATTACTATATTATTTGAACCAAAGTACCTTGCCTTTGGTGGCTTATTCATTTGCGGCCGTTATGTAATAATTTTAAGCTCTTTTCCAAATTTTAAGTACTTTCGGCTGTTTAAGTTAGGATAGGTTAAATTATTGTATGTATTTTTAACCATACTTTGCATATTTATTTTTGACGTGGTACACGTTCCTCATTTATTGTATTGTAAACGCAATGAAACTATAAGCGCTTATGAGGAGCCTGTGGCCTACTCTGTAGCAAGTAAAGGCAATTTGATGTGACCACATTACCATTGGGTCTTGCAGGGGGGGCGGGTTCCGGAATTTACTATTGTTCTATTAAAACAGTGAAGGTTTATTCTTTTAAAGATCATACACTTACCTGCTGTAGAAATTATTTAAACATGTTAAGGTTTGAACTGAGTTTAATGATTGCTTTTGGTTCAAATGGTTCAAATGGCTCTGAGCACTATGGGACTTAACAGCTATGGTCATCAGTCCCCTAGAACTTAGAACTGCTTAAACCTAACTAACCTAAGGACATCACACAACACCCAGCCATCACGAGGCAGAGAAAATCCCTGACCCCGCCGGGAATCGAACCCGGGAACCCGGGCGTGGGAAGCGAGAACGCTACCGCACGACCACGAGATGCGGGCGATTGCTTTTGGTTAGAGTCATTTCAGTTAAACTCATTTTAATCTAGAGTCTTGTTTCCTGTTGTCCATGATACAATATTTTTATTGGAAAAGGAAGAGTCAAATCTGTTTCCACACTCTGGGATTTTAAATATTTTAAATAAGTTGGTTTAAAGTATTATGAGATTCATACAAGTCCAGCACTTTACCACTCCGCGACCCAGCTCACTACCATTTCACTACAGACGCCGAGTCAACACGTGTAGTCTGTAGTGAAATGGGTCTGAGCTGCGTGGCGAAGTGGTAGAGGGTAACACAAAAATGTCGACGATGAAGATTTTACCAAGTACGACAGAAACATGATACGTCAGCATTGGATGCTAGCACAAAAATAACGACGAGAAGTTTCCAACATATTCCCAATTCTCATGTCACCGAGGACTCAAGTAGATGACCCAAAATTGGAACAACAGCAGTCCCAACCGAAGACTCAGGTTGCGAAAACAGCGACGCTCCAAGACCAATGAAGGAAGTATCACCAGTCACCATTTACCACATATGAAAATGCCTTCAGTTCAATTTCCCATTAGAAAAGCACATCGAAGAAGAAGTTAAGGCTGCCTGCAAGGCAACAACACAAAATACCATTTTTATTCTTACACCAATACAGAAAAGCAATAGTCGTTTTCCATCACAACAAATGGGATTCCTTCTCATCAACCCCCGTAGAAGAAGCAACTGGTCTTAGTGAGGGAACTTTCTGCCTACTCCCCAAGGCGATAAGCGCGAAGGGATTCCTTGCAGCCACAGTTTATCAGTATAAACAACGTGATGAAACAAAGGTAGATATTTGATCTCTACCTATTTTTTCGTCGCTTTACCTGAGGACTAGAACAACGAAGGAAAGTACATACTTTACACCACAGTGTGATTCGAAAATTACATCCGAAGGGAAGGACCTCCGCAATTCAATTAATGCCAGCAGTTACAGAATATGACCAATTACTGCGATCTTCCAGCCATATCCGTTGTGCTGGTTGTCAACACTGCTAGGATGTTGAAGGGTTGGAACTTAAATAGTGACAATTATTTATTCACAAAAGAGTTACATTTTTGCAACTCTTACTGTCATTCAAAGTGGTCACCAGCGTTGTGTAGAACCCATTGCCAGCGATGTGGAAGGCGTAGTATAGCGTCAGCAGAACCTATTATGTTGATGGTGTGAATGGAGTGATCTACTGCCAGTCGAATCTCTGGAACAGTTCTGAAGCGAATGCCACGAAGTGGCTCCTGCATCTTCGGAATCAAATCAAAGTCACAAGGACTTAAGTCTGGGGAGTATGGTGGATGGTACAGTACTTCCCAGTCCCGTCGACCGAACAGAGCAGCCACAGCTTGCACTGTATGCGCCTGCGCATTGTCGTGCAAAATGATGGGTGGCTTGCGCAGAAAGTGTCGCCACTTCCTTCACAAAGATGGTCGCAGGTGATGCTCCAAAAACGAACAGTAATACTGTGCTTTGACCGCCTGCCGTGGAGGAACCTAATGCGTTAGGATAGAACCATCACAGTCGTACAGGACAATCACTATAACTTTCAACATAATGGGGCTCTGACGCACTTTTGACTTTCGCGGCGACTCATAATGACGCCATTCGTTGGATTGGCGTTTCAGTTTTGGCACCTACGGTGTGGCCCATGTCTTATCCAGTGTTACGACACGGCGTAAAAAAGCCTCTCCTTCGCGCTCATAGCCCTCCAAGTGCGTCTGAGCAGCGTCGTAACGCATCCATTTCTGCATTTCCGTCAAGTCGTGAGGAACCCATCGTGATGCAATTTTTCGCATGTCCAGGCGTTCCTTCAGGATGCGAAGCACTGTCGTATGCGCTAATCTGGTTTAGTGGGCGAGCTCATAAATTGTATGGCGTCGATCACGGTCCACTAACGTGGCAGCAGCATGCACTTCTTCAGAGACGCTAGGACGACCTGCCCGATGTATGTCTGCCACAGTTTGCCGACCTCCGTTGAAGGCCTTTACCCAACGTGCCACAGTTCTGTAAGCAATGCCGGTTCCCCACACGCCTGTTGAAGACCAAGATGACACTGTCGTGCTGTACGACCTCTGGCACATTCAATCTTGATCCAACTCCGTTGCTCCTGTTTCGATAACATAGTGACACCATTTCTATAGACCGCTCGGTCTACATCTACATCTACATCTACATCCATACTCCGCAAGCCACCCGACGGTGTGTGGCGGAGGGTACCCTGAGTACCTCTATCGGTTCTCCCTTCTATTCCAGTCTCGTATTGTACGTGGAAAGAAGGATTGTCGGTATGCTTCTGTGTGGGCTCTAATCTCTCTGACTTTATCCTCATGGTCTCTTCGCGAGATATACGTAGGAGGGAGCAATATACTGCTTGACTCTTCGGTGAAGGTATGTTCTCGAAACTTTAACAAAAGCCCGTACCGAGCTACTGAGCGTCTCTCCTGCAGAGTCTTCCACTGGAGTTTATCCATCATCTCCGCAACGCTTTCGCAATTACTAAATGATCCTGTAACGAAGCGCGCTGCTCTCCGTTGGATCTTCTCTATCTCTTCTATCAACCCTACCTGGTGCGGATCCCACACTGCTGAGCAGTATTCAAGCATTGGGCGAACAAGCGTACTGTAACCTACTTCCTTTGTTGTCGGATTGCATTTCTTTAGGATTCTTCCAATGAATCTCAGTTTGGCATCTGCTTTACCGACGATCAACTTTATATGATCATTCCATTTTAAATCACTCCTAATGAGTACTCCCAGATAATTTATGGAATTAACTGCTTCCAGTTGCTGACCTGCTATTTTGTAGCTAAATGATAAGGGACCTATCTTTCCGCCGGTCACTAGCGACTATGTTTCCCTCGATTGTGAGCACGCCGCTGACGTGGGACGGGCGGATCCATTTGCTCTGAGGTAAGGTAGGTATGTCAACAACGTGTGCTATCAGCGATAATAGTAGATTCCATTACATAGTGTCTCCACAGCAGTGTTGCCACTATTTAAGTTCCAATTTACGTATAATGCCGAAGACAGACCCACCCAAATGCCCCAATTGTGAAAAGGATCACACAGGCTCATGGAGAGGCTGTCAGGCTGAAACGTCCCCTTAGAAAAATTTATACATAACTGTGCTTAAACTCAAACACAATATTTTTGGCGCAACGCAATCTGACTTCCAAAAATCCCTACGAAAGAATGGCCCTGACTAACATTAACCTATACGTTTCACAAATCACTTACCTCAGAAAAATCTTCGTTACTCAAGCTACTGCAATACAGCGAGCGCCACTACTGCCAGCTAAATAAAAGATTCAAACTACTGATAGGCATAGTTAGCAAATAAAAGATTTTAATACAGAACAAACAATGTATTTACCTTAATAGTCATTATATATATATATATATATATATATATATATATATATATATATATATATATATATATCAGTTCATGACACCAATTCTTACAAATTTCAAAACTCCGCCATCTCTCTCCCCACGTCCACCACTGCTGGTGGCTCACCTCCAACTGCTACGCGCTGTTAGCATCCAGCTGCCGCTGCCCGACAGTACAATGGCAGACAACAATGCAAACTAGCACACGGCACAGCCAGTGATTTTCATACAGAGCGCTACGTGGCGGCGGCGTTACCAATAAAAAAACCTAAACAGCCTACTTACAAGGCGTAGCATGAATTCCTGTTGCTCTTTTATGGCACACACAATCGTCTGCACTCCCCGATAATAAATTACGAGACATACAACCTCTTCCCTGTGGATGGACCTCTACCTCCCGGCCTCGTCGTCGGGAGGAGATAGTTTTAACGAGACTCCATATTGGGCACTGTCTTTTTAGCCATCGACATGTTTTCAGTGGCGACCCTGCCCCTCTTTGTACCCGCTGCTCTCATCTGTGGACCGTGAGACACCTTTTACTTCAGTGCCTCCATTTTAATCCGCTGCGCGCCCGTTTACAACTGTCGCCTGATCTATCTCCACTTTTACCAGATAACGCGGGCTCAGCCGATAGCGTCCTTGAGTTTATAAGTGTCAGTGTGACGACATCTGTTACTTGAAGCTATTTTCGGGGAAAACAACTCCCCCCTGAACAGCAATTTTCTAAGATTTCCTTCCGTTCTTAGTTTCCCTCCTTCTTGAGTTTCGCTCCCATTGCTGCTGATTTCAGTTTCGGTTTCTTACCCTTCACTAAGCCCCAGAATGGGCGCTTATGATCTTAGCAGTTTTGCGCCCTAAAACCATAATCAAAAAGTAGCAATGACTGTTCCACATTTACCAACGGTGGACACCTTCCCGACCACAAACATCCAGACGAACGACGAGCATTAGACCGGCGACCCAGGACGAGCCTCAGCAACCAGAGCGACGCCGGGGCTCAACAACAACAGAGCCGTGAACAGCGACAACCCACCTGCAAGAGCCAGTGACCGACTTGTGCAAAGGCAGCAAACCCTGTACCACGGAAACAACAAGCAGGAAACGGTTCCACCAACGTCATGGACACCATTACTCCAGCTCTTTCGGACATCCAGCAATAGCTGACAGTGCTTCCGCAAAAAATTACCAGCGCACTCATCCTTATCAACTGAATAATCAAACCATTTGTCTCTTCTTAAAAATCACTAACAGATAGCGAGTTACTCTCCTCCGGTTCTGTATATGAAACGCCAGTGGACTGAAGAGTAGAGCCACGGAACTTGAAGAGAGTATTTCCTCCTACAGACTAGGCTACGAACTTCTTTCTGAGACACATCTGACGGAAAACACGCTGTTTAAACTCCGAAATGTACAAAGCTATTGGCCAGAATTGGACACAAAGGTCAATTCACTGCAATCTTCATTAAGCAAACGTTCATTCACTCTGTTGAAGAACTACCACCCTTTCCATTCTTCGAAGCGAAGGCAGTCATATCGCCAATAGCACTCGGCAAAATAATTCTCATTGTTTGCTTCACTATATTTTCAGTCTTCCAGTCTTGGCTCACAAAATTTATTTGTAATCAGGTAGTTAACCTCAGTCGTTAATGGCCATTTTCAGACCTTGAATGCGTTATCACATGTAATGGCGGTTATTACCGACAGAAATAAATTACCTGATTACAATTAAACATTGTGTTCCAAATGAGTCTGCAACAATGATACCTATGATAATGGATGCAACAAACCTCAGTTAATAAATCGTATTCTGTGCCAACTAGTGAGGGACTACAGATCAAATTTATCATTATCCCTGCAACAGTAGAAGCATTTCTCTCGGCAAAGAAACAATATCCAATGAGCGGATACCTTGGACGGCACTAAGAAAATAATCTTACATCATGGTTATAAAAATGACTCACTATTACAACCCATAGCAAGACGACGATATTTAAGATGATTCTGGCGTTGATGACAATGTTGCTCTCAGAGACCTCCAGCTGGCAACAGACTAGTCTTTACAAAGCGACTATTCAATACAGCATAGTGTGCGATAGTGTAGCATGGCCACACCTGCAGTATCAATATCCGTTAACTCAGTACCCTTCAAAGTAAACGCATCAAATGAAGTTTCGAACATGCATCGTGGACGAGTACGAGAGGTGTCAATGAGAAATATCTGGAGAAAATACATCACCACGGCGCTGTAATTTTTATCGGGACGGACGACCGATGCCCCGTCATCAGACGTCCTAACTGTCGGAACAACGTTCCAGACCAGGACATCAGTGCGAAGTCCCTCGACATCTGGTTGCCCGGTAGACAACGCACTTGCATTCTGATGCATTCCACCTAGGCAGGTTAACGGCATAGCCCTCCCACACGTCGTCATGATACCGGGCCACGCGGGGTTAGCCGAGCAGTCTAGGGCGCTGCAGTCACGGACTGTGCGGCTGGTCCCGGCGGAGGTTCGAGTTCTCCCTCGGGCATGCGTGTGTGTGTTTGTCCTTAATTTAGGTTAAGTAGTGTGTAAGCTTAGTGACTAATGGCCTTAGCAGTGGAGTCCCTTAAGATTTCACACACATTTGAACATTTTATTTGAACATGATACCGGAGATGATAGGGACCGATCTGTGTACCAATTCTGTGACACTGCCAAATAAAGAGAAAGCTTTTCTCAATCCCACACCCTAGAAGCAGAGATGGTTAACGGTATACAGGGGAAAAAAGAAGAAGAAAGAAAAGAAAAAGCACACACACACATAAGCGGGTATTCTTGATAGGGTTCGAACGAAATCCAGCAGCTGTCACCAGTACCTCTCCAGTTTGTCACAGTTCATTTTTCCGAGGATGGATAAGTACGACACCGCCACGTGCACCAGCTGGACTGACCTTCAGAGTAGGGCTGTCGCAGCCTGGGAACGTTGTACAGTGTTCTACCCAGGTGTAGTGTTAAGCGTGTCATTGAAGACATGTGTGTTGTGGAAACAGAATTGTAGCCATAACAGCAGTCGTCGTTATCGACACGCGTGCCTCATGTTTGGTTGGGAGTAGCGCCGTTGTTTACAATGAAATCAGCGGCACTGCGGTGTTTGTTGTCAGCGTATTCTAGCGCTCCTTTAATACATCTAGAAAAGCATGGACATGCCTGGTAGTTTGTTCATACCAATAGCAGTACTTTGTATATTACGCTAAAAGTCCTGATTAAAGGAATTAGTTCTCAAATCTGTCCGTATAGATTCCTGACAATAGTGGTGGTAGTATGTTGGTAACCCCTAGCTACTTCACAGGTTACAATTTGTGTTTTGTTGTGTAATAATTACGATGCCTTGCTAATAACTCAGCGTCAAAAAAATTTAAATCGCCAACATTCCTTTCTGGAAACGTATTGAATAGATAATCACTGACGGGGATAACAATACCTCGCTGCTTTCTTGAAAAGTATCTAATAATGTAGACTGTTCCTTCAGAAATGTAATCGTGGTTGGAACAATAGTAGAATGCATAAAGTGTATTTGTAGTTAGATTATCATAAATAATAATTTACTGTGCCCAGAATTCATTAACATCAACCAGAGTATCGCATCATACAATTTGAGTTCGCTGTTGACATTGAGCCATTCTTTTCCTTGTCTCAGCAGTGGAACACTAAAGACAATCGATAGCTATAATAAATATTTTTCCTCTGGTGGATGCTGACCAGCGGTGTTGCATGCTTCAGATTTGCCTCACCTTAGTTTCCAATTACTATGAACTCCTGTTATTTAAATCATACAACAGACTAATCCACATGTATTAGGGAAGTGCAGCCATACCCAATTAATTTACTCTGCAGAAGGATCTTGAAAGAAGTATCGTTAAAATGTGGAATAAAGTAATGTAGCAGGAATGTTGAAAGTTATGTACCCATATTTATTGCATTATTACAAGATTTTTTTCAGATAGTTGTGTAGAGTATTTCTGCTTTGTTGCCGTAACGAGTTTTCTGCCTCGCTGGGAAGGTAGGCTTCAGTCTTGGGGCGTATTTCCTGGCTGTAGCTGGAACAGAGAAAACAACAGACAATCTTAGTTAACCCGCACTTCATCACAAGCTGTCCATCTAATTCAAAAGTAACAGAAACTTAAAACAGACATCCTAGAACATATTTCGTGGAGACGGAAGCCCATCAAAATTTTATCTGTATTAACTTAAATATAGTCATAGCACTCTATAATAGAAAACTTCTTCGAAAATCTGCCTGCGATAGTAATGAAACAGAAAGATTACATAATACAATTCATATCATAACAATAAGAATACATTCAACAGAAAACTGGATAACAGAAAGATTTCTGCAGGCTTTAGTTAACAGGTTCGCAACTTTGTAGTTCAAAATATTTACCTAACTTCCTGTTATTCTGTGAAATGATTGTATGTATTTTTAGATTTTATGCCAGTGGTTTTACTGCTAATAGCTGTTTAAGAAACGCTTCAAAATGCTGTCTTGAGGTTGAGGAGAGAGAGAGAGAGAGAGAGAGAGAGAGAGAGAGAGGGACTGCCAAATTTAGTTTCTAGAACAACTCATCCACAGGGCTAGAGAAAACTGCCCTCCACCCTGTAAAGGACGTTTTGACAATCTGGATGATTCCGGAAGTCTGTTATGATAATAATCGTTGATTTTGCTTTATGGGTGCAACCGGAACAACAGATAGCAGATTGAACTAAATTATAGTATACAAGAACATGTAAGGTTATTAGTCCTTATTTGAATGTCATGTGACTGGTGTGGATTTATAAGAGAAAGTTTACAGATCCTTTTATTTCCCCTCGTTGACAAAAGCAAACTTTTAGTGCCTTGCACCTGCTAATTACTATTAAAAAATTTGTATGCCTGGTCAGAACTCGCAAATCCCAACAACTTGCACCAGACTCACAGTGCGTCCAACTTGACGTATGAACACTGCAGTGCTTCGGACGTGCCACTGTTTCTCTTCACTTATCCCACATGATCGTTTAGCAAGTTTTATCTGGGTGGCTATGTTTCGATTTAGGTGATATAATTGTTGTTTGTCTTAAAGGTATTGCATTTTAAGAAACTTTATTAGCGGAAGCGATTAACTTTATTTGTAAAGCATCATTATTGGTGACTGAGTAAACGTTTTTTCACATGTAATACGTTTTCAGATTTTGATTCATATGACCTTAATAACCGTTTTACAGAAACGTAATGTATGGCGTTTATTGTCATCTTTCACATCTTTTGAAGCCAACAGATTTCTTATGACGTTACAGTAGGAAAAAGATTTTACGTACACTACTCTCTTCCCTAATGTTTTAGAAGACATATTTTCTTGTAAATAATAGATTTCAGCTATCAGTCGTCCTTTTGAAATTTTATTGACAGATCTAGATTTCAGTTAGAAACTAGCCATTCTCAATGCACTATCATTTTTGTTCAATACATGTAATGCTGTTGGTCGGGGTTCATCCAGATTCAACGATTTACAACACCTCAAAGCTTACACAATTGTTGCAAATCCAATTTCCTTAGTATTTGTTCTATAAATTCTGTTTTCTCTTCCAACGGACGGGTGCCGACTGCTGAAATTGTGTGCCCTAGGTACGTCACGTCTTTTTTTCGCAAGTTACACTAATTTTCATTAATATTATCCGTTACCTACGTAGTCTACCAAAAGCAGCCTTAAGGTGAGCCTCATGGAGGTTTTGTGTAGCTGGAAACATCAGTATATCGTCGAGACAGGCGAAGGTGAAGTCTCATCCCCGTAACACCTCATCAATGAAACGTCGCCGCGTTTGAGCTGTGTTTTTAAGAGCAAATGACATACACAAAAGTTCGAAGGGTCCAAAAGATATAGTAACAGTTGTCTTCGGTATGTCAGCGTTTGCAACCTGTATATGAAGGTATGCCTCTTGACAATCTATGAAGCTGATGTATTTTGCTCCCACTAGTACATTCGTAAATTCACGAATATTGGACAGTGGTTATTGACCGGGTATCGTGTGAGCATTCAATTCCCTGTAATCACCGCAATGCCTCCAAATTCCTCCTTTTTTTCTCTATTAGATATAAAAGTGACGAGCATGCGCTATCATCTCTGTGACATTCCTTTTTCTAACATACGTTCGAACTCGGTCTTTCCGTCCGCGAACCTGTCTGGTGACAGTCCTCTCGGTCCAAAAGAGACTGTCTTCATGGGGTGAACCGTACTGTGTGCCACTGTAGTCGGCGACTGTGCTGTTAGGTCCATAAGCTTCTCTACCTCCGTCGCTTGTACCGAACCGCCACCTCTCTATAAGACCAATTCCCATTTCTTCTAGAGACCACAGAATTTCAGTGGTGATAACTAGGTGCGTACGGAAAATTCGCCCCTAAGATCGGTTCCGGCACGTCGACTGTTACAAACGTCCAGCGCCAAGTATTACGAAAACCTAAATTCACATCCTTGCCGCAGCTGCCGTACGCTGTTATCGGCCGTTCATTTTCTGCCGTGTAGCAAACTAATGAGCTGTAATTGACTGACATATCTCTGTCTACTACCAGAGTGCTTATGTCACGGTGTCTACCAGATAATAACATGAGGTTTTCACATCTCTTACACAGAGTCGTCGTTACAAGGGCAGACAGGAAGTGTCTGTACTTACAATCTCCACTTTATTGACGAAACGTGCCTAACTGCATGGTAGAACACACTTTGCTGCTCGTTGTCCGAACCGTTTGTGATACAGGATGATAACTGCTGAACTATATGAGACAAATTCGTCATACCTTCTGGAACGGTTTGTGATGGGGCATTCAAATGGGAACTAGAATGCTCAGTATGGCTTGGTTTAGCGACGAATCCCACTTCCACTTGGATGGGTTCGTCACTAAGCAAAATTGGCTGACCCTACAACTTATCTTAGAAGCTAGATGAAGGAAAGGCAAACCTACGTTTCTAGCATTTGTAGACTTAGAGAAAGCTTTTGACAATGTTGACTGGAATACTCTCTTTCAAATTCTGAAGGTGGCAGGGGTAAAATATAGGGACCGAAAGGCTATTTACAATTTGTATAGAAACCAAATGGCAGTTATAAGAGTCGAGGGGCATGAAAGGGAAGCAGTGGTTGGGAAGGGAGTGAGACAGGGTTGTAGCCTCTCCCCGATGTTATTTAATCTCTGTATATTGAGCAAGCAGTAAAGGAAACAAAAGAAAAATTCGGAGTAGGTATTAAAATCCATGGAGAAGAAATAAAAACTCTGAGGTTCGCCGATGACATTGTAATTCTATCCGAGACAGCAGAAGAGCAGTTGAACGGAATGGACAGTGTCTTTAAAGAAGGATATAAGATGAACATCAACAAAACCAAACGAAGATAATGGAATGTAGTCGAATTAAGTCGGGTGACGCTGAGGGAATTAGATTAGGAAATGAGGCACTTAAAGTAGTAAATGAGTATTGCTATTTGGGGAGCAAAATAACTGATGATGGTCGAAGTAGAAAGGATATAAAATGTAGCCTGGCAATGGCAAGGAAAGCGTTTCTGAAGAAGAGAAATTTGTTAACATCAAGTATTGATTTAAGTGTCAGGAAGTCGTTTCTGAAAGTATTTGTATGGAGTGTAGCCATGTATGGATGTGAAACATGGACGATAACTAGTTTGGACAAGAAGAGAATAGAAGCTTTCGAAATGTGGTGCTACAGTAGAATGCTGAAGATTAGATGGGTAGATCACATATGTATTGAATAGAATTGGGGAGAAGGGGAGTATGTGGCACAACTTGACAAAAAGAAAGGACCGGTTAGTATGACATGTTCTGAGGCATCAAGGGATCACAAATTTAACATTTGAGGGCAGTGTTGAGGGTAAAAATCGTAGAGGGAGACCAAGAAATGAATACACTAAGCAGATTCAGAAGGATGTTGGGTGCAGTAAGTACCGGGAGATGAAGCAGCTTGCACAGGATAGAGCAGCATGGAGAGCTGCATCAAACCAGTGTCAGGACTGAAGACCACAACAACAACAACCAACATCGCTGTTCAGGTTCTGTCTGTCCACTGTTTCCTAAGTGTGCTGCAGAGCCCTCCGTTCCAGTGATATTACAAACCTCGATGTTTCTCTGTAGCTCGTCTTTTAATTTCTGAAGCTGTGCAGTTTGTATCCGCCCATTGACCCTTGCGAATTGCTGCAGCCTGATACTTTTCAAACTTCGCTGCCGCTCAGTGTACTCGTTGTCTCCATTGTCGCATGAACTCTGTCGGTCAGCTGGAGATTACTGGTCGTGTCCCATCCAGCCTTTGTAGCCACCGCCGCCTTTACTGCCGTGGGGACCTGTGATGTCCAAACGCGCCGGAGCACAGAGTCCGAAAATTCTGCCTCTCTCACTATCCCCCGTAACTGCTTCCAAAATTCTCAGGGGGATCTGACACGTTGTCGCTCGCTGAGTCATACGTGGTGTATCCGTTGGTCTAAAGGCTTACTAAGCTTGCTTATCAAAATCTTCTTTAGACTTGTATGTTGCTGTGTTGTTGGTGAACGCCTAATTTCGTCATCTACTAATGCTGCCGCTCTGGCCCCCAGACTGTTCAGACTACTGACTGCTATCGCGATCTTTTCTTGATTGTTTATTAGTGAATTACAAGTGAACGCCAACTCTAACATCGAAAAGAAGAGTTCCTGTTTATCAGACGGGAATTGAGAAGTGCGCATCTTAGGGGCCGTCAAAATGAATCTTCGTTTCTCCGAGTTTCGTCGACAGTGGAGCCTGTCATGCACAAATCATTAATTTCTCCCGGCGAAACGTTGCCGTGCCGCGCTATATATGCATCTGACTGCGCCTCTAATCCGAACCCCGGTAATCCGAACATGAAAACTGACAGTCTAAGTATGGAAAACTGTGCGGTTAACTGCTGTACATACACACTATTTTAATTTACACAGTACAGTAAACATGTAGTAGAAAAATTAGCAAGTAACATTAGGTTTAAACAATGCATAACAACGAAAGAAAAGCTGTCAAACATACTAAAATACAAGGAACATTTTACCCCTACTTTTTTAGATGTCAAAAACTCTGTCATTGGTTTTTGGCTTAATGAAGGCATACTGTTATATGACGCATAGTTGGTTGCGCCATCGTCTCATAAACATGAAATTAGCAGGGGTAGCAGTGGGCTGTCGCTCCAAATAACGTAGCGCGAGGTCAAAGGCTTCTGCTGCATCACTGTGTGGCGCCAGCTCTCCTTTGTCGCTTTCAAGCTCATTGTCACTTCTGTCAGAGCAGTCCACTTCTTCCTGGTCTTGAGTCACAGCAGCAACTAAATCAGCGTCAGTAAGGTTTTCCACACATACCCTATCCGCTGCCATTCACTCATCTACGTTTCCTTCACTAGCTTCTTCACATCTAGGAATTGCCTGTATCACTTTTAGTAGATTTTCCTCTACATTTCCAACTAGATTGTCCTGAAATTCAACAGATGTCCACAGTTTTCTCGAATGTTTTCTCAGAGTATTTTCTGAAATATTCTGCCATGCCTCAGCGGCCCAATAAACAACATCCTTCACATTGGTCTTTTTTATTTCGTCCACTAAAGGAATGCTATCATTTTGGATCAGCTTTCTTAAAAACTGTTTTCTGTAAATCAGTGTTAATGTTTTCAGTACGCCCTAGTCCATCGCCTGTAGAGATGGTGTAACATTCGTCGGCAAAAACTTCGTCACCATTTCTCCATCACACAATTCCTCAGTGCTGGGGTGAGATGCCGCGTTATCAGACAAAAGGACGGCACGGGGAGAATAATGATTTTCGTTAGGAAACCGACGAACAGGGGGAACACACTGGCCGTGAAATCATTCTTTGAACAACATGCCATCCATCCACGTTTCTTTCTGGTTGCGATAATATACGGGCAGTGATTTTATGTTGCAGTTTTTAAAAGCTCTGGGGCCTGCAAGAAAATGCAATCAAAATACACGAAATGAAATTAAAGAGCAAAGGAAGTTTATTTCTTCGTAACATGTTGGAACGTTAGCGATTGTTCATAACATAAAAACAAAATGCGACATTCCCAACCGCAGTTCGTTTTCGTTCTACTGGTGGTAACCGGTTTCGGTTACAAACAATAGTCAGAAAAACGTACCAGGCAGCAAGGAGAGCCGGTGAACCGAGCTGATGTGCAACTATGTTAAGGTGTGTGTATCACTCAGCAGCTCTTAGCACCGGTGCTTCGTATAGTCTGACGATTTTTATAACCGAAACCGGATACCTCCAGCAGGACGGAAATAAATTGGAGCTGTTAATTTTTACTTTTATAAGAAGGAAATTGATTAACATGTTATAGAGAATAAAAGTGAAATTAACTGGACACTGATTCGATACGCCAACTTTTAAGAAGCATCTGGCAGGGCAAAATGTTCAAAAACTCAGCAGGTAGGACTAGTACTTTAGACACTTCTGTCAATGGAATTAACGGCACTAGGTGCAACCAGACGTAAAAATGGCAAGGGAACGAGAAGTATGGCTCCATCAACAAGCCGTTGCCTTCAGTGTCTAATGATGGTGAACGGGTGGCTATTCTGTAAAAATATCGCTTCGCTTAGCTTGCGAATGAGATGACACATCAAAGGAAGAGGGAAAGGTAACCAAAGCACAGGAAATGTTTAACGCTGAGGTAAACTGGTAGACCACTAGTGTTACTACTTGTCTGGCAGTACTGACTATGTAAGCCAACAAACGGCAGGCAAAGAGCAAATCCTCGCAGCCAGTAGAGACCCTCCATACCGTCAAGAAGTGATGTAACTTTCTTGCCAGGTGTCTATCGTTTAACGAGTTGTCGGTGGTGCAAATAGTATTCCAAATACAAACAGTTTTTCATCTACATCTTTATTAGTGTATACGACCTTCAACACTTTAAATAAGATGTTACAACAGCATGTTGTTAATAGTGAATGTAGCTCGAAATGGAATTTAGTAGTTTTAATGATTTGTAGAGCTTGAAGACCAATGTTTCAACTTTCATTGTAGATATTTTTTTTTAATTTGAAACTTGAGATATAAAATTACATAACAGATTGACAGCAAATAGTTGAATAGCACCCAAGCGAGGGAGACAGGTTTGTAGCCTGTCTCATTGTTATTCAATCTGTAAACCCAGCAAACAGAAAAGCAAACCAAGGGAAAACTGAGGAAGGGAACTAAATTTTATGTAAAAAATTAAGAACGTTCAAGTTTGTGGTGACATTGTAGTTCTGTCAGAGACGCAAAGGACTTGGAAGAACGAAATGCATAGTTTTTTGAGAAGAGGTCATAAGATAAACTCAAAGAAGTTAAAACAAGGGTAATGGCTGCTAGTCAAATTAAATAAAGCGATTCTGAGGGAACACATGAGGAAATAACATACTAAAGGCAGTACATAAATTTATTTATTCAGCTGGCAAAGTAACTGACTGTGGCTGAAGTAATGTAGGTAATATGAGATGCAGACCGGTGATAGCAAGAAAAGCATTTCGGAAAAATAGGAATTTGTTAATGTGGTATAAATATAAGTGTTGAGAAGTCATTTTTGAAAGTGTTTGCCTAGAGCGTAGTCTTGTGTGAAAGAGATCGTCGACAGTAAGCAGTTCGGACAAGAAGAGAATAAAAGCTTTTGGAATGTGCTGGTACAGCACGAAGCTGAAAACTGTATGAGTAGTTCGAGTGACTACTGAGGTACTTAATCCAACTGTTGAGAAAAGATTTATGGTACAACTTAACTAAAAGAGGGGATCGGTTGATGGGACGCATCCTGAAACATCAAGAAATAGTCAGTTTCGTAATGGAGAGAAGATTAGGGAGTAAAAGTTGTAGAGGCAGACCTAGGGATTAATTCAGAAAGCTGGTTCAGACGGATGTAGGATACTGTTGTCGAAGAGGCTTGGGAAGGGTAGAAAAGCACGGAGAGCTGCATCAAAAAAGCCTTCAGAGTGAAGACCACAAAAACAACAGAATCAAGAAGAAAGTAAATCAAATCTTTGCGAAATTTCCCATTCTGTCTCCAATCGTTTCGCAGATAATCTGGTACTTGAGTTTCACAACCAACTACCCGTCGATGATAATAAAAAGCCTGAGGACACTGATGTGATTGAAATTATCAAGTTATTGTTCGCTAGATTATGCAACTGGAAGAATAATACTTTCATGTCTTTAAGGTTTACGTCCCAGCTTTCGTTTGCTGTGTACTAAAGTCTTATGATGACTCCAAACGTACCGCTTCAGAAGAAGAGTCACTACCTTCTTCGCAGTTGCTGGTTCCAGGGGTATCAGCAATGTTAATTGCTGATAAATGTGTTATTGTAAAAATCATCGTAGCACAAGTCAGGGATTTCGAGTACGTATATTTTCGAAACCTGGGTTAATGAGACATGATACTTTTTCAAAATTCTTACGTTCAGTTCGTGCCAATTTTCATCCTATTTGCTTTTGCAGCTCACCTTATACGGTCACCGCTACTCTGCTGACAGCGCAGTCACCAGAAATGCGGCCAGAATTTTGGGTAAATAATAAAGATTTAATAAATCATGACTAGGATCCACTGAGACGATACTTGTTGCAAAGTGCTGGTAAAAGTATAGACTGAATAGTGTGGAGTAAAAAAGTATTTTCCAGATGAAAATTCTCGACAGCAAGAAATATTAGTAGTTCTTTTTATATCCGTAGCCCATCGTTTCTTGCTCTAAGCCTGTCTCCCCACGCTTCAGAAATTAGTAAGTATCCCAACAACTGAGAATGATATTTCGTGTCAATCAAACAAGAGTAGGACAGGAGCAAAATAGTTAAAGTGACTGCCTTTGAAAATGAAGATATCCAGATACTATTCACAGTCGGAGCTCAGGCGTAGACGCAAACACAGAAATGGTTTCTTCAGAAAGTCGGGCTCTTTTTTTCTGTGCAGCTCGAATCAAACTGATGCTTCGTGTGAGAGCGATGGGCGAAGGTCTGAGACAACGAAACTAAAAAAAATATGTTAAGTTCACACTTACCTCATTGTGCGGAACAGCGTCGGGGAAACTGCAGTCATAGGTTGCGCCACCCTGCAACTGTAGCTGAAAGTACGCCGTCCCATTCGAGATTGTACGGTGGGAGCACACGACACGTGGGCGAACGCCATCCACATGACTCGGGAGTCCGCTAATCAGAGAACGGTAGAGCCGTTCTTCTGTGTGTGTATCCCCTAAAGGTAGTTCCGAATAGACGCGAAAAGCGCATTTGAGTGGTTCATCAGCAATACCTGGCAGATTAAAATGGTAACGTTCTCCGATAGTACCAAGATGGCAAACGACTGTGGGGAATCCTGGGAACCTTAGGTACAGCATTCCACTGTCGGTCCGGATACGACATTTCACTGGACGATCCTCATTAGGGCGCTGCACTCTCAGGTGGAAATATTCGTCTGGCAGCTGTGAATCGTTAGTACAGTACATTCTGTAACCGGTAAAACGTACTTTCCGGCCCCCACTGGATCCGAAAAGATATGGTGCACTGTTTTGGATTAGGTTGAAGTTAGTGTGTCTCGTTGCGTTTCCTTCGAACGAACACGAATAGGACGAGTACCCGTGTGGCAGATCGAGACGAAAATCGTCCTGTGGACGGTCTCCGCTGACTCGATCGTCAGTTTTCTCAGGTTCACAAATGAGGGGCGGAGCATTGCCTATGAAAAAGATGAGCGCGTCTTCGGGCCTAGAAGGGGAATACCGGAATCTCGCCTCCGCGAAGTAGTCTCTAGCGTTGCGGCTGCAGGAGACTGCGGCCATCGTCAGCAGCAGAAGGCTGCAAGACATCACCGGCCTCTTCATGGCGGACTGAACTCTGGCGCTGCCCGCTCCTCACGCTCGAGAGGCCAGTCCTGTGCTATAAACCCGGCGTCCCTACGTCACAACCCTACGTCACTGAGTTAGTTTTTGTTTCTACGTTTGTCCGATGGCGCAGTTTCTTGTGAGCAAGTCTCGTGGCTGACGTCACCGCAGCTGCTGCGGCATCTGTGAGCCATTCTCGCCGCTGTCTCCCAGACTCTGTGTTAGCTGCCGTCCTGTGACTTTTTTCTGCTTACTGTTTATGGCTGAGTGACATGTGAGCACACGTAGCTGCTCGCTGACGATACTGTGTAACACTTTTTCAGAGTGAACTAAATGACATCACTCCCCAAGAATTCCTATTAAACCTCCATAAGCTTCGGTTGATGCAGGCGGCCCACAGTGCGTTTAACATGCTGTGCTTTGCTAACTCAGTTTCCGAATGCACTGAACCTTTCCGAGTTAATGTTATCTCACGTGCTACAATTATTGTCATCTGGACCAAAGAGAATCCTCATTACACAGTGGAGCTGGATAGGAACCCATCACACGTTATGGTATGGCCAGCAATGACATCACAACATCTTCTTGAACAGACTTCTGTGAAGGAAGCGCGAATGATGCAAATCGTTTCCACATTTTACAAACATGGTAAATACCTCAGCTTGACGGAACGGGCCTCGTATAACGCATACGGTTGAAGCAACACGGAGTGTGTGCTCAGTACGCTCTTTAAGTTCACGATTTCCTAAACGAACACTTACTATGACAGTGAGTAGGTCGTGGTTCATCAGCAACAGCAGCTCCTTTGAAATGGCCGCCAAGGTGTCCTGGCCTCACAAACCCCGACAACTCGTCATGGAGACTCATTAACGTGCGTGTATGAGCGCGTCGTTATGCTACAAACGAAGAACTGCGCAGCGCTGTTCAGGATGCCTTTCCCACTACCACATGAGACACGATCGAAAACACACTACTGGCCATTAAAATTGCTACACCAAGAAGAAATGCAGATGATAAACGGGTACTCATTGGACAATTATATGGTGCTAGAACTGACATGTGATTACATTTTGACGCAATTTCGGTGCATAGATACTGAGAAATCAGTACCCAGGAAAACCACCTATGGCCGTAATAACGGCCTTGATACGCCTGGGCATTGAGTCAAACACAGTTTGGATGTCGTGTACAGGTACAGCTGCCCATGCACCTTCAACGCGATACCACAGTTCATCAAGAGTAGTGACTGGCGTATTGTGACGAGCCAGTTGCTCGGCCACCATTGACCAACGTTTTCAGTTGGTGAGGGATCTGGAGAACGTGCTGGCCAGGGCAGCAGTCGAACATTTTCCGTATCCAGAAAGGCCCGTAACAGGACCTGCAACATGCGGTCGTGCATTATCCTCCTGAAATGTAGGGTTTCCTAGGGATCGAATGGAGGGTAGAACCACGGGTCGTAACACATCTGAAACGTAACGTCTACTGTTCAAAGTGCCGTCAATGCGGACAAGAGGTGACCGAGACGTGTAACTGATGGCACCCCATACCATCACGCCGGTTGATACCCCAGTATGGCGATGACGAATACACGCTTCCAATGTGCGTTCACCGCGATGTCGCCAAACACGGATAAGACCATCATGATGCTGTAAACAGAAACTGGAATGATCCGAAAAAATGACGTTTTGCCATTGGTCCACCTAGGTGAGTACACCATCGGAGGAGCACCTGTCTGTGATGCAGCGTCAAGGGTAACCGCAGCCATGGTCTCCGAGCTGATAGTCGATGCTGCTGCAAACGTCGTCGAACTGTTCGTGCATATGGTTGTTGTCCTGCAAACGTCCCCATCTGTTGACTCAGAGATCGAGACATGGCTGCACGATCCGTTACAGCCATGCAGATAAGATACATGTGATCTCGACTGCTAGTGATACGAGGCCGTTGGCATCCAGCACGGCGTTCCGTATTACCCTCCTGAACCCACCGATTCCATATTTTGCTAACAGTCATTGGATCTCGACCAACGCGAGTAACAATGTCGCGATACGATAAACCGCAATCGCGATAGGCTACAATCCGACGTTCGTCAAAGTCGGAAACGTGATGGCACGCATTTCTCCTCCTTACACGAGGCATCACAACAACGTTTCACCACGGAAACGCTTGTCAACTGCTGTTTGTGTATGAGAAATCAGTTGGAAACTTTCCTCATGTCAGCACGTTGTAGGTGTCGCCAACGGCGCCAACCTTGTGTGAATGTTCTGTAAAGCTAATCATTTGCATATCACAGCATCTTCGTCCTATCGGTTAAATTTCGCGTCTGTAGCACGTCATCTTCGTGGTGTAGCAATTTTAATGGCCAGTAGTGTATGTCAAGAAGGACACGGAAGTGAATGAAAATGTGTTTACAGCATGATAGGCAAGATACCAGTATATTGCACACTTAATGCGTTAGAAAGTACTTGAGCTAAAACACATCAAATCAATAACATTCGATACCAAGAGCATCAAAATACTCGTCAGGGGTGTGTATACTGCTGGCTCTGAAAACTGTGACACAACGAAGATGGTTTGTAACAGATGACAACCGCTTTTTCTTCAAAAATAGCATTAGTGACTGTTGGTGAGAAGATACGCTGTTGCCTCATTTATGTTCGTGAAATGTCTACGAGCGTAGCCGCAATTAGACAGGGGCAGGGCCTATCGAGATTGCGGCATGTCGTTTCACTATTCTGCAGCTGGTGTCGGTTGCGATCCGATGGCTGCCCTGCGAATATGGAACCGATGTGTTCAGGACGGTCAGCCTCAGCTGCGAGCGGGATGTCAGCCACACCACGCGCCTAGCGGCCCAGAGGAGAGGCTGAGGCGGCTCCCCACGAGGCACCGGGGCAGCGGGCCGGGCCTCCACAGCGCGCGGCGCTGCGGCCGACACACGTGGATCCTCCATCGTCTCTCTTTCACTTATCTATTTAAGAGTAAGTCCTGGGTGCCACCACGCCTTGAAGAAACAGTAATTAAAGGTTTTCTATAAGGGCAGCCAACTTACCGAGCGGAGTGGCTACAACAAATGGTAAACATACACCTGTCATCAAGGCACTGGGGGCCGAACCGCACAATAACCCTGAGTTCGGTGTGGGGCAGCGGTGGGGTAGGTGGACTGCTGTGGCCTGTTGTGGGGTTGTGAACCACTGAGGGCTATGGCGGGGCGAAGACTCCGTCGTTTCTGGGTCCCTGGTTTAATACATACATAGAAGACTGTTTGTGCGGTGACGTCCGTAGCACCAAGGACCACTGCTGTCATTTCCTTTCACGTGGCTGGAGGGACACACGAGATGACGCTGGATCGCCCAACAACAACAGGAGCGGCACAAAATGCATCACAGGGCCAGGGTGGCCGCGAGAAGAACGAATATTGCCATATTGCAATCGTTATCATTCAACCGTGGTACTACTTACTTCTTTAGGAAATCAAATTACAATCTCACCAAAGTGATTTAAAGGAACTAGGAACCCCGAAGCCGGTCGCGGTGGCCAAGCGGTTCTAGGCGCTTCAGTCTGGAACCGCGCTGCTGCTACGGGCGCAGGTTCGAATCCTGCCTCGGGCATGGATGTGTGTGATGTCCTTAGGTTAGTTTGGTTTAAGTAGTTCTAAGTTCTAGGGGATTGATGACCTCAGATGTTGAGTCTCATAGTGCTCAGAGCCATTTGAACCTTTTTTTGAAGCCGAGATCACTGGTGATGGACAAGCTTATGATTGATTTACTGTTTTAATTGGACTGAATGCCGACTTTATAATAATCTTCAATTCGGACATGTGCCCTCTTTCTGATGCAGTATACAAATCTTCACTTTGATTAAATTACATAAACACGAATATACACTCCTGGAAATGGAAAAAAGAACACATTGACACCGGTGTGTCAGACCCACCATACTTGCTCCGGATACTGCGAGAGGGCTGTACAAGCAATGATCACACGCACGGCACAGCGGACACACCAGGAACCGCGGTGTTGGCCGTCGAATGGCGCTAGCTGCGCAGCATTTGTGCACCGCCGCCGTCAGTGTCAGCCAGTTTGCCGTGGCATACGGAGCTCCATCGCAGCCTTTAACACTGGTAGCATGCCGCGACAGCGTGGAGGTGAACCGTATGTGCAGTTGACGGACTTTGAGCGAGGGCGTATAGTGGGCATGCGGGAGGCCGGGTGGACGTACCGCCGAATTGCTCAACACGTGGGGCGTGAGGTCTCCACAGTACATCGATGTTATCGCCAGTGGTTGGCGGAAGGTGCACGTGCCCGTCGACCTGGGACCGGACCGCAGCGACGCACGGATGCACGCCAAGACCGTAGGATCCTACGCAGTGCCGTAGGGGACCGCACCGCCACTTCCCAGCAAATTAGGGACACTGTTGCTCCTGGGGTATCGGCGAGGACCATTCGCAACCGTCTCCATGAAGCTGGGCTACGGTCCCGCACACCGTTAGGCCGTCTTCCGCTCACGCCCCAACATCGTGCAGCCCGCCTCCAGTGGTGTCGCGACAGGCGTGAATGGAGGGACGAATGGAGACGTGTCGTCTTCAGCGATGAGAGTCGCTTCTGTCTTGGTGCCAATGATGGTCGTATGCGTGTTTGGCGCCGTGCAGGTGAGCGCCACAATCAGGACTGCATACGACCGAGGCACACAGGGCCAACACCCGGCATCATGGTGTGGGGAGCGATCTCCTACACTGGCCGTACACCTCTGGTGATCGTCGAGGGGACACTGAATAGTGCACGGTACATCCAAACCGTCATCAAACCCATCGTTCTACTATTCCTAGACCGGCAAGGGAACTTGCTGTTCCAACAGGACAGTGCACGTCCGCTTGCATCCCGTGCCACCCAACGTGCTCTAGAAGGTGTAAGTCAACTACCCTGGCCAGCAAGATCTCCGGATCTGTCCCCCATTGAGCATGTTTGAGACTGGATGAAGCGTCGTCTCACGCGGTCTGCACGTCCAGCACGAACGCTGGTCCAACTGAGGCGCCAGGTGGAAATGGCATGGCAAGCCGTTCCACAGGACTACATCCAGCATCTCTACGATCGTCTCCTTGGGAGAATATCAGCCTGCATTGCTGCGAAAGTTGGATATACACTGTACTAGTGCCGACATTGTGCATGCTCTGTTGCCTGTGTCTATGTGCCTGTGGTTCTGTCAGTGTGATCACGTGATGTATCTGACCCCAGGAATGTGTCAATAAAGTTTCCCCTTCCTGGGACAATGAATTCACGGTGTTCTTATTTCAATTTCCAGGAGTGTACAAGTGCGGTGACCACGGCGAAGCGCGTGCACCACGGTTAGGGACGCGGGCTTGTTTTCAACACAAGTTGGCTCGTTGAACGCCGGTCGGAGACTCACTCGTCACACGTTCACCCGGAAAACCACCGGGGGAGCAGTCAGAGATAGGACAGCCGAATATCGATATCAGCGATGCAAGTGGAACACCCTAGCGCCAGCCGCCACGGCTCAGTCATCATCAGGGGGTAGCACCTGCCGGCACAGTATGTGCTGCATTTGGTACTCAGTAGGATCTCCTCTGTTTCGCTTGCCTCATAACGGCGGCAACTGTTGGAAAAAGTGTCTATTCAAGTTTCGAGGCAGTCTCATAACAGTGGCGCTAGCAGCACCGGTATCAGGACGTAAATCTGGTTCTCTTTAAATGCGCGCTGTAATGGTCACGAGCGTTAGTTACTTTTGAGATTGGACGTTGTGAGTTGATGTTAGTTAAGAAAGCCTTTGAGGCGACAGAGACGTCATTATCAACACCTCAGTGAGCTTGGACGAGGTTGTGTAATAGGGCTACGAGAAGATGGGTCTTTCCTCTACGTTATTGCAGAAAGACTTTGCTGCTCTGTAGCCACTGTGCGTGTTTGCTGTCAACGGTGGCCACTAGAGTGTACGGTCACAAGATCAGTCTCTGAACGGCCACGTGGCACTACCGAGAGGTTAGACCATAGAAGTGGTGGCTCGTTTTATCTTACAGGTTGCTATCCCCTGTGACACTAAGGATGGTTTCACGTAATGGAAAGGAGAATGTACAGATTAAAGGACTCATTTATTTGTTGAATACCGAACAATTATACAATTAAATGGGAGTGGGGGAAGAAAGAATTGAGTTCAGCAGCCTGCCCCAACGCTCATTCATAATAAGCCACGATAGAAGGAGAAAAGGAATTTTAGGAACGATCGCCGTATTATCAAATGGGGTCTAACTTACTAAAGGAAGGGGTTGCAGGCATGCAACAACCACCACCATGAATCAGCCGAAGACTAAGAAAGATGCTACTGTGGGTGAATCGCTAGGTATCCTCCTGTACCAAAGGAATAAAACCAGCAAGACGCGAAACTCTTCATACGAGCGATACTAGATAACTTTGGCTCGCGGTCCGACTACGTTAACGAAAAAGATGGGTCTCCAGACACTCACCACGTGTCGTAGATCAAAGGGCACAAATTTTCAGGCTAGGAAGACCTAAATTCTGAGTCGAATTTCACACAGAAGAACTGAAAGAGCTACTGTCAGCAAAGTGGAAAAGTGAGCATGAAAGTATGCACTTTAGTGCCGTACTGCAAGCTGCTGTGACTAAACAACGCATCTCGAACATTACGCCCAAATGTACGAGAAAACCTACAGTCTTATAACACGGAAAAATTGCGTAAACCGTAACTCAAGGAACACACATAAGTACAATGACCTATAAGGTTCCTTCTGGGCCGCAGGGCGCGAATGTACAGTGCACGCCGGCGCACATGCTTACCGAACTTCATCTCCTGGAAGCAGCACCTCCGGCATCAGGCACGGTCAAACCAGAACGGCCCTGCTGCCCCCTTTGTCCACTATCCACCTGCGGAGAGCGGTTGGCGCCTACCTGCGAGAAACGGGCGCGCACCTGAGCTGGCCAATCAGAGGGCCGGAATCTCACAGGGAGGCGACCTCGTGCCGTTAAAATCGAGCAGATGTAGCAGTTACAATGTCGGTAAGGCAGGTTGGGGAACCGAGAACAGTAGAAACTTTGCCCACTAGTGAACTTTCAAACGACACCACGTGCTACCCTGGCGATAGGAAAAAGGATGGGAAATGGGAAGCCATCATGGTTTGCTAGGAAGATTGCTGCATTCGCCCATAAATAAAGAAAATTCCTGGCGTCAACCGGAAGATAACTACACTGTCTGTGTAAAATGTGTATATATTGCAGTGTAAAGTAACTGTGGTTTATGTTGTGGCAAGACCGGAGAAAATGAGTATGTGTTCTGTAGATACTGAGATTCATTCCAGAACCACAGCCGTCTGTACATCGATCAGTGTTAGACTGTAGCAGCAATCGTAATATTTAATTTTAGTTACACTGGTAAATAGGTTGCTGGCTTCCAATATTCTTGTGAGTCTTGTATGTATTTGATGATCTGTAGACAACTTTTCAAGTTTAACTGTCAGTGCCATTCAGCGATCTGTGTAAAATAATTTTACCGCTGAAAGTATCGTCTGCAGAAAACAATGGCGAATGGTGCTCCCACTGGACCCACACCACAGCTGTGCGACCTCGTGCCTCGTGCCAGTAAACACACACGCTCGCGGTCCAGAGAGTGACTTGGTGCTTATTTAGATACCATATGATATCGGTCTAACATTCGAAGAACTTTCACTTGCCATCTACAGTGGAGCGAGTGTGATGTGTGCCCTTGGAGCATCTGCGCTCTGCAACTAGGTCTTCACTCTCGTCCAGTCGTGTCAGCAACGGTGCCTAGGTGAACATGTATTTCGAAAGGAATTTCTCAGGTACCAAGTATGAAAGGGATGCCGCCACCTCAGGCCTGTGGGACCCAAACGGATGGCTGTGGATGACTTCACGGGGGTGCCGGTGCATCCTGACTTCTGGGAGCGTGTGTGGTAGCCTCCTGTGCGACTCTGTAGACAGGGGGCGACAGGCAGTGCTGCGTCACATCGCTTGCGTGTCTGTTGCATTATTTTACGAGCACGGCTATAGGTTGTGCTATGCCTTATTTGGACAGTTTACAAGTTGATTTCGTGTATGCACGTCAGTGTACTGCATTATTTAGTAGGAGTGTGTGTTTTGTATCAGTGTGATGAATATACTATCTCAAATCCATCCCTATATAAATTGTTCCAAGACAAGTAAATTACACTCCTTCCTCTCTCCAGCAGCCCGGCGCAGGCTGAGTCATTTTCCCCTTCACACAGTCATCTTGGGTTATGTTATGGAACAGACGACAGCACACTCTGTTGGCCATACTGTGTAATAGTCCCGGACCTTGTGTTGAACACGTTGTTTCCCGCCATCTTGGATAATGGTACTTGCATCATCGGCTGACGTCATGACACCATCTTGGCTTATATCATGGATGAGAGTGCCGTCTGGTTCTGGTACTGTGTACTAGGTCAGTTGGAGTCCGGACCTCATGGTGAACACACTGGACGGCTGTACTGCACCAAATTGTTTAAATAAAGACTGGTGCATGCAAAATAAAGACTTATGTTCAGCACAGGTTGAGTCCTCCCCCGCCAACCCCTAGGATGAGGTGGCGGTCAGGTGGCTTGGGATAGTGGAGGCAGCCCAGCTGCCCTGTGAATGACGTCACAGCTGCCATCTTGGATGACATCATCGCTGCCATCTTGGATAATGGTACTTTCCCAGGATCACCGTTGTCCCAATACTGATGCATCATTTCCACGGTAGATGGCGCTGACGAATGATAGTTCCTCTGATCACGTGCCGTGTGTTCCTTGTGTGTTACAGCAACACCAACTTAAAGGAAAGCCTCGGCGCTTGTTCGTGACGTCACGTCAACTAGGCGCGGCGAACGCCAGGTCTGTTGCAGGCATACTCATAATGGTGGTGTCTCTCTCTCTGACACAGGAAAATGTGAAATTATTGGCGGTAGTTGACCAACACTCATTGTTCTGAGAGATTTCTGCAATCAATTAATTGTACAATTCATTACACTTCTTAACAAATAGTGTACTCCTGAACTTAAATTTCCACCTGTTTTAAGGATATACAAAAACAACTTCATGGTCCAGCAGCAACAGAATTAGTTTTTCTTTACCTTATTTGTAAATCTGAGGAAGTTACGTTTGTACTGGATTGCTTTTACAAGAAAATTTCAACATATTGGTGCTCTTCTTTAGGTATCTTGGTTGACTCTGGGATGAGGACCATTGAATGTTAATGAAATATCTTGCGTTTGACACGTTGGGGGAGGGGGTGGGGGGATAGAAGAAGAGGCAACAGAGAGACACTTGTTTTATCAAATAAATTTTTTTTATCTTATTAAGTTTCTGTTTTCAGTTGCAAGAGGGGAATATTTATCTTTTCTAATGTGCATGTTTAAAAAGTTTAAGCTCAGCAGTATTTTCGATTTATGAAGCTATTTTGTTTCCTGTTTAGAATTCCTTTCGTTGTGAACGACTGTAATGTAATGACTGGCAACAGTTGGACATTTACACATGTAAATTAGTTCACATTTCCAGTGACGATGTCAAACGAAAATAAATAAAAGAAAGTTCATTGTAAGGGGGTTGGGGTAAGTTTCGATAACAAAATGCATCAATTAAATATAGTTACTTGAATGTAAAATTTCCGAAGCTTGCAATCGGGCAAAGCATCTTCTCATATTGGTTTACGTTTGTTTCGACAGGACTCAGTAATACAGAACTATGATCTTTATTTGTAGCTTTACGATAGTAAGAAAATCTTTCATCTGAATAAAACGGCAAAATCCAAAAGAGTACCAAACATTTTGTCCAAAAATAAGAGAGTTATAGTGATAAGAACGCCTAGGCGTTTCTGCCTGCAACAGACCTGGCGTTCGCCGTGCCTGGCTGGCGTGACGTCGCCAACAAGCGCCGAGGCCTTCCTTTGAGTCGGTGTTGGTTACAGGCTGTGTCATTTACACAGCATACTGTAAGCAGCAGAATTTTCCGGTGTTCATGTCAGGAAGAAGCTGAGATAATGTTCTTGTCCACCCAAACAAATGAAATGGTCGATAGGCAGCATGGCTATACCAAACACAGACACCAGGCACATCACACAACATTGTAAGCGCTAACTGGGCATTTGTGTGATCACGAACGTGCAGGGAGGTGGAGGACTGTGCATACACCAGATCTGGATGAGCGGGTTATATAGGATATTAATCCTAGTACAAGGTCATTGTTAGTGCTGCCATCAGCTGGACTAATGTGGGGGGAGGTTGATGTTCTGTTTCCTTTCGTGTGCCTTCTTGGCTCGACTATGTACTAGCTAGCAAGGCCTCATATTCCTCCAGTGCATTTTCAGTCTACAGAAAAACACCAGTTGAAGGAAATCAAGTTTCTGCAATCGCTGTTGAGTCGATCTCATCCAAACAGCCTTGAAATTGTTTCCAAATATGGGTTTGTTGACCTTTCTTGCTCCTTTTCTGATTCGAATGATTGAGAAGTGGCTGGCTAATGGCTGCAGGAAATAAGTTGTGTGGGTTGTTAGGCATATCATACAACATTTCCTTCGTAAAACTGGGGATTTTGTAAAGTTTTGTCAGACGTATGACCGTCCACAAATGAGATGCAGAGCCCAGAAACCCGATCAGACGGAAAATGTTTCATCCACTTCAAAGAGGATTCTTTATTACCCCGTCCGGAATGTGTCATTGTTATCAGGGACACATTTAAAAATTCAAGTATAAATTTTTTCCCTCCAATTACGAAAAATGTCTGCAGAGTAAGTTCCATTGATTATATAAAACAAACGTGTATAGACACAGAAAAAGTATTTATTGCAAAAAAATCTACAACAGTAAAACTCGTTTTCTACATAATTTCCGAAATTTTGTGGACCCTTGTCATAGTATGGCACAAGTTTTTGTATGCCTTCTTCATAGAAGGTTGCCGCCTGTGTATTGAACCATGTGGTAACAAGTTCCTTCAGCTCGTCATCATCGTTGTTGTGTTGACCACCAAGGACAGATTTTAGGTGTAAGAAGAGATGAAAGTCGCTAGGAGCGAGATCCGGGCTGTACAGAGGATGATCAAACACGTCCCAGTGAAATTCCCGTAAGACTTGTTCGGTCGCATTCGCGGTGTGAGGTCGGGTATTATCCTGGAAAAGAAACCAACACTTTTTGACAGGAATCCTCGGCGCTTGTTCTCTATTGCGCGGCGCAATTTCTTAATGGTCTCGCAGTAACCATCTGCATTAAGTTTTTGGCGTCGTGGTAAGAAATCAATTAGCATAATGCCTTTTATGTCCCAAAAAACGGTGCACATCACTTTTCTAGGTGTCAAGATTTGGTTATACTTACCCTTCGTTGCGGATGAAGTGTGCTTCCATTCCATTGATTGCCGTTTTGTTTCAGGGGTGTCGTACGATACCCAAGTTTCATCCTCTGTTATTATCCGAGAAAGAAAACCATCACCTTCGATACTATAGCGTGTCAAACTGAAGTGCACTGCCCAACCATTGTTTTTGTGTTGTTCAGTAAGAATTCTGGGTACGTAATGTGAGCAAAGTTTTCGAAATTTTAGTTTTTCCGTAACAATTTCATGAATTAGTGATCTTGAGATTTGCGAAACTTCCATAGCAAGGGCACTAAGTGTAAACTTACGGTTGGGCTTAATATTCTCTTCAACTGTGTGGACCAGTTCATCAGTAGCCACAAACGGGCGTCCACATCCTTCTTCATCGGGCACTTCATCACGTCCTTCATTGAACAGTCTGACCCATCTTCTAATCATTGAATCACTCATAGCATTTTGTCCGTAAATGTCGCATATTTGCCTATTTTCTTTGGTTTAACTTTTTTGCATTTAGAAAACGAATAGGAGATCTGATTTCACACGCTGCGGCATTTTCAATTACGGCTGACATTATAAAGAAGCGATCTGAAATTGGCGTACACGTCTTCTCCTTGAGTCAGAGTAACTGCCGGCCATGCCCGGAACTGCGATCATAACACTGCC
Source organism: Schistocerca gregaria (assembly GCF_023897955.1). Lineage (NCBI taxonomy): Eukaryota > Metazoa > Arthropoda > Insecta > Orthoptera > Acrididae > Schistocerca > Schistocerca gregaria. The sequence continues at coordinate 108,220,603 of NC_064927.1, forward strand.
ACGGATAGAAATAGAAGCGGAACTTACTTTGTGGACGACCCTCGTATATTCTTAGGTCCGATCAAGTTTCCTGTGGCATTAACAACAGCTAAGATTGTGACAAGTTGTCCTCTTTCTACAGAAGTCTGTAGATTAAATTCTTTACTTTCCTTTTCAGCGAAAACCCTTCTTGTGGGCTTGTTCATTTGGCAACCTGATTGATCTGTATCAAAAAGCAGCAGATGTTTGTCCAGTAAATCAAGATCCCCCAAAGGTTTTCTCAAGGAGAAAAAGAAATCTGCCACATCGTGTTAATAAACCATTACATCTGATTAGAAAAATCCATTCTAAATTTCTCAAAGACATATTTGGTTTCGTTCCCTGATACCTTTTCAGCAGTCGCTACCTGCGATATTGTTGGTGTCTGATAAGGAATTCTTTATTTTGTTGGATTCTGCCAACTCGTATGCAGCCCACCTTACATATTTTGAATTCAGTGGGAAGCCACATGCACATAATTTCAGGATTCTTGAATTGAATTCATTTTCGTGCCCCTTAATAAATATTTTTGACCATGTTGTACCTTTGCTGCAGAATCTTTTCCACTTTGCACTCGTCTCTGTAGACAGGAATGCGGGAAGCTAAACAGTTCCGCTTTGTCGCGCTAACTCCTGCCCTCCATGGCATGTTACATGCCGACCTCGATCGGCGAAGGAGGAATGTTTCTTTTGTATTTTGCCACCTGCAATGAAAAAGAAAAACGAAATAATATAAAAACGAAAACAATATAATAATTGCAATACAGTGAAACAAAAGTACGAGTATTTACCCTTTTCGACTGCACTTTGCTGACCCAATTCGCCGGAAACGCAGTATTTTTTTTTTTCATACATTTGCTAGTCCAGCGCCAGGAAATTTAGGGCACTGGTAACACAGTAACCTCTTAGCCAGCATACAACTTTACTGAAACCTAGTAGTCAATGGAAGGCAGGATTCGGTTACGATTGTGGACGGGGCCGTAATCAGTTACTATTGGTTATCTTTTACAGTTACACACAATTCATTTTAATCCAGTAATTCCAGAATCAACAATAAAGTAAAATACCGTACGTCATTAATGAAGGAATAAACAACTGTGTAAATAATAGTGTTTTCAGTGAGTTATAATTTAACAAATCACCATTGAATACAGATACGGTAGATAATGTTTTAAAAGCAAGCCACTGTGATAGGGCAGAAGGTCTTACAAGCCAGGAATGGCAATAAATTAAGAATTGTTTAAAACTAGCTCCAACTTACAAATTACAGGTACTGAAATTTTAAATACGAGTGGCCACAAACACTGCAGTAGGCATCAGACGTCCAGGAATGGCAGTAAATAAGGTTTTGAGACTTACCGCTAAAATACAAATACCAAATTAGAATTTTAAGGCAAATGACCACAATCACGGCTGAAAGCCTTACACCCCAGGAACGGCAATAATATAAAAATAGCAAATACAATAGCAAAGGTTAATTAAATAAACAAGCAACTGATCACCAAACGGGTGATATAAGATGGTGGCAAATTTTGTAACACAACCCTGACATCCACTGAACACTGCACTGCTAGATTTGTTGCAGAAGGCGACCAGAACTACTAACTAGACATATATATAGCCTTTAGTGTAGGCATTACAAGGTATTGTAATAAATAATACAATTATAAAACATAAGGACAGTGCATAATACTGAGGCACATTACACCCGCAGAGGGCGTGGACTGAAGGAGCGTCAAATTGAACTACTGGCCATCAGAACTCCTTTTAGAACACACATATCAACAAGAACCAAGGGGCCACAGACGGTGCTCCAGGAATCGACCTCTGAGGAGGCCCGGCAACAAATTCTTTCGCGAGCGATGAGATAAGCTTCCAAGAGTGGCATTCACTTCACAATATGGTAACTCAGACCAGTGACAGTCTAACGAATGACTAATGATAATCTTGCTGAAGCTACCTTACGTCCAAAAAACCAAATGCAACGATGGAACAATATGGAACCGGCGGTCTGTACTAAGTCCTCAGAATACTTTGTTTAGAGCGCCTGGAACGAGGACGGAATCACTACCACCTGAGTACAAGAATCACCTACCGGCCTACAGTCAAGAAAGCTGTCAAAAGTACGCTGCCGTTACATACACTAACCCCCAGGGCACGTAACTAGGGCGTTAACGGCAACCAGGCAAGAAAATTTACCACTGCTTGAACTTCACAAGTTATGACAAGTTGAACGCAGTAGATGGTAACAAGAAGTCGAGGAAAGCTAATCAGATCCGCCTTCCCCAAGCACTCCACTCGCTGCTCTTCACACTATGAGCAGCAACACGAACCCAGATAACTGGAGAATCGCGAGATACCACAGTGGTGGAGGTTTCTCTACTTGAATTGAAATGCACTCATCTTAAAGCTTGCTGGATCCGGTTTACGACGAGGTCGTGCACCCTCGTGACCACAGCCCTTCCATCCGGCGGTCCATGCGTGACGCCAGCAGTTCCGGCGTGTTCTGGCACTGCCCGGACCTGGCTCCTCCTGAGTCCGCAACAGAACTGACCACTCACAAAAGCAACGACGTCGCCCCAAAGACAGGGCAACAGTTACTACACATCGATTACCGCCGCTGCTGTCACTAGCGGACAGGCAACGCTTGCGAAACCGAGTGGCAACAGTCAACACGAGAAGAAGACAAACAACCGCAACCATGCCAACCAAACGGAACCGTCTGAAAGTGGAAACCTACAAACAACACCAACGCGAGCAACAGCATGGCTCACTTAATGAGATTAAAACTGCGTGCCCGACCGAGACTCGAACACGGGACCTTTGCCTTTCGCGGACAAGAGCTCTAAAATCTGAGCTACCGAAGCACGACTCACACCCGGTACTCACAGCTTTACTTCTCCCAGTATCTCGTCTCCTACCTTCCAAAAGTCCCGAGTTCGAGTCTAGGTCGGGCAACAGTTTCAATCTGCCAGGAAGTTTCATATCAGTGCACATTCAGCTGCAGAGTGAAAATCTCATTCTGGAAACGTCCCCCAGGCTGTGGCTAAGCCATGTCTCCGCAGTATCCTTTCTTTCAGGAGTGCTAGTTCTGCAAGGTTCACAGGAAAGCTTCTGTAAAGTCGGGAAGGTAGGAGACGAGATACTGGCAGAGGTAAAGCTGTGAGTACCGGGCGTGAGTCGTGCTTCGGTAGCTCAGATGGTAGAGCACTTGCCCGCGAAAGGCAAATGTCCCGAGTTCGAGTCTCGGTCGGGCACACAGTTTTTGTTGTGGTTGGCAGGAGAGCCAACACCGTGTTACTAGAGGAGGCCGAAAGGCACGCGTTTTAGCGAACGCAGGCTGGCGTGAGGTCTGGAACGGGACAAGGAAATTAGAATTTAGAAACAACGGACGTAGCTGGTGGAATACTTAACTTTAATCCATTAATGACGAAAGTCGCTCTTGACAGTACATGATTTACAATATCAATAGTAACTGATAATGGCGCCTTGCTAGGTCGTAGCAAATAACGTAGCTGAAGGCTATGCTAACTATCGTCTTGGAAAATGAGAGCGTATTTTGTTAGTCAACCATCGCTAGCAAAGTCGGCTCTACAACTGGGGCGAGTGCTAGGAAGTCTCTCTAGACCTGCCGTGTGGCGGCGCTTGGTCTGCAATCACTGATAGTGGCGACACGCGGGTCCGACGTATACTACCGGACTGCGGCCGATTTAAAGGCTACCACCTAGCAAGTGTGGTGTCTGGCGGTGACACCACATTCCTCCCCCGCAAATCGGCGTACGGTTGTGGCATAAGGCTTCCGCCCGCCGTGGGGAGGACAGCTTGTTGACGTATGCGACTAGGTGGAGAGCCTAACAACAGGCGAGGCTGTGTCACCCGCAACCTGCCATTCGGACCGCGGGCAGCTAGGAAACGCCTGAAAACCTTCTCCAGAGTGTACGCCAACATGCTGTGTATGCGCCCGTAGAGTGACAGGAGGGGTCGAAGGGTCGACCTCCATCGGGCCGGGGCACCTGACGGGCGAAGACGACATATGGTCCGGAGCGGGCAAGAGTTCCATGTCGGAGGACAACTGGTCACGGGAAGCGATCGGCGGCGCGTGACGTAGGGAGGCGCCCGGTGGTTGCAGCGACGCGTCCACTGCGGGCGTCGCTGGCGGGAGAACAGGCGACGGCGGCGGCGGCGGCGGTGGCGGCGGCGGCGCGTCGCCATGGGGTAAAATGGAAGGCAGCGTCGTTAACACCTGGGGCTGAGGCGAGCCAGTAGATGGGTCCCCGGGGCGCTGACCGGACGGCACCGTCGCTGAAAGCAGAGGGCGAGCGGCAGAGGCGCAGCTGATTGAGATGCCGCCGCACCTCACCAGGGGCCCCGAAAACCAGATACATAGCGCGTCCGAGGCAACGAAGAATGCGCCCTTCTAGCCAACGCCGTGAACCGCGGTAGTGGTGATAGTAGACAACGTCGCCTGGAGCAAAAGCAGGTGTCTGCCGCTGCACAGGAACCTGATGCGGCGGATGTAGCAAAGACATCAAGGTTCGATGAGGGCGACCGTGGATCAACTCAGCTGGCAAGCGCCCATCTCGGGGCTGACAGCGATACGAGGACAAAAAGAGCAGTAACGCGTCCTCCCGAGAAAGCGACTCTTTCAACTTCAACATCTGTGACTTGAAAGTCCTGACCAATCGTTCAGCTGCACCGTTTGACTGTGGCAAAAACGGCGCGGACGTCAGATGTTGAATACCATTCGTCTTGCAGAATGACTGAAATTCTGCGGACATGTCATTGTTGGAAACAATAGTCTGTGGAAGACCTTCAATGCAAAAGATAGCGGATAACGCTTGGACGGTGGCAGATGACGTCGTGGAAGACATCCGGACAACAAAAGGAAAATTGCTGAATGAATCTACCACAACCAACCATCTAGCATTCCAGAATGGACCAGCAAAATCGATGTGTAAGCGTTGCCAAGGGGAAGTGGCTTTTGGCCATGGAAAGAACGTCCGCTGTGGCGCTGGTTGTTGTTCGGCACACACCATGCAAGAAGAGCACATATTCGTAATCGCAGCATCGATTCCGAACCAAGTACAGTGCTGACGAGCAAGTTGTTTCGTTCTCACTATACCCCAATGTCCTCGGTGGAGAAGCTGTAAGACAACGCACTGTAACGATCGTGGTAGCACGACCCTGGACTGATCATTATCAGAACGCAACAGCAAAGCACCACGTCGTACAAAAAGTCTCTCCTTGTGAGCAAAAAATCCGTGACTTTGACAAGGGCCATTGCGCAGCAACAAAACGCATAACGGGAACAAGGTCAGGATCGGCCGCTGTGGCTGTAGCAACACGACGAAAATCAATCGGAAACGATTCGACCACGTCATCGGTTTCCGCATCAATGAACATGCAATCAAGTTCGAAGGAATCGAATGCCCTATCCTCAGCAACAGACAGGCGGGAAAACGCATCGGCGTTTCAGTGCTTAGCAGTGGACCGATACAAGATATCGTAGCGGTACTGCGGGAGGAAAATAGACCAGCGAATGAATTGCGGCGCTGTACGTGGAGGTACAGGCTTGGTCGGATGAAAAAACGATGTCAAAGGTTTGTGGTCTGTGATTATGATGAAGTGACGACCATACAAGAAATCATGAAACTTTGTAACACCAAATACGAGAGCCAATGCTTCTTTCTCGATCTGTGAATAATTTCTTTGAGCAGACGAGAGCAATTTGGACGCAAAGGCAATAGGGCGATCGTGCGATCCATCTTTGTGCGCAAGCACATCACTTATCCCGAAATCCGATGCATCCACCATCAACAAGAGGGGCTTCTGGGGATCGAATGGCGTAAGGCAAATATTGGAAAGCAACGCTTATATCAACTCTCGATAGGCGCGTTCGCATTCCGTCGTCCAGACGAAGGGAACACCTTTACGGCGTAAGCGATGAAGCGGAGCTGAAATGGAAGAGGCATGCGGCACATGTTTATGATAATAGTTGATTTTTCCCAGCACACTCTGTAGCTGCTTCAAATTCTGCGGTGACGGCAAGTCTTGTATGGCACGAAGGTGCGTGGGACTGGGATGTATGCCTTGGGCATTGAGTACATGTCCCAAGTATGGCAAATCCCGAGCAAAAAACACACATTTGTCCTTCCGCAAGCGAACACCATTTTGTCGCAAGACCGGACATAATGTTCTAAGATTGGCCAAATGTTCTTCTTCCGTCTTTCCGGAGATCACTCTGTCGTCCAGATAATTCGCTGCAGTAGGGACAGACGCACAAACAGTTTGTAGATATTGCTGAAACAATGGAGGAGCGAATGCACACCCGAATGGCAGTCGTTTGAATCGATACAAACCAAGATGCGTGTTAACTACCAAAACGCGCTGGGATTATTTGTCCACCGGTATTCTCAAGTACGCATCTGCTAGGTCCAACTTCGAAAAATACACTCCTGGAAATTGAAATAAGAACACCGTTAATTCATTGCCCCAGGAAGGGGAAACTTTATTGACACATTCCTGGGGTCAGATACATCACATGATCACACTGACAGAACCACAGGCACATAGACACAGGCAAAAGAGCATGCACAATGTCGGCACTAGTACAGTGTATAACCACCTTTCGCAGCAATGCAGGCTGATATTCTCCCATGGAGACGATCGTAGAGATGCTGGATGTAGTCCTGTGGAACGGCTTGCCATGCCATTTCCACCTGGCGCCTCAGTTGGACCAGCGTTCGTGCTGGACGTGCAGACCGCGTGAGACGACGCTTCATCCAGTCCCAAACATGCTCAATGGGGGACAGATCCGGAGATCTTGCCGGCCAGGGTAGTTGACTTACACCTTCTAGAGCACGTTGGGTGACACGGGATACATGCGGACGTGCATTGTCCTGTTGGAACAGCAAGTTCCCCTGCCGGTCTAGGAATGGTAGAACGATGGGTTCGATGACGGTTTGGATGTACCGTGCACTATTCAGTGTCTCCTCGACGATCACCAGAGGTATACGGCCAGTGTAGGAGATCGCTCCCCACACCATGATGCCGGGTGTTGGCCCTGTGTGACTCGGTCGTATGCAGTCCTGATTGTGGCGCTCACCTGCACGGCGACAAACACGCATACGACCATCATTGGCACCAAGGCAGAAGCGACTCACATCGCTGAAGACGACACGTCTCCATTCGTCCCTCCATTCACGCCTGTCGCGACACCACTGGAGGCGGGCTGCACGATGTTGGGGCGTGAGCGGAAGACGGCCTAACGGTGTGCGGGACCATAGCCCAGCTTCATGGAGACGGTTGCGAATGGTCCTCGCCGATACCCCAGGAGCAACAGTGTCCCTAATTTGCTGGGAAGTGGCGGTGCGGTCCATTACGGCACTGCGTAGGGTCCTACGGTCTTGGCGTGCATCCGTGCGTCGCTGCGGTCCGGTCCTAGGTCGACGGGCACGTGCACCTTCCGCCGACCACTGGCGACAACATCGATGCACTGTGGAGACCTCACGCCCCACGTGTTGAGCAATTCGGCGGTACGTCCACCCGGCCTACCGCATGCCCACTATACGCCCTCGCTCAAAGTCCGTCAACTGCACATACGGTTCACGTCCACGCTGTCGCGGCATGCTACCAGTGTTAAAGACTGCGATGGAGCTCCGTATGCCACGGCAAACTGGCTGACACTGACGGCGGCGGTGCACAAATGCTGCGCAGCTAGCGCCATTCGACGGCCAACACCGCGGTTCCTGGTGTGTCCGCTGTGCCGTGCGTGTGATCATTCCTTGTACAGCCCTCTCGCAGTGTCCGGAGCAAGTATGGTGGGTCTGACACACCGGTGTCAATGTGTTCTTTTTTCCATTTCCAGGAGAGTATTTACCCGGGCACAGTTGTCAAAAAGATCTTCCGGTCGGGGTAATGGAAAATTTGCAATTACTAGTTGTGGATTCACTTTTGTCTTGAAGTCCACACAAAGTCTCAATTTGCCGGAAGGTTTCGGCAAAATTACGAAGGGTGATGCCCAGAGAGAAGCCTGCACACGTTCAATTACACTTTGTGATTCCAAATCGTGTAATGTTTTTGCAACCTCATCACGCAATGCGCGGGGAACATTGAGCGCTCTGAATAATTTCGGTTGCGCGTTTACTTTCAGTTCCAAATGGGCTTTATAGTTCTTAGCGCAACCGAGGCCCGGTGCAAAAATGTCTGCAAATTCTTCACATAGACGAGAAACACTGTCTGAAGGCACAGTCTGGTTCACTGATAGGACCTGATTTACTGTAGACAAGTTAAACAACTGAAATAAATCGAAACCAGACAAGTTCACTGCATAAGAAAAACGAAGGACGTAAAATGACACAAGTTTTGTTTGTCCTTTGTATGTTGCAAGAAGGCTGCACTGTCCTAACACAGGGGTCTCGTGACCGGAGTAGCTAGTTAGCGTAACATTTGTAGCACGCAACGGAGGTGTGCCCAGCAGTTTCTACATCTACATCTACATCTACATCCATACTCCGCAAGCCACCCGACGGTGTGTGGCGGAGGGTACCCTGAGTACCTCTATCGGTTCTCCCTTCTATTCCAGTCTCGTATTGTACGTGGAAAGAAGGATTGTCGGTATGCTTCTGTGTGGGCTCTAATCTCTCTGACTTTATCCTCATGGTCTCTTCGCGAGATATACGTAGGAGGGAGCAATATACTGCTTGACTCTTCGGTGAAGGTATGTTCTCGAAACTTTAACAAAAGCCCGTACCGAGCTACCGAGCGTCTCTCTTGCAGAGTCTTCCACTGGAGTTTATCTATCATCTCCGTAACGCTTTCGCAATTACTAAACGATCTTGTAACGAAGCGCGCTGCTCTCCGTTGGATCTTCTCTATCTCTTCTATCAACCCTACCTGGTGCAGATCCCACACTGCTGAGCAGTATTCAAGCATTGGGCGAACAAGCGTACTGTAAGTGTCTTGATTGATCAGTGAAACTGCAGCTCCGGTATCGAGCTGGAATGGTATCACTTTGCAGTTAATGTCCAAGTCTACAATAAGTTTATTGTCCTGCTGTCGACAAGAGCGACTGTCTCGTGCAACGTGATTGGACACTGGTACATAATCACTTGCGACTTGACGGGACACCCGGGGATGTCGACGCACATTATTTTTAGGACGAACAGTCACTGTTACAGAAAGTGGCACTGGGCGGAGTTGAATGAACTACATGAATTTCCATTGGGGAAGTTTCGCGAGCTTGAATATCCTTGGTTTGATTCTGATTCCGGCGCGAAGCAAAGGGCCTGGAACGGTTTTGAGCTTCCGATCTGAGCTTTTTCTGGCAAACACTCTGAACATGTCCTTTTTTATTACAATAAAAGCAAATAGCTTGGAGTGAAGGGCAATACTCACGCGAATGTTTAGTAGCACACCGCGGGCATGATTTGATCACTGCAATTGGCGGCAGCAGCGCGGTCGGGCGCGATGGCTGTATACTGCTCCGTGCAGCTCGCCCGGAGGGCCGGTTAACCTGACACACTGCTGGCGAAGTTTCCAATGATTCCTGAGCAAAGTTAAGTGTGTCCTGCCGATCCAATATGTCCATCACTTGTTGAAGGGAGGGATTTACTAGTTTCAAAATCTGTTCCCTTATACCAACATCAGAAACGTTCTGTGCAATGGCATAACGTACCATAGTATCTGAATAAGGGAGTCCACATTGACACTCAAAAGCAAAATCCCTAGTAAGGCCATGCAAGGTTGCAACCCACTCCCGATTAGTCTGACCTGCCGTACGTTTTGTACGAAAGAAGGTATACCTTTTGGCAACTACATTGACTGATTCTTTGAAATATGCATCTAATGCAGACAAAATTTCTTCGTAGGACAGAGTTGCTACGTCGCGTCGGGGAAATAATTTGACTATCACACGGTCGTTTGTACCCCGTCGGAAGAAAGGAGAAAAGGCTGCCGCTCGTTACCTTGAATTCTGTAGGCGGCGAGATGGAATCCAAATTGGCGTGACCACTCCGTCCAGCTTTCCAGTGCAGCATAAAAAGTTCGAATAGTGGGTGCAACAGCGTGTTGTGGCTGCGTTAGCGGTGGAGCGGCGGCTGCCGCATCGTTTTGCATTGCACGTTGACCCTGGACGGGCTGTCCAAGGGCATCCAGTAATGCCTGCGTCTGCTGTAAGCGATAAAATTCGGACAGTACATCTGGAGATTGTGGCGAAGCCATTACACAAGGAAATCAGGGCAATATCGATAAGAACGCGGTTTTGCCTCGTCGCCAATGTTGTGGTTGCAGGAGAGCTAACACCGTGTTACTAGAGGAGGCCGAAAGGCACGTGTTTTAGCGAACGCAGGCTGGCGTGAGGTCTGGAACGGGACAAGGAAATTAGAATTTAGAAACAACGGACGTAGCTGATGGAATACTTAACTTTAATCCATTAATGACGAAAGTCGCTCTTGACAGTACATGATTTACAATATCAATAGTAACTGATAATGGCGCCTTGCTAGGTCGTAGCAAATAACGTAGCTGAAGGCTATGCTAACTATCGTCTCGGCAAATGAGAGCGTATTTTCTCAGTGAACCATTGCTAGCAAAGTCGGCTGTACAACTGGGGCGAGTGCTAGGAAGTCTCTCTAGACCTGCCGTGTGGCGGCGCTCGGTCTGCAATCACTGATAGTGGCGACACGCGGGTCCGACGTATACTACCGGACCGCGGCCGATTTAAAGGCTACCACCTAGCAAGTGTGGTTTCTGGCGGTGACACCACAGTTTTAATCTGCCAGGAAGTTTCATATTAGCGCACAGTCCGCTGCAGAGTGAAAATCTCATTCTGGAAACATCCCCTAGGCTGTGGCTAAGCCATGTTTCCGCAGTATCCTTTCTTTCAGGAGTGCTAGTTCTGCAAGGTTCGCAGGAGAGCTTCTGTAAAGTTTGGAAGGTAGGACACAAGATACTGGCAGAAGTAAACCTGTGACTACTGGGCGTGAGACGTGCTTCGGTAGCTCAGATGGCTGCGCCTCATTAGCTCAGTGGTAGAGCAATGGTCTAATAAACCAGGGGTAGTTAGTTCCATCCTCACAGGAGAAATATGAATTTCTCGCTTCGCGCGTCGGGCGACTAGGTTGTGCGCTTAGTTCCGCCTCTACCGTAGCGCAGCGTGTTTTCCTCCTGTCAGTTTAGTGCCGTGTTGGTTTCCGTGCGCGTCGCATCGCTGGTTGTCGGCTGGTGTTTGGTGTTCGTGCGGCCCTTCCTGTCTCTCGCCGTGATGTCCACCATGGCTCCCACGAAAGTTACGCGTACAAGTACAGTCAGTTTTACCTTTGACAAATCCACGCGTCACGTCCAGCCCGGTTCTTTGGAGATACATGACTGGTTAGTCGATACAGTTAAGGTCACTACTGATCAGGTGCATACCGCATATTTCGACAGCGAATTATATGTGTTTTTTGTTAAGTTTCTTGACCCGCTCCAGGTTGATAGGCTACTTTCTCGTCATGGTTCTCAGGTACCCTTTACGCACCGTGATGGTTCCACTAGTATGGTGCTCTTGGCACATGCAGAAGTGATATATACGAATGTTCGGGTATTTAACCTTCCGCCCGAGGTTGACGACTGTTTTCTGAAGTCCGTTTTGCTTCCTTATGGGGACGTACGCCATATTCGAAAGGAACGCTGGTCTGCTCAGCACCGCTTACAGGTATATAGTGGTATTCGGTCGGTGGAAATGGTGGTCAAAAAACCTATTCCTTCTCACCTACAGGTATGTGGTTATAGGGTCCATATCACGTACAGTGGCCAGGAAGGAACATGTTATTATTGTAATGAAACTGGTCATTTCCGTACTAATTGTCCGCGGCGTGTGGTGGTATTAAAACCTACATACGAACAGCGTAAAAAATTGACTTTAGCTGATCTTCTCCCGCAAGGATCTCGGACTGAATCGCTCACTGTTATTACTGAGGGACGCAGTGATCCGTTGCCCGACAACGGCCGTGATTTTCCCCCGTTGTCCTTGAGTAGGGATGTTGCTGCCCTTAATTCCGATGTGCCCGCGCTGATTTCTCACAACAAGCGTCGGCGAACACAGGATGATGCGGCTGATGAATCTTCCTTATTGGCTCGCCCTTCTGATGGGCCTCCGGTAAAGGACTCTCTTTCTCAGTCGGAAATCGTGGATGAGGACGCCACAGGTGCTATCACGCCTTTACAGAAGCTCCCTGACACCTTATCTGACGTTGTTCCTGCTGCCGCGGCAGCCTCTTCGGAGACGCCCGTGACGGAACCTGCTTCTGGTTGCCACGTGTCTTCTCCGGTTCTCTCTGACACTTCTCCTATTGACTCTGTTTTGCATCCCCCTTCTGGAATTTCTGTCGCCCCCTCTGGGTCACAGCATCCACCCATCAAACAACTGATTGATTCTCCAGAGCCAGTGGCTCCCGTTGTTATTCACCAACTGTCCCACCGTGAACCCATGTCTGCGGACGAGTGGGATGTAGAGGCCTCTCTCCCGCAATCTGACACGGAATGTCTACATGATGCTCCCACGCAGCCGAACGCTGCAGCGTCGGCACCGCGGAGCCGCAGTCGAATCCGTAAACAGCCACAGAGAGCCGCGTCACGGCCGAAGAAAAAGCAGTGGGAAGATGAGGGTTCTGTTTCGTAGTTTTTCTCTCTGTGGTTCAGCGCTTGTTTCTGGTACGATTACTTGTATGTTGCTCCGTCAGCTGACGGCTCTCTACCGATCTTTGTTCTTCTTTCTGGGTTGAAGTTCCATGCAAGCATATACATTTCTTACTCTGAATATTAACAGAATATGTTCTGAGCTTCGGCTCGCTGCTTTGCGACAGTTTATCTATCAGTCTGGGGCAGATGTTGTTTTTTTACAGGAAGTCCTATTCGACCAGTTTTCCATTCCTGGGTTCTCGACGTTTTTTAATGTCGCTTCCGAACTTTCTACGGGCACTGCCTTGTTTTATAGAGAAGGCATTCCGTTGATGAATTTCGAAGTACTCGACAGTGGAAGGGGGATCGGGTGCACGTTTTATGATCTCAGTTTACTCCTTCTTTATGCCCCTTCTGGTTCGGGTTGTACTACCGCACGTTCGAGTTTCTATAAAGAAGAAGTCATTTACCTGCTTCGTAAATCCCCGACAAAGATAATTTTAGGTGGGGACTTCAATTGTGTTCTACGGCCGGTAGATCAGTCTCCTAATTTTGATTTCAGTAAAGAACTCGACGACCTTGTGTGCTCCTTGCACCTGCGTGACGTGTGGGTTTCTCGCTATCCTACACTTGTGCGACATACCTACTTTACTCCCACGTCTAGCAGTCGCCTCGAGCGCTTTTACCTTTCCGATTCCTTGTGTGGGCAACTTCTGGCTGTTGATGTGATACCAGCCTGTTTTACTGATCATTGCGCTGTAGCCGTTACATTTAATTACGAGCGACAACCGGTAAAATTGTTTCGTCCTCCTTGGATGCTCAATATCGCGTATTTGCAAGATACCTCCCTTGGTATCGTCCTGGAGGACATTTGGACTCGTTGTTCTCGTACTATGGACCGGTACCCGTCTATCGTGGCATGGTGGACACTGTATGCAAAACCACACATCCGTAGGGCTCTCATGCGTTTTGGGGCTGCGAAGGTGGCAGAAGATCGACGAACGCAAGAATTTTACTATTCTGTCTTACGTCAACTGTACGATAGTGCTACGCATGCTCCCCTACGGGTTACTGATATACAGCGCATCAAAGCCAAATTGCTGCAGCTCAAACGCATTCAAATGGAGGGCCTGCGGACGAGGTCTCAACCACGTTCCCTTCTACAAGACGAACTGACGTCACTCTACCATCTAGTCCGTTTACGGTCGCGCCGGAAACGTGGGTGCCTTGCCTCCCTCACAACCGCTGACGGCCGCGTGTTCACCTCTCACCGTGACATTTCTGACTTCGTTTACACCTATTTTACTGATCTGTACGATACTCATGTCCCGGCGGAAACCTCTCTTGACGACTTTACCTCCTTGCTGCCTCGCGTCGTCACTCCTCAATTAAACGACGCCTTTCTGCGTCCCTTTCAGAAGGATGACATATATGATGTTGTTGCAAGATCGCAGTCCCGCAAGTCGCCTGGATTAGATGGTATTCCTAAGGAGTTCTATGTTCAATTTTGGCTGCTCATTGGTGACACCTTAACGTCAATGGTAAATGAAGTGATGCGGGGAGTCTCACTTCCTGCTCCTTTTCAGGAAGGCAGAATGGTCCTCCTCCCGAAATCCACAGGTCGACCTGCAATTGATTCCCTCCGTCCTATTACTCTCCTTAACTTTGATTATAAACTTGTCGCTCGAGCAATTAATATCCGTCTCTCTAAGCTGCTCGATACCATTATTGCCGCCCACCAAAGCTGTGTGCCTGGACGAACGATACTGACTTCCGTTCTCGAATGTCGCGATGTAATCTCGGTGGCGGCTGCCGCTAATATCCCAGGGGCTTTGCTTTTTCTTGATTTCCAAAAAGCGTTCGATCGCGTCAGCCATGATTTTTTATCGAGAGTGCTCACCGCTGTCGGCTTTAATAATGATGCTCGACAAGTCTTAACTAATCTTTTTACCGGTATCAGTGTCTCGGTGATTGTGAACGGTCACCCTACCCCCCGGATATCGATCAGACGGGGGTTACCCCAGGGAAGCCCCTTATCCATGTCACTTTTTGTTCTATCCTTAGAGACCTTACTTCGCCATCTCACCATGCAATTACGTGGCTGGAATATATTGGGGGAAATTTTTGCAGTCCGTGCATACGCTGATGACGTCATGGTTTTAGTACGACATGCCGAGGACATACCGCGGCTTAAGGATACCTTGGATTCATTTTGTGGTCTTGCTGGTGCTCGCATTAATGATCGCAAATGCACGTTCCTGCCGTTGAAAGGCTTTGATCATGTCGTCATGCCTTGGGCGACGGTTGTCGATCGCCATAAGACCTTGGGGATCATAGTGGATCGTAATCCGATCAAAATGGCGGCACTAAATTGGCGTGAGGTTACGAGTCGTGTTCACGGGGCGATCCTTGAACATGACCGCCGTTCCCTTAGCCTCCTTCACAAGGCACGGGTTTTAGAGACCTATGTCTTCAGTAAAATATTCTACGTTGCGCAGGTCTTCCCGCTTCCCGCGATGATGGCCCGCAGGCTGAAACAGCTGTCTAGTCGATTTCTGTGGCGCCGCCATGTCTTCCGTGTCCGGTATGAAGTTGTGGCCAGGCCTCGGAAGCTTGGAGGATTGGGTCTTTCAGATATCAAAGTGAAGACGTCCATCTTATTTGCCCGCCGCAATGTTTTAACCTGTACGCGGGCACCGCATTCAGTCACCTCTCGTTTACTTTCCCGCCTCCGGCTGGCCAGTCTGACCCCTCCTGTTGATGTTGGACGGATTAATCCTAAATTGCGGCACATTCGTGAATACTTTGTACTTGTCGGTATTCTGGGTGCTGATATACTTTCTATGACGCATATTACTACCAACATGCTACAAATCCGTTGGGGTACAGCATGTTTCCCTTCTTCTGTTGAACTTGCTTCCCCGTCAACGTCATGGAAAACGGTCTGGTCTCATCTTAGTCTTCCCATTTTGCCGATGGAGATTGTTTCAACGTGGTATAAGGTCATTTACCGTCTGATACCTACTGGTGATCGTCTTTTTCGTATTGGCTTTCGTCCGACTGATCAGTGTGAGGAATGTCATCAAACTGACACCTTACTTAACAGGCTAGTTGCTTGCGGACGGGATCATTGGCTCTGGGTCCGCCGTCAATTAGCTTTTCTTACTAGAGGGCCTGAAACCGCATTCCCAGACGACATCTTCTTACATCCGGACATCTCTTATTTTCCTCAGACGAAAACGAACACGATTGTCTGGCTCTTGGGTTACTATGTCCACTACGTTATTGAAGGCGGTAATGACCCAGATCCCCGCGTTTTTCACCATTATTTGTCAACTGCGCATTGGAAATGGCAGCGGTTACCACAGTACCGACCGCTTTTTGCGAATATGCATTTTCTTGTGTTTAACCGTCAAGGTGTTGGTTAAGTTCCCCTGTGATTCCTGTTTCTTCCCTGAGCTTGAGTCCCCTCCCTTGTTGTATTTTTTCGTAATTTTTTTTTCTCTTTTGCATGTATATATATATACACCCAAAATTCATACGGGTGGGATAACGGGTTGGTCTTCCCCTTCAGAAGTAATGTTTTATTTGTGTTTCAACTAATTTGTTGATTTTCTTTTTGCAGCTACTATTAAATGATGATTTGACTATGGTTGTCTGAATTCTCGTGAAATATACCAAGTCAATCTGATAATAAAGAAAAGGAAAAAAAAAGAACAAGAAAAAAGGAAAAAAAAGATGGCAGAGCACTTGTCCGCGAAAGGCAAAAGTCCCGAGTTCGAGCCTCGGTCGGGCACAAAGTTTTAATCTGCCAGGAAGTTTCATATCAGTGCACACTCCGCTGCAGAGTGAAAATCTCATTCTGGATGGCTCAGTTACTTTCTAACTAATATTTAACAAACTGTTAATTAAAGTATTAGAGATATATTAATTTGGATCCAATGCAATTTTACAAATCATAATATTTTCAGGTCCTACAATAAACAGCAGTCCTTCAGGAACTTTCACTGAAGAATGAACACACCTGACAATGTTTTCCACTTGACAACTTATTCATAAAGTTCCAACGGTCATCACTACGTGGCATCTCTTTCTCTAACGTGACGCTCAGGAGCAGATTTACGGAAGTGACCCGATTCATCTCCGGAATCAAATTCCACCGACCTTAATCAGTTTGTAAGAAGTTCTTTTCAGCAGATATCTCAGTCAATCATTCTGAAATTAAGCTAAAGAGCCTCTCATTTGATTTACTACAGGACCAGGAGACTATGGCAGTGATTTGCAAATTACTTCTCACTACCCAACTATCATTAGCAATTTTAAATTTGGAGCCAGCGTACCATATCCAGTTTTCGAGGTACACCATTGGGTGTCTGCAAATATTATTCGAAAGATTAGCTGATCTGATTTTCGATCCGTACCATTTACAACTAGCCACCTGTGTTCACCTTGCCATTCTGCAAGAGAAACAACAACAGTCTGAACCAATGCTGGGTTAGTTAAAATGGTTACTCACCTTTTTACAACAAATTTTGCATCATGATGATTTGCCGCTCTTGAGACCGTGAGACCGTTACTGAAAATGTGTCACGGGAGCCAACCCATGTACTTGGTACATTATAGCTGGAATCGTTCTGAAGCACCTTTTTGGAAACCCTGAACATGTGGACGCGGGGAAATGCAGCTTGACAATTCAGTATGCTCCCTCACTACCGACTGATTCCGTACTTCATCAGGGTATATGGGTGGGACGTTGAGAGGGAATTCTAATCGGTAACATCAAACAGCTGCTAACAGTTGCTGCTGCACAGACACAACAAGATAATACAGGGTGTTTCAAAAATGACCGGTATATTTGAAACGGCAATACAAACTAAACGAGCAGCGATAGAAATACACCGTTTGTTGCAATATGCTTGGGACAACAGTACATTTTCAGGCAGACAAACTTTCGAAATTACAGTAGTTACAATTGTCAACAACAGATGGCGCTGCGGTCTGGGAAACTCTATGGTACGATATTTTCCACATATCCACCATGCGTAGCAATAATATGGCGTAGTCTCTGAATGCAATTACTCGAAACCTTTGACAACGTGTCTGGCGGAATGGCTTCACATGCAGATGAGATGTACTCCTTCAGCTGTTCAATTGTTTCTGGATTCTGGCGGTACACTTGGTCTTTCAAGTGTCCCCACAGAAAGAAGTCACAGGGGTTCATGTCTGGCGAATAGGGAGGCCAATCCACGCCGCCTCCTGTATGTTTCGGATAGCCCAAAGCAATCACACGATCATCGAAATATTCATTCAGGATATTAAAGACATCGGCCATGCGATGTGGCCGGGCACCATCTTCCATAAACCGCGAGATGTTCGCAGTGTCGTCTAAGGCAGTTTGTACCGCCACAAATTCACGAAGAATGTCCAGATAGCGTGATGCAGTAATCGTTTCGGATCTGAAAAATGGGCCAATGATTCCTTTAGAAGAAATGGCGGCCCAGACCAGTACTTTTTGAGGATGCAGGGACGATGGGACTGCAACATGGGGCTTTTCGGTTCCCCATATGTGCCAGTTCTGTTTATTGACGAAGCCGTCCAGGTAAAAATAAGCTTCGTCAGTAAACCAAATGCTGCCCACATGCATATCGCCGCCATCAATCCTGTGCACTATATCGTTAGCGAATGTCTCTCGTGCAGAAATGGTAGAGGCGCTGAGGGGTTGCCGCGTTTGAATTTTGTATGGATAGAGGTGTGAACTCTGGCGCATGAGACGATACATGGACGTTGGCGTCATTTAGACCGCAGCTGCAACACGGCGAACGGAAACCCGAGGCCGCTGTTGGATCACCTGCTGCACTAGCTCCGCGTTGGCCTCTGTGGTTGCCGTACGCGGTCGCCCTACCTTTCCAGCACGTTCATCCGTCACTTTCCCAGTCCGTTGAAATTTTTCAAACAGATCCTTTATTGTATCGCTTTTCGGTCCTTTGGTTACATTAAACCTCCGTTGAAAACTTCGTCTTGTTGCAACAACACTGTGTTCTAGGCGGTGGAATTCCAACACCAGAAAAATCCTCTGTTCTAAGGAATAAACCATGTTGTCCACAGCACACTAACACGTTGTGAACAGCACACGCTTACAGCAGAAAGACGACGTACAGAATGGCGCACCCACAGACTGCGTTGTCTTCTATATCTTTCACATCACTTGCAGCGCCATCTGTTGTTGAAAATTGTAACTACTGTAATTTCGAAAGTTTGTCCGCCTGAAAATGTACTGTTGTCCCAAGCATATTGCAACAAACGGTGTATTTCTATCGCTGCTCGTTTAGTTTTTATTGCCTTTTCAAATATACCGGTCATTTTTGAAACACCCTGTATGTTGAAAACTAGATTGCGCGTTGGTCTCGAGTTATTCCAAAGTGAACTTTTTACTTTACTATAAACTTAACTGTTGGTCAAGCACTACAAGTGTTGTATTACAACAAAAGTGCCGTTCAACTTGGGCTCAGTTTTTTAATCACTGTCATATGTGTGCCACCTCCCACTCTCAAACCTTTTTAAATGTGTTAAATAATCTAACCACTCGAGTATCCCCACTGCTTAACATGCAATACGCAGTATTCCCTCAATGTCTAACCTAATAACTGTCACAGGTACATCTTATCCATATTGGGAATAAACTGGAGGTTTATATGCATATTCCAGTTTCTTCTATCAACTGCGATTTGGAAGTAGTGGCATAAATATAGCACGAGGGCATACGGTTATTGCATGTTGCCTTCATCAAGAGCAAGAATACATTGAGGGGCAAACTTATTGTTTTGCTTTATGTCGCCCCTCAACCTGTTGTCCTCTTTTGATTGACATGTTCTGAACCTATTGATATAAGCCACTTTAATTAATTAATTAATCACCTCTTCACCCCCTGATGATGTTATAGCTTTCCCTCCACCATCCTCATCTGGTATCTGGATCACGTTTTTAATTTCTTGTGCAAAAAGCTGTGAAATGAACAGCTACTACCCCATACCCACGGCATTCCACAAAGGTAGCTGAAGACGTAGACATCATTAGAGACACTAACGGTTTCTATGATGATGAGTGAATGCAGTTCATATTTAAAGATGTTTCAACCCCAGCGTACACGGAAAATGCCGGAATAATAGAGACAATGTCAGCAAACATAGCATCTCCCGGGTCTTTCAAGAACCTGAATTTCGCTAAGACATAGGAGACTGCAAATCTATCAACACATTTCTTCCATGGAACTCACTGGGGTCATCCCAGCATACCCTGTGTACACTATGTGATCAGAAGTATCCGGACACCTGGCTGCATATGACTTACAAAATCGTGGCGCCCTCCATCGGTAATGCTGGAATTCAGTATGGTGCTGGCACACCCTTAGCTCTGATGAAAGCTTCCACTCTCGCAGCCATACGTTCAATCAGGTGCTGGAAGGTGTCTTTGGAAATGACAGCCCGTTCTTCACGGAGTACTGCACTGAGGAGTATTGATATCGGTCAGTAACGCATGGCACGAAGTCGGCGTTCCAAACCTTCCCAAAGGTGTTCTATAGCAATCAGGTCAGTACTCTGTGCAGGCCAGTCCATTACAGTGATGTTATTGTAGGGTAACCACTCCGCCACAGGCTATACATTATGAATATGTGCTCGATCGTGTTGAAAGATGCAGTCGCCATCCTAGAATTGCTCTTCAACAGTGGGAAGCAGGAAGGTGCTTAAAACAACAGCGTAGGCCTGTACTGTGATTGGGCTTCGCAAAACGACAAGGGGTCCAAGTCCCCTCCATGAGAAACACAACCATACCATAACATCACCACATCCGAATTTTATTATTGGCACTACACAAGCTGGAAAATGACGTTCATACCCACACCCTGCCATCGGATCACCACATTGTGTACGTGATTCTTCACTCCACACAATTGTTTTTCCACTGTTCAGTCGTCCAGTGTTTATGCTCCTTACACCAAGCGAGGCGTCGTTTGGCATTAGCAGCGTAATGTGTGGCTTATGAGCAGCCGCTCGACGATGAAATCAAAGTGTTTTCACTTCCTGCCTAACTGTCATAGTGCTTGCAGTGGATCCTGATGCTGTTCGGAATTCCTGTGTTATAGTCTGGATAGATGACTGCCTATCACACATTATAGCCCTCTTAAACTGTCGGCGGTTTTTGTCAGTCAACAGACGAGATCGGCCAGTACGCTTTTCTATTGTACGTGACCCTTCACGTTTCCATTTCACTATTACATCGGAAACAGTGGACCTATGGATGTTTAGGAGTGTAGAAATCTCGTGTACATACGTATGACACAAGTGTCACCCAACCACCTGACCACGTTCAAAGTCCGTGAGTTCTGCAGAGCTCCTGATTCTGCTCTCTCACGATGTCTAATGACTACTGAGGTTGCTGATATTGATTATCTGGCAGTAGGTGGCAGCACAATGCACAATGCACCTAATATGTTTTGGGGTGTCTGGATACTTTTGATCACATAGTGTAGTTATGGCGACGTCACTTCGATTATTTGAGCACACGGACTACATCATCTATATGGATGGATATGTCGAATCTTCAAGTTTGCTGCTATCCATGACCTGGATTTCTATGGCTGTGCTGCTCTCCATCGACTCAAGAAGAACATAAGAGTGTTTAATTTTAATTTTATGAACACACATTAAAAACTAATCCAGGGATACATTTTTTGACTTCATATAAATTCCACAGTTCCAACAGCCTCAGATGAACAATATTTTAATGGACTGTGTACACTTAGAAACTAATCAGTCTTGAACAGCTAGTGGCAGATGAAACTTAAAAACTATTCTATTTTCATGACGCGCATGGTGCGTCAGATAAAAAAAAATTATTTCGTGATACACACACATACAATAACATACAATATGATAAAAAGGTCATATCACTCTGCAAACACACACATACCCTCTCTCACTCACTCATTCTCTCACTCCCACCCAGAGGTGTCCATCCCTTGTCTCGCAACAAGAGAGTATTTTGAGTTTGGAGAGTTTCAATCATCTCAACACAAATGACCCTTTTATCTTCATGAGGTGACAGTCCAACTTTATACTGCAACACAGTGTACACCTCACGTCCTCTCGATTGACTACCATTTCGTCGTACCATATACGGTGGCCGTTGTGCAGCACCGTGAACACCGCTATACAATCACCCCAAAAAGTATTTGATGGAGTGGGCTCTTAATGTCATACGACGCACACCCTTAGCCTACCTCTGGTGACACTTTCTAGTGTGAGACACGCATACGTTTTCGATCACAGACCTATGAACTCCACCTCCTTGGTTCATACGGATTGCAGTTCTTCACGAAATAGTTTAAGCTATCTGTATCTATATAAAGTAGTGAAATGAGTTTTCACAAACTCAAAACGAAAGCTGTATAAGTGAAATTCGAATAGGTCTAGTATACGCATCCAAAATAAAGAGTTTTTCTAAATTCAAGTGCAGTTTTCGCCATGTCCACAGCAAAAAGTTCTTACTGAATATGGTGACCCGCTTAAAATTTTCTCCGTCAATCCATTTTCTTACTGCTCAACGGCCATCCCATTCAGATCTAACCAAAATTTCACGTCGTTCCCTCAAATTCTCCACTGTTTTGCCGGAAGTTGAATTACTCATTAATTTATAAAAATCTTTTCTGAAGTTACACATTGTGTAACTGCTGTTCATCATATTCAAATTAATATATGCCTTCAAACAGGGTGATCGCTTGCTGGTCGATGGAGATAGCCCAGATAATTCTTACCAGTTCCATCCCCAAGGTGCGACACTTCTGGAGATTTCAGTAATGAATAATGTATCTCCACTTATTCCCCAGCGTTGTCATCAGTTATGCAGTTGGGTCTCCTCCCAAAACTAGTTCCCCTGGACACAGCAACAAATTGTCGTGTGCATCATTCTAGGTAATAGGGTAAATGAGTTCTGCCTCCACTACGCAACCTATACCAGAATCAGTCACCGTGTCCCCCTTGATTTGTCCATCCAATCCCTAGCATTCGTCCTCTGGCACTCATCGAAACTCCCGAATCGGCAGTGATTGTTGTATGGTGTGACCGTGTAAGTTATTTCCATTCAAGTAGAATTCGAATCAAGTAATGCATTGAACCGGTCACTCAGCTGTTGGTTATTTGCCTTGGCATCCCAATGGACACATTGGCAAAGTACCCCACGAATCCATTGCTCAAAGAAAAGAAGCATGTCAGTATCAGTCAACAATTCAATGCTGCACTTCGTTTTCTTGAGCATTGCATCTCAAGACAACCCAGGTGCGTGTAATAAAAGGTGAGATCCATAGAATATACGGTCATACATAGACTCTGGAATTACTCAAGAACATCCTCAACCGCGTCTGTGTACATGTAAATGAGTGAGTACTGTCATAAAGCGCAGATATCGAATTCCTGCCACATGTTCACGACATGCTCATACTCTGAATCCATTATGGCATCGCCTATAAGGTTACTGGAGAATACAGTTATGTCGGATAGCCTGTTTTAATTTTGTCATGCTATGCACATACTTGTATGGTAAAACCACTTTCCTAGTCAAAAGCTCGAGCGATATGCACATCCACCCAATGTAGAATTTTGATGACTTTCTGTATTGGTGCCTGCCTAAAACATAGAATGTCAAGGAAGCAGAGCATCATTCTCAACGTTAATCGTCTGGAGAATGAAATACGGGGGTTGGTACTTTAACAGTGTCAACTATTTATTTACAGCTCGTACAAAACAGATGCGTGTTTCAAAGTAGTCCCCAGCATTGTGTATAACAAGTGGCCAGCGATGTGGAAGTCGTAGGATACTCTTAGCAATGGCAGTTGTGTTGACGTTTCGAGCGGCGCGGTCTATTGCCCGACAATTTGTAGCAGTTCTGAAGCGAATGCTGTGAAGTGTTTCCTTCAGTTTATAAATCGAGTTGAAGTCACGAGGGCTTAAGTTAGTGGTATAGCACTTAGCAGCGCCATCAGTCAAACAAATAGTAACAGCTTGCTCACTACCTGCTTGAGCATTGTCCTGCAAAATGATGGTCAGGTCCTGCAGAAAGTGTCATCACTTCTGTCTCTATGCTGCTCATTCTTGGAACTCAACCTACGACCGGCTTAAAACGCCTGAGAGGCATGCACCGTGGTGCAAAGCTAAGCTCGTGGCTGCGTGAGAGGCGGCAGAATCAAGGAGGGGCTATACAGACATCTTGAGCTACCTTTACTTTTACCGTAATATGAGATAATCAAGTCACATTCCAAGGTTAAGAAAGTTTTATTTGAACTGATTATACACATATACAAGACAATGCCATCTTACGACACAAAAAAGTTACAATTGTGGCTCTCTTCCTTAAATGATGAATTCCGTGCATCTATTCTTCCTGTAAATTTGGTTAATTACAACGCCAATAGGACAATCAATGTCAGGGTGGATGTTCAACAGAGCTAAGCCATTCAGTCGATCCTCCTTCTTTGTCGACCTCAGCCATGTCTTTCTACGCCGCAATGTTGAAGAACTTCTTTCTAATATAGCAATAGATGCAGGTAGACAAGCAAATATTAAACTGTTGTTAAGTTATTAGTCAAAATATTTTATGAGTCTCTTAACAACATTTTTACTGAGAAATTACTATTATTAATACTTTAGAATCAACTGATCTCACTCACTCTTCACCAACCTTCACACTTGCACTCGCTACATGTAGGACTTTTTACTTAGCCATTCTTCAGTCTTGATATTTCTGCTTCTGAAGGTACACTAGCGTTCTATTATGGGAATAGCCCGTATTTATGACGCTACGTATCGAAGGTTCTCAGCACAAGAAAACAGTAGAATATTCGCGACTTTCCTCGAACAAATTCCAGACAGAATAACTTATTGAGAGTACCAGAATGGCCGCGACTTTTCTCGTAGGTGTGTGTCAGCTGTCTATGTGCCAGACAGAAAAGTATAAGATATGATGACGCTACACAGGAAGCCACAACTACTCTATAACTCGAGTCGACTGACGAAAGAAACGAGCGAATAGCGTGCGGGCTGCCCGGCAGGGGCGGTGCGGGTGGTAATGAGGGCGTCCCACAAGGGGTGAAGGGGGGGGGGGCACCCCGCCCCCCTCCCGCTCCATATGTATCCGCACTGCCACTTCGTTGCATACACTCAGGCGTCCATGCGTGGTTCAGTCGGAGAAGAAACACAACAGTAACCATCTCCCTCCCCTCAGACTGGTGGCGGTAAAGGATCCAGCATGCAGCAGCAGCAGCTGTGTGCTCCCACTGGAGTCCACCGCCACCACCTCCTCCTACTCCATTTCCGACTGTTCGGCCTCCCCCGCAAAGAAATGTATTAGTGCCCCTGGGCATTCCCCTCCCCTGTAGGCGCTTCGTCCTCAGCACCATAGTCCACCAGCTGGACGCAGTCATCGGCCTACCCTATAAGTAGTTTTACTGACAGTGTTAATGATACTACGCCCCTGTTGGGTTTTAAGAGCTCGTCTTTCTGTCGTGGAAACGGAGCTCCTCAAAGCAGTCAGTGATCCGCAGTATCCCGTCATTAAATGCGGTGCAGTGCTCTGCGCCGAACTGTCACACTTCTCCCCTCCCCCTCCAAGTTACCTCTGCCAATGAAGAGACAAGTCTTCATTATCTTTTTTGGGGTAAAGTGGAGTGATAGCGCAGGCCACATCAATCACTGAGTGGTCTTGTAAGTCCATCTTGGAAGCTATCGAATAGCTCAAATACTGATACGTGGAACCCGGGAGAGGCATTCAAGTTTCTTAATGACTTCAAATGCATCTGCACACACTACTAGAATTAAAGTACGTATAAATTCCAACTTGTTAAAATCATTTGAATGTGAGCCAATAGACATGATTGTTCAACGGATCGCAACACCTATCTTAACAAAGTTCATGGCAGAGAAATTATACAATGGTCAAGTTTCGTAGAACATGACACGACCATCCAGCTTTGTCATCTCATGCTTTTAAAAAGAAGAAATAAATCAGGCCTCTAGACCAAAACCTTACTGACATCAGCCCAGCTGCAAACCTAGAAGATGGCACATCAAACGATTACTGGCAAAACTATGGATCCATACACTCAAGCGAATAATTAAACTGCAAGACGAAAATAGTAAATTGAATGAAGAGTAGCAACACTCGAAAACTAGCTGAGCGAATGACGTCGGAAACTACGTCAGCCTATTCGTGCAAGATTCTCAAGACGGTTTCGACGACACAGTCAATGCAAGAAGGCCTACAGAGGATCGAAGATTTGTGCGGAAACAAGCAGTTGAGTCTCAAAATAAATTAACATAATATGAATACTTCAAAGATCCGCCTCAGTTGCGAAAAGTTACTGGTCTTTACCCAGGTTTCAGCTAGAATAATCTAGCCTTCTTCAGAAGCATAAATAAACTAATACATGCCACGATGAGGAGGGTACTGATGCAGTGAAGCAATGTCTCCTCCACCAGGACAAGTATTGGTACCGACATGGTATACACGCCCTTCTTTCGCGCTGGGAAGGCCATAGAACGGGATGGAGATTGTGTTCAATAAAGAATTGTTGTAAAAAATTGCGATGCATTACTCTCTGGGCAACCATCTCTGGGAAAAATTAGTACACGCCGAATTTTGATCCTATGACGGCATATGCCAGTAGGGGGATAGTAGATTGCCTGATAATGGCTTAAAGGTCTTCCGCCAACAGATACAGTAGTGGCATAGCTACTAGAGCGCATCTGGTTGCACCCTTTAATAGAGAATGCTCGTAGTGATACGTGTGAAGCAAGCAGGGAACCATGCCACAGAGACTCCCTCGTGCTTCTTAAAGCCAAATGGGGAGGTTCGAAAGGGGTAGAATTGTGGCCTTCCGAGTGATCGTATGGTCCCTTTCGGAGAATTGCCACACAAGTTGGACGTGCTGCGTCAGTTGTGCAATGATCCTCGTATCACTGCCCTCGTGAACATTCTCACACCAGTAGATGATGTTCTTGGCGTCCACGGAGCGTAGACGCTCACCAGAATCATCGTACTGTAAGGTCAGCGGTGGCAGATCGTACAGCTACCAGAGCGCAGGTAAGAGAGCTTGTGAGCCCACACATGTCAAAAGGAACAGTTGAGAATCCGTTATTAGCAGCGGGACTACGGGTACACACACACGTCTAGCCCGTTTTCCACTCACGCCACAGCATCGACGAGCACGTCTCGACTGGTGCCGTCAGACGATCACTTGGAAGATGCAATGGCTCGTCAGGGTCTTGAAAACAGATTATGGAAATGTAAATCGTGTGACTAGGGCCTTCCGTCGGGTAGACCATTCGCCGGGTGCAAGTTTTTCGATCTGACGCCACGTCGGCGACTTGCGCGTCGATGGGGATGAAATGATGATGATGATTAGCACAACACAACAGCCAGTCCCTGAGAGGAGAAAAATCTCCGACCCAGCCAAGAATCGAACCCGGGGCCTTAGGATTGACATTCTGTCGTTGCCCGCACACCAGTAATGGTCGTTTGAGCGCGTACGACGTAGACCTGGTAAGTGCCGTATCGTAGCGTGCATTCGTCCGAGACACTCTGGCTCCGCCTGAGGCCTACGAGAAGCCACGACAGTCGTTCACTTTTGGTGTTCTGGAGGAGACGCTGTTTGTCGCTCGGTACGTGCAGAATGTACTTAGACCCGTTCATCTGCCTTGTTGTACCAGGAACGTCATGTGTTGTTCCAACAGGAGAAATCTAGCCCACCCAAACCCAACGTGTTCTGCAAGGCGTGCAGCAACGTTCCTGTCCAGAATGATCTCGGGAATTGTCTCCAATGGGATGTAAATGACTTGTGAGACTCGTCAACCAACTACTGTTACAAAACAACGTTACCAGGACGAGGAGCCGCGGTATGACATGTCCCAGGACAGTATTCGCCACATGTACCATCGGCTCGAAGATAAGAGTCAACGCCTTCGTTGGTGACCATGGACGCTACGCCACGTACTAGTATGCGTGTTTCAGCATAGGTCGGTACCTGGTACCTCAGAACCGCTTGTGCTATCAATCAGGAAATGTAATAATTTCATGTGCTCCATGTGTACTGCTGAAATAATAAATCTAGAGTGAATTCGAAACCTCTACTATTGTCTACTAATTCTTTTTCCGGTAGTGTATATTCTGAATTTTTACAACACAGTTTTGTGGATCTCCATCTATTAATGCTTCATATAAAGGCGCCTGAACGTGAGGCTACCTCTGACTCATCTTAGCTTTGCTCCTCTAAAACTAACATGCTTCAAAATGAACCGCCGAACAGGGATGGAAGTAAACTAGAAAATCAAATAAATTGGAGACAGCAACACATGTAAAATTCTGCAAGAGCCTTTTTTTATCCTTGAATGGATAGCAAATGACTGGCGATCATAACGAAGACAATACCAATGTTCGTGATTTGAAAATGAAATGCTGTTTCTTAGTTCAATGTATTTTATGTCTAAAATTTGTCTCC
Organism: Schistocerca gregaria; assembly: GCF_023897955.1. Lineage (NCBI taxonomy): Eukaryota > Metazoa > Arthropoda > Insecta > Orthoptera > Acrididae > Schistocerca > Schistocerca gregaria. The sequence goes on from NC_064927.1 coordinate 108,248,824, forward strand.
GTTAGAGAACTTCATGCAAAAGTGAAATTGTGAAATATTTGTGATGTACAGTCATTGTAGCTCCATATTTAAATTAAAAAGGATTCGAAGACACAAATTTATTACAAGTGTAAATACGAGGGCAAGAATATACATGCGATTTATCGGTCGTTATGAATACTAGCAGCACAACTGATAATACAGCGTCTCCGTTTCGGCAGTATAATTCACTTCGGAAAGAAATCAGTGTATCCTAACTGTTTGAACTAGTGCAATTCTCATTTTCAAGCGTGATAACGTATTCTAAGAGCGTGCTGTGTATCTGAGACGGGACGTTGGTACCAATGCTGTATTTACCTAGTTGGACGTGGAAAACCGCCTAAAAGCCACACCCCATCGCAGGCCGGCTCCCCAGGCGCCGTCGTTAACGCGCGAGGCAGATCCGATCCTCGGCGGGCTCGTGCCTCGTGTCACATAAGGAGGCGCGTTGCTGCTCTCAGCTCTCCTGGCGGGTTCTTCGTGTGTGACCAGTGAAAGAGAGTATTGCGACAAGGGTAGATATGGTTTTATTTATTTACTATGCTGCTCAAATCACAGTTTATGAGGGACACCAGTGACATGGGTGAATTCGTAAACGCCCTAGAGGAATACAGTTCGAAGTTAATGACAGATCACAAATTACCGGAGAAATATGTAAACATAAGTACTAATGAAGATGTAAATAAACATAAAAAGTGTATAAGAAATAAGGTGCACATCACAAACTTATGTCCAGATTACTAATACACTGATGGGGAAAAATTGCAGTAGCAAATAATAATTAGTGTAGTGTAATGACACTTCGGGAATACATTTGTCTATTACTGGTATTTAAAAAAATAATAAACTTATATCTTTATCACTTTCGCTGGTGGCAATACTTCCGAAAAGCTAAAATCATTCATAGAAAATTTTTACTTGTTGATGATGAAATTACACTCCTGGAAATGGAAAAAAGAACACATTGACACCGGTGTGTCAGACCCACCATACTTGCTCCGGACACTGCGAGAGGGCTGTACAAGCAATGATCACACGCACGGCACAGCGGACACACCAGGAACCGCGGTGTTGGCCGTCGAATGGCGCTAGCTGCGCAGCATTTGTGCACCGCCGCCGTCAGTGTCAGCCAGTTTGCCGTGGCATACGGAGCTCCATCGCAGTCTTTAACACTAGTAGCATGCCGCGACAGCGTGGACGTGAACCGTATGTGCAGTTGACGGACTTTGAGCGAGGGCGTATAGTGGGCATGCGGTAGGCCGGGTGGACGTACCGCCGAATTGCTCAACACGTGGGGCGTGAGGTCTCCACAGTACATCGATGTTGTCGCCAGTGGTCGGCGGAAGGTACACGTGCCCGTCGACCTGGGACCGGACCGCAGCGACGCACGGATGCACGCCAAGACCGTGGGATCCTACGCAGTGCCGTAGGGGACCGCATCGCCACTTCCCAGCAAATTAGGGACACTGTTGCTCCTGGGGTATCGGCGAGGACCATTCGCAATCGTCTCCATGAAGCTGGGCTACGGTCCCGCACACCGTTAGGCCGTCTTCCGCTCACGCCCCAACATCGTGCAGCCCGCCTCCAGTGGTGTCGCGACAGGCGTGAATGGAGGGACGAATGGAGACGTGTCGTCTTCAGCGATGAGAGTCGCTTCTGCCTTGGTGCCAATGATGGTCGTATGCGTGTTTGGCGCCACAATCAGGACTGCATACGACCGAGGCACACAGGGCCAACACCTGGCATCATGGTGTGGGGAGCGATCTCCTACACTGGCCGTACACCTCTGGTGATCGTCGAGGGGACACTGAATAGTGCACGGTACATCCAAACCGTCATCGAACCCATCGTTCTACCATTCCTAGACCGGCAAGGGAACTTGCTGTTCCAACAGGACAATGCACGTCCGCATGTATCCCATGCCACCCAACGTGCTCTAGAAGGTGTAAGTCAACTACCCTGGCCAGCAAGATCTCCGGATATGTCCCCCATTGAGCATGTTTGGGACTGGATGAAGCGTCGTCTCACGCGGTCTGCACGTCCAGCACGAACGCTGGTCCAACTGAGGTGCCAGGTGGAAATTGCATGGCAAGCCGTTCCACAGGACTACATCCAGCATCTCTACGATCGTCTCCATGGGAGAATAGCAGCCTGCATTGCTGCGAAAGGTGGATATACACTGTACTAGTGCCGACATTGTGCATGCTCTGTTACCTGTGTCTATGTGTCTGTGGTTCTGTCAGTGTGATCATGTGATGTATCTGACCCCAGGAATGTGTCAATAAAGTTTCCCCTTCCTGGGACAATGAATTCACGGTGTTCTTATTTCAATTTCCAGGAGTGTATATTCCACCAACTATCATCAGATTCCCATCAGACAGACGAGATCGTTGACCGTCGGCATTGTTTAGAGGCCTGAGACCGATCTCAAAATTACGCAGTTTGCGTAATTATCTAGCCCGGTTATTGATAGAAAATATCGGTAAAAGAGCTCTCAGGGACGTTGAAATAAATATTTGATAAAGTAAATGCCTGTTGAATACTAGTAGCGTTCGGCTGCGGCCACCAAACAATTCGTCGGCAACTCTCCTTCGCTGCAGCCTGAAAAAGTTCTAAAATGCAACATAATAAATTGAGATTGGTATTAATGGAAATTGAAAGGAGATTCATAAGTGAAAAACCCCTATTGTAAATAAATTAGCGTAATTATTTAATCAAAAGTTATAGATTCGAGAGTGACCCTTACATTTTATGAAACTTCCATCGAAAACAAATGAATGCTTTTATATAATCCAAAAACAAATTATGGCAAAGGTCTTCAACTTGCTTTACAATTGCAGTGTATAAACATTTCCCTGGAACATTCTTTATTGGAACAGCAAAAAATTATTTAACACACTTATTTACACAGAAATTCCAAAATTCCAAAATAAATTAAAACCATCTGTGGCGTTCATTGGCTTGTCAGCAGCCTATGATACCGTCTGGAGACAAGACCTACACTATAAACTGATAAAAATAATTATCTGTCAAAAAGTGACAAAGCTTATTGGTAACATGATTGGTAACAGAGGATTCCAGGTCGTCATGGGAAACAAAGTCAGTAGCCAGAAATTTCTTCAAAATTGCTTACCCCAAGGCTCGGTATTAGCCCCACTGCTTTTCAGCCTATACATTGCTGACATGCAGAAACAGCTTGTATGAAATTTGGCTATGCTGATGACTGGGCTATTGCAACAAGGCACACCGATTTTGATACAATGGAAGAAATCCTGTCATCCTATCTGTCTGCCCTGGCAGCATACTTCCGTAAATGGAGGCTTAGGCCTAACAGAATCTACTATTGTACTCCTTGGAAAGGTTCAAAGCACGGTCGGTTTGAAGCGTTAATCCCCCTGGACAGAAATCGGCATTATGCTTTTTGTATTCAATACCGATGCAATTTCTGTGTCTCATCGTCAATGCGAAGGTCCAAGGGTTGCATTAAACCTGCTACTGCTACGGTGTATTGGAATATACTGATGGACACCCAGGAAGGATTCAATCACAGACCGTTTCAAGCGTTAATCCCCCTGGACAGAAGTCGGCATTGTGCATTTTGTATTCAGTCTCGATGCAATTTCTGTGTTCCATCGTCAAGGTGAAGGTATAAGTGATACGGTAAAAATGCAGTGGTGCATCATAACCTAATACTGGTCTCCCAGGAAAAGTTCAAAGCACAGACTGTTTGAAGCGTTACTCCCTGTGAACAGAAGCCGCCATTGTTATTTTTGTATTCAATCCCGAATCAATTTCTATGTTTCATCGTCAATGTGAATGTTCATGGGTTACAGTAAACGTTCATTGGTGCATCATAATCTACTATTTGACTCCCACGAAGGTTCAAAGCACAGACCATTTGATGCCTTACTCCCCATGCACAGAAGTTGGCACTGTGCTTTCGTATTCAATAACTATCCGATTTCTGTCTTTCATCATCAATGTGAAGATCCTATGGATGCAGTAAACCTCCAGTGGTGCAACGGAGTCTACTACTGCACTCCCAGGAAAGATTCTAACGCAGACAGTTTGAGGCGTTACTTAACCTGGACACAAGTCAGAATTGTGCCTTTTGTATTCAAACCCGATGAAAGTTCTTTCTTTCATCGGCAATGTGAAGGTCCAAGGATTACAGTAAACCTGCTATTGTGCATCGGAATATACTACTGGACTCCCAGGAAGGGTCCAAATCACAGACCATTTCATGCATTAATCCCCCTAGACAGAAGTCGGCATTGTGCCTGTTCTATTCAATGTCGATGCAATTTCTCTGTTTCATTGTCAATGTGAACGTCTAAGGGTTACTGTAAAGTTGGCGTGGTGCATCGGAATCTTCTACTGGACTCCCAAGGAAGGTTCAAAGCACAGACTCTTTGAAACGTTACAACCCCTGGACAGACGTCGGCATTGTGGCTTTTGTATTCAATCCCGATGCTATTTCTGCATTTTCTCGTTAGTATGAAGGTCCAAGGGTTACAGTAAACATGCAGAGGTGGACTACCAGGAAAGGTTCAAAGCACTGACCGTTTGTAGCTCTTCTCCCCATGGACTCAAGTCAGTAATGTGTATTTTGCATTCAATCCCGATGCAAATAGTATGTTTCATCCTCAATGTGAATGACCATGGGTTACAATAAAAATGCAGTGGTGCTTCGGAATCTACTACTGAACTCTGAGGAAGGTTCAATGGACAAACCATTTGATGCGTTGATCCCCCAGAAGCCGGAATTGTGAGTTTTGTTTTCAATCGCGATTGAATTTCTGTTTCATCGTCAATGTGAAGATGTTATTGATATAGTAAACCTGCAGTGGTGTATCGGAATCTACTACTGCACTCCCAGGAAAGATTCGAACGCAGACAGTTTGAGGCGTTACTTAACCTGGACACAAGTCGGCATTGTGCCTTTTGTATTCAATCCCAATGCTATTTGTATGTTTCATTGTCAATATGAAGGTCCAATAATTATGGTAAATCTGCACTGGTCCAGCGAAATCTAATACTGGGCTCCCAGGAAAGGTTACAAGCACAGACTCTTTGAAACGTTACACCCTCTGGACAGAAGTCGGCATTGTGATTTTCGTATTCAATCCCGAGAAAATTTCTGTGTTTTCTCGTAAATAAGAAGGTCCAAGGGTTAAACTGAACATGCAGTGGTGCATCGAAATCTAATACTGGAGACCCAGGAATGTTTCCACCTCAGTATGTCATAGGCGTAACCCCACTGAACACAAGTCGGCATTGTGCCGTTTCTTTTCAATCCCGATGCAATGTCTGCGTTTCATCGCCAGTGTGAAGGTCCAAGAGATACAGTAAACTTGCAGTGTTGCAACTTAATTAACTATTGGACTCTCAGGACAGGTTCAAAGCCCAGAACGTTTGAACCCTTACTCCCCATGACATAAGTCGGCATTGAGCCTTTTGTATTCAATCCCGAAGGAATTTCTGTTTTTCATCTTCAATGTGAAGGTACAACGACTACAGTAAACCTGCATTGGTACTTTCGAATCTAATACTGTTCTTCCAAGAAAGTTTCCAAAACAGACTGTTTGAAGTGCTACTCCCCCTGTACAGAAGTCGGCATCGTGCCTTTCGTATTCAATCACGATGCAAATTCTATGTTTCATTGTCAATGTGAATGTCCGATGGTTACAGTAAATCTGCAGTGGTGAATTGTAATCTAGTAGTGGTCTCCCAGGAATGTTTCCAACATAGTCTGTATAAAGTGTTACTTCCCCTGTTCAGAAGCCGCCATTGTGCCTTTTGTATTCATTCCTGATGAAAATTCTTTATTTCATTGTCAATGGGAGCGTTCACGGGTTACAGTAATCCTGCCATGGTGCATCGGAATCTACTACTGGACTCACAGGAAAGGTTCAAACACAGACAGTTTGATATGTTACTCCTCATGTACAGAAGTCGGGATTGTGGTTTTTGTATTCAATCCCGATGCTATTTCTTTCTTTCATCGTCAATGTGAATGTCCAATGTGTTACAGTAAACCGAGCGTGGTGCATCAGAATAAAATACTGGTCACCCAGGAAAGGTACAAACATAGACTGTTTGAATCGTTATTCCCCCTGGACAGAAGTCGTCATTGTGCCTTTTGTATTCAATTGCGATGCAATATCTGTGTTTCATCTTCACTATGAAGGTCCAAGGATTACAGTAAACCTGCAGTTGTGCATCGGAGTCTAGTACTCCACATCCAGGACATGTTGAAAGTACAGACTGTTTGAAGCGTTACTCTCCCTGGACAGATGTCTGCATTGTATTCAGTCCTGAAAAGATTTCTTCGTTTTTTCCTCAAAACGACGTCCAAAGGATTACAGTAAACTTGCAGTATTGCATAGGAATCCATTGCTGGACTCCCAGGAATGATTCAAAGCACTGACCGTTTGAAGCGGTACTCCCCCTGGACAGAAGTCGGCATTGTGCCTTTTTTACTCAATCCAGATGCAATTTCTGTGTTTAATCGTTAATGTGAAGGTCCCAGGGTTACAATAAACCTGCAGTGGTGCATCGGAATCTACTACTGGACTCCCCGGAAATGTTCCTACACAGACTGTATGAGGCGTTACCCCCCTGGACACAAGTCGGCATTGTGTCTTTTGTATTCAACGCCGATGCCATTTGTATGTTTCAAGTCAAAGTGAAGCCAAAAGTGTTGCAGTAATCCTGTTGTGGAGAATCGGAATCTAATACTGGATTCCTAGGAAACGTTAAAAGAGAACACACGTTTTGAATACATACTCCCCCTGGACAAAAGTTGGAATTGTGTCTTTTGTGCTCAATCCCAATGCAATTTCTCTGTTTCATCGTCAAAGTGAATGTCCAAAGGTTAAATTACACCTGCCGAGGTGCATCGGAATCTATTACTGGTCTCCCAGGAGAGTTTCAAATCACAGGCTGTTTGATGCGTTACTCCCAACGAACAAGGGTCGGCATAGTGCCTTTTGCATTAAATCCAATGCAGCTTCTGTGTATCATCATCTATGAGGAGGTCCAAGGGACACAGTTTCGAAGCACAGACTGTTGAAAGCGTTACTACCCCTCGACAGAAGGTGGCATTGCGTCTTATGTATTCAATTCCAATGCAATTACTGTGTTTCATCGTCAATGTAAATTTCCAAGGGTTACAGTGAACCTGCAGTGGTGCATCGGAATCTACTACTGGACGCCCACAAAAGGTTCCACACAGCGTGTAACACCTGTTATCCCCCTGGAAACAAGTCGGCATTGTGCCTATTGTATTCAATCCCGATGCAATTTCTGTGTTTCATCGTCAAAGTGAACTTCCAAGTGTTTCAGCAAACCTGTAGTGGTCCATCGGAATATACCACTCTATCCCAGGAAAGGTTCCCACATTGTATGAGGCATTATAAAAATGGACACAAGCCGGCATTGTGCTATTTGTATTCAATCCCGATGCAATGTCTGCGTCTCATCGTCAGTATGAAGGTTAAAGGAATATTGTAATGTACCGTGGTGCATCGTAATCTACTACTGAACTCCCAGGAAAGTTAAAAGGACAGACCGTTTGGAGCGGTTTCCTTGCTAGACTGAAGTCGGCTTTGCGCCTTTTGTATGCAGTCCCTATGCAACTTCTGTGCTTCATCGTCAATGTGAAAGTTCAAGCGTTACGGTAAACCTGCAATTGTGCATCGGTATATAATCCTGGTCACCCAAAATAGGTTCAAACACACACCGTTTGAAGCGTTACTCCCCATGTACAGAAGTCAGCATTGAGCCGTTTGTATTCAATCCTGATACAATGTCTTTGTTTCATCGTCAATGTGAAGTCCGAGGGATACAGTAAACCTGGCGTGGTTTCCAACAAAGACTGTTTGAAGCGTTATTCCCCATGATAGAAGTCGGCATTGTGACTTTTGTATTCAATCCCGATGCAATATCAGTGTTTCATGGTCAATGTGGAGGTTCAAGGGATAGAGTAAACCTGCAATGGGGCATTGGAATCTAATACTGGTCTCCCAGGAATGTTTCAAACACAGACTGTTCGCAGTGTTACTCCCTCTAGACAGAAGTCGACATTGTGTCTTTTGTATTCAACCTAGATACAATTTCTGTGTTTAAACTTCAATGTGAAGTTCCAAAGGTTACAGTAAACCAGCAGTGTTATAACAGAATCTACTACTGGGCTTCCAGGAAAGTTCATACCAAAGACCGTTTTGAGCGGTTCTCTCCCAGGACAGAGGTCGGAATTGTGCCTTTTGTTTTCAATCCTGATGCAATTTATGTGTTTCATCCTTTATGTGAAGTCCAACGGATACAATGAACGTCCATTAGTGCATCGGAATCTGCTACTGGGTTCGAAGGAAAGTTTGAAGCACAGACCGTTTGGAGCAGTTCTCTCCCATGATTGAAGTCGACACTGTGTCATTTGTGAGCAATCCCGATGCAATTTCTGTATTTCATCTTCCGTGTGAAGGTCCAAGGTTTACAATAAGCCCGAAGTTGTGCATCGGAATATGCTACTGGACTCCAAGGAAAGGTACAAATTAAAGACCATTTGAAGCGTTACGAACCCTGGACAGAAGTCGGCATTGAGCCGTTTCCAGTGAACCCCGATGCAATTTCTGTGTTTTATCATCAATGTGAGGAACCAAGGGTTAGAATAAACCTGCGGTGGTGCACCGGAATCTAATACTGGTCTCCCAAGAAAGGTTCAAACCACATCTGTTTGACGCGTAATTCCCCGTGGACAAAAGTCGGCATTGTGATTTTTGTACTCAATCCCGATGCAATTTCAGTGTTTCATCGTCCAGTTGAAGGTCCAAGTGCTACGGTAAATCCTGCCGTGGTGCATCGGAATCTAGTACTGGACACGCAGAGAAGATTTGAAGCACAGACCGTTTGAAGAGTTAATCCCCCTGGACAGAAGTCGGCATTGTGCATTTTGTATTCCATCCCGATGCATTATAGATGTTTAATCGTCACTGTACGGTCCATTTCCGTGGTGGATCGGAATCTAGTACTGGACACCCAATAAAGTTTCAAAGCACAGACCACTTGAAGCGTTAATCCCCCTGGCCAGAAGTCGGCAACGTGGCTTTTGTATTCAATCCAAATGCATTTACTGTGTTTCATCGTCACTGTGAAGGTCCAAGAGTTACAGTAAACCTGCAGTGGTGCATCTGAATCTACTACTGGACTCCCAGGAAAAGTTCAAAGCACAGACTGTTTGAAGCGATACTCCCCATGGCAGTAGTTCGCATTGTGAATCTTGTATTCCATCCAGATACAATTTCTGTTTTTCATCGTCAATGTGAAGGTCCAACGGTTACAGTAAAGATAAAGTGGTACATCGGGATGTACGACTGGACTCCCAGGAAAGGTTCAAGGCGCATACCGTTTGAAGCCTTAATTCACCTGGACGTAACTCTGCATTATGCTCTTTGTTTTCAATCCCGATGCAATTTCTGTGTTTCAACGTCAATGTGACGGTCCAAGGGTTACAGTAATCCTGCCGTTGTGCGACGGAATCTATTACTGGACTCGCAGGAAAGGTTAAAACACAGACTGTTTCAAGCGTTAGCTTCCCTGGACAAAGGTCGGCATTTTACCTTTTGTAATCAATCCCGATGCTGGTCCTGTGTTTCCCCGTCAATGTGAAGACCCAAGGCGTACAGTAAACATGCACTGGTGCATCGGAATCTACTACTGGACTCCAGAAATTGGCATTGTACCTTTTTCTATTCAATCCCGATGCAATTACTGTGTTTCTCTATCAGACGGTCCAAGTGATACAGCAAACCTGCAGTTGTGTGTCCGAATCTACTACTGGTCTCCCAGGAAAGTTTAAAACACAGACTCTTTGAAGCAATACTCAGCATGGACAGACGTTGGCTTTGTGCTTTTTGTTTCCAATCCCGATGCTATTTCTGTGTTTCATCGTCAATGAGAAGGTCCAAGTAAATCTGAGCGGTGAATCGGAATCTAATACTCGTCTCCCAGGATATTTTGAAACACAAACTGTTTGAAACGTTACTCGCCATGGCCAGAAGCCAGAAGCCAGCATTGTGTCCTTTGTATTGAATTTCGATGCAATGTCTGTGTTTCTTCGCCCATATGAAATGCCAAGGGTTACAGTAAACCTGTAGTAATGCACCGGAATATAATACTGGACTCCCAGGAATGTTTCCAACACAGACTGTTCGTTGCATTACTCCACCTGGACAGAAGTCGTCAATGTTTATTTTGTTTATCATACCGATGCGATTTCTGAGTTTCAGCGTATATGTGAAGGCCCAAAGGTTACACTACACCTTCAGTTGTGCCGAATTTACTACTGGACTCGCAGGAATGGTTCAAAACACAGACCGTTTGAAGCGGTGCTCCACCTGGACAGAAGTTGCCATTATTCCTTTTGTATTCAATGTCGATGCTATTTCTGTGTTTCATCGACAATTGCAAAGTCCAAGGTTTACAGTAAACCCCCAGTGGTGCATCGGAGTCTACTACTGAACTGCCAGGATAGGTTCAAAGCAAAGAGCGTTTGAAGCGTTAATCCCTCTGGACGGATGTCGCCACTGTGCCTTTTGAATTTAATCCCGGCGCAATATCTCTGTTTCTTCGTCAATGTGAAGGTCCAAGGGTTACAGTAAACTATCAGTAGTGAATCGGAATCTTTTACTGGATTCCCAGGAAACGTTCCAAGTACAGACCGTTTGAGGCTTTGCTCCAATGGTCAGAACTCGGCATTGTGCGTTTTGTATTCCATAGCAATGCAATTTCTGTGTTTCATCGTTAATGTGAAGGTCCAAGGGTTACAGTAAACCAGCCGGGGTCCATCAGAATCAACTACTGGACTGCCAGGAATGTTTCAAAAACACAGACTGTTTGAAGCGTTACTCCCCCTGACCGAAGTCAGCAATGTGCCTTTTGTATGCAATACCGATTCAATTTCAGTGTTTCATTGTTAATCTGAGGGTCCAAGGGTTTCAGTAAACTTGCAGTGGTGCATCGGAAAGTAATACTGCTCTCCAGGGGAAGGTTCCAACACATGCTCTTTGAAGCTTTTCTCTCCCTGGACCGAAGTCGGCAATGTACCTTTTGTATTCAATCCCGATGGTATCTGTGTTTCATTGTACATTTCAACGTCCAAGGGTTACAGAAAATATACCGTGGTAAATCGGAATCTAACACTTGACTCCCAGGAAAGTTTCCAACACAGACTCTATAAAGGATTACTACCCCTGGACAAAAGCCGCCATTGTGCCTTTTGTATTCGCTCCCGATGCAATATCTGTGTTTTATCGTCAAAGTGAAGGTCCAAGGGTTACAGTAAACCTACAGCGGTACATCGGAAATTACTACTGGACTCCCAGAAAAGATTCAAACCACAGACGGTTTGAAGAGTTTCTCACGCTGGACAGAAGTCAGCATTCTGACTTTCGTAATCAATCCCGATGCAAATACTGTGTTTCATCGTCAATGAGAAGTGCAAGGGTTACAGAAAAACCTGCAGTGGAGCATCAGAATCTAATACTTATCTCCCAGGAATCGTTCAATGCCCAGACTGTTTGAAGCGTTACTCCCGCTTTATAGAAGTCGACATTGTGCCTTTTGATTCCTATCCCGTTGCAAATTCTGGGTATCATCGTCAATGTGAAGTTCCAAGTGAACTGTAAACCTTCCCGTGGAATCTACTATTAGACACCCACTAAAGCTTCTAACCACAGACTGATGGAAGCATTACACACCATTGACAAAAGTCAGGATTGTGCATTTTCTATTCAATCCTGATGAAATTTCTGTGTTTCATCGTCAATACGAATGTCGAAGAGTTTCAGTAAACCTACAGTGGTGAATCAGAATCTACTACTGGACTCCTAGGAAAGGTTCAACGCACAGACTCTATAAAGCCTTACTCCCCCTTGACAGAAGTCGGCATTGTGCGTTTTGTATACAATACGGATGCATAATTTGTGTTTCATCGTCATTGTGAAGGTCCAAAGGTTACATTAAACCTGCGGCAGTCCATCGGAATATAGAACTGGTCTCCAAGATAATGTTCTAAGACAGGCTATTTGAAGCGTTACTCACTCTGCAAAGAATTTGGCATTGTGCTGTTTGTATTCAGTCGCGTTGCATTTTCTGTGTTTCATCCTCAATGTGTTACAGTAAAACTGATTTGGTACATCAGAATCTAAAACTGGTCTCCCAGGAACGGTTCCAATACAGGTTGTTTGAAGCGTTACTGCCCCTGGACAGAATTCGCAATGCGCCTTTTGTATAAAATCCCGATACAATATATGAGTTTCATCGTTAATGTGAAGGTACAAGGGATACAGTGATCATGCCAAGAGTAGTGGGGCAAGGTTCGTACGGTGGCACACTGCATTGTTGCCAAATCTATTGAAGATGGCGGCGATGACGTCATCCAAGATGGCGGATTTTGGCGTGAAAATAGATCAATTGCACTATGTCCACTGACATAACCTCAGGATAAAATGAGCGAATTTTTGAATTTTGGCGGGAAATTGTTCCAGTGTGGATACATCCACTAACCTAAGCCTCCAGAAGAAAAAATGGGGCGGGAAATTTGAATTCTAACAGGATAATGCATGCAAAACAGTAGTTGTCTTTATTATTATTGATTATCATTTAATAACATTCATTATTATTTATCATTAATTATTATCATTTATTACTATTTATCTGCCTCCACTAGAAAATTCCCTCCAAGTTCAAATACCAACATGATAATGGCTGCAAAACCTTACTTTTTTATTATACATTATGAATTTTTATCATTCATTAGCATTCATTATCATTTATTGTAATTCATTATAATTTATTATTATTATTATTATTTATTATAGGCCTACTTCCACTAGAAAATTGCGCCTAATTCCAACACGATACTGTCTCGAAAACTGTAGTTCTATTTATGATTATCATTTATTATTTATTAAAGATGTCCGATTTTCTCGGCGAGAAAGCCATTTTCCTTACATACACAACAAAAATCTATCACAAGTTCAAATCCCAACACCATAATCGATAACATGTACGAACTTTCTCCTGTCACTTATCTTTTTTCACTGCTAGCCTCTCAGAATCATGTCGAATAATAAACTGCAGTCATAGTAACGTAAGTCACATCCTTTGATTTTGCAGGGGGGGAAGAGACTGAAGACATTATTTCAAGCAGTATGGTCATCACTTGTTCTCCAGCAGAATTAGCACAGTCTTTCAGATAAATTACGTTCAAGGAGTGTCTGTATTTGACAGCCTCTGTAAAGTTCAGTGCAGAGTGCATCTGGCAATCATAAATGTTCTGTAAAGCTGGATGCACTGTTGTTTCAAACATGCATGCATGTCCAAATGAACAGATTATGATGACGAAATATAACAATATAACATCGTGAAATATATTCGCGAAATGTGAATATGGAAACACCACAACTATATAATTTACTGGGAACAAATGAAAATTTGTGCCGGCCAGGGACTCTAACACAGATTTCCCAGTTCATGTGAACGATCCCATTAATCGTTCAGCTATCCGAGCATGCTTCACGCTTAGACACAGAGTTCAATATGTCTCAGTTTCCACTACCCAAAGTGCTACCACTATTATTTGATTCTTAGTCCAGGACAGGATTAATTAATTTTCTCTACAAGGTTCCTTGTCTTGGGCATGAAATTCTTCAGTGCAGTGTGCGTATATGAACGTGTCTGTAAAGGATGGTGCACTGTTCCTCCAGACACGCATGTATGTCCGAAGGTACATACACCTCAAACAATTTATAGTCGTATAAAATATTGAGAAGCATTTGAAAATTGGAGTACGGTGTTGCCGCAGCTATAAAAGTTACTGGAATGAAATGGCAACGTGTGCTGCGCCGGAACGCGAACCTGGATTTCCCGCTTTGTGCAACAGGTTGATGGACACTGTACGTCTTTGTTTGTCTCGTCTCTCGAACCTTTGTTGCTGCGCTCAGTTTGCTGCTCTGCTTTCAGGTTTGAAACCCCCAGAGGAGAATCTCGCAGGCAGGGCGTTTGCCGATGAAGCGCTGATCTTCCTAAGACGAAGTAAGGAAGTCCCACTGTTAAAAGTTATAATTGATGATTTTTGTTTTACTGCATGTGCGCACTTAAATGAAGAAATTTTTCGACCTACACGGCTTCGAGGACACTGTCACTTCTTGGCCACGATTTGATGATCGATATTCATCTGCGTGGGCTGTCGTCGACCCTTGAGCATTACAGATGGCAGCTTTGAAATGGAAATCTCTCACTGGCAAAGTTCAGGGTGTGGCCACCGAGCACTGACAGCACAGCGCCAGGCCTACTGTGTGCGCTTCTGCACTCGCATGAGCCAGCACCAAATTATTTAGTAGTGTATATTATTTAGTACTGAAGTTCTCAGCCCGAAGTATTTTCGTAAGGCTGAGTGAAAACCGTGCCGTAAAAACAGTGTCAGACCCTTGCTCATGCAGCATATGACGTGAAGCTTATCAAGTGTGTAATTTATCATCTCAGGCAACATATATCCCACAAAAGTAGATTTATGCACACTTACGCGCCAATTTTACTTTGGTTGTGGTTACCCAGTTGCCATACGTGTATATTAAAACTGTATTTTTATTTTTTTTTTAAATTTCGCCCTTTAATCTTGTCCTCGTGATAAATTGTTGAATATTCCAAGGTTATGAGGTGCCTTGTTTAAGCGTCAGACACTGTAATGGAAAACGGGAAGATATTGATAAGGATACTTTGTTTAATTTAGACAGATTTTTGTCGTAGGCTTGTGCTGATAAATTGTTCTTTATTGACCGTATCGCTCGTAGAGAGGTACTGTTTCGTCGTCTACAGTGCCAACTGGAGAACACATTTTTATCAGTAAAGAAATTTTCTTCATGGTTGCTACATAAGAATCTAGACAGGTGAACGTTATGGAATTAGAAAGAAACAGGGCGATGAGTGGTGACTCAAGGACAAATTCTGATGAGAAGCCAGCAGAGTGCAGCTGGCGATATAGAAGACTACTGTAGCCACACGTTACCCGGAACTTTTGATTGTTCTCTTCTAATGAGACTGTTCGCAACAAATACAGCTGTGATGGACGCTGCACAACAAAGTAATTAGTTACACAAAACACTTACTTGTTGTCACCTTGTGCATAACACTGCGTTTTGTGGATTAAAATTGGCTGTATTTTCTTAGGGCTGAATATTCCTTTCCTTTGTACGGAGTTAAGATATAGTGGTTCAAGTTCCTATGTGATCATAATGATATATGCCCTTAAAAGTGTTTGAGATAAATCCTGCATTATTTCCATTAAAATGGAACAGTCAATTTCTTTCCCGATCCCCTCAATGATCCTTTTGGTTTGTCTCGGATGACTTTGTACTTGACGGACGTTTGTAGCTAATCTTCCTTGTCTTCTTTTATTCCCAACATTGCTCATTGACTGCAAGTATCGCACAATGGTTAAATAGTCGTGTACGCTGACGGAGAGCGTCTTAAAGACATACTTAATCAAAGTCCGTTGCTCTTCCCCCATGCGCGGAATAGATCACATCGATATTATTCTACTCTAAATGGGAGGATTGTTTTCTCGCACTATTAATTTAATGCTATTCACCGTACACACAACACAAGCTTATTCATGTCGCACAACTGGATTCACCCTAGCACTAAATCCAAAGAAACGAAAACGTCTCAAATCACAGACTTTTCCTCTTTTATATTCCGACTTTTAACGCTTAAACAGGGCTCCTGAATATCTTCATACATGTAACACTCAATAAATCGCCCAAGATATTATTCTAGAACATCAAATAAAAAGTGACGTTTCATAATTGCACTAATAGCAACCAAGCTGGCAATTCTCCTTATAAAATCTTCACGACCATATGCGCCGATCGTATTTTTGCCTGCAGTCGTACATCGCATACATCAGTATACCATGAATCATATGCTCCATGAGGAGTGTCCACAACGTCTTTGTTGCTACACGGTGCTCACTCGCTCTACTGAAGATCTTCCGCGCCGCAAACTAATGTGACCTACACTGAGGTGACAAAAGTCACGGGACAGCGATAAACACGTGTACAGATGGGAACAGTATAGAGCACACAAGGTACAAAAGGGCAGGGCACTGACCGATCTGTCACTTGTACTCAAATGGTTTATGTGAAACGGCTTGTGACGTGTTTATGGCACACACGATGGGAAATAAGCGACCTTAAACGCGGAATGGTAGTTGGAGGAAGACGAATGGGACATTTCATTTCGGAAATCGTTAGGGAAATCAATATTCCCAGACCCGCAGTGTCAAGAGTGCACCGAGTGTACCAAATTTCAGGAATTATCTCTCACAACGGATAAAGAAGAGGCCGAAGGCTTCATTTGACGACAGAGAGCACTGGTGTATGTGTAGAGTTTTCAGTGCTACGGTATAAATAACGCTGTGCGAAATAATCGCAGCCACAGAAACTAACGCAAGACGTCCGACGAACGTATCCGTTAGGATAGTGCGGTAAATCTGGTGTTAATGGGCTATGGCAGCAGACTATGAACACGAATACCTCTGCACAACGCCTTCTGCGACTGTAATGTACGTGACACTTACTAGATCCCTGATGACGTACGCAGCCCATGTCTCGGGATACGCTGCGCCAACTGGCCTGCGCCGTCTGCAGCTCATACAGAACAAAGTACTCAAAATCATAAGCAAAGCTCCGCGCTACACACGCATCGCGGACCTTCACCGGGAATATCGCCTAGATACCATCTTGCAGGTATTCCAAAAGCTCTCCACACGACTGTACAATAACACGAGACACTCGCGCAACCCGTTTATTCTTTCTCTGGGTAACTACGACCACAACCATAGATGGAAGCATAACAGACCAAAGACATTACTGGCTAGGAACTAAACATCTATGGTCCATAGAACGCTAACACGACAGTACTGGCGAGCCCCTGCAACACAGTTATTACTGGGAACCCAGATGTGCAACCAGCCGAAAGTCAGGCAACCGCAGGGAAACCGTACTGTACACAGCACGCAAACCAGCCACACACACCCCCTACACCGTCTGTGAGCCGATCTATGACCGATCGCCCACTAATCTACAAAGACCTTGAACTGTTGCAGGGATGCAGCAACTGCACCAAGCGCCGGAACAAGCTCAAACAACGACAAAGGTAACGATGCACGATACCTCGAACTAACACAACCACACCTTGCATGCCCTGTCGCAGATAGAAAGCCGCTACTGCCCTTACTACCCGTCCTATTGTCGCAGAGGTTCTTTTTCCTTGACTCTTGCCTTGGCACTTTTTTTCCTCTGCCCTTACAACCGCTACCCTTCGATCGTTTTCAACCACTTCTATCTCCTGATCGACCATGTTAATGAGTAATCTTACACAGACGCATGGACAACATCACAGGCCGCATCCTGTGACGCCTGATTCAAAAACTAACATGTTTACGGAGGTGACAGTAGAACTTTTGGTTTGGTCACCACGTTGGTGTGGGCGTGGAGGGGCCCCATCCTTTAATTCAGCGACTGTGACTATGTCAGTTCGACCTACACGACTGGGAAACAGTGGCTTGGTCACGTGAGTGCCTATTTCAGTTGGTAAGACTTAATGGGACGGTCACGATGTGACACAGACCCCACGAAGCCGTGGGCCTAAATTGCGAAAAGGGCACAGTGAAAGCTGCTGCTGGCTCCGTGATGGTGTGGTCTGTGTTTATATGCAGTGGACAGGGTCCTGTATCCAGCTGAACTAATCATGGACTGGAGATCGTTATTACCGTCTACTTGGAGACAATTTCCACCCATTCATAGACTTCATGTTCTCAAACAACGATGGAATTCTTATGGATGTCAAGGTTCCAAGTCACCGGAGCACAATTTATCGCGATTCGTTTGAAGAACATTTTGGAAAATTCAGGCATATAATATGACCACCCAGGTCTCCCAACATCTATCCCATGGAATGTTTATTAGAGACAGTCGAGATGTCAGTTCGTGCACAAAATCATGCACCGACAACACTTCTGCTATTATCGACGGGTATGGAAGCAGCATGGCTCAGTAATCCAACAGGGGATTTTTAGACCCTGTGGCACGACTTGCTGCATTACTTTCGTCACCTCACAATAAATAACACATAAATTAAATAATGAACGACAGTAGCTCGCGTCTTTTGGTAAAGAGGAAGCTGCACTGAAAGAAACAAGCAGGATGTAAGAATGGGAAATTACTGGGCGCGAACAAAGTGAGTGTGTTAGTTATGGTTTAGAATGAAGAGAGCAGTATGCGTACGATTCCTGATGCCTAAAAGTTAAATGAGAATGTAGTAACTGAACCTGAGCGCCCTGGTCGTGTTAACAAACTAAGGAAAAACTTAACCCATTAAAATAACTATCAGAACGCGCATCTCAGAAATCGAGGAAATATAGATTTACATTATAGTTTTTGTTAGTATCGTTTGGTTTCAAGATATAATTTTTGTCTATTTGTGAGGACAACGGAGCAGAGATTTTGATTAGAATAAATGTCTCATTTGATTATTGACACCTAGGACGTTATTCTGAGCATATCCGCTTTGGTGGAACAGTACGAACTGATTGAAAATGTCTTAGTGGTTATCAAAACAGTGGTATCAAATGAAAGTTATGTGAGGCATTATGTTTTAGGAGTTAATTGTATTTTCGTGACACGTCGCTACTGCTCAGAGGATAGCTCTGAGGGACTGAGTTTATGGCTACAAAGCCGTTCCATAGTTCCAGGAGTGAAAGGCTATTATGGACACTCTTCCATTTATTTTGTTCGTATAGGAGATACGTACCATTACAATCGTTCGTGGCCGATGAGTGGATCGACTACAATAAAAAAGGTCGTATGGGTATGGACAGGGGAGAGAGATTAGCAGAGGCTAACGGGTGAATTAGTCCAGAGAAGTTTTCTCTATCATCCACGCATCTCACAGCCATTTTCCATGTATACTGATGCGTGTAGTTGTGGGATAGCTCTGGAAATTTTGACAAATAGGCGTTGAAGATCAGTAACCAGTAAATTTTGGATTGGGCGTGGTTGTGCAGGGAAATAATAATTTTGGAAATTGAAGAAGGCTACACAACAAAGAGAAGGAAAGTGATATGAGAGGGACTTTCTTAAATAGTCTCTAGTGACGAATTTATTTAAAAATAACTGTGCAAAGTTGGAAAGAATATCCAAATGTGAGTGACTGCTTCACTATCAACTCCCCAGACATACCGATGTGGTAAACTACCATTTAATGCACTACAGTTATGGGTAATGCATGGCGATGAAAGAGCAAATAAAAGTTACATTATTTAGAACAGCACTAACCTTAACCTAACAGTTTCCGCAAGACATTCCATTTGCTACAAAAATTTATGGAAGGTAATAGTTCAAACAGTTACAATCTCGACCTGTGAGGTAGCCCTTCTAAGCGCAAATCTTGTGATTGAATGTGATGACATGAGACACCACTTCTGACGTGTACGATGCTCAGTACAATGGAAAACGAAAGTAATGTTATTCTATTAGAATTAATAGTACTAGTATAAAGTCATTTCCTACAAGAAGTGACTCCTCCTTTTTAACATTGTTATAAGTGTAAAGTAAAAGAAATAGGTGCCAAGTGATGGATTAAGCTTCCAAGTGAGTAAGTGTTATATTATTTTCTTATTGTGTGTGGCACAAGAAAGTAATGAGTTGCCTGCACCGCCATTGTAGAATATAAGGTTACGAGGTGCAGTAAGTTAATTATTGATTAAGGTGTGTGTTAACCAACATCTGAGCAAGCGTCAGTATTCGAATACATGCTTTCATGTGAATGTGATTCTACAAGATTCGTTGTGTTGGAGCAAGTGCTGTAGCACCGTGAAGTTGGATAAGTTTATTTCTGCAAAACAGCAAATACTTAAAGACTGAAAATCTGACGACGATTCTTCAACGTTCGTTGTAATGCTACGTAAATTCTACTCAACCAAGCAATAAAGTGCTCTTCACTTAATAATAAAATAGAATAAAGAAATCCGTGTGATAGCTGACATACAATATTGTTATGTGGATAGCCGGAGAAGTTCTTCAGATATGTTAGGGAACCCCAGCGAGGTCTGTTCTAATGTCTCTAGCCTCGAACGTGAGATACACTTCGGGAAATGAGAGATCGGGTTCCGATCGCAAATGGGTAGGGAAGAGGAAGGAAGAATTTCAAATGCTGATATGGTAAAAATCCCCTTAGCCCCCTCTCTCATCTCACATACCATCCGAAGGAAGAGGGACAGCTGGTAAGCATCTTACCCATCACAACCGTCCATATTTCATCTTTCACTGTCTTCCCCAACGCTAGAATCAGAGCTACGTTCATCTCCCTACCAAAAAGCTTGAAAAATCAAAGATTATTTTTAGAAGTTGTATCGATAAAAGAACAGAACATACAACAACAGAGAAGATAAATATTAAACAAGAGTCTCTGGCAATACATTTAAATATCATTAGTTCTGGTGCTGTGTGTCATAAGATTTTTTGTACACTGATAGTTGGAATCATCATTTTCGTACTCAGGTTGAGTACCAAGAATTGGTCAATATTTTCAAAAAAATAGAGTTTGATTCTTAACCTAGTAGCTTTGGTTACACATACTGAGCGTAACGTGTGGGAGAAAATGGTGTCTTCTGTTTCCCAGCAAACAGTGAACAGTGATGTACTTGTTACTTTTTCAAAAGATACGACTCTCGCACGATGAAACTTGAATTTCGGAAACCAATTTTCGCTGAAGTGTTTTCAAGTTAAGACCTGAAGCGGCGTTGCGTGGCCGGCCCCCCATCAGTTTTCCGATCTTTTGCTGTTTACCACAAATGGCCTCTGGGAAACATAAATTTAATTTCCTGATTTAATCATCACAATAGCTCTTTATCTACAATAAAACAACATAGGTAGTCAGCTATGTGCTCAGTCTTATTTTTCTACCTCTCCTTCTTTGAACAAACAGCCATTCCGAATTTTTTTTTAAATAAGGCATAACGAACGACCCAAAAACATTTCAAAACAGTTTCCTTGGAGTCTGTTATTGAACACAAGCGACGTTTATCATGATGTTGACTTACGATTCTATCTTAATTGTTGGTCACACACACACAACAAATGCAGTACAATTGTACAAAACTGGTGGGGTACATAATTATAGTATTCCATGTGTAGTATCGACACAACACAGGCGAGTGTTGTAAGGATATATATTGGGTTGTCTCGAAAGTTCGTTCGCATTTCGTGACAGTGGAATCACACAGAACGCGTGATAGCATAATTCCCTGCACACAGCTACGGCAGAGAGTTTGCCAATTCGTCACCTCATACACTTCACACACAAGATCGGATACAACATAACCAAAGAACGGATCGATATTGTAAACAGACTATTAATTTTATGCAGGATACATCACTGTTTTCGAAAATATATTACCTTTTTTCGAAATTGTTGGGGTTTTTGAGGACTGTAGTTCTCGAATGAGTTGACCTATTAGCCATTGAGGAAATTCTGCAGGGAACGGTATAGATGAAAGTCGGAAGATGCAATGTCAAGAAATTAAGGTGGTTGGGCAACACATCCCAAAGGGAGGAACTCAGCTTTTGATGGGTCACGATAGAGATATGTGATCTGTCAATTGTGTGGTGAAATATGACATCGTGTCCAAATTCCGGTCATTCAATGGCAGCCTTGCGACAATCAAACTGCGAACACTAGATATCAGAAGTGATAGCCTAATTCGGACGAAGTTCATAATACAAGACGTCTTTGCAATCCCACCAGGCGTATAGCAAAATGTTTCCGAGAATCATCCCTGGCTTAGGACCCGATAGTGGCGGCTGCCATGTGTCGCGCCACGATTTATTCTTCCGGGCGTTGTTGTACACGATCCACTTTCCATCTTCAATTACCACTCAATAACGAAAAGGAGCATTCTGACTGCGTCTCAGTAAGAAGACTCAGACGGTCACGCTCTGAATCAAATTTTCTTCTCTCAGTGCATGAGGAACCCACGCATCACGAATATTTACGAACCCAGCTTCAAGTTTCGCATGCAGGAGCACCTGTCAGTAGACTGATGACAAAAAAAACCACTAAGCCACCCCACATCTCTAAACGGTGGCCGACCAGATCGGATGTTGGTCTATTAGGGCCAAATTCCAGGTTGCAGTCGGCTAAACCACTTCTGACTTGCTCGAGCCATTAGTACTCCTATCCATTATATAGCAAAATTCTTCTCCCTGCACTATGAGGCGGCTTTACTTATGCGATAGTAAAACAGCGTAAGATAGCGCTAACGTCCTTTCCTGCTTTTCGTACCTTGTAAAGACACATTCATGCTGTTTCATCCAACCTCAGGCAAAAAATCACATTGACATATCCAATGGTGCGTCAGTTTGTCGATCCTTGTTGCGGTTCCCTATTTTTTTTACAGATGGATGATACACGAGATATTTAGATGTCTCAACGATACTTAAATGTTATAGTTTTGGATTTGTATTCTGTTACACATGCCGTCGGAAGTCCACTCTCCACACAAATACCAGATACTATCTGTGTTAAAAGTCACGGATCGAGTACATTTATAATGTTTTGTTAAGTATTACACTTAAACATATATTTAAAGTACAGACAATGTAGATGAACACCCGTGAATATTAACATTTGGCTTCATCCATAGATATGAGTATAGTATCACAACCAGTTACCTATAAAAGCAGTACGAATCGCATGTAGGCATGGTATCGTGAGCTGGCAGAGAGCCAGGAGTGTTAAATTGAACTGACATGCCGAATATTTATCAAGTTTCCGGTATCACTGCGTTCTCATCGATTGTACAATAGATGTTCATCTGCAATATAAACATTGCTAATTCAAATAATCATACGCTCTGAATTCGAGATTGCTGCAACCATAATGTCCCAGGGGATGGCATAGTTTTGAAATTGCTCTCCTTCAGTAGGTTTGTGTGATGCCACTTATTTTACTGCCTCTTTCATTCTGGTTAAAAAAAATGGAACCATCTTCTTCTTCTATGAAATTTTTTTTTCCAGATAGCCTCTCCCTCCTAACGAAAGCGCTGCGTCAGTTGGGACCCAGTTCTTTTCCTTGCCTCTTTATTCTGGTGAGATAAAGTTCTTCGTAATCAAGCTGTGCGAACATATGAGTATCCCAGTTGTTGAGTAATCGTTATCACGCTGCCTTTACCAAGTGAGGAACCCAACTTCTAACATTGGTGATATCCACTATTGCATCACTGTACACAGTTGTCAGTGTTTCGTGTATACAAATGGGCATTATCCGGTACACAGTTGTCAGTTTTTCATGAATACGAATGGGCGTTTCGTGTACTGCATTCAAAAACTCTGTCAAACAACGTGTGTAATACGAAAATGTATGATGGCCATTTTGCAAGCAACTACAATGTAGGCATCTGCTGACGCAGGAAGTTACTAAGGCAGTAGTTTGGAAAAAAAAATTAGTAATGGCTCAACATTAATTAGTTCACTTCCTAAACTGTATTCAAAGAGGACAAAGCAGGTAGCACTCATTCTGGAATGACGTAATAATTTATACCTCACTGCTTAATGATAAAAAATTCTACCTCTCTTATATAAAAATCGACAATAATCTTGTAATCACATTTTGTGATTCTGAACATTTCCGTGTTCTGTACACATGAAATATAAATAATAACGTCTCGCGTCACCGAAAATTTTATATTTTATTAAGCCACACGACGCATTTCGGATCCAGTGTGCCCATTAACGTTTTACCTAACCTTTTTCTGACCCATTCACTCAATCTAAGCCGTTCTTTTATTGGCATACATGTAATGGTTCCATTGTCGTGCAACCATCTTATCTATAGGCTTCCTCTTATGAAATTTCAGTTATGGTGCTAGTGTTTAAATGATTCGGTCCTTTCCTACTGTTACAGGCCATTAATAATAGATACTCTGTGCTTTGTATTAATCGTTTACAAGCCAGAGACCTATTTTGCTGGTTGATGTTATTAAATGACTTTCTCAGCCTAATAATTGTATTATTGTAAAACAGTGAGATATTTTGTGCAATACAGGCTAGTCAGGAACACTGTTTCCAAATGTATGTGGACATTTCGATTTTGAATCCCATTACGACTTCACTAGCTTGTTTGTAGGCTTGCGCGGTTATACTTCTTAAGTCTATAGATACAATGAGCACCGCATTTCTCTGTAATCAGAAAACAACTCATTATTTAACCTTAGGAGATTTTTTGCTGTGTACTTACCAACTATTTTTCTATAGAAGATATAGTTACTGATGTTTACCACCATTGAGCGTATGTTAAGTATGTGACTCGGTGAATATCACGTTAATCACCTGTGGTAAGATCACATATTCATCTGTATACAGGGTCACGTATTGTCGTATAGCTTAACACATCAAGACGTTACTTAGGATAGAAGCTTATTCAGTCAATACAGCGCACTGCTTGAAACGTTAGCTTTTCACCGGGATGATGCGAAATGTGCGTTTCTTTTGTGAGAGGGTTACATGTTAACCTTATAAATCCTCAATTTAAAAGATGTCGAAGGAGATGAAAAATAGTGGAAAACTTTCAGAAAGGTCCTGTCAGACTATTTTAGTATCTGTAATGTCAGCAAACGTTGATTGCTTATGGTGCAACTGCACAGCATTTAACTCTACGCACATATCTTCTTCTATAACCCACAGATAGAGCATCATTTGAGATGACCTAAATGATGCTTGTTATGTAGTGCCAGATAGTAGCCTGCTCAACAGACCAGATATCACAGGCGACATATTTCTGTAGTTTCGACTATGTGTCGTAGAAAGTAATGTGTATAGTGCAGCACTTTTAGGCATTTGTTCTTGTGGTGAATTTCTGGGTTTTTCAAACTATTTATGAAAGCTGAAGCGAAGTTAGTATGCACGACAAGAGGAAGAAATTTGGGGCAGACACCGGCGACTTATACGCCTTGCGCTCATGCATTTCTCGAAAGAAATATCGCTCAGTGGATTGCCGAACATCAGAACACTGCCACATGGGTCTGACTCAGAAACGTGGGAACTCCTTTGAGATTATTGAAATGTCGATATGGTAGGAAGACGGTGCTCTTGATCCTTTGTCAAGTAGAGTAACTTCAAATACCGGTAAAATAATGGTCGTAACACAGTTAGCGGTGATACAATAATGAACAGAGTGCAAACAATTTTTTATTGGCTCTTGCCGACGAGTTTGATTAAATAAGGAGTGATCAAAAAGCTGCGTTTGAGGGCGTTTCCATTTAAGTTTTTATGGAAGGTAGCAGGGCTTCAGTGCACATTTGTAAACACTAACATGTACGTAACGGATCTGTGTAGGATTCGTGTCTTCCCGAAGTGCATGCCGTAAATGCACAAATGTGAATTATGTCGACGTTACTACCAAACACATCCAAAGAGAATAAATGCGATGTTATTCTTTTCATAGCTGCCGAAACCAACGCTCGCAGACACTCTTCAGAGAATGAACAACACTTCATCCGTCGTCCCCTCGTCCTAAGAAGTTCAAGGGTCAGCAATTTGTTGTTTTGATTAGCGGCGCCCATTGCTTGAAGATTTCACTGACCCTGGTGTCTTAATCATCGAGGAACGGTAATACGCAACTCTGGAGAAATGACGGCGCGTTATTAACGCGAAATATCCGCAAAAATTGCGTGATTGACAGTTGTGGCTTAATGATGACACACATCTCAATATCGCAAATGTCGTAACGCAGAATTGTTGGTGTTGTGAGGTTTCCTACCGTTGGGTTTCCTACAAGCAGTGGCACACTAAACCTGTCAGAGGCCCGGGTCGCCAAAACAAATTGAGGCCCCCTTGCTGCCCCCTCCAACCCTCCTCACCAAACACGAGTTCTAGGAGAGTTGCAAACGCAAACGGAAGGAAGTCCCACATTGCTTATCACCATTTTGTGTTTTGATAATTTTCAAGGTATAACGTTATTTTACGTAACACTGAAAGTGACTACTCTCGTAATCTCGTTGCTCTTATTTAATAAATATGTTGTCCTTTATATGACAGAATTCATTAAGTGATTTCTGTTATTCGAATCTATTATTTATGTTTCGCAACAGAGTCGGCATAGAGCGAGCGGGGTGTATAAAAATGAATCTCTATTTCCCAGACCAGTGCGTTGTGGAGGGTACTTTACTTACGGATTTCAAAAAAAGCCACAGTGTTGCTCCGATCTTGATGAAATTTTGTACATTCGAATTTAAAAACAAAGGGAACCTCACCGTCTACGTGAAATTTCATACGGTGTATTGCGGAGGGTACCTTACAACAGAGTTACATACCGTTTGACTGATAGCTTTGTTTTTCGTGGTGAAGGCATTTATACAAGTCAACGTATACTGGATGGTGGAGGATTGGCCTACCTATAAATAAATTCAATATCGTTTCATCAGTCACCATGAAAGTTGGTAAATATACGTATTCTTTCGTACACGGGGAAAGAGGACATGGTATGACGGAGGTGGAGGAGGAGATATACGGAGAGAGGAGAACGTGATGGAGTCGGGGATGGGGGAGGAGGTTGGCTGGTTCACACATGACTCTGAGCACTATGGGAATTAACTTCTGAGGTCATCAGTCCCCTAGAACTTAGAACTACTTAGAACTACTTAAACCTAACTAACCTAAGGACATCACACACATCCATGCCCGAGGCAGGATTCCAACCTGCGACCGTAGCGGTCGCGCGGTTCCAGACTGTAGCTCCTAGAACCGCTCGGCCGGAGAGAAGGTGCATCCAAAGAAGTGAGAGAAGAAGATTAAGAGAGAGGGAGCAGCAGGTAAACAGAGAAGGGGAAGGTGGTGAATTACTAATGGAACACTGTAATAAATACATAAATTAGGAGTGTTATTGTGAATTTGATGTACTATTAAAAAAGCGAAGGAGGAGGTGGACAGAGACGGAAAGATGGATGGAGAAGGAGAGGAGGAGGAAGTGTTGTGAGAGAGGAGGGCAGATGGAGGAGATGGAAAGAGAGACGGATGGGAGGGAGGAGGAGATGGATAGAGAGACGAGATAGGACTAAATGGACAACAGAGATGAGGGAAGAGGGGATGAACTGACATAAAACTGGGGTGAATAAATATCCGGGCAACGACGGGTTTACTGTTAGTAGTTAGATAAAGATTTACGCGACAGTGGTCGTGTTAATCTGAAAGGAATTACAGAATATTTTCCTATGGTTAGATGCAGCGTATAAAGTCTCGACAACTAGAGTGTTGTTCTTGATGTCTACAGATGATAAAATTCGTGCTTAATATAGATGACTCCATCAAAGTTCATCTAGTTGGAATTTCATCTTTATAAAATGAACTACATAATAATCAGCTGAAAAATGCTTCTGTTGGGGCACAATAAAGGCAAATATGATTGTGTTTAAAAGACTCTGACAGAAAAGTGGGCAACCAGCTGTCTGAGTCCTCATTCCTCCTTCCTCACCAAAAATTCTGGAAGCTTCACAGGACGAGTGACCATGTTATATAATAAATTTCCCAAGTAAAATTTAAATTTTGTTGAGTTAAAAATTCAATAAATAGCAGATTTTGTATTAGATCTTTAGAAATAGCGTAAAAAGCGTACTTTTGTGAATGAGGTCCGCCAAATACAAATAATTATATTCGTATGACATATATGACGAAACTCCAGAATCGGCAAGTTAACTTTTCGAAATTATTGATGCTAGTGAAATGTGTGCTGTACTTACACATACCGTTGTAAAACAACAATATTTTTAAGGCCCACAGCAATTCCTAGAATTTGCCACACAGATCATCAGGGTGAATTTTTTATCATCCAACTTTTCGAATCTCTAGACCTCCTACGTGGTGACGCTCGTGTTTCCGACTGCAAATAAATACCGTAACCCTGAACTTTCCGACTGACATGAAAATAAGAACATTCCTTCACATTTTATCCAGGCTTAGGACTGGCTATGCACGTAGTACATAGGCATGTTTAAATGTTTTTTTTTCATTTTATTTAGTTTTATTTATTTATTTATTTTGTTTCTGTTGTTGTTTCCTTTTTTGTTGTTATTGTTATTGTTCAACATTACAGTAACAAATTGATAACCTTTTTTCTTATCAATCGTAAGCCCTTATTCAATTTTTTCTATAAAGGCTAGAGATTTTAAATATCTTTTTAAATCCCCACAGTCTTCATATGTTTTCATAATGTCTTTTAATCTTTTGTCAAGATCTATGCACCTCTTCTTTCTTTTTGAAGAGGTATGCCAATGGAATCTTTTTTAATTTCAAAAATAGCGTTCACTGCCTCCTCCTTCAGCTTTTGAATCAGAAACTACATATTTGGATGATTCTAGTTTATTGAGGAGTTCAGTTTTCTATGCCAACCATCGACAGCATTTGTCGCTCTGTGTCGTTGGTTTAAAACATTCCATATTTCAATCGGTATATTAGGATTTTCCATGCACTGATCAGCCATATAGTCTGTAAATGCTGTGATCTTCTCTCCAATGGGCATTTATTTCATTACTTAAATCCACGATTCATCGACAGTGTTAACTGGAAGATGTGCCACTGGAGCACACATGCGACAAAATAATCGCACTTCCTCCCTATCCCTGTAGTCTTCCGTTCGTCCCATGTTCCTGTATCTTCTTCCACAGACACTGGTTAAAGTGAAAATTACAGCCGGAAAGTTGTGTTTCAGGGAACACTGAATTCATTTCTTTTATTGTAGCCATTTCAAAATCTAGGACTGCAGTTTTTGGTTACCACCCAGGCATCTTATATACCAATCCACAAAAAGTTTTTCATATGAATTTTTACTTTTTTCTGGCAGCAAAGCAAATAAAACAAGAAATATCTTATTTCTGTCTTCTGTACTTCTGATGTCGACATGGATTGTGTACAGTTGTTTGAACTATTTCGAAGAGCTGTCAAATAACCCACCCATAAGCACAGTTCCATTGTCACAAAGGATTGTCTCAGATTCTTCGCAAGTAAATACTAGAAGTCTCTTGCCTGGAAGAGAGCCATCATCAATCTTCAAAAAACTATTACCTTCCACTAATTTCAAAAGGTGTTCGCTAAGGTGAATTTCCGAACTGGAGCCAGGGTTCTGGGTTGTTCCAATAGCTCCTCTTCTCGCCTTACACAATAGAGTCTTGGAGCTGTCATAATTCGGAATATATGCCACAAATTCTAATACTTTATCTTTCAAATCTTGAAATTTCTACTTAAAAATTTGGGCTACAGGCGCTGTCTTTTCTCCACGAACTATTTTTGTGCACTTATGTAGTCTTTTCATTATCTCCACATCTGTTTTATCAGGTGGAGAAGAAGATGCAGTTGAGCAATGATTTCACCATTTGCCATTTTTAAATGGGCTTTGCACCTACTTCGTTCATAATTGAAGCACATCCAGTTCGTATATTCTTCATTCCTCCTGTAAATACGATAGCGATGACCATCTTTGATAATACACAGCCTCCCTTTCGTTGTTGTTGTCACTTCCATCGTGTACACTGCATAGAACAGAAGTCGTATAGGAAAACGCAAGGAACGAAAGCTATCGACGACGACTACTGTCTGAGAGACGGTGACAACACATTCACTCAGGATGAGCGACTGGAGTAGGCAAGCAGTGTGGGAGGCTCAGTTCCCAAACACCTCGTTAGGGAACCCGATGCTCAGGGCAGCTTTTCTACCTGCTGCACCCTTCTAGGAAACCGCACAGTAGGAAATCCCACGTCAACCCAAGTGGGAGACACATGAACACACGCCCCATCCGATTATCACGGTTTTGCTCCCTCAAAAAAGACTTTGAAGGATTTTACGATGTTTGTTGTACGAAGATGTGCAGCAGGTAGATAAGTTTTCTTCACCCAGCAGTATACGATATTTACCACTCGGGTGTCTTTATAATGGTGCGTCGATGGGGTGATTGCCCCAGTGCTGATGGCGAGTTTGACTAATCGGCATACTGGTTGTGCATGGTAAGGCTTCAAAAGGAAACATTTTAAGCTTGTTTCTCATATCTTTCATAAACCTGATTTCATATTTTGTAGCTTACATTTCGATACAGTTTGGCCCACTGTTGGAATGCCATCTACAATGTGTCAGTCATCTCTTTGTTCACTCTACTTTTCACTGTCTTGTCCATGTAACGTTCATAGATTAATTTTCACGGTCGTGTCCACACTAACATATATGTGACCCTGACGGTTTTCCATAATTGACCTAAAATTCCGTTGTCTGTAGCTGAAATGCGCTCTTGTGTGGCCAGTTAATAATAGATTTTGCATAATTTTTGGTCAGAAGATAATCTTGTGTGCTTGAAAACAGGTTATGAAACTGATGCCTGAATAGGCAGAAAACTTGAGCATTATATATTATAAACCCCAATGTTGAATTTTATGGAGTCATCTTTATTGCTGTAGAATAATAGGTACCGTAAGTCATTCACAGTGGAGAAAGAACTCCCTATTTTTTTAAAAATAAGTCTGCAGCTATTTAGTCCATTTGGCCCAGACGTATAAAGCCTTCATTTCTTTTTGTTTTTTGGACCCATTCACCACGACGGTATTTTTTTTCCATTGTGATATATTTGGTTGTAAGTCTAGTTTTTCCAAAGTAAATGAGTGTGCT
Source organism: Schistocerca gregaria (assembly GCF_023897955.1). NCBI lineage: Eukaryota > Metazoa > Arthropoda > Insecta > Orthoptera > Acrididae > Schistocerca > Schistocerca gregaria. Next base: position 108,279,606 of record NC_064927.1, read on the forward strand.
TTGTAGTGTGTAGCCTTAAATGCTACTTGTTTTTGGGCCGTGAGTTAGCATGAAGTGTGTGCTGTTGATTTTAACAGTTATGAAATTTATGCTTTTCTCGTCCTCATGGTAAACTATAAATGTCATAGCTTTGTGCAAAAGGTTTCATTATGAATGCAACTCTTCAGTATCCTCTTCTGTGCCACTATGTAGCAGCAAGACCGTCTTTCTTCCGGTAAACATTGCCATTAAAAGTATGCTAATTATGTGACAACATTACTTGCACAATATCGGTAACTTTGGATATTTCGGAGGCAGGACTTTTAATGTTGGATAATTGTTTGAAATGCTATGATATTTATGATTGGCTTGGCAATCAATAGTCATGTAACACAGAATGATGTTTATTTTGATTAATGTGATGTATATTTACTGGAAGTGCATACAATTTATTTTAGTAAATGAGTGGATGGTTATTGACAAGAAAGATATTAACATGGAAACTATGAATGTTTTTGCACAATGAAGAACGGTTGCCATTTATTGGTAGAGCAGTGAATTAATGATAATTGACTGAGGATTACATTATGATAAAATTTTGGTACTGTCTAAATCTTGTTACCAACTGCTGTAATGGACAAACAAGACGTGATAGCTAATAAAAGATGGAATCATTAACGATAATTCAGTGAGATTTAAGGGAGAACCTGCTTTCCCTTCACTATGGATTGATCCCCTTATGCTATGGACCTTGAATTCACAGGGCGACTCATCAGTACAGATATCCATACCGTAGATACAACGACAGTGGAGGGATCTCTGTTGAAATACCAGAGAAACACGTTTCTCCTGAAGACAGGGTCCAGCCTTCCCGGCAGTTCATTCTGTGTCATTGGCTTATCTGGACTTGTAACTACAACGAAATCGAACCTGAAAGAAAGTGGAAACTACAGCTGGAATTTTTTCTGACGGCATGCAAATCTAATATATGGTTAAATGATGTCGTTACCCATTCACTCCTCTAGGTGGAGATATAATGAGAACGATAACTGTCATTCTATAGATTCTAGAGTGTTATATTAGACTGCTAATCAGGTAGGTTAGAAAATTTAAGAAGATTGAAGTTAGATGTAGTGGGACTTGGTGTAATTCAGAAGCAGCAGGAAGGAGAAGCTCTTCTGGTAAGATGATTACAGGGATGTAAATAAAAAATGATGTATGGTAAAGGAGGAGTAAGTTCAACAATGAATACCAAAGTAGGAAAGTGCTTAAGCTGCCCGGGCAGCACAGCGAAGAGACTCATGCTAAAGCCGCATCTGCCACTGTAGCACCAGTTCATATGATAATTAGTTCTGCAGATGATGAAGACATTGTAGAAATGTGTGATGACACGAAAGAAATTATTCAGATAGTTAAGGGAGACTATAATTTAACTGCGATGGCTGGCTGGAATTCGACAGTAGGAAACGAGGAGGAAGAAGCATAGCAGGTGAACATGGACTGGGGGGAGGAATGAAAGAGGAATAGCTTACTAGAATTCTGCACAGAGAATAGTTTAATCATCGCTGACCGTTTCATACTCATGAAAAAAAGAATGTATGCTTGGAAGAGACTTCGAGACGCCTTAAGCTTGCTAATTGATAATAGAACGGTAAGACAGAGGTGTCGGAATCAGATTTTAAAACATAAGAAAATACAGGAGCCATATGCAGACTCTGGTCACAATTTAGTGCTTGTCAACTATAGGCTGAAAGTGAAGAAACTGCCAAAATGTAGGACATTAAGGAGATGGGACCTGGATAAGGTGAAAGAACCGGTGGTTGTTGAGATATTCATAGGGTGCATTAGGCAACTATTGACTGTAACAGGGAAGAGGAATACAGTAGAAGACGAATGAGTAACTTCGAGAGATGAAATTGGAAGGAAGGCTAGAATTCGCCGTAATTTTGATGATTTATTAACAGCAAAATTGATTTTTGATCACAATATGATCACCTTCAGCGCTTTAGCGTACAAATTAAAGCTCGTAGGCTCTGGTGTCTAGTTATTAGCAGTGATCGTTTCATAACTTCTGTTACTGCTAGTAAGTAGACACTAGTTACCTACGAGCTGTAATTTGTACGAAAAAGCAGTGAAGATGATCATTATGTGATCGAAAATCGATTTTACTGTTAATAAAGCATAATAATTACTGCTTACCTTCCTCCTAATTTTATTTATCATATGGTCGTTGTGCACACAGCACTCCATGGAGTCGCCAATCAATTTGCGAGATGAAATTATGAAGGCAGCAGAACATCAGATAGGTAAGACAATATTGAATTCAATTTAGTAAAGAAGAAAATATAAAAATGGAGCAAAAGAAGTAAGCGAAAGGGAGTACAAACGTCTAAATAATCAGGTTGACAGAAGTTGCAAAATGACTAAGCCGGAATGGCCGGAGGACATATGTAAGTATTTAGAATCATATACTGCTACGAGAAAGATAGATACTGTCTGCAGGGTCCTTTGTAGAAAAGAGAAGTAGCTGTGTGAATATCGAGAGTTGAGACGGAAAACCAGCCCTAAGTAAACAATGGAAAGCTGAAAGACGAGAGTAAATGGATGGTCTATATAAGGGAGATGAACGTGAATACAATATTATAGAAATGGATGAGGACGTAGATGAACATGAGATGGAAGATTTGATAGTGCGAGAGGAATTTGATAGAGCACTGAGAGGTCAATGTCGAAACTATGCCAGAGGAGTGGACGACATTCTGTCAGAACTGCTATATAAATGGGAGAGCCAACAAAGATAAAACTCTTCCATTTGGTGTGGAAGATGTATGAGACATGCGAATTACCGTCAGACTTCAAGAAAAATATAATAATGCCAATTTCAAAGAAACCAGCTGCTGACAGGTGTGAATATTAACGCACTGTGAGTTTAATAAGTCATAATTGCAAAATACTAACACGAATTCCTTACAGAAGAATGGAAAAACTCGTAGAAGCTGACTTTGGAGTAGATCAGTTTGGATTTATTGTGAAATGTATTACCACATGTGATGCAACTTACCTTAGAAGATAGTTTAAGAAAAGGCACCCCTACTTTTACAGCATCTATACACTTACAGAAATCTTTGGATTTTTTGACTGGAATAAAATCTTTTCGAAGGTAAAATAGAGGGAGTGAAAGCCTATTTAGACCTATTACATTAACCAGACGGAAGTTGCAAGTGTCGCGGGGTATGAAAGAGAATCAGTGGTTGATTAGGAACTGAGACAGGCCTGTAGCCTATCCTGGATCTTACTGAGTCCGTACAATGAGCAAGCAGTAATCAAAACCAAGGAAAAGTTTTGAGTAGAACTCAAAGTTCAGGGAGAATAAATAAAGTCATATGTTGAGTGCAACTAACTTATTTTGGCCCCTTACCACAAATATAACTGCATGCGTTCTCTCCTACTAGCCTAGGGATTTCAGTCAGTAAGGTGAATATACATCTTATATTAAATTTCCTTATGATACTGGCGGCTCCGACATCTGGCGTTGTATTAACCCAAGGTTGATTTTGGAATATCTACTGTATTCGAACATTATTAAGTACCTTGAAGAAAACGCTTTATTGACACATTGTCAGCACGGTTTCAGAAAATATCGTTCTTCTGAAACACAACTAGCTTTTTTGCTCATGAAGTAATAAGATATGTGCCACAGGGGTTTCCAGAATTCATCGTAAATTCCGAAGCCGTCGCTAAAATACACTCATATGTGGTCAGTTATTGATAGATTTTCCGAAGTTTTTTGGTAAGAACGGAATCTTGTATGCATCGACATAGCTTTTGAGTCTCCTGCCTGAGGTGCCAGTAAACTGGTGCATGATATCTTATATACCACACTTTTGTTCAATTTTAGACAATTTTGTTTATTATGTGGACTAGAAGGTATCCTCACTTATTAACAGTGGAGAAAGAAATCGTTATTTTTTAAAAATATCTGAGCAATTATTTGTGACGTTCGGCTATATAAGTGAGGCTTCTTTCTTGTGTATTGGTGTGCATAGAATGCATTTTTTCTGTGTAACAATTGACCATGGCAATATTTTATTATTGTGCCAAATTCGGTGGTAATTCTATTTTCTTCCAAATTAAGTGAGTGTGCTTTGCGGAGTGGTGCCTAAATGCTCCATGTCCATGTGCCGCGAATTGGTGTTATATGCCTTCAGTTTTTATTGTATGTTGTAGATTTTAATAGCAATGAAATTTATGCTATTGTCGTCCTCTGCTACACAATTAATTTCATACCATCGTGGAAAATATTGTATTGTGTAAGCAGCGCTCGAGTCCCCTCCCAAGGGTAATCATGTACAAGCAATTTATCATCAAAATAGCTCAAGTAGTATGCTGTTTTTTATGGAGCCTATTTACTACCTTGGAAACATTAATTTCCAAAATTATCAGAAATACATTTGTCAGGAAGCTTGATCTGGACCCTCTTCCTGCTCATAAACTTTCCTATTAAAATAAGCTGATTATGAGACTATATCATTTGCAAATGCCGGTAAATTCTAATTTTTCTGAGACAGACACACTGTTATGTTTTGCTACATTTTTAAATTACGTAGGACCCTCATACTGCTGATAAACTTTCCCATTAAAAGTATGCTGACTGTGAGACAATATCATTTGCAAATGCTGGTAACTTACATTTGCGTTTTCTAGTCAAGTATTTTATTATATTATATTCTCTCACTGGAGATGGGAAACATTTTTACTTCCTTCTTGTTCATTTTTCCCTAACTGTAGATCGAAGTATAGTTTTTTATATATTCATTTCCAGATGTTTTATTCTTTGTTTCTATAACTGATGAAAAATATGTTTTACATTCTGTGAAATGTTTCAACCATTCCTTCGTACACTCTACTGTTTACTATGTTGTCCATGTAACGTTCATTGATTAATTTTCATAAAGAAGGTCTTTAACTTGTAATTGTTTAAGTTTTGCGAGGAAGTCATTGGTTCACTCCTTCATAATACTCGAAACAACTAAAACTTCCTGTCACTGGAAAACCATGAGAGACCACTCGGAATTTCTTAAAATCCACTCTTGGTGGGAACGCCTCATTTGCGAACTGCGCATTATACCTTGAAGGTAGTGTCCACACTAACATATATGTGAGCCCGGAGGGTGTTCAGAACTGATCAGAAATTCCGTGGCCCATAGCTAAAATACACTCTTCTGTGGCCAGTTAATGGTAGATTCTCCATAGTTCTGGGTAAGAAAGCAATCTTGTGTGCTTGAAACCAGGGTTGGAAACTGCTGCCTGAGTTGGCGGTAAAATGGAGCATGATAGTTTATTAACCCCAATGTTGAATTTTACGGAACCAGTCTTTATGCTGTAGACTAATAGATACCCTAACTCATTCGCAGTGGAGAAATAAATCGTTGTTTTTAAAACCTGCTTGGCAATTACTACTGATGTTTAGCCCAGATATCTGTTGCCTGATTTTGAGCACGATATTTGTTCATTTTTAATTTCCTTGTATATTATATGATACTATGTAAGCAACTGTTCATTCTCATCTCTAGCGCCAGTATGTGGTAGCAAGACCTTCTTTCTTCTGGTAAACTTTCCCATCGAAAGTAACCGAATTATGCAACCATATTCCCTACATAATGTCAGTAACTTCCGATACTTCGAAGGCAGACATCGTATATACTCTTCTAAGGTTTGGAAAAAGAAAGCGAAATTGCAAAGTGTTTTCCGTTTTCATCATAATCGTTTCACCAAAAGTGCCTACTGCTGTTGAAGTTCGTATGTTTTCACTTCTATCTTCTTGGTCTCCCGTGAAGACAAACTGATTTTTACGCAAGTTACACAATATCATCTGTAATAGGACTTCTAGTAGTCGATATTTCCTTTATCTGGAGCATTAGCTACAATTATTCTTGGTATTGGTTTTGTACCTTCAATCTACAACAACACAGTGCGTCATTTTGAATTTCATAGACAAGCGTCTTAGCTTACAATTTTCTTGCGATGTAGAGGCAACACCTTCACCTTCTCTTTCTTCGTGCTTTACAGCGCTGAATATCATAGTATAGTCGTCTACAGTTTAGTTCCACATGTTTTCGTATGTGTTTCGGTAATTTATGAAGAAAATCTGTTTCATACCCTTTCAAATATTTAGCTGATTCGAGCCCCTTAAGATCAATTCCCTAATGTACTAGAAGGAAGCTTTCCGAGGTTCATTAACCCATTGTCTCTTGCACCTGTTTCTCACCCTTGTCGTATCCCAGTTATCCGTTCTGCAGTTTACTTTCTGTTACGTCAAGTGCTGTATACCTTGACACCTACAAAACGTATACTGGGTACTCCAAGTACGTTTATTCCGTCTCTGAGTGGGGTACTGGCCCATCGCTACTACAGAAATTTTCCCATGAATGATCCTACCACCCAGTACACTGTCATCTATCAGTTGATTTAGAATCTATGAACTTTTTTTACTTTTTGAATTGTGGGTGGCAAACCAAGTCGTTCTGATGTTGTAGCGATCATTGTTTAAACTTATAAACTTTTTTGTGCGTCATTGTGAACCGGTGACGACGAGTTGTGAAACAAATTTGTGAGCATATCAGATATATCAAACGCATTATGTAGAAATGTGGATAAGCTGTGGAACTCAATACCAGACCAAATATTTACGTGCAATTTCCAGAAGTTCATCATTATTGAAGTATCAGAATTTAAAGTGTAGCTGAGCCCAAAAGGTGCCGTAGGAGAAATTTTTATATCTTTATCTTTGACAAGAGTGTGGAGAGGCCAAAGTATCATGTTTGGTCATTTCATGATAATAATTTAAGTAATTGTACATATGGATTTTGTTTGTGTTACTGGATATTGTGAAGCTTACATTATGCCTGTGTCATTTCAAAACAGTTAGTGAATTGATAGATTATTGCGGAAGAATTTTTTCCATATGTTAATTGTCTTCTCAAGATGTGAGTGAGGTTGATTTTTTACATTGATTTCCAGCAAGGTACACGGCTGGTTGTGAAATTTGTTATTATAAAGTTAGTTCCATGTGTAATACTGGATATGTTTGTGAATGTGGGTTTCATTATGACCCTACTTTGACTGATATTTTACTTATGTACAGAAGTTCGTGAAAAAACTATATTGTGGTGCAACTGAGGACAGCAACAGTTTCACCAACAAAGCCAAAGGCACCTTATACCTCTCCGCTCCATCTGTAGAACGAAGGAAATAAGACTGACGACCAAAATGCTGATACTTGAAAGTAATGTAAAATCTGTGCTTCTGTGTGAATGTGAAACATGGAAAGTGACACAGCAACTAATCTCTAACCTGCAGATATTCAAGAACAGATTTCTGTGTAACATCCTGGAGATAAGGTGACCAAATGTTATCTCTAACGAAACACTCTGGGAAAGAAGTAGCAAGAATATAGCTGACCTGCTGATAAGAAGCAAGAAGTTGACATGGTTAGGACACACATTTAATAGACCAAATAAACACACTGCGTAGGAAGCACTTTATCGGATGCTGCATGGACGATGAGGACGAGGCAGGCTCAAGATGAGGTGGAGATTATGAGGTAAAGCACAAGGTCAATACCAAGGAAGAGGATGGGAGAAACTGAAAAAAAATATCAGAAGACAGAGCAAGATTGCAATCCTTTATTGCAGGCGTATGCTGTGTTATTATCTCATCTTTTTCATTTACCTATCTATCTTATCTTTTTCTGCTGCTTCAACACTCTGAGCACTACTCCACTTACTTTTTTATCATTTAAATATTGTCTCACATTTACCAAAAACCTTAGTACACTTTAGATTACATACTTCAACCATTCTGTAGCTTTTAAAACTGAACATGCTTCTTTCTTTATCCAACTTGCTTCAGGCTCAACTGACACGTAACTCGATTAATTTTAGTTCTGGTAATTCTTTCGATGACATAAATGTTACGGCGTTATGGACAAACTTGTTGCTGTGTTAAACAATAAATCCTAACAAAAACATTTCTAATGTAAAAAGAGAGCAATTATTTATCATTCACTTTTCTAAAGTGAGGTACTAGCATCATTATGTAGAAAACAGGTTTGTGAAAGGTACAATACCCTAAGTACATGGATGGTCTATGTAAGAGAGATGAATTTGAAAACAATATGAAATGCTGTAGAAATGGGGGAGCCAACAAAGACCAAACTCTTCCATTTGGTGTGCAAGAAATATGAGACATGCAAAGTATCCTCAAACTTCAAGAAAAATATAATAATTGCAATTTCAAATATAGCAGATGCTGACAGATGTGAATATTACCGTACTATGAGTTTAATAAGTCATGGATTCAAATAACAAACACGTATTCCCTACACAAGAATGAGAAAACTGGCCGAAAGAGACTTTGGAATAGATCAGTTTGGATCGAGGAGAAATGTATTAACACATGTGGCAATACTAAGCGTGCTGCTTACCGTAAAAGATAGTTTAAGGAAAGGCAACCTTCTTTTTATGGCATCTGTAGACCTACAGAACTTTTTTGACATTGTTGACTGGAATACTCAAATTTAGAATGTAGCATAGGTAAAATACAGGGAGTGAAAGCCTATTTAGAACTTTTAAATAAACCAGACGGCTGCTGCAACTGTCAAAGCGCGTGAAAGGGAATCAGTGACTGATAAGGAACTGAGACGGGGTTGTAGCATATCCCTGATCCTATTTAGTGTATACAAAGTACAAGCAGTAATCAAAACTACAGCAAAATTTTGTGCAGGACTTATAGTTCAGGGAGAAGAAATAAAATCTATAGGGTTTTGCCGAAGACAACGTAGTTATGTCAGAAACAACAAAGGGAATAAAGGAGAAGTTGAAACGAACGGACTGCCTCTGTCGATCCATCGTGGATACGGAACAGCGGCTGGTCAGATATTTATGGAAAACAAATCTCCAAACAGCTGTACGTTTTTAGAAATTAATATTTTATTTACACGACCAGTTTCGGCATCCCATTAATGCAATCTCCAAGTGGCTACATGTTAAAAACGAATATACTTGACGTAACAGAAAGTAAATTGCAGAACGGATAACTGGGATATGACAAGGGTGAGAAACAGGAGCAAGTACAATGGGTTAATGAACCTGGGAAAGCTTCCTTCTAGTTCATTAGGGAATTGATCTTAAGGGGCTCGAATCAGCTAAATATTTGAAAGAGTATGAAACATATTTTCTTCATAAATTACCGAAACACATAAGAAAACATCTGAAACTAAATTTTAGACGACTAGACTATGATCTTCAGCGGTGTAAAGCACGAAGAAAGAGAAGGTAAAAATCCTCAAAACCTTACAAAATGCAGTGTGCAGCGTTAAGAAGAGAATCTGTGCACACAACTCATAACAAAGCATCGAAACTAACTACTTTCACCCCACAGAGCTATAATCGAACGTGCCAAACATTACAAAAAAGTTTAATAAATCAAAAGTACAAAGGAATAATGTTTGAAAAGCTTTATTATAAAAAATATCCACAACATTTACAGATCATAATCACTCTAGTTCTTGGCACAAATTATTCCCATTGAAGATAAAATCTCGAGATACGACATATGGAGTACACAGTAATGCGCATACCTACAGCCTAAGTAGCACTAGTGATATTTGAGATGTAGTTATCACAATATCAAAAAAAGCTACCAGAGGCAAAACATAACTGCCGACAAATTATTAAGTGAACGGCAGTAAACTTGCAGGGGATACTCATAAAACATCTAGAAGGCATCATATTATATCCGAAGTTAAGAATGAAACGTCATGACTAGGTGTTCCTTAAATGCCACTTAATTGGGGGGAAAATAGTACGGTGGATCAAACATAGAACCCCAAACAACAAATTTTTATGTTGACGATATATTCATAGAGCAGCCTGTTACTACATTTTTCAGTGCCCGGTCTACAACACTGAGCGTGGAGCTTGTGACATATTTTACATCCGACAGACTGGGAGCGAGTTCAGGACCAAAATAGGGAACAATGTTATCCTACTTGTGGTAGTGTACTAGGACCTCATTTACGTCAGTGCACCCATCTGCTTCGCGGCACAGAAAACAAATTACAGTCTTCATTATGAGAGTAAAGTTATTTAACTGGATATCTTGGAAGACTTAGAACTTTTCATACATAGAAGACCCTTCCATGAAAGTTTAGTTAATGAGCACATCACTGGAACAAGAGATTGTTTTTTCATACTTTTGATAATGTTTTCAGTTGCGATTGGAAGTAATAATCGTAGATCCTTTGCGGCCACCCTTTATAACAAGAAATGTACAGTGATGTATGCTGCAATTTTGAGTATATTTGCATATGCTGTAATTTTAACATACGTATTTTTGGCGTCATCTTACAAGGTTTATGCCTTTTCGCTTTACTTTTGTCATTGCAAGTAATGTGGATATACAACTGTTTTAAACATCATTATGATACTGGCGGCGAAGCCACCTGGCGTTGTGTTAGCCGAGGTGTCCTCTATCGGCCGCATCGCGCATTAACTGCCACTCTGGCTCTGGAAATTTTGGTTTCTGTCTATACGAATGGGAAGATATTGTACCCGAAATGCCATATGGATTTCTTGATGGACGGTATTTACAACTGCCTCTTGAGGTCATAAAATTGCGTATGGTATGTACATTTTCGCCTACTGTGAGACCTTCGACTTATTTGAATATTCGTACCTACGTTAACCATACAATTGTGTATACTTGCATTCGTATTATGGGGAGAGTTTGTAATCTCAAACTTTAATTGCTGACAGGTCACCAGTAAGAAATCCCCAAAACAGTTTCATGTTTTTTTCAGCAACCAAGAAGCACTTTTAGAGTCATTTTTATTATATTTGTCATGGTTACCTTCTGGTGCCAGACATTTCAAATGATCCTCCTTTTTGTGCCAGTATGCACGTTACCTAGTATCCTTTTGCTTTGTAGTCCGGTTGGTTTTCGTACACTCACTTTCCTTTTAAACTGATCCTTTCCCTCACTACCTTCTGTGCTATAGCTTTCTATGTGTTAGTGACTATCTGGCTGGGTTTCATCATCCATTACACAGGTTGGTATCATGTATTCACAAGTGAACAGTAATGACATAGTTAAGTGAGACCCCTTATGGTTAACATGTTTCTTGGGGTTCTCTGCTTGTTCCTACCTAATATTTTCCGTCCAGTTAACTGATGTTTTAGGAACAACAAGTCATTTCTTTATTTTAGTGTATAATGTTACGCCTTCAAGGTGTTTTATGAGTATCGATAACAAAGTCGTTTGTTACCGTCATTTACGTAGAAATTTTGTCGCCCTTTGGGTTTTTCCTCTGTTAGTCTTTATTGATATTGTATTGACCACATCTGATATATCACTCCTGTTGAAAATATTTAGAGAATACGTATGCAGAATATAGTGTACACCATATGACATATCGAGAGATTTTAACTTTACTGAGAGTAGTTTTTCGTAAGAACTAGGAGGATTCTCATCTATAAGAATTATGGATACTTTTTATAAAAATCTAGACAAGAGATATTCGTTTGACCATCTGATTTTGTACATGTTCTAGGTTTGGTGTGATCTATTACATGTCTACGATCTCAAAGGAGTTTTAGTTTCGATACTAACCAGTGGGTGTTACGTACTCTTCTTTGTTGTGCTTTGTGTGCACAGGTACGCTTCTTAACCCATCATACTGTATTATGTAGGTTTTAAGCGCTTTTATTTCTACTCCTCTCTTTCTGTAATGTCAACGGTTGTATATCTTGACATATCGTACACGTATACTCATTGTTTTTAACATGCAGTGGCGTAGAAATAAAATAAAAAGTTTGGAAAATATACAGCTATTTGGTGTTTTCTTTGCCAGAAAGAATGGACAGTGTCTTGAAAAAAGGATATGAGATGTACATCAACAAAAGCAAAACAAGGGGATTGGAGGGTAGTCGAAATAAGACAGTACTATTAGAAGGTGTAAAACTGACTGCCCTGATTTATTCTGAACAGTGAGTTCTTAGACTGGTTATGAAATGCTGTTAAATAGCGTGAGTTCGCCTCAAGTGTGCAGGTTGTTGTTAACATGAAGACAAATGAAAGGTCATATTTCTAATATTATTGAGATTATTGTAAAGAATGATAAAGTGTGGTATTTTTGCTATTTCTTAATACGTACTGATGCATGGTATAAGAGAATTTCGTTACGTCTCAAGCATCCTTGCATGTTATAGGTTAACATTTGTATTCGGTTACACATGTGATAGGAAGTCCATTCTCAAGGTAAGGACTAGATGCTTCCTTTGATGGGAAGTCCGCTTTGAACACAAATACAAGATTCTTTCTGTTGTAAAAGTCAAGGTCAACTGAAGTAATAATCTTTTGTTAACTATCTCAGATCATCATATAGTTAAAGTAGAAAACATCTAAATTAACAATTGTGCAGCTTAAGAGTGGCCTACATCCACACTATTGTCTTACTGGCAGAGCAGTACTCACAAATGCATTAGCGACCTAAAGCTGTCTTAATCATATACATATATGGACGGAGTCGTTGCTGGGGTGGGGAAGGTGTGGAGGGGAACTGGTATCCCAGACATTTTTGAACTGCCAGGTACCAGTTTATTCGAATAAAGTGTACAATAGATCTTCATGTGCTATGTAAACATTCCTGCTTCTAACTTTTTGAGTGATGCAAGGAAATAGGGCAGTAACAAAGAAGAAGAATACCGGAGTACCAACAAATTTTATTCTGATTAGAGATATGAATCTGTGAATTAACATTTATCGGATTATACCAGGGAAGTCAAAAAGTAATAAACTCTTCTTTTTTTATGATGTTAAGAATGCAATTACTTGGGTTGATAACACAACATTGACGATTAATTTAAGTATTTTCAGTATAATTGACCTCTATTCTCATTATCTGCATCATGGTTTTAACAAAGGCATATACATTTAAATCTTTGGTCCTGTTTCTGAAGCATTTGATGCAAGAATGTTTTCACAGCGTCCTCATCTTCAAGGTGAATCCCAAGATGAACTTCTTTTAGGGCCGAAACAATTGGAAGTTTGATCGTCATTCAAAAGTAGAACATTCGCCATAACTTTCATTAGAAGAATTCTCTGAAGATGTGGTTTGAAGTGCTGCGGGGTAGTGAAGTTTCGGTCTGTATTGATTGTTCATCCCTGCGCCAAAAATCGACCATAATCACACACTCTGCATTCCACAATACTGTAATCGTAACGTCTCTGCCGACAGCACGGTTTTGAACTTTTCCTCCTTCAATGAGTTTCTCTGATGCCATTCCATTAATTGCCTTCTTGATTGTGGTTAAAAAATGAAACCAAGTTTCTTCTTTGGGCAGTTTATTTCTAGAAATTCCTCTCCGTCCAAACGGAAGCGCTGCATGAGTTGAGAGGCCATTCTTATCCTGGCCTCTTTATCGTGATCGGTTAACGTTCTTGGTACTCAAGTTGCACAAATAGTCGAGTATCCTAGTTGTTAAATAATCGCAATCACCCTGAATTTACTGAGGGAGGTAATGCGAAACAAATCATATTCAGTCAGCCGGTGACCACCACGGACGATGTCGATTCGCTGAATGTTGTGTGGAAGCCTTAAAGGCACCAGTCTGCCGCTCAGCGGTTCGTCAGCCAACGGTGTTTGTCCTTCACTTTTGTTACAGCGATGAATACATTTTCTAACGTCCCTGATATCCACTGTTGAATCACCGCACACATTTTGTTTCTTCCATGAATACAAATGCGAGTTTCACCTTCTGCATTCAAAAATTCATTCACAGAACATCTGGTGACAGGGGAAGTTACTGAAGCACCGGTTTGGAAGATAAGCGATGAGGAATAGCGACAAATTAAATTTTTCGTTTACCAAACTGTATTTAAGAAGGTGAATGTAGAAGCATTCGATCTTGACTAACCTTCGTACATAACATATGATGCAATAGCAATACCCTATATCTCATTGCTTAATGGTAAGAAATAGTTCTCTTTTTACATAAAAATGAAAATATTCATCGAAGGACTCTTCTTGGAACTATATTTCGAAGTGGTGAGTGCGACAGTATTCAGTACAAAGGAAGTATGAACAATAATGTGTCGAGTCACCAATTGTTTAGTGTTTTATTAATTCACACATCGCATTATTGTTATTGGTAACATTTCTCTGAGCCCCTTCACTCACCGTAAGCCTTATTTTGCTGTCGTACGTCGTATTTTATTATCGTTGCCGAGCCGTGCATCTTGTTCCATGCATCATATTACTGGTTCAGAAAGGTACATTATTGACAGATGTAAAGTAGTAATTTAAAACGAGTTTTTAAAATTTCTAAAATAACCATGAGTACTAGAAGATGCCTATTCATTCAACCTTCGAAATTTTATGCAAGTGAATTTCTATTTGCTCTCTCAGATGGTTGTCTAATGTTACCAAATTGGTTTTTGTCTTTTTAATGATGTGCTAAGTTTGGTCCGCATGCCTTGCAATACCTAACCCACAAGCGAGGAGATTTCAGTGAAGAGCCACAACGTTAGGCAAGCTTTGGGGGAAGATTGTTGACGGATCCAGCCCTCTATCTCAGACCCGTCCTTTTCCACTAAAGTGCAGTCCACGTCGTTCTGATCTGACCAGAGACCTCTAACCAGCGAATGTATGTTAAATCGGTGGATTTTCGTTGTTTATCCGGGGTCCCAGGACTCCGCGCGGATCTCGAAAGGTCACAGACCACAGGCGACGTATTTCTGTTCTTGCGACTATATTGCGGCGAAAGTAAGGTGTACATTGTCGGCATTTATTTTCTTATGGTGCGTTTTGGATTGTGAAACCCATTTATATCGTAGAGAGGAAGTTAGTGTGCAGGATAGCAGGAAGAAAATGAGCGTAGTCGTCGGCAAATTATACCCTATGCGCTCATATATTTCTCAAAAGAAATAACTGTCAATTTATTGAAGAAACTCAACACCTCGCCGTATAGATCTGATTCAGAATCTTGAGAAGTTCTCTGAGAACACTCAAACATCGACATGATTGTAACATGACGTTCTTGAGGTTTGGAAAACTACAGGAACTCCAAACACTGGTAAACAATCCTTGTAACACAGTTGGGGGATAATAAAATGATGAACATATAACAAGAAAATTTCTATTGACACTTCCAAATGGTTGTTTTATATAAAGGATGATCAAAAAGACCGTCTGATTTCTATTGCATTAGAGAGCATATGGAATGTAGCGGGAACCCAATGCGGGTATATAAGCACTAACATATAGGCAAAGAGATTTGAGTGACATTCGTGTCTTTTCGAAGTGCATTCGGTAAATGCAAAGACGTTTATCGGTACGAAGGCAGTCTTGTGTGCTTGGACAGAGATTCTGAATCTCCTGGCTGAGAGGCTAGTAAACTGGTGACTGATAATTTATATAGCACACTGTTGCTAAATTTTACTGAATTTCATTTATTCTGTGCACCAGAAGGTATCCTAACTCATTCACAGTGGAAAAAGGAAACGTTATTTTTAAAAAAAGTTGAGCAATTAATTGCGAAATTGCGTCTAGGTAAGTGATGCTTTATTTTCGTTCTTTTGTGTGTATAACCTTTCCGTTTTCTGTGTAGCTAATGACCATGACAATATTTTATGATTGTGCCAAATTCGGTGGTAAGTCTGTTTTCTTCCAAATTAAGTGAGTGTGCTTTGTGGAGTGGGGACTAATTGTTCTGTGTTTGTGTGGCGTACGTTGACGTCATATATCTTCAATTTTTGATGCATGTTGTAGAGTTTAATAGCAATGAAAATTAATATATTGTAATCCTCATGCCTCACAATCAATTTCATACCATAGTGGAAACTATTTTATTGAGAAAGCAGTGCTCAAGTTTCGTGTCTTGTGTCATCATGTGGATCCAGTTTATCATCAAAATAGATCAGTTAATATACTGTTTTCATTGGAGTCTATTTACACCCAAAAATATTATTTTCTAAATGATTCAGAGATACATATGCCAGGAAGCTTGATATACTATTGCACATGGCTGAACCCCTTTCTACTGATAATCTCTCCCACAAAAATTAAGCAAATTATGAGACTATATGTCCTTTTCCATTAAAAGATTTCGTTAAACATTAATATTTAAATAATTTTTAAGAACTACAATAAATTTCGTTCTTTAACATGTGTGAAATTATTTTTATAACGCTGAAGCATAAGAAGAAGCTACATATTCAGTCGTCTTGCATTATATTATATTTGTGAAGTGGGATAAATTGTAAAACAAGAGAGCGATTTGAGCAATGTGTTGTGTAGTTGCGACATCAATTAATGGAAATTCCTGACATTGAAGCATTTAAAACGTTATCCCGGCTCATTTTGCAAGTGTTTCACTCTTTTTTAATCAATTTTCCGTTGTTCGATCCACAAATTTTGGAGTTTAACAGCTACTATTCTCACAAGAGAAACATACAATTTGGGTGACTTCGCACAAAAGGCCACCGCAAATAACGTGTTAAGTGACGTCCTCCCAGATAATGGGTTAACAGGAGCCAAAATGTATCTTGTGACTTAATAAAATACGAAATTCTGTATGACTTAATTGCATATTATTAATACTTTCTTTGAGAGATCTTTTTACATCGGTGAATCGTATGAAATAAATGACAAAAATTTATATAAACATGTATATAAAAACCTTGATTTTGATTAATACAAAGGGCTTCATAACGGCTGGAAACGAATGTTTTTTAGGAATATGGGGATGCCACTGAATGTAAACAAAAAGAAGAAAGTATAGAAGAAGAATATTTTGTTAAGTTACTGGAGCGTATTCGAAATTGATTGTAATTTACTTTTTAATAATGCAATATGCGATGTGGGTAAGAATATAATATATCATGTTTCGAAGTCATAAAAGACATCTCTGGATGAGGAATAGACGAGGAGACATAGGAGGGATAATATAATGGTAACACATACTTTTGGAAACCAGATTTTAAATCCTGAAACATTTCCATGGGCAGATGGTGACCATGACCTCAGTTTATTGGTTACGAGCAGCAGCGTATCACTGAACAACAAACTCAAGAAATATAGGATACTAACGTGACTGTACCTGAATCAGTTGAAAGTAGCAGAGGTTGTTAAAGGGGTCAAGATAAGCGTCAGATAACGTTTGACTGAAAGAGATGCAAACAATGCAACGAAAGTCGAGTGAGTAGCCTTAGGACTCGAAGTAATCAATTTACAAAATAATTAAGTAGGTTGAAAGACAAACTCAGTATAAAACCGAGCATGAAGTACGAAATATGAAATCTAACAGGCGAAACGAGAAAATATTAAACGAGAACCAATAAACAAATTGTACAGAAACAAGCCTGCAGTCCAAGGGCATGAAAGCGAAGTAATGACTGAATACGAAATTACGCAGTTTTGTGACCTATCCATATACGATATTAATTCTCTATGCTGAGTAGCCAATAAAGGAAAACTAGAAGAAATTAGGAAAAGGAACTGAGGTTCAGTGAGAAGAAGTAGTTTTGCGGATGGTATTTTAATTCTGTCAGAGACAATTACCGACATAGAAGAGCACTCTATAGAATGAGTTGTGTCTTGGAAAGAGGTTTGCCCAGAAAAAGTTTTAAACAGGGATGGTGGGCCGTAGTTGCTTCAAACCGTGTGAGACTGATGCAATAAGTAGATAAAATGAGACACTGAAGGGAACATATATGTTCTGCTATTTGGGAAGCTAAATAACTGATTGTGACTGCAATAGTGAGCATTTAATACCTAGACTGGCGATAGCATGACTAGCAGTTCTGAAACTTATAAATCTGTTCACATGTAATGTACATTTAACTATTAGTAAACCTGTTCGAATCTTTTTGTCTAGAGTTTAGATTTATACCGAAGTGAAACATGTACGGAAAGTAGTTCAAACAAGAAGACAATAGAGACTCTATAAATGTGTACTACAACAGAACGTCAGTAAAGAAAAATGCAGACACATCTTAATACATGAAGCAATGAACATGTTAGCAATAAAGGAATGTTAGTGGCGTAAAAATTGTATAGAGAGACAAAATCTGAATACAGCAAGGAAGTTCAAATGGAAATAGGTGACAGTAATTTTTCCGCGATGGGGAGGCTTGCATAGGATAGAACAATATGGAGAGCTGCATCACACCAGTTTTCAGACTAACGACGACAACAACCACAACAACAACAAAATTTACCTACTTCACTGCTAAAAGTCTGTATAACAATGCACAGTTTATGCTATTCGGGTTCTATCTGCCTTTCTGTCTTTGAAACTGATGGCTTATATGTATATTAAACGAACTGACTCTGAAATTATCCTTGTAGTTGCGATTTGTCTTATTATCTTAAAATTCAGTTCTATGCACCATGGTAGTGAAACGATCAGTAACCATTCTTTTTTTACTAATAAGTTTTCCTTCTTTTTGAACAACTCAATAATGATAAACTACAGCAAATCTCTTAACTAACAGAAATACATGCATCATAATTTTCAAAAGAGCAACTGAAAAATACTGTGTGGGATAATCTTTCTCATGGTATTACCGACTATAAGGTGCATATTTGACAGAAGAAATATCCTACGAGTCTTTCCTGTTACCCATCCACTGTTAGCTACGGGGTCGAAATTGTTATATCAGCTTTGTCAGCGTTAATGACATTAATTTGTATGCAGGATGCCATTCGTGGAGTCATTACTCAACCTGAGCAGATACTGTGTACCCAATCTGTCTTCGTCTAGTGTAGATATGTTCAAGTGCGAAGACATTTTCAGAATGTTTGCGTAACATGTAAATGAGGCAGGACCTGGGTACCAGCCCGGTATTCACCTAGTTGGATGTGGAAAACCGCCTGAAAACCACATCCAGGCTAGCCAGCTCACCAGCTCTCACAGTTAATCCGCGATTTAATCAGAGGCTGGCTCGCCTCCCCGTGTCCCGGAAGCTGATACTTTAGCACTGTTTGCTATCCGGGCGGGTAAAGACTTATTACTATCGTTAATTTTTACCAAATGCTTTTAATCACATTTCACTTGTTGACAATGGGATTAAGATGTTATCCTCTGGCTGCCTTTACTTTTATGCAACAGGAAAGCTACTTAGGCTTCACTTAAACTGACCATTGTGCACATAGATAATTTAACACAAGTCTTGCAACACATTATTCCTAGGATGGAACTAAACTGTGCGAAAGGTCCTGGAGCACCTCTATGAGAGTCGAACACAAAAGAATTTCAGCAGCCAGCGAACAACACCTGAACCACATGTTACGTCATCA
Source organism: Schistocerca gregaria (assembly GCF_023897955.1). Lineage (NCBI taxonomy): Eukaryota > Metazoa > Arthropoda > Insecta > Orthoptera > Acrididae > Schistocerca > Schistocerca gregaria. Next base: position 108,298,945 of record NC_064927.1, read on the forward strand.
GATTTTTCTTCTGTGTCGCTTTCATTGATTGCCAGGTTTTCCAGTGCTTGCCACCGCACAATACCTGAATCATGTCTTACCTCGTCCGACTCCTTACCTTTCTCTGCATCTTCTTCTTGCTCCTCCTCCTCTGGCAGCACCTCCAGGAGCCGGCGTTCTCTGGGCACAATGTCCTCTGCTCCCTCCTGTGGCGGCGGCTGCTCGAAACCCCCACCTGAGGAAGAATAAATGTGATAGATGAAGAACTGGCATTTGTATTGCTTATAATTCACACGTGATTTATCGCTTTTAACTGGTCTTCCAACATTCTGTGCTTCAGGCATCTAATTTCGCACACACCATAATGGACTGGTATCCAAACTAAATACGAGATACATACACGAGTCACCGTTTAAACTGATAAACTCTTATCGGTCTAGCTTTGTCCTCTACAATGCCACTTCACAGAGTCATTTGCACAACATCTTAAATGATTCTCTTTCCTGCCATAATGACATTGGCTTACTCTTTATATATCACTCTTACTTACGCTTTCTCGCAGAGGGCATTACATATACTATTTCTTTCTCAATACACAAGAACAAAATTTACACCAATATAAGGTAAATTCGTTTCTCTTTGACTTATAGATATATACGATATAGCTTGCCGGATTAATGCTGTCAGAGTGTTCATGTCCTTCTTCATCTCAGTAGTCTCACAGAATTGCATTATCACGTAAATGCCAATTTGCCCTTTTCCGGGAACATCGCTAAGAATAAGACTGTTTTGTAGTTGTCTGATGTCACTATGCAAATCAGTGACCTGATGACCATGTATCAACTGCTACCATTTCTGATCTAAGCATTTAAGTCACATTGAACAACGTACGTATTACATAATCCAAGAAATGACGGAATAGTTGTCTTAGTACTATGATGAGAAGGGAGACAGAGAAATAAAGTGTTGAGGAACACCAAAATTAGAAACAACACCTTCTCGGTGCGTATTTCCAAAACTGATTATTCTCCCTCCTTCACTATTCTCAAGCTAGTGTGTAGATAATATCCCTCCACAAATATTCCTCAATTACGTAATGGCATCAGTCGCTTCCACACCTCAAATATGCCTATGAAAAGATCACAGTTTAAGAATACTGTTTACAATGAAACAAAAAAATTCTAGAATCTTCACGATGCACAAAATCTCAGATAATGTAGTAAGGTTTTGAATCATTTAGTACCACTAGAATTCACTTTAGATTCAAAATTGTACTCCAGACGAGCTGTGGGTACTTACAGTAATATTCTGGCAAACCTGGCCAGTCGCCATCCCAGATATTCTCCTCTCCTTCCACAGGATACTTATCTCCACAGGAGCTCTGAATTAAGGTAAGAACTGCCTCCAGCTCATCCCTGGAGCAACTGTGTACCAGAGGTACACAGCGAGAGTCCTCCAGACCACCTCCTGTCTACAAAACAATAAAATAATATGTGAGATTCAATGAAATATGTAATCTGTAAGAAAATTTTAGTAAATCCGTAAAACGAAATACAGATATAGTGATATTCTCCTGAAGCACTATTTATAACGCGAATACACACAGAAAAGCAGAATATTATTCACACACATGCTGATGAAACAATTTTGAAGTCGATACTCACAGGTTCATGCTGATTACGTGCATAGTTCGGAGATAATAAATTTGGAATTGACAAGCCAGCAACGGCCATACCTGTGTACAGACCATTGTAACGTGAATAAAAAATTATAATTTTATCAATCACGTTTACCGGAACGGTAGCAAATGAAAAAAAAACACATTAATTGAAACAAATATAGTCGGAAACGTAAGAAAGAGAGATGCGAACGTGGATACACAGGTAACAGGTAGACCTAAAAGTGAGAGGGATACAAAATGGGTACGCATTTTGTGTGTCTACGTGAATACATTTATGTTAACTCGTATTTATCTACACGCCTTTACATGCATAAAGATGCAATTACTCACATAAGACTTCCCTATATGTGTTGCCAATTCATATCGAGTGCAGCGATTCTAGCACACACTAACGGTCTTTATGAGCGTTCACATCTATCTAAAAACAAAGTAACGTCAACGTATCAGAAATAATAGAAAATTCGTAATTCCCATTAAATTGTTATCAGCGTTACTTCGTTTCATGAAACGCTAATTCAAAGTCTCTTTACATGCCACAAACTGCCGTAAATGCAGTACAACAAGAATCCCATGCAGTAATTTCGAAGAAATAAAAAAATAAATAAAGGTGACGAATGGCTTTGTGTCGTTGGAATAAGTGTAATATCGCTGGACGGTAAGCGAGAAACTTTCGCCGCATCGTACCTCGATCTGCTAAATGCTGGGCAACTGCTTAAGTGATTCGTTACAATATCAAATGTCGCACTCACATAACACGAAGTACAGGATATATGTAGCTTTCACACACATAAGTCTGAGCCGAAAGGGAAATTAGGCTTACCATCGTTCGCAATCCAAGAGCACTCGGCTCGCAAGGCATCACGTCGGCAATCTTGAGCCAACTGACAGGGATCGTTTCCCCGGAAATGAATTTACCGATCTTCAACTGTCTTCATTTGTTGCGTTGCGCCATAACGTAACGTGGGTGCTATGTGCATCCGATTTAGCGAGAAGGCACGTCACGCGGGAACTGGTTTCGCATCTGCTACAACAATGTTCTGATGTGTTTCGCAGAGCTCTACTTTTAATTTAATGTGTGATTGAGCAACATTACTTTGATATTGTATTACAAGAAATGTGTGTAGCGAATATAGTGATTCACGATACCAATGGAACAGCACTGTCCGCCGAATGGTGTGGTACCGAAATGTAACTTATTGATTTCATTATTCGTAATAAGTAAATCACATAATTTCTAAAATCGTTTTGACACAACTTGCCTCTTATATGTGAAAACGTAACGATGGTGGTGCTGTAAATATCGACCAGTTGGTAATTTCCATGATGTTGGCCTATCGAAGCCGCGGACTGCGATTCTAAATCGATCACGTGACGGGGGCGGGCGTTATGCTGAATTATTTTCGAGATGCTAGGAAAACCAAAACGATTGTTCCAATTTTTATCGGAAATGTTACACTCTACCTACATTTTTGCGTGACACTGACAGAGTTTACCCATGTTACGTCAAAAATGGAATGCTTCCCGTAGCTTACACGTCAAATGGACTTTCTCATGACGACAACGCCGACGACGAATGAAGTGAGTCGTTTATTTGTAATTACAACTATTTTAGCAACTCTCTTCTTTTGTCGTTTCTGTAGTGACTACTATAAACATGCTCATAACGCCCGCCACCACAGTCCCGCAATTGACTTAGAATCGCAGGTTCGATATCTGTGTTTGGTACCCGGGGCTTCGATAGGAAAACATTCTTGGAAATTACCGACTCGTCAATAGAGCAGTCCAACTGTAGCTTCCTAACTACAATGTCTTTGTCGATAGGCCTGCATCGATAACAGAGGCCACTGGAGTGAACATCATGTCACAGTGGAGACAACATATTCGTCTGTATTCCGTCTTATATTCCACATTCTTCAATGCCTAAAGACTTAGCGCATATGTAGTGCGTGAGTTCTGTCGGGACTCCAGGCTACACTAGCCTTGTTACTCCTACGGAGAGAAATATACAAACAGTTTTACGCTATGTTAGCCTTTAGCTCCTAGACGCTACGTAAAATAGGAACAATATTAAACTACTTGTAAAATGCGTTCTTCAACTCAGCACCGGTACAATGACGTATTACCGGCTAGCTTCAACTGAACGTATAAAGAAAAGTGATAAGGATTATTTGTGAAATCTACGTAAATAATTCCAAGTTTCTCTTACTTCAGATGGTAATAGTCAGGTCAAATATGGAGAGCCTCCATTTATGCGCACAAATGTTTTGATTGTTACTTACAGACACGCACGTTGCAGTTGACAGCGTTGAAGATCACTGGTCTGGAAAACAACGTCCAGCACTGAGGTAGTAGTTATCAACCGCTAACGCAAATTTTTCACCGAACTTAATAGCAGGCAATGACACACTTGAGCATTCTGTGAAACGTATGTAGAACGGGACACATGTGAGTGTTTGTGGTGAAACAACTAGATTTCACCTCAACCAAACTGAGAATTACATAAAAAATACTTCTTCCGGGGATGGAGGAGGGATGGGGGAGTGTGCATGCAGTGCTTGTCTCAAGAGGACAGTGTATTCTAATACGTTTGGAATGTCAGTTAAGGAAAAGATGTATCGTTAGTTGACGGTATCGTTGAATTTGGAATATATTGAAAGGAACATTTGCAGCAAGGCCCATGTTCCAAGTAACAGTGGACAGACTGGCAGTAATGGAAGACGACACCTGATATATTCGGAGATTCTTGTGGTTGAGTTCAAAATGAATCCTGGAGTAAAACTTTTTTACGATGTAAGTCATGCCCATGAGCCGAAGCGAGCCCGGAGTTGTCAAGTAAAGCGCAAGGAAAGCAGAACTGCGGCGAGCTTGAGACAATTACTAGGGAACAATTCTTTAATTCGATTATCTTTCGACGCCGTCTTTATCATGGCGTTGAAAATTTGATGGAATAATCTTTTAGATGATTGAACTTATAAAACGCGGTACCAGTTGGTTGATTCAGTAATTGTAGCAATGTCACTGTGTTGTGATTACACCAATGTAGTTAGTGTTCGTCATTACCCCAACGTCATTATTACCTTTGATACGACAGTTAATCATTTCCGTATTACAACCGAGTGTAGCTGGATTGATTACGTAACAGAATTGATATCATCAAACGAATCCACTACATTATTTTGTAATGGTAATTTAAATTTAATTTTCACACACATAGTAGTCTCAGCAATTAAGGCAGCAGCAACAGCACATTTTATAACTTTTGTGCTTTCTGTTCTGTGATCCCTATTGTCACAGGACATCTCTAATAGACTAACTGATTGAAGCTATCACGGTATGATTTTCGGAATAAGCCTAATGGTGAGACAGACAAGGCCACGTGATTAATGTCTCTCCTACCGTTAGCTACGAATTGTAGCAATAGTGTGTATCATAAGATCCAGCATCTTGTCAATCTAGCTGAGAATGCCTAAGTAACCGACGTCTGACATTTGGTGTCACACACTCGGATAACAGTACCATGTTCTTCCCCAGGTGTAACTTGCGCATGTGACGCCCGGTTTCACTGTGCGCAGACCATTTCATTGTCGGCATATGTGTGGATGGAGAACAGCAGCGCGTGTATCGTTTGACATTTATAACTGGATGAGGCGGTCGGAGTGGCCACCGGGACATGTACGAGTAGAATGGAAATCTGACCAACAGGGAATCGCTCACTGCACTCAGGACCTCCGTCGCAGCACGTGTTGCATCAAGAACATGCTCGCAGTGGATTATGATACACGGACAGATGTTAAGTGTTCGATCAAAGCTCAGGCTGCGAATTAGTTAATGTATTTTCCATTCGACGTATATGGCGGCATATCTCGGTGCGTGGAACTATGACTGAGCTGCTGTACACTGGTGGCGTCCTCGACGCTTAGTTACATCCTTGTGCCGGTCCAGTGGTGGTGTGTATCCTCGTACATTAAAGTGTTCGAATACCTGCTATTTGTCTTACGGATCAACATCTGCAATAGTGTCCAAGTCATCATCTGGTTGTCTCCGTCTACATCACAAAGGACATAGTGAGTTTTTCTCATGAGGTGATCTGATGCTCAGAGTACCATTTATGTACGGGTTATAAATCTGCGACGCAGTTATCGCCTATGAAATTGTAATTAAACTTCAATGAGCTGGAAGTTTTCGATGAGGTGGTTGACCTTCCAGACTTGAGTCTCATAAAAGATTTTCATGACGTGATCCATGGTATTTTAGTAACGCACATTTCCTGAGATATCCTACGAAAATTTTCTTTCTTCTTTTCTGAAGGAATAAAACGGACATGAACGCTTTTTGTGAAATGAGTAGGCTATCTAAACGAAGAAAGTTTACTATCTCTTAGTATTATTAGTATAGATTTGTGGACGTAAGGTATTAATGTGAAACTACCATAAACCTAAACCCTGATCACTGAGTAATGGTGATATGCTTGTAGAAATTAATAGGAACGGCACGAAAATTTACTAGCGGGCATATTCTACAGGTGTAGAAGACGTACATAAAATGCACAAGAAACATGCATCTGGGGCGCTAGAGCTAATGCTACCAGGTGACATGAATTGAGAGATAAATGTTGAATGTCTGATAATGATTTTAAGTAACTGTTCGTAATCATCGTATCATATGTGAGTCTTCAACGTCCCTTCTTCCGTTATCTAGCACCTCAATTGGAGATAACGAATTATCGTAGCTGTTACTGTGTAATAAGTAATTGCGCAGTGAAGTTAAGTTGTGTTTCACGAAGTAATTCGCACATATGACGGACTTTAGCGACTGGGTGTTGGGGATATAGTCTCAAAGCAGTAATGCACTCAAATTCAGAGGATGGGGTTTTCAAGAAGTCTTCCGAGAGGTTAGGTGAGTGTGGTGGAATTATTCTCTGAAAATAATGGAAATTATTTCTATGTACCTTCATACGAACAGTATAATGCAAGTTGTACTTACACAAAGAAAGAAAAGCACTTTAAAAGCACTCTTAGTGAGATGCTGAACATTTCATCATGCTAACATACATTTTTTGAATTTGTCCGTACAGTTTGGTGCATCTGTCGGCATTGAAGATATGTGAGAATAGCCTATAGCAAATTTTGGAAAAAAAATGAGGTGTGCGCATTAAGTTAACAGTACATTTACTACTATAAAATCAACAATATACTTCTCGCGATAGTAGGAAGTACTCTTTACTACAGAAAATTATAACACAATCTAAAGTAATATTTTCGGCAACGGACTTCCATATGTCTACAAAGCAAAATCCATTTAACACGTTGACGTGCTTCTCGCATGTAAATTAGAGTGATGAAATTATTATCTTCGTTTCAGCGTGATGCGAGTCGTTTATATTCCATTACGTAAGTGTATGTGTATGAGAAAGATGTACCTAGAGCCATTTGCTTCATTATACTTATGTTTATGCGATTATTTTACGACCAAACATTTTTCTCCATTATTACCTAATGCTTGGAGGTTAAATTATGTTACTTTGAAAAGTACTAAAATAACTTTCATTTCTTTTAGGTATATGTGATTTTAGGATAATGCATGCTTACAGAATCAACCTGCATATTTTACATGTTATGGCCTACGTAGAGGATAGACAGGAGGGCTGATCTAAGCAAAATGCACACATCATCAATTCTCAGTGTAATCACTGCTATTATCAACTGAGAGATTTGCTTGATGCAAGTGGTCACATGGACCTCATCCTCATATACAATAACGAAATTAACTCATCTTAGGATTCCGGTGCAAAAGTGTTCCAGGATAATGTCTTGAGGTAATTCAAGACCATATGCAAACGTTCGGCGTTGACGATGATGATGATACGTTTCTGAACAACCTTAACGGTGTTTCTGCGATAGCCAAACGTTCCGCAGAATTGTGTATTACTTCTTGCCTTATGATGCCGCCATCGTTCAACGATGATAATGCAACTCTCATGAGAAGTAAGTGATTTAATCTTTATGAGAGCATTCTAAGAAGGAAACCGGTGTGTATTAAAACTAAATGTGGTTTGCCTAATAAAGTCACCAGTGTCAGTGGTTCCCCTGATAGCTAGCACCATTCTCACCTCCACTTCGAATCTATCCAGCGACCATGGTGCCTTCGCCTACATAGATTTTCTTTGTGTTTACAACCGAGTTCCATTCAAGCAAATGTCTCGTGAACATGGTGCTCTCTATGCTCAAACACAAGTAGCTGTAGCTAACCATGCCTTCTTTTGTTCTAATGGATATGTTTTTCAATAAGGCATGGATGTTAAAACTTTGTTGTACGCCAATGGTTTCCCCACAATTCATCCAAGTGAGACACGCTCTGACGACGATAGGTTGTGGTATCGGAGGTGTCACGTCCGCTTCGTACGCAATTGCTCCACATCTCAAAACGTCTTAAACTGTCCAAACGAAAGTGGATAGAAAAATTTCTCTGTCTCGTTTGTGTTGCTGCAAAGGTGTACTATGTAAGATGTCAGGTCTCGCTAATACTTTAAATAAGGTGACTTCACTTTTTGCAAAATGCTGTGAATATTTTAAATACTGAACAGACATTTCGTATTACTAACCGGGAAGTATTTGTGCAGGTGACGTATAATAGTATCAGACCATCACACATTCCTGCCCAACACTCAACCTGCCGCCCCCCCCCCCCTCCCCTTCATCACCCTCCATCCATCAACGTTCATTCCCTATAATCTGAATATACTTCTCTGTTTTACGTAAATGGATTTAGAAAAACAGCTTACCACTGCTAGAGAACTGTAAGAAACCAATCAATCACTGGAGTGTTCCATGTGTCCCAAAACATTTAGAAAGGCTGCAGGCTGTTCTCGGACACGTTCACTTCTCTCCCGACATTATTTCACTCCAGCATTTATCTAAATAAAAAATTTGGGGTCTCACAAATAGAGAACAACTAATAAACATGAAGATGAGGCATCTCGCAGCTGATATGACTGGAAAACTTGCAACTCATTCAGAAATCGGAAAATGGTAAAGCAACGGACTTGATGACATGGAAGCCAATATCCATTGCATGCATAAGTTTTTCGACTCTGCTTTGCACCTAGATGACACACTTACCGCTAAAACGTGTCACTGATGTCCTCTTCGACATTACCTCACAACATGATGCTCAAACGGCGACAGTATAGACTTGTAGTAGGTGTTGGAACGTGTGGAGAATATCCTGGTGCCGCTTATATGCGGCGTCAAAGTGCCGCAGTCTTTGACAGTGCTACGTACTGATAGTTTTCAGCTGCAGTTTCGGTTTGAAATAATTAATTGTTGTATAATATTCTCCTCAATTACTCGTTTATGAGAACCCTTCTGTCCCTTACTGCCATTTTTTTCAGTTCAGTTAACATGGTGGAAGCTTTGCTTGTTCTTTGTACCCAGTATCCGCATTTAACTTAGCTATTAATTTAATCGTCAGAACAAAAGCAGGACATCAAGTCAGAATACTTGATACAGGAAACTGATAACATTGCTGCGTATTGCATTCAAATACATACAGTTTCAGGTCACCCACTTCCTCCTGATTGGACTTTTCAGAAGGCAGCAAGGAGATGAAAACTTTACATCAAGGCAAATATCATCTTCATATACTCTCTTCATCACAAAAAATGAAACTTCAAATTCCAATCATTAGAGAACCATTTTACCCATGCAACAGGTGGCTACGAAGTGGCTTGAGGTTTTATATGCTGTTTTGGTCATTTCCATTGTATATAGTTTTCTTCCCATGTGGTCTACATAAAAAGAATTGAATTACATTACATGCATTGACCGTTAGACTCACAGTTGAAATTCTACATAGTTTTCTACCCAAGTGATCTACATAAAAAGTGTTGAGTTATATTACATACATCGCATAATCTCACAGTAAGGAAGAAATTGCAAATGGAGGAAGGTTGCAGCTCACCTTACACAAAAGCACTGGCGGGTGGAGGGGGTAGGAAGGAGGGGAAGACAGCCGTTCAGAAAGAACTCTCTGCACACTGGTCTGTTTCACTTTGATTGCTTCCTTCTTTCTCCATCCTCTTTTTCACAACAGTGATTATAATAAGATGGGGTAGTACTAACATTATGTCTTCCTTATTTCATTCACGTAACAGAATCAGACGTTGTGGACTGACAGTAACACGAGATGTCAGTACTGTATAACATTTTTCAGTCCACAATAGAAAGAAGAGAGAGTACAGAACGTAATCAGACATTAATGTATAAATGTGAATGTACATGACATTATTTAAACGAATATTTCAGAAAGCATTTCATGAAAAAGTGTGTTATATTTTCTAGTTGTGGTGCGACTAGACAACTGCTAATTATCTAGTTATCTCAAGCCTATTAAGGACATTCAGAATGACCAAGACTTCTTATTTTATGTAGCAAAGTATCTACCAGTAAAATGAAGGAAACAAAAGCAGCTAAGTGAAACAGAATGTGATACTTCCATTTGTTATTAGTTAACAATACACATCACTACCTGTACAATTAAGGTTTAAATTAAAGAGCACAAATAAAAAGCACATACAGATTAGCTGGATGCAGAAACAGACAGTAGCATTCATTATATATGTCAGTTAACAGGTTGTTATAATACCCAAAAGCAGGCTCGTAACATGAAACCAAAGACTGCAGAAAAAATATCACGGAAAAACACTTAATCCCCAAAAGTAACGTATTATCTAAAGAAATGTTTTATGGGGGCTGAAATTCACATGTTGTCCTCAAAACTAAGCGAATTATGTAAAGAAATATTTTACGAGTGTTGAAATTTACATGTTACACAGTTTCTCAAAGTCACAGATTGTACTAACACAGGCCACTTGATGCTATATGACTACATGCTAGCAATTGTTCCTGTCTACCGCCTAGCATTAGACAACGGATTTTTGTAAAGAACGTTGGTGTGCATTGAACGATGGAAGTAGTAAAAGTAAATGTTTCTCTCCTGGCCAGAAAACTGAATAAAAAGCATTGAGAAACATTTAGGTAGTGGAGAAGCCTCTCGTGGACGAAGAAAATGTAAACACCGTAGTTACAAAGCGCTGTACAAAATACTATTACATGTTTACATTAACGATAGTGAAGAATGTACCACATAAGTCAATACAAGTGTGTTCACAGAAGACAGCCACATTTTAATTTCTGCTAAATCGCAAGATTCATACAATGTTAGTACCTTTGATAGTATAAACATTGGTCACAACGAGCAAAGCTACATAGAGGAGTTGAAATACATGAACTTCTGGATAACAATTAAAGATAACCTTTAAATCTCAACATAAATTAGACATTCCTAAACGGTGTCCCAAATATAAAATTTTTTGCTGTGTATCTCGATACATTTCTTCAGTGTAGAAAGTATAAAGCTACAAGCACAGAAAAAAAATTGTGCAGCATAATACATCTATAATTCACATTAATGCTAAACATTTTGAGACAGTGCATGAATAGCAAAAGTTTTACTGACCATAATCTGGCCAAATACAAAACATATTTTCAGACAGAATCTCTGTCTTCTTCATACTGCGTTTTCTGCAGCTGCCTCGGCTGAGGTGTTGCTGCACTCATTTTCTCCGTTGGTATTCTCATGGCGCAGTTAAGGTATCCTTCTGTTAGCTTTTGTAGCTACTTGAGAAACATTGTTGGTATGATATTGGACTTCAGTTTCATCTTGCCATCACTTTCTCCACCTGGTCATCAGTGACATCTTTCCACAACACAGAAGAGAAAGAAAGCATTTGTATCATGATATCAAAAATACATGTAGTTATCACTACACTGAAGAGAGGAGGAAAGAGCAAGAAAATATCTGAAAAGTCAGTAAAGAAAACTCATGAAAGCCATGTCAAATCATATGGTATCACTAACTGCATGTCACTCAATGAGGTGTTTGCAGCTCAGAAAAGTCTGTCCACATTTGATATATCGCCATATTTTTATTCTACTTTTATAAGAATTATGTGTGCTATAATATATTGCTCACAATCAATATACATGCCAAATGTCAGATCTCACAGTAACATATATAACGCAATTCGTGTTATAATCTGCTGGAAAACAAAGATCACTTACTTCCCATACATACGAATACCACGTCCGTTTCGTAAGGCTGCTCAGTCACTTATATCACCTCTGTTCACTGGAATTCTCCACTGCTTCCTTCTTTCATTATTCCGCAAATATACTAGCGTACAAACTCCACTTTCTCCAAAGTAGAAGATGAGAAAGCAGCAGAAAATGGTGGCAGAATTAACAACAAATCGTCAAACCCGTATGGCACAACTGAATATTGCTGTTGCTTCAAAACAGTACCGAGTTCACCAAAAAATTCATTCTTGTTTGTACTCGTGTTGAAGCTCACAGATGTAACACCTCTGCCAAAAGGTGTCTGAATTAGGTTCAAACATATACACAGAGGATAATAACGTTTGTAACTCTGATTGTTTCCGTTGGCCTCCAACACCATAATCAAATCTCGGAAAGCGATATGACGAGAGAGAGAGAGAGACACAGAGAGAGATACCGGTGGCAGAAAATGGCGTCGCAGCTGATCAGCCAGTCACGCTCGATTTCGCCTAAGGCCACTCTTTCCCTGCATACAGGCTCTCTAATCATGCTGCTGAAATTCAGATGTCTCACATAATTACGTTATACGCACTTCTCTTTCAGTAGTTCTTATGAGGTTGTGGGGTTCTGTTATTCATACCATTACAGCGATGTGCTCCAGCGATCCTCTCAACAGTAACTGTCATCTACGTATTCACATTTATCTCCATGGGCATATTTCTTCAACAGCTTCAGTATTAACAAACGGAAAGGCAGCGCTCGTTCGGATAACAGCTCACACCAACACTGCACACTGGGCAGAATGTTTCTGGCTGACCAGGAGAGTTCGCTACGCGAAGTGAGTGCACCGGAATACAGGAGCTAGGTGATACAGTTGCCACGTCATTAACATATCAGTCGGAGCCCACAAATGTAACTGCCTCAGTGGATCGCAACTGTCCGAGCATTGTTGCATAGAGAGTGTGAATAGGAAGTTTATTTTGTTATGAGAACATAATTTATCGAAGGTTATCTATGAACAAGGATTCAGATGGTTACGATCTTCAACTGCGTTATGAGTAATGCTGTGGTTGTCATTTTATTACATCATCCATTAAAGGATGTATAGCATTTACTGCTAAATGTGTTGTTTATGGGAAAAAATTGATTGGAATCTCTTTGCAAAACATAAAGCTTGACTTATTTACACACGTTGAGTACGATCTTAAGCCCTTAATTTATTGGTACTTTCCTGCTATCTGTACAGTTTTTGTGGAAGATACATAGTCTTTTGTCAACGAGGATATTCTTAAACCACGCGTGCATTAAGAGAGGCTGTAAAGAGATAGAAACCCCGAATATTAAAACTCAGTTCATATCATTTAACTACTGACTCACATAGGATAACAAGCGGATTATTGACAGAGATCAGGTCATCAGCTGCCTGCAGGGACATTTGAAAAATACACCCAGTGAAATTTGTACGCAATATGTCTCTAAACTACTTGCTCACTATTTCACAGCCTACCTGCTACAAGAGGGCTGCTGCATCCCCAACTTTCGTCCTCAGTGGTGTGCTTTGTGGCCATGTTCGAGACGAGTCGACGTCTCAATGCAAGTGAACAACAGCGTAAACAATTCCTAACGCTGGAAGAAGTAATAGAGGTCCCCACTGGTTGACGCAATAAGTGTGTGAATTCATAAGGGAAGGAACTGCTTAGATATTCGGTCCCTAGACATATACACTACTTAAACTGACTTTAACCTGTGCTAAGAACAACACACACGCCCATGCCCCAGGGAAGTCTCGATATTCCGGTGGGAGGGGCCTCAAACCAAACGGCGACTCCATACAGCTAACCCCATATAATATTCCCTCATACATGCGCATATGACACTGGCCCTACTGGTTTAAACATTTTGTCTTACTGTTCCTTCTTGTATGACGAGTGTCTACATCTACATCTATATGACTGCACTGCACTTCACACTTAAGTGCCCAGCAGAGGGTTCATCAAACCACTTTCATACTGTTTCTCTGTCGTTCTGATGTCGAACAGTGTAGGGGAGAGAAAAACACCAAACACTTTCTGTGTGAGTTCTGATTTCCCTTATGCTATTACAATGATCATTACTCATTATTTCGGTTAATTCCAGCTAACCGCTTACATAACTGGAGGACAAAGTTGGAGATCGAAAGTTTGTGGAAAGTCTCACCGCAACGAGGGGCGCTTTTGTTTCAGTGATTGCCAGTCCTGCTCGTGTATCATATCAATGACACTCTGTCCCCTGTCTCACCACGACACAAAACGAGCTGCCACAATTTGAACTTTGTTGACGTCCTCTCTCAATCATATCTGATAAGAATCCCATAATGCACAGCAAGATTCTAGCAGAGGATGGACAGGCGTAATGTAGAGAGCCTCTTCAACAGATTTGTTGCAGCGTCCAAGTGTTTGCCAATTAACTGTAGTCTTACATTTGCCAGTCCCACAATGTCATCTATGTGATTGTTTCAATCAAGTTGCTCGTACCTTTTGTCCAGAGATTATTTGTGAAATTGGCAATATTTAGATTTGTGTGACTCATCGTGTAACTGAAATTTAACAGATTCGCTTTAGTATTCATGTGGACGATCTCTCACTTTTCGTTTCATAGGGTCATTTCTTACTTTTCACACTGTATGGATACTTTGCGTGAATTGCTTCGCAATTGGTTTTGGTATTCTGATAACTTTACTAAACAGAAAACAAGCTAAGATGACTGCTGAGATTGTCTCCTAAAAACTGAATCTGTGCTGAGCTGCTATTGTGGAAGAATCTCACAATATGAAATACAAATCAGTCTCAATTGGCACAATATGACATTGCTCAATTCTGTTACAGAGGGTAGTGTACTGGGAGCTCTATACGTTAGATTCGTGTTATGAATGTATGCTCCGTTTTAAAAAAAGTGAAGTATTTCTCACAAAACGTTATGCTATCAACGAAGAGGAAGACTCTGATTCCATTACACTATCTTATATCTTGACTAGTAAAAATAGGAATACGATAAAAGAGAAAACAATGTGCTCAGGGGGCTATTTTCAGACAATAATTCGATACGGATGAAATGCAGGTGTTGTGATTCTGAATGTCATTTTATAGTCTGCGTATACTAGTCATCGTTGTGACTTTCCTCCTGTACGTTAGTGCGTGATCTTTTCCGTTGTGACAGCTCTCCACCCAGTCAGAGATGGGCAGAGGACTACACAACCTTCTAACTAATGGAGTAATGCTTCTGGAACGTGATGCCATTCCGAGAGCATTACCTGGATTCTGTGACTTGACGGCGTACATCTCTTACTCGACGAAATCATTTGGACTCAAATGCTACATATCGAAGTTTGGAAGTTTTGTGAGCATACAACAGGTAAGTGACAATCCGACGAAAGGGAGTTGAGAGGTTAGCTCTGTACCGCTTATTCTAAATGTTGTGAGCAAGTATATAAGAGCCGCTAACACTCGTCTCACGATGTGACTTCAGTGAGAAAATTAGGGGCTGATACGAAGATTTTGGTTGAGAGACAATCAGCACCAGATGTTCCGTCTTTCCGTTTCTCGATAAATAAGGAACAACATTTTCTGTGACTATCGTGTGCCTATAAATGGATGGACTTATATATTGATAGGTAGATAAAATTTAAAACTACAGATATATGCATACTTGCGAGTCATCTACGGTGCATGGCGGAAGGTACCCTGTACCGTTGTTAAGTCATTTCCTTCCCTGTTCTACCTGCAGATAGATCGAAGGGGAAGAAATGACTTCATATACGCCTCCGTATGAATGCAAATTTCTCGTATCCCATATTTGTGGTCCTAATGCGAAAACAACGTTGGCAGCAGTCGAATACTTCTACACTCAGCCTCAAATGTCGGTACTCCAAATTTTATAGATAGTTTTTTCGCCTTACTTCCAGGATTCCCATTTGATTTCACAAAGCATACACACACTTATTTGGCAGGAACCAATAGTAACACTTCAAGAGGGCTGTATTCTGAGAGAAACCTCAGTCTGCAGGCACATCCACCTTTGGGGCGTTGTGGTCGTCAGACAGTTATTTTGATATTGTTCACTTGGTCAGTTCTACAGGGATATTTCGAAAACACACTTCACAACGTTTTGGTTTGCAGATGGGAGGAGGTGAACCATATTGTTCAGCATTTTGGCATTTCTCCCAGGGACATTTTAGCGCTCAGTTGTTGTGTAAAGAATGGCACAACTTTTGCGAGTCTGAAATCATTAATAGGCGCCCATCAGAGCGGTACCGTCCCGTTGTGTGAGCAGAGGTTTGTGACACGGTGGCGGCAGTGGCAGGTATTCACATAGGACCCGGCGCCAGCGACAGGGATGTGGCGGAGGTGTCATGGCGGTGAAGCAGAAGTGAAGTACCCTCCTGGCCCTAAAGATCCCTAGGACCCAGCAGCATTAGTTTGGGAGCAATACACCGGAAATCTAAGTGACTTGCTTCCATTAGGATAACAAGGTAACCAAGGGACAGAACGTAACTAGCAATGCATATCTTCGGCTGTTTGACGACGGATACCGCCCATAGTGACGACCTAGCTTTGGGAAGCCGGCAGTGACGACATACAAGCGTCTGCAACGGTTACCTGGCGAGCGTAATCTGACTTCAGAGAAAAAATCTCTCACCAAGTATGGGGACTCTCATGATCAATTTCATTAATAATTCAGACAATTAGATATCAAGGACATGACTAAAGTTGGGTAGAATCGAGGGTGAGACTACCACAGATGTGATTCGCGAGATGGAGTGGTAATGAGGCATTTGCTCGCTGCTGCGAAATCTGTTAACGTAAACTCTCACCTGTGGCCATCGCAATGAAATGAACTATATTACCAGATTTATAACGTGCCATTTGGTATGAACCTGATATTTACATCTCTTCTGTGATGCTTTTTTGCTACCTTACGAGACCTCATAGATAATGAGGCATTTAAATACATTAAGTGTGTTCGGAAGTGAGGAGACACCCTGTGAAAGAGGTACAGAATGGTGTTAGCGCCATGTCATGGGCGAAAATAAGTTAAATTGCAGGACATAGCAAATATTAAGCTGATAGAAAAAAAAATTCTTTTTTACCTGATGAGAGTAACGTTACAGGTGGTACAGCCTGTAATGCACTGTTGTACCAGAAGTAACGATACTTTATCCGTGTGAAAACGCGAGTATCGTCTGATTTTCCTAGTTTTGAAAATAAAGTATATAACAGGGAGGAATCTACATGTTGTCTGAGATGTTTGAGGCGTATGAACAACAACATCCCAGTCTTGGATTGGCTATAGTGGATTTTGTAAACTGAGGGGAGGGTTGGGTTTGTGGGAAGGGAGCTATATCTGAAGTAATTAAGATTATACCTCTGAATCCACGCCATGCCTGTTCGTCTTGTAGTGTGCAAGCAGTTAGGAAGGCCAGTTCATATTAAGTGGCTGACTGGAAGCTGGGAGGTTTGGGTAGGGAAGTGGAGTTCTGGGTGATATCCCAGGAGGAGGCTCAATACTGAACTGGAAAGGGGCTAACACATAATATGACCATTTCTCAAAGTGTAGGGGCAATAGGAGCGGAAGTGTTATAGAGGGGAATGGAGGGCTTCTCAGATGGATGAATTATCTCCAAAGGATAATAAATCACCCCTGGACGTCATAAACCTTTTAGCAGAATAATAGGTGAACAGGAGAGATGTGGTATAATTGATTACTTTAATTTACATATCAATTTGATATCAAAAGTGAACCAGGAATTGGCTTTATCCCTACTCCTGTGTTACCTTTAGTTGTGTGAAAATGTTTTCAGAATAGTGAAAGAGCCTGTAATATGTCATCGCCAAAATGTAATGACACAAAAGAATGAGATTCTTCGTGGTTGCCTACGTACAGATGCAAAATGGTCGTTGTGTGGTTGCCATCACTGCAGGAGCAGCTAAGCAGTTCATCATCACGCCTTGTTACATTGCACTCAGTTAACCAATACATATAGGTCAATTGTTTATCAGTATCTCAACTGTTATTTATCAGTCTTAATGTACAGTTACCACTGTGTGGAAAACCAACCCAAGACTGGACTGAGCAGTTCTGAGTGGAAGTTTAAGGATCAAGAGTAAGGTAAGCCTTACTGCTGTCACCAGTAAGTACTGTGAGTGAAAGGAACATGTCTGTTTTGAGTCAAAACACACAGCACCTATCATCGAAATTTTCACTGCTGTGGATATGTTCTCGGTGCAATGTCGATAGAAGTGGTTAGAAATCACACGAAATGTAATTCCTTTGTAACAAACCGCTGCAGACCTCGTATCATTGTAACAAATTATTTGGCACACATTTAAACTTTTGCCACTCAGACTTTGATTCACCCTGACTTTTTGTTAGAAAGACAACACGTCTTATGCACCTTCATGTATCATATGCTGATCCACAGATAATCATATTTTATTTTAAACAACACATTGTCGAGTAGACGAGATGAGATCTTCAAAACTCGTGTTTGTAATTTTGACATTACAGTTATTATTGAAGCATCTCCACTGAGCACACACCAAATAAGGGCTGGTTGTGGCAGGTGCTCGTCTGTTCTACCTGCTCGACTAGTTGTGGAATTGAGGTGCGGAGATCAGTGGAGAATTCCTCGACTTCTCTGACCGCAATTTACACTGAGAGCAGTTTTCACTGGGTGCAGTTTACAGGACACGCTCTACAGGCATTGAAATTAATCATTGATGAAGACTGACTTTTGTACTGGACCAAGTCAGATTCACTACCTGTGCAAGTAGAGACCCCATCCAGAATCCTGCTGCTTGTCAGATTCGAGAAATCCCACAGGGATTTCGAAGATATTGTGCATCCATATCGAAAAGTAACAAGAGCTGTCTGTGCTTCGACTTGTATATATAGATAAATGGTGTCTGTTCTGTCACACACGTCCGACAGAAGAGACACCACTTATCTATATTTAGAGGAACTGACTATGAATGATGACTCTGATGACTGTAGGAATGTACTAAAAACACCACTGTATTCTTTCTACAGGACTCATCAATACGCAGTTAGATATATCGTGGCCATAGAGATATTTAAACATCCTTCTTGTTCACCTAATGCAAATTAAACAAGAAGAAGCCCTAATAAAAGACACCATGGGATGTACCTCTGTCATACATTTCACAGTGATTTGAGGGGTTTCTATATAGTTGGTTGGTTGGTTGGTTTAAAAGAGAGGGGATGGAAGGGACCAAACTGCCTGGTCATCGGTCCCTTGTTCCAAATAAAACAATACCTCACGCTTGAGAATCAGATATACGATATGTATAACACAGAACAGAAATAAAGGAAAAACCACAAGAATGGAGGAAAGGCAATAAATACTAAAAGGAACAAAAGTGGACAAGAGAACAACAGAGAGATACAAGAAACCGTCAGAAGAGAGTAAAACAACAAAGCAGATTACAGTGGCTGGTCGACCACGAAAATAATAAGGAAAAGCCAGCCACTCCGCAACACATTGAAACCTCCCCCATAAATGCACTAGGGTGGAGGACACAGATGGACAAAGGACATGTGCTAAATCTTGAATGATAAAACCCACCCTCACGGATAAAACGTAAAACCAAATCAGCTGATGAGGTGTTGTCTGCTAAAATCGATGATAACGAAACTAGTAACCGAAGATGAAGTCGCAGGGCAGTGAAAGGAGGACTAGCTGAAGAATACGGGCCACTGTCAACCAGGCGCCGTACCGACACTGAGGTGGGTCTTCACGGCGCAGCAGGTAGTCGTGGGTTGCCTAGGCATGGCCAATGCAGAACCAGCAGAGAAGGAGTTCAAGCGAGAGGCCCTCATCAACGACTTACACATGTTCGTTGTCCCCTTAATGGCTCGCAGTTGGTTTTAAGTACCGAGATTTTGGCATTCTGTCTTCCAAAGCTGAAAAACGTTGCGGCGAAATAACGAAAGCAGGTCAGTTGCAGGGATGCTGATCTCCAGAAGCGGTTTCCGTGTAACGTGTTTCGCCAGCCTGTCGGCAGGTTCATTTCCTGGGATTCCGACACGACTAGGGGTCCAGATGAACACCACTGAACGACTGGAACGTTTCAGGGTTTAGATGGACTCCTGGATGGATGCTACCAATGGGTGACGAGGGTAGCACTGGTTAATAGCTTTCAGGCTGCCCAAGTAGTCAGTACATAAAAGAAAAGACTCCCCAGGGCATAAATGGACATACTGAAGTGCTCGAGATCTTGCCACAAGCTCTGCAGTGAATACACTGCAGGCATTGGGTAAGGATTACTATTCAATATGGCCACTGTGAACGTAGGCGAAGCCAACGTGACCATCATCAATCGAGCTGTCTGTGTAAACCAGTTCAGAGCTCTGTAACATGTCAAGAATCGAGGGGAAGTGACAGCGAAGAGCTGCAGGGTTAACAGAGTCCTTAGGGCCACGTGAAAGGTCCAAACGAAGCTGTGGCCTAGGCGTACTCCATGGAGGCGTACGTGAATGGAGGGTAAAGGGAAGGACTCCTGTTCGAAGAGAAGGGACCACACACATACAGTAATCGTTAGCGCTGACCTGGGCTGCGGATGCAGGAGATGGACTGCCACGGGTGGGAAAAGGAGATGGTAATGTGGATGTTCAGGAGAACTATTAATGCATGCAGCATAACTGGCGTGCAGTTGTGCAAGTGTGACCTGCAGTGGAGGGACCCCGGCATCCACCAGTACATTTGCCACCAGACTCGTCCTAAAAGATCCTGTTACTAGTCGAGCAGCGTATTGGTGCACAGGGTCGAGTAAATGTAACGCTGAGGGCGCTGGTGAACCATAAACCAAACTCCCATAGACAGTTGAGAATTGTACAAGAGCTCTTTAGAGCCGCAGTATCGTAGGGCGATCTGCACCCCAAATGGTGCTGCTCGGGCAATGGAGGATATTGAGGTGCTGCCAGCACTTCCACTTAAGCTGACAAAGATGAGGAAGCCAAGTCAAGCGTTGTAAACCAGTCCTAAGAATCGATATGTCTCCCCTACAGTGAGTGGATCATCATGAAGGTATCGTTCTGGGCCCGGATGTACAGTATAACGCTAACAGAAGTGCATGACACACGTCTCTGCGGGTGAAAACTGGAAGCCGTGGGCTAGAGCCTGTGACTGCGCCTTGTGGATGGTTGCAGTACGAAATGCAGAAATCGCCTGCATACAGAGTTGGTGAGACTGAAGGCCCTACAGCTGCTGCTAGACCGTTAATGGCGACTAAAAGGAGATAGACACTCAATAAGGAGCCCTGCAGGACACCATTCTCCAGGATATGGGGAGAACTAAGGGATGCACCAACTTGGACATAGAAAGAACGAAGTGACAGGAAGTTTAGGATAAAAATCGGGAGCAGGCCCTGGGACACCCCACTCATACAATGTGGCAAAGATATGGTGTCGCCAGGTCGTGTCGTATAGATTACGTAAGCAAACAAAGACAGCAACCAGGTGCTAGCGTCTGGAAAAGGCTGTTCGGATGGCAGACTCGAGGGATGCCAGATTATCAATGTTAGAGCGACCCTGGCGGATGCCATCCGGACATGGGGCAGGAGACTATGTGACTCCAGGACCCAACTCAACTGTCGAAACACCATACATTCCAGCAGCTTTTATAGAACGTTGGTGAGGTTAGTTGGCCGGTAGCTATCCACGTCAAATGGGTTGTTACCGAGTTTGAGCACAGGCATGATGGTGCTCTCACGACATTGCGATCGAAAGACGCCATCGCACCACATCTTCTTGAAGACAACGAGGAGACGCCTCTTGTAGTCAGACGAGAGATGTTTAATCATCTTATTGTGGATATTATCCGGCACAGGAGCTGTGTCAGGGTAACAGCCAAAGGTGCTGAGAAGATTCCACTCAGTAAATGCGGCGTTATAGGGTTCACTGTGGTGTGTAGTGAACGAGAGAACCCTCTCTTCCATCAGTCGTTTGAGGACGCGAAAGGCTGGGGGATAATTCTCCAATGCAGAGGCGCAAGCGTAGTGCTGAGCAAACAGCTCGGCAACTCCGTTTGCGTTGGTAGACAACACGCCATTTATGTGCACACCCATTGATGTCTGAGACCCGAAAAGACGTTTATCTTGGACCGGAATTGGGAAGGTGACATCAGGCACCTCTCCCTACACTCCGGTTTCTGTCTTTGTATAAGCTGGCGAATGTGGGCATGGAGCCATTTAAAGGCTAAGAGGTGCTGTAGGGATGGGTGCTGCTTATGTCGCTGTAGACCTCGCCGACGCTGTTTAATGAACTCAGCGGCTTCCAGCGACCACCACGGGACTTTCTTTCCCTGGGGGCGCCCCAGAGAACGAGGGATCGTGTTCTCCGCTGCAGAAACGACCGTTGTGGTGACCAGGTCAATCACAACATCGATGGCACCATCTGGGGGAGATTCAGCGGTCACAGCAGAGGTGAAGGCTTCCCAGTCTGCCTTGTCTAAAGCCCATCTGGGTAGGCGTCCATGGGCATGACGCGAGAGGAGTGACAGGAAGATGGGGAAGTGATCACTACCTCACAGGTCGTCATGTGCTCTGCAGTGGATAGATGGCAGGAGTCCTGGGATGCAAATTAATAAATCAATGGCCGAGTAACTACCATGAGGCACACTGAAATGTGTGGCGCCCACAGCATTTAAGAGGCAGAGGTCGAGTTGGGACAGAGAATTTTCGACTCCTCTGCCTCGGCCAGTAAGCATGGTACCACCACACAAAGGGTTATGACCAATAAAATCTCCCATAAGTAGGAAAGGTTTAGGGCGGTGACCAATCAGAGTAGCCAGGACATTCAGGGGGGAACCAGCACCATCCGGAGGAAGATTTAAGTTGCAGGCAGTTATTTCCTTCATCGTCCTTATCATAACAGCAACAGCTTCAAGAGGAGTTTGAAGGTATACAGGTCCACCACAGACCGAGTTCAAGTCATATACGCAGACACCACCTGACACCATATTATATTCGTTCTGGTTCTTGTAATAGAGCCACAGAGAACAGGGGTTCACACTGCCAGAAACCAGGTTTCCTTGGAGACAATGCAGAAGGCAGGTGCAAAGCTTAACAACTGCCATAGCTCAGACAGGTGGTGGAAAAAACGGCCGCAATTCCAATGGAGGATGGCGTCATTGTTAGTCTGGGAAGGCATGAAGCGCCCAAGGAGGCAAGGTACTTCTCAGGGTCACCTTCTGCCACCCATTGAGTACCTATGCGATAGACATCCATTGTGTCTGAGTGTCAGGCGATATCTAGGTTCTCAGCAGATGCCCGTATATCCACCTCATCCTCAGATGCAGAACTTGTAGGGAGTGTGGTATTGATGCCACAGTAAGGTCTTGGTTCTTGGGTGCCTTCTTCTTTGTTGATTTCTCTCCCTGTTCCTTCATTGTTTGTGGCTGGCAAGACTTCATTGGGTCAGTCTGAGGGACTGAGAAGGAGCGTGAAGCCCTACAAACTGCTATCTGTGGTTGCTTCAGCCACATACAGGGTATCTGCTTTTCCACTGGTCGGAACCTGGTAAGGGAGTGACTCAAGCGACGCCCTTCCCGGCTAGAGGAGCTGAAGAAGACTTAAACTTCTCTACTTGAGAAGTGGGGACTGATGTCCCTGATGCTTTGGGGCGGGGGGAGGGGGGGTGCTGTTCCTAAAGTAGGTGGTGCAGGAGCTACATGGAGGGAAGCGCTTCCCACCATCAAGGGGCAGGTGGAGTCTGACAGCTATGAGAGCCAACTGTACGTGGCAAAACAGGAGATGGTGGGGGCGTAGGTTGAAATCATTAGCACAGGATGGAGCCTCTCATATTTTCACTTACTCTCAGTGTAGGTCAGGCTGTCCAAGGTCTTGTATTCCATTACCTTCCATTCTTTCTGTAGAATCCTGCAGTCCAGCGAGCAAGGGGAATAGTGCTGTCCGTGGTTGACACAGATTGGAGGCAGGGCACATGGAGTATTGGGCTGGGAAGGACGTCCACAATCTCGAGTGGCGGAGTGGCGGCGCTGGAAGTACAGTGGGAAGACATATGACAAATTTCCGGCATTTAAAACACCGAATTGGGGGAGGGATATATAGCTTGACATCACAGTCGTAGTCCATCACCTTAACCTCAATGAAGATGAAGGTACCATTGGCAACCTAATTAACCTCAGGCCTCGATGGATGTGCCAGAAAAAGTGAACGCTTCGTCGCTCTAAATTTGCTCACAGCTCGTCATCAGACTGTAAATCAAGGTCCGTATGGAAAATAACACCCTGGACCACATTTAAGCTCTTATGGGGCATGATGGAAACAGAAAATTCCTCCAGCTTGTCACTGACAAGTAATGTCCATGACTGGGCAGAGTGTGCTGTTTTTATTAATACTGACCCAGAGCACGTTTTGTACAAGCCCTCCAAAAAAACTAGTCTTCGTTAACATGAATGATTCCCTATCAGCTCTCGTACAGACAAGGTAGCAGCGCGAATAAGCTTCACTGCCATCCTTAGCCACGCGTTCCTCCCCTGGTGTGGCCAGGGAGGGAAACTATTTGGGGTCATACTTCTCCACATTGAATGGAGCTCTGGAATGCTTAGAGACTTCTGGTGGGTTGCCATCAGCATGAGATGACATACCACACTTCATTGTGTGTCATCCGCCCTCATGCCACAATCTCTGACCAAGGGCTCTCTCCTCGGGTGCCACCCAGCCTCAGCAAGGGCCACCTGGCAGGATGGTCATTCCAGGGAATCCTCATGACCCAGTTAGATAGGCATCTACTCCTTGGCTTACATGGAGAGTTAATGGCGCAAGACATCAGCAGAGCGATCCATGAGCTGTCAGGGGGCTACAGCCAACACGGTACATGGTGACCACACCACAACAGACTGGCTACTGTGTTGGATAAGAGATGCAAAGAAGTCCATGGTCATCATCGACACAGAAAGCGGCACTGTATAGGGCATGGTGGAAAACGCACCTCGCTCAAAAGAAGGAGAAGGAGCGAGACTGCAATGCAATGATGAGAAAGTGGGCTAAAGGTCTCAATGCACGATGGACACGATGCACCATGTAAGGTGCCCTTCCCCAATTAGCTCGCTCTTCAGAAAAAGTTTGGAGAATGGAGGTCAAACTGTACAGGGGACCAACACAGAAAATCTGAAACATGTGAGACTCTTTTTAGTCACCTCTTACGACAGCTGGAAATACCTCGGTCCTATTCAGACGCTCTGACCCGCAGGGGGCGTTTATAAATAGACATATTGTAGTGATTATACTATCACGTTATAAATTTTGTTTCGAACCTCTGAAAACATTAAATGCAATTTACATCCAACTAATAATTTAGAGAGAAAAGGAACAGTAACATAGTTTCCTGATATATTCAAGAACTGGATGTTGGAATCTAATTGTATCAGATGTTGATACCATCCCACCGGCCTCACACATTTGGCAACGGAATTGGAAGTTTCCATCATATGTCGACAGCCGTCATGTGGGACCTGGTGGACCCGATGCTGGACGCCTGCTGAACCACACCTCCATAACTCCTTACCATGAGGACACTCTGCCATTGTGATATGGGGTTCGTGGTGGCAGTCACTCACACCACTCACACGAACAGATTCTCCGATGTGACACCTTCATCACACTTGCTTCAGGGTGCCCTATCGTCGTTGACACTGAAATTGCTGGATTTTTTATCGTGATGCACTGTTTGTAATGAGTCTTCGTACAATTGGAGGTATAAAGGATGATTATAATTAAAATTTCTTCTTGGCAAATTACATACTTGACTTCGGATCAACGGGAGGTATTCTGTGGGTTTTGGTGGATACGTTTGGGAGTATCAAAATATATCGCATCACTGTTTATCGAAGGTATTGACTTTATATGCTTCACGATATTGCATCCCCGACGGAAGATAGATCTTAATATGTGACAAAGATTTCAAGAACATATGTCTACATATTTCGGAGAAAAAGGGTTTTGATCAGCCAGACAAACTGGCAGGAAGACAGCAGACAGACCACAAAGTCATGCTATAAGAGTTCCGTTTTTACTGACTTCAGTAGGGACACTAAAACAACAATGATAAATCGTTGCTCCCGTTCGTCCTTGTCATGAGTTTACTTGGAGGTTAGTGATGGTTTGAACTACGGTTTTGTGAGTCTCGATGACGACAAGGAGTTCTTAAATATATTGAAAATAATAAAAAGCTTCATTCTTACGGTGGTAGCATTGATATCCATATTACACAAGATACATTTTCCGGAAGTCGGAAACAGAATTTCGGAAAAAAGACTTAGCTGTCGTGTTTACATTTTAAGGCCGACAGTGTGTTTGCTTAACCAGCCGAACATCGGTTTCCTGATCTTCAGTTGTTTTACGCTAATGATTTAACCATCGGAATGGCTATTTCTCTTCAGATAAATGTTGTATAATATGTTTATTTCTCCTTGTCTGCACAATCGTAACACCGACAACCGAAATGAGTTTCAAAAATGGTAGCACATTTGTACGGCAGCGACATTCGATTGTGGAAGAGGAAATTTGGCAGCTAGAACCCCGTTTTCATAATCGATATTGATATGTTTACTTAGCCAATAAGAAGCGGTATTGGAGAACGGTTTACGAAATCCGGGTTTGAACGCTCATGCAAACTTTGTGCCTGCTACACTCAACTGACTAATACACAAACAACAGCAGGTGCAGTGTCGGTGACCAGAGTCATGCTGGGACGACCGACAATCCTCACCTCAACTGAGGACCACTGACGTCACTAGATCCACCAACTGGCTGCCGCATCGTGAGAGAGTGGAGGAGGAGAGAGTGTAGCAGGTGGCGTGCTGCTCCCCCAGCTGCGCTGGTCCTCCCTTCCACAGACAGGCGGCGACCGTCGTTGGCTGCTGCCCTGGAACATTGAGAGAACACCATCACAAGGTGTCCTTCCTCCACCACGACGACTTGGTAAAGTCAGTCTATACAGACAGCCGCTTTGAGTTACTTTATCTCCGATGATGACGAAAAACGATAAACTCTTGCCAAAATTAACAATTAACTAACTAAAGTTATTACTTGTATTGTCACTCATCAGTTGCAACTTAGAGCGACTCTCTGGCTCTTTGAGCCTTAGCATTCGCTCCCAAGTTTTACTTAGTAGCTGAGAAAGAAATCTGTAGGAGGTGGAGCGAGGTGCCAATGATTGCCAAAAACCAGTATCTCCTGTTTCATTGCATTATATTTATATGCTAAATTTTTAGTTTTTTGAGTTGTCCGTCACGGACTGCGAGACACCAGGGTACCGAAATATGTGAAATTTACAACTACATTCTTAATAGCAGCGGGAGGAATGTTTTCCACAGGGTAATATCTGCTATGGGCAGACGCGACGCGACATCCTCCGAGAAGCACTCTTGATCTTCAAAGTCCCTAGAAGTATTTACATAATTCATGACAATTTAAAAGAGCAGACACGATTTGTTCGCCAAAAATAGACAGTAGTGTGAGAATGAGATTCCTACGTAGCTGCGTGCACAAGTATTCATTGCTGGACACACAATAGGGGGAAAGGACTGCCTAACAACCCTACCACAACAAAGGTCAGAATTTAATGGTTGTTTTGTTGCACACGCTGCTGAATGATGCATTTTCAGGCTACAACTAAGTTATTATATGGCAGGTGTCATTAGAGCAGAGCACAGTTAATAAAGTCATTTCATGTAATAATCAAAAAACTGGGCACTCATCTCTATGTGTTTCCCACGCTGGTCTCGTCCTAAAATCATGGCTCAATCGTTGAAAATCTACGTGGTGATTCCAAACTCGGATGCAGAGACGGCCTAGGATTTATCCTGCTATAAACAAAAGTTATGTAGATGCGCTCCACAAATGATTCTTGGAGATTACACTTTTGCTGAACAATGGTGATGTAAAAAAAATAATCAGCACTTCGAAATTAAGTTACACTTTCTTTTAATTGCTTTTATTGGAATATCACGCGTCACACTAAACATAACTTCACAATACAAAACATACTTGAAAACATTTTCATCACACTCTCTAACAACTAACTTTTTAACGACTAACTTATAATCACTTACGCGCCCAAAAATCAGAGTTACGAGTACGTCAAAGATCATAGTGACAAACTAAAGGATACACATAAGAATAATATTAATGGAATATAAACATATCGATGTATCACAAATGAAATCAAATCTGAATGTTGTCTCAGGAATACGTCAACTACTTTGCAGAAACACAGTGGAATATTACTGGTATCGAGAGGTTCAGGTGAGGTGCCGTAATGGTTGCATAATTCATGTACCATTACAAGTGGGAGTAATTTTCTTGCTGTTCCTCAACTCCAGCGATCAACTGCTTGACAATAAATAAGTAGTGTAGAGGATGCTGGTTCACTACGAGAGATCGACTTGGGCGGTGCACGTAAGGTCTGCTGTCATTTGGTAGTCTAAAACATACTCATCCAAATGTGACACAATGAGGGCGAAAGAGATGTTCAGCGTAAAGCGGCTGGAAGGAAGTCTTGTTCATAGCTTTCGAAAGAGTCCACTCCGTTGCAGCTGCACAGCCCCGTGTTGACATATGATACGTCACACACAGATTTTAAAACTGCAGCCACTCTCTGTCTTCAATTGTACAAAGCATCTCATCACGTTCAATTCAATGCTCACTTAGTCAAGCCAACTGATAGATGTGTGTCCTTATATGGGTCAGAATCCTCATGCTTATTGTTAACTCAGTAATCAGTGATGGTTTATGTGGACGTTGGCAATCTCCCTCATCACCACTAACATTCATTCAGAGTTTGTCTACCTTTGCCAAAGCTTTGTTACGTACGTTAATATAATTCATTTGTAACCTCATAAAAGTAACAGTAACTTCTTTTCCACAGTTCTTGATTAAAAGCGAACTCCATGCACTTTAACAATGAACGATACTTAATTCTGTCCTCTTATTTCTCTCCACAACTAAATAAGATCCTACTCTCAATATCGATGTAGATACGGAGCCCATATTTGGTATATGGCTTGGTCCCACCAGCTTAAATACTGACGTCCCGTATAAATAAACGTTTCGCAATTTTTTGTTGAATACTTCACATGATCTTATGAGGAGCCATCTGTTCACCGTAAACGTCAGCGGGTTCAGGGCTTAACAGCATTACGGGGATATTCTTAAAACTCAACCGTAACCTGAAATTGAGCAGAGATCTTCCAACATTAAGCCGTCATGCACATATTCAGAATCATTTCCATTTCCGTTTTTCTTTAACACCTTCGAAATTAAGAAACAGAGACGAAACCTTCAGTTTACTCCAGCAGTGCGCACCGAGCAAAGTGTTTCGGGCTCATTAGTCGAAGTTACAGAGTGAGGTGAGCATGCTGGAGTACAGGCAACACGTTTAACGTCTTAGACGCACCACACACATGTAACTGTCTTAATGAAACGCGGCTGCTCTGAAAGGAATGAAAAGAAGAAAAGCCAACTCCCCCTAAGATATTCCAGCACATTTATGGTCATCTTAAGAGCACGCTGCCAAACAGGTCTTTTCAACCAAATCATCAGAGAAGCTAAACTACTAACGAATTGCCAGCAAAGCATCACCGTACCAATCTTGGGTACTGCATGACATAATCTGCCTAGAGATTGGAGGACGTGCTACTTTAGATTAGCTTGTGTGCTGGATACGGCTTCTGTATGCTTGAAGTTCTGTGGTTCACTTCTATTGCTAATCGATAAAAGAGCCTAAGCATGTTTCTAAATTTAATGCAACAGAAAAAAGATGAACATTTATTATTTACTACAAAAGAAGCGAAAACTGTTTGTTAGAGGAGACATATATTCAAAGTGCAATGATAATAAGAAAGAAGTATTTTTAATGCCGACAAAACGCTGGCAGCTCGGATTGTGATGTAGTTCGTCAGAAAGCAGATTATGTCGACAGTTTCAGTCGGCCCCGTGTGGTGTAGTAAACTGGGAAAGAAGTCTGAATCCCTTCAACGAGTTGAACATTGCATATCACATAGCAAGTGAAATTTTATATTGTAAACAAATGTTTCATTTTTATATTGAGATTATTTTCAGGCTTAACTGTGAATATAAAATGATTAACACAGCTGACGTGGTGTACTCCTGTACTTTCTCGATTCTGTGTTGGTATATTTTGCTAGATTTCTGCACGACATTCTCAGTCTTATATTGGTGGTCGCTGATGGTTGTCCAGTCGTGAATGCGTATGTAAAACGTGAAAAAGGTGATATGATGACGACAGAATGATCAAAATATCCTAGTATTTTTTGGACCCGAATATATCCTGTCAAAAATATTGTTAAAGGTGTGTGAAAGCTACTGCTTGACATTAGCTTGTGTGGTTAATTTGGCTTGTGTTTCAAGAGCTCATAGAGATTATGCCGGGTAGACGTATTCTGATTTGATGGTTCCTACGAACTTCTATTGGATTCTGGTGCTGAATACAAGTTATGTTCATCAAGATGTGAGACCTACGATAGTGTTTCAAAGGGAGATCATATTACCCTTAACAAGTGTACTCTCATTATATCTGCGTCTTTGAGTACTTAATTATTGTGTTCCCTGTATAATATCTGCAGAAAATAGGCCAATCGCAGTAGAAAACTAATGAAACCCTACGGGTGTTAATCCAACCAGGTGACAGCATATTGGATGACCAAAAATACTGTTAACACTAATTCAGTATAAATATCGACATTTCCTTTCTAGACAGAGAGAGTGGGACGAAAGGGGTAAAGAGAGAGTGTCACTGGTATGGACACTGATACATCATGAAGGGCCAGTGGCAGGCTTAAGACGCAAAGTTTCACCACACAGGGAGAGACAGCTCTCCATCCCTCCGCCCAGCCCCTAGAAACATACTGAAGAGAAACGCACTATTGAAGTAGATATTGGGGCGTGAGGCTTTTGGCGCCATTTCATGTCATATCAGGAACAGTTGGGGGCGTAAAAGAAAGGCTAAAAAACCTCAGATGCAGGGCGCTCCGGGCAGTGAGTCTGGGACGTCAAAAGGCTCTGAGCTCTATTAACTTCTGAGGTTGTCAGTCTCCTAGAACCTAGAACTACCTGAGCTTAACTGACCTAAGGACATCACACACATCCATGCCCGAGGCAGGATTCGAACCTGAGACCGTTGCGGTCGCGCGGTTCATGACTGTAGCGCCTAGAACCGCTCAGCCACTCCGGCCGGCCGGGGACGTCAGAGGGACAGAGAGAAGCATGAGAGTAACCAGGTAGGGCTAGGCAGAAGTAGCTGCAGTAGCATCAGCGCTGTTAATGAAATCATAAGAGAATAGCCGAGGAAGTCTGTGTGTCTTGTAGTGGGTGTGAGCTCAGTTAATACCACTGTCTCATTTAAGTCAGACAGAATAGTGCTAGCTAGTAACTCTCCTTGTACTACGACTTGGAAAATTCGTGGGTATAGCTCCTCCATAACAAATAGAGCAAGAATATAAACCGTTTGCTGATTGAATTTAGAAGTTTTAAACACTTGTGGTTTACAAACAATCCTGCTGGAGGAACATTGGCAACTGAGCATTATACAGGGTGATTCAGAAATGCATGTAAATATTTTAAGGGTGTATTTGTGAGGTAAATATAAGACAAAAATGTTCTATAAATGTTTTTCCATAAACGTTTAATTCCAGAGTTATCGTTAAAATACGAAAGTCATGTCCGTATCAAAACGACGTCAGTGCAAGCAGCAGGATGCCATATTCTGGTACGTAATGCACATACGTATCTCCCAACAGTTGATTCGAAACTGCATGAATAGTGTTTGTTAGTGTTTGCAATTGCTGTTTACTCCTACTGTACAGAAGATGGCGCTGATGTTGTTGGTAACGGAAACGTACTTCCTGTCGTTCATTCATCGTCGGAAGGCTACAGGTTTCGTGCACATGATGTACTCAAACAGTGAGTATGCTGATATGCACCTTGTGTATGGTGCAGCAGATGGAAACGCACTTGCAGCAAGACGAAGGTACAGTGAGCTGTTTCCAAGACGACGGTTACCAAGTCATCAGACGTTTGTATCTGTGGACAGACGTATGCGGGAGTACGGCATTCGTCCTGGGCCACATTCAGGTCGACCACTTGAGCATGCAGTGAACGTCGAGGAACATGTTTTGGACCTGGTAGACCAAGATCCAGCCATCAGTACGAGACAAATTAGTGCAGCTGTACGACTTCCACAATCTACTGTATGGCGGCTGCTTCGGAGACAACAGTTGCATCCATTTCACCTGCACAAAGTGCACGAATTGACACCTGCAGACTATCCTCGCCGTCAGCAATTCTGCCAGTGGTTACAAGAGCGTCATTTGAATGATACAATGTTCATTCGGCGGATATTATTCACAGATGAGGCCATGTTTACTCGTGCGGGTGTAATCAATTCGCATAATATGCACCAGTGGGCTGTCGAGAATCCTGGCGCGAGAATTGTGCGTGGATATCAACATCAATTCTCCATAAACATTTGGTGTGGTATTGTGGGGAATGACTTACTCGGACCTCATGTTCTACCTCCAAGGCTGACTGAGCACGCTTACCGCGAATTTTTGGAGGGGGAATTGCCTGGATTGTTACAGGATGTCCCTCTTGCAACACGAGCCACCTTGTGGTTTATGTACGATGTTTCTCCTGCCCATTACAGCCTTAACGTAAGGGCGTACCTCAATGATGCGTATCCACATCGATGGATAGGTCGCGGAGGACCAATTGCTTGGCCAGCCAGATCACCTGACCTGAACCCTTTAGACTTTTGTTTATGGGGCCGACTAAAGACATTGGTGTATTCTTCTGCAGTACCGAACAGAGAAGTGCTACAACAAAGAATTGAAGGTGGTTGTGAAATTATTCGTGGAGAGTTGAACGGACTGTGTAATGTGCAGAGATCATTGCGGCGACGAGCACGGGTCTATCTGCAAGTTCAGGGACAGCATTTTGAACATGCATTGCATTAAGATTTGTGCAAATACAGTACAGTACAGTCTGTAAATTCTTCACGTATTTTCCTTAGTTATTTTCCATTGATTTAGTTCAATCAACAGGAACTAAAGTAATACAGTATTCGCGAGGAATTGTTTCAGTTTGTTACGTCACGTTTATTTACCAGTTTGCGTTTTTAGTCCAAATGCACTGTAATTAAACTGTGAACTCTGGGAAGTAAATACTTTACGTTGTATTGAATGTATCATCATGTTTTGTTCATAACTCTGTAATAAGCCAAGTATAGCAAAAATTGTATATAACATTTTTGTCTTATATTTACCTCACAAATACACCCTTAAAATATTTACATGCATTTTTGAATCACCGTGTAGAAGAGTGTGAAAATACCTCTTCAGTTGTAAGGTTCTTCTTATTTTAAATAAAAGTAACTTTAAAACTGAAGCTGTATTTTGAAAATGTGTTACTTCTAGTAGAAGTTATTTCAAGTCAGTTACCAGTACTTACCATTTATAATAAGAAATTTACCATTTTAGTGAGTTCAAGAATCCCTCTCACATCGGCCAACTCACGCTTGGGACGCGACACCTGTTGTAACATCTATCTTAAAGCAGGCCGAGATGCCACGAGAAGGAGTGCAGCGTTGGATAAAGTCTTGCAGTAAAAGGCGGTCAGGCGTCAATTGCAGGTCGCTGGGTCACTGAGCCCGCAGCGAGTTAAACCGGCCACGCTGAACGCAAAACAATGTGTCCTTGGTAGATCCTGCAAGTACGCTTGCCAACGTTGCATAAACTATCGTTTTAAGCAGATGTTGAAGTTTTAACTTGCCGTTGCTTGCAGGGACTGACAACTGTCACACCATCCTACAAAAACCGTATAATATGTCGTAAAGTGGGAAAATGGATTTTTTTTTACCACAAGTCACTCAGTCTCCCGCACTTTTATAGCAGTGCCGTTCAACAAAAAGGTGAAAACACCCAAGTCACTAAACGTGACAATGTAATCTTCATTGGAAGCTCTTATGTCAGCTTAGTAATTACCCTGGATTGCCACAAGGTGGAGCACTTAGCAGAGTGGTAGTTCCATCCTTTGTGTTCCAGTATTCGAAGAGTGTCTCTCATATTTTCGATCTCATTGTTTAGCTGACTGGTCTGTAGTGCACATGAGAGATTCAGTCAGATAAGAACATAATTATCATAATATCCACGGGTGTACTGCCGGTCTACAGTGTCCAACGGGCACAATGTTTCGGCGATCATACATGTCGCCATCATCAGGTGAACGGACTGAGCTCCTGTGAACGTGCCGGCACGGAGATCCGTACGCTTTGGCTGCTCAGAGGGAACTGGGTTGCGTCGCGGCGGAGGCCGATTTAAATACCCTCTGCCCGCGGCGCGCTTCTTCCACCGTCCGCGCCCCGCACCACGGTGGCGCGGCGGAACAGATTGCGACGGCGTCTGAGATGACGTCGGAGTGCTGGCTCTGTCCACCGTGGCGTCACAATTATACGTTTCCTCGATTTCCTCTTGATTAACCGAATCGCTGGTTCCCAAGCCTTAGCAAGATTATAGCGAAAGTGCACTGGTGGGGAGCGTCAAAGATAACCTCGGTTTGAGGAAGGCCTGCGCGTACCAGATTCCGTGTCAACGTGGCAAATCGTATATTGGTCAGACGATGCGTACCGTCGAGGATCGATGCCGTGAACACCAGAGGCACACTCGACTGATGTATCCGAGCAAGTCGGCGGTTGCTGAACATTGTTTGTCGGAAAATCACGCTATGGAGTATGAAGGCACGAGGATTCTGGTACAGACGTCGAGATACTGGGACAGCGTTGTTAGAGAGCCCATCGAAATTCGCACCAATGACGACCTCATAAACCGTGACTGTGGCTATAATCTTAGCAAGGCTTGGAAACCAGCGATTTCGTTAATCAAGAATACATCGAGCAAACGTATAATTGCGACGGCCACGGAGGACAGAGCCATCACTCCGACGTCATCACAGACGCCGTCGCAATCTGTTCCACCGCGCGACCGTGGCGCGAAGCTCGGACAGCGGTGGGAGCGCGCCACGGGCGGAGGGTATTTAAATTGGCCTCCGCCACGACCGAACTCAGTTCCCTCTGAACAGCCATAGCGTACGGATCTCCGTGCCGGCACGTTCACAGGAGCTCAGTCCATCAGTTCACCTGATGGTGGCGACATCTATGATCGCCGAAATATTGTGCGCCGGTTTAAGGCGCCATGTCATGGATTGCGCGGCCCTTCCCGCAGGAAGTTCCAGTACCCCTCTGGCACTGGTGCGTCTGTTTTTCTTAGCATAGATTTGATTAAGATAGTTTTTATAGTGTGTAGTTCTAGCTATCGATGACCTCAGCAGTTTGGTTGCTTAGAACTTCACACACACTTTTTTCAACAGTACCTGATGTAGATCAGTGAATTTACCGGTGCACAGAACTTGTGTCAACAGTCTTCATTTATCACGAAGGAGAATCATAACCGTTCTGATAGTGGGAAAATGTGATCACACATATTAGTGTAAATAAGTCGTACACTTCAGTACCCATCAGTCTAATGGTTAAAGGCAGTTCCCTTCCTCACCACACTACAGGTTATAGGTTGTGATATGAGGCTTGTCGTAATCACTGCCTTTATGGTGAAACGATTCCCTGCTCATTTCATAGAATGGCCGCACGAAACCGTATAAAACATAACAGAGTCACCTTGCTAAAATATTTTGACATGATTAGACCCCCTCGGCCAAAATGCAGCTAAAATACTGAAGATTTACGAAGTGTTCGATCCCAGCATGTTACGGCAAATTACCACAGCTTTACATGGAAAGGATAAATTTTGCTCCTTCTAAGTTCCTTGTTATGTAAAGAAATAATATAACAGAAAGTAACTAGTTAGTTCAAAAACATATTTTGCATAGTGGGTGGCAAATAATGTTACACTGAAAGTGTAGAGATCATTGTTGATACCCATAAATATCTGTATATTTCAATGGGAACAGGTAACAGTGTGTTTCCAGATAAATCTGTATACATGCAGATCCTATTCTCTATAAGTGTTGGCAAATTGGGAATCTCAGTACCAGATGTAAAATTTACTCAAAACTTACAGAATTTCAGTAATATAAGACTTTCGAATTATGATGAGAATGACTTAATTATTTGGGACAACTAAAACATCACAATTTCAAATAGAATTGGACGTGAATAGACAGGAGAACGGAAAGAAGCAATTGTCATATATCGATCACTCAAGAAGCAGTGTGGGGATGCACATATATCATGTTTGGTCATTTCGTGGTACTGATTTAAGTGAATGTACATATTGGTTTCCCATTTACTACTTGATAGTATGAAGTTGAGGTTGTCTTTGAGTCATTTGGTAACAATGAGTGAAAGCACAGGATACTGATAATGATCTTTTTCCAAATGTTACTTGTATTGTCAGTAAGTGGCTGGAGCTATTTTGTATTGTTAGTTTAGAACATCATACAGGATTGAAACTTCCTGGCAGATTAAAACTGTTTGCCGGACCGAGACACGAACTCGGAAACTTTGCCTTCCCCAGACAAGTGCTCTGCTAACTGAGCTACCCAACCACAACTCACGCCCCGTCCTCACAGCTTCACTTCTGCCAGAATCTCGTCTTCTACCTCCCAAACTTTACAGAAGCTCTCCTGTGAACACTCTGCTGCAGAGTGATAATCTCATTCTACCATCATACAGGGATGGTTATGAAATTTTATATTAATCATTCATTTAGTTTTATTTGTGATTTTGGATATGTTTTTGAAGTTACGTATGGCTGTAATGCGTTAAGACAGATTTTTTACTTATGTACAGAGGTTACTAGTTAGCTTGTCACTACATATACAGGAAACGAAGATGAATTACCTCAGTTTAAGTTGTATGGAAAGTGCCAAAAAAATGGTGAATATGATATGATGTGCTTTAACTAATTCTTTATCTTTTACATCGTTAGGAAAACATAAGAACATTTCATATGAATGAGAACAGGCCTCTAGGCCATGTAGCACTGTTTCAATCTTCACTGTTCCATCCTTTATCATTAGTTCATTTTTCCCATTTATCTATCTGACCTATATTTTTCTATTGTGTTTACCGCTGTCCAGCAATCGAATTTAATTTTTTTCTGATTCAAAATTATATTTCATGTGGAAGAAATCTTATTAAATTTGAGTTTACATAAATAACTCAGTCTGTAGCTCTTTAAATAGAACAGATTTGTTTATTTAGTTATCTTGTTTGATACTAAACTGGCAAATAAATTGGTTAATTTCGAGTTTACTAATTATTTGGTTGATGTAAGTGGTATTGGTGTCCTTGTATGCCTGATAAAGGTATAATACCAGCCACACTATACATAACAAGACCGTAATTAATCACCATTCAGGTTTCTAAAGCAGGATAGTAAGAATCATTATGTAGGAAACAGAGTCATGTCAGGTAACACACTTTGAGAACAAAGTCATTCATACTTTAAAGTAGTTGTTTATCACCAGAAAAGGATTAATGAGTCAAATGCAACACCCACGTCCCCCCCCCCCTCCCTCCCACCTCAAAAAAAATCTTGAATCTTGCAACCAGTGAGAGATTGTATGTGAATCTGATTATCAGGGTCAAATTATATTCAAAATGCAGAATTTATGACGTACAGATAATTTTGTCTGTGATAAAGTAAAAATGTTGAAGTGCTAAGTTAATGATGAACGTTATTGGGATGTTGCATTTAGCTGTAATTTAAGTGTAGTCTCACATAATGAAGGTTACTGTAAGATAAGATTACAATTGTATCTTTCGAAAACACACAAACTTTTCATCATAAGAATGATTGTAGCATTGTATTCAACGTGATTGTAAAGTTTAGAATTTTGCATAACTATTTTAAATGTCACGTTAATTCTCTTAAAATGTTAATGTCTGTGTTACTGATATGCAGTATGTTTTGAATCATTTGCCATACAAATGAAATTGTCAATGATTTATTTAAGCGTGGGTTTGTTTATTGACAAGAATGTTATTAATTTGGCAACTGTGAGTGGTTTTGTGTAATGAAAGAAGGTGACATGTAGAGTTAGAAATCATGATGTAACAAAAACGGCAAGTTTTTGTGATTATTTATAGAAATAAAAATCACTTTCAGCTTGTATGAAACATCGTGAGAGAATGGCATGACTGAACTTGGTTGATTCTTTGTTGTTGTTGGTATTATCTGGGCAAGGTTAGTATGAAAGAAAGGAAGTTTTCGGAAAATTCAACGGAGAAGTCGAAAATTAATATCAAATACTGCACCAATGAAATATCATTAGTCAAGAACGACTCGATAGATTAGACTGATTATCTTTTTCGCGTTCGTAATTCTCAGGAGAAGGTTTGCACGAAAGAAAATGTATGGAAAAGCAACTGGGGAATTTGGAAATTAAACTCAATTCTCGAAGATCGTCACTTGAGACCGGCTCGGCCGTTTTGTTTCAATATTATTTGTAGTGTTCGTAATTGTGAATGGTAATGCTCTTATTTGGCATAAAAGGGAAAAGAAAATAATTACGATCGGTTTGACAGTTCTAATGTCACACGTTTTCATATCAGAAGAGTTATATATGAAGTGGGATCGTGGATACCACAAGTCTCGGAAAGTTCTAGACTGGTTCATTTAAAATTTTACATAACGCTCTAATATTGTGACTGACATAGACAGATAGATAGTAGATTTTTCTAATATTTGTAATATATAAAAGGCGAATGGTTCTCTCTACAAATCTCGAAAAATTATGGACCGATTTAATTCAGATTCTCACATGATGCTCTGCTGAACATTCAAATGGAAATGGGCGTTGATAGCGCGACGTGGAGATGGACAGAAAGAGAGAGGAGGGGGAAGCTACTCCCAGAGAGATGGTAGAAGTTGTAGTGGTACGTGTTGTCATAAAGCATGCAACATGCCTCACTTTCCTTTTACGAGACCGATGAACGATGTTCTTATGGAAAACGTAACTTTAATTAGTGGTGGAGCAAAGAGGCTCTACTGTGCCTGTGTTTGTTGGAAATTATGTGCAGATATGGGAAAGAAATCTATGGGCACAGTCCAGAAAGCGACGACAGACGTGTGACTTGGAATGGGCAGTGAGAGGCCGTTAGCACCTTGCAGTCGTCTTTTGGGAGTGCTATGGACTTCAAAGAAGAAACGGAACAGACGACAATGATCAGGCACAAAAGAAGTCACGCACAAAAGAATAATGAATGTCGATGAAGTCTTCTTGAGCTATCAGCCGAGTCTAAGCTCCATGTAGCAGCAACGCTTCAACAAGTTTCCTACTTGCGATATTCAGGCGAAATGTCGAGTTAGTGTCCTGTCCGGTTCTTTATAGCCTTTCGTCTGAGTCGGCGGCGCCTGTCACACGCCCCTGTGGGTGTCTCGATGGGTGAGGGGGGGGAGGAGAGGGGGGCGCAGGGGAATGGTCGTGGCCGGTTGTGTTGAGGGCTCCCTGCTTATGCTTTTTGTGAAGAATTGAAAGACCGGGTATGGACATGTTGTCTGTAATGATTTTTTACTTGGGAGTTGTTGTGAGTTCATACGTTACTTGAGAATTGAAGAATTATGGACACAGTTTGTGATTTCGTAGATGGTTATTTAAATGTAGAAACTTACAGCCCTTGCCTCACTGCAACAGGAAACAGAATTCGCTGTAGATACGTGGCACTGCACATCAGGACCACAACATGAAGAGAAAACAAGACGACGACACGGAAATTAGGAGAAGAAGGTAACTGTTTGTACTTGGGAACGGGTAAAAACACTCCATATCGTAAAATGTTCACTTAAAGTCAACACACAACCAGGAAATCACCTCATGTGGAGATCGTAACAGGACAGATACGAGAAAATTTTAAATAAGACAGCAATAACAAAAAATTAAGTGATCAATAACCATAGCATATACCTCGTAACGGTACAAATGGCAGCAACATGTCTGAAGCTAAGGGGATTGTGGCTTTAGTTAAACCTCTACAATTTAGACTGTCATGGCCTCTGACTAAAGGAATACCAGCTGGCTATAGCAACCAGATAAACAACAAATATTATTCACATTTTGCAGTATGTTGACTGTGAAAACCGTTGATTAACATTTGATGACGATCTAAGTACATTAATAAGCGATCACAATTTTTATTATGATGAACACTTTAAGTGGGAAGGTAATTTAGACTACATTGCTACCACAACCAGAAGTATGGAACCTATGGCTTTAGCGGTAATTCTAGATAAACTTAAAGCATTAGTAGAACTAGAGGAACTGTCTCAAAATAGAAAAAGTCAAGCAGATAAACTACATAAGCTGTCCCAAAGTAAAAGAAAAATTTTACATGATTCAGCCACAAAAATAGATAAAATTCCAAATTAGAGGAAACCTAAATGAATTTACATAAAGAGTTCTAAACGAAAATAGTCGAGCATTGTGATATTGTGAGACAAGAAATGAAAAAAAATATTTAAACGCAAATAATAAGATGACACAGTTCGAGAAATTATCTCAGACGAATTACATAACTATATGCAATCAAATCTTAGATACTTAAGATGGAGTACAAATTTTTGAACTAAATACAAATGCAGTTTAAAATTTCTAGCGAGCCAAATACTTAAATTAATTTGGACAAGCGTCTAGAACGGATAGTATAGCAAAAAGTACACGGAACCGAAGATACAAACAGAGCTGTCCCAAATTCTGTGGACGGTATTGTTAATAATAAGATTGACTTACAGAAATTGTAGAAGGAATTAAAAGACACTGAGTAGAAACTTTAAAGCAAACTAGTTACATCTAGCATAGGATTATCACCAGAATTATTAGAAGTATTACAAACAGGAAATGGAGTTAGTTGTGATAAACAGTTTAAAAGTTTAAGCCCGAAAAAGAAGTACACCCAACGTAATTCATAAGAGGTGAACCTCAGAAATGGATAATAACTAAAAAATTAATTTTGCACTAGGATATTTACGAGCTGATGCAACAGGTGCAGAAAAGCTCTTTCAAAGGAATTTAAAACGTGTGACGATTTCCTGAAGAAATTAAGAGTTAGTATTGGGCCACAAGTTCGTAAAAAAAATGACACTACGCTATCATAGAGGGTGGAATTATTGGTAATTGGGGCTCCAATGTTACGGCGCGTTATGGTGCCCTTTATGGACATGGCTGCCAAGGAGGGGAAGAAAGCAAATGTGTACTTCATGTGCATACCAAGTGGAGCCATTGCAGGCGTGGAACGGGCCTTTCCGGATGCTATGAAGAGCTCAGGGTGCAGCCAACTGCAGGTGGTACCAATGACATGTGTTGCTTTGGATAGTACGAAATTATCTTTGGTTACGAGCGGCTAACAGAAGTGGTAAAGGCTGCCAGTCTTGCATGTGAGATTAAAGGGGAGCTCACCATTTTCAGCCTAGTCGACAGGACCGATTGTGAACCTCTGCTACAGAGTCGAGTGGAGGGTCTGAATCAGAGGATTGCGACCGCGTAGTCTGCAGGTACCTCGAATTTCGCCATAGGGTGGTTGGGTCACGGCTTCCGATGAATGGATCAGGAGTGGTGTGGGTTCATAAACAAATAGGATTAACAGAGTACATTGGCAAAGGCCAAGGAAGAGCAGCACGTTTAATACCATCGAGAATTAGAGGAGAGAGTGTCACTGAAATGATACATATTTGGAGTTGACATAATTAAAACAAAGCCGTATACAGTCGCAGCGGAATCTTCTCACGAAATTTCAATCACCAACTTTCTCCTCCGAGTGAAATTTTTTTTTTCACTCCGACCTTCATAGAAAAAGAAGATCATCACCAACTTTCTCCTCCGAATAAAAATTTTTTTTTTCACTCCGATCTGCATAGAAAGAGACGATCATCATAATAAAGTCAGGAAAATCAGAGCTCGCACAGAGAGACATAGGTGCTTCTTTTCGCGTGCGCTGTTCGAGAATTTAATAACAGTGAATTGTTGTGGAGGTGGTTCTATGAACCGTCAGCCAGGCACTTAAGTGTTATTTGCAGAGTACCCATGTTGTTGCTGTTGTGGTCTTCAGTCCTGAAACTGGTTTGATGCAGCTCTCCATGCTACTCTATCCTGTGCAAGCTTCTTCATCTCCCAGTACCTACTGCAACCTACATCCTCCTGAATCTGCTTAGTGTAGTCATCTCTTGGACTCCCTCTACGACTTTTACCCTCCACGCTGCCCTCCAATACTAAATTGGTGATCCCTTGATGCCTCAGAACATGTCCTACCAACCGATCTCTTCTTCTGGTCAAGTTGTGCCACAAAATTCTCTTCTCCCCAATCCGATTCAATACTTCCTCATTAGTTATGTGATCTACCCATCTAATCTTCAGCATTCTTCTGTAGCACCACATTTCGAAAGCTTCTATTCTCTTCTTGTCCAAACTATTTATCGTCCATGATTCACTTCCATACATGGCTACACTCCATACAAATACTTTCAGAAATGACTTCCTGACACTTAAATCTATGCTCGATGTTAACAAATTTCTCTTCTTCAGAAACGCTTTCCTTGCCATTGCCAGTCTACATTTTATATCCTCTCTACTTCAACCATCATCAGTTATTTTGCTCTCCAAATAGCAAAACTCATTTACCACTTTAAGTGTCTCACTTCCTAATCTAATTCCCTCAGCATCACCCGACTTAATTCGACTACATTCCATTATCCTCGTTTTGCTTTTGTTGATGTTCATCTTATATCCTCCTTTCAAGACACTATCCATTCCGTTCAATTGCTCTTCCAAGTCCTTTGCTGTCTCTGACAGAATTACGATGTCATCGGCGAACCTCAAAGTTTTTATTTCTCCTCCATGGACTTTAATACCTACTCCGAATTTTTCTTTTGTTCTCTTCACTGCTTACTCAATATACAGATTGAATAACATCGGGGATAGACTACAGCCCTGTCTTACTCCCTTCGCAACCACTGCTTCCCTTTCATGTCCCTCGACTCTTATAACTGCCATCTGGTTTCTGTACAAATTGTAAATAGCCTTTCGCTCCCTGTATTTTACCCCTGCCACCTTCAGAATTTGAAAGAGAGTATTCCAGTCAACACTGTCAAAAAACCTTCTCTAAGTCTACAAATGCTAGAAACGTAGGTTTGTCCTTCCTTAATCTAGCTTCTAAGATAAGTCGTAGGGTCAGTATTGCCTCACGTGTTCCAACATTTCTACGGAATCCAAACTGATCTTCCCTGAGGTCGGCTTCTACTAGTTTTTCCATTCGTCTGTAAAGAACTCGCGTTAGTATTTTGCAGCTGTGACTTATTAAACTGATAGTTCGGTAATTTTCACATCTGTCAACACCTGCTTTCTTTGGGACTGGAATCATTATATTCTTCTTGAAGTCTGAGGGTATTTCGCCTGTCTTATAAATCTTGCTCACCAGATGGTAGAGTTTTGTCAGGACTGGCTCTCCCAAGGCCGTCAGTAGTTCCAATGGAATGTTGTCTACTCCAGGGGCCTTGTTTCGACTTAGGTCTTTCAGTGCTCTGTCAAACTCTTCACGCAGTATCGTATCTCCCATTTCATCTTCATCTACATCCTCTTCCATTTCCATAATATTGTCCTCAAGTACATCGCCCTTGTGTAGACCGTCTATATAGTCCTTGCACCTTTCTGCTTTCCCTTCTTTGGTTAGACCTGGGTTTCCATCTGAGCTCTTAATATTCATACAAGTGGTCCTCTTTTCTCCAAATGTCTCTTTAATTTTCCTGTAGGCAGTATCTGTCTTACCCGTAGTGAGATAAGTCTCTACGTCCTTACATTTGTCCTCTAGCCATCCCTGCTTAGCCATGTTGCACTTCCTGTCGATGTCATTTTTGAGACGTATTTTATAATACTAATGCATAAGTATTATACTGTGTTGGTGAAGTGTTTCGTAAACAAGCGTGCGCCTAAAT
Organism: Schistocerca gregaria; assembly: GCF_023897955.1. Taxonomy (NCBI): domain Eukaryota; kingdom Metazoa; phylum Arthropoda; class Insecta; order Orthoptera; family Acrididae; genus Schistocerca; species Schistocerca gregaria. The sequence goes on from NC_064927.1 coordinate 108,342,752, forward strand.
GATCTGGTGATCAATTACGGCATGAATTAATCGACATTTCCTGACATTAAAATATTATAAACGTACTCCCTGAACTTTTTTGAAAATTATCCTTTGCTTTTTATCTATTTACAGTTCTTTGATTCGCAAATTTTAATTTAAGACTAAAAATCTCACAACGGGAACGTAGATTTAGCGTCATATCGCTCTAAGGCCAATATAAATAAATTATTAGATGATTTCTGCCTAGGTAATGAACCCGTGGGGTCAGAAATGTACTGCGTGACTTAAAGAACCACAAAATTTTCTATGATTCCAGGGTTACTGTTAATATTTACATTGTGACGGCTTTGTACATCGACTCGCATGAAATAAGTGATAAGTAAATGGGGGCTAGAGTTAGATCTGAACAGCAGCTAAAATACGTATATAAAAAATTTAGAGGTTGAGAAACAGAAAATTTTTAAGATCACTTGAAACTGATTAATATGTAGTTTTATCACGATACCATTCTGTGTAAAGGAACTGCAATAAATGAAAAATTATGTAAAGTTACTATACCATATTTAAAAATGTTTGTAATTTAACATGTCATACGATAATACGTAGTGTGTGTAACAGTGTAATACGTAACATTCAAAAGTCATGAAGGCAGCTTGTGAACGAGAGAGAGACATGGAGGCAGACGAAGTCTTCAAACAGATACCGTAATGGTAAGACAGATCTTTCGAAAGCATATTTTAAATTCTAAAACATTTCTGTTACCAGATGTATAGTCGGACCATAGTTTATTGCTTATCATCAGCGGATTAAAACTGAAGAAATTGCAGAAATATGGGTTATGAAAGAGATTGGAAGTTGATAAGTTGAAAGAAACAGAGGTTACTGCAACGTCCAAAGGGAACATTGATAAACGATTATCTGATACAGCAGTAAGGAACACAATAAAAGACGAATTAGTAGCTTTGAGAGACCGTGTACTAAAGACAGCAAATAACCAAATAGGCACAAAAAAGTAATCCCAGTGTAAATCCGTGTACACCGTGCCATATATTTAATCTAACTAATGGCTATAAGAATAATGCAAGAATCCAGGAGTGTGCCTAACACGGGGAAAGGTTTGGATGAAACGCAAGGAGCGAAAAGATTGCTACAGCTTGTACTGAATCAAGACTACAATCGAAGGACATGAAAGGGAAGAAGTAGTTCAATTGAAATGAGGCAGTACAGCAGCCTGCCCCCTTATGTTATTAATGGTGCATAATGAGTAGGCAGGATAGGAAACCTAGAAGATACTTGGAAAAGGAATTTAAGTTTACCGAGAAGAAACAAAAAATTTTCAGTTTCGCTAATGACGTCTTAATCTTATCAGAGAGACTTGTGGACATAGAATAACACTTTTCTGAACGAATTGTCTTGGAAAGATGTCGTAAGATGAAAAAATTTAAATGAAGGATAGTGAGCTGAATTCTTATTAAATTATGTGAGACTGAAGCAATTAGAATAACAAATGAAACACTAAAATAAATTGGTGTTTTGCTGTTTGGGCAGGAAAGTAACTAATTAAGCTCAAATTATTTAACCTCTGATATAGGTATAAATGCTAGGAACCCTTTTGTGAAACTATTCATCTGGGTGTAGATTTAAGCAGGAATGAAAGACAGAAGAAAAGCAGTTGAAACTTGAAGAGAATACAAACTTTTGAAATATAGTACTACAGGGAATGTTTAAGATGAGATTGATGGTAATAATAACTTCTGAAGAGGCGCACAGCTGAATTGGGGTAAAAAGAAATGTACAGCAAGTTTAAGTAAGTGAAGCACTCATTTGCTACGATATGTCCTCATGCCTAACGGAATCATGAAGTTAGTAATAGAGAGAGTGTTGGAAGATAATAGAGGAGACCACGGTTTTGAATGCAACTAAAAGACTCAGATGGATGTAGGTTACAGTACTTATTTGCAAATGAAGATTTTTGCACAGAATAGAGTAACATGGTGAGCTGCATCACATCAGTTTTTAGACTAAGGACTATTACAACAACAGTTTATTTTTCTTGATTTGCTGAAACTCTGTATGATAATACACAGGTCAGGCTGCTTGGGTTCAGTCTGACCTTCTCTGTTTAAACTAATATACGGAACCTATATTGGACGAAATGACTCTGAGACTAACATCGTCGTAATCTCGTGATGTGTCTGATCTTGTTAAAATTCACACCTGTGCAACGTCGCAGTAAATCATTATGATAAGGAATAATACTGAATACGAAGTGAAAATTTGACTGAAGAAATAGCGTATTTATCTTTTCCGATTGCTTTTTCCTACTTAGCAATAGAGTCGACATTTTTATATAGCTTTTGGTACTTTTAACGACATTTTGGTCTTTGGGTGTAATTACTGATCTCATTACTCATCCTAGTAAAAAATCTGTGCTTCATCTGGCTGTGTCTAGCGTAGACATCATGTGCAAGTGCCATAATATTTTCAAAATGTTTGCGTAGCATGTAAATGGAACGGGAAATGGGTACTAGCCAAGAATTTTCCTAGCTGGATACGGAAAGACGCTCCAAAGCAACATCCATGCTGACCATTTCACCAGCTAACGTCGTTGATCTGGGGCTGGCTCTCTTCTCCGTGTTGCAGAAGCTGGCTGGTAAAGACTTGCTACTAATGTTAATTTTTATTAAATGCTTGGAATAACCTTTCGCTTATTAACAGTCAGGATGAGGTCTTACTCTTTGGTTGCTTTATTATCTTTCTCAACAAGTGGACATTCACTTGTAGTGAATACAGCAGTCGAATAAAGGAATGTAAGTCCAGTAGAATACAATACCTCTATTTGTCTCTTTAGAATTGGGGTTTGCATTAAACGACATAGGTCCAACATATAAGCTCGCAAATTATCTACAATTACGCATTAGCTGTATAAAATAGCTGAAATTCATTTTCATTGTACGCATGTGTCAATTAATTTTACGGAATAACCTCCAATAGATTAGTCTGACATATGTTGTTGTTGTGGTCTTCAGTCCTGATACTGGTATAATGCAGCTCTCCATGCTACAATATACTGTGCAAATTTCTTCATCTCCCAGTACATACTGCAACCTACATCCTTCTGAATCTGCTTAGTCTATTGATCTCTTGGTCTCCCTCTACGATTTTTACCCTTCACACTGCCTTCCAATGCTAAATTTGTGATCCCTTGATGCCTCAGAACATGTCCTACCAACCGGTCTCTTCTTCTAGTCAAGTTTTGCCACAAACTCCTCTTCTCCCCAATTCTGTACAATACCTCCTCATTAGTTATGTGATCTACCCATTTAATCTTCAGCATGCTTCTGTAGCACCACATTTCGAAAGCTTCTATTCTCTTCCTGTCCAAATTATTTATTGTCCATGTTTCACTTCCATACATTGCGACACTCCATACAAATACTTTCAGAAACGACTTCCAGACACTTAAATCTATACCTCTACATCTACATTTATACTCCGCAAGCCACCCAACGGCGTGTGGCGGAGGGTACTTTACGTGCCACTGTCATTACCTTCCTTTTCGGTTCCAGTCGCATATGGTTCGCGGGAAGTACGACTGTCTCAATGTTAACAAATTTCTCTTCTTCAGAAACGCTTTCCTTGCCATTGCCAGTTGACATTTTACATCTTTTCTACTTCGACCATCGTCAGTTATTTTGCTCCCCAAATAGCAAAACTCCTTTACTACTTTAAGTGTCTCATTTCCTACTCTAATTATCTCAGCATCACCCGACTTAATTCGACTACATTCCATTAGCCTTGTTTTGCTTTTGTTGATGTTCATCGTATACCCTTCTTTCAAGACAGTGTCTATTCCATTCAAATGCTTTTCCAAGTACTTTTCTGTCTCTGACAGAATTACAATGTCATCGGCGAACCTCAAAGATTTCTTTTCTTCTCCGTGGATTTTAATACCTACACCGAAATTTTCTTTTGTTTCCTATATTGCTTGCTCAATATACAGGTTGAATAACATTGGGAAGGCTACAACCCTGTCTCCCTCCCTTCCCAACCACTGCTTCCCTTTCATGTCCCTCGACTCTTATAACTGCCATCTGGTTACTGTACAAGTTGTAATTAGCCTTTCGCTCCCTGTATTTTACCCTTGCCACCTTTAGAATTTGGAAGAGAGTATTCCAGTCAACTTTGTCAAAAAACCTTCTCTAAGTCTACAAATGCTAGGAACGTAGGTTTGCCTTCCCTTAATCTTTCTTCTAAGATACGTCATAAGGTCAGTATTGCCTCACGTGTTCCAGTATTTATACAGAATACAAACTGATCTTCCCCGATGTCGGCTTGTACCAGTTTTTCTATTCGTCTGTAAAGAATTCGTGATAATATTTTGCAGATATGACTTAGTAAACTGATAGTGCGATAATTTTCACATCTGTCAGACCTGCTTTCTTTGCGATTGTAGTTATTATATTCTTCTTGAAGTCTGAGGCTACTTCGCCTGTCTCTACCAGATGGTAGAGTTATACCAGGACTGGCTCTCCCAAGGCCGTCAGTAGTTCTAATGGAATGTTGTCTACTCCCAGGGCCTTGTTTCGGCTCCGGTCTTTCAGTGCTCTGTCAAACTCTTCACGCAGTATCGTAACTCCCATTTCAACTTCATCTACATTCTCTTCCATTTCTATAATACTGTACTCAAGTACATCGCTCTTGTATAGACCCTCTATATACTCCATCCATCTTTCTGCTTTCCCTTCTTTGCTTAGAACTGGGTTTCTTCCATCTGTGCTCTTGATATTCATACAAGTGGTTCTCTTTCCTCCAAAGGTCTCTTTACTTTTCCTGCAGGCAGTATCTATCATACCCCTAGTGAGATAAGCCTCTACATCCTTACATTTGTCCTCTAGCCATACCTGCTTAGCCATTTGCACTTCCTGTCGATCTCATTTTTTAGACGTTTGTATTCCTTTTTGCCTGCTTCATTTACTGCATTTTTATATTTTCTCCTTTCATCAATTAAATTCAATATTTCTTCTGTTACCCAAGGTTTTCTTCTAGCCCTCGTCTTTTTACCTACTTGATCTTCTGCTGCCTTCACTACTTCATCCCTCAGAGCTATCCATTCTTCTTCTACTGTACTTCTTTCCCCCACTGCTGTCAATTGTTCCCTTATGCTGTGCCTGAAACTCTGTACAACCTCTGGCGTAGTCAGTTTATCCAGGTCCCATCTTCTTAAATTCCCACCTTTTTGCAGTTTCTTCACTTTTAATCTGCAGTTCATAACCAATAGATTGTGGTCAGAGTCCACTTCTGCCCCTGGAAATGGCTTACAATTTAATACCTGGTTCCAAAATCTCTGTCATACCATTATATAATCTATCTGATACCTTTTAGTATCTCCGGAATTCTTCCATGTATACAACCTTCTTTTATGATTCTTGAACCAAGTGTTAGTATGATTAAGTTATTCTTGTGCAAAATTCTACCAGACGGCTTCCTATTTCATTCCTTAGCCAAAATCCACATTCACCTACTATGTTTCCTTCTCTCCCTTTTCCTATTGACGATTTCCAGTCACCCATGACTATTAAATTTTCGTTTCCCTTCACTATCTGAATATTTTCTTTTATTTCATCATACATTTCATCCATTTCTTCATCATCTGCAGAGCTAGTTGGCATATAAACTTGTACTACTGTAGTAGGCGGGGGCTTCGTATCTATCTTGGCCACAATAATGCGTTCACTATGCTGTTTGTAGTAACTTACCCGCACGCCTATATATTTACTACTCCTGCATTACCTCTATTTGATTTTGTATTTATAATCCTGCGTTCACCTGACCAAAAGTCTTGTTCCTCCTGCCACCGAACTTCACTAATTCCCACTATATCTAACTTTAACCTGTCCATTTCCCTTTCTAAATTTTCTAACCTACGTGCTCGATTAAGGGATCTGACATTCCATGCTCTGATCCGTAGAACGCCAGTTTTCTTCCTCTTGATAACAACGTCCTCTTGAGTAGTCCTCGCCCGGAGATCCGAATGGGGGACTATTTTACCTCCAGAATATTTTACCCAAGAGGACGCCATCATCATTTAACCATACAGTAAAGCTGCATGCCATCGGGAAAAATTACGGCTGTAGTTTCTCCTTGCTTTCAGCCGTTCACAGTACCAAAACAGCAAGGCCGTTTTGGTTATTGTTTCAAGGCCAGATCAGTCAATCAGCCAGACTGTTGCCCCAGCAACTACTGAAAAGGCTGCTGCCCCTCTTCAGGAACCACACGTTTGTCTGGCCTCTCAACAGATACCCCTTCGTTGTGGTTGCACCTAAGGTACGTCCATCTGTATCGCTCCCCACCAACGACATGGTCCATGGTTCGTGGTGGGGGGGGGGGGGGGGGGAGCCTGACATAAACAACTAAGAATTCAGGGTAAGGGGGGTGGGCAGATCACTCTCTACCCATAATTTTACGTACTGTTATCTTCTATAATCAGGTATTTTAGAAGCTAACTTCGAGTTAAAATCTTTGGTCAGTGTTTTTATACATCATCATTACATTTTGTGAAACTTTGCAGCAAATCATATGAAAAGACGCGTTTCGGAGAGATCTTTAATGCGCTGAATGTTAACTTTGAGGCTGCTTAATATTTTTGGCGTTTTTAGTTCTAAACGTAAGGCGTTTGTTGTGGGTAGCTCCAAAGCTCGAAGTTTACGAGTTCGCATGACGATACTATGATGTTTTGGTGATGTTAAACGTCTTGTGCTGTGACTGGGTGGCATGAGCAATAAGTGCAACTACCATATTAATTCACATGTTTGAGAAGCGAACAGTTCGTATTTAGGGTGTATTATGAAAATATGCATTTATGTGAAATAGCGCACTAAAGATCTCTTCAAAATACGTCATTTTAGTATAGTTTGTTGTGCTAAAGTACACAAAACGCGAGACTGTAGCGCAACACACTGTATCGGTACCAAAAGTGATTCGTTTCTGAAAATGTCACCACGTTTATGAATGGATAAACATGATACTACCCTATTTTACTCACTTCACTTAATAGGCTAAGTAGGACTTAATATTAGGAAATTACCTCTTATCAATTATGAGTGCACTTTTGCTTACCTCAATTCATTTGTTTATAGATGAAGTCAGTTAGTCTCCCCTTCTGCGCAGCAAAATGGTCTATGATTATTTCATTCTAATTTGGCCGATTCAGTAATTATTTTTCTAGGGAACACATTGCAGACACACAATTCATAATGCTGCGCAAGAATGTTTTTACTCCCTTTAAGTTAGAGAAGCGGCGTTATGCCTCTCCTGTTGTCATAGGAAAGGTTACTATTATTTGCAGAGGTTCTACACTTGCAGGAAAAGCTTTAGCCAGATTGTGATCGTAAAGAAAGTTCAACAATGTCAAAGCACCTGACGCCTTCATAAAATGCTTTCGGCTGTACAACACATCTCATGACGTAGATCTGAAGACTGTAAATTGAACAAATTAACGGCTATTTTAAGCACTTTTTCCGGAAAAATAGTTTGATGTTTTGTAAACAAAGATGGATCAAACAGCTGTGCAGTCGATAAGTGATCATTGGAACTGAATCGCTCTCTGCTCTGAGTTGTGATGACGTCGCAAACGTTTCGTGCACACACTATTCTTGATTCTGTGAAACGTCCCCGTTTTGCTGTTGGTTCCACCTGTTCCCAGTGATCGTCAGTTTCAAGTGAGGTCCTAATTTGCTGGACAGAATCTGCAAAGTGCGATACATATTCAACAGTTTTCACTGCATCAATATTCCTCTGCTGCAGTTGATTAAAGAGAATGTCACAATGAGGCTTGACTGTATTATAAAAAATTTAACCAGAAGAAGAAATCTTTGTCTTGTAGGAAACCCTTCAGTCCCATGGCCTTGTTTATTGTCTTGTAATCACTGGCATCATCATCAATAATTCTTTCTAGGCACTCAACAACTTCCTTTTGGTATGTGTACACAGTAGTTACGCTCCGTGATTTAAAATTCCATCTGATGGACAGGTAGGAATACGCTTCTTCACTACCTCGTCAAGAATGGCTGAACTGCTAGAAGACCGGAAAAAAGGTGGATATTCCTTCCAAGTTGCTAAAGAAGATCCGCACTTGTTTATTGCCCTTCACACAACGTTCAACAATTAAATGTAAGTGATGGGCGTAACAGTGAATAAAGTGAGCATTCCTGTACATTTGACTAATTATAATTTGAACTCCAGTTTTATGGCCACTCATAACACGAGCACCGTCGTAACAATGAGCTGTCAGTTTTTCGGGTGTTTCATGTAAATTCATTTTCTCTAGCTCGCAGAGAGCAGCTGCAGATACATCGTCTGCACTGTGACTTTTTGGGCGTACAAAGGAAATAAATCTTTCATTTATTTGTCCCAGTAGCTCATAATGAATTATTAGGACCAATTGTGACAAATTTGCACAGTCAGTAGTTTCATCAACTTCTATTGCGAGAAATTTTACCTTCGACAGTTCACTCATGATGAGATTGAGGCATACCTCATCAATTGATTCCAGGAGTTCATTTTGAACTGTCTTCGATAGGCCTAAGAAAACACGGTTGTCTGATTTAAGATTGTGCTGCTTCATGACGCAGTCCAGTTCTGCCATAAGACTGACTAATCCTCGAAAAATTCCTGGGTTTTTGGAATCTTCTGTTTTGTCGTGGCCCCTTAAGGCAAGCTCGAATTTGCCGCAAAATGTAACACAGTCTATCAGTGTACCCAAAATATACCGATTTTCGATACATTTTCATTATATATCTATATATTACGGCGGTAAGCACTGTCTAATTGGCACATAATGTCCACTTTCCCTAGCATTGAATTCTCAATGAAACCATTTAAATGTTGTTCACTGGAATTATGTTTTTAATCTTTGCGTCAAAATTCTTTAAGTCAGTGATACTAGCTTCAGTCCAGGCACTATCAGTACTATTTCTAAGAAGACAGGCGAAACATAAAAATGCATTTTTCACTTCACAACCACACAATCACTCAGCTGCATCGTACATTGCTCTATTAAAACAGCGTTTGTATCCTTGCGTAGATTTGCACTGTTTCTATTCTTGATTGATCGTTAGATCGGGTCTGGGTGCACCAGGTTCTTTCACTTTCATCCTATTCCTGTGTTCCAAGTTTTTGCCTATTAAATTGCACATTGAATTCATATTGCACTCGCGGTATGTCACAGATATTCACAAGCAAGTAAAACACACTAAAATCTTACAAAATACACTCCGAAAAAGAAACTTGCTAATATCACACGGTATCAACAAAAGCAGTCAGCATCAGCAAGCAAGAAAAGTAAAGTAAGGGGACAAATTTCGCGCGCTTTACCCTCTAATCACTTATGAAACTCTCGCTAGATGGCAGTACTGTTATGTTACTGTAGTCTAGTGCACTGTGGCGGGATATTTGTAACCTTATCCTAAATGTGGATAAAATAGCCAAACGCGGAAACAAAACAACTATGTAAAACATTTTAAAACAATAATTTTAAACGTCGATTATGACGCATCGAAGCGTAGTAGAGATGTGCAGAGACAGTGGTTGGATATCGAAATTTCGGCCACTCTACATTCCTTTATTACATAGATAATGGAAAGTGGAAAACGTGTGGTGGTTTGTACGACACCCTTAGGTTGAAAGCTCTGAGCCTTCGAGTCGCCCATAAACAGTAGTACTACGTAGAAGCCACGCCCCCAAACCGCTGCTACATGCAGCTTACGATCCTTCCAAGGCGCAGCCTAAACACTACTATCCGTTCGGAGAACATCTATCAATACAAACAGTTCCAAAAACGTTGACCGTCTTTTTTTAAATCGGAATGGGAAATATGCGAAATTCGTACTGATAAATTAAATTATGTAAACGGAGTCCAGATCATTATATATTTTGCTGTGTGTGGTGATACACTCCTTCACACAAAAAAATGTATAAAACTTTGGAGCATAAAAAATAATTAGTTACATCTGTCACTTAACACAACTGTACTTCATAGCACTGCTTAATATTTTGAGGGAGAGCATGCACAGCAGAGATACTGCTGGCCGTAACATAGAAAAATATTATAAAAAATTCAGACACAAACCTTCACCAGACTGATGCTGGCTTTCTAGAGTTGCCTCTGCTGAGGTATTATACATTTACTATCTTGAATAGGAGGCTGACAGAATAGATGAGGTTTGCTTCCTTTAGCCTTTGGAACTGTAAAGAAAAAGGTGATGGTGTGGCACTGGACTTCCTTTTCTATTACCATCAATCGTCGCATTATCCTTCTGGTCATCAGTGAAGTTTGTCTACAATAGAGAAGCATAAGAAGAGAAATATAGCTTCATATCCCAACAGCAGGTATAAGCACAACAGAAGCAAAGAGAGAGAAACGTAACAAGGGAACGTCTGAAAAACTGTTGTGTTTCCAGCCCTGAAGACAGTAGCTATAAACTGATGAACACATTGTAAAAACACCTGGAAACACTAACAGTAGATAAATCAAATATGGAAATATTTATCTACTATTGAAAACAAATCATAGTGTTTCCGGTTAGAGTGTCAAGTTTTCTGAATCAAATTGAGTGAGCCGGAGTAGAGCATCTGGAGCATTGCAAGAGGGAATCCACACATTTAAGACATTAGTGGTAAGAGCACACACGTAACTGTCTTATTGAATCGCACGTGTACTAACAATGCATGTTGAAGAGTGTAAATAGGAAGTTCTTTATCATGCTGTTCTTGTGGTATTCAGTCCAGAGACTAATTTGATGCAGCTCTCCATGTTACTCTATAATATGCAAGCTTCTTCATCATCCAGTACCTACTGCAACCTACATCCTTCTGAATCCCATACTAAATTAGTGATCCCTTGATGCCTAAGAACATGTCCTACCAACCGATCCCTTCTTCTAGTCAAATTGTGCCACCAATTTCTCTTCTCCCCAATTCTATTCAATACCTCGCCATTAGTTATGTGATCTACCCATCTAATCTTCAGCATTCTTCTGTAGCACCACATTTCGAAAGCTTCTATTCTCTTCTTGTCCAAACTATTTACCATCCACGTTTCACTTCCATATATGGATAAACTCCATACAAATACTTTAACAAAAGACTTCCTGACACTTAAATCTATACTCGATGTTAACAAACTTTTCTTCTTCAGAAACGCTTTCCTTTCTTTATCGTAAATGACTGTAGTTTATTCAAAGTAAAAAATGAGCAAGCCGGACGCTGTGGTCGAGCCATTCTAGGCCCTTCAGTCCGGAACCGCGCTGCTGCTACGGTCACTATGGTCGCAGGCTCGAATCCTGCCCTGGGCATGATGATGTGTGTGATGTCCTTAGGTTAGTTAGGTTTAAGTAGTCCTAAATCTAGGTGACTGATAACGTCAGTTGTTAAGTCACATAGTGCTTAGAGCCATTTTTGAACAGTGCGCAAACAATTTCAATAACTCAATGCTAGATAACTATTCAAATTGTCATGAAAATTATAACAACTAAAAAAAGAAAGTGATGAGGTATTTCCAAAAGGCGCAGAGCTGTATCAAGGTGTCTGTTTGACAACTACCCATTTAACGTTTATTATAGACCCTTCTTCACGTTTATCTGTCAAGATTATAGATCGCTGAGCGAAATTTTTGCAGTGGTAGAAACACAGAACCGTTGTGTTGGCATTCATGAAACCACCAGAAAGTAATCCCCATCAGTTGTTAATAAACCGACTTCATAAAGCTATGGAGCCTTTCAGAATACCTCACCACCATTGGCTTCTCATTTGATTTTGTACGATAATTTTATTGGTTATTGAGTGTTGAGTGTAGTCATTGTTATTACCAATGTCTCTGTGCTGTGGTTGTCATCCACAGAAAGTTGTTTGTATGAATTAAGACACTGACTACTGGGATTTAAACCGTGTTATGAATGATGTTGTAGATGGCACTTCATTACCTCAGTCATTGATAGTTTTATCAAGACACGCAGTTATAGAGGACGAAACACTGATAATTAAAAATAAGTTCACACCATTGTAGGTTTCAGAAATATTTTTAACTACTGACTCGCTGTTGTTGTTGTTGTTGTAGTCTTCAGTCTGGAGAATGCTTTGATGCAGCTCTACATGCAGCTCTATCCTGTGCAATCTTCTTCATCTTCCTGTACCTACTGCAGCCTCCATCCTTCTGAATCTGCTTAGTATATTCATCTCTTTGTCTCCCTCTACAATTTTTACCCTCCATGCTGCCCTCCAATACCAAATTGGTGTTCCCTCGATGTCTCAGAACATGTCGTACCAACCGATCCCTTCTTCTATTCAAGTTGGGCCACAAACTCATCTTCTCCCCAATTCTATTCAATACCTCTTCATCAGTTACGTGATCTACCCATCTAATCTTCAGTATTCTTCTGTAGCACCACATTTCGAAAGCTTATATTCTCGTCTTGTCCAAACTAGTTATCGTGAACGTTTCACTTCCATACATGGCTACGCTCCATACAAATACTTTCAGAAACAACTTCCTGACACTTAAATCTATACTCGATGTTAACAAATTTCTCTTGTTCAGAAACGCTTTCCTTGCCATTGCCAGTCTACATCTTATATCCTCTCTACTTCTACCATCATCACTTATTTTGCTCCCCAAATAGCAAAACGATTTTACTACTTTCAGTGTCTCATTTCCTAATCTAATTCCCTCAGCATCACCCGACTTAATTGGACTACATTCCATTATTCTCGTTTTGCTTTTGTTGATTATCATCTTATACCCTCCTTTCATGACACTGTCCATTCCGTTCAGCTGCTCTTGCAGGTACTTTGGTGTCTCTGACAGAATTACAATGTCATCAGCGAACCTCAAAGTTTTTATTTCGTCACCATGGACTTTAATGGCTACTTCAAAGTTTCTTTTGTTTCCCTTAGTGCTTGCTCAATTTAAAGATTAAATAGTATCGGGGAGAAGCTACAACCCTGTCTCACCCGCTTCCCAAACACTGCTTCCCTTTCACGTCCCTCGACTCTTATAACTGCCACCCGGTTTCTGTACAAATTGTAAATAGCCTTTCCTTTCCTGTATTTTACCCCTTCCACCTTCAGAATTTGAAGAAGAGTGTTCCAGTCAACATTGTCAAAGGTTCTCTCTAAGTCTGCAAATTCTAAAAACGTAGGTTTGCCTTTCCTTAATCTATTTTCTAAGACAAGTCGTCGGGTCAGTATTGCCTCACGTGTTTCAACATTTCTACGGAATCCAAACTGATATTCCCCTAGGTCGGCTTCTAATAGTTTTTCCATTCGTCTGTAAAGAATTCGTGTTAGTATTTTGCAACAGTGGCTTATTATACTGATAGTTCGATAATTTTCACTTCTGTCAACACCTGCTTCCTGTGGGATTGGAATTATTATATTCCTCTTAAAGTCTGAGGGCATTTCCCGTGTTTCATACATCTTGCTCACCAGATGGTAGAGCTTTGTCAGGACTGGCTCTCCCAAGGCCGTCAGTAGTTCCAATGGAATGTTGTCTGCTCCGGGAGCGTTGTTTCGACTTAGGTCTTTCAGTGCTCTGTCAAACTCTTCACGCCGTATCACATCTCCCATTTCTTCTTCATCTACATCCTCTTCCATTTCCATAATATTGTTCTCAAGTACATCGCCCTTGTATAGACCCTCTATATACTCCTTCCGCCTCTCTGCCTTCCCTTCTTTGCTTAGAACTGGTTTTCCATCTGACCTCTCGATTTTCATGCAAGTGGTTCTCTTTTCTCCAAAGGTCTCTTTAATTTTCCTGTAGGCAGTATCTGTCTTACCCCTAGTGATATACGCCTCTACATCCTTACATTTGTCCTGTAGCCGTCCCTGCTTAGCCATTTTGCACTTCCTGTCGATCTCATTTTTGGAAACTTTGTATTCTTTTTTGTCTGCTTCATTTACTACATTTTTGTATTTTCTCCTTTCATTAAGTAAATTCAGTATTTCTTCTGTTTCCCAAGGATTTGTATGAGCCCTCGTCTTTTTACCTAGTTGATCCTCTGCTACCTTCATTATTTCATCTCTCAAAGCTACCCATTATTCTTCTACTGTATTTCTTTCCCCATTCTTGTCAATCGCTTCATCATGCTCTTCTTGAAACTCTCAACAACCTCTGGTTCTAACAGATTTTCCAGGTCCCACCTCCATAAAATCCCACATTATTGCAATTTCTTCAGCTTTAATTTACCAGTTTCATTCTACACTTCATAACCAATAGATTGTGGTCAGAGTCCACATCTTCCCATGGAAATGTTTAAAACCTGGTTCCTAAATCTCTGTCTTACCATTATACAGTCTATCTGAAACCTTTCAGTATCTCCAGGCTTCTTCCATCTATACAACCTTCATTTATAATTCTTGAACCTAAATTATTGATTAAGTTATGTTATGTCCGAATCCCTCTTTAATTCCTTACCCCCATTCCATATTCACCTACTACGTTTCCTTCTCTTCCTTTTCCTACTATCGAATTCCAGTCACCCATGACTATTAAAATTTCGTCTCCCTTCAAAATCTGAATAATTTCTTTTATCTCATCATACATTTCATCAATCTCTTAATAATCTGCGGAGCTAGTCGGCATATAAACTACTGTGGTAGGGGTGGTCTTCGTATCTGTCACGGCCACAGTAATGCGTTCACTATGCTGTTTGTAGTAGCTTACCCGCATTCCTATTTTTTATTCATTATTAAACCTACTCCTGCACTACCCCTGTTTGATTTTCTATTTATAATCCCGTATTCACCCTACCAGAAGTCTTGTTCCTCCTGCCACCGAACTTCACTAATTCCCACTATATCTAACTTTAACCTATTGATTGCCCTTTCTAAATTTTCTAACCTACCTACCAGATTAAGGGATCTGACATTCCACGCTCCGACCCGTAAAACACAGTTTTCTTTCTCCTGGTAACAACGTCCTCCTAAGTAGTCCCTGCCCGGAGATCCGAATGGGGCACTATTTTATCTTACCCAAGAGGACGCCATCATCATTTAACCATACAGTAAAGCTGCATGCCCTCGGGAAAAATTACGGTTGTAAATTACGGCTGTAGTTTCCTCTTGCTTTCAGCCGTTCGAAGTACCAGCACAGCAAGGCCGTTTTGGTTAGTGTTAGAAGACCAGATCAGTCAATCATCTAGACTGTTGCCCTTGCAACTACTGAAAAGGCTGCTGACCCTCTTCAGGAATCACACGTTTGTCTGGACTCTCAACAGATACCCCTCCGTTGTGGTTGAACCGACGATATGGCTATCTGAATCGGTGCTGAATCGGTGAGGCACGCAAGCTTCCCCACCATCGTCAAGGTCCATGGTTCATGGGTGTGGGGGGGGGGGGGGGTTGAGTGTTAGACTTCTATAAAAAGGAATATTTTGGAAAAATGTTGAACCTAGACATGCCTACAACTGCACAAGTTGTAGCGAAATAAGGTTTAAAATCTTACCTGCACAGATCTAAATGAAGAAAAAGAATATTGACTCCAGCTATATTTGAATGCTCATGCTTTACATCCTAAACTGTCGGCCTATCCACTCAGCCATTGACACAGATGTAAAACCATCGTCGTCGTGGTAATTCTACCAAAATGAAGTCTATATATTTCAACCATCTCTGAGTGCTAAAATAATGATTTTCAAAAGAAGTGATACATTTAGTTAAATTGCAGTGAATCTTGACGTGTACTGCATCCTAACTATTATATTGTTTCTATTTCACGATGTAAACACAAAGCCGAATCTGCGCAAAAATGATTCAAATGGCTCTAAGCACTATGGGACTTAACAGCTGAGGTCATGAGTGCCCTAGAATTTAGAACTACTTAAACCTAACTAACCTACGGACATCACACACATCCATGTCTGAGGCAAGATTCGAACCTGCGACCGTAGCAGCAGTGCGGTTCCTGTCTGAAGCTCCTAGAACCGCTCGGCCACAGCAGCTGGCTAGTTGCACAGACTGTGAGAGTTGTGAACAGTGGTACTTCTGACCTTGGGCATGTGCAATAGTCTGTTGTTGGACACTAAATTATCTGGGCTGGGCAATCTTTTTGCCTGTCACTGTACTCAGATACTGCAACGATTTGCACTGGCTGTAAACTGGCCGTGTATTCACAAGTTATAGTTTCACAAGTAAAACTGTATTGCTCTGCCATCAGTTGATACAGGCAGCACCACTTTTTGAGCTAAATAAAGGGATGCTGTGCTGATGCATCGCGAAGATTTTTGTTGGGAAGTGTGCAAGCCAGAAAAAAAAACGGAAAAAGGACACTGTTCTCGTGGAAGGAGAAAAATTTTAACATGTTTTGTAAAGATATTTAGAAGTCTACTAAATGGGAAATGTAATCATTGTATTTTATGAAACACAATGTAGCACTGTGATTGAATGTTATCTAATGGATAAAACAGTACTGGTTCAAATTATGCAAAATTGTTTGATTATTTTCCATAGTTTGTTGAAGCAGAATAAGAGTTCTCGCATCAATGCACATGCATTGATCATTGTAAGGATAAAAGTGCACAAACTTGGTTTTGAATCTGTCTCCCACCCCCTCTCTTTCCCAGATCTGACAACATGAAACTTTTTCTCTACTTCCTAAACTCAAAATGTGGAATAAACTCTTCACAGTTTTCTCGGGATTTTAAATGGACTCTATGAAAACAAAGGCGCTTTCGTTGCGGCGGAGGCTTCTCACGAAATTTCTGTCAACAACTTTCTCCTCTGAATGCGAAAATACTTTGTTGACTCCGAATTACATAGGCAGAAGCGATCATCACAATGAAGTAAGGTTAATGAGACCCGGCACGGAAAGATCCAGGTGTTCGCTTTTTCCCGCGCTCTGTTCGAGAGTGGCATAATAGAGAATAATTGCGAAGGTGGCTCGATGAATCCTCTGCCAGGCAGTGAAGTGTAATTTGCGGAGTATCCTTGTAGATGTAGATGTGGATGAAAAGCACAAGCGTTAGTATGGCTCCTGTTCAATGTGGTATGATGCCTCACAGCATGACGCAGAAATGGCGACAGTATACGCGGGCAGCAGGTCCTGCAGCGGGTGGAGAACATCCTCGTGCAGCTTGTTTGTGTAATCAGACTTCCTCAAGTTTTAACAGTGGTACATACTGATAGGTCTCAGCTGCAGTGTCGTATGGAATAAGTGATCATATAATTGTTTATGAGAGCTCTCTCGTTTATGGTCGGAATTATTGAACACTTAAGATGAAATGGTGGAAGCGTTGCTTATCCTCAACACCCAGTATCCACACTTATCTAAATTAGCCAACTTAATCGTGAGACCTGTTGTACTTAACTAGTGCTACAGACTTCTTCATATGCTGCATACATATAATTACAAACAGATATCTAGCAATGCATTACTTATGCCATACTTGACCAAGAGCATTGTTAGATGTTGCTTCCTATCGGCTGAAGGCTACGCTACATTCCTGGTTGACTTCCCGAGCAAGAGTGGTCGAGAGCTCTCTAGATACTTGCCACAAGCGGCGGGGCGGCGCTAGCGTGGGTCCAGCGAAATCTATTACGGACTGCGGTCGATATCTGAACCCCTAAAAACTCTGGTATCAAACGCTGATACCACAAGAACAAAAGAAGAACGTACAATCGGAATATCTGAAAGTGTAGGTCGGAATCTGCAGTCAATTCAGCTGATTAACGCTTTGACAACATATCAATTCCCTTTGGAACCTCAAATCCAACTGCTGAATGTGTAGTACATTTTACAGCGACCAGAAAACTATGAATTGGCTGTCCTGGAAGGCCTAGAATTGTTTACTGAATTAACTCTAAGTTTGAAACACCGTTTCATGATTGTTGGAATCTGACACAATTCTTATGAGGATTGAAAACACATAGTTAGTTGTGACACAGTATTTATATTTCTGCATTTACTTTGCGTGTCTGTCACTGGATGTGCACCACCGAACGGAAACCTAATGTTCAACAAAGGAGATGGCAGATGTGGTATTCTGCTATGGGAATACAGATGGAAGCACTCTACTGGCATTCAACCACGATGACGCAAAATAACCACCACACCGTATATTATCTAAAAGGATGTTTACTAGATTACTCCACAGACTCTCAGAAACGGGATCCTTTGCACTAAGAACACGTGATCGTGGCAGATCTTGAAGAACTGGAATTAGAACATGTAGTATACAATTCTGGAAAGATTGTCTGAAAAATATCTGCCGTGGAAGAAGTGTATTGCCCAGACAGTCATCCATAAATAACCGTTCTATCCCCAACATGTACACCGAGTCCAAGCTCTGGTGGCAA
This sequence comes from Schistocerca gregaria, assembly GCF_023897955.1. Taxonomy (NCBI): domain Eukaryota; kingdom Metazoa; phylum Arthropoda; class Insecta; order Orthoptera; family Acrididae; genus Schistocerca; species Schistocerca gregaria. The sequence continues at coordinate 108,361,082 of NC_064927.1, forward strand.
ACGATTGGCGAGGCAGATTGCCATTCTGCCAGTGGCTTCTCGAAAAAGTGTTAATAGTCTGTAGTTGACAGCAGCAGTAGTTTTTTGTTGATGAGTCGGGCTTCACGACACACAGTATCGTAATTTACGGCAATACGCCCATATGGGTCGTTGCCAACCACCATGCTGTTAGAGAGAGACGGCTCCAGTACACAATTACCATCAGTATTCCTGTTGATGTGCATGGAGCCCTACGTTCTGCACAGCACAGTGAATGGCCCATGGTATCGTCACTTCCTTCAGAACCAGTTAGCTGTGTTACTGGAGAATGTGCCACTACATAAACGACTAGGAATGCGATACGTGCATGATATGGTACAGGCCCACGTGGAACTGTGGTATGCCAAATATAGTGTCGAACGCTGTAATATATGGAACATAAGCAAAAGTAATTAAATTTTCATAAAAAGTTTATTTCGATTGGAAGTACGCATTTGCTACATTTTGTACGAATAAAACGGTTCAGATTGTCGTATCTACGATAAATGAGGTAAATGGTCTCACAGACGGCAAAAAATGTACATGTAGGGTTGGCAGCCCTTTGTTCAGAAGCGACCGTGACGGGTTTCGACCGTAGGCAAATCACGGCGCCGGTGCTGGTCGGGTGCGTGTGGTGTAGGAGTCGTGACGGAAGTTTGAGTAAAATTACCAAATATGCAGCAACCAGTCGCTAAATCTTGTATTATTTATTCACTTTTGCAAATCGATTTTAACAGATTAACAACCATCATCGGTGCTACACACACAAGAATAAAAATAATTAATAACAGTGGCCGAATGATTAAATGTACATAAAGCAACGTAAACCAATTAAATGTATATAGACCCATTAAACCATTTAAAATGAACGTACAAATTTACCTTTTAACCAATATGTGCCCTGAGTAGTAATACAGTCTTAAGCAGTTGTTCCTTTATACTAATTTGTACAATCGCTTTTTGGTGTATATAACTGTACTATGTGAATGACATCTTTGTCAATATATCCATTTCATGTAAATTTTAGTGTTTTATCATTAAATTTAACCTCACTTTGTATGTCGTACCTCATTCTTCTTCTTCTCATTTTTATTTTAGCTCTATCTTTTCGTATAGAGGGGGGGTTTGCTTTGTAGCACCCCCTTACGGTTTCTCGTTGTCATAGTCAATTCTCGATGTATCACTTTATGTTTGACCTCTGCTTAAGACAGCTCTGATGGTGTAAGAACCAAAAAAACCATTCATCAAACCAATGAGCTGTAAAAAAATAAAAGACACTTTTCGAATACGACATATGGATCGGAGGAGGTATCATTCCGGTTTGCACTAGGTTGTATGGAAATCCTGGGAAATGGGCAAGCTGGCAATAAGAGAAGCACGTGTCAAAAGTTTTTTTTCTAGTTTTCCAGAACATGAAAGCGGTTTAAAAATAAAATAAAACCCGCTTTGATTCCTCCATTGTTGCGTATATGTAGATTCTGTTATTCCATTTATATGTGAAAGAGTGGTTTTCCACTTGTGTTACTAGCTGTCGATATCTACATGCTGTAGGATGTTGAACTCTCAATGACTATGAAAGCGTAGTATCTTGGGTGGTGGCTAGCATACTTTGAGGCATGATATATATATATATATATCAGTTCATGACATCCAGTCTTATATATTTTGTGTCACTGATGAACACAAGTCCAGATCATCCACTCTCAAAACTCCACCATCTCTCTCCCCACATCCACCACTGCTGGCGGCTCACCTCCAACTACGCAACGCTACGCGGTCTTAACAGCTAACTGCCCAACACTACAATAGCGACTATTTCAACAATTTAATCCAGCCACAGACTCCACACAGCACAACCAGTGATTTTCATACAGAGTGCTACGTGGCGTTACCACTATAAAAACCTAAACAGCCTACTTACAAAACATGTTTCGGTTTGTTGTTATTCGGAGCGATTATAAGATTAAAATCGCATCTACGGTCAATATTCTTAAAAAATATCTCTTATTTTTATCTAATGAAAGGTCGAGGACCGTTAAAAAAATCAAGATTTGGTCATGTGATCGAAAACGTTGTGTTATTGGCTGATGCCCTGGTGACGTCACTGAATAGGAGTAAGACGAAATTATACGTGTGTTAGAAGTGTCTCTGGATTTTACGTGCTTTTTCTACAAATAATTTAGCTATTTAGTATTGCAAAACGCATTTACAACTTTTATGAAGGAATAGAAAGGAATTTTGTGAATGCTGATAGTGGAAAGCTTACCAGAATTGATGCCTTTATGCTCTACTCATTTAGTGACCCTATATGTGCAATGACAGAAGTTCTTTCCCGTGCTCCCTGCAACATTATTGATCTCAGTCAAATCTAAGTAATTATAGTACTCTTCCAAATGCGACGGAATCATACATCTAGATTGTCGACCATCAGTCATGAAATACGACTAAAAGCACAAAAAAATTATTATGCAGGAAACTCAGCAGAGGGATGACGACAAGCCCGGGCGCTGTGGCGCAATGGGACAGCCCCTATAACTGTGGACGGAAAACACGCAGGTTCGAATACTTTTCATGAAATATGAAAATGGCTTCAGCAAAAACTCACTGTAGCCGTTGTATCGGCCGTGGGATGTATTGTATGTAGCTGAGAAATTGACAACTGAGGAATCTTACAAACAATTACCTTTTTTTCAAAGTATTGCTAGTATTGGAGATAACATCATACTCAAACAGTACAACGAAGGGCAGGACGATGAGGCTTTATATGAGATGAGGTGGGATTCGTTTGAGAGACATAAAGCAAATACAACGTGCAGGCAGCACAAACGTAAGGACTCTGTTGATTGTGAGTGTAAACTAAAGTCAGTGTCTAAAGCATACTTAAATTCGTCTTACGTAAGGTGATGAATTTTCAAAAGCTTAGGCAATAAGGGTCCAAACTTGACAGCGAGAAGATAAAAAAAAGAAAACTTTGTTTCGAACGAACATAACTTACGTGCACAGCCGTTGCTAATGTAAGTGCATCTAAAAGCCAATGAAAACGCAACAACACTGCGTTTGTAATCGGTTCGGTGAAATTTTGTAATTGCGAGTTGGGTTTCGTATGACAGTACCGTCGATTTGTTTTGTAAATGACAAAAATCTTGTTACAGGCTAGATTCGAACTAGTGACTAACAGACATAATCCTTTTATATTTCACAGTTCACCCCTCTACCAACCAAGCTTCCAGTGACGCGAAAATAAGCGGCTATAGCCTTGACTTTTAGTAATAGGCTAGTTTCGTTGGCTGACGGTATCATTATTTGTAACACTGGGAAAGCGGGTCTTGGTGATAAATTGATGTTAACATCAGACTACAAGACGTTTTTAATTGATATGGGCATCGACATGTCGGCATTTTGCCGGTACTGTGCAACCTATTTTTACAAATCTTCTCATTGTCTGATACACAAAAGAAAAACAATGTTTCAAGAGCTTTTATGGATGTAGCTGTACAGTGTGTACTACATACCATTTGCTATCCATTTTCAGAAACATAAATCCCAAAAGAAGACATCACTGTGACACAGATTTATGAAAGTTGGAGCTGCGAGCTATCCAGTGCCGTCACAGGTACCACCTGAATCGAATGGAGCGTTTTTGCGGGCTTTTAAATTATTTGAATTTCATTTCCGTTTTTATAAAAGAATACCGAAATTTAAGAATGAAAAAAGCATGTTACGAGCATAAAACGACATAATTAACGACTTAAGACGATTTTCAGGAAACAGTCAAACACACAGTGTAATCGGACTTTTTGGGAATAAGTAATTTATACTAAATGTGTTCCCAACATAGTCTCTAAGAATTCGGAAATCTATGTAAAACTAAACACACAAATGCAAGTGAAATTGTCGCTTCTACAGACACCTGTTAAAATTTTCTTAACACAACAGGGTACTGAATCACTGCACCACTGAGTGGTGTATAATGGTGCTAATTTGTTGACGTAAGACGGGTTATGATAACGCAACAGAAAGATACGGAGTTTGCATTTGTGTCTCGTACACTGTTCGCTGAGACTGGGAAGTATGCACTTCAGATCTGAGCCAACAGCTTGTGTCTGGTACACAAAATAATTAAAGAAAGGTATGAAGCAAGTGACGCGCCCATCACACTATACAGAAGGCATTCGGAGTGTATGGCGGGGCTTTAGTAAATCGGGTTTCCGTATGGTCTGTGTGGGCCAGCATAAACACTAGTCTCATAAATCAACTGTCTGTAGTAAATAAATTTTGATTATATTTACATAAATGAGGCAGGGGTTGCTGGCCAAAACACACTAAATATTTCCGTGATTATACAACTTATTATTTACGTTTTACACGGAACGGTATTGTATAAAAAAAGTCAGATTTAGACACCAAACACGGTAGCGAATCTCAACGCAAAGTTAATGTTCCGAATAGATAGCAATAGGATTTAAACACGAATAACCATTGTCTCACTTACCAATGAATCACAACCCTAGTTGACTGACTATGTCCAACACCACGAAATAACTTCAAGGTAGGCGTGTGTGATTCTGCACGAAACTACTTCAACTTCTTCTCATCTGGTAAATGTTCAATGTTTACGTGCCAAATCTTGGCATAATTTTCACATCTTCAAATCAATGTCTAAGCCTATCTACAGAAAAGTTGAGTCCACGACGCGGAAAATGTTCCAGGTCTGAAGGGCCTCTAAACTATACTAGGAATTGAAGTAAACTGGGCAAACTTCAGCGTACTGACGTTGTGTATCGTCGAAAATTTCCAAGGCGGCATGCGTAATTCGACATGAAAAATGTTCTAAATCGAGACCACGAAGCTCGGCGAAAAATCATAAGCACAAGACTCAAAACCTAGAAAAATTCCGCGTCCCACTCACTGAGACTCTCGAGCCGAAATGCGACACAAGTCTTGTATCATCCAGACCTGAGATCACACAACCCCCGATCCAAAATGGCTGCCGCCTATTATACCCTTCGTGTCCTACTAAGGGAATCAAGAAAGACAATTTATTTTAAGTACAAAAATTAAAATTCCGACTTTTTATTGAAATATTATATACGAATTGTTACTTACATTTTCTAAGCTTTTCATTTTGTAACATGAGTTCTTTCTACCTTTAACAGTTCAGTTGCTGTTCATGTTTCGAGGGAGACGATACCGCTTTTTTTCAGTTTTTCCATATTAAATGAATACAAAGAAATATGTTTGAAGGTTACAATCTTCATTACTTATCTCTGAACCGGAGTACTGCCACTACTTCTACTAATGTAACTTTATTCCATAAAAAATAATGGTTTTAGGTGTAAAAACACACTTTCGCTCGTAATTAAAAATTTGGCGTCAGAATCGTGAATCTGCTATGGTGACCTGATAGGACACAACGTCACCTTCCTATTGACACGTTATTCGTTGCTATCGCATATTGAGTTGCTGAGACATAATTTTTCAAAGTTCGCACAACATAATGATTGTTTAAGCTCTATAATTGAAAAGTATCAAATGATAACGGTGGCGCGTCTCAGCAGCACTATAGTCATAATTTTCCCTTAAAAAGTGTGTCTTCCGGCTCCTCTGTAACTCTTTTGCTTGTATCTTTATCCACGTTTGTAGTGTGATTCTACAGAGTGGAGGGCGCGCCCAGGGTCCGCGAGATGGGGCCGCAGTTTCCCCAAGGCTCCAAAGACTCTGTCACAGCGTCCCGACTGCCCATGTGCTCGCTCCAACTTGTGTCTCTTAAGTACCAGGCAGTTCATCATAAGTTACCCTGCCCTTCACAGATGGTACCTAATTTGTTGTACAGCGACCGACCGTCTCCAAATTGGCGATACGCTCACTATCAACACTTAATTAACTAAGAGTACTCCACCTCTGTCGTATTTTACATTCGAATTTGCAACCAGACTATTATCAGCGGACATAAGTAAAATAGCAATTCGTGCACTAGTCTACCCAACGTAGCAACACAAAATCTAGGAAATACACTCGTGCGTTTCTGTTCACATCCAGGTCTGGAAGTAATCTCGCAATAAACGTCAAACACATGTTACAATTATTAAATGTCACATACTACGCGATTTACCACATTTAACTCCACGAAGACACTCAGATTTCCGAATGGTAGGCTCCCTGTGGTTCCCAGGTCGTGCATCGACCGTAAACCATAAAATTACCAAATATGCAGCAACCAGTCGCTAATTCATGTTTTATTTATTAAATTTTGCATATCGATTTCAAGTAATTAACAGCCATCATCGGTGCTACAAATACAAGAATAAAAATCCAGAATGAGATTTTCACTCTGCAGCGGAGTGTGCGCTGATATTAAACTTCCTGGCAGATTAAAACTGTGTGCCTGACCGAGACTCGAACTCGGGACCTTTGCCTTTCGCGGGCAAGTGCTCTACCATCTGAGCCACCGAAGCACGACTCACGACCGGTACTCACAGCTTTACTTCTGCCAGTATCTCGTCTCCCACCTTCCAAACTTTACAGAAGCTCTTCTGCAAACCTTCTGTAATGTTTGGAAGGTAGGAGACGAGATACTGACAGAAGTAAAGCTGTGAGTACCGGGCGTGAGTCGTGCTTCGGTAGCTCAGATGGTACAGCACTTGCCCGCGAAAGGCACATGTCCCGAGTTCGAGTCTCGGTCGGGCACGCAGTTTTAATCTGCCAGGAAGTTTCAAGAATAAAAATAATTAATAACAGTGACCAAATGAATAAATGTACATAAACCAACGTAAACCAATTAAATGTATATAGACGCATTAACCCATTTAAAATGAACATACAAATTTACCTTTGAACCAATATGTGCCCTGAGTAGTAATACAGTCTTAAGCAGTTGTTCCTTTATACTAATTTGTACAATCGCTTTTTGGTGTATGTAACTGTACTATGTGAATGACATCTTTGTCAGTATATACATTTCATGTAAATTTTAGTGTTTTATCATTAAATTTAACCTCACTTTGTATGTCGTACCTCATTCTTCTTCTTCTCATTTTTATTTTAGCTCTATCTTTTCGCATAGAGGGCGGTTTTGCTTTGCAGCACCTCCTTACGGTTTCTCGTTGTCACAGTCAATTCTCGATGTATCACTTTATGTTTGACCTCTGATTAAGACAGTATTACTACTCAGGGCACATATTGGTTAAAAGGTAAATTTGTACGTTCATTTTAAATGGTTTACTGCGTCTATATACATTTAATTGGTTTACGTTGCTTTATGTACATTTAATCATTCGGCCACTGTTATTAATTATTTTTATTCTTGTGTGTGTAGCACCGATGATGGTTGTTAATCTGTTAAAATCGATTTGCAAAAGTGAATAAATAATACAAGATTTAGCGACTGGTTGCTGCATATTTGGTAATTTTACTCAAACTTCCGTCACGACTCCTACACCACACGCACCCGACCAGCACCGGCGCCGTGATTTGCCTACGGTCGAAACCCGTCACGGTCGCTTCTGAACAAAGGGCTGCCAACCCTACATGTACATTTTTTGCCATCTGTGAGACCATTTACCTCATTTATCGTAGATACGACAATCTGAACCGTTTTATTCGTACAAAATGTAGCAAATGCGTACTTCCAATCGAAATAAACTTTTTATGAAAATTTAGTTAGTTTTGCTTATGTTCCATAGATTACGACGTTCAACACTCTGTTTTCTATACCTCACGACTTCAGAGAAATGGACGAGTACATTAATGCCGACACAAATGATTTCCTTTCACTTAAGCACCAAATATTTAGATATCCCAGGCACCAAAAATCCACAGTATAAATGTGACGAGAACGGTCAGGTGATGGTACTGTTATCGACGACTGTGCCGCTAAAGCGGAGTTATTGAACGCAGTTTTCCGAAATTCCTTCACCAGGGAAGACGATTGGGATATTCCAGAATTTGAAACACGAACATCTGCTAGCATGAGTTTCTTAGAAGTAGATACCTTAGGCCTTAGGGGTTGCGAAGCAACTCAAATCGCTTGATACGGGCAAGTCTTCAGGTCCAGATTGTATACCGATTAGTTTCCTTTCAGATTACGCTTATACTATAGCTCCCTACTTAGCACTCATATACAACCGCTCGCTCAGCGATAGATCTGTACCTACAGATTGGAAAATTGCGCAGGTCGCACCAGTGTTCAAGAAGGGTAGTAGGAGTAATCCATTTAACTACAGACCTATATCATTGACGTCGGTTTGCAGTAGGGTTTTGGAGCATATACTGTATTCAAACATTATGAATCACCTCGAAGGGAACGATCTATTGACACGTAATCAGCATGGCTTCAGAAAACATCGCTCTTGTGCAACGCAGCTAGCGCTTTATTCGCACGAAGTAATGGCCGCTATCGACAGGGGATCTCAAGTTGATTCCGTATTTCTAGATTTCCGGAAAGCTTTTGACACCGTTCCTCACAAGCGACTTCTAATCAAGCTGCGGAGCTATGGGGTATCGTCTCAGTTGTGCGACTGGATTCGTGATTTCCTGTCAGGAAGGTCGCAGTTCGTAGTAATAGACGGCAAATCATCGATTAAAACTGAAGTGATATCAGGTGTTCCCCAGGGAAACGTCCTGGGACCTCTACTGTTCCTGATCTATATAAATGACCTGGGTGACAATCTGAGAAGTTCTCTTAGACTGTTCGCAGATGATTCTGTAATTTACCGTCTAGTAAGGTCATCCGAAGACCAGTATCAGCTGCAAAGTGATTTAGAAAAGGTTGCTGTATGGTGTGTCAGGTGGCAGTTGACGCTAAATAACGAAAAGTGTGAGATGATCCACATGAGTTCTAAAAGAAATCCGTTGGAATTCGATTACTCGATAAATAGTACAATTCTCAAGGCTGTCAATTCAACTAAGTACCTGGGTGTTAAAATTACGAACAACTTCAGTTGGAAGGACCACATAGATCATATTGTCGGGAAGGCAAGCCAAAGGTTGCGTTTCATTGGCAGGACACTTAGAAGATGCAACAAGTCCACTAAAGAGACAGCTTACACTACACTCGTTCGTCCTCTGTTAGAATATTGCTGCGCGGTGTGGGATCCTTACCAGGTGGGATTGACGGAGGACATCGAAAGGGTGCAAAAAAGGGCAGCTCGTTTTGTATTATCGCGTTATAGGGGAGAGAGTGTGGCAGATATGATACACGAGTTGGGATGGAAGTCATTACAGCATAGACGTTTTTCGTCGCGGCGAGACCTTTTTACGAAATTTCAGTCACCAACTTTCTCTTCCGAATGCGAAAATATTTTGTTGAGCCCAACCTACATAGGTAGGAATGATCATCAAAATAAAATAAGAGAAATCAGAGCTCGAACAGAAAGGTTTAGGTGTTCGTTTTTCCCGCTCGCTGTTCGGGAGTGGAATAGTAGAGAGATAGTATGATTGTGGTTCGATGAACCCTCTGCCAAGCACTTAAATGTGAATTGCAGAGTAGTCATGTAGATGTAGATGTAGATGTAAAGTATTGGCCCTCGCGAACAATTCATCATTACTGAAAGTTTCGTGTTAGGTGAGGTCATACCCGAAGTTCCAAGTGGGCCCGTACCACATCGTGCATGTGTCGCATTCCAGGCGTTTATGTAGTGGCACATTCTCCAGTAACACAGCTAACTGTTTCTGAAGGAAGTGACGATACCATGCGGCATGCACTGTGCTGTGCAGAACGTAGGGCTCCATGGACATCAACAGGAATACTGATGTTTAATGTGTACTGGAGCCGTCTCTCTCCAAGTGCATGTTGGTTGGCATCGACCCATATGGCCGTATTGCTGTAAATTACGATACTGTGTGTCGTGAAGCCTGACTCATCAACAAACAACAACTGCTGTTGTTATTTTTTCGGTTACACCTAATGTACTCGATTGAAATTACAATTGCTCTTAACTTCTGTCATAGATCGTAAATCAGGAATTTGAAAGTAAATGATTCTGACCGGGGAAAATTCTGAGAAGCGGACAGTGTAGCTCTGCATACCACATACATATAAGTAAGTGTTCGGTTAAGAGCTTATTAGTCTGATCGTTATGGATGATTCCCCTCCCTCAACAGAGCAGATGGATAAACCTTATGCCCTGAAGATACCTAATTCTCCCACGATGAACTTGGTCCATGTTCTTTAGTCAGAATTATTATGCTCTATGTAAATTTCTTGTGAAGTAAAGAAATAATCTATATGAAATAATGACATTTACCATATTACGAAATACACTCTCTTTTAATTTCTTAAAAGACACATTTTTAAATATGTGCGGCAAAATTTCTATAAGGAAATTGTTGAGGTCATCGTTTAAAGACATAAAATTTTGTATGGTTTTTGGTAAAACAAATATCATATTTCCAAAGAAAACTGTATACATACAGAACTTGTCCAAGGAATTCTATGTAAATCTGGGAAGCTGTGGAACTCAGTAACAATATTTACTTCAGAATCCCCGAAAGGCTATCGTGTTTTCAGGTAAAGTGCAAGTGGGTGTGAATGGTCAGGAGGAGAGAAAGTAGTAGATCTCATATATGGATGAGTCGAGAAGAAGTATAGCGAAGAGAAACCACAATGTTTGGTCATTTCATGATACTAATTTATGTAATGGTACATGTGGTTTTTCTCAGTGTTAATTGGTAACATGGAGTAATAGGTTTTCCCTGTGTCACTGAGTAATAATGAATGAAAGCAGAGTTTATTAATAGGATTTTCTCTCCAATATGGCACTTGTGTTGTCAGTCTATAGCAGTACGTTATCAATAAGTGTCATTGGTTTCGAGCATGGTAAAGTTCAGGTTATTACCTAGTTTTCTTTGTGATATTAAATATGCTTCAGAATTGTAAAATGTTTATGTTGTTTTTTACACTATAAAGAGCTGAATTTTTACTGATATACAGAGATTTTGCTTAGTTTGTCAGTACATACTGAGAATAAGGATGAGTTAACGTAGTGTCTTTAGTGTGTAAAGTTTAAAACAAAATGATGAATGTGATATAGAGTGTTTTACATAACTGATTCCCTTTTAAAACATTTAGTGCTACATATACACACTGTTTTCCGGCGAGTACGAGGTCCTCAGTCGTGTTCCACCGTTTCCTCACCTTCATTGAGTGCTGTATTCTTTCTTTCTAATTAGGTTTTTAGCGCTTTAATATTATCTCAGATCTTCTCGCAATCTGATTACATCTGTGCTTAGGTAATGAAATCTGTCCATAGCTTTTTAACTGGACAAAAAGAACTCTTTTTTCATGAATCTTTTTTCAGACTAAATTGATATATACCTCGCATTAATATATCAAGTGAAAGATGTCCAGCTTTTAAAGGAGGCTAGTCTGAAGTGTTATACAGGAAGTAAAGGTACGTATGGTAGAATATCATACGTAACACCTTTTAGGAACAATGTCATTCAAAGGGTGAAGTAATTCTTAGGTACTAGAATAGGAGAAAAGATCTCCATATAAATATACAGCATAAAAGCTAAAATCCTCGAAACAGTCTGGTGATATATGATCTTGTGATTTCAGGATAAAGTTACAGTGAAAGTGAACTATTTTGATGCACAGACAATTGCTTTTCAAGAGCTGTATATGCCCAGGACATAAAATGCTTTGTCACAGATAATTTTATTTACAGTAATATATATATATATATATATATAGTGATCCACTGATAGTGACTGGGCCAAACATCTCACGAAATAAGCATCAAACGAAAAAACTGCAAAGAACGAAACTCGTATAGCTTGAAGGGGGAAACCACATGGCGCTATGGTTGGCCCACTAGATGGCGCTGCCATAGGTCAAACGGATAACAACTGCTTTTTTTTCTAGACAGGAACCCCCTTTTTTATTACATGTTTTTATAGTACGTAAAGAAATATGAATATTTTAGTTGGACCACTTTTTTCGCTTTGTGACAGATGGCGCTGTAATAATCACAAACGTATAGTACGTGGTATTACTTAACATTCCACCAGTGTTGACGGTATTTCTTCCTACATTACAAATAGACCGTTTACCAACTGCGGAAACGGTCGATATCGTGTTGATTTATGGCTACTGTGGTGAAAATAGCCAACGGGCGTGTGCTATGTATGCTGCTCGGTATCCTGGACGAAATCATCAAAGTCTCCGGACCGTTCGCCGAGTATTTACGTCATTTAAGGAAACAGGAAGTGATCAGCCGCATGTGAAACGTCAACCGCGACCTGCAACAAATGATGATGTACAAGTAGGTGTTTGAGCTGCTGTCGCGGCTAATCCGACATCAGTAGCAGACAAATTGCGCGAGGATTGGGAATCTCAAAAAAGTCGGTGCTGAAAATGCTACATCAACATCGGTTGCACCCGTACCATATTTCTATGCACCAGGAATTGTATGGCGACGACTTTGAACATTGTGTACAGTTCTGACACTGGGCACAAGAGAAATTACGGGACGATGACAGATTTTTTGAACGCATTCTATTTAGCGACGAACAGCGCTAACGTAAACAGGCGTAATAAGCACTATTTGGCAACGGAAAATCCACGATGGGTGCGGCAAGTGAAATATCAGCGACCTTGGCGGGTTAATGTATGATGCAGCATTATGGGGGGGGAAGGATAATTGGCTCCCATTTTATCGATTTATGTGTGATCATTACGGAAGGCGAACTACTCGCTGTTGAGAGGAATGTCTTTGCAGGTATTGACAAATCCATTGAGGTTGACGTACATCATTTTGAACATTTATTGCATTAATGTGGAATTTACAGGTAATCACGCCATAATAGCATTCGTTCTCAGAAATGGGAAATTCACAAAGGTAAATGTATCACATTGGAACAACCGAAATAAAATGTTCAAACGTACGTACGTTCTGTATTTTAAGTTGTAAAACCTACCTATTACAAACAGTTTGTCTAAAATTGTGAGCCTACAGCGCCATCCATCATAAAGCGAAAAAAGTGGTCCAACTAAACCATTCATATTTATTTATGTTGTATACGAATATGTAATGAAAACTGGGAGTTTCGTTCTTTGTAGTTTTTTCGTTTGAAGCTTATTTCGTGAGATATTTGACCCGGTCACGATAAATGGCCCATATATATGTGCTAATAGTGATCACATATGGGGTGTTGTGTTTGTGTGAAATGTACTGTAAGTTCAAGGACTGAAGATTTTCTTGTGATGTGATAGGATTATACTGACATGTTCAGAGAAGTCGTGGATTTTTTATGATAATGATGAAAGTGTTGTTCTATACAGAATTTTGAAGTTTTCTGAAGCTGATGATAATCATTTGAAATGTTATTTTAATTCCGGTAAGATGTTAATTCTAGGGTAAAGGATAGATAGTTATGAAGTGTATTGTATTGCATGTGTTTTAACATGGGCCATTTATTTACAGAAAAATGGAACTTTTTAATAATCTGAGTTTTGAGATATAATTATTCACAAGAACGGTGTTAAAGTGACAACTATGACAGCGTTAGTACTCTAACCAAAAGTGATAGACAAGCATTCTTAGAACTTATAGTGTGAGAAATATAGCAGTTTTTTGTGATAATGGATTAAATAAGGAATATGAAACGATGAAATGTTGTCACTGCCTGTATTTAATAACATGTTGCTAAAATGATTAAGAAAGTGCTGATATTTAGAGCTAATTTTCCTGAAAACAGACGAAGTGTATGCGTTTAACTTTAACCAATGTTAACATCTCTCATCAGTCATATTTCACAGAAATCTTCTTCCAGTATGTAAACAACTTTTGCGCGAAAGTAGGCAAGCGATTATGTATTGTTCCTCAATCGATATGGGAATTTTTTGATCGAAAACCATCCATAAATGGTTTACGGTTATGATACACGAAGCATGTAATAGTGTTTCTCCTTACCCTGAACCCACTGCCGCTTTCGTGTGGGCCTCACTGCTGAGTATTCTTTTCCCAGCAAGTCCTTGATAGTCCAAATGACAGTACAGGTGATTCCTTTCGCTGACATTATGAAATGCTACAAGACACAGTCACCAATGTACAACAAAATACGTTAATACGAGCAGGGCAGAGTGTTGTATGGAGGATAGTGTTCCTAGAAACCCATGATTTTTTCTGTTTGGTGCTTCATTCTAATGATCAATTGTAGAATCATATCAAGGAATTCAACCACAGGGATTTCCAGCACTGCCTACTGTTTTCGTTCTAGCTATGAGACATGAGATTACGTTCCAGGTAGTGTTTGTAAATACTTGCAAAGAAAATACTTTTATTTAAGTTTCTGTGACCATAAAATAGAAATATGCGTTGATACTAGCTTCCATTTTAAAATATTTTTAACTTGTAACTGATTTGTGATAATGCACCTGCTTCTCTTGAGTTTCCTTACTGGTATTTGGTATGTACTATAGTAATCACGTAACACATGGACTGTTAGATACATTACTGACAGTTTTTACTTGTTTGGATATTTTTATTAAATTTGAATAGAACATTTGTTCCTAAGTCCACGACAATGTTGCACTATGGAATAGTGTTCCATATCTGGAAAATGCTTTCTTTTGATACGTAATTTTTCTAAATTCAGAAAAGAGTGCAGTACACATAAAATGAATGCTATTATATCAAAACAGATCAACAATCTTTAAGAAACTCTCAGAAGTGTTCCAAGGTACAACACTGTCCCTTGATGACTCTGCTCGATTTAGTATGTACGTTACATAGTCCGTTAAGAACACCTTGTGGTTTGTGGTGCCATGAAGAAAAATCAGAGAAAGTGTCATGTAGAGTTGATAAGTGTTCTAGTAGGGAAAGAATGGACCCCAATGCGAATATTTGAAAAGAGTGACAATATTTTCGTCATTTATAGTTGTAAAACATTCAAAATATGATGCTATAATTGATTTTAACCATGGAAACATACATGAGTGAGAGAGTTACAGCGTTCTTCTTCAAGACTGGTGCTTTCACTTTAACACGAAATTTACTGTCATCATGTGTCTAGAGCTGAAATGTCGCATCAGGATCTACCAAATGATGCAAGGCATAAGGAAAGAAGTTAAAAAATAAGTCTTGAAGGTGCAAAAGATCGTGAGTACAGTCCTGGAATGTTCTAAGAAGGGACAGTTGAGGAAAATATAAGTTTAACCCTTGAATTAATTTCCAGGAAACCACCTTTTGTGACACTTATGTACCCCTTTTCACGATGCCTGCGATGTAATCCACTATTTTTTGGCCATAAATTTGGGGGTTGGGGGGTTGGGTTGGGTTTGTTGGGGACGGAGACCAGACAGGGACATCGGTCTCATCGGATCAGGGAAGGATGAGGAAGGAAGTTGGTCGTGCCCTTTCAATGGAACCATCCCGGCATTTGCCTGGAGCGATTTAGGGAAATCACGGAAAACCTAAATCAGGATGGCCGGACACGGGATTGAACCGTCGTCCTTCCGAATGCGAGTCCAGTGTCTAACCACTGAGCCACCTCGCTCGGCCCATAAATTTCTCCAATTTTAACAAACAAACATAAAGGGCTCAATTTTCAAACATTTACAAGCTAAAACATGTTGTTCTGAGTCCTAAAATATCTATATGTACTCCTAGCAAAAAGAAATCAAATGTCATGAAATCCTGTTTTATCAAATTCATTCAAATTTAGTTATGAATTATTATTTTTATGTGTGTAGACATAAGGAACCAATTTGGTAGTGATTGGTTTAATAGAAAGAGAGAAAAATGATCATTAATTACATCAAGTGTATTACAGTTTATAATTTGTAACAAGTTATGAATTCGCATAAAAATTTTGAAAACTGGATTTGGCATTGTAAAATTTTATTTGTCGATCTTTAATATCTGGAAAGTATGCGTTTCATGCACATTCATCCTTGGGATAACTAAGCAAGTCGATATATTGCTACCAGCAGGAGATACGAGTTTGAATGCCAGGCTACACAAAGTTTCAGTTAGCGTGACACATTAATTATAAGAACTCACTCCTGGAAGACGTCCCGCTAACACCGTCTAACGTCTCCTCTACAGTTGATAATGGCCTGAATTCGCTGTAGAAGAGTGTCCATGCGTTTCTCCACATATGCTGTATCACTCACTGGTGATGAAGTTTCAGAGAGGTACCAGACTGAGTGGGAGTAATGATTGTTCCTTTAGTCAACTGTCAACTCTCAGATATATCCTACATATTTAAGACAGAGTAATTTAGAGAACTGGTCGAGGAGTGCTGAGTATTTTTCAGATTTCTAAAGGAAGTACATTAGTCGAGTACCTTCATTGATAGTGTCTGTAATATTTTATGAATGTTCCTTCAGACATGCATGCATGTATGTCGTCACAGACACTGCTGACAAATCATAAACCGTATCCACAAATTTCGAATAAAGTACTACCATCACTTCGGTATTTATCAGAAAGAAAGGGAATTTGTGCGCCACCGGGACTTGAAGCCAGATATACAGCTTTGCGTGAGTGGTCACCAACCACTTTTTATTTTGCCTTAAGAAAGCAGAGGAACTAGCTTCAGGCTGGAAGAAAAAGCGTGGACAGTGGTCCAAAACCCAAGGCGCGGCCAAGACGCCTCCCGCTTTTTCACCTTCGACCGCCCCCTGAAAGACTATTTTTTCCTTCAACTCCACAATCTGTGACTTAATGTTAATAAAAATCATTTCTGTTGTAGAGAAGCCATTGTAAACTAATTAAATAACGTAAGTCACCACAACATAAAATGAAATGAAAGCACACGTAATTCGTGCGTCCATCTTATTGCATGAGGGTAACTCGAAATACACAAGAACAGCAAAGGATATGGAATTAGCTTATTTGTATTGCTTTCGAAACGACACTACAGTCGAATGAAACCAAAACAGTGTTGAAGCAAATCCTGCACACGATCACACGTACTCTTCCCGTTCGCAGTGTTGATTGGTAGCAAGTTGATAACCAGTTCTCCTCATATCATGGGCCACTACTGGGATCGTAAGCGGAGTCTTCTTGGTCTGGAGGGAAGTATCCATTGGCCACAGGAAGAGCTAGCCATGTTTTTACACTGAATCACTTTACAAATGATGAGTCTCGGCCATGAGCAACCAATATCTCTCAGCTTGGGAGCTTGAGTGGTGGTAAAACCAGGACGCACATATCTAAATTTGAGTATGAATTCCCAGATGTGCAAAACAGTGTAGTGACGTGCGTTATCGAAACATGTGACAGGATGAATGTGGGCATCAGTTACTGTAAAAGAGATCCAGTAAGTGAATGATACTGACGGCTCCACAATCACGCCGTTTTGAACAAATATTTGGCTGCAGCCATCGCTCATACATGGACAAGTTCCAGCCTGCCCCCCTGTGGAGTGACTGTGAGGGTGTATACCAGACTTTAAATAGGAATCTAACTGTAAAGTAATAGACAAGCGACGCCTGCAGACTGCATGCTATCGCAGTCGGTTGTGGTAGAACCTGAGCCATGTGTACCACCTTGGTCGCCATGTGAAAATTAAGGCATTCAACAAGATGCAGTAATTCCATGTGTCAAAGTAGTTTCTGGCAAAATTCTGTGTGCATCGCCTGCGCAGTTATCTATAGTTCATGGTAGGTGTGTATAACTAATGTCCAAATATCTGATCATATCCACCTGTGGGAGGGGCGCTATGCATCATTCCTGGAGGCCCCTTCCAAATGAAAAGCCGCAGTTTTGGATACATTCATGTTTCTTTTCGCCACCAATCGAAATCATTTGGTCTATTGAAGCCCGTGGCTCAACACATCATGTGACCGGCCAGCAGTATAACGACATTAGGATTCCCTACGATAGGGAAGATGTGTTCACTGAATTTAGTCCCTGTGTGTATGCTTTTCAGCAATCATGTGAGCGGTACCCAATGCGATCGGTTACAAAGTAATGGAGATTTGTCATTCTTGATGAAACGAATGACACATTGGGAAAAAGCCGACGGTAGATTATGTACCAATACATGGGACCACGCTCCACATAAGAGGCGTGAAAGACTGTCAAGGTAGTCACGTGGGAAGCCCATTGGGCCAATCGTGGCAGAAATGATGCGAGAAACATGTGGTTCATTCGCTCCACCATGGGGTGAGGTGGCGGGGGGTGAGAAAGGCCTTGAAACACTATACATTCGCCAGCGGCGGCTTTTATGTTTGTCCCCCATTCCTATGTCGTTTGCTACACTGAAAGGATTTGTGGCAAGACTCTATTTATGTACGCTGCCAGATGCTGGGTGAAGATCTCACAATCCGAATTTAACATTCTAATCGGATGGTAGTCCTCGCTAGTTCATCTTCTTGAAGCCTTGTGTATCAAAATGAGTAGTCCACTAGCAAAGGCAGGTGACGCGCAAAACATGGGGGACATTAGATCTTGGTACATGAAGATCCGATGTGGCATCGTTAGCGTATGGAAAGTCCGATAGATTTCGAAACGCATACCGTGTGGCCTGGGTGACACGTTATGTAGACCGTTGTCTATCACGTCCTCAACGTGTCCTGCGAAATCTTCGCTAAAAGCGTCGATGCTGCTTTGCCGTTGGGGGGGGACTGACATGTGCTGGGAAACGTCGTTACCATCGTGATCCTCTATAATCTCTTCCTGTAAATGTTGTGGCGAGACAGGATTTCGTCTCTCTCTCTGTTTTGATGTTGCGATCACACTACCACCACTTCTAATTTTCCCAGTCTAAGAAACAATATTTTGGCTTTAATTGGGCGGCATAATTTTTCGGTCTGGTGGCAGCAGTTGGGATGCGAGTTTTGAAGCATCGGGTAATAAAAGTCTGAAGTATGGCGATACTGTGTAGTGATTCAAATTCCATATTGTATTAGCAGCCACCGGGAGGCCAGTGTTACACATTGCATCCATCATGCTAACATCAAAAGGAATTGACGGTCTACTCGTGTACCGTATTCACCTCCTACATCCAATGGCTGCTTCATACCTGTTGTGGCTGTATGGTGACACTTCACATGAAGGTTGTATGTTGTGAGAAGCGAAGTAGCCATCGTTCGGCATCTGACAACTCTGGCACAAGAACATATGGAACATCGGGGCGATTAAGACAACTGGCAGAGTTACAGATAAGATATGTGTATCCAGGATGGTCAAATTGCACTTCTTCCCAAATATCCTTGGGAAGCAGGTCCCAAACCAGTTTCCCAAACTATTCGCAAGACGTGACATGTGGGTGCTGGTCTTTTAGAGTGGAGCACACAGTTAATATCACTGCCACAGATATACTGATCCTAACAGTCAAGACAGAGAGAAGTGACTCCCTCTGAGTAGACTGAACAGATCTGTCATCTCTTGCGGGTTTTTAATAAGTATGAAAGATAGAAATACACGTACCCAGCGTCATGATTGTCGTCTCCTGGTAGTTTCAATGACATCATTCAGTTGAATAGCCATACTGTTCCAGTCTGATGACCCAGTATCATATATGTGACATAACCACAGAAGCGGCTAAGGGATGCAATGCACATTTCTTGCAATGAAGCAAAGTAAATACATCTCGCTCACGAATCATCCCTCGCACCAGATGGATCTTTACCATTGTTTCAAGACTATTAAGAGTGATTGTGACGATAGGATAAACCCGTCGTCGTCGTTGTGAATTGTACGACACTTACAACGGGCGTTGCATCTTTCCAGTGCATCAGAGGATGCTGGGACTGGTCGTCAGGGAGTGTCAGATGACAAGCTGAAGTGGCAATAGTCATGGGGTCTGAAAAGTAACACACAGGAAGCAGTGTCAGCTGCTACAGCGGCGCCATGTCCTCCAGCGGTACTTGGACTGTTCTACAGTGGATGCATTCTAATTGGAAATGCACCTCTTTCCCACATTCAGAGTAGCTTTTTAGTTTGTCCGTCGTAAATGGCGATGGCATGGTAACTAGTGATGTAGAGAGATGGCGGAACATGTATTTTAAGTTCACTTCAGCCCTGTCTGACTCCATTCATGAATTACGTCCATCTTTCCTCGACATGATTATCTAACATGCCAGATGGGCGAAATCCACACTCGGCGACTTCTGCTGGGAGTTCAAATGGAAGTTCGAGTGTCCTCCTTGTGCAGAGCGTGACTGACGCCCACAGTACCTACACAGCCAGCAGCGTGGCAGACGCAGAGGCCCTGTTTCTTCTCCCAAAAAGTCTGTCTATTTTGCGTTTATGATGGTCTTTACACAGACTATACTACTGAGAACATATAAATATATGCTGATGATGTAAATCGCCTGGATATTGACCTTTTCTTGTAAAAATCTTCCTATTTTGAATGCTCTTCGTCGAGCAAATTCGCTTGTGTACGGAAATGTGAGCGTTGATCTTCTTTATTCCTTTTCCATTTTGATCTATATGCTTAAACCGGTGCACACGAAACAGCCGAATATAAATCATAGGCACACCCTTCGCTGTGAGGAAATAAACAGTACTTCTGAAGCTCTGCACTGACAAAAGCAAACGGTACCACTTTGGCTATAGAGCACGTGGCACAGACAGATCCAAAATTCAGTAAGTCCCTGTCCTAGGCTCATATAGTGCATCCATAATAATCTGATTCCCACACGTGGAATGAAGTTAGCTGTCTCGTCAGGTTGCCTTGTCTGTATTTGACAGCCTCTGTAAAGTTCAATGCAGTGTTCATCTGGCAATCATAAATGGTTCTGTAAAGCTAGATGCACTGCTGTTTCAAACATGCTTGCATGTCCAAAGGAACAGATTATGATGAGGAAATACAACAATACAACAATGTATTCGCGAAATGTGAATATGGAAACACCACAACTATATAATTTACTGGGAACAAAAGAAACTTTGTGCCGGCCAGGGACTCTAACCCAGATTTCCCGGTTCATGTGAACGATCCCATTAATCGTTCGGCTGTCCTAGCGTGCTTCACGCTTAGACACAAAGTTCAATATGTCACACTTTCTACTCCCCAAAGTGCTACCACTGTTATTTGATTCTTAGTCCAGGAAAGGATTATTTAATTTTCTCAACAAGGTTCCTTGGCTTGGGCATGAAATTCTTCAGTGCATTGTGCGTATATGAACGTGTCTGTAAAGGATGTTGCACTGTTCCTTCAGACACGCATGTATGTCCGAAGATACATACACTGCAAACAATTTGCAGTCGTATAAAATATTGACAAGCATTTGAAAATTGGAGCACGGTGTTGCCGCAGCTATAAAATTTACTGGAATGAAATGGCAACGTGTGCTGCGCCGGAACTCGAACCTGGATTTCCCGGTTTGTGCAATAGGTTGACGGACTCTCTACGTCTTTGTTTGTCCCGTCTCTCGAACCGTTGTTGCTACGGTCAGTTTGCTGATCTGCTTTCAGGTTTGAAACCCTCAGAGGAGAATCTCGCACGCAGGGCGTTTGCTGATGAAGCGCTGGTCTTCCTCGACGAAGTAAGGAAGTCCCATTGTTAAAAGTTATAACTGTTGATTTTTGTTTTACTGCATGTGCGCACTTAAATGAAGAAATTTCTCGACCTACACAGCTTCGAGGACACTGTCATTTCTTGGCCACGATCTGATGATCGATATTCATCTACGTGGGCTGTAGTCCATCGCTGAGTATTACAGACGGCAGCTTTGAATTGGAATCTCCTTTTGACAAAATTCAGGGTGCGGTACTGCAACATGATGGGCACTCGCTTACAACTTCCAAGATAGCACACAGACTGGATACGTAATTTTGTGTAATGCATATTATATTGAACAGAACATTCCCCTTCTCAAAGTAGTAGCGAAGAAATTGGGGCAACTGTCCCACTCGTCCGTTAATTTTTGTTTTCTTATTTATATTTTGTTACTAATGATCGTATTGTTTCGCATATACGGGATCTGAGGGATAGCAAGGTGAAGTTCCACGTGTGTTTGCGTGGGCTTTAGTGGGATTTCTGAAGTTCTTTTGAAGAAAAAATCGAAGGGTAGGAAGAAGGTAGTGGTTGCTTTCATAATTGCAAAGAAAGTTTTTCGTGCATGTATTGTGATGCAAGATTGGCGTAATTAGAAATTAAATAAAATGAAGTGGCAAGGAGATAACATACCCACTCCGTTCTCTAATTATTTCACCCCATTACGTCTGTCTACTAAGAGTAGCATTTTTATGAAAGTTACAAAAATAATCCGTCTAAGAGGTTGCAGCTTCATGCCAAGACCAGACAATCTGTGCTCGAGAGTTCCCCATCAATGCAGCGGGCAATGGCCACCGAGCACTGACCGCACAGCGCCAGGCCTACTGTGTGCGTTTCTGCACTCGCATTTCCCAGCACCAAATTAATTAATTTTTTTTTTTGGTCATCAGCCTACTGACTGGTTTGATGCGGCCCGCCACGAATTCCTTTCCTGTGCTAACCTCTTCATCTCAGAGTGGCACTTGCAACCTACGTCCTCAATTATTTGCTTGACGTATTCCAATCTCTGTCTTCCTCTACAGTTTTTGCCCTCTACAGCTCCCTCTAGTACCATGGAAGTCATTCCCTCATGTCTTAGCAGATGTCCTATCATCCTGTCCCTTCTCCTTATCAGTCTTTTCCACATATTCCTTTCCTCTCCGATTCTGTGTAGGACCTCCTCATTCCTTACCTTATCAGTCCACCTAATTTTCAACATTCGTCTATAGCACCACATCTCAAATGCTTCGATTCTCTTCTGTTCCGGTTTTCCCACAGTCCATGTTTCACTACCATACAATGCTGTACACCAGACGTACATCCTCAGAAATTTCTTCCTCAAATTAAGGCCGGTATTTGATATTAGTGGACTTCTCTTGGCCAGAAATGCCTTTTTTGCCATAGCGAGTCTGCTTTTGATGTCCTCCTTGCTCCGTCCGTCGTTCGTTATTTTGCTGCCTAGGTAGCAGAATTCCTTAACTTTATTGACTTCGTGACCATCAATCCTGATGTTAAGTTTCTCGCTGTTCTCATTTCTACTACTTCTCATTACCTTCGTCTTTCTCCGATTTTCTCTCAAACCATACTGTGTACTCATTACACTGTTCATTCCGTTCAGCAGATCATTTAATTCTGCTTCACTTTCACTCAGGATAGCAATGTCATCAGCGAATCGTATCATTGATATCCTTTCACCTTGTATGTTACTTCCACTCCTGAACCTTTCCTTTATTTCCATCATTGCTTCCTCGATGTACAGATTGAAGAGTATGGGCGAAAGGCTACAGCCTTGTTTTACACCCTTCTTAATACGAGCACTTCGTTCTTGATCGTCCACTCTTATTATTCCCTCTTGGTTGTTGTACATATTGTATATGACCCGTCTCTCCCTATAGCTTACACCTACTTTTTTCAGAATCTCGAACAGCTTGCACCATTTTATATTGTCGAACGCTTTTTCTAGGTCGACAAATCCTATGAACGTATCTTGATTTTTCTTTAGCCTTGCTTCCATTATTAGCCGTAAAGTCAAAATTGCCTCTCTCGTGCCTTCACTTTTCCTAAAGCCAAACTGATCGTCACCTAGCGCATTATCAATTTTCTTTTCCATTCTTCTGTATATTATTCTTGTAAGCAGCTTCGATGAATGAGCTGTTAAGCTGATTGTGCGATAATTCTCGCACTTGTCAGCTCTTGCCGTCTTCGGAATTGTGTGGATGATGCTTTTGCGAAAGTCAGATGGTATGTCCCCAGACTTATATATTCTACACACCAACTTGAATAGTCGTTTTGTTGCCACTTCCCATAATGATTTTAGAAATTCTGATGGAATGTTATCCATCCCATCTGCCTTATTTGACCGTAAGTCCTCCGAAGCTCTTTTAAATTCCGATTCTAATACTAGATCCCCAATCTCTTCTAAATGGACTCCTGTTTCTTCTTCTATCACATTAGACAAATCTTCACCCTCATAAAGGCTTGTTTAATACTGTATGGTTTTTAGTACTGTAGTTAATAACTGGTACAATGGAATGTACCCTCTGTCATGCGTTTTGTAGTGATTTGAGAAGTATGAAAAGATGTAGAAGGTATTATACATCCATGTCTGTGACGGCGTGTAAGAATGTTAATCTGTATGGCTTCGGGTGCAATCGTTTTTCTCACATGCTCCAGACAGTTGATTGAGGAACTTCAAGCTCTTTCTTCAGCCCGAAGTATTTTCGAAAGGCCGACAGAAAACCGTGCCGTAAAAACAGTGTCAGACCCTTGCTCATGCATCATATGACTTGAAGCTTATGAAGAGTGTAATTTATAATCTCAGGCAACACATATCCGACAAAAGTAGATTTATGCACACGTACGCGCCAATTTTGCTTTGGTTGTGGTTACCCAGCTGCCATACTTACATATTGCAACTGCATTTCTTTTTTATTTGACGCTTTAGCCTTGCACTTTTGATAAAATGTTGACTATTCGAAGGTTATGAAGTGCGTTGTTTAAGCGTCAGACAATGTAGTGGAAAACGGGAAAAAATTGATATGGATACTTTGTTTAATTTAGACAGATTTTCGTCGTATGTTTGTCGTCATAAATTGTTACTTTACTGACCGTATCGCTCGTAGATATGTACCGCTCAGTCGTTAACAATGTCACGATACAAACTGGAGAACGCATTTTTATCAGTAAAGAAATTTTCTTCGTTGTTGCTGCATAAGAATCTAGACAGGTGAACATTATGGAATCAGAAAAAAATGGGCGATGAATGGTGAGTCGCGGATAAATTCTGTTGCGAAGCCAGGAGAGTGCAGCAGGC
Organism: Schistocerca gregaria; assembly: GCF_023897955.1. Lineage (NCBI taxonomy): Eukaryota > Metazoa > Arthropoda > Insecta > Orthoptera > Acrididae > Schistocerca > Schistocerca gregaria. The sequence goes on from NC_064927.1 coordinate 108,385,851, forward strand.
GATATCGTACTGTAGCCACACGTTATCCAGAACTTTTGATTGTTCTCTTCTAATGAGACTGTTCGTAACAAATACAGCTGTGATGGACGCGCCACGATAAAATAATTTGTTACACAAAACACTTACTTGCTGTCACCTTGTGCATAAAACTACGTTTTCTGGACTACAATTGTGCTCAACGTTCATTTTAATTTTATGGAGTTAAGATATAGTGGTTCAAGTTCCTATGTGATCATAATGGTACATGCTCTCGTCGATTTCCTGAAGAGAGTTTGAGGTAAATCGTAGATTATTTCCATTAAAAGGGAACAGCAAATTTCCTCCTCGATCCCGTCAATCAAACTTTTGGTTCGTCTCGGATGACCTTGTAGTTGACAGACGTTTGTCGCTAATCTTCCTTGTCTTCACATTTTTCCAACATTTCATATTGACTGCAAGAATCGCACAACGGTTAAATAGTCGCAGTTGGTCTCTTCTGCTAATCATCGCGTTCGCTGATTCAGATCGCAATTGAAAGTTATAAAAAACATACTTCATTAAAGCCTGCTGTTCTTCACCCATGCGCAGAATATTTCACATTGAAATTATACCACTGTAAACGGGAATTTTTTGTTTCTCACACGATTAATTTAATGCTATTCAACCCACACACAACACAAGCTTATTCATGCCGCATAACTGCATTCACCCTGACACTAAATCAGAAGAAATGAAAACGTCTCGAGTCACAGACTTTTCATCTTTTATATTACTACTTTTAACGCTTAAACAGCGCTCCTGAATATTTTCATACATATAACATTAAACAAATAGCCTAATATATTATTCTAGAACATCAAATAAAAAGTGACGTTTCATAATTGCACTAATATCAACCAAGCTGACTCTCCTTATAAAATCGTTACGAACATATCCGCCGATTTCATTTTTGCATGCAGTGGTACATACCATACTTCAGTATACCTTGAATCATATGCTGCATGAAGAGTGGCCACAAAGCCTTTGTTGCTACTCGGTGTTCACTCGGTCAATTAAAGATCTTCCGCGCCGCAAACTAATCTGAACCACACTGAGGTGACAAAAGTCACGGGATAGCGATAAACACGTGTACAGATGGGGACAGTATAGAGCACACAAGGTACAAAAGGGCAGGGCATTGGCTGATCTGTGACGTCTACTCAAGTGGTACATGTGAAACGACTTATGGCGTGTTTATGGCACACACGAGGGGAAATAAGCGACCTTAAACGCGGAATGGTAGTTGGAGGAACACGAATGGGACATTTCATTTCGGAAATCGTTAGGGATTTCAGTATTCCCAGATCCGCAGTGTCAAGAGTGGGCCGAGAGTACCAGATTTCAGGAATTATCTCTCACAATGGACAACGCAGAGGCCGAAGGCTTCATTTGACGACAGAGAGCAGCGGTGTATGTGTAGAGTTTTCACTGCTACGGTATAAACAACACTGTGTGAAATAACCGCAGCCACAGGAATTAACACAAAACGTACGACGAAAGTATCCGTTAGGATAGTACGGTAAATCTGGTGTTCATGGGCTATGGCAGCAGACAACGGAACCAGTACCTTTCCTAACAGCACATCGCCTTCAGAGATTGTCTTGGGCTCGTGAATACGTCAGTTCGATTCTACACCACTGGAAAACCGAGGCTTGGTCACATGGTAAGAGTTGATAGGACGATCCAAATGAGGCGTAGACCCACGAACACCAAATGCTGAAATGATCATGGACTGGAGATCGTTACTGTCGTCTACTCGGAGACAATTTCCTGCCATTCATAGACTTCATGTTCTCAAAGAACGATGGAATTCTTATGGATAAAAATGTGCCAAGTCATCGGAACACAGTTGTTCGCGATTCGTTTGAAGAACATTCTGGACCATTCAAGCGAATTATTTGGTCACCAAGATATCACAACATCCATCCCACGGAATATTTATGGAACGTAATCGAGATGGCAGTTCGTGCACAAAATCTTGCATCGACATCACTTCTCCTGTTATCGACGGGTATAGAAGCAGCATGGCTCGGTATTTCAGCATTGTTCAGTCTGTGGCACGAGTTGCTGCATTACGCCGGACAAAGGAAGTCTGACACGATATGAGGAGTCATCCCATTACTTTCGTCACTTCACAATAAATAACAGATAAATTAAATGATGAACGAAAGTAGCCCACATCTTTTGGAAAAGAGGAAGCTGCACTGAAGGAAATAAACAGGATGTAAGAATGGGAAATTACTGGGCGCTAACAAAGTGAGTGTGTTAGTTATGGTTTCGAATGAAGACAGCAGTGTGCGTACGATTCCTGTTGCCTAAAAGTTAAATGAGAATGTAGTAACTGAAACTGAGTGTCCTGGTCGTGTTAACCAACTAAGCAAAAATTAACACATTTAAATAACTGTCAGCACGTGCATCTCAGAAATCGAGTAAATATAGATTTTCATTATAGTTTTTGTTAGTATCGTTTGGTATCAAGATATCATTTATGTCCATTTATGAGGGCAAATGAGACGGGATTTATATCAGAATAAATGTATCATTTGATTATTGACGCCTAGGACGTAATTCTGAGCATTTCCGCTTGGGTTAAACAATACGAACTGATGGAAAATGTCTTAGTGGTTATCAAAACCGTGGTATGGAATTAAAGTTATTTGAGGCATTATTTATTGGGAGTGAATTGTATTTTCGTGACACGTCGTTAGTGCTCAGAGAATAGTTCTGAGGGACTGAGTTCATGGCTTTAAAGGCGTTCTTCCAAGAATGAGAGGCTAGTATGAGCAATGTTCTATTTATTTTGTTTCTATAGGAGATAAGTGCCATCACAATCGTTAGTGGCCGATGCGTGAATCGACCACTATAGAAAAACGTCGTATGGGTATGTACAGGGGAGAGAGATTAGCAGAAACTACGGCTGAATTAGTCCAGAGAAATATTCTGTGCCGGCCGCGATGGTCCCGCGGTTCTAGGCGCTCAGTCAGGAACCGCGCCTGCTGCGGTCGCAGGTTCGAATCCTGCCTCGGGCATGGATGTGTGTGATGTCCTTAGGTTAGTTAGGTTTAAGTAGTTCTAAGTTCTAGGGGACTTATGACCACAGATGTTGAGTCCCATAGTGCTCAGAGCCATTTTTTTAAAAATATTCTGTATCTTCAATGCATTTCACAGCCACTTTCCACGTATACTGATGCGTGTGATTAAGGGACAGCTCTGTAAATTTTGGCAAATAGAACTTAAAGATCAGTAACCAGTAAATTGTGGATTCGGCGTGGTTGTGCAGGGAATTTTGGAATTGAAGAAGGCTACCCTAGAAAAAAAAGGAAGTGATATGGAAGGGACTTTCATAAACAGTCTCTAGCCATGAGTTGACTTAAAAATAATTTTGGAAAGGTCATCTACATGTGAGTGATTACTTCACTATCAACTCCACACACATACCAATATGGTACACCACCATTTTATGCACTACAGTTATGGATATTGCATGCCGATTAAAGAGCAAATAAAAGTTACATTATTTAGAACAGCACTAACCTTAACCTAACATGCTAAACAAGGCCGCGGGAGTAGACAACATTCCATTAGAACTACTGATGGCCTTGGGAGAGTCAGTCATGACAAAACACTACCATCTGGTGAGCAAGATGTACGAGACAGGCGAAATACCCTCAGACTTCAAGAAGAATATAATAATTCCAATCCCAAAGCAAGCAGGTGTGAAAATTACCGAACTATCAGTTTAATAAGTCACAGCTGCAAAATTCTAACGCGAATTCTTTACAGACGAATGGGAAAACTGTTTGAAGCTGACCTCGGGGAGATCAGCTTAGATTCCGTAGAAATGTTGGAACACGTGAGGCAATACTGACTCTACGACTTATCTTAGAAAATAGATTAAGGAACGGCAAACCTACGTTTCTAGCATTTGTAGACTTAGAGAAAGCTTTTGACAATGTTGACTGGAATACTCTCTTTCAAATTCTGAAGGTGGCAAGGGTAAAATACAGGGAGCGAAAGGCTATTTACAATTTGTACAGAAATCTGATGGCAGTTATAAGAGTCGAGGGGTGTGAGAGGGAAGCAGTGGTTGGGAAGGGAGTGAGACAGTGTTGTAACCTATCCCCGATGTTATTCAATCTGTATATTGAGCAAGCAGAGAAGGAAACAAAAGAAAAATTCGGAGTACGTATTAAAGTCCATGGAGAAGAAATAAAAAGTTTGAGGTTCGCCGATGACATTGTAATTCTGTCAGAGACGGCAAAGGACTTGGAAGGTCAGTTAAACGGAATGGACAGTGTCTAGAAAGGAGGGTATAAGATGAACATCAACAAAAGCAAAACGAGGATAATGGAATGTAATCGAATTAGGTCGGGTGATGCTGAGGGAATTAGATTAGAGAATGAGACACTTAAAGTAGTAAATGAGTTTTGCTATTTGGGGAGCAAAATAACTGATGATGGTCGAAGTAGAGAGGATATAAACTGTAGACTGGCAAGGAAATCGTTTCTGAAGAAGAGCAATTTGTTAACATCGAGTATAGATTTAAACGTCAGGAAGTCGTTTCTGAAAGTATTTGTATGTTGTGTAGCCATGTATTTAAGTGAAACATGGACGATACATAGTTTGTACAAGAAGAGAATAGAAGCTATCTAAATGTGGTGCTACAGAAGAATGCTGAAGATTAGATGGGTAGATCACATAACTAATGAGGAGGTATTGAATATAATTGGGGACAAGAGGAGCTTGTTGCACAACTTGACTAGAAGAAGGGATCGGTTGGTAGGACATGTTCTGAGACATCGAAGGATCACCAATTTAGTATTGGAGGGTAGCGTGGAGGGTAAAATTCGTAGAGGGAGACCAAGGGATGAATACACTAAGCAGATTCAGAAGGATGTAGGCTGCAGTAGGTACTGGGAGATGAAGAAGCTTGCACAGGATAGAGTAGCATGGAGAGCTGCATCAAACCAGCCTCGGGACTGAAGATGACAACAGCAACATAAAAATTTATGGAGGATAATAGTTCAAACAGCTGCACTCTCGAGCTGTATGGAAGCCCTTGTAAATGCAAATCTCGTCATTGAATGCAATGACATGAGACACCACTTCTGACGTGTACGATGCTCAGTACAATGGAAAACGAAAGTAATGTTATTCTACTAGAATTAATAGTACTAGTATAAAGTCATTTCCTACAAGAAGTGACTTTTCCTTTTTGACATTGTTATAAGTGTAAAGTAAAAGAAATGTATGCTAACTGATGGATTAAGCTTTTGAGTCAATAAGTGTAATATTATTTTCTTATTGTGTGTGATTAAGAATGGAATGACTTTCCTGGATCGCCAGTGTAGAATATAAGGTTACGATTTGCAGTAACTGAATTATTGGGCAAGGTGTGTGTTAACCAACACCTGAGCAAGCGTCAGTATACGAATATATGCTTACATGTGAATGTGATTCTGCAACATTTGTTGAGTTGCCGCAAGTGCTTCAGCACCGTAAAGTTGGATGCAGTAAACCTGAAAGAATTATACTCCCAGGAACGTCGATTAAGTTTATTTAAGCAAAACAGCAAAAACTAAAATATTGAAAATTTGATGACAATTCTTCAACTCTCATATGAATGCCACGTATATTATACTCAACTAAGCAACAATGTTGTCTTCACTTAATAATAACAGAATAAAGAAATCCGTGTTATAGCTGACATACGATATTGTTATATGGATAGCGAGATAAGTTCTTCGGATATGTTAGCGGACCCCAGCGAGGTCCGTTCTGATGTTTGTTGTCTCTCACTTGAGTTACACTTCGGGAAATGACAGAACGCGTTCCGATCGCAAATGGGTAGGGAAGAGGAAGGAAGAATTGCAATTGCTGATATGGTAAAAATCCCCTTAGCCCCCTCTCTGATCTCACATACCATCCGAAGGAATAGGGACAGCTGGTAAGCATCTTACCCTTCACAACCGTCCATATTTCATCTTTCACTGTCTTCTCCAACGCTAGAATCAGAGCTACGTTCATCTCCCTACCAAAAAGCTTGAAAAATCAAAGATTATTTTTAGAAGCTGTATCGATAAAAGAACAGAACATACAACCACAGAGAAGATAAATATTAAACAAGAGTCTCTGGCAATACATTTAAATATCATTAGTTCTGGTGCTGTGTGTCATAAGATTTTTTCTATACTGATAGTTGGAATCATCATTTTCGTACTCAGGTTGAGTACCAAGAATTGGCCAATATTTTCAAAAAAATAGAGTTTGGTTCTTAACGTAGTAGCTTTGGTTACACATACTGAGCGTAACGTGTGGGAGGAAATTGTGTCTTCTGTTTCCCAGCAAACAGTGAACAGTGATGTACTTGTTACTTTTACAAAAGATACGACTCTCGCACGATGAAACTTGAATTTCGAAAACCAATTTTTGCTGAAGTGTTTTCAAGTTAAGACCTGAAGCGGCGTTGCTTGTCCGGCCCCCCCTCAGTTTTCTGATCTTTTGCTGTTTACCATAAATGGCCTCTGGGAAACATAAATTTAAGTATCAGACTGAATCGTCGCACTAGCTCTTTCTCTACAATAAAGCAACTTAGGTCGTCAGCTTTGTGCTCAGTCTTATTTTTCTACCTCTCCTTCTTAGTACAAACAGATATTACTAATACTTTTTGAAAACAAGGCGTAACGAACGATCCGAAGACATTTCAAAACAGTTTCCTTGGAGTCTGTTATTGAACACAAAAGATGCTTATACTGATGTTGACTTACGATTCTACCTTAATTGTTGGTCACACACACCCAAAAAATGCAATATAACTGTACAAAACTAGTTGGGTACTTAATCATGGTGTTCCATGTGTAGTATCGACACAAGACAGCCAAGTGTTGTAGAAGTATGTTGGGTTATCTCTAAAGTTCGTTAGCTTTTCGTGACAGTGGAATTACACACATCGCCTGCAAACACACTTCCCTGCACACAGCTACGGCAGAGAGTTTGCCAGTTTGTCACCCCTTACACTACACACGCAAGGTCGGGTACAACATAACCAAAAAGCGGATCGATTTTGTAAACAAACTATTAATTTCATGCAGGATGCATCACTGTTGTCGACAATATATTGCGTTTTTTCGGATAACCTGTAAACGACTCTTTTCAAAAATGTTGGGGTTTCTGAGGTTGATGACCTCTTAAAGAATCGGTCTGTAGTTCTCGAAGGAGTTGACGTATTAGCCATTGAGGAAATTGTGCAGGGAACCGAGTAGATGAAAGTCAGAAGAGGCAGCGTCCATCGATTAAGAGCTTTGGGCAACACATCACAAAGAAAAGAACTCAGGTTTTCATGGGTCACCATGGAGATATGTGGTCTGTCGATGTTGTGGTGTAAGATGACGTCGTGTCCAAAATCCGCTCATTCAATGGCAGCCTTGCGACAATCAAACTGCGGACACTAGATCTCTGAAGTGATAGTGTAATTCGGACGAAGTTTGTAATACAAGACTTCTTTGCAATCCCACCAGGAGCATAGCAGAATATTTCCGAGAAGCATCCCTGACTTATGACCCGTTAGTGGTGGCTGCCATGTCTTGCGCCACGATTTATTCTTCTAGACGTTGTTGTACACGATCCACTTTCCATCCTCAATTACCAGTCATTAACGAAAAGGAGCATTGTGACTGCGTCTCAATAAGAAGCCACAGACGGACACGATCTGAAACAAATTCGCTTCTCTCAGTTCATGAGGAACCCACGCATCGCGAATATTTACGAACCCAGCTTCTCCAAGTTCCTGGTTGCAGCAGCAAGAGCGTCATGGAGCTCCAATGCCGACACCCGCGTCGTCATTTGTGGATTATTCACTATCATATCATTAAGCCACTATACATCTGTAAACGTAGGCCGACCAGATCGGATGTTGGTCTATTAGGGCCAAATTACAGGTCGAAGTCTACTAAACCACTTCTGACTTGCTCGAGCCATTATTACATCTATCCACTATACAGTACAATTCTTCTGCCTGCACTGTGAGGTGTTTTTCCACATACGATAGTAAAATAGCGTAAGATAGCGCTAACGTCCTTTCCTGCTTTCTGGGGCTTGTAAAGACACATTCATCCTGTTCCATCCAACGCCATCCACAAGTACACATTGACATATCGAATGGTGCGTCGGTTTGCCGATACTTATTGCGTTTTCCTATTTTTTACAGATGGATTGTACACGAGCTCCTTCAATGTTTGGGATTTGTATTCGGTTACACATGCTATCGGAAGCCCACTCTCCACACAAATTCCAGATACTATCTGTGTTAAAAGTCACGGATCAACTACATTTATAATGTTTTGTTAAGTATTACACTCAATCATATATTTAAAGTTCGGAGAATGTAGATAAACACCCGTGAATATTAAGATTGGGCGGCATCCACAGATATGAGTATAGTACTCACTACCAGTTACCTATAAAAGCAGTACGACTCTTATGTATGCATGGAATCGTGAGCTGGCAGAGAGGCAGGAGTGTTAAATGTATCTGACATGCCGAATATTTATCAAGTGTCCGGTATCACTGCATTCACATCGATTATACAATAGATGTTCATCTGCAATATGAACATTGCTAATTCCAATAATCATATGCTGTGCATTCGAGATTACTGCAACCATAACGTCCCTGGAGATAGCATAGTATTGAACTCTCTCTCCTTCAGAGAGTTTGTTTGATGCCATTTCTTTTACTACCACTTTCATTCTGCTTAGAAAAATGAACCCAACGTTCGTCTATGAAATTTTTTTTTCCAGAATCGTCTCTTCCTCCTAATGGAAGCGTTGCATCAGTTGGGACGTAATTCTTTTCCTTGCCTCTTCATTCTGGTCGGATAAAGTTCTTCGTAATCAAGCTGTACAAACATATGAGTATCCCAGTTCTTGAGTAATCGTCATCACGCTGCCTTTACTGAGTGAGGAATCCAACTTATAACACTGGTGATATCCACCGATGCATCACTGTGCGCTGTTGTCGTTTTTCGTGAATACGAATGGGCGTTCCACCTTCTTCATTCAAAAACTGCCACACAACGCTGCCTAATACGGCCATTTTGCAAGCGACTAAAATGTAGGCATCTGGTGACGCAGAAAGTTACTATGGCAGTAGTCTGAAAAAAAAAGCATTCAGTAATAGCGCAACATTAATTAGTTCACTTCCAAAACTGTATTAAAAGAGAATGAGTTAGGTAGCATTCATTCTGGAATGACCTCCTCACACAATACACAATGAAACACAAATAATTTGTACCTCATCGCTTAACGGTAAAAAATTCTACTTCTCTCATACAAAAATCGACAATATTCTTGTAATCACATTTGTGGTTCTAAACATCACCGGGTTCAGTACACATGAAATATGAATAATAACGTCTCGCGTCACCGAAAATTTTATATTTTTTTAAGTCACACAACGCATTTCGGATCCAGTGTGCCCATTAACGTTTTACCTAACCTTTTGCTGAGCCCTTCACTCAATCTAAGCCGTTCTTTTATTGGCATATATGAAATGGGTCCATTGCCGTGCAACCATCTTATCTATACTCCTCCTCTTATCAAATTTCAATTATGGTGCGAATGTTAAACGATTCAGTCCTTTCCTACTGTTGCAGGCCATTAATAATAAATACCCTGTGCTTCGTATTATTCATATTACAAGCCAGAGACCTATTTTACTGATTGCTGTTATTAAATGATTTTATTAGTCCCTTAATTGTATTTTTGTAAAACAGTGAGATATTTTGTGCAATACAGGATAGTCAAGAACACTGTTTCCGCAAGTATGTGGACATTTCGATTTTAAATCCCAATACGACTTCACTATCGTGTTTGTAGACTTGCCTAGTTATACTACGTGAGTCTACATATACGATAAGCAGAAAAGTACTCATTATTTAACTTTAACTTGCGCTTATTTTAAGTACTCGTATGTGACTCGGTGAATATCACGTTAATCACCTGTAGCAAAATCACATATTCAGTTGTATACGGGGTCATGAACTGTCGTATAGCTTAACACATCAAGACGTTACTTAACTACTTAGGATAGCAGTTTATTCATACAATACAAAACACAGCTGGAAACGTTTGCTTTTCACCACGATGACGCGAAATGTGCGTTCCTATTGTGAGAGGGTTACATGTTAACCTTATAAATTGTCAATAGTGGAAAACTTCCAAAAGGGTCCTGCCAGACCATTTTAACATCCTTAATGTCAGCAAACGTTGACAGCTTATGGTGCAACTGCACAGTATTTAACTCTATGCACACACCTTCTTCTATATCCCACAGATAGAGCATCATATGAAATGATCAAAATAATGCTTTTTATGTAGTGCCAGATGGTAGCGTGATAAAGTAGCATAACACATGTAAAGTGATAATTAAACGGCTTTTTTTTAATTATTAAAATAGCCATCAGCAGCGGAAGGTGCCCGTTAATTCAAGCTTTGTGGTTTTATGCAGGTGTATTGCTGTATGCTCGAGCAGATGAAGAGAGTAACAATTCATGTGATTGTGTAATGTTAGCAAACTGGTTTCTGTCTACTCTCTGATCTGTTAAGTTTAACTCATATGTTGTGCAATATCCAGCCCACGGGTGAGGCGATTTATGTGAAAAGACAGAACTGCAGGCAAGCTTTGAGGAGATTTTGACGGATTGTACCTGCCGATATCAAGCGTGCCGTTTTCCACTAACATGCAGGCCACGTCTTTGGGTTCCGAGCAGAGGACTCGAACCATAGTGCGTATGTTAAACCGCTGGATTTTCGTGATTTATCCTGTACTGCATGCTCAACAGACCAGACATCACAGGCGACATATTTCTGTAGTTTCGACTATGTGCCGCAGTAAGTAATGTGTACGGTGCAGCGATTTTACGAATTCTTTCTTATGGTGAATTTTTGAATTTTTTTTTTTTTTATTCATGAAAGTTGAGGTGAAGTTAGTATGCACGACAAAAGGAAGAAATTTAGGGCAGACACCGGCGACTTATACGCCACGCGCTCATACATTTCTCAAAAGAAATATTGGTCAGTGGATTGCCGAATATCAGAACACTGCCACATCGGTCTGATTCAGAGACGTGGGAACTCCTTTGAGATTATTGAAATGTCGACATGCTAGAAATACGGTGTTCTTGATCCTTTGTCAAGTAGAGTAACTTTAAATACCGGTAAAATAATGGTCGTAACACAGTTAAGGGTGATACAATATTGAACAGAGTGCAAACAATTTTTTATTGACTCTCGCCGGCGAGTTTGATTACGTAAGGAGTCATCAAAGGAGTGATCAAAAAATTGTGTTTGAGGGCGTTTCCATTTAAGTGTTTATGGAAGGAAGCGGGGCTTCAGTGCACATTTGTAAACACTAACATGTAGGCGACGGATCTGTGTAGGATTAATGTCTTCCCGAAGTGCACGCCGTAAATGCACAAATGTGAATTATGTCGACGTTACTACCAAACGCATACAAACAGAATAATTGCGATGTTATTCCTTCCATAGCTGCCGAAACCAACGCTCTCAGACACTCTTCGGCTAATGAACAACACTTCACCCGTCGTCTCCTCGTCCTAAGAAGTTCAAGGGTCAGCAGTTTTCTGTTTTGGTTACCGATGCCCATTGCTTGAAGATTTCACTGACCCTAGTGTCTAAACCATTGGGGAACGGTAATGCGCAACTCTGGAGAAATGACGGCACGTTATCAAGGCGAAATATCCGCAAAAATTGCATGATCGCCTGTTCTGGCTTGATGATGACACACATTTCAATATCGAAAATATCGTAACGCAGAATTATTGGTGTCGTGGGGTTTCCTACCGTTGGGTTTCCTACAAGCAGTGGCCCGGCCCGGCCAAATAAATCGAGGCTCCCTTGCTGCCCCCTCCCAACCTCCTCATCACTAGGTTCTAGGAGAACTTCAAACGCAAACGGAAGGAAGTCCCACATTGCTTATCATCTTCATTTTGTGTCGTGATAATTTACAAGGTATAACGTTATTTTACGTAACACTGAAAGTGACCGTTGCTCTTATTTAATAGCTATGTTGCCCCTTATACGACTGAACTCATTACGTGATTTCTGTTGTTCGAATCTATTACTTATGTTTCGCAACTAAGTCGGCATAGAGCGAGCGGGATGTTTAAAAAAAGAATCTCTATTTCCCAAACCAAGAGGATGGTCACTGTCTACATAAAACTTCGTTCAGTGCGTTGTGGAGGGTACTTTACTTACGGATTTCAACAAAATCCACAGTGTTGCTCCGATCTTGATGAAATTTTGTACATTCGATCTTCAAAACAAGAGGAAGCTCACCGTCTACGTGAAATTTCATACGGTGTATTGCGGAGGGTACCTTACAACTGAGTTACACACCGATCGACTGATAGCTTGGGAGTTGGCTCATGTATGTATGTTTTCGTGGTGAAGCCATTTATACAAGTCAACGTATGCTGGATGGCGGAGAGCTGGCCTATCTTTAAATAAATTCAATATCGTTTCGTCAGTCAGCATGGAAGTTGGCAGATATACATATTTTTTCATAGATGGGGAAAGAGCAGATGGTATGATGGAGGCGGAGGAGGAGATATACGGAGAGAGGAGAACGTGATGGAGTCGAGGAGGAGGGTGGAGGTTGGCTGGTTCAAATGGCTCTGAGCACTATGGGACTTAACTTCTGTGGTCATCAGTCCCCTAGAACTTAGAACTACTTAAACCTAGCTAACCTAAGGACATCACACACATCCATGCCCGAGGCAGGATTCGAACCTGCGACCGTAGCGGTCGCGCGGTTCCAGAATGTATCGCCTAGAACCCCTCGGCCACTAGGTCAGAGGAGAGGAGGTGCATCAAGAGAAGTGAGAGAAGCAGATTAAGAGAGAGGGAGCAGCAGGTAAACAGAGAACGGCAATTACTAATGGAACACTGCAATACATACATGAATGAGGGGTGTTACAGTGAATTTGATGTACTATTAAAAAAAGCGAAGGAGGAGGTGGACAGAGACGGAAAGATGGATGGAGAAGGAGAGGAGGATGGAGAGGAGGAGGAAGTGTTGTGAGAGAGGAGGGCAGATGGAGGAGATGGAAATAGAGACCGATAGGCGGAAGGAGGAGGTGGATAGAGAGACGAGATAGGACTAAATGGACAGGAGAGAAGAGGGAAGAGGGGATGAACTGATATAAAACTGGGGTGAATAAATATCCGGGCAACGCCGGGTTTACTGTTAGTAATTAGATAAAGATTTACGCGACAATGGAAGTGTTCACCTGAAAGGAATTATAGAATATTTTCCGATGGTTAAATGCGGCGTATAAAGTCTCGATAACTAGAGTGTTGTTCTAGATGTATACAGATGATTAAATTAGTGCTTAATATAGATGACTCCACCAAAGTTCATCTAGTTGGAATTTCATCTTTATAAAATGAACTACATAACAATCAGTTTAAAAATGCTCCTGTTGGAGCACAGTAAAGGTAAATATGATCGTGTTCAAAAGACTGTGACAGAAAAGTAGGCAATCAGCTGTCTGAGTCCTCATTCCTCCTTCCTCACCAAAAATTCTGGAAGCTTCACAGGACGAGTGACCATGTTATATGATAAATTTCCTAAGTAAAATTTCAGTTTTGTTGAGTTATAAATTCAAAAAATATCAGATTTTGTATTAGAACTTTAGAAATACCGTTAAAAGCGTACTTTTGTGAATGAGATCAGCCAAATACAAATAATTAGTTTCGTATGACATATGTGACGAAACTCCAGAATCGGCAAGTTAACTTTACGAAATTATTGATGCTACTAAAATGTGTGCTGTACTTACACATACCGTTTTAAAACAAGAATAATTTTTAAGGCCAACAGCAAATTCTAGAATTTTTCACACAGAACATCACGGTAAATTTTTTATCATCCAACTATTCGACACTCTGGTCCCATTACGTGGTGATGCCCTTGTTTCTGACTGCAAATAAATATCGTAACCCTGAACTTTCCGACTGACATGAAAATAAAAACATCCCTTCACATTTTATCCAGGCTTAGGACTGGCTATGCACGTAGTACATAGGCATGTTTAAATGTTTTTTTTTTCATTTTATTTACTTTTATTTATTTATTTATTTTGTTTCTGTTGTTATTTGCTTAGTTGTTGTTATTGTTCTTGTTCAACACTACAGTAGCAAATTCATAACCTTTTTCATATCAATCGTAAACTGATATTCAATGTTTTCTAAAAATCCTAGAGATTTTAAACATCTTTTTAAATTTCCAGGGTCTTTATATGTTTTCATAATGTTTTTTAATCTTTTGTCAAGATCTATGCACCTCTTCTTTCTTTTTTGAATAGGTAGGCCAATGGAATCTTTTTTAATTTCAAAAATACCGTTCATTGCCTCCTCCTTCAGCTTTTGAATCAGAAAGCTCACATTTGGATGTTTCTAGTTTATTGAGTAGTTCAGTTTTCTATGCCAACCTTCGACAGCATTCCTCACTCTGTGTCCTTGGTTAAAAACATTCCACATTTCAAAAGGTATATTAGGATTTTCCATCCACTGATCAGCCATATAGTCTGTAAATGCTGTGACCTTCTCTCCACTGGCCATTTATTCCGTTATTAAAATCCACGCTTCATCGACAATGTTAAGTGGAAGATGTGCCACTGCAGTACACATGCGACAAAACAATTACGCTTCCTCCCTATCCCTGTAGTCTTCCGTTATTCCCAGTTCCTGTATCTTCTTCCACAGACACTGGTTAAAGTGAAAAATACAGCCGGAAAATTGTGTTTCACGGAACACTGAATTCCTTGCTTTAATTGTAGCCATTTCTAAATCTAGCACTGCAGTTTTTGGTGATCATCCAGGCATCTTAGACATTGAACCAGAAAAAAGTTTTTCATACGAATTTTTACTTTTTTCTGGCAGCAAAGCAAATAAAACAGGAAATATCCTAGTTGCCTCTTCTGTACTTTCGATGTCGACATGGATTGTGTACAATTGTTTCAACTATTTCGAAGAGCTGTCAAATGTCCCATCCATGATCACACATCCATTGACACAAAGTATTTTCTCTGCTTCTTATCAAGTAAATACTAGAAGTCTCTTGCCTGGAACACAGCCATCATCGATCTCCAAAAAACTATTACCTTCCGCTAATTTCAAAAGTTCTTCACTAAGGTGAATTTCCAAACTGGAGCCAGGGTTCTGGGTTGTCCCAATAGCTCCTCCTCTCGCCTTACGCAATAGAGTCTTGGAGTTGTCATAATTCGGAATATATGTCACGAATTCTAATACTTCATCTTTCAAATCTTGAAATTTCTGCTTTAAAATTTGGGCTACAGGCACTGTCCTTTCTTCACGAACTATTTTTCTGGAATTGTGTAGCCTTTTCATTATCTACACATCTGTTTTGTGAGGTGGAAGAAAAGTTGCTGTTGAGCAACGATTTCACCATTTGCAATTTTTAAATGGCCTTTGCACCTACTTCGTTCATAACTGAAGCACATACAGTTCGTATATTATTCATTCCTCCTGTAAATACGGTAGCGATGACCATCCTTCATAATACACGGCCTCCCTTTTGTTGTTGTTATCACTTCCATCGTGTACACTGCATAGAACAGAAGTCGTATAGGAAAACGCAAGGAACGAAAGCTGTCGACGACCACACTGTCTGAGAAACGGTGACAACACATGCTCTCAGGGTGAGCGACTGGGGTAGGCAAGCAGTGGGGGAGGCTCACCTCTCACACACCTCGTTAGGGAACCGGATGCTCGGGACAGCTTCGGTACCAGTAGCACCCTTGTAGGAAACCCCACGATAGGAAACCCCACGTCAACCCAAGTGAAAGACACACGAACACCCACCCCATGCGATTATCACGGTTTTGGTCCCTCAAAAAAGACTTTGAAGGATGGACTATTTTTGTTGTACGAGGATGTGCAGCACGTAGATAAGGCTTCTTCACTCAGCAGTATACGATATTTATCAAACGGGTGTCTTCATAATGGTGCGTCGATTAAGTGATTGCCCCAGTGCTGAAGGCGAGTTTGACTAATCGGCATACTGATTGTGGATTGTAAGGCTTCGAAAGGAAACATTTTAAGCTTCTTTCTCATACCTTTCATAAACCTAATTTCTTAATTTGCAGCTTACTTTTCAATACACTTTGGCCCACTGTTGGAATGTCATCTACAATGTGTCATTCATCTCTTTGTTCACTCTACTTTTTACTGTTTACGTAACGTTCATAGATTAATTTTCTCGGTCGTCTCCACAATAACATTTGTGTGACCCCGATGGTTTTCCAGAATTGACCCGAAATTCCGTTGTCTGTAGCTAAAATACGCTCGTGTGTGGCCAGTTAATAATAGATTTTGCATAGTTTTTAGTAAGAACGTAATCTTGTGTGGTTGAAAACAGGATTTGAAGCTGCGGCCTCAATAGGCAGAAAACTTGAGATTATATTTTATAAGCCTCACTGTTGCATTTTAAGGAGTCAGTCTTTATTGTTGTGGAATAATAGGTATCGTAGCTCAATCACAGTGGAGAAAGATCTTGTTATTTTTTTTAAAAATAGGTCTGCAGTAATTTATTCCATTTGGCCCAGACGTATTACGCCTTATTTTGCGTGTGACCTCTTTTTATTCTTCGGACCCATTCACCACGTCAGTATTTTTTTTTCATTGTGATATATTTGGTTGGAAGTCTATTTTTTCCAAGGTAAGTGAATGTGCTTTGTAGAGTGTAGACCTAAATGCTACTTGTTTTTGAGCGGTGAGTTCGCATGAAGCGTTCTTTATTTCTTTGTGTTGTTGATTTTCACAGCAATAAAATTTTTGCTTTTCTCGTCCTCATGCTAAACTATAAATATCATCCCTGTGTGCAAAAGGTTTCATTATGTGTGCAACTCTTCCGTATCCTCTCCTGTGCCACTTGTAGTAGCAAGACCGTCTTTCTTCCGGTAAACTCTGCCATTGAAAGTTTGCTAATTATGTGACAACATTACTTGCATAATGATGGTAACTTCGGATATTTCGCAGGCAGGGCCCTTTTTTGTTCTACTAAGTTTTGAAGAAAATAGCGAAATTGGTGAGTATTTTCCCGTTTTCACCACATACGTATCTCCAAATGTGTCTAGTATTATTGGAGTTAGTTTGTTTCCACTTCTAGCATTTAGATCTCCCGTAAAGAAAATCTGATTTTTATTCATACTGTTTAATATCACCTGCAATAGTTTGAAAAAGACCTTAGAGTAGTCAATATTCCCTTCATGTTGGACGTTAGCTTCTTTTATTCTTTGGATTGCTCTTGTGTCTTTAATTCGTAATAGAACAGTGCGTCCTTTTTAATTTCATAGTCAAGTGTTTTACCTTATTCTTTTGTAAGAATGTAGATGGTAACACCCTTACTTGTTCTTCTTTCTAAATTTACTCTTCTGTAGATCATAGTATAGCCATATACATATCTAGTTACTGGTGGTTTTCTCTGTAATACCTGTTAAATCTATTTCCTTTCCTTTCAAATGTTCTGATAATTCGAATTCCTTAACACCAGTTTTGTAACGTACAAGGAGAAAGCTTTCCAAGCTTCCTTAAACCACTGTCTCTCGCTCCTGCTTCTCACCCATATCGTAACCCGCTAAACCGTCCTTTTCCTGAGGATAGACTATGTGGTGCAAGTACGTTTATTTTGTCTGTGAATAGGTTACTAGCCCATCTCTATTAGAGGTATTTTCCCATGTATGGTCCCAACATTCACTACACTGACACATATAAGCTGATTTATACCTAAAAACATTTTTTTTCTTTTTCCATTTTGGATAGCAAACAATGCCATACTAAAATTGTAGTGATCATTGTCTAAACACAATAAATGTATGTCTGTTTCATGGTGGACCACTGATAACGAGTTGCCAAAAGAATTGATAAGCATACAAAACTTATCCTCGCAGCGCTTAGTAGACCCCAACCGAGCGCCTCCCGAGGTGGCGGAGAGGGGAACGCCTCCTAGATATAGGTGGTACCGAGGAAATGAAATACTCTGGGCGGACCAAAACTACCAGTAGCGTCTTTTCCCGCAGTGGCCCGCTACAAAAGGCGTCTGCTCCACCTGTCAGTGACGGCCTCAACCAACCTCCTGATCTGGAAAGTCAGGTAGTACATCAGGATGGTGCAACGAGAAAAATCTCATTACCCCAGCCCCCAGTCAATAGACTGGGATCGTCGTGAGCATCGGATTCCGGGGGCTCACGGACATCATGAGAAGAATCGGAGCTTCTCAAACTCCCTCAAGACCAAACGCAAACACTATATCGGCACACTCAACGTTAACACACTGATGAACACAGGAAAGATGAAACAACTGACAGACACTCTTGAAAAATTTCAAATCAAAATATGTGCACTGCAAGATACACGATTCACAGACGAAGACCATTTCATCACGGAGAATTTCAGAATATACAAAGGAAAACTATCGAGACAAGTCGACCACGTAATAGTCCAGAAAGACTCACAAAAAGAAATTTTGAACATAGACACACGTAAAGTCTATTTCGACTCAGACCACCACCTACTACAGGTCAGGATTCGTCTTTTGCGCAAAAAAAAGCTTCAGAAGAACAAAGTTGTTAGACCAGCTCCAGAATACCTTACTTTAAAGCAGACACAAATATTAGACAAAATTAAAATGGAGAAACGACAGCCTGGACACAACTTTCAGGAAGATTCCGAGAGGCCACGAAACTAGCACGAGCACCACACACAAGGAAACACCGTTTGGTGTAACCACACATGTAACCAAGCTACTCACCAACAATCAGTGCATGGAAAATCCTAAGAGAATTGGAAAAACTCCCTGAAAACACAAAAGCAATCAAGCAAAATCATTCGCAGTGACAAACGACAGTATGATAAACGGCGACTGAGGGAGATCGAATCGGACTTCGTGAAGAACAATACAAGAAACTTCTACAGAACGTTCAGAGAAAGTATGACTGGATATCAGCCACCCAACTTGTGCTTCAGAAGAGCGGATGGAAACCTAGAAACCAATACCAAAATTAATTGTGACATTCTGGCAATGTACTTTGGAAAAGTGTTCAACATGGACACCCCTATGGAAGAAATGATGACAGAAACGAGCACGTACAATCCAGATAGTGAACCTCCAACTCTAGAAGAAGTTAAAGAAATATGTCACTCAAGAATCGTAGAGCACAAGGAGAAGACGGCATCACTGAGGAAATCTGAAAGTTACAAGACCCAGAACTCACCAAAGACATCCACAGGATCTTGGAAGATATCTGGAAGACCATGAAAATTCCTGACGGCTGTAAAACTCCCCTGATACACCCACTACACAAGAAAGGTGACAAGACTGACCCAAACAACTGCAGAGGAATATCTCTACTACCGGTCACATACAAGATCCTGTCTAAAGCTTTACTAAACAGACTAGAATGCCAGACCGACCACTTGACTGGGGAATAACAAGCAGGCTTCCATAAAGGGCGGACTTATGCGGAACAAATTTGGAACCTGAAAATGATTTTACAATACAAACAGAACCTCATCATTACCTTTGTCGACTTCAAAAAGGCATACGACTCTATCGACGGGAAAACTCTCTTCAAAATTCTAGCAGAATACAAAGTAGACAACAAAACACAGGCTATCATAGAGCAAACTTTAACCAACACGACCTCCAAAGTAAAGTTCTGTGGGGAACTACCAGGGCCCTTAGAAATTCGCACAGGTGTCCGACAAGGCGAAAGCCTATCACCTCTCCTTTTCAATCTGATGTTAGATAAGGTAATAAAAGACTGGGAAACATCACAACAGGGGATGACCTTAGGAAACCTACAGATTAAATGCGTGACTTTTGCAGAAGATTTGGCGATTGTCACGAAAGGTATAAAAGAAACAAAAGACAGTATTGAAAAGCTACACGAAATCGCTTCCAAAACTGGATTACATATCTCTTACGAAAAGACACAGTTTATGAGCAGAAAGAAACTCTCATCTCTGAACGCAAAGTATGGCACGGTTTACAAAACGGCAAACTTCAAATACCTCGGTGAAAAACTACAAATGAGTGGACATAACAGAAACTCAAACGAAGAAAGAAAAACTAAACTGGACAGGGCGCACAAAGTAGTGTGGAATCATTACAACAAGAAGTCTATCTCACGAAAAGCCAAATTACGCCACTACGACGCGGTGGTGCTCCCCGAGGCACTATATGCTGCAGAGACCACACTAATCGTAGGGCATAAACGTATCAGATAACTAGAAAAAGTAGGACGGAAAATACTTAGGAAAATATTCAACAATGGAATATGGATCAAGAAACCTGCAGAGGAACTATACAACATACGGAGACAATCACAGAAAAGGTTAGAAAACGCAGACTACAATTCTATGGACACCTACACAGAATACCATCACACAGACTGACCAAACAGATCTTTGACTGAGTAACCACTAGAAACAACAAATGGGTGGCAGAGGTAAAAAACGACCTGAATCAATTCAACATAATAGCAGACACAATAAGGGACAGAATAAAATTCACAAACATCATTAGGAAATGTAAACTACACGAGATAAAATGTCACAAACGATCAGGTGTAAAATGGTCCGAAGAACGCAAGGAAGATCACAGCCGGAAGATGAAAGAAATGTGGGCAACCAAAACGGCAATCAAGATGAATCCGAAGACACATAGCCGACAAGTAGCATGGACAGAGGAACGGAAACAGAAACACAATGAGGGAAGTTTAAGTAGCAAGGAAGGGAGCAAAAGGAAGTGGTCATGTAGTTTAGTCCAAATGCGCTCTTTTAGGGCAAAACAGCAATAATAATAATAATAATAATAATAATAATAATAATAATAATAATAATCCAAAACTTATCAAACGAATTATCTACAAATGTGGGCTCTATATGCAACTTAACTCCTGACGACATATTAACATACATTTTGCAGAAGTTCAGAATTACCGAAATTTAAGGATTTAAAGAGCAATTGATCACTTATGGCCAAGAGATGGAGCAGGAGAAATTATCATATCGAGATCAGTCCAGAAGCAGTAGGAGAGGCCAGAATATCATGTTTGGTCATTTAATGATACAAATTTAAGTAAATGTATGTGTGTTGCTGGATATTGGGAAGCTTCGATTATCCTGTAGCCATCTGGTAATAATGAGGGAATTTACAGATTACTGTTCAAGAATTTCCACCAAGTTTTACTTGTCCTCTCAATTCGTCACTGAGGTTGTTCTTTGTCATTGATTTCCGACGTGGTAGAGATTAGGTTGTGAAATTTTTTATTAATTGTTAAGTTAGTTTCATGTGTGATACTGGATACGTTTTTGAATGTAGGTTTCATTATGACGCTATTTAGATTGTTAATTTATCTATGTACAGAGGTGCATGATAAAACTATATTGTGCTGCAACAGAAGACATTAACAGCAGCACTAACAGAAGCCAAAGGCGCCTTACACCTCTTCGCTCCATCTGGAGAGCGGAGGAAGTAATATTGAGAAAAAATTTCAGATATGTGAAAGTAATGTAAAAACTGAGCTTCTATATCGTTGTTAAACATGGAAAGTGAGAAGGCAGCCAGTACATAACTGTGACACATTCAGCAACTGATATCTGAGGAACGGATATGGTGGCCAAATGTCATGTTTAACGAAACACTCTGGGAAAGAACCAGCTAGAAGCCAAATGAGCTGCAAATAAGAAGTAGAAAGTGGAGATTGTTAGAATATTCACCTAGGACACTCAATGAACATATTGCGAAGGAAGCTCTTCATTGAGTACTGCATGGACGATGGAGACGAGGCAGGTCCAAAATGAGGTGTAGACGACCAGTTGAAGCAGAAGGTCAATAGCAAATATATGTATAAAATGGCCGTGAATTATCGTAGTTTATATGGTGTATTATTCTCGACAAGTTGGTGAGTGTGATATGGTGTGTTTTAAACAACTAGTTATATTGTTGCACGCTTAGGGGTAGATAGACGCATTATATCCCTGCGAGTACGTGACTCTGAGCCATAGCGTTTCACTCCTCACTGTTCCACGCTACGTTATTTGCCCTTTTATCCATTTAACTGTGTGACCTACCTTTTTCTGTTGCGTTTACACTCTGGGCTTTACTCCAATTACGTTATTAGCGTTTTACTATTATCTTACTTTTTTCACAAAGCCTGAGCACATTTTAGAGTACATGCTTAAATTGGACTGTGGCTTTTAAAACTGAACAGGCTTGATTTTTCATCCATCTTGCTTGAGGCTCAACTAACATATAACTTTATTAATTTTAGTTCTATTTATTATTTCGATGATAGTAACACTGTTATAGACAAGATTGTTGCTGTGTTGAGTGACAAAACCTAATTAGGAATTTGTTGAATATAAAAAGACAATAATTATTTCTCATAAACTTTTATAAAGTTGCATACTATTAGTCATTATGTGGGAAACATGTATATGTATGGTATAATACCATAAGTGACACCTTCTGAGAACAATTCCAAATGTTCAGTAGAAAAGGAAAAAAAAATCTTAAAATTGAATCAAACACAAAAAGCCAAAGATCTTGTAACAAATGAGTGATATATACATATTCTTGTGAGGTTCCAGAAATAATTCTGTTGAAATGTCACTATTTATGATATACAGCTAACTTTGTCTTCAATAAAGTAATTACATAGAAATGGTGTACTAAGCTAATGATGAACATAATTGAGATGTTGCACTTAGCTGACAAGTAAAAGTGAGAGTATGAAGCAATGATTTTTGTAAGATGTTCGGATTAAAAAGAAATGATTGAAAAATAAATGAATTTTGTTATGATCATGATGACGATAGAATTCTTTTCAACAACTTTATGAACTTTTTAATGCTGGATAGTTGTATGAAATGCTATGATATTTATGATTGGCTTGGCAATGAATAGTCATGTAACATAGAATGATATTTATTTTGATTCATGTTACGCACATTTACTGGAAGTGCATGCCATTTATTTTAGTAAATGAGGGGATGGTTATTGACAAGAAAGATATTAACATGGCAACTATGAATGTTTTTCTACAATGAAGAACGCTTGCCATTTATAGGTAGAGCAGTGAATTAGTGGTAATTAACTGAAGATTATATTATGATAAAATTTTGGTGCCGTCTAAATCTTGTTACCAACTGCTGTAATGGACAAACAAGACGTGGTAGCTAATAAAAGATGGAAACATTAACGATAATTCAGTGAGATTTAAGGGAGAACCTGCTTACCCTTCACTATGTGTGATCCTCTTATGCTATGGACCTTGAGTGCACAGGGTGCCTCCTCAATATAGATATCCATACTGTAGATACAACGACAGTGGAAGGATCTGTGTTGAAATATGAGACAAACATATTTCTCCTGAAGAGAGGGTCCAACCTTTGCGGCAGTTGCAGGGCAACACTCTGTGTCATTGGCTGGTCTGGACATGTAACTACAACGAAATCGAACCTGCTGTCATCGTACAGTGAAACAGCTGAAAGCAAGTGGAAACTACAGCTGTAATTTTTTTCTGAGGGTATGCAAATTCAATGTATGTTTAAATGATGTCGTTACCCATTCACACCTCTGGGTGGAGGTATCACGAGAACGATAACTGTCATTCTATAGATTGAGGAGTGTAATATTAGACCGCTAAATCAGGTAGGTTAGAAAATTTAAGAAGATTGAAGTTAGCTATGGTGGGAATTGGTGTAATTCAGAAGCAGGAGGAAGGAGCAGCTCTTCTGGTCAGATGATTTCAAGGATATAAATAAAAAATGAAATATGGTAATGGAAGTGTAAGTTTAACAATGAATACCGAAGTAGGAAAGTACTTAAGCTGCCCTGGACAGCACAGTGAAGGGACTGACACTAAAGCCGTATCTGCCACTGTAGCACCAGTTCATATGATAATTAGTTCTGCAGATGATGAAGACATTGTAGAAATGTGTGATGACACGAAAGAAATTATTCAGATAGTTAAGGGAGATATAATTTAACTGCGATGGCTGGCTGGAATACGATAGTAGGAAACGAGGAGGAAGAAGCATAGCAGGTGAACATGGACTAGGGGGAGGAATGAAAGAGGAATAGCTTACTAGAATTCTGCACAGAGAATAGTTTAATCATCGCTGACACTTAGTTTCAGACTCATGAGAAAAATAATTTATGCTTCGAAGAGACTTGGAGACACCTTAAGCTTGCAGATTGATAATAGAATGGTAAGACAGATTTTAAAACACAAGACAATACAGGCGCCAGATGCAGACTCTGGTCACAATTTAGTGCTTATCAACTATAGGCTGAATGTGAAGAAACTGCCAAAATGTAGACATTAAGGAAATGGGAACTGGATAAGGTGAAAGGACCGGGGGTTGCTGAGATATTCATAGGGTGCATTAGGCAACGATTGACTGTAACAGGTAAGAGGAATACAGTAGAAGACTAATGAGTAGCTTCGAGAGATGAAATTGGAAGGAAGGCTAGCATTGGCCGTAATTTTGATGATTTCTTAACAGCAAAATTGATTTTCGATCACAATATGATCACCTTCAGCGCTTTAGCGTACAAATTAAAGCTCGTAGGCTCTGGTGTCTAGTTATTAGCAGTGATCGTTTCATAACTTCTGTTACTGCTAGTGAGTAGACACCAGTTACCTACGAGCTGTAATTTGTACGAAAAAGCAGTGAAGATGATCACTATGTGATCGAAAATCGATTTTACTGTTAATAAAGCATAACAATTACTGCTTACCTTCCTCCTAATTTTATTTATCATATGGTCGTTGTGCACACAGCACTCCATGGAGTCGCCAATCAATTTGAGAGATGAAATAATGAAGGCAGCAGAACATCAGATAGGTAAGACAATATTGAATTCAATTTAGTAAAGAAGAAAATATAAAAATGGAGCAAAAGAAGTAAGCGAAAGGGAATACAAACGTCTAAATAATCAGGTTGACAGAAGGTGCAAAATGACTAAGCCGGAATGGCCAGAGTACGTATGTAAGTATGTAGAATGATATACTGCTACGAGAAAGATAGATACTGTCTGCAGGTTCCTTTGTAGAAAAGAGAAGTAGCTGTGTGAATATCGAGAGTTGAGACGGAAAACCAGCCCTAAGTAAACAATGGAAAGCTGAAAGATGAGAGTAAATGGATGGTCTATATAAGGGAGATGAACGTGAATACAATATTATAGAAATGGATGAGGACGTAGATGAACATGAGATGGAAGATTTGATAGTGCGAGAGGAATTTGATAGAGCACTGAGAGATCAATGTCGAAACTATGCCAGAGGAGTGGACGACATTCTGTCAGAACTGCTATATAAATGGGAGAGCCAACAAAGATAAAACTCTTCCATTTGGTGTGGAAAATGTATGAGACATGCGAATTACCGTCAGACTTCAAGAAAAATATAATAATTCCAATTTCAAAGAAACCAACTGCTGACAGGTGTGAATATTACCGCACTGTGAGTTTAATAAGTCATAATTGCAAAATACTAACACGAATTCCTTACAGAAGAATGGAAAAACTCGTAGAAGTTGGCTTTGGAGTAGATCAGTTTGGATTTATTTTGAAATGTATTACCACATGTGGCAAAACTGAGATAGTTTAACAAAAGGCACCCCTACTTTTACAGCATCTATACACTTACAGAAATCTTTTGATTTTTTGACTGGAATAAAATCTTTTCGAAGGTAAAATAGAGGGAGTGAAAGCCTATTTAGACCTATTACATTAACCAGACGGAAGTTGCAAGTGTCGCGGCGTATGAAAGAGAATCAGTGGTTGATTAGGAACTGAGACAGGCCTGTGTCCTATCCTGGATCTTACTGAGTCAGTACAATGGGCAAGCAGTAATCAAAACCAAGGAAAAGTTTTGAGTAGGAGTCAAAGTTCAGGGAGAATAAATAAAGTCATTGGAGTTCACAATGTAGTTCTGTCAGAGACAATAAAGTCTTACAGGAAAAGCTGAACGTTGTCTCCGTTGATCCATTGTGGATGCAGGACAGCGGCTGGTCATTTATTTAGGAAAAACTAATCACTTAACACCCATACGTTAATAGAAATGGTTATTTCATTTAGAAGACCAGTTTTGGAAATCCATTAACTCCACCTCCAGGCCGCTGCGTGTTAAAAATAACTAGTATTAGTATAGTATACAAAAATTGATATTCTAGAAAATGAAGCGTAGTGAGATAAATTCTCCAAAACCTAAAAAATGCATTGGGCGGTGTTAAGAAGTGTATCTGTGCACACAACGCACAACAAAGTGGAATAAGTACACCTGCTGGTTAGAAACGAAACTAAGTACTTTGACATCATAGAGTTATAATAGAACATGTCAAACATTTCAAAAACATAAATTAGAAAGTGTACAAAATCAGAAGCACAAAGGAAAAATGCTTGTCTAGCTTTTTTAAAAATATATCCACAACCCTTACAGATGAGTATCACTCTTGTTCTTAGGAAACAGTATCGGCTCTCAAATTAAAAACTCGCGATACGACGTATCAAGTACACAATATTGTGAATACCTATAGAATAAGTAACACTAGTGATGTATGAGATGTGTTTATGACAGAATCAAAAACCTCTACCAGAGGCAAAAAACAGCCGACAAATTACTATGTAAATGAATGTAAGTGAAGAACCTGCACGGGATACTCATAAAATAATCAGAGGGCATAATACTGTGTCCCAAGTAAATAGTGAACGATATGACTTATTGTGTATTAAACATCAATTAATTGGCGGTGGGACAAACAAGGGACCCCAAACACCATACTATTATGTTGACGACATATTCGTTGTATAATGGAAATAAGAACGAGGCACTCAGACTACAAGACATTTTTAACTCTTTATACCACAAGTTTCATTTCACAATGGACTTTCATGTTGAGGGCTCTCTTAACTTTTTTTATTTACAGTTAAGTAGGAATGGCCAGTGTTCAGAATACGAGGTTTCTCCTAAGCCGACAGCAGAGTTGTCATTATTGCTGCGAATTCCGATAATCATCCATTACAGAAGAAAGCATTCTTTCTTTCAGTGTTTCACAGGCTAAAATTATTTGTACCTGACCACGTGGCAA
Organism: Schistocerca gregaria; assembly: GCF_023897955.1. Lineage (NCBI taxonomy): Eukaryota > Metazoa > Arthropoda > Insecta > Orthoptera > Acrididae > Schistocerca > Schistocerca gregaria. Next base: position 108,413,072 of record NC_064927.1, read on the forward strand.
CTGCATCGAGAAAGCTTCCATTGCAAAGACAGGCACTGGTAATGGATTTAGAGAAAGTGATAGAATGGAAATGGGTAATAAAATTCTGTCAAAGATGTGGGAAGTGAAATGTTTATATGCTATTAACACAATGGGGAAGCTCCTACGAAAAAATATAAGACTGTCGGTTTATAAATTTTGCAATTGCTGGTCTATAAAATTGTGTAGATTGTGACTACTTTTACATCGCAGAAACTTGAAAGCAGTTCTGAAATCGACATGGGGAACCTGTTATCCCGGCTGAAATCATTTACGTCAGTTCATCAATCAGCTTCGTGACATCGAAAACAATTTACAGATTCTTCATTATAAGAGTAGAGATGTTAATATGGATACCTCAGAAGACCTAGAAATTTTCATACATATAAGGCGCTTCCATGACCGATTAGTTAATGACCAGATCAGTGGAGCAGGAGATTGGTTTTTAATACTTTTGATAATGGCTTCAATTGCCGTTGCAAATACAACTTGTAAGCTCATTGCGGCCACCGTTTATAACACCAAATGTGCAGTGACGTTTGCCGTTGCTTTGAGTATATTTTTATATGCATTTCTTTTCACATATGTATCATTTGCTGTCATGTCTTAGACGTTTTTATGCCCTTTCGCTTCACTTCTGTCATTGTGCCGTGCGCGGTTTGTGTTCACGCCTTTTAATGTTTGTCATCTTCTCTTACGGTACTGCCGCCTCATTTCCTTATTCCATTTACTGGCGTCACTAACTTCCTGCCTTATCTGCCGTGAGTGGCAGCAGCATCGCTTATCGATAAGTGTACTGTCGTACCATCTCTGTAGCGATCAGTAGCATTTCCGGGGCGTTGTGTGTCTGGAGTTCAGTTGTGAGCACAGTCGGGACGCAACAGAAGTGAATTGGAGACAGCCAGGATTTGCCGACCGCTGGCCACACACGTGAACTATCCGACGGAAGCAGACTGAGCGAAGACGACAGTTGGTTGGTCGTTCGTTCGCTCGTCTCATCGGGCGTCGTGTATTTGGTCTCCCGGGCCGCTTCTGGGCCCTTTCAATTGGTCATTTTGCGGGACGTGGGTCGGTTCCTTCCATGTGCAGAGATATCGGGTGGCCAATGGGCCGGTGTTCGCTCTGCATGGTTGGATCCGAGTCAGTGTCTCCGGCTCGTCGTGTGTAGGAGTGGAGTCCGGACAGACGGAGGGACGGACCAGCAGTGGGTCGGTGAACAGAGTCGGTGCAGTGAGTCGACAGAGTCAGTCAGAAGGTAGACAGTCGCATGATAGACGTTGGCTCTGAGTCTTAGTCGCTTTTGGGTTGTGGACTGAGCCGGGTTCGTCGTAGCTCGGCTGCCGGACGAATTGGCAGTCAGCAGCAGGCAGGTCCGCACTGTGCAAGTACGCCCCAGCACCGTGGTCGACGCAGACGGAAGGCCGTTGTTCGGTGGGTCGGCTTGTGGCCTTCTGATCACTGACACCAGTATCAGTCGGGCAGTAGTGGGCAGCCTGCAACAGTCGGGTCCGAATGGTGTTAGAATTCGCCGGGACCACTGTGGGAGAAAATGGGCTGCCGTTGGCCGTTTGCTCGGCCGATCGTCTCAGTAGACGACGCCTTGGACCCTCAGGACGAACACCATTTGCAGAGTTGGGATGTGGTTGGACCGCGTGGGTTCGTTGGGACTGAGCAGCTACGTAGTCCCCACAGTGTGGAGCCAGGCCGCGGAAGTTGGCGGCGGGCACGCGCTGTTGCAATTGGAAACGACGCAAGCTGTGTGAGTGGCTTTTCGCTTTCCTCCGAAGCAGGATCCTCAAGTTGAGTAATTAGTTACCGGTTCTTAAACCTCGAATGTTACGATTTGTTTATTATTTGTGGATTGTTGTTTCCTCAGCCGTTGACGCGTGTGATGAAAAGTCATGTGTTTTGTAGCCTAGAATCTGCAGTCTCCCATAGCCACTTGACAGCTGTGACTTGTGTTTTCGGTATTCTTTTAAACTTGTCTTGAGTGGTGTTTGATGCCTTGATCTTGGTGAAGCCGATTTTGAAGTTATTGGTATATTGGTTTATTCTTCATCGGCCGATATTTTCCACTAATCGTAGAGTTGGATCTGACCATTGGAAATCGGTCAGATTGTCGGTCGGTCGTGAACCGTCCCTAGGTTGTGTTGCCTTCCGATGAAGAGGTTGTCAGTCTGGCTGCCTGTCTCACGTAAACGTGCGATCAAAAGTTGAAAGTTCTGACCAGACTTTAAGCCGTAAGAAATAAATTTCTAATTTTTATGTGGCCTACAGCCGAGTTTTCTAGCTTAAATTAAAAATTGGAATTTGCTTTGTCTGGACTTTAAGCTGTGAGGTTTTTTTTAGTTTCGTATGTGGCCTTCAGCCGAGAGTTGTGTGAAGCATTTTAGGATAAAGCCTTTAGCCGATTTTAGTTGAAATTTAGAAGCTCTTCCCTTTACGCCTTAGGCTGTAAAATTGTTTTCTGCATGGTGCGTGGCCTTCAGCCGAGATTTAATCTCTCTTAAATTAAAAATCCTTGTCTTGCCCTTCAGTCACAAGATTGTTATTCTTTAGCATGAGGCCTTCTGCCCAGCTTACACGAAATATTTTAAAATAAGGCCTTCAGCCTTTTCAAATTGAAAGCTCTTCTTCCTGGGCCTTAAGCCGTTAAATTGTTTTGCTAATATGCGGCCTTTGCCAAGTGTCTGCCTATTTAGATTAAACTGTGGACGTCTTTATCTCGGCCTTAAGCCGTAACGCTGTTCTTGATTAATGTGAGGCGTTCAGCCGAGTTCTATGGGAAAAATTTAAGTTAAGGCTTCCAAACTGTTTATATTGAAGATAAAAATTTTTTTCTAAAGATGTGAGACCTCCAGAAGAACTCCTGTACCTCAATTCCTCGCTTAGGCCTTGTGTCTTTGACTTTATTTACTTGCTTGGAAACATTAATTTCCAAAAGAATCAGAGATACATTTGTCAGGAAGCTTGATCTGGATCCTCTTCTGCTCATAAACTTTGCTATTAAAATAAGCTGATTATGAGACTATTTCATTTGCAAATGCCGGTAAATTATAATTTTTCTGAGACAGACACACTGTTATGTTTTGCTACATTTTTAAATAACGTAGGACCCTCATACTGCTGATAAACTTTCCCATTAAAAGTATGCTGACTGTGAGACTATATCATTTGCAAATGCTGGTAACTTCCATTTGCGTTTTCTAGTCAAGTATTTTATTATATTATATTCTCTCCCTGGAGATGGGAAACATTTTTACTTCCTTCTTGTTCATTTTTCCCTAACTGTAGATCAAAGTATAGTTTTTTATATATTCATTTCCAGATGTTTTATTCTTTGTTTCTATAACTGACGAAAAATATGTTTTACATTCTGTGAAATGTTTCAACCATTCCTTTGTAAATTCTACTGTTTACTATGCTGTCCGTGTAACGTTCATTGATTAATTTTCATAAAGAAGGTCTTTAACTTGTAACTGTTTACGTTTTGCGAGGAAGTCATTGGTTCACTCCTTCATAATACTCGAAACAACTAAAAATTCCTGTCACTGGAAAACCATGAGAGACCACTCGGAATTTCTTAATGTAGCCACTCCTAAAAATCCACTCTTGGTGGGAACGCCTCATTTGCGAACTGCGCATTATACCTTGAAGGTCGTGTCCACACTGACATACATGTGAGCCCGGAGGGTGTTCAGAACTGATCGGAAATTCCGTGGCCCATAGCTAAAATACACTCTTCTGTGGCCAGTTAATGGTAGATTCTCCATAGTTCTAGGTAAGAAAGCAATCTTGTGTGCTTGGAACCAGGGTTGGAAACTGCTGCCTGAGTTGGCGGTAAAATGGAGCATGAAAGTTTATTAACCCCAATGTTGAATTTTACGGAACCAGTCTTTATGCTGTAGACTAATAGATACTCTAATTCATTCGCAGTGGAGAAATAAATCGTCGTTTTTAAAACCTACATGGCAATTATTAGTGATTTTAGCCCAGATATCTGTTGCCTGATTTTGAGCACGATATTTGTTCATTTTTAATTTCCTTGTATATTATATGATACTATGTAAGCAACTGTTCATTCTCATCTCTAGCGCCAGTATGTGGTAGCAAGACCTTCTTTCTTCTGGTAAACTCTTCCATCGAAAGTAACCGAATTATGCAACCATATTCCCTACATAATGTCAGTAACTTCCGATGCTTCGAAGGCAGACATCGTATATACTCTTCTAAGGTTTGGAAAAAGAAAGCGAAATTGCAAAGTGTTTTCCGTTTTCATCATAATCGTTTCACCAAAAGTGCCTACTGCTATCGAAGTTCGTATGTTTTCACTTCTATCTTCTTGGTCTCCCGTGAAGACAAACTGATTTTTACGCAAGTTACACAATATCATCTGTAATAGGACTTCTAGTAGTCGATATTTCCTTCATCTGGAGCATTAGCTACAATTATTCTTGGTATTGGTTTTGTACCTTCAATCTACAACAACACAGTGCGTCGTTTTGAATTTCATAGACAAGCGTCTTAGCTTACTATTTTCTTGCGATGTAGAGGCGACACCTTCACCTTCTCTTTCTTCGTGCTTTACACCGCTGAATATCATAGTATAGTCGTCTACAGTTTAGTTCCACATGTTTTCGTATGTGTTTCGGTAATTTATGAAGAAAATCTGTTTCATACTCTTTCAAATATTTTGCTGATTCGAGCCCCTTAAGATCAATTCCCTAATGTACTAGAAGGAAGCTTTCCGAGGTTCATAAACCCATTGTCTCTTGCTCCTGTTTCTCACCCTTGTCGTATCCCAGTTATCCGTTCTGCAGTTTACTTTCTGTTACGTCAAGTGCTGTATACCTTGACACCTACAAAACGTATACTGGGTACTCCAAGTACGTTTATTCCGTCTCTGAGTGGGGTACTGGCCCATCGCTACTACAGAAATTTTCCCATGAATGATCCTACCACCCACTACACTGTCATCTATCAGCTGATTTAGAATCTATGAAATTTTTTTACTTTTTGAATTGTGGGTGGCAAACCAAGTCGTTCTGGTGTTGTAGCGATCATTGTTTAAACTTATAAACTTTTTTGTGCGTCATTGTGAACCGGTGACGACGAGTTGTCAAACAAATTTGTGAGCATATCAGATATATCAGACGCATTATGTAGAAATGTGGATAAGCTGTGGAACTCAATACCAGACCAAATATTTACGTGCAATTTCCAGAAGTTCATCATTATTGAAGTATCAGAATTTAAAGTGGAGCTGAGCCCAAAAGGTGCCGCAGGAGAAATTTTTATATCTATATCTTTGACAAGAGTGTGGAGAGGCCAAAGTATCATGTTTGGTCATTTCATGATAATAATTTAAGTAATTGTACATATGGATTTTGTTTGTGTTACTGGATATTGTGAAGCTTACATTATGCCTGTGTCATTTCAAAATAGTTAGTGAATTGATAGATTATTGCGGAAGAATTTTTCCCATATGTTAATTGTCTTCTCAAGATGTGAGTGAGGTTGATTTTTTCCATTGATTTCCAGCAAGGTACACGGCTGGTTGTGAAATTTGTTATTATAAAGTTAGTTCCATGTGTAATAGTGGATATGTTTGTGAATGTGGGTTTCATTATGACCCTACTTTGACTGATATTTTACTTATGTACAGAAGTGCATGACAAAACTATATTGTGGTGCAACTGAGGACAGTACAGTCTCACCAGCAAAGCCAAAGGCACCTTATACCTCTCCGCTCCATCTGTAGAACGAAGGAAATAAGACTGACGACCAAAATGCTGATACTTGAAAGTAATGTAAAATCTGTGCTTCTGTGTGAATGTGAAACATGGAAAGTGACACAGCAAGTAATCTCTAACCTGCAGATATTCAAGAACAGATTTCTGTGGAACATCCTGGAGATAAGGTGACCAAATGTTATCTCTAACGAAACACTCTGGGAAAGAAGCAGCAAGAATATAGCTGAGCTGCTGATAAGAAGCACGAAGTTGACATGGTTAGGACAAACATTTAATAGACCAAATAAACACACTGCGTAGGAAGCACTTTATCGGATGCTGCATGGACGATGAGGACGAGGCAGGCTCAAGATGAGGTGGAGATTATGAGGTAAAGCACAAGGTCAATACCAAGGAAGAGGATGGGAGAAACTGAAAAAAAATATCAGAAGACAGAGCAAGATTGCAATCCTTTATTGCAGGCGTATGCTGTGTTATTATCTCATCTTTTTCATTTACCTATCTATCTTATCTTTTTCTGCTGCTTCAACACTCTGAGCACTACTCCACTTACTTTTTTATCATTTAAATATTGTCTCACATTTACCAAAAACCTTAGTACACTTTAGATTACATACTTCAACCATTCTGTAGCTTTTAAAACTGAACATGCTTCTTTCTTTATCCAACTTGCTTCAGGCTCAACTGACACGTAACTCGATTAATTTTAGTTCTTGTAATTATTTCGATGACATAAATGTTACGGCGTTATGGACAAACTTGTTGCTGTGTTAAACAATAAATCCTAACAAAAACATTTCTAATGTAAAAAGAGAGCAATTATTTATCATTCACTTTTCTAAAGTGAGGTACTAGCGTCATTATGTAGAAAACAGGTTTGTGTAAGGTACAATAACGTAAGTACATGGATGGTCTATGTAAGAGAGATGAATTTGAAAACAATATGAAATGCTGTAGAAATGGGTGAGCCAACAAAGACCAAACTCTTCCATTTGGTGTGCAAGAAATATGAGACATGCAAAGTATCCTCAAACTTCAAGAAAAATATAATAATTGCAATTTCAAATATAGCAGATGCTGACAGATATGAATATTACCGTACTATGAGTTTAATAAGTCATGGATTCATATACAAACACGAATTCCTTACACAAGAATGAGAAAACTGGCCGAAAGAGACTTTGGAATAGATCAGTTTGGATCGAGGAGAAATGTATTAACACATGAGGCAATACTAAGCGTGCTGCTTACCGTAAAATATAGTTTAAGGAAAGGCAACCTTCTTTTTATGGCATCTGTAGACCTACAGAACTTTTTTTACATTGTTGACTGGAAGACTCAAATTTAGAATGTAGCAGAGGTAAAACACAGGGAGTGAAAGCCTATTTAGAACTTTTACATAAACCATACGGCTGCTGCAACTGTCAAAGCGCGTGAAAGGGAATCAGTGATTGATAAGGAACTGAGACGGGGTTGTAGCATATCCCTGATCCTATTTAGTGTATACAAAGTACAAGCAGTAATCAAAACCACAGCAAAATTTTGTGCAGGACTTATAGTTCAGAGAGAAGAAATAAAATCTATAGGGTTTTGCCGATGACAATGTAGTTATGTCCGAAACAACAAAGGGAATAAAGGAGAAGTTGAAACGAACGGACTGCCTCTGTCGATCCATCGTGGATACGGGACAGCGGCTGGTCAGATATTTATGGAAAACAAATCTCCAAACAGCTGTACGTTTTTAGAAATTATTATTTTATTTACACGACCAGTTTCGGCATCCCATCAATGCAATCTCCAAGTGGCTACATGTTAAAAACGAATATACTTGACGTAACAGAAAGTAAATTGCAGAACGGATAACTGGGATACGACAAGGGTGAGAAACAGGAGCAAGAGACAATGGGTTAATGAACCTGGGAAAGCTTCCTTATAGTTCATTAGGGAATTGATCTTAAGGAGCTCGAATCAGCTAAATATTTGAAAGAGTATGAAACAGATTTTCTTCATAAATTACCGAAACACATAATAAAACATCTGAAACTAAATTTTAGACGACTATACTATGATCTTCAGCGGTGTAAAGCACGAAGATAGAGAAGTAAAAATCCTCAAAACCTTACAAAATGCAGTGTGCAGGGTTAAGAAGAGAATCTGTGCACACAACTCATAACAAAGCATCGAAACTAACTACTTTCACCCCACAGAGCTATAATCGAACGTGCCAAACATTACAAAAAAGTTTAATAAATCAAAAGCACAAAGGAATAATGTTTGAAGAGCTTTATTATAAAAAATATCCACAACATTTACAGATCATAATCACTCTAGTTCTTGGCACAAATTATTCCCATTGAAGATAAAAACTCGCGATATGACAAATGGAGTACACAGTAATGCGCATACCTATAGCCTAAGTAGCACTAGTGATATTTGAGAGGTAGTTATCACAATATCAAAAGACGCTACCAGAGGCCAAACATAACTGCCGACAAATTATTAAGTGAACGGCAGTAAACTTGCACGGGATACTCATAAAACATCTAGAAGGCATCATATTATATTCTAAGTGAAGAATGAAACGTCATGACTAGGTGTTCCTTAAATGCCACTTAATTGGGGGGGGGGGGGGGAATAGTACAGTGGAACAAACATAGAACCCCAAACACCAAATTTTTATGTTGACGATATATTCGTCGTTTTTAATAAGTGTAAGGATGAGTCGATCAAGCTACAATTCATTTTCACCTCTTTACACTAGGGCTAGTTTAACTTGTTGGATTTACAGGTAACCAGGATTGCCAGTGTTCAGAATACCAGATTTTTCGAAAGCCGACAACAAGAGATGTCGTTATTAATGTGAATTTTAAACCTCCCCGACTACACAAGAAATGTTTCCTTTGTTCAGTGTCTCACAGGTTAACACAATTTGCAATTTACCAAGTGCAAACCGACATGCAGTATCCACCACTGTACATATAGGGACTGCTAATGGATTTAGAGAAAGTAATATTATGGAAATGGGTGAAAAATTTTTGTCAAAGACTCACAAAGAGACCAGTGTAAAGAAGGGAGATGTCAGATACGCTGCTAAGATCCATGTTGGCCCAACCTCTCTGAAGACTAGTAAGGAGTTTAAAAAGCATAATATGGTGGTAAGTTTCAATGCTATTAACAGACTGGGGAAGCTCCTTCGACATAGCATAGAGCAGCCTGTTACTACATTTTTCAGTGCCCGGTCTACAAGATTGAGCGTGGAGCTTGTGACATATTTTACATCCGACAGACTGGGAGAGAGTTCAGGACCAAAATAGGGAACAATGTTATCCTACTTGTGGTAGTGTACTAGGACCTCATTTACGTCAGTGCACCTATCAGCTTCGCGGCACAGAAAACAAATTACAGTCTTCATTATGAGGGTAAAGTTATTTAACTGGATATCTTGGAAGACTTAGAACTTTTCATACATAGAAGACCCTTCCATGAAAGTTTAGTTAATGAGCACATCACTGGAACAAGAGATTGTTTTTTCATACTTTTGATAATGTTTTCAGTTGCGATTGGAAGTAAAAATCGTAGACCCTTTGCGGCCACTCTTTATAACAAGAAATGTACAGTGATGTATGCAGCAATTTTGAGTATATTTGCATATGCTGTAATTTTAACATACGTATTTTTGGCGTCATCTTACAAGGTTTATGCCTTTTCGCTTTACTTTTGTCATTGCAAGTAATGTGGATATACAACTGTTTTAAGCATCCTTATGATACTGGCGGCGAAGCCACTTGGCGTTGTGTTAGCCGAGGTGTCCTCTATCGGCCTCAGCACGCATTAACTGCCACTCTGGCTCTGGAAATTTTGGTTTCTGTCTATACGAGTGGGAAGCTATTGTACCTGAAATGCCATATGCATTTCTTGATGGATGGTATTTACAACTGCCTCTTGAGGTCATAAAATTGCGTAAGGTATGTACATTTTCGCCTACTGTGAGACCTTCGACTTATTTGAATTTTCGTACCTATGTTAACCATACAATTGTGTATACTTGCATTCGTATTATGGGGAGAGTTTGTAATCTCAAACTTTAATTGCTGACAGGTCACCAGTAAGAAAGCCCCAAAACAGCTTCATGTTTTTTTCAGCAACCAACAAGCACTTTTAGAGTCATTTTTATTATATTTGTCATGGTTACCTTCTGGTGCCAGACATTTCAATCTTAGATAGAAGAAATGATCCTCCTTTTTGTGCCAGTATGCACGTTACATAGTATCCTTTTGCTTTGTAGTCCGGTTGGTTTTCGTACAGTCACTTTCCTTTTAAACTGACCCTTTCCCTCAGTACCTTCTGTGCTATAGCTTTCTATGTGTTAGTTACTATCTGGCTGGGTTTCATCATCCATTACACAGGTTGGTGTCATGTATTCACAAGTGAACAGTAATGACATAGTTAAGTGAGACCCCTTATGGTTAACATGTTTCTTGGGGTTCTCTGCTTGTTCCTACCTAATATTTTCCGTCCAGTTAACTGATGTTTTAGGAACAACAAGTCATTTCTTTATTTTAGTGTAATGTTACGCCTTCAAGGTGTTTTATGAGTATCGATAACAAAGTCTTTTGTTACCGTCATTTACGTAGAAATTTTGTCGCCCTTTGGGTTTTTCCTCTGTTAGTCTTTATTGGTATTGTATTGACTACATCTGATATATCACTCCTGTTGAAAATATTTAGAGAATACGTATGCAGAATATAGTGTACACCATATGACATATCGAGAGATTTTAACTTTACTGAGAGTAGTTTTTCGTAAGAACTAGGAGGATTCTCATCTATAAGAATTATGGATATTTTTTATAAAAATCTAGACAAGAGATATTCGCTTGACCATCTGCTTTTGTACATGTTCTAGGTTTGGTGTGATCTATTACAAGTCTACGATCTCAAAGGAGTTTTAGTTTCGATACTAACCAGTGGGTGTTACGTACTCTGCTTTGTTGTGCTTTGTGTGCACAGGTACGCTTCTTAACGCATCATACTGTATTATGTAGGTTTTAAGCGCCTTTATTTCTACTCCTCTCTTTCTGTAATGTCAACGATTGTATATCTTGACATATCGTACACGTATACTCTTTGTTTTTAACATGCAGTGGCGTAGAAATAAAATAAAAACTTTGGAAAATATACGGCTATTTGGTGATTTTTCTTTTCCAGAAAGAATGGACAGTGTCTTGAAAAAAGGATATGAGATGTACATCAACAAAAGCAAAACAAGGGGATTGGAGTGTAGTCGAAATAAGACAGTACCATTAGAAGGTGTAAAACTGACTGCCCTGATTTATTCTGAACAGTGAGTTCTTAGACTGGTTATGAAATGCTGTTAAATAGCGTGAGTTCGCCTCAAGTGTGCAGGTTGTTGTTAACATGAAGACAAATGAAAGGTCATATTTCTAATATTATTGAGATTATTGTAAAGAATGATAAAGTGTGGTATTTTTGCTATTTCTTAATACGTACTGATGCATGGTATAAGAGAATTTCGTTACGTCTCAAGGATCCTTGCATGTTATAGGTTAACATTTGTATTCGGTTACACATGTGATAGGAAGTCCATTCTCAAGGTAAGTACTAGATGCTACCTTTGATGGGAAGTCCGCTTTGAACACAAATACAAGATTCTTTCTGTTGTAAAAGTCAAGGTGAACTGAAGTAAAAATCTTTTGTTAACTATCTCAGATCATCATATAGTTAAAGTAGAAAACATCTAAATTAACAATTGTGCAGCTTAAGAGTGGCCTACATCCACACTATTGTGTTACTGGCAGAGCAGTACTCACAAATGCATTAGCGACCTAAAGCTGTCTTAATCATATGCATATATGGACGGAGTCGTTGCTGGGGTGGGGAAGGTGTGGAGGGGAACTGGTATCCCAGACATTTTTGAACTGCCAGGTACCAGTTTATTCGAATAAAGTGTACAATAGATCTTCATGTGCTATGTAAACATTCCTGCTTCTAACTTTTTGAGTGATGCAAGGAAATAGGACAGTAACAAAGAAGAAGAATACCGGAGTACCAACAAATTTTATTCTGATTAGAGATATGAATCTGTGAAATAACATTTATCGGATTATACCAGGGAAGTCAAAAAGTAATAAACTCTTCTTTTTTTAAGATGTTAAGAATGCAATTACTTGGGTTGATAACACAACATTGACGATTAATTTAAGTATTTTCAGTATAATTGACCTCTATTCTCATTATCTGGATCAGGGTTTTAACAAAGGCATATACATTTAAATCTTTGGTCCTGTTTCTGAAGCATTTGATGCAAGAATGTTTTCACAGCGTCCTCATCTTGAAGGTGAATCCCAAGATTAATTTCTTTTAGGGCCGAAACAATTGGAAGTTTGATCGTCATTCAAAAGTAGAACATTCGCCATAACTTTCATTAGAAGAATTCTCTGAAGATGTGGTTTGAAGTGCTGGGGGGTAGTGAAGTTTCGGTCTGTATTGATTGTTCATCCCTGCGTCAAAAATCGACCATAATCACACAGTCTGCATTGCACAATACTGTAATCGTAACGTCTCTGCCGACAGCACGGTTTTGAACTTTTCCTCCTTCAATGAGTTTCTGTGATGCCATTCCATTAATTGCCTTCTTGATTGTGGTTAAAAAATGAAACCAAGTTTCTTCTTTGGGCAAATTATTTCTAGAAATTCCTCTCCGTCCAAACGGAAGCGCTGCATGAGTTAAGAGGCCATTCTTATCCTGGCCTCTTTATCGTAATCGGTTAACGTTCTTGGTACTCAAGTTGCACAAATAGTCGAGCATCCTAGTTGTTAAATAATCGCAATCACCCTGAATTTACTGAGGGAGGTAATGCGAAACAAATCATATTCAGTCAGCCGGTGACCACCACGGACGATGTCGATTCGCTGAATGTTATGTGGAAGCCTTAAAGGCACCAGTCTGCCGCTCAGCGGTTCGTCAGCCAACGGTGTTTGCCCTTCACTTTTGTTACAGCGATGAATACATCTTCTACCTTGCCTGATATCCACTGTTAAATCACCGCACACATTTTCTTTCTTCCATTAATACAAATGCGAGTCTCACCTTCTGCATTCAAAAATTCTATCACAGAACATCTGGTGACAGGGGAGGTTATTGAAGCACTGGTTTAGAAGATAAGCGATGAGGAATAGCGACAAATTAAATTTTTCGTTTACCAAACTGTATTTAAGAAGGTGAAAGTAGAAGCATTCGATCTTGACTAACCTTCGTACATAACATATGATGCAATAGCAATACCCTATATCTCATTGCTTAATGGTAAGAAATAGTTCTCTTTTTACATAAAAATGAAAATATTCATCGAAGGACTCGTCTTGGAACTATATTTCGAAGTGGGGAGTGCGACAGTATTCAGTACAAAGTAAGTATGAACAATAACGTCTTGAGTCACCGATTAATTAGTGTTTTATTAATTCACACATCGCATTATTGTTATTGGTAACATTTCTCTGAGCCCCTTCACTCACCGTAAGCCTTATTTTGCTGTCGTACGTCGTATTTTAGTATCGTTGCCGTGTCGTGCATCTCGTTCCATGCATCATATTACTGGTGCAGAAAGATACATTACTGACAGATGTAAAGTAGTAATTTAAAACGAGTTTTTAAAATTTCTAAAATAACCATGAGTACTAGAAGATGCCTATTAATTCAACCTTCGAAATTTTATGCAAGTGAATTGCTATTTGCTCTCTCAGATGGTTGTCTAATGTTACCAAATTGGTTTTTGTCTTTTTAATGATGTTATAAGTTTGGTCCGTATTCCTTGCAATACCTAACCCACAAGCGAGGAGATTTCAGTGAAGAGCCACAACGTTAGGCAAGCTTTGGGGGAAGATTGTTGACGGATCCAGCCCTCTATCTCAGACCCGTCCTTTTCCACTAAAGTGCAGTCCACGTCGTTCTGATCTGACCAGAGACCTCTAACCAGCGAATGTATGTTAAATCGGTGGATTTTCGTTGTTTATCCGGTGTCCCAGGACTCCGCGCGGTACTCGAAAGGTCACAGACCACAGGCGATGTATTTCTGTTCTTGTGACTATATTGCGGCGAAAGTAAGGTGTACATTGTCGGCATTTATTTTCTTATGGTGCGTTTTGAATTGTGAAACCCATTTATATCGTAGAGAGGAAGTTAGTGTGCTGGATAGCAGGAAGAAAATGAGGGTAGTCGTCGGCAAATTATACCCTATGCGCTCATATATTTCTCAAAAGAAATAACGGTCAGTTTATTGAAGAAACTCAACACCTCGCCGTATAGATCTGATTCAGAATCTTGAGAACTTCTCTGAGAACACTCAAACATCGACATGATTGTAACATGACGTTCTTGAGCTTTGGAAAACTACAGGAACTCCAAACACTGGTAAACAATCCTTGTAACACAGTTGGGGGATAATGAAATGATGAACATATAACAAGAAAATTTCTATTGACACTCCCAAATGGTTGTTTTATATAAAGGATGATCAAAAAGACCGTCTGATTTCGATTGCATTAGAGTGCATATGGAATGTAGCGGGAACCCAATGAGGATATATAAGCACTAACATATAGGCAAAGAGATTTGAGTGACATTCGTGTCTTTTCGAAGTGCATTCGGTAAATGCAAAGACGTTTATCGGTACGAAGGCAGTCTTGTGTGCTTGGACAGAGATTTTGAATCTACTGCCTGAGAGGCTAGTAAACTGGTGACTGATAATTTATATAGCACACTGTTGCTAAATTTTACTGAATTTCATTTATTCTGTGCACCAGAAGGTATCCTAACTCATTCACAGTGGAGAAAGAAAACGTTATTTTTAAAAAAAGTTGAGCAATTAATTGCGAAATTGCGTCTAGGTAAGTGATGCTTTATTTTCGTGCTTTTGTGTGTATAACCTTTCCGTTTTCTGTGTAGCTAATGACCATGACAATATTTTATGATTGTGCCAAATTCGGTGGTAAGTCTGTTTTCTTCCAAATTAAGTGAGTGTGCTTTGTGGAGTGGGGACTAATTGTTCTGTGTTTGTGTGGCGTACGTTGACGTCATGTATCTTCAATTTTTGCTGTATGTTGTAGAGTTTAATAGCAATGAAAATTAATATATTGTAATCCTCATGTCTCACAATCAATTTCATACCATAGTGGAAACTATTTTATTGAGAAAGCAGTGCTCAAGTTCCGTGTCTTGTGTCATCATGTGGATCCAGTTTATCATCAAAATAGATCAGTTAATATACTGTTTTCATTTGAGTCTATTTACACCGTAAAATATTATTTTCTAAATGATTCAGAGATACATATGCCAGGAAGCTTGGTATACTATTGCACATGGCTGAATCCCTTTCTACTGATAATCTCTCCCACAAAAATTAAGCAAATTATGAGACTATATGTCCTTTCCCATTAAAAGATTTCGTTAAACATTAATATTTAAATAATTTTTAAGAACTATAATAAATTTCGTTCTTTAACATGTGTGAAATTATTTTTATAACGCTGAAGCATAAGAAGAAGCTACATATTCAGTCGTCTTGCATTATATTATATTTGTGAAGTGGGATAAATTGTAAACAAGAGAGGGATTTGAGAAATGTGTTGTGTAGTTGCGACATCAATTAATGGAAATTCCTGACATTGAAGCATTTAAAACGTTATCCAGGATCATTTTGCAAGTGTTTCACTCTTTTTTAATCAATTTTCCGTTGTTCGATCTACAAATTTTGGAATTTAACAGCTACTATTCTCACAAGAGAAACATACAATTTGCGTGACTTCGCACAAGGGCCACGGCAAATAATGTGTTAAGTGACGTCCACCCAGATAATGGATTAACAGGAGCCAAAATGTATCTTGTGACTTAATAAAATACGAAATTCTATATGACTTAATCGCATATTATTAATACTTTCTTTGAGAGATCTTTTTACATCGATGAATCGTATGAAATAAATGACAAAAATTTATATAAACATGTATATAAAAACCTTGATTTTGATTAATACAAAGGGCTTCATAACGGCTGGAAACGAATGTTTTTTAGGAATATGGGGATGCCACTGAATGTAAACAAAAAGAAGAAAGTATAGAAGAAGAATATTTTGTTAAGTTACTGTAGCGTATTCGAAATTGATTGTAATTTACTTTCTAATAATGCAAGATGCGATGTGGGTAAGAATATAATGTATCATGTTTCGAAGTCATAAAAGACATTTCTGGATAAGGAATAGACGAGGAGAAATAGGAGGGATAATATAATGGTAACACATACTTTTGGAAACCAGATTTTAAATCCTGAGACATTTCCATGGGCAGATGGTGACCGTGACCTCAGTTTATTGGTTACGATCAGCAGCGTATCACTGAACAACAAACTCAAGAAATATAGGATACTAATGTGACTGTACCTGAATCAGTTGAAAGAAGCAGAGGTTGTTAAAGGGGTCAAGATAAGCATCAGATAACGTTAGATGCAAACAATGCGACGAAAGTCGAGTGAGTAGCCTTAGGATTCGAAGTAATCAATTTACAAAATAATTAAGTAGGTTGAAAGACAAACTCAGTATAAAACCGAGCATGAAGTACGAAATATGAAATCTAACAGTCGAAACGAGAAAATATGAAACTAGAACCAATAAACAAATTGTACAGAAACAAGCCTGCAGTCCAAGGGCATGAAAGCGAAGTAATGTCTGAATACGAAATTACGCAGTTTTGTGACCTATCCATATACGATATTAATTCTCTATGCTGAGTAGCCAATAAAGGAAAACTAGAAGAAATTAGGAAAAGGAACTGAGGTTCAGTGAGAAGAAGTAGTTTTGCGGATGGTATTTTAATTCTGTCAGAGGCAATTACCGACATAGAAGAGCACTCTATGGAATGAGTTGTGTCTTGGAAAGAGGTTTGCCCAGAAAAAGTTTTAAACAGGGATGGTGGGCCGTTGTTGCTTCAAACCGTCTGAGACTGATGCAATAAGTAGAGAAAATGAGACACTGAAGGGAACATATATGTTCTGCTATTTGGGAAGCTAAATAACTGATTGTGACTGCAGTAGTGAGCATTTAATACCTAGACTGGCGATAGCATGACTAGCAGTTCTGAAACTGATAAATCTGTTCACATGTAATGTACATTTAACTATTAGTAAATCTGTTCGAATCAGTTTGTCTAGAGTTTAGATTTATACCGAAGTGAAACATGTACGGAAAGTAGTTCAAACAAGAAGACAATAGAGACTCTATAAAAGTGTACTACAACAGAACGTCACTAAAGAAAAATGCAGACACATCTTAATACATGAAGCAATCAACATGTTAGCAATAAAGGGATGTTATTGGCGTAAAAATTGTATAGAGAGACCAAAATCTGAATACAGTAAGGAAGTTCAAATGGAACTAGGTGACAGTAATTTTTCCGCGATGGGGAGGCTTGCATAGGATAGAACAATATGGAGAGCTGCATCACACCAGTTTTCAGACTAACGACGACAACAACCACAACAACAACAAAATTAGCTTACTTCATGCTAAAAGTCTGTATAACAATGTACAGTTTATGCTATTCGGGTTCTATCTGCCTTTCTGTCTTTGAAACTGATGGCTTATATGTATATTAAACGAACTGACTCTGAAATTATCCTTGTAGTTGCGATTTGTCTTATTATCTTAAAATTCAGTTCTATGCACCATGGTAGTGAAACGATCAGTAACCATTCTTTTTTTACTAATAAGTTTTCCTCCTTTTTGAACAACTCAATAATGATAAACTACAGCAAATCTCTTAACTAACAGAAATACATGCACCATAATTTTCAAAAGAGCAGCCGAAAAATACTATGTAGGATAATCTTTCTCATGGTATTACCGACTATAAGGTGCATATTTGACAGAAGAAATATCCTACGAGTCTTTCCTGTTACCCATCCACTGTTAGCTACGGGGTCAAAATTGTTATATCAGCTTTGTCAGCGTTAATGACATTAATTTCTCTGCAGGATGCCATTCGTGGAGTCATTAGTCAACCTGAGCAGACACTGTGTACCCAATCTGTCTGCGTCTAGTGTAGATATCTTCAAGTGCGAAGACATTTTCAGAATGTTTGCGTAACATGTAAATGAGGCGGGACCTGGGTACCAGCCCGGTATTCACCTAGTTGGATGTGGAAAACCGCCTAAAAACCACATCCAGGCTAGCCAGCTCACCAGCTCTCACCGTTAATCCGCGATTTAATCAGAGGCTGGCTCGCCTCCCCGTGTCCCGGAAGCTGATACTTTAGCACTCTTTGCTATCCGGGCGGGTAAACACTTATTACTATCGTTAATTTTTACCAAATGCTTTTAATCACATTTCACTTGTTGACAATGGGATTAAGATGTTATCCTCTGGCTGTCTTTACTTTTATGCAACAGGAAAGCTACTTAGGCTTCACTTAAACTGACCATTGTGCACATAGATAATTTAACACAAGTCTTGCAACACATTATTCCTAGGATGGCACTAAACTGTGCGAAAGTTCCTGGAGCACCTCTATGAGAGTCGAACACAAAAGAATTTCAGCAGCCAGCGAACAACACCTGAACCACATGTTACGTCATCAGATTTTTCTTCTATGTCGCTTTCATTGAAATGCCAGGTTTTCCAGTGCTTGCCACCGCACCAGACCTGAACCATGTCTTACCTCGTCCGACTCCTTACCTTTCTCTGCATCTTCTTCTTGCTCCTCGTCCTCAGGCAGCACCTCCAGCAGCCGGCGCTCTCTGGGCACAATGTCCTCTGCTCCCTCCTGTGGCGGCGGCTGCTCGAAACCTCCACCTGAGGAAGAATAAATGTGATAGATGAAGAACTGGCATTTGTATTGCTTATAATTCACACGTGATTTATCGCTTTTAACTGGGCTTTCAACATTCTGTGTTTCAGGCATCTAATTTCGCACACACCGTAATGGACTGGTACCCAAACTAAATACGAGATACATACACGAGTCACCGTTTAAACTGATAAACTTTTATCGGTCTAGCTCTGTCCTCTACAATGCCACTTCACAGAGTCATTTGCACAATATCTTAAATGATTCTCTTTCCTGCCATAATGACATTGGCTTACTCTTTATATATCACTCTTACTTACGCTTTCTCGCAGAGGGCATTACATATACTATTTCTTTCTCAATACACAAGAACAAAATTTACACCAATATAAAGTAAATTCGTTTCTCTTTGAGTTGTAGATATATACGATATAGCTAGCCGGATTAGTGCTGTCAGAGTGTTCATGTCCTTCTTCACCTCAGTAGTCTCACAGAATTGCATTATCACGTAAAAAGTATCTAGGTGCCAATTTGCCCTTTCCCGGGAACATCGCTAAGAATAAGACTGTTTTGTAGTTCTCTGATGTCACTATGCAAATCAGTGACCTGATGACCATGTATCAACTGCTACCATTTCTGATCTAAGCATTTAAGTCACATTAAACAACGTACGTATTACCTAATCCAAGAAATGACGGAATAGTTGTCTTAGTACTATGATGAGAAGGGAGACAGAGAAATAAAGAAAAAAAACTGATTATTCTCCCTCCTTCACTATTCTCAAGCTAGTGTGTAGATAATATCCCTCCACAAATATTCCTCAATTACGTAATGGCATCAGTCGCTTCCACACCTCAAATATGCCTATGAAAAGATCACAGTTTAAGAATACTGTTTACAATGAAACAAAAAAATTCTAGAATCTTCACGATGCACAAAATCTCAGATAATGTACTAAGGTTTTGAATCATTTAGTACCACTAGAATTCACTTTAGATTCAAAATTGTCCTCTATACGAGCTGTGGGTACTTACAGTAATATTCTGGCAAACCTGGCCAGTCGCCATCCCAGATATTCTCCTCTCCTTCCACAGGATACTTATCTCCACAGGAGCTCTGAATTAAGGTAAGAACTGCCTCCAGCTCATCCCTGGAGCAACTGTGTACCAGAGGTACACAGCGAGAGTCATCCAGACCACCTCCTGTCTACAAAACAATAAAATAATATGTGAGATTCAATGAAATATGTAATCTGTAAGAAAATTTTAGTAAATCCGTAAAACGAAATACAGGTATAGTGATATTCTCCTGAAGCACTATTTATAACGCGAATGCACACAGAAAAGCAGAATATTATTCACACACATGCTGATGAAACAATTTTGAAGTCGATACTCACAGGTTCATGCTGATTACGTGCATAGTTCGGAGATAATAAATTTGGAATTGACAAGCCAGCAACGGCCATACCTGTGTACAGACCATTGTAACGTGAATAAAAAAAATATAATTTTATCAATCACGTTTACCGGAACGGTAGAAAATGAAAAAAAACACATTAATTGAAACAAATATAGTCGGAAACGTAAGAAAGAGAGATGCGAACGTGGATATACAGGTAACAGGTAGACCTAAAAGTGAGAGGGATACAAAATGGGTACGCAATCTGTGTGTCTACGTGAATACATTCATGTTAACTCGTATTTATCTACACGCCTTTACATGCATAAAGATGCTATTACTCACATAAGACTTCCCTATATGTGTTGCCAATTCATATCGAGTGCAGCGATTCTAGCACACACTAACGGTCTTTATGAGCGTTCACATCTATCTAAAAACAAAGTAACGTCAATGTATCAGAAATAATAGAAAATTCGTATTCTCATTAAATTGTTATCAGCGGTACTTCGTTTCATGAAACGCTAGTTCAAAGTCCCTTTACATGCCACAAACTGCCGTAAATGCAGTACAACAAGAATCCCATGCAGTAATTTCGAAGAAATAAAAAAAAATAAATAAAGGTGACGAATGGCTTTGTGTCGTTGGAATAAGTGTAATATCGCTGGACGGTAAGCGAGAAACTTTCGCCGCATCGTACCTCGATCTGCTAAATGCTGGGCAACTGCTTAAGTGATTCGTTACAATATCAAATGTCGCACTCACATAACACGAAGTACAGGATATATGTAGCTTTTACACACGTAAGTCTGAGCCGAAATGGAAATTAGGCTTACCATCGTTCGCAATCCAAGAGCACTCGGCTCGCAAGGCATCACGTCGGCAATCTTGAGCCAACTGACAGGGATCGTTTCCCCGGAAATGAATTTACCGATCGTCAACTGTCTTCATTTGTTGCGTGCGCCATGACGTAACGTGGGTGCTATGTGCATCCGATTCAGCGAGAAGGCACGTCATGCGGGAACTGGTTTCGCGTCTGCTACAACAACGTTCTGATGTGGAACGTTAACACGAGATAGTTATTTCACTGAATGCCGGGTTTTATCAGTTTTTATATATATTTTTGTGTTTCGCAGAGCCCTACTTTTAATTTAATGTGTGATTCAGCAACATTACTTTGATATTGTATTACAAGAAATGTGTGTAGCGAATATAGTGATTCACGATACCAATGGAACAGCATTGTCCGCCGAATGGTGTGGTACCGAAATGTAACTTATTGATTTCATTATTCGTAATAAGTAAATCACATAATTTCTAAAATCGTTTTGACACAACTTGCCTCTTATATATGAAAACGTAACGATGGTGGTACTGTAAATATCGACCAGTTGGTAATTTCCATGATGTTGGCCTATCGATGTCGCGGACTGCGATTCTAAATCAATCACGCGACGGGGGCGGGCGTTATGATGAATTATTTTCGAGATGCTAGGAAAACCAAAACGATTGTTCGAATTTTTATCGGAAATGTGACACTCTACCAACATTTTTGCGTGACATTGACAGAGTTTACCCATGTTACGTCAAAAATGGAATGCTTCCCGTAGCTTACACGTCAAATGGACTTTTTCATGACGACAACGCCGACGACGAATGAAGTGAGTCGTTTATTTGTAATTACAACTATTTTAGCAACTCTCTTCTTTTGTCGTTTCTGTAGTGACTACTATAAACATGCTCATAACGCCCGCCACCACAGTCCCGCAATCGATTTAGAATCGCAGTTTCGATATCTGTGTTTGGTACCCGGGGCTGCGATAGGCAAACATTCTTGGAAATTACCGACTCGTCAATAGAGCAGTCCAACTGTAGCTTCCTAACTACAATGTCTCTGTCGATAGGCCTGCATCGATAACAGAGGCCACTGGAGTGAACATCGTGTCACAGTGGAGACAACATATTCGTCTGTATTCCGTATTATATTCCACATTCTTCAATGCCTAAAGACTTAGCACATATGTAATCCGTGAGTTTTGTCGGGACTCCAGGCTACACTAGCCTTGTTACTCCTACGGAGAGACATATACAAACAGTTTTACGCTATGTTAGCCTTTAGCTCCTAGACGCTACGTAAAATAGGAATAATATTAAACTACTTGTAAAATGCGGCGTTCTTCAACTCAGCACCGGTACAATGACGTATTCCCGGCTAGCTTCAACTGAAGGTATGAACAAAAGTGATAAGGATTATTTGTGAAATCTACGTAAATAATTCCAAGTTTCTCTTACTTCAGACGGTAATAGGCAGGTCCAATATGGAGAGCCTCCATTTATGCGGACAAATGTTTTGATTGTTACTTACAGGCACGCACGTTGCAGTTGACAGCGTTGAAGATCCCTGGTCTGGAAAACAACGTCCAGCACTGAGGTAGTAGTTATGACCCGTTAACGCAAATTTTTCACCGAACTTAATAGCAGGCAATGACACACTTGAGCATTCTGTGAAACGTATGTAGAACGGGACACATGGGAGTGTTTGTGGTGAAACAACTAGATTTCACCCAACCAAACTGAGAATTACATAAAAAATACTTCTTCCGGGGGTGGAGGAGGGATGGGGGAGTGTGCATGCAGTGCTTGTCTGAAGAGGACAGTGTATTCTAATACGTTTGGAATGTCAGTTAAGGAATAGATGTATCGTTAGTTGACGGTGTCGTTGAATTTGGAATATATTGAAAGGAACATTTGTAGCAAGGCCCATGTTCCAAGTAACAGTGGACAGACTCGCAGGAATGGAAGACGACACCTGATATATTCGGAGATTCTTGTGGTTGAGTTCAAAATGAATCCTGGAGTTAAACTTTTTTCCGATGTAAGTCATGCCCATGAGCCGAAGCGAGCCCGGAGTTGTGAAGTAAAGCGCAAGGAAAGCAGAATTGCGGCGAGCTTGAGACAATTCCTAGGGAACAATTCTTTAATTCGATTATCTTCCGACGCCGTCTTTATCACGGCGTTGAAAATTTGATGGAATAATCTTTTAGGTGATTGAACTTTTAAAACGCGGTACCAGTTGGTTGATTCAGTAATTGTAACAATGTCACTGTGTTGTAATTACACCAATGTAGTTAGTGTTCGTCATTACCCCAATGTCATTATTACCTTTGATACGACAGTTAATCAATTCCGTATTACAACCGAGTGTAGCTGGATTGATTACGTAACAGAATTGATATCATCAAACGAATCCACTACATTATTTTGTAATGGTAATTTAAATTTAATTTTCACACACGTAGTAGTCTCAGCAATTAAGTCAGCAGCAACAGCACATTTTATAACGTTTGTGCTTTCTGTTCTGTGATCCCTATTGTCACAGGACACGTCTAATAAACTAACTGACTGAAGATATCACAGTATGATTTTCGGAATAAGCCTAATGGTGAGACAGACAAGGCCACGTGATTAATGCCTCTCCTACCGTTACCTACGAATTGTAGCAATAGTGTGTATCATAAGATCCAGCATCTTGTTAATCTAGCTGAGAATGCCCAAGTAACCGACGTCTGACATTCGGCGTCACACACTTGGATAACAGTACCATGTTCTGCCCCAGGTGTAACTTGCGGATGTGACGCCCCGTTTCACTGTGCGCAGACCATTTCATTGTCGGCATATGTGTGGGTGGAGAACAGCAGCGCGTATATCGTTTGCCATTTATAACTGGATGAGGCTTTCGGAGTGGCCACCGGGACATGTACGAGTAGAATGGAAATCTGACCAACAGGGAATCGTTCACTGCATTCAGGACCTCCGTCGCAGCACGTGTTGCATCAAGAACACGCTCGCAGTGGATTATGATACACGGACAGATGTTAAGTGTTCGATCAAAGCTCAGCCTGCGAGTTACTTAATGTATTTTCCATTCGACGTACATGGCGGCATATCTCGGTGCGTGGAACTATGACTGAGCTGCTGTACAGTGGTGGCGTCCTCGACGCTTAGTTACATCCTTGTGCCGGTCCAGTGGTGGTGTGTATTCTCGTACATTAAAGTGTTCGAATACCTGCTATTTGTCTTACGGATCAACATCTGCAATAGTGTCCAAGTCATCATCCGGTTGTCTCCGTCTAAATCACAAAGGACATAGTGAGTTTTTCTCATGAGGTGATCTGATGCTCAGAGTACCATTTATGTACGGATTATAAATTTGCGACGCAATTATCGCCTATGAATTTGTAATTAAACTTCAATGAGCTGGACGTTTTCGATTAGGTGGTTGACCTTCCAGACTTGAGTCTCATAAAAGATTTTCATGACGTGATCCATGGTATTTTAGTAACGCACATTTCCTGAGATATCCTACGATTATTTTCTTTCTTCATTTCTGAAGGAATATAACGGACATGAATGCTTTTTGTGAAATGCGTAGGCTATCTAAACGAAGAAAGTTTACTATCTCTTAGTATTATTAGTATAGATTTGTGGACATAAGGTATTAATTTGAAAACTACCATAAACCTAAGTCCTGATCACTGAGTAATGGAGATATGCTTGTAGCGAATACTAGGAACGGCACGAAAATTTACCAGCGGGCATATTCTACAGGTGTAGAAGACGTACCTAACATGCACAAGAAATGATTTAAAGTAACTGTTTGTAATCATCGTATCATATGTGAGTCTTCAACGTCCCTTCTTCCGTTATCTACCACGTCAATTGGAGATAACGAATTATCGTAGCTGTTACTGTGTAATAAGTAATTGCGCAGTGAAGTTAAGTTGTGTTTCACGAAGTAATTCGCACATATGACGGACTTTAGCGACTGGGTGTTGGGGATATAGTCTCAAAGCAGTAATGCACTCAAATTCAGAGGATGGGGTTTTCAAGAAGTCTTCCGAGAGGTTTGGTGAGTGTGGTGGAATTATTCTCTGAAAATAATGGAAATTATTTCTATGTACCTTCATACGGACAGTATAATGCAAGTTGTACTTACACAAAGAAAGAAAAGCACATTAAAGGCACTCTTAGTGAGATGCTGAACATTTCATCATGCTAACATACATTTTTTGAATTTGTCCGTACAGTTTGGTGCATCTGTCGACATTGAAGATATGTGAGAATAACCTATAGGAAATTTTGGAAAAAAAATGAGGTGTGCGCATTAAGTTAACAGTACATTTACTACTATAAAATCAACAATATACTTCTCGCGATAGTAGGAAGTACTCCTTACTACAGAAAATTATAACACAATCTAAAGTATTATTTTCGGCAACGGACTTCCATATGTCTACAAAGCAAAATCCATTTGACACGTTGACGTGCTTCTCGCATGTAAATTAGAGTGATGAAATTATTATCTTCGTTTCAGCGTGATGCGAGTCGTTTATATTCCATTACGTAAGTGTATGTGTATGAGAAAGATGTACCTAGAGCCATTTGCTTCATTATACTTATGTTTATGCGATTATTTTACGACCAAACATTTTTCTTCATTATTACCTAATGCTTGGAGGTTAAATTATGTTACTTTGAAAAGTACTAAAATAACTTTCATTTCTTTTAGGTATATGTGATTTTAGGGTAATGCATGCTTAGAGAATCAACCTGCATATTTTACATGTTATGGCCTACGTAGAGGACAGACAGGAGGGCTGATCTAAGCAAAATGCACACATCATCAATTCTCAGTGTAATCACTGCTGTTATCAGCTGAGAGATTTGTTTGATGCAAGTGGTCGCATGGACCCCATCCTCATATACAATAACGAAATTAACTCATCTTAGGATTCCGGTGCAAACGTGCTCCAGGATAATGTCTTGAGGTAATTCAAGACCATATGCAAACGGTCGGCGTTGACGATGATGATGATACGTTTCTGAACAACCTTAACGGTGTTTCTGCGATAGCCAAATGTTCCGCAGAATTGTGTATTACTTCTTGCCTTATGATGCCGCCATCGTTCAACGATGATAATGCAACTCTCTATGAGAAGTAGGTGATTTAATCTTTATGAGAGCATTCTAAGAAGGAAACCGGTGTGTATTAAAACTAAATGTGGTTTGCCTAATGAAGTCACCAGTGTCAGTGGTTCCCCTGCTAGCTAGCACCATTCTCACCTCCACTTCGAATCTAACCAGCGACCATGGTGCCTTCGTCTACACAGATTTTCCTTGTGTTTACAACCGAGTTCCATTCAAGCAAATTTCTCGTGAAAATGGTGCTCTCTATGCTCAAACACAATTAGCTGTAGCTAACCATGCCTTCTTTTGTTCTAATGGATATGTTTTTCAATAAGGCATGGATGTTAAAACTTTGTTGCACGCCAATGGTTTCCCCACAATTCATCCAAGTGAGACACGCTCTGACGACGATAGGTTGTGGTATCGGAGGTGCCACGTCCGCTTCGTACGCAATTGCTCCACATCTCAAAACGTCTTAAACTGTCCAAACGAAAGTGGATAGAAAAATTTCTCTGTCTCGTTTGTGTTGCTGCAAAGGTGTACTATGTAAGATGTCAGGTCTCGCTAATACTTTAAGTAAGGTGACTTCACTTTTTGAAAAATGCTGTGAATATTTTAAATACTGAACAGACATTTCGTATTACTAACCGGGAAGTATTTGTGCAGGTGACGTATAATAGTATCAGACCATCACACATTCCTGCCCAACACTCAACCTGCCCCCCCCCCCTCCCCTTCATCACCCTCCATCCATCAACGTTCATTCCCTATAATCTGAATATACTTCTCTGTTTTACGTAAATCCCGTTGGTGAATGGATTTAGAAAAATAGCTTACCACTTCTAGAGAACTGTAAGACACCAATCACTGGAGTGATCCATGTGTCCCAAAACATTTAGAAAGGCTGCAGGCTGTTCTCGGACGCGTTCACTTCTCTCCCGACATTATTTCACTCCAGCATTTATTTAAATAAAAAATTTGGGGTCTCACAAATAGAGAACAACTAATAAACATGAAGATGAGGCATCTCGCAGCTGATATGACTGGAAACCTTGCAACTCATTCAGAAATCGGAAAATGGTAAAGCAACGGACTTGATGACATGGAAGCCAATATCCATTGCATGCATAAGTTTTTCGACTCTGCTTTGCACCTAGATGACACACTTACCGCTAAAACGTGTCACTGATGTCCTCTTCGACATTACCTCACAACATGATGCTCAAACGGCGACAGTATAGACTTGTAGTAGGTGTTGGAACGTCTGGAGAATATCCTGGTGCCGCTTATATGCGGCGTCAAAGTGCCGCAATTTTTGACAGTGCTACGTACTGATAGTTTTCAGCTGCAGTTTCGGTTTGAAATAATTAATTGTTGTATAATATTCTCCTCAATTACTCGTTTATGAGAACCCTTCTGTCCCTTACTGCCATTTTTTTCAGTTCAGTTAACATGGTGGAAGCTTTGCTTGTTCTTCGTACCCAGTATCCGCATTTAACTTAGCTATTAATTTAATCGTCAGAACAAAAGCAGGACATCAAGTCAGAATACTTGATACAGGAAACTGATAACATTGCTGCGTATTGCATTCAAATACATACAGTTTCAGGTCACCCACTTCCTCCTGATTGGACTTTTCAGAAGGCAGCAAGGAGATGAAAACTTTACATCAAGGCAAATATCATCTTCATATACTCTCTTCATCACAAAAAATGAAACTTCAAATTCCAATCATTAGAGAACCATTTTACCCATGCAACAGGTGGCTACGAAGTGGCTTGAGGTTTTATATGCTGTTTTGGTCATTTCCATTGTATATAGTTTTCTTCCCATGTGGTCTACATAAAAAGAATTGAATTA
Source organism: Schistocerca gregaria (assembly GCF_023897955.1). Lineage (NCBI taxonomy): Eukaryota > Metazoa > Arthropoda > Insecta > Orthoptera > Acrididae > Schistocerca > Schistocerca gregaria. The sequence goes on from NC_064927.1 coordinate 108,440,925, forward strand.
CATTACATGCATTGATCGTTAGACTCACAGTTGAAATTCTACATAGTTTTCTACCCAAGTGATCTACATAAAAAGTGTTGAGTTATATTACGTACATCGCATAATCTCACAGTAAGGAAGAAATTGCAAATGGAGGAAGGTTGCAGCTCACCTTACACAAAAGCACTGGTGGGTGGAGGGGGTAGGAAGGAGGGGAAGACAGCCGTTCAGAAAGAACTCTCTGCGCACTGGTCTGTTTCACTTTGAGTGCTTCCTTCTTTCTCCATCCTCTTTTTCACAACAGTGATTATAATAAGATGGGGTAGTACTAACATTATGTCTTCCTTATTTCATTCACGTAACAGAATCAGACGTTGTGGACTGACAGTAACATGAGATGTCAGTACTGTATAACATTTTTCAGTCCACAATAGAAAGAAGAGAGAGCACAGAACGTAATCAGACATTAATGTATAAATGTGAATGTAGATGACATTATTTAAACGAGTATTTCAGAAAGCATTTCATGAAAAAGTGTGTTATATTTTCTAGTTGTGGTGCGACTAGACAACTGCTAATTATCTAGTTATCTCAAGCCTATTAAGGACATTCAGAATGACCAAGACTTCTTATTTTATGTAGCAAAGTATCTACCAGTAAAATGAAGGAAACAAAAGCAGCTAAGTGAAACAGAATGTGATACTTCCATTTGTTATTAGTTAACAATACACATCACTACCTGTACAATTAAGGTTTAAATTAAAGAGCACAAATAAAAAGCACATACAGATTAGCTGGATGCAGAAACAGACAGTAGCATTCATTATATATGTCAGTTAACAGGTTGTTATAATACCCAAAAGCAGGCTCGTAACATGAAACCAAAGACTGCAGAAAAAATATCACGGAAAAACACTTAATCCCCAAAAGTAACGTATTATCTAAAGAAATGTTTTATGGGGGCTGAAATTCACATGTTGTCCTCAAAGCTAAGCGAATTATGTAAAGAAATATTTTACGAGTGTTGAAATTTACATGTTACACAGTTTCTCAAAGTCACAGATTGTACTAACACAGGCCACTTGATGCTATATGACTACATGCTAGCAATTGTTCCTGTCTACCGCCTAGAAATAGACAATAATTGATATATACCACGGATTTTTGTAAAGAACGTTGGTGTGCATTGAACGATGGAAGTAGTAAAAGTAAATGTTTCTCTCCTGGCCAGAAAACTGAATAAAAAGCATTGAGAAACATTTAGATAGTAGAGAAGCCTCTCGTGGATGAAGAAAATGTAAACACCGTAGTTACAAAGCGCTGTACAAAATACTATTAAATGTTTACATTAACGATAGTGAAGAATGTACCACATAAGTCAATACAAGTGTGTTCACAGAAGACAGCCACATTTTAATTACTGCTAAATCGCAAGATACATACAATGTTAGTACCTTTGATAGTATAAACATTGGTCACAACGAGCAAAGCTACATACAGGAGTTGAAATACATGAACTTCTGGATAACAATTAAAGATAACCTTTAAATCTCAACATAAATTAGACATTCCTAAACGGTGTCCCAAATATAAAATTTTTTGCTGTGTATCTCGATACATTTCTTCAGTGTAGAAAGTATAAAGCTACAAGCACAGAAAAAAAATTGTGCAACATAATACATCTATAATTCACATTAATGCTAAACATTTTGAGACAGTGCATGAATAGCAAAAGTTTTACTGACCATAATCTGGCCAAATACAAAACATATTTTCAGACAGAATCTCTGTCTTCTTCATACTGCGTTTTCTGCAGCTGCCTCGGCTGAGGTGTTGCTGCAGTCATTTTCTCCGTTGGTATTCTCATGGCGCAGTTAAGGTATCCTTCTGTTAGCTTTTGTAGCTACTTGAGAAACATTGTTGGTATGATATTGGACTTCAGTTTCATCTTGCCATCGCTTTCTCCACCTGGTCATCAGTGATATCTTTCTACAACACAGAAGAGAAAGAAAGCATTTGTATCATGATATCAAAAATACATGTAGTTATCACTACACTGAAGAGAGGAGGAAAGAGCAAGAAAATATCTGAAAAGTCAGTAAAGAAAACTCATGAAAGCCATGTCAAATCATATGGTATCACTAACTGCATGTCACTCAATGAGGTGTTTGCAGCTCAGAAAAGTCTGTCCACATTTGATATATCGCCATATTTTTATTCTACTTTTATAAGAATTATGTGTGCTATAATATATTGCTCACAATCAATATACATGCCAAATGTCAGATCTCACAGTAACATATATAACGCAATTCGTGTTATAATCTGCTGGAAAACAAAGATCACTTACTTCCCATACATAAGAATACCACGTCCGTTTCGTAAGGCTGCTCAGTCACTTATATCACCTCTGTTCACTGGAATTCTCCACTGCTTCCTTCTTTCCTTATTCCGCAAATATACTAGCGTACAAACTCCACTTTCTCCAAAGTAGAAGATGAGAAAGCAGCAGAAAATGGTGGCAGAATTAACAACAAATCGTCAAACCCGTATGGCACAAGTGAATATTTCTGTTGCTTCAAAACAGTACCGAGTTCACCAAAAAATTCATTCTTGTTTGTACTCGTGTTGAAGCTCACAGATGTAACACCTCTGCCAAAAGGTGTCTGAATTAGGTTCAAACATATACACAGAGGACAATAACGTTTGTAACTCTGATTGCTTCCGTTGGCCTCCAACACCATAATCAAATCTCGGAAAGCGATATGACGAGAGAGAGAGACACACAGAGAGAGATACCTGTGGCAGAAAATGGCGTCGCAGCTGATCAGCCAGTCACGCTCGATTTCGCCTAAGGCCACTCTTTCCCTGCATACAGGCTCTCTAATCATGCTGCTGAAATTCAGATGTCTCACATAATTACGTTATACGCACTTCTCTTTCAGTAGTTCTTATGAGGTTGTGGGGTTCTGTTATTCATACCATTACAGCGATGTGCTCCAGGCTCAGCTGTAACCTGAAGCATAAGAGCGATCCTCTCAACAGTAACTGTCATCTACGTATTCATATTTATCTCCATGGGCATATTTCTTCAACAGCTTCAGTATTAACAAACGGAAAGGCAGCGCTCGTTCGGATAACAGCTCACACCAACACTGCACACTGGGCAGAATGTTTCTGGCTGACCAGGAGAGTTCGCTACGCGAAGTGAGTGCACCGGAATACAGGAGCTAGGTGATACAGTTGCCACGCCATTAACATATCAGTCGGAGCCCACAAATGTAACTGCCTCAGTGGATCGCAACTGTCCGAGCATTGTTGCATAGAGAGTGTGAATAGGAAGTTTATTTTGTTATGAGAACATAATTTATCGAAGGTTATCTATGAACAAGGATTCAGATGGTTACGATCTTCAACTGCGTTATGAGTAATGCTGTGGTTGTCATTTTATTACATCATCCATTAAAGGATGTATAGCATTTACTGCTAAATGTGTTGTTTATGGGAAAAAATTGATTGGAATCTCTTTGCAAAACATAAAGCTTGACTTATTTACACACGTTGAGTACGATCTTAAGCCCTTAATTTATCGGTACTTTCCTGCTATCTGTACAGTTTTTGTGGAAGATACATAGTCTTTTGTCAACGAGGATATTCTTAAACCACGTGTGCATTAAGAGAGGCTGTAAAGAGATAGAAACCCCGAATATTAAAACTCAGTTCATATCATTTAACTACTGACTCACATAGGATAACAAGCGGATTATTGACAGAGATCAGGTCATCAGCTGCCTGCAGGGACATTTGAAAAATACACCCAGTGAAATTTGTACGCAATATGTCTCTAAACTACTTGCTCACTATTTCACAGCCTACCTGCTACAAGAGGGCTGCTGCATCCCCAACTTTCGTCCTCAGTGGTGTGCTTTGTGGCCATGTTCGAGACGAGTCGACTTCTCAATGCAAGTGAACAACAGCGTAAACAATTCCTAACGCTGGAAGAAGTAATAGAGGTCCCCACTGGTTGACGCAATAAGTGTGTGAATTCATAAGGGAAGGAACTGCTTAGATATTCGGTCCCTAGACATATACACTACTTAAACTGACTTTAACCTGCGCTAAGAACAACACGCACGCCCATGCCCCAGGGAAGTCTCGATATTCCGGTGGGAGGGGCCTCAAACCAAACGGCGACTCCATACAGCTAACCCCATATAATATTCCCTCATACATGCGCATATGACACTGGCCCTACTGGTTTAAACATTTTGTCTTACTGTTCCTTCTTGTATGACGAGTGTCTACATCTACATCTATATGACTGCACTGCACTTCACACTTAAGTGCCCAGCAGAGGGTTCATCAAACCACTTTCATACTGTTTCTCTGTCGTTCTGATGTCGAACAGTGTAGGGGAGAGAAAAACACCAAACACTTTCTGTGTGAGTTCTGATTTCCCTTATGCTATTACAATGATCATTACTCATTATTTCGGTTAATTCCAGCTAACCGCTTACATAACTGGAGGACAAAGTTGGAGATCGAAAGTTTGTGGAAAGTCTCACCGCAACGAGGGGCGCTTTTGTTTCAGTGATTGCCAGTCCTGCTCGTGTATCATATCAATGACACTCTGTCCCCTGTCTCACCACGACACAAAACGAGCTGCCACAATTTGAACTTTGTTGACGTCCTCTCTCAATCATATCTGATAAGAATCCCATAATGCACAGCAAGATTCTAGCAGAGGATGGACAGGCGTAATGTAGAGAGCCTCTTCAACAGATTTGTTGCATCGTCCAAGTGTTTGCCAATTAACTGTAGTCTTACATTTGCCAGTCCCACAATGTCATCTATGTGATTGTTTCAATCAAGTTGCTCGTACCTTTTGTCCAGAGATTATTTGTGAAATTGGCAATATTTAGATTTGTGTGACTCATCGTGTAACTGAAATTTAACAGATTCGCTTTAGTATTCATGTGGACGATCTCTCACTTTTCGTTTCATAGGGTCATTTCTTACTTTTCACACTGTATGGATACTTTGCGTGAATTGCTTCGCAATTGGTTTTGGTATTCTGATAACTTTACTAAACAGAAAACAAGCTAAGATGACTGCTGAGATTGTCTCCTAAAAACTGAATCTGTGCTGAGCTGCTATTGTGGAAGAATCTCACAATATGAAATACAAATCAGTCTCAATTGGCACAATATGACATTGCTCAATTCTGTTACAGAGGGTAGTGTACTGGGAGCTCTATACGTTAGATTCGTATTATGAATGTATGCTCCGTTTTAAAAAAAGTGAAGTATTTCTCACAAAACGTTATGCTATCAACGAAGAGGAAGACTCTGATTCCATTACACTATCTTATATCTTGACTAGTAAAAATAGGAATACGATAAAAGAGAAAACAATGTGCTCAGGGGGCTATTTTCAGACAATAATTCGATACGGATGAAATGCAGGTGTTGTGATTCTGAATGTCATTTTATAGTCTGCGTATACTAGTCATCGTTGTGACTTTCCTCCTGTACGTTAGTGCGTGATCTTTTCCGTTGTGACAGCTCTCCACCCAGTCAGAGATGGGCAGAGGACTACACAACCTTCTAACTAATGGAGTAATGCTTCTGGAACGTGATGCCATTCCGAGAGCATTACCTGGATTCTGTGATTTGACGGCGTACATCTCTTACTCGACGAAATCATTTGGACTCAAATGCTACATATCGAAGTTTGGAAGTTTTGTGAGCATACAACAGGTAAGTGACAATCCGACGAAAGGGAGTTGAGAGGTTAGCTCTGTACCGCTTATTCTAAATGTTGTGAGCAAGTATATAAGAGCCGCTAACACTCGTCTCACGATGTGACTTCAGTGAGAAAATTAGGGGCTGATACGAAGATTTTGGTTGAGAGACAATCAGCACCAGATGTTCCGTCTTTCCGTTTCTCGATAAATAAGGAACAACATTTTCTGTGACTATCGTGTGCCTATAAATGGATGGACTTATATATTGATAGGTAGATAAAATTTAAAACTACAGATATATGCATACTTGCGAGTCATCTACGGTGCATGGCGGAAGGTACCCTGTACCGTTGTTAAGTCATTTCCTTCCCTGTTCTACCTGCAGATAGATCGAAGGGGAAGAAATGACTTCATATACGCCTCCGTATGAATGCAAATTTCTCGTATCCCATATTTGTGGTCCTAATGCGAAAACAACGTTGGTAGCAGTTGAATACTTCTACACTCAGCCTCAAATGTCGGTACTCCAAATTTTATAGATAGTTTTTTCGCCTTATTTCCAGGATTCCCATTTGATTTCACAAAGCATACACACACTTATTTGGCAGGAACCAATAGTAACACTTCAAGAGGGCTGTATTCTGAGAGAAACCTCAGTCTGCAGGCACATCCACCTTTGGGGCGTTGTGGTCGTCAGACAGTTATTTTGATATTGTTCACTTGGTCAGTTCTACAGGGATATTTCGAAAACACACTTCACAACGTTTTGGTTTGCAGATGGGAGGAGGTGAACCATATTGTTCAGCATTTTGGCATTTCCCCCAGGGACATTTTAGCGCTCAGTTGTTGTGTAAAGAATGGCACAACTTTTGCGAGTCTGAAATCATTAATAGGCGCCCATCAGAGCGGTACCGTCCCGTTGTGTGAGCAGAGGTTTGTGACACGGTGGCGGCAGTGGCAGGTATTCACATAGGACCCGGCGCCAGCGACAGGGATGTGGCGGAGGTGTCATGGGGGTGAAGCAGAAGTGAAATACCCTCCTGGCCCTAAAGATCCCTAGGACCCAGCAGCATTAGTTTGGGAGCAATACACCGGAAATCTAAGTGACTTGCTTCCATTAGGATAACAAGGTAACCAAGGAACAGAACGTAACTAGCAATGCATATCTTCGGCTGTTTGACGACGGATACCGCCCATAGTGACGACCTAGCTTTGGGAAGCCGGCAGTGACGACATACAAGCGTCTGCAACGGTTACCTGGCGAGCGTAATCTGACTTCAGAGAAAAAATCTCTCACCAAGTATGGGGACTCTCATGATCAATTTCATTAATAATTCAGACAATTAGATATCAAGGACATGACTAAAGTTGGGTAGAATCGAGGGTGAGACTGCCACAGATGTGATTCGCGAGATGGAGTGGTAATGAGGCATTTGCTCGCTGCTGCGAAATCTGTTAACGTAAACTCTCACCTGTGGCCATCGCAATGAAATGAACTATATTACCAGATTTATAACGTGCCATTTGGTATGAACCTGATATTTACATCTCTTCTGTGATGCTTTTTTGCTATCTTACGAGACCTCATAGATAATGAGGCATTTAAATACATTAAGTGTGTTCGGAAGTGAGGAGACACCCTGTGAAAGAGGTACAGAATGGTGTTAGCGCCATGTCATGGGCGAAAATAAGTTAAATTGCAGGACATAGCAAATATTAAGCTGATAGAAAAAAAAATTCTTTTTTACCTGATGAGAGTAACGTTACAGGTGGTACAGCCTGTAATGCACTGTTGTACCAGAAGTAACGATACTTTATCCGTGTGAAAACGCGAGTATCGTCTGATTTTCCTAGTTTTGAAAATAAAGTATATAACAGGGAGGAATCTACATGTTGTCTGAAATGTTTGAGGCTTATGAACAACAACATCCCAGTCTTGGATTGGCTATAGTGGATTTTGTAAACTAAGGGGAGGGTTGGGTTTGTGGGAAGGGAGCTATATCTGAAGTAATTAAGATTATACCTCTGAATCCACGCCATGCCTGTTCGTCTTGTAGTGTGCAAGCAGTTAGGAAGGCCAGTTCATGTTAAGTGGCTGACTGGAAGCTGGGAGGTTTGGGTAGGGAAGTGGAGTTCTGGGTGATATCCCAGGAGGAGGCTCAATACTGAACTGGAAAGGGGCTAACACATAATATGACCATTTCTCAAAGTGTAGGGGCAATAGGAGCAGAAGTGGGATAGAGGGGAATGGAGGGCTTCTCAGATGGATGAATTATCTCCAAAGGATAATAAATCAACCCCTGGACGTCATAAACCTTTTAGCAGAATAATAGGTGAACAGGAGAGATGTGGTATAATTGATTACTTTAATTTACATATCAATTTGATATCAAAAGTGAACCAGGAATTGGCTTTATCCCTACTCCTGTGTTACCTTTAGTTGTGTGAAAATGTTTTCAGAATAGTGAAAGAGCCTGTAATATGTCATCGCCAAAATGTAATGACACAAAAGAATGAGATTCTTCGTGGTTGCCTACGTACAGATGCAAAATGGTCGTTGTGTGGTTGCCATCACTGCAGGAGCAGCTAAGCAGTTCATCATCACGCCTTGTTACATTGCACTCAGTTAACCAATACATATAGGTCAATTGTTCATCAGTATCTCAACTGTTATTTATCAGTCTTAATGTACAGTTACCACTGTGTGGAAAACCAACCCAAGACTGGACTGAGCAGTTCTGAGTGGAAGTTTAAGGATCAAGAGTAAGGTAAGCCTTACTGCTGTCACCAGTAAGTACTGTGAGTGAAAGGAACATGTCTGTTTTGAGTCAAAACACACAGCACCTATCATAGAAATTTTCACTGCTGTGGATATGTTCTCGGTGCAATGTCGATAGAAGTGGTTAGAAATCACACGAAATGTAATTCCTTTGTAACAAACCGCTGCAGACCTCGTACCATTGTAACAAATTATTTGGCACACATTTAAACTTTTGCCACTCAGACTTTGATTCACCCTGACTTTTTGTTAGAAAGACAACACGTCTTATGCACCTTCATGTATCATATGCTGATCCACAGATAATCATATTTTATTTTAAACAACACATTGTCGAGTAGACGAGATGAGATCTTCAAAACTCGTGTTTGTAATTTTGACATTACAGTTATTATTGAAGCATCTCCACTGAGCACACACCAAATAAGGGCTGGTTGTGGCAGGTGCTCGTCTGTTCTACCTGCTCGACTAGTTGTGGAATTGAGGTGCGGAGATCATTGGAGAATTCCTCGACTTCTCTGATCGCAATTTACACTGAGAGCAGTTTTCACTGGGTGCAGTTTACAGGACACGCTCTACAGGCATTGAAATTAATCATTCATGAAGACTGACTTTTGTACTGGACCAAGTCAGATTCACAACCTGTGCAAGTAGAGACCCCATCCAGAATCCTGCTGCTTGTCCGATTCGAGAAATCCCACAGGGATTTCGAAGATATTGTGCATCCATATCGAAAAGTAACTAGAGCTGTCTGTGTTTCGACTTGTATATATAGATAAATGGTGTCTGTTCTGTCACACACGTCCGACAGAAGAGACACCACTTATCTATATTTAGAGGAACTGACTATGAATGATGACTCTGATGACTGTAGGAATGTACTAAAAACACCACTGTATTCTTTCTACAGGACTCATCAATACGCAGTTAGATATATCGTGGCCATAGAGATATTTAAACATCCTTCTTGTTCACCTAATGCAAATTAAACAAGAAGAAGCCCTAATAAAAGACACCATGGGATGTACCTCTGTCATACATTTCACAGTGATTTGAGGGGTTTCTATATAGTTGGTTGGTTGGTTGGTTTAAAAGAGAGGGGATGGAAGGGACCAAACTGCCTGGTCATCGGTCCCTTGTTCCAAATAAAACAATACCTCACGCTTGAGAATCAGATATACGATATGTATAACACAGAACAGAAAGAAAGGAAAAACCACAAGAATGGAGGAAAGGCAATAAATAATAAAAGGAACAAAAGTGGACAAGAAAACAACAGAGAGATACAAGAAACCGTCAGAAGAGAGTAAAACAACAAAGCAGATTACAGTGGCTGGTCGACCACGAAAATAATAAGGAAAAGCCAGCCACTCCGCAACACATTGAAACCTCCCCCATACATGCACTAGGGTGGAGGACACAGATGGACAAAGGACATGTGCTAAATCTTGAATGATAAAACCCACCCTCACGGATAAAACGTAAAACCAAATCAGCTGATGAGGTGTTGTCTGCTAAAATCGATGATAACGAAACTAGTAACCGAAGATGAAGTAGCAGGGCAGTGAAAGGAGGACATAGCTGAAGAATACGGGCCACTGTCAACCAGGCGCCGTACCGACACTGAGGTGGGTCTTCACGGCGCAGCAGGTAGTCGTGGGTTGCCCAGGCATGGCCAATGCAGAACCAGCAGAGAAGGAGTTCAAGCGAGAGGCCCTCATCAACGACTTACACACGTTCGTTGTCCCCTTAATGGCTCGCAGTTGGTTTTAAGTACCGAGATTTTGTCATTCTGTCTTCCAAAGCTGAAAAACCTTGCGGCGAAATAACGAAAGCAGGTCAGTTGCAGGGATGCTGATCTCCAGAAGCGGTTTCCGTGTAACCTGTTTCGCCAGCCTGTCGGCAGGTTCATTTCCTGGGATTCCGACACGACTAGGGGTCCAGATGAACACCACTGAACGACTGGAACGTTTCAGGGTTTAGATGGACTCCTGGATGGATGCTACCAATGGGTGACGAGGGTAGCACTGGTTAATAGCTTTCAGGCTGCCCAAGGAGTCAGTACATAAAAGAAAAGGCTCCCCAAGGCATAAATGGACATACTGAAGTGCTCGAGATCTTGCCACAAGCTCTGCAGTGAATACACTGCAGGCAATGGGTAAGGAATACTATTCAATATGGCCACTGTGAACGTAGGCGAAGCCAACGTGACCATCATCAATCGAGCTGTCTCTGTAAACCAGTTCAGAGCTCTGTAACATGTCAAGAATCGAGGGGAAGTGACAGCGGAGAGCTGCAGGGTTAACAGAGTCCTTAGGGCAACGTGAAAGGTTCAAACGAAGCTGCAGCTTGGCGTACTCCATGGAGGCGTACGTGAATGGAGGGTAAAGGGAAGGACTCCTGTTCGAAGAGAAGGGACCACACACATACAGTAATCGTTAGCGCTGACCTGGGCTGCGGATGCAGGAGATGGACTGCCATGGGTGGGAAAAGGAGATGGTAATGTGGATGCTCAGGAGAACTATTAATGCATGCAGCATAACTGGCGTGCAGTTGTGCAAGTGTGACCTGCAGTGGAGGGACCCCGGCATCCACCAGTACATTTGCCACCAGACTCGTCCTAAAAGATCCTGTTACTAGTCGAGCAGCGTATTGGTGCACAGGGTCGAGTAAATGTAACGCTGAGGGCGCTGGTGAACCATAAACCAAACTCCCATAGTCAGTTGAGAATTGTACAAGAGCTCTTTAGAGCCGCAGTATCGTAGGGCGATCTCCCCCCCCAAATGGTGCTGCTCGGGCAATGGAGGATATTGAGGTGCCAGCACTTCCACTTAAGCTGACAAAGATGAGGAAGCCAAGTCAAGCGTTGTAAACCAGTCCTAAGAATCGATATGTCTCCCCTACAGCGAGTGGATCATCATTAAGGTATCGTTCTGGGCCCGAATGTACAGTATAACGCTAACAGAAGTGCAGACACACGTCTTTGCGGCTGAAAACTGGAAGCCGTGGGCTAGAACCCATGACTGCGCCTTGTGGATGGTTGCAGTACGAAATGCAGAAATCGCCTGCATACAGAGATGGTGAGACTGAAGGCCCTACAGCTGCTGCTAGACCGTTAATGACGACTAAAAGGAGATAGACACTCAATAAGGAGCCCTGCAGGACACCATTCTCCAGGATATGGGGAGAACTAAGGGATGCACCAACTTGGACATAGAAAGTACGAAGCGACAGGAAGTTTAGGATAAAAATCGGGAGCAGGCCCTGGGACACCCCACTCATACAATGTGGCAGAGATATGGTGTCGCCTGGTCGTGTCATATGGATTACGAAAGTAAGAAAAGACAGCAACCAGGTGCTAGCGTCTGGAAAAGGCTGTTCGGATGGCAGACTCGAGGGATGCCAGATTATCAGTGGTAGAGCGACCCTGGCGGATGCCATCCGGACATGGGGCAGGAGACTATGTGACTCCAGGACCCAACTCAACTGCCGAAACACCATACATTCCAGCAGCTTTTATAGAACGTTGGTGAGGTTAGTTGGCCGGTAGCTATCCACGTCAAATGGGTTGTTACCGAGTTTGAGCACAGGCATGATGGTGCTCTCACGACATTGCGATCGAAAGACGCCATCGCACCACATCTTGTTGAAGACAACGAGGAGACGCCTCTTGTAGTCAGACGAGAGATGTTTAACCATCTGATTGTAGCTATTATCCGGCCCAGGAGCTGTGTCAGGGTAACATCCAAAGGTGCTGAGAAGATTCCACTCAGTAAATGCGGCGTTATAGGGTTCACTGTGGTGTGTAGTGAACGAGAGAACCCTCTCTTCCATCAGTCGTTTGAGGACGCGAAAGTCTGGGGGATAATTCTCCAGTGCCATTTATGTGCACACCCATTGATGTCTGAGACCCGAAAAGACGTTTATCTTGGACCGGAATTGGGAAGGTGACATCAGGCACCTCTCCCTACACTCCGGTTTCTGTCTTTTTATAAGTGACCAGGTCAATCACAACATCGATGGCACCATGTGGGGGAGATTCGGCGGTCACATCAGAGGTGAAGGCTTCCCAGTCTGCCTTGTCTAAAGCCCATCTGGGTAGGCGTCCATGGGCATGACGCGAGAGGAGTGACAGGAAGATAGGGAAGTGATCACTACCTCACAGGTCGTCATGTGCTCTGCAGTGGATAGATGGCAGGAGTCCTGGGATGCAAATTAATAAATCAATGGCCGAGTAACTACCATGAGGCACACTGAAATGTGTGGCGCCCATAGCATTTAAGAGGCAGAGGTCGAGTTGGGACAGAGAATTTTCGACTCCTCTGCCTCGGCCAGTAAGCATGGTACCACCCCACAAGGGGTTATGACCAATAAAATCTCCCATAAGTAGGAAAGGTTTAGGGCGGTGACCAATCAGAGTAGCCAGGACATTCAGGGGGGAACCAGCACCATCCGGAGGAAGATTTAAGTTGCAGGCAGTTATTTCCTGCATCGTCCTTATCCTAACAGCAACAGCTTCAAGAGGAGTTTGAAGGTATAGAGGTTCACCACAGACCGAGTTCAAGTCATATACGCAGACACCACTTGACACCATATTATATTCGTTCTGGTTCTTGTAATACAGCCACAGAGAACAGGGATTTACACTGCCAGAAACCAGGTTTCCTTGGATACAATACAGAAGGCAGGTGCAAAGCTTAACAACTGCCATAGCTCAGACAGGTGGTGGAAAAAACGGCCGCAATTCCAATGGAGGATGGCGTCATTGTTAGTCTGGGAAGGCATGAAGCGCCCAAGGAGGCAAGGTACTTCTCAGGGTCACCTTCTGCCACCGATTGAGTACCTGTGCGATAGACATCCATTGTGTCTGAGTGTCAGGCGATATCTAGGTTTTCAGCAGATGCCCGTATCTCCACCACATCCTCAGATGCAGAACTTGTAGGGAGTGTGGTATTGATGCTACGGCAAGTCTTGGTTCTTGGGTGCCTTCTTCTTTGTTAGTTTCTCTCGCTGTTCCTTCAGTGTTTGTGGCTGGGAGGACTTCATTGGGTCAGTCTGAGGGACTGAGGGATCGTGAAGCCCTACAAACAGCTATCTGTGGTTGCTTCAGCCACTTAACAGGTATCTGCTTTTCCACTGGTCGTAACCTGGTAAGGGAGTGACCCAAGAGATCTCCTTCCTGGCTAGAGGAGCTGAAGAAGACTTACACTTCTCCAAATGAGAAGTGGGTGCTATTCCTAAAGTAGGTGGTGCAGGAGCAACATGGAGGGAAGCGCTTCCCACAATCAAGGGACAGGTGGAGTCTGAGAGCTATGAGAGCCAACTGTACGTGGCAAAGCAGGAGATGGCGGGGGCGTAGGTTAACGTCATTAGCACAGGACGAGACTCTCATATATTTTCGCTTACTCTCAGTGTAGGGCAGGCTGTCCAAGGTCTTGTATTCCATTACCTTCCATTCTTTCTGTAGAATCCTGCAGTCCAGCGAGCAAGGGGAATAGTGCTCTCCGTGGTTGACACAGATTGGAGGCAGGGCACATGGAGTATTGGGCTGGGAAGGACGTCCACAATCTCGAGTGGCGGCGCTGGAAGTACAGTGGGAAGACATATGACAAATTTCCGGCATTTAAAACACCGAATTGGGGGAAGGATATATAGCTTGACATCACAGTCGTAGTCCATCACCTTGACCTCAATGAAGATGAAGGTACCATTGGCAACCTAATTAACCTCAGGCCTCGATGGATGTGCCAGAAAAAGTGAACACTTCGTCGCTCTAAATTTGCTCACAGCTCGTCATCAGACTGTAAATCAAGGTCCCTATGGAAAATAACACCCTGGACCACATTTAAGCTCTTATGGGGCATGATGGAAACAGAAAATTCCTCCAGCTTGTCACTGACAAGTAATGTCCATGACTGGGCAGAGTGTGCTGTTTTTATTAATACTGACCCAGAGCACGTTTTGTACAAGCCCTCCAAAAAAACTAGTCTTCGTTGACATGAATGATTCCCTATCAGCTCTCGTACAGACAAGGTAGCAGCGCGAATAAGCTTCACTGCCATCCTCAGCCACGCGTTCCTCCCCTGGTGTGGCCAGGGAGGGAAACTATTTGGGGTCATACTTCTTCACATTGAATGGAGCTCTGGAATGCTTAGAGACTTCTGGTGGGTTGCCATCAGCATGAGATGACATACCACACTTCATTGTGTGTCATCCGCCCTCATGCCACAATCTCTGACCAAGGGCTCTCTCCTCGGGTGCCACCCAGCCTCAGCAAGGGACACCTGGCAGGATGGTCATTCCAGGGAATCCTCATGACCCAGTTAGATAGGCATCTACTCCTTGGCTTACATGGAGAGTTAATGGCGCAAGACATCAGCAGAGCGATCCATGAGCTGTCAGGGGGCTACAGCCAACACGGTACATGGTGACCACACCACAACAGACTGGCTACTGTGTTGGATAAGAGATGCAAAGAAGTCCATGGTCATCATCGACACAGAAAGCGGCACTGTATAGGGCATGGTGGAAAACGCACCTCGCTCAAAAGAAGGAGAAGGAGCGAGACTGCAATGCAATGATGAGAAAGTGGGCTAAAGATCTCAATGCACGATGGACACGATGCACCATGTAAGGTGCCCTTCCCCAATTAGCTCGCTCTTCAGAAAAAGTTTGGAGAATGGAGGTCAAACCGTACAGGGGACCAACACAGAAAATCTGAAACATGTGAGACTCTTTTTAGTCACCTCTTACGACAGCTGGAAATACCTCGGTCCTATTCAGACGCTCTGACCCGCAGGGGGCGTTTATAAATAGACATATTGTAGTGATTATACTATCACGTTATAAATTTTGTTTCGAACCTCTGAAAACATTAAATGCAATTTACATCCAACTAATAATTTAGAGAGAAAAGGAACAGTAACATAGTTTCCTGATATATTCAAGAACTGGATGTTGGAATCTAATTGTATCAGATGTTGATACCATCCCACCGGCCTCACACATTTGGCAACGGAATTGGAAGTTTCCATCATATGTCGACAGCCGTCATGTGGGACCTGGTGGACCCGATGCTGGACGCCTGCTGAACCACACCTCCATAACTCCTTACCATGAGGACACTCTGCCATTGTGATATGGGGTTCGTGGTGGCAGTCACTCACACCACTCGCACGAACAGATTCTCCGATGTGACACCTTCATCACACTTACTTCAGGGTGCCCTATCGTTGTTGACACTGAAATTGCTGGATTTTTTATCGTGATGCACTGTTTGTAATGAGTCTTCGTACAATTGGAGGTATAAAGGATGATTATAATTAAAATTTCTTCTTGGCAAATTACATACTTGACTTCGGATCAACGGGAGGTACTCTGTGGGTTTTGGTGGGTACGTTTGGGAGTATCAAAATATATCGCATCACTGTTTTTCGAAGGTATTGACTTTAGATGCTTCACGATATTGCATCCCCGACGGAAGGTAGATCTTAATATGTGACAAAGATTTCAAGAACATATGTCTACATATTTCGGAGAAAAAGGGTTTTGATCAGCCAGACAAACTGGCAGGAAGACAGCAGACAGACCACAAAGTCATGCTATAAGAGTACCGTTTTTACTGACTTCAGTAGGGACACTAAAACAACAATGATAAATCGTTGCTCCTGTTCGTCCTTGTCATGAGTTTACTTGGAGGTTAGTGATGGTTTGAACTACGGTTTTGTGAGTCTCGATGACGACAAGGAGTTCTTCAGTATATTGAAAATAATAAAAAGCTTCATTCTTACGGTGGTAGCATTGATATCCATATTACACAAGATACATTTTCCGGAAGTCGGAAACGGAATTTCGGAAAAAAGACTCAGCTGTCGTGTTTACATTTTAAGGCCGACAGTGTGTTTGCTTAACCAGCCGAACATCGGTTTCCTGATCTTCAGTTGTTTTACGCTAATGATTTAACCATCGGAATGGCTATTTCTCTTCAGATAAATGTTGTATAATATGTTTATTTCTCCTTGTCTGCACAATCGTAACACCGACAACCGAAATGAGTTTCAAAAATGGTAGCACATTTGTACGGCAGCGACATTCGATTGTGGAAGAGGAAATTTGGCAGCTAGAACCCCATTTTCATAATCGATATTGATATGTTTACTTAGCCAATAAGAAGCGGTATTGGAGAACGGTTTACGAAATCCGGGTTTGAACGCTCATGCAAACTTTGTGCCTGCTACACTCAACTGACTAATACACAAACAACAGCAGGTGCAGTGTCGGTGACCAGAGTCATGCTGGGACGACCGACAATCCTCACCTCAACTGAGGACCACTGACGTCACTAGATCCACCAAATGGCTGCCGCATCGTGAGAGAGTGGAGGAGGAGAGAGTGTAGCAGACGGCGTGCTGCTCCCCCAGCTGCGCTGGTCCTCCATTCCACAGACAGGTGGCGACCGTCGTTGGCTGCTGCCCTGGAACATTGAGAGAACACCATCACAAGGTGTCCTTCCTCCACCACGACGACTTGGTAAAGTCAGTGTATACAGACAGCCGCTTTGAGTAACTTTATCTCCGATGATGACGAAAAACGATAGAACTCTTGCCAAAATTAACAATTAACTAACTGAAGTTATTACTTGTATTGTCACTCATCAGTTGCAACTAAGAGCGACTCACTGGCTCTTTGAGCCTTAGCATTCGCTCCCAAGTTTCACTTAGTAGCTGAGAAAGAAATCTGTAGGAGGTGGAGCGAGGTGCCAATGATTGCCAAAAACCAGTATCTCCTATTTCATTGTATTATATTTATATGCTAAATTTTTAGTTTTTGAGTTGTCCGTCACGGACTGCGAGACACCAGGGTACCGAAATATGTGAAATTTACAACTACATTCTTAATAGCAGCGGGAGGAATGCTTTCCACAGGGTAATATCTGCTATGGGCAGACGCGACGCGACATCCTCCGAGAAACACTCTTGATCTTCAAAGTCCCTAGAAGTATTTACTTAATTCATAACAATTTAAAAGAGCAGACACGATTTGTTCGCCAAAAATAGACAGTAGTGTGAGAATGAGATTCCTACGTAGCTGCGTGCATAAGTATTCATTGCTGGACACACAATAGGGGGAAAGGACTGCCTAACAACCCTACCACAACAAAGGTCAGAATTTAATGGTTGTGGTGTTGCACACGCTGCTGAATACTGCATTTTCAGGCTACAACTAAGTTATTATATGGCAGGTGTCATTAGAGCAGAGCACAGTTAATAAAGTCATTTCATGTAATAATCAAAAAACTGGGCACTCATCTCTATGTGTTTCCCACGCTGGTCTCGTCCTAAAATCATGGCTCAATCGTTGAAAATCTACGTGGTGATTACAAACTCGGATGCAAAGAGGCCTAGGTTTTATCCTGCTATATACAAAAGTTATGTAGATGCGCTTCACAAATGATTCTTGGAGATTACACTTTTGCTGAACAATGGTGATGTAAAAAAATAATCAGCATTTCGAAATTAAGTTACACTTCCTTTTAATTGCTTTTATTGGAATATCACGCGTCACACTAAACATAACTTCACAATACAAAACATACTTGAAAACATTTTCATCACAGGCACTGTTAAAGTTCACATTTTATAAGCTGACTACGTTATGTGTCTTTCCAACACTTTACTTTCTCCGGGTCCGACTCTCTAACAACTAACTCTTTAACGACTAACTTATAATCACTTACGCGCCCAAAAATCAGAGTTACGAGTACGTCAAAGATCATAGTGACAAACTAAGGGATACACATCAGAATAATATTAATGCAATATAAACATATCGATGTATCACAAATGAAATCAAATCTGAATGTTGTCTCAGGAATACGTCAACTACTTTGCAGAAACACAGTGGAATATTACTGGTATCGAGAGGTTCAGGTGAGGTGCCGAAATGGTTGCATAATTCAAGTACCATTACAAGTGGGAGTAATTTTCTTGCTGTTCCTCAACTCCAGCGATCAACTGCTTGACAATAAATAAGTAGTGTAGAGGATGCTGGTTCACTACGAGAGATCGACTTGGGCGGTGCACGTAAGGTCTGCTGTCATTTGGTAGTCTAAAACATACTCAGCCAAATGTGACACAATGAGGGCGAAAGAGATGTTCAGCGTAAAGCGGCTGGAAGGAAGTCTTGTTCATAGCTTTCGAAAGAGTCCACTCCGTTGCAGCTGCACAGCCCCGTGTTGACATATGATACGTCACACACAGATTTTAAAATTGCAGCCACTCTCTGTCTTCAATTGTACAAAGCATCTCATCACGTTCAATTCAATGCTAACTTAGTCAAGCCAACTGATAGATGTGTGTCCTTCTATGGGTCAGAATCCTCATGCTTATTGTTAACTCAGTAATCAGTGATGGTTTATGTGGACGTTGGCAATCTCCCTCATCACCACTAACATTCAGAGTTTGTGCACCTTTGCCAAAGCTTTGTTACGTACGTTAATATAATTCATTTGTAACCTCATAAAAGTAACAGTAACTTGTTTTACACATTTCTTGATTAAAAGCGAACTCCATGCACTTTAACAATAAACGTGACCTATCTCTGTCCTCTTATTTCTCTCCACAACTAAATAAGATCCTACTCTCAATATCGCTGTAGATACGGAGCCCATATTTCGTTTATGGCTTGGTCCCACCAGCTTAAATACTGACGTCCCGTATAAATAACCGTTTCGCAATTTATTGTTGAATACTTCACATGATCTTATGAGGAGCCATCTGTTCACCGTCTACGTCAGCGGGCTCAGGACTTAACAGCATTACGGGGATATTCTTAAAACGCAACCGTAACCTGAAATTGAGCAGAGATCTTCCAACATTAAGCCGTCATACACATATTCAGAATCATTTCCATTTTAGTTTAACACCTTAGAAATTAAGAAACAGAGACGAAACCTTCAGTTTACTCTAGCAGTGCGCACCGAGCAAAGTTTTTCTGGCTCATTAGTCGAGGTTACAGAGTGAGGTGAGCATGCTGGAGTACAGGCCACACGTTTAACGCCTTAGATGCACCACACACATGTAACTGTCTTAATGAAACGCGGCTGCTCTGAAAGGAATGAAAAGAAGAAAAGCTAACTCCCCCTAAGAGCTTCCAGCACATTTATGGTCATCTTAAGAGCATGCTGCCAAACAGATCTTTTCAACCAAATCATCAGAGAAGCTAAACTACTAACGAATTGCCAGCAAAGCATCACCGTACCAATCTTGGGTACTGCATGACATAATCTGCCTAGAGATTGGAGGACGTGCTACTTTAGATTAGCTTGTGTGCTGGATACGGCTTCTGTATGCTTGAAGTTCTGTGGTTCACTTCTATTGCTAATCGATAAAAGAGCCTAAGCATGTTTCTAAATTTAATGCAACAGAAAAAAGATGAACATTTATTATTTACTACAAAAGAAGCGAAAACTGTTTGTTAGAGGAGACATATATTCAAAGTGCAATGATAATAAGAAAGAAGTATTTTTAATGCCGACAAAACGCTGGCAGCTCGGATTGTGATGGAGTTCGTCAGAAAGCAGATTATGTCGACAGTTTCAGTCGGCTCCGTGTGGTGTAGTAAACTGGGAAAGAAGTCTGAATCCCTTCAACGAGTTGAACATTGCATATCACATAGGAAGTGAAATTTTATATTGTAAACAAATGTTTCATTTTTATATTGAGATTATTTTCAGGCTTAACTGTGAATATAAAATGATTAACACAGCTGACGTGGTGTACTCCTGTACTTTCTCGATTCTGTGTTGGTATATTTTGCTAGATTTCTGCACGACATTCTCAGTCTTATATTGGTGGTCGCTGATGGTTGTCCAGTCGTGAATGCGTATGTAAAACGTGAAAAAGGTGATATG
This sequence comes from Schistocerca gregaria, assembly GCF_023897955.1. Taxonomy (NCBI): domain Eukaryota; kingdom Metazoa; phylum Arthropoda; class Insecta; order Orthoptera; family Acrididae; genus Schistocerca; species Schistocerca gregaria. Next base: position 108,461,340 of record NC_064927.1, read on the forward strand.
ATGACGACAGAATGATCAAAATATCCTAGTATTTTTTGGACCCGAATATATCCTGTCAAAAATATTGTTAAAGGTGTGTGAAAGCTACTGCTTGACATTAGCTTGTGTGGTTAATTTGGCTTGTGTTTCAAGAGCTCATAGAGATTATGCCGGGTAGACGTATTCTGATTTGATGGTTCCTACGAACTACTATTGGATTCTGGTGCTGAATACAAGTTATGTCCATCAAGATGTGAGACCTACGATAGTGTTTCAAAGGGAGATCATATTACCCTTAACAAGTGTACTCTCATTATATCTGCGTCTTTGAGTACTTAATTATTGTGTTCCCTGTATAATATCTGCAGAAAATAGGCCAATCGCAGTAGAAAACTAATGAAACCCTACGGGTGTTAATCCAACCAGGTGACAGCATATTGGATGACCAAAAATACTGTTAACACTAATTCAGTATAAATATCGACATTTCCTTTCTAGACAGAGAGAGTGGGACGAAAGGGGTAAAGAGAGAGTGTCACTGGTATGGACACTGATACATCATGAAGGGCCAGTGGCAGGCTTAAGACGCAAAGTTTCACCACACAGGGAGAGACAGCTCTCCATCCCTCCGCCCAGCCCCTAGAAACATACTGAAGAGAAACGCACTATTGAAGTAGATATTGGGGCGTGAGGCTTTTGGCGCCATTTCATTTCATATCAGGAACAGTTGGGGGCGAAAAAGAAAGGCTAACAAACCTCAGATGCAGTGCGCTCCGGGCAGTGAGTCTGGGACGTCAAAAGGCTCTGAGCTCTATTAACTTCTGAGGTTGTCAGTCTCCTAGAACCTAGAACTACCTGAGCTTAACTGACGTAAGGACATCACACACATCCATGCCCGAGGCAGGATTCGAACCTGAGACCGTTGCGGTCGCGCGGTTCATGACTGTAGCGCCTAGAACCGCTCGGCCACTCCGGCCGGCCGGGGACGTCAGAGGGACAGAGAGAAGCATGGAAGTAACCAGGTAGGGCTAGGCAGAAGTAGCTGCAGTAGCATCAGCGCTGTTAATGAAATCATAAGAGAATAGCCGAGGAAGTCTGTGTGTCTTGTAGTGGGTGTGAGCTCAGTTAATACCACTGTCTCATTTAAGTCAGACAGAATAGTGCTAGCTAGTAACTCTCCTTGTACTACGACTTGGAAAATTCGTGGGTATAGCTCCTCCATAACAAATAGAGCAAGAATATAAACCGTTTGCTGATTGAATTTAGAAGTTTTAAACACTTGTGGTTTACAAACAATCCTGCTGGAGGAACATTGGCAACTGAGCATTATAGAAGAGTGTGAAAATACCTCTTCAGTTGTAAGGTTCTTCTTATTTTAAATAAAAGTAACTTTAAAACTGAAGCTGTATTTTGAAAATGTGTTACTTCTAGTAGAAGTTATTTCAAGTCAGTTACCAGTACTTACCATTTATAATAAGAAATTTACCATTTTAGTGAGTTCAAGAATCCCTCTCACATCGGCCAACTCACGCTTGGGACGCGACACCTGTTGTAACATCTATCTTAAAGCAGGCCGAGATGCCACGAGAAGGAGTGCAGCGTTGGATGAAGTCTTGCAGTAAAAGGCGGTCAGGCGTCAATTGCAGGTCGCTGGGTCACTGAGCCCGCAGCGAGTTAAACCGGCCACGCTGAACGCAAAACAATGTGTCCTTGGTAGATCCTGCAAGTACGCTTGCCAACGTTGCATAAACTATCGTTTTAAGCAGATGTTGAAGTTTTAACTTGCCGTTGCTTGCAGGGACTGACAACTGTCACACCATCCTACAAAAACCGTATAATATGTCGTAAAGTGGGAAAATGGATTTTTTTTTACCACAAGTCACTCAGTCTCCCGCACTTTTATAGCAGTGCCGTTCAACAAAAAGGTGAAAACACCCAAGTCACTAAACGTGACAATGTAATCTTCATTGGAAGCTCTTATGTCAGCTTAGTAATTACCCTGGATTGCCACAAGGTGGAGCACTTAGCAGAGTGGTAGTTCCATCCTTTGTGTTCCAGTATTCGAAGAGTGTCTCTCATATTTTCGATCTCATTGTTTAGCTGACTGGTCTGTAGTGCACATGAGAGATTCAGTCAGATAAGAACATAATTATCATAATATCCACGGGTGTACTGCCGGTCTACAGTGTCCAACGGGCACAATGTTTCGGCGATCATACATGTCGCTATCATCAGGTGAACGGACTGAGCTCCTGTGAACGTGCCGGCACGGAGATCCGTACGCTTTGGCTGCTCAGAGGGAACTGGGTTGGGTCGCGGCGGAGGCCGATTTAAATACCCTCTGCCCGCGGCGCGCTTCTTCCACCGTCCGCGCCCCGCACCACGGTGGCGCGGCGGAACAGATTGCGACGGCGTCTGAGATGACGTCGGAGTGCTGGCTCTGTCTACCGTGGCGTCACAATTATACGTTTCCTCGATTTCCTCTTGATTAACCGAATCGCTGGTTCCCAAGCCTTGCTAAGATTATAGCGAAAGTGCACTGGTGGGGAGCGTCAAAGATAACCTCGGTTTGAGGAAGGCCTGCGCGTACCAGATTCCGTGTCAACGTGGCAAATCGTATATTGGTCAGACGATGCGTACCGTCGAGGATCGATGCCGTGAACACCAGAGGCACACTCGACTGATGTATCCGAGCAAGTCGGCGGTTGCTGAACATTGTTTGTCGGAAAATCACGCTATGGAGTATGAAGGCACGAGGATTCTGGTACAGACGTCGAGATACTGGGACAGCGTTGTTAGAGAGCCCATCGAAATTCGCACCAATGACGACCTCATAAACCGTGACTGTGGCTATAATCTTAGCAAGGCTTGGAAACCAGCGATTTCGTTAATCAAGAATACATCGAGCAAACGTATAATTGCGACGGCCACGGAGGACAGAGCCATCACTCCGACGTCATCACAGACGCCGTCGCAATCTGTTCCACCGCGCGACCGTGGCGCGAAGCTCGGACAGCGGTGGGAGCGCGCCACGGGCGGAGGGTATTTAAATTGGCCTCCGCCACGACCGAACTGCGTGAGGGAGGTACTCGGAAGGATCGCCGACTCACTGCGGGACGGCAGCTACCCGCACCATAAAACTCCCTACCCTTTCACCGAGAAAAACATCCCTCCCCTTCCCCACAAGCCCTATCCATTCCACTGGGGGTGTGAACCCCTTAATCAGAGAGTTAATGGGAGGGAGCTGGTCCATCGTGGAGATCTAGAGCTTATAAACAAGTTCCCGATCTTCACCGACGCCGACTGGCGGTACATGACGGAGGAGGCCGTCCTGTACATTAAGCAGAACGTGCCCCCAGTGGACATGTCCCGCCTGAAGCGAATCGACTTCGGGCAGCAAGGACATCATCAGAAGAAGAAGAAAAACAAGAAGCCGCCAGAGCAATCTGGCCGATAATCCTGCAGTATCCAGATACCCAGAGGCCCAACCAGAACGTCAGGGAATCCAACATCAACCAGTCAGGAATAGAGGAGGAATAGCCCTTAGGCTTAAACTCCTATACCTCGGGTCAAGGAAGACCCGTATGTAAGCAGTGGCAGTGGCAGTGGACCGAACTCAGTTCCCTCTGAACAGCCATAGCGTACGGATCTCCGTGCCGGCACGTTCACAGGAGCTCAGTCCATCAGTTCACCTGATGGTGGCGACATCTATGATCGCCGAAATATTGTGCGCCGGTTTAAGGCGCCATGTCATGGATTGCGCGGCCCTTCCCGCAGGAGGTTCCAGTACCCCTCTGGCACTGGTGCGTCTGTTTTTCTTAGCATAGATTTGATTAAGATAGTTTTTATAGTGTGTAGTTCTAGCTATCGATGACCTCAGCAGTTTGGTTGCTTAGAACTTCACACACACTTTTTTCTACAGTACCTGATGTAGATCAGTGAATTTACCGGTGCACAGAACTTGTGTCAACAGTCTTCATTTATCACGAAGGAGAATCATAACCGTTCTGATAGTGGGAAAATGTGATCACACATATTAGTGTAAATAAGTCGTACACTTCAGTACCCATCAGTCTAATGGTTAAAGGCAGTTCCCTTCCTCACCACACTACAGGTTATAGGTTGTGATATGAGGCTTGTCGTAATCACTGCCTTTATGGTGAAACGATTCCCTGCTCATTTCATAGAATGGCCGCACGAAACCGTATAAAACATAACAGAGTCACCTTGCTAAAATATTTTGACATGATTAGACCCCTCGGCCAAAATGCAGCTAAAATACTGAAGATTTACGAAGTGTTCGATCCCAGCATGTTACGGCAAATTACCACAGCTTTACATGGAAAGGATAAATTTTGCTCCTTCTAAGTTCCTTGTTATGTAAAGAAATAATATAACAGAAAGTAACTAGTTAGTTCAAAAACATATTTTTGCATAGTGGGTAGCAAATAATGTTACACTGAAATTGTAGAGATCATTGTTGATACCCATAAATATCTGTATATTTCAATGGGAACAGGTAACAGTGTGTTTCCAGATAAATCTGTATACATGCAGATCCTATTCTCTATAAGTGTTGGCAAATTGGGAATCTCAGTACCAGATGTAAAATTTACTCAAATCTTACAGAATTTCAGTAATATAAGACTTTCGAATTATGATGAGAATGACTTAATTATTTGGGACAACTAAAACATCACAATTTAAAATAGAATTGGACGTGAATAGACAGGAGAACGGAAAGAAGCAATTGTCATATATCGATCAGTCAAGAAGCAGTGTGGGGATGCACATATATCATGTTTGGTCATTTCGTGGTACTGATTTAAGTGAATGTACATATTGGTTTCCCATTTACTACTTGATAGTATGAAGTTGAGGTTGTCTTTGAGTCATTTGGTAACAATGAGTGAAAGCACAGGATACTGATAATGATCTTTTTCCAAATGTTACTTGTATTGTCAGTAAGTGGCTGGAGCTATTTTGTATTGTTAGTTTAGAACATCATACAGGATTGAAACTTCCTGGCAGATTAAAACTGTTTGCCGGACCGAGACACGAACTCGGAAACTTTGCCTTCCCCAGACAAGTGCTCTGCTAACTGAGCTACCCAACCACAACTCACGCCCCGTCCTCACAGCTTCACTTCTGCCAGAATCTCGTCTTCTACCTTCCAAACTTTACAGAAGCTCTCCTGTGAACACTCTGCTGCAGAGTGATAATCTCATTCTGCCATCATACAGGGATGGTTATGAAATTTTATATTAATCATTCATTTAGTTTCATTTGTGATTTTGGATATGTTTTTGAAGTTACGCATGGCTGTAATGCGTTAAGACAGATTTTTTACTTATGTACAGAGGTTACTAGTTAGCTTGTCACTACATATACAGGAAACGAAGATGAATTACCTCAGTTTAAGTTGTATGGAATGTGCCAAAAAAATGGTGAATATGATATGATGTGCTTTAACTAATTCTTTATCTTTTACATCGTTAGGAAAACATAAGAACATTTCATATGAATGAGAACAGGCCTCTAGGCCATGTAGCACTGTTTCAATCTTCACTGTTCCATCCTTTATCATTAGTTCATTTTTCCCATTTATCTATCTGACCTATATTTTTCTATTGTGTTTACCGCTGTCCAGCAATCGAATTTAATTTTTTTCCGATTCAAAATTATATCTCATGTGGAAGAAATCTTATTAAATTTGAGTTTACATAAATAACTCAGTCTGTAGCTCTTTAAATAGAACAGATTTGTTTATTTAGTTATCTTGTTTGATACTAAACTGGCAAATAAATTGGTTAATTTCGAGTTTACTAATTATTTGGTTGATGTAAGTGGTATTGGTGTCCTTGTATGCCTGATAAAGGTATAATACCAGCCACACTATACATAACAAGACCGTAATTAATCACCATTCAGGTTTCTAAAGCAGGATAGTAAGAATCATTATGTAGGAAACAGAGTCATGTCAGGTAACACACTTTGAGAACAAAGTCATTCATACTTTAAAGTAGTTGTTTATCACCAGAAAAGGATTAATGAGTCAAATGCAACACCCACGTCCCCCCCCCCCTCCCACCTCAAAAAAAATCTTGAATCTTGCAACCAGTGAGAGATAATTATGTGAATCTGATTATCAGGGTCAAATTATATTCAAAATGCAGAATTTATGACGTACAGATAATTTTGTCTGTGATAAAGTAAAAATTACAGAGATGTTGAAGTGCTAAGTTAATGATGAACGTTATTGGGATGTTGCATTTAACTGTAATTTAAGTGTAGTCTCACGTAATGAAGGTTACTGTAAGATAAGATTACAATTGTATCTTTCGAAAACACACAAACTTTTCATCATAAGAATGATTATAGCATTGTATTCAACGTGATTGTAAAGTTTAGAATTTTGCATAACTATTTTAAATGTCACGTTAATTCTCTTAAAATGTTAATGTCTGGGTTACTGATATGCAGTATGTTTTGAATCATTTGCCATACAAATGAAATTGTCAATGATTTATTTAAGCGTGGGTTTGTTTATTGACAAGAATGTTATTAATTTGGCAACTGTGAGTGGTTTTGTGTAATGAAAGAAGGTGACATGTAGAGTTAGAAACCATGATGTAACAAAAACGGCAAGTTTTTGTGATTATTTATAGAAATAAAAATCACTTTCAGCTTGTATGAAACATCGTGAGAGAATGGCATGACTGAACTTGGTTGATTCTTTGTTGTTGTTGGTATTATCTGGGCAAGGTTAGTATGAAAGAAAGGAAGTTTTCGGAAAATTCAACGGAGAAGTCGAAAATTAATATCAAATACTGCACCAATGAAATATCATTAGTCAAGAACGACTCGATAGATTAGACTGATTATCTTTTTCGCGTTCGTAATTCTCAGGAGAAGGTTTGCACGAAAGAAAATGTATGGAAAAGCAACTGGGGAATTTGGAAATTAAACTCAATTCTCGAAGATCGTCACTTGAGACCGGCTCGGCCGTTTTGGTTCAATATTATTTGTAGTGTTCGCAATTGTGAATGGTAATGCTCTTATTTGGCATAAAAGGGAAAAGAAAATAATTGCGATCGGTTTGACAGTTCTAATGTCACACGTTTTCATATCAAAAGAGTTATATATGAAGTGGGATCGTGGATACCACAAGTCTCGGAAAGTTCTAGACTGGTTCATTTAAAATTTTACATAACGCTCTAATATTGTGACTGACATAGACAGATAGATAGTAGATTTTTCTAATATTTGTAATATATAAAAGGCGAATGGTTCTCTCTACAAATCTCGAAAAATTATGGACCGATTTAATTCAGATTCTCACATGATGCTCTGCTGAACATTCAAATGGAAATGGGCGTTGATAGCGCGACGTGGAGATGGACAGAAAGAGAGAGGAGGGAGAAGCTACTCCCAGAGAGATGGTAGAAGTTGTAGTGGTACGTGTTGTCATAAAGCATGCAACATGCCTCACTTTCCTTTTACGAGACCGATGAACGATGTTCTTGTGGAAAACGTAACTTTAATTAGTGGTGGAGCAAAGAGGCTCTACTGTGCCTGTGTTTGTTGGAAATTATGTGCAGATATGGGAAAGAAATTTATGGGCACAGTCCAGAAAGCGACGACAGACGTGTGACTTGAAATGGGCAGTGAGAGGCCGTTAGCACCTTGCAGTCGACTTTTGGGAGTGCTATGGACTTCAGAGAAGAAACGGAACAGACGACAATGATCAGGCACAAAGGAAGTCACGCACAAAAGAATAATGAATGTCGATGAAGTCTTCTTGGGCTATCAGCCGAGTCTAGGCTCCATGTAGCAGCAACGCTTCAACAAGTTTGCTACTTGCGATATTCAGGCGAAATGTCGAGTTAGTGTCCTGTCCGGTTCTTTATAGCCTTTCGTCTGAGTCGGCGGCGCCTGTCACACGCCCCTGTGGGTGTCTCGATGGGTGAGGGGGGGGGAGAGGGGGGCGCAGGGGAATGGTCGTGGCCGGTTGTGTTGAGGGCTCCCTGCTTATGCTTTTTGTGAAGAATTGAAAGACCGGGTATGGACATGTTGTCTGTAATGATTTTTTACTTGGGAGTTGTTGTGAGTTCATACGTTACTTGAGAATTGAAGAATTATGGACACAGTTTGTGATTTCGTAGATGGTTATTTAAATGTAGAAACTCTCTTACAGCCCTTGCCTCACTGCAACAGGAAACAGAATCCGCTGTAGATACGCGGCACTGCACATCAGGACCACAACATGAAGAGAAAACAAGACGACGACACGGAAATTAGGAGAAGAAGGTAACTGTTTGTACTTGGGAACGGGTAAAAACACTCCATATCGTAAAATGTTCACTTAAAGTCAACACACAACCAGGAAATCACCTCATGCTGCGATCGTAACAGGACAGATACGAGAAAATTTTAAATAAGACAGCAATAACAAAAAATTAAGTGATCAACAACCATAGCATATACCTCGTAACGGTACAAATGGCAGCAACATCTCTGAAGCTAAGGGGATTGTGGCTTTAGTTAAACCTCTACAATTTAGACTGTCATGGCCTCTGACTAAAGGAATACCAGCTGGCTATAGCAACCAGATAAACAACAAATATTATTCACATTTTGCAGTATGTTGACTGTGAAAACCGTTGATTAACATTTGATGACGATGTAACTACATTAATAAGCGATCACAATTTTTATTATGATGAACACTTTAAGTGGGAAGGTAATTTAGACTACATTGCTACCACAACCAGAAGTATGGAACGTATGGCTTTAGCGGTAATTCTAGATAAACTTAAAGCATTAGTAGAACTAGAGGAACTGTCTCAAAATAGAAAAAGTCAAGCAGATAAACTACATAAGCTGTCCCAAAGTAAAAGAAAAATTTTACATGATTCAGCCACAAAAATAGATAAAATTCCAAATTAGAGGAAACCTAAGTGAATTTACATAAAGAGTTCTAAACGAAAATAGTCGAGCATTGTGATATTGTGAGACAAGAAATGAAAAAAAAATATTTAAACGCAAATAATAAGATGACACAGTTCGAGAAATTATCTCAGACGAATTACGTAACTATATGCAATCAAATCTTAGATACTTAAGATGGAGTACAAATTTTTGAACTAAATACAAATGCAATTTAAAATTTCTAGCGAGCCAAATACTTAAATTAATTTGGACAAGCATCTAGAACGGATAGTATAGCAAAAAGTACACGGAACCGAAGATACAAACAGAGCTGTCCCAAATTCTGTGGACGGTATTGTTAATAATAAGATTGACTTACAGAAATTGTAGAAGGAATTAAAAGACACTGAGTAGAAACTTTAAAGCAAACTAGTTACATCTAGCATAGGATTATCACCAGAATTATTAGAAGTATTACAAACAGGAAATGGAGTTAGTTGTGATAAACAGTTTAAAAGTTTAAGCCCGAAAACGAAGTACACCCAACGTAATTCGTAAGAGGTGAACCTCAGAAATGGATAATAACTAAAAAATTAATTTTGCACTAAGATATTTACGAGCTGATTCAGCAGGTGGGGAAAAGCTCTTTCAAAGGAATTTAAAACGTGTGACGATTTCCTGAAGAAATTAAGAGTAAGTATTGGGCCACAAGTTCGTAAAAAAAATGACACTACGCTATCATAGAGGGTGGAATTATTGGTAATTGGAGCTCCAATGTTAGGGCGCGTTATGGTGCCCTTTATGGACATGGCTGCCAAGGAGGGGAAGAAAGCGAATGTGCACTTCATGTGCATACCGAGTGGAGCCATTGCAGGCGTGCAACGGGCCTTTCTGGATGCTATGAAGAGCTCAGGGTGCAGCCAACTGCAGGTGGTACCAATGACATGTGTTGCTTTGGATAGTACGAAATTATCTTTGGTTATGAGCGGCTAACAGAAGTGGTAAAGGCTGCCAGTCTTGCATGTGAGATTAAAGGGGAGCTCACCATTTTCAGCCTAGTCGACAGGACCGATTGTGAACCTCTGCTACAGAGTCGAGTGGAGGGTCTGAATCAGAGGATTGCGACCGCGTAGTCTGCAGGTACCTCGAATTTCGCCATAGGGTGGTTGGGTCACGGCTTCCGATGAATGGATCAGGAGTGGTGTGGGTTCATAAACAAATAGGATTAACAGAGTACATTGGCAAAGGCCAAGGAAGAGCAGCACGTTTAATACCATCGAGAATTAGAGGAGAGAGTGTCACTGAAATGATACATATTTGGAGTTGACATAATTAAAACAAAGCCGTATACAGTCGCAACGGAATCTTCTCACGAAATTTCAATCACCAACTTTCTCCTCCGAGTGAAATTTTTTTTTTTCACTCCGACCTTCATAGAAAAAGACGATCATCACCAACTTTCTCCTCCGAATAAATTTTTTTTTTCACTCCGATCTGCATAGAAAGAGACGATCATCATAATAAAGTCAGGAAAATCAGAGCTCGCACAGAGAGACATAGGTGCTTCTTTTCTCGTGCGCTGTTCGAGAATTTAATAACAGTGAATTGTTGTGGAGGTGGTTCTATAAACCGTCAGCCAGGCACTTAAGTGTTATTTGCAGAGTACCCATGTTGTTGCTGTTGTGGTCTTCAGTCCTGAAACTGGTTTGATGCAGCTCTCCATGCTACTCTATCCTGTGCAAGCTTCTTCATCTCCCAGTACCTACTGCAACCTACATCCTCCTGAATCTGCTTAGTGTAGTCATCTCTTGGACTCCCTCTACGACTTTTACCCTCCACGCTGCCCTCCAATACTAAATTGGTGATCCCTTGATGCCTCAGAACATGTCCTACCAACCGATCTCTTCTTCTGGTCAAGTTGTGCCACAAACTTCTCTTCTCCCCAATCCGATTCAATACTTCCTCATTAGTTATGTGATCTACCCATCTAATCTTCAGCATTCTTCTGTAGCACCACATTTCGAAAGCTTCTATTCTCTTCTTGTCCAAACTATTTATCGTCCATGATTCACTTCCATACATGGCTACACTCCATACAAATACTTTCAGAAATGACTTCCTGACACTTAAATCTATGCTCGATGTTAACAAATTTCTCTTCTTCAGAAACGCTTTCCTTGCCATTGCCAGTCTACATTTTATATCCTCTCTACTTCGACCATCATCAGTTATTTTGCTCTCCAAATAGCAAAACTCATTTACCACTTTAAGTGTCTCACTTCCTAATCTAATTCCCTCAGCATCACCCGACTTAATTCGACTACATTCCATTATCCTCGTTTTGCTTTTGTTGATGTTCATCTTATATCCTCCTTTCAAGACACTATCCATTCCGTTCAATTGCTCTTCCAAGTCCTTTGCTGTCTCTGACAGAATTACGTTGTCATCGGCGAACCTCAAAGTTTTTATTTCTCCTCCATGGACTTTAATACCTACTCCGAATTTTTCTTTTGTTCTCTTCACTGCTTACTCAATATACAGATTGAATAACATCGGGGATAGACTACAGCCCTGTCTTACTCCCTTCGCAACCACTGCTTCCCTTTCATGTCCCTCGACTCTTATAACTGCCATCTGGTTTCTGTACAAATTGTAAATAGCCTTTCGCTCCCTGTATTTTACCCCTGCCACCTTCAGAATTTGAAAGAGAGTATTCCAGTCAACACTGTCAAAAAACCTTCTCTAAGTCTACAAATGCTAGAAACGTAGGTTTGTCCTTCCTTAATCTAGCTTCTAAGATAAGTCGTAGGGTCAGTATTGCCTCACGTGTTCCAACATTTCTACGGAATCTAAGCTGATCTCCCCGAGGTCAGCTTCAAACAGTTTTTCCATTCGTCTGTAAAGAATTCGCGTTAGAATTTTGCAGCTGTGACTTATTAAACTGATAGTTCGGTAATTTTCACATCTGTCAACACCTGCTTTCTTTGGGACTGGAATCATTATATTCTTCTTGAAGTCTGAGGGTATTTCGCCTGTCTTATAAATCTTGCTCACCAGATGGTAGAGTTTTGTCAGGACTGGCTCTCCCAAGGCCGTCAGTAGTTCCAATGGAATGTTGTCTACTCCAGGGGCCTTGTTTCGACTTAGGTCTTTCAGTGCTCTGTCAAACTCTTCACGCAGTATCGTATCTCCCATTTCATCTTCATCTACATCCTCTTCCATTTCCATAATATTGTCCTCAAGTACATCGCCCTTGTATAGACCGTCTATATAGTCCTTCCACCTTTCTGCTTTCCCTTCTTTGGTTAGACCTGGGTTTCCATCTGAGCTCTTAATATTCATACAAGTGGTCCTCTTTTCTCCAAATGTCTCTTTAACTTTCCTGTAGGCAGTATCTGTCTTACCCCTAGTGAGATAAGTCTCTACATCCTTACATTTGTCCTCTAGCCATCCCTGCTTAGCCATGTTGCACTTCCTGTCGATGTCATTTTTGAGACGTATTTTATAATACTAATGCATAAGAAGTTTAATCTCCAGTCTTCTCTTATTATACTGTGTTGGTGAAGTGTTTCGTAAACAAGCGTGCGCCTAAATGATCTGGTGATCAATAACGGCATGAATTAATCGACATTTCCATATTATAAACGTACTCCCTGAACTTTTTTGAAAATTATCCTTTGCTTTTTATCTATTTACATTTCTTTGATTCGCAAATTTTAATTTAAGACTAAAAATCTCACAACGGGAACGTAGATTTAGCGTCATATCACTCTAAGGCCAATATAAATAAATTATTTGATGATTTCTGCCTAGGTAATGAACCCGTGGGGTCAGAAATGTACTGCGTGACTTAAAGAACCACAAAATTTTCTATGATTCCAGGGTTACTGTTAATATTTACATTGTGACGGCTTTGTACATCGACTCGCATGAAATAAGTGATAAGTAAATGGGGGCTAGAGTTAGATCTGAACAGCAGCTAAAATACGTATATAAAAAATTTAGAGGTTGAGAAACAGAAAATTTTTAAGATCACTTGAAACTGATTAATATGTAGTTTTATCACGATACCATTCTGTGTAAAGGAACTGTAATAAATGAAAAATTATGTAAAGTTGCTATACCATATTTAAAAATGTTTGTAATTTAACATGTCATACGATAATACGTAGTGTGTGTAACAGTGTAATACGTAACATTCAAAAGTCATGAAGGCAGCTTGTGAACGAGAGAGAGAGACATGGAGGCAGACGAAGGCTTCAAACAGATACCGTAATGGTAAGACAGATCTTTCGAAAGCATATTTTAAATTCTAAAACATTTCTGTTACCAGATGTATAGTCGGACCATAGTTTATTGCTTATCATCAGCGGATTAAAACTGAAGAAATTGCAGAAATATGGGTTATGAAAGAGATTGGAAGTTGATAAGTTGAAAGAAACAGAGGTTACTGCAACGTCCAAAGGGAACATTGATAAACGATTATCTGATACAGCAGTAAGGAACACAATAAAAGACGAATTAGTAGCTTTGAGAGACCGTGTACTAAAGACAGCAAATGACCAAATAGGCACAAAAAAGTAAGCCCAGTGTAAATCCGTGTACACCATGCCATATATTTAATCTAACTAATGGCTATAAGAATAATGCAAGAATCCAGGAGTGTGCCTAACACGGGGAAAGGTTTGGATGAAACGCAAGGAGCGAAAAGATTGCTACAGCTTGTACTGAATCAAGACTACAATCGAAGGACATGAAAGGGAAGAAGTAGTTCAGTTGAAATGAGGCAGTACAGCAGCCTGCCCCCTTATGTTATTAATGGTGCATAATGAGTAGGCAGGATAGGAAACCTAGAAGATACTTGTAAAAGGAATTTAAGTTTACCGAGAAGAAACAAAAAATTTTCAGTTTCGCTAATGACGTCTTAATCTTATCAGAGAGACTTGTGGACATAGAATAACACTTTTCTGAACGAATTGTCTTGGAAAGATGTCGTAAGATGAAAAAATTTAAATGAAGGATAGTGAGCTGAATTCTTATTAAATTATGTGAGACTGAAGCAATTAGAATAGCAAATGAAACACTAAAATAAATTGGTGTTTTGCTGTTTGGGCAGGAAAGTAACTAATTAAGCTCAAATTATTTAACCTCTGATATAGGTATAAATGCTAGGAACCCTTTTGTGAAACTATTCATCTGGGTGTAGATTTACGCAGGAATGAAAGACAGAAGAAAAGCAGTTGAAACTTGAAGAGAATACAAACTTTTGAAATATAGTACTACAGGGGAATGTTTAAGATGAGATTGATGGTAATAATAACTTCTGAAGAGGCGCACAGCTGAATTGGGGTAAAAAGAAATGTACAGCAAGTTTAAGTAAGTGAAGCACTCATTTGCTACGATATGTCCTCATGCCTAACGGAATCATGAAGTTAGTAATAGAGAGAGTGTTGGAAGATAATAGAGGAGACCACGGTTTTGAATGCAACTAAAAGACTCAGATGGATGTAGGTTACAGTACTTATTTGCAAATGAAGATTTTTGCACAGAATAGAGTAACATGGTGAGCTGCATCACATCAGTTTTCAGACTAAGGACTATTACAACAACAGTTTATTTTTCTTGATTTGCTGAAACTCTGTATGATAATACACAGGTCAGGCTGCTTGGGTTCAGTCTGACCTTCTCTGTTTAAACTAATATACGGAACCTATATTGGACGAAATGACTCTGAGACTAACATCGTCGTAATCTCGTGATGTGTCTGATCTTGTTAAAATTCACACCTGTGCAACGTCGCAGTAAATCATTATGATAAGGAATAATACTGAATACGAAGTGAAAATTTGACTGAAGAAATAGCGTATTTATCTTTTCCGATTGCTTTTTCCTACTTAGCAATAGAGTCGACATTTTTATATAGCTTTTGGTACTTTTAACGACATTTTGGTCTTTGGGTGTAATTACTGATCTCATTACTCATCCTAGTAAAAAATCTGTGCTTCATCTGGCTGTGTCTAGCGTAGACATCATGTGCAAGTGCCATAATATTTTCAAAATGTTTGCGTAGCATGTAAATGGAACGGGAAATGGGTACTAGCCAAGAATTTTCCTAGCTGGATACGGAAAGACGCTCCAAAGCAACATCCATGCTGACCATTTCACCAGCTCTCGTCGTTGATCTGGGGCTGGCTCTCTTCTCCGTGTTGCAGAAGCTGGCTGGTAAAGACTTGCTACTAATGTTAATTCTTATTAAATGCTTGGAATAACCTTTCGCTTATTAACAGTCAGGATGAGGTCTTACTCTTTGGTTCCTTTATTATCTTTCTCAACAAGTGGACATTCACTTGTAGTAGTGAATACAGCAGTCGAATAAAGGAATGTAAGTCCAGTAGAATACAATACCTCTATTTGTCTCTTTAGAATTGGGGTTTGCATTAAACGACATAGGTCCAACATATAAGCTCGCAAATTATCTACAATTACGCATTAGCTGTATAAAATAGCTGAAATTCATTTTCATTGTACGCATGTGTCAATTAATTTTACGGAATAACCTCCAATAGATTAGTCTGACATATGTTGTTGTTGTGGTCTTCAGTCCTGATACTGGTATAATGCAGCTCTCCATGCTACAATATACTGTGCAAATTTCTTCATCTCCCAGTACATACTGCAACCTACATCCTTCTGAATCTGCTTAGTCTATTGATCTCTTGGTCTCCCTCTACGACTTTTACCCTTCACACTGCCTTCCAATGCTAAATTTGTGATCCCTTGATGCCTCAGAACATGTCCTACCAACCGGTCCCTTCTTCTAGTCAAGTTTTGCCACAAACTCCTCTTCTCCCCAATTCTGTACAATACCTCCTCATTAGTTATGTGATCTACCCATTTAATCTTCAGCATTCTTCTGTAGCACCACATTTCGAAAGCTTCTATTCTCTTCCTGTCCAAATTATTTATTGTCCATGTTTCACTTCCATACATTGCGACACTCCATACAAATACTTTCAGAAACGACTTCCAGACACTTAAATCTATACCTCTACATCTACATTTATACTCCGCAAGCCACCCAACGGCGTGTGGAGGAGGGTACTTTACGTGCCGCTGTCATTACCTTCCTTTTCGGTTCCAGTCGCGTATGGTTCGCGGGAAGTACGACTGTCTCAATGTTAACAAATTTCTCTTCTTCAGAAACGCTTTCCTTGCCATTGCCAGTTGACATTTTACATCTTTTCTACTTCGACCATCGTCAGTTATTTTGCTCCCCAAATAGCAAACTCCTTTACTACTTTAAATGTCTCATTTCCTACTCTAATTCTCTCAGCATCACCTGACTTAATTCGACTACATTCCATTAGCCTTGTTTTGCTTTTGTTGATGTTCATCTTATACCCTCCTTTCAAGACAGTGTCCATTCCATTCAAATGCTTTTCCAAGTACTTTGCTGTCTCTGACAGAATTACAATGTCATCGGCGAACCTCAAAGATTTTATTTCTTCTCCGTGGATTTTAATACCTACACCGAAATTTTCTTTTGTTTCCTATATTGCTTGCTCAATATACAGGTTGAATAACATTGGGAAGGCTACAACCCTGTCTCCCTCCCTTCCCAACCACTGCTTCCCTTTCATGTCCCTCGACTCTTATAACTGCCATCTGGTTACTGTACAAGTTGTAATTAGCCTTTCGCTCCCTGTATTTTACCCCTGCCACCTTTAGAATTTGGAAGAGGGTATTCCAGTCTACTTTGTCAAAAAACCTTCTCTAAGTCTACAAATGCTAGGAACGTAGGTTTGCCTTTCCTTAATCTTTCTTCTAAGATACGTCATAAGGTCAGTATTGCCTCACGTGTTCCAGTATTTACACAGAATACAAACTGATCTTCCCCGATGGCGGCTTGTACCAGTTTTTCTATTCGTCTGTAAAGAATTCGTGATAATATTTTGCAGATATGACTTAGTAAACTGATAATTTTCACATCTGTCAGACCTGCTTTCTTTGCGATTGTAGTTATTATATTCTTCTTGAAGTCTGAGGGTACTTCGCCTGTCTCTACCAGATGGTAGAGTTATACCAGGACTGGCTCTCCCAAGGCCGTCAGTAGTTCTAATGGAATGTTGTCTACTCCCAGGGCCTTGTTTCGGCTCAGGTCTTTCAGTGCTCTGTCAAACTCTTCACGCAGTATCGTAACTCCCATTTCAACTTCATCTACATTCTCTTCCATTTCTATAATACTGTACATCGCTCTTGTATAGACCCTCTATATACTCCATCCATCTTTCTGCTTTCCCTTCTTTGCTTAGAACTGGGTTTCTTCCATCTGAGCTCTTGATATTCATACAAGTGGTTCTCTTTCCTCCAAAGGTCTCTTTACTTTTCCTGCAGGTAGTATCTATCATACCCCTAGTGAGATAAGCCTCTACATCCTTACATTTGTCCTCTAGCCATACCTGCTTAGCCATTTGCACTTCCTGTCGATCTCATTTTTTAGACGTTTGTATTCCTTTTTGCCTGCTTCATTTACTGCATTTTTATATTTTCTCCTTTCATCAATTAAATTCAATATTTCTTCTGTTACCCAAGGTTTTCTTCTAGCCCTCGTCTTTTTACCTACTTGATCTTCTGCTGCCTTCACTACTTCATCTCTCAGAGCTATCCATTCTTCTTCTACTATACTTCTTTCCCCCACTGCTGTCAATTGTTCCCTTATGCTGTGCCTGAAACTCTGTACAACCTCTGGCGTAGTCAGTTTATCCAGGTCCCATCTTCTTAAATTCCCACCTTTTTGCAGTTTCTTCACTTTTAATCTGCAGTTCATAACCAATAGATTGTGGTCAGAGTCCACTTCTGCCCCTGGAAATGGCTTACAATTTAATACCTGGTTCCAAAATCTCTGTCTTACCATTATATAATCTATCTGATACCTTTTAGTATCTCCGGAATTCTTCCATGTATACAACCTTCTTTTATGATTCTTGAACCAAGTGTTAGTATGATTAAGTTATTCTTGTGCAAAATTCTACCAGACGGCTTCCTCTTTCATTCCTTAGCCAAAATCCATATTCACCTACTATGTTTCCTTCTCTCCCTTTTCCTATTGACGATTTCCAGTCACCCATGACTATTAAATTTTCGTTTCCCTTCACTATCTGAATATTTTCTTTTATTTCATCATACATTTCATCCATTTCTTCATCATCTGCAGAGCTAGTTGGCATATAAACTTGTACTACTGTAGTAGGCGGGGGCTTCGTATCTATCTTGGCCACAATAATGCGTTCACTATGCTGTTTGTAGTAGCTTACCCGCACGCCTATATTTTTACTACTCCTGCATTACCTCTATTTGATTTTGTATTTATAATCCTGCATTCACCTGACCAAAAGTCTTGTTCCTCCTGCCACCGAACTTCACTAATTCCCACTATATCTAACTTTAACCTGTCCATTTCCCTTTCTAAATTTTCTAACCTACGTGCTCGATTAAGGGATCTGACATTCCACGCTCTGATCCGTAGAACGCCAGTTTTCTTCCTCTTGATAACAACGTCCTCTTGAGTAGTCCTCGCCCGGAGATCCGAATGGGGGACTATTTTACCTCCAGAATATTTTACCCAAGAGGACGCCATCATCATTTAACCATACAGTAAAGCTGCATGCCATCGGGAAAAATTACGGCTGTAGTTTCTCCTTGCTTTCAGCTGTTCACAGTACCAAAACAGCAAGGCCGTTTTGGTTATTGTTTCAAGGCCAGATCAGTCAATCAGCCAGACTGTTGCCCCAGCAACTACTGAAAAGGCTGCTGCCCCTCTTCAGGAACCACACGTTTGTCTGGCCTCTCAACAGATACCCCTTCGTTGTGGTTGCACCTAAGGTACGTCCATCTGTATCGCTCCCCACCAACGACATGGTCCATGGTTCGTGGTGGGGGGGGGGGGGGGGGGGAGCCTGACATAAACAACTAAGAATTCAGGGTAAGGGGGGTGGGCAGATCACTCTCTACCCATAATTTTACGTACTGTTATCTTCTATAATCAGGTATTTTAGAAGCTAACTTCGAGTTAAAATCTTTGGTCAGTGTTTTTATACATCATCATTACATTTTGTGAAACTTTGCAGTAAATCATATGAAAAGACGCGTTTCGGAGAGATCTTTAATGCGCTGAATGTTAACTTTGAGGCTGCTTAATATTTTTGGCGTTTTTAGTTCTAAACGTAAGGCGTTTGTTGTGGTTAGCTCCAAAGCTCGAAGTTTACGAGTTCGCATGACGATACTGTGATGTTTTGGTGATGTTAAACGTCTTGTGCTGTGACTGGGTGGCATGAGCAATAAGTGCAACTACCATATTAATTCACATGTTTGAGAAGCGAACAGTTCGTATTTAGGGTGTATTATGAAAATATGCATTTATGTGAAATAGCGCACTAAAGATCTCTTCAAAATACGTCATTTTAGTATAGTTTGTTGTGCTAAAGTACACAAAACGCGAGACTATAGCGCAACACACTGTATCGGTACCAAAAGTGATTCGTTTCTGAAAATGTCACCACGTTTATGAATGGATAAACATGATACTACCCTATTTTACTCACTTCACTTAATAGGCTAAGTAGGACTTAATATTAGGAAATTACCTCTTATCAATTATGAGTGCACTTTTGCTTACCTCAATTCATTTGTTTATAGATGAAGTCAGTTAGTCTCCCCTTCTGCGCAGCAAAATGGTCTATGATTATTTCATTCTAATTTGGCCGATTCAGTAATTATTTTTCTAGGGAACACATTGCAGACACACAATTCATAATGCTGCGCAAGAATGTTTTTACTCCCTTTAAGTTAGAGAAGCGGCGTTATGCCTCTCCTGTTGTCATAGGAAAGGTTACTATTATTTGCAGAGGTTCTACACTTGCAGGAAAAGCTTTAGCCAGATTGTGATCGTAAAGAAAGTTCAACAATGTCAAAGCACCTGACGCCTTCATAAAATGCTTTCGGCTGTACAACACATCTCATGACGTAGATCTGAAGACTGTAAATTGAACAAATTAACGGCTATTTTAAGCACTTTTTCCGGAAAAATAGTTTGATGTTTTGTAAACAACGATGGATCAAACAGCTGTGCAGTCGATAAGTGATCATTGGAACTGAATCGCTCTCTGCTCTGAGTTGTGATGACGTCGCAAACGTTTCGTGCACACACTATTCTTGATTCTGTGAAACGTCCCCGTTTTGCTGTTGGTTCCACCTGTTCCCAGTGATCGTCAGTTTCAAGTGAGGTCCTAATTTGCTGGACAGAATCTGCAAAGTGCGATACATATTCAACAGTTTTCACTGCATCAATATTCCTCTGCTGCATTTGATTAAAGAGAATGTCACAATGAGGCTTGACTGTATTATAAAAAATTTAACCAGAAGAAGAAATCTTCGTCTTGTAGGAAACCCTTCAGTCCCATGGCCTTGTTTATTGTCTTGTAATCACTGGCATCATCATCAATAATTCTTTCTAGGCACTCAACAACTTCCTTTTGGTATGTGTACACAGTAGTTACGCTCCGTGATTTAAAATTCCATCTGATGGACAGGTAGGAATACGCTTCTTCACTACCTCGTCAAGAATGGCTGCACGGCTAGAAGACCGGAAAAAAGGTGGATATTCCTTCCAAGTTGCTAAAGAAGATCCGCACTTGTTTATTGCCCTTCACACAACGTTCAACAATTAAATGTAAGTGATGGGCGTAACAGTGAATAAAGTGAGCATTCCTGTACATTTGTCTAATTATAATTTGAACTCCAGTTTTATGGCCACTCATAACACGAGCACCGTCGTAACAATGAGCTGTCAGTTTTTCGGGTGTTTCATGTAAATTCATTTTCTCTAGCTCGCAGAGAGCAGCTGCAGATACATCGTCTGCACTGTGACTTTTTGGGCGTACAAAGGAAATAGATCTTTCATTTATTTGTCCCAGTAGCTCATAATGAATTATTAGGACCAATTGTGACAAATTTGCACAGTCAGTAGTTTCATCAACTTCTATTGCGAGAAATTTTACCTTCGACAGTTCACTCATGATGAGATTGAGGCATACCTCATCAATTGATTCCAGGAGTTCATTTTGAACTGTCTTCGATAGGCCTAAGAAAACACGGTTGTCTGATTTCTGATTGTGCTGCTTCATGACGCAGTCCAGTTCTGCCATAAGACTGACTAATCCTCGAAAAATTCCTGGGTTTTTGGAATCTTCTGTTTTGTCGTGGCCCCTTAAGGCAAGCTCGAATTTGCCGCAAAATGTAACATAGTCTATCAGTTTACCCAAAATATACCGATTTTTGATACATTTTCATTATATATCTATATATTACGGCGGTAAGCACTGTCTAATTGGCACATAATGTCCACTTTCCCTAGCATTGAATTCTCAATGAAACCATTTAAATGTTTTTCACTGGAATTATGTTTTTAATCTTTGCGTCAAAATTCTTTAAGTCAGTGATACTAGCTTCAGTCCAGGCACTATCAGTACTATTTTTAAGAAGACAGGCGAAACATAAAAATGCATTTTTCACTTCACAACCACACAATCACTCAGCTGCATCGTACATTGCTCTATTAAAACAGCGTTTGTATCCTTGCGTAGATTTGCACTGTTTCTATTCTTGATTGATCGTTAGATCGGGTCTGGGTGCACCAGGTTCTTTCACTTTCATCCTATTCCTGTGTTCCAAGTTTTTGCCTATTAAATTGCACATTGAATTCATATTGCACTCGCGGTATGTCACAGATATTCACAAGCAAGTAAAACACACTAAAATCTTACAAAATACACTCCGAAAAAGAAACTTGCTAATATCACACGGTATCAACAAAAGCAGTCAGCATCAGCAAGCAAGAAAAGTAAAGTAAGGGGACAAATTTCGCGCGCTTTACCCTCTAATCACTTATGAAACTCTCGCTAGATGGCAGTACTGTTATGTTACTGTAGTCTAGTGCACTGTGGCGGGATATTTGTAACCTTATCCTAAATGTGGATAAAATAGCCAAACGCGGAAACAAAACAACTATGTAAAACATTTTAAAACAATAATTTTAAACGTCGATTATGACGCATCGAAGCGTAGTAGAGATGTGCAGAGACAGTGGTTGGATATCGAAATTTCGGCCACTCTACATTCCTTTATTACATAGATAATGGAACGTGGAAAACGTGTGGTGGTTTGTACGACACCCTTAGGTTGAAAGCTCTGAGCCTTCGAGTCGCCCATAAACAGTAGTACTACGTAGAAGCCACGCCCCCAAACCGCTGCTACATGCAACTTACGATCCTTCCAAGGCGCAGCCTAAACACTACTATCCGTTCGGAGAACATCTATCAATACAAACAGTTCCAAAAACGTTGACCGTCTTTTTTTTAATCGGAATGGGAAATATGCGAAATTCGTACTGATAAATTGAATTATGTAAACGGAGTCCAGATCATTATATATTTTGCTGTGTGTGGTGATACACTCCTTCACACAAAAAAATGTATCAAACTTTGGAGCATAAAAAATAATTAGTTACATCTGTCACTTAACACAACTGTACTTCATAGCACTGCTTAATATTTTGAGGGAGAGCATGCACAGCAGAGATACTGCTGGCTGTAACATAGAAAAATATGATAAAAAATTCAGACACAAACCTTCACCAGACTGATGCTGGCTTTCTAGAGTTGCCTCTGCTGAGGTATTATACATTTACTATCTTGAATAGGAGGCTGACAGAGTAGATGACGTTTGCTTCCTTTAGCCTTTGGAACTGTAAAGAAAAAGGTGATGGTGTGGCACTGGACTTCCTTTTCTATTACCATCAATCGTCGCATTATCCTTCTGGTCATCAGTGAAGTTTGTCTACAATAGAGAAGCATAAGAAGAGAAATATAGCTTCATATCCCAACAGCAGGTATAAGCACAACAGAAGCAAAGAGAGAGAAACGTAACAAGGGAACGTCTGAAAAACTGTTGTGTTTCCAGCCCTGAAGACAGTAGCTATAAACTGATGAACACATTGTAAAAACACCTGGAAACACTAACAGTAGATAAATCAAATATGGAAATATTTATCTACTATTGAAAACAAATCATAGTGTTTCCGGTTAGAGTGTCAAGTTTTCTGAATCAAATTGAGTGAGCCGGAGTAGAGCATCTGGAGCATTGCAAGAGGGAATCCACACATTTAAGACATTAGTGGTAAGAGCACACACGTAACTGTCTTATTGAATCGCACGTGTACTAACAATGCATGTTGAAGAGTGTAAATAGGAAGTTCTTTATCATGCTGTTCTTGTGGTATTCAGTCCAGAGACTAATTTGATGCAGCTCTCCATGTTACTCTATAATATGCAAGCTTCTTCATCATCCAGTACCTACTGCAACCTACATCCTTCTGAATCCCATACTAAATTAGTGATCCCTTGATGCCTAAGAACATGTCCTACCAACCGATCCCTTCTTCTAGTCAAATTGTGCCACCAATTTCTCTTCTCCCCAATTATATTCAATACCTCGCCATTAGTTATGTGATCTACCCATCTAATCTTCAGCATTCTTCTGTAGCACTACATTTCGAAAGCTTCTATTCTCTTCTTGTCCAAACTATTTACCATCCACGTTTCACTTCCATATATGGATAAACTCCATACAAATACTTTAACAAAAGACTTCCTGACACTTAAATCTATACTCGATGTTAACAAACTTTTCTTCTTCAGAAACGCTTTCCTTTCTTTATCGTAAATGACTGTAGTTTATTCAAAGTAAAAAATGAGCAAGCCGGACGCTGTGGTCGAGCCATTCTAGGCCCTTCAGTCCGGAACCGCGCTGCTGCTACGGTCACTATGGTCGCAGGCTCGAATCCTGCCCTGGGCATGATGATGTGTGTGATGTCCTTAGGTTAGTTAGGTTTAAGTAGTCCTAAATCTAGGTGACTGATAACGTCAGTTGTTAAGTCACATAGTGCTTAGAGCCATTTTTGAACAGTGCGCAAACAATTTCAATAACTCAACGCTAGATAACTATTCAAATTGTCATGAAAATTACAACAACTAAAAAAAGAAAGTGATGAGGTATTTCCAAAAGGCGCAGAGCTGTATAAAGGTGTCTGTTTGACAACTACCCATTTAACGTTTATTATAGACCCTTCTTCACGTTTATCTGTCAAGATTATAGATCGCTGAGCGAAATTTTTGCAATGGTAGAAACACAGAACCGTTGTGTTGGCATTCATGAAACCACCAGAATGTAATCCCCATCAGTTGTTAATAAACCGACTTCATAAAGCTATGGAGCCTTTCAGAATACCTCACCACCATTGGCTTCTCATTTGATTTTGTACGATAATTTTATTGGTTATTGAGTGTTGAGTGTAGTCATTGTTATTACCAATGTCTCTGTGCTGTGGTTGTCATCCACAGAAAGTTGTTTGTATGAATTAAGACACTGACTACTGGGATTTAAACCGTGTTATGAATGATGTTGTAGATGGCACTTCATTACCTCAGTCATTGATAGTTTTATCAAGACACGCAGTTATAGAGGACGAAACACTGATAATTAAAAATAAGTTCACACCATTGTAGGTTCCAGAAATATTTTTAAGTACTGACTCGCTGTTGTTGTTGTTGTTGTAGTCTTCAGTCCGGAGAATGCTTTGATGCAGCTCTCCATGCTACTCTATCCTGTGCAAGCTTCTTCATCTCCCAGTACCTACTGCAACCTACGTCCTTCTGAATCTGCTTAGTGTAGTCATCTCTTGGTCTCCCTCTACGATTTTTACCCTCCACGCTGCCCTCCAATACTAAATTGGTGATCCCTTGATGCCTCAGAACATGTCCTACCAACCGATCCCTTCTTATAGTCAAGTTGTGCCACAAGCTCCTCTTCTCCCCAATTCTATTGAATACTTCCTCATTAGTTATGTGATCTACCCACCTAATCTTCAGCATTCTTCTGTATCACCACATTTCGAAAGCTTATATTCTCGTCTTGTCCAAACTAGTTATCGTGCACGTTTCACTTCCATACATGGCTACGCTCCATACAAATACTTTCAGAAACAACTTCCTGACACTTAAATCTATACTCGATGTTAACAAATTTCTCTTGTTCAGAAACGCTTTCCTTGCCATTGCCAGTCTACATCTTATATCCTCTCTACTTCTACCATCATCACTTATTTTGCTCCCCAAATAGCAAAACGATTTTACTACTTTCAGTGTCTCATTTCCTAATCTAATTCCCTCAGCATCACCCGACTTAATTGGACTACATTCCATTATTCTCGTTTTGCTTTTGTTGATTATCATCTTATACCCTCCTTTCATGACACTGTCCATTCCGTTCAGCTGCTCTTGCAGGTACTTTGGTGTCTCTGACAGAATTACAATGTCATCAGCGAACCTCAAAGTTTTTATTTCGTCACCATGGACTTTAATGGCTACTTCAAAGTTTCTTTGGTTTCCCTTACTGCTTGCTCAATTTAAAGATTAAATAGTATCGGGGAGAAGCTACAACCCTGTCTCACCCGCTTCCCAAACACTGCTTCCCTTTCTCGTCCCTCGACTCTTATAACTGCCACCTGGTTTCTGTACAAATTGTAAATAGCCTTTCCTTTCCTGTATTTTACCCCTTCCACCTTCAGAATTTGAAGAAGAGTGTTCCAGTCAACATTGTCAAAGGTTCTCTCTAAGTCTGCAAATTCTAAAAACGTAGGTTTGCCTTTCCTTAATCTATTTTCTAAGACAAGTCGTCGGGTCAGTATTGCCTCACGTGTTTCAACATTTCTACGGAATCCAAACTGATATTCCCCTAGGTCGGCTTCTAATAGTTTTTCCATTCGTCTGTAAAGAATTCGTGTTAGTATTTTGCAGCAGTGGCTTATTATACTGATAGTTCGATAATTTTCACTTCTGTCAACACCTGCTTCCTGTGGGATTGGAATTATTATATTCCTCTTAAAGTCTGAGGGCATTTCCCGTGTTTCATACATCTTGCTCACCAGATGGTAGAGTTTTGTCAGGACTGGCTCTCCCAAGGCCGTCAGTAGTTCCAATGGAATGTTGTCTTCTCCGGGAGCGTTGTTTCGACTTAGGTCTTTCAGTGCTCTATCAAACTCTTCACGCCGTATCATATCTCCCATTTCTTCTTCATCTACATCCTCTTCCATTTCCATAATATTGTTCTCAAGTACATCGCCCTTGTATAGACCCTCTATATACTCCTTCCGCCTCTCTGCCTTCCCTTCTTTGCTTAGAACTGGTTTTCCATCTGAGCTCTCGATTTTCATGCAAGTTGTTCTCTTTTCTCCAAAGGTCTCTTTAATTTTCCTGTAGGCAGTATCTGTCTTACCCCTAGTGATATACGCCTCTACATCCTTACATTTGTCCTGTAGCCGTCCCTGCTTAGCCATTTTGCACTTCCTGTCGATCTCATTTTTGGAAACTTTGTATTCTTTTTTGCCTGCTTCATTTACTACATTTTTGTATTTTCTCCTTTCATTAAGTAAATTCAGTATTTCTTCTGTTTCCCAAGGATTTGTATGAGCCCTCGTCTTTTTACCTAGTTGATCCTCTGCTACCTTCACTATTTCATCTCTCAAAGTTACCCATTATTCTTCTACTGTATTTCTTTCGCCATTCTTGTCAATCGCTTCATCATGCTCTTCTTGAAACTCTCAACAACCTCTGGTTCTAACAGATTTTCCAGGTCCCACCTCCATAAAATCCCACATTATTGCAATTTCTTCAGCTTTAATTTACCAGTTTCATTCTACACTTCATAACCAATAGACTGTGGTCAGAGTCCACATCTTCCCATGGAAATGTTTAAAACCTGGTTTCTAAATCTCTGTCTTACCATTATACAGTCTATCTGAAACCTTTCAGTATCTCCAGGCTTCTTCCATCTATACAACCTTCATTTATAATTCTTGAACCTAGATTATTGATTAAGTTATGTTATGTCCGAATCCCTCTTTAATTCCTTACCCCCATTCCATATTCACCTACTACGTTTCCTTCTCTTCCTTTTCCTACTATCGAATTCCAGTCACCCATGACTATTAAAATTTCGTCTCCCTTCAAAATCTGAATAATTTCTTTTATCTCATCATACATTTCATCAATCTCTTAATAATCTGCGGAGCTAGTCGGCATATAAACTACTGTGGTAGGGGTGGTCTTCGTATCTGTCACGGCCACAGTAATGCGTTCACTATGCTGTTTGTAGTAGCTTACCCGCATTCCTATTTTTTATTCATTATTAAACCTACTCCTGCACTACCCCTGTTTGATTTTCTATTTATAATCCCGTATTCACCCTACCAGAAGTCTTGTTCCTCCTGCCACCGAACTTCACTAATTCCCACTATATCTAACTTTAACCTATTGATTGCCCTTTTTAAATTTTCTAACCTACCTACCAGATTAAGGGATCTGACATTCCACGCTCCGACCCGTAAAACACAGTTTTCTTTCTCCTGGTAACAACGTCCTCCTAAGTAGTCCCTGCCCGGAGATCCGAATGGGGCACTATTTTATCTTACCCAAGAGGACGCCATCATCATTTAACCATACAGTAAAGCTGCATGCCCTCGGGAAAAATTACGGTTGTAAATTACGGCTGTAGTTTCCTCTTGCTTTCAGCCGTTCGAAGTACCAGCACAGCAAGGCCGTTTTGGTTAGTGTTAGAAGGCCAGATCAGTCAATCATCTAGACTGTTGCCCTTGCAACTACTGAAAAGGCTGCTGACCCTCTTCAGGAATCACACGTTTGTCTGGACTCTCAACAGATACCCCTCCGTTGTGGTTGAACCGACGATACGGCTATCTGAATCGGTGAGGCACGCAAGCTTCCCCACCATCGTCAAGGTCCATTGTTCACAGAGGGGAGGGGGGGGGGGAGTATTAGACTTCTATAAAAAGGAATATTTTGGAAAAATGTTGAACCTAGACATGCCTACAACTGCACAAATTGTAGCGAAATAAGGTTTAAAATCTTACCTGCACAGATCTAAATGAAGAAAAAGAATATTGACTCCAGCTATATTTGAATGCTCATGCTTTACATCCTAAACTGTCGGCCTATCCACTCAGCCATTGAAACAGATGTAAAACCATCGTCGTCGTGGTAATTCTACCAAAATGAAGTCTATATATTTCAACCATCTCTGAGTGCTAAAATAATGATTTTCAAAAGAAGTGATACATTTAGTTAAATTGCAGTGAATCTTGACGTGTACTGCATCCTAACTATTATATTGTTTCTATTTCACGATGTAAACACAAAGCCGAATCTGCGCAAAAATGATTCAAATGGCTCTAAGCACTATGGGACTTAACAGCTGAGGTCATGAGTGCCCTAGAATTTAGAACTACTTAAACCTAACTAACCTACGGACATCACACACATCCATGTCTGAGGCAAGATTCGAACCTGCGACCGTAGCAGCAGTGCGGTTCCTGTCTGAAGCTCCTAGAACCGCTCGGCCACAGCAGCTGGCTAGTTGCACAGACTGTGAGAGTTGTGAACAGTGGTACTTCTGACCTTGGGCATGTGCAATAGTCTGTTGTTGGACACTAAATTATCTGGGCTGGGCAATCTTTTTGCCTGTCACTGTACTCAGATACTGCAACGATTTGCACTGGCTGTAAACTGACCGTGTATTCACAAGTTATAGTTTCACAAGTAAAACTGTATTGCTCTGCCATCAGTTGATACAGGCAGCACCACTTTTTGAGCTAAATAAAGGGATGCTGTGCTGATGCATCGCGAAGATTTTTGTTGGGAAGTGTGCAAGCCAGAAAAAAAAACGGAAAAAGGACACTGTTCTCGTGGAAGGAGAAAAATTTTAACATGTTTTGTAAAGATATTTAGAAGTCTACTAAATGGGAAATGTAATCATTGTATTTTATGAAACACAATGTAGCACTGTGATTGAATGTTATCTAATGGATAAAACAGTACTGGTTCAAATTATGCAAAATTTGTTTGATTATTTTCCATAGTTTGTTGAAGCAGAATAAGAGTTCTCGCATCAATGCACATGCATTGATCATTGTAAGGATAAAAGTGCACAAACTTGGTTTTGAATCAGTCTCCCACCCCCTCTCTTTCCCAGATCTGACAACATGGAACTTTTTCTCTGCTTCCTAAACTCAAAATGTGGAATAAACTCTTCACAGTTTTCTCGGGATTTGAAATGGACTCTATGAAAACAAAGGCGCTTTCGTTGCGGCGGAGGCTTCTCACGAAATTTCTGTCAACAACTTTCTCCTCTGAATGCGAAAATACTTTGTTGACTCCGAATTACATAGGCAGAAGCGATCATCACAATGAAGTAAGGTTAATGAGACCCGGCACGGAAAGATCCAGGTGTTCGCTTTTTCCCGCGCTCTGTTCGAGAGTGGCATAATAGAGAATAATTGCGAAGGTGGCTCGATGAATCCTCTGCCAGGCAGTGAAGTGTAATTTGCGGCGTATCCTTGTAGATGTAGATGTGGATGAAAAGCACAAGCGGTAGTATGGCTCCTGTTCAATGTGGTATGATGCCTCACAGCATGACGCAGAAATGGCGACAGTATACGCGGGCAGCAGGTCCTGCAGCGGGTGGAGAACATCCTCGTGCAGCTTATTTGTGTGATCAGACTTCCTCAAGTTTTAACAGTGGTACATACTGATAGGTCTCAGCTGCAGTGTCGTATGGAATAAGTGATCATATAATTGTTTATGAGAGCTCTCTCGTTTATGGTCGGAATTATTGAACACTTAAGATGAAATGGTGGAAGCGTTGCTTATCCTCAACACCCAGTATCCACACTTATCTAAATTAGCCAACTTAATCGTGAGACCTGTTGTACTTAACTAGTGTTACAGGCTTCTTCATATGCTGCATACATATAATTACAAACAGATATCTAGCAATGCATTACTTATGCCATACTTGACCAAGAGCATTGTTAGATGTTGCTTCCTATCGGCTGAAGGCTACGCTACAGTCCTGGTTGACTTCCCGAGCAAGAGTGGTCGAGAGCTCTCTAGATACTTGCCACAAGCGGCGGGGCGGCGCTAGCGTGGGTCCAGCGAAATCTATTACGGACTGCGGTCGATATCTGAACCCCTAAAAACTCTGGTATCAAACGCTGATACCACAAGAACAAAAGAAGAACGTACAATCGGAATATCTGAAAGTGTAGGTCGGAATCTGCAGTCAATTCAGCTGATTAACGCTTTGACAACATATCAGTTCCCTTTGGAACCTCAAATCCAACTGCTGAATGTGTAGTACATTTTACAGCGACCAGAAAACTATGAATTGGCTGTCCTGGAAGGCCTAGAATGGTTTACTGAATTAACTCTAAGTTTGAAACACCGTTTCATGATTGTTGGAATCTGACACAATTCTTATGAGGATTGAAAACACATAGTTAGTTGTGACACAGTATTTATGTTTCTGCATTTACTTTGCGTGTCTGTCACTGGATGTGCACCACCGAACGGAAACCTAATGTTCAACAAAGGAGATGGCAGATGTGGTATTCTGCTATGGGAATACAGATGGAAGCACTCTACTGGCATTCAACCACGATGACGCAAAATAACCACCACACCGTATATTATCTAAAAGGATGTTTACTAGATTACTCCAGAAACTCTCAGAAACGGGATCCTTTGCACTAAGAACACGTGATCGTGGCAGATCTTGAAGAACTGGAATTAGAACATGTAGTATACAATTCTGGGAAGATTGTCTGAAAAATATCTGCCGTGGAAGAAGTGTATTGCCCAGACAGTCATCCATAAATAACCGTTCTATCCCCAACATGTACACCGAGTCCAAGCTCTGGTGGCAAACGATTGGCGAGGCAGATTGCCATTCTGCCAGTGGCTTCTCGAAAAAGTGTTAATAGTCTGTAGTTGACAGCAGCAGTAGTTGTTTGTTGATGAGTCGGGCTTCACGACACACAGTATCGTAATTTACGGCAATACGCCCATATGGGTCGATGCCAACCACCATGCTCTTGGAGAGAGACGGCTCCAGTACACAATTACCATCAGTATTCCTGTTGATGTGCATGGAGCCCTACGTTCTGCACAGCACAGTGAATGGCGCATGGTATCGTCACTTCCTTCAAAACCAGTTAGCTGTGTTACTGGAGAATGTGCCACTACATAAACGACTAGGAATGCGATACGTGCATGATATGGTACAGGCCCACTTGGAACTGTGGTATGCCAAATATAGTGTCGAACGCTGTAATATATGGAACATAAGCTAAAGTAATTAAATTTTCATAAAAAGTTTATTCGATTGGAAGTACGCATTTGCTACATTTTATACGAATAAAACGGTTCAGATTGTCGTATCTACGATAAATGAGTTAAATGGCCTCACAGATGGCAAAAAATGTACATGTAGGGTTGACAGCCCTTTGTTCAGAAGCGACCGTGACGGGTTTCGACCGTAGGCAAATCACGGCGCCGATGCTGGTCGGGTGCGTGTGGTGTAGGAGTCGTGACGGAAGTTTGAGTAAAATTACCAAATATGCAGCAACCAGTCGCTAAATCTTGTATTATTTATTCACTTTTGCAAATCGATTTTAACAGATTAACAACCATCATCGGTGCTACACACACAAGAATAAAAATAATTAATAACAGTGGCCGAATGATTAAATGTACATAAAGCAACGTAAACCAATTAAATGTATATAGACGCATTAAACCATTTAAAATGAACGTACAAATTTACCTTTTAACCAATATGTGCCCTGAGTAGTAATACAGTCTTAAGCAGTTGTTCCTTTATACTAATTTGTACAATCGCTTTTTGGTGTATATAACTGTACTATGTGAATGACATCTTTGTCAATATATCCATTTCATGTAAATTTTAGTGTTTTATCATTAAATTTAACCTCACTTTGTATGTCGTACCTCATTCTTCTTCTTCTCATTTTTATTTTAGCTCTATCTTTTCGCATAGAGGGCGGTTTTGCTTTGCAGCACCTCCTTACGGTTTCTCGTTGTCACAGTCAATTCTCGATGTATCACTTTATGTTTGACCTCTGATTAAGACAGTATTACTACTCAGGGCACATATTGGTTAAAAGGTAAATTTGTACGTTCATTTTAAATGGTTTAATGCGTCTATATACATTTAACTGGTTTACGTTGCTTTATGTACATTTAATCATTCGGCCACTGTTATTAATTATTTTTATTCTTGTGTGTGTAGCACCGATGATGGTTGTTAATCTGTTAAAATCGATTTGCAAAAGTGAATAAATAATACAAGATTTAGCGACTGGTTGCTGCATATTTGGTAATTTTACTCAAACTTCCGTCACGACTCCTACACCACACGCACCCGACCAGCACCGGCGCCGTGATTTGCCTACGGTCGAAACCCGTCACGGTCGCTTCTGAACAAAGGGCTGCCAACCCTACATGTACATTTATTGCCATCTGTGAGACCATTTACCTCATTTATCGTAGATACGACAATCTGAACCGTTTTATTCGTACAAAATGTAGCAAATGCGTACTTCCAATCGAAATAAACTTTTTATGAAAATTTAATTACTTTTGCTTATGTTCCATAGATTACGACGTTCAACACTCTGTTTTCTATACCTCACGACTTCAGAGAAATGGACGAGTACATTAATGCCGACGCAAATGATTTCCTTTCACTTAAGCACCAAATATTTAGATATCCCAGGCACCAAAAATCCACAGTATAAATGTGACGAGAACGGTCAGGTGATGGTACTGTTATCGACGACTGTGCCGCTAAAGCGGAGTTATTGAACGCAGTTTTCCGAAATTCCTTCACCAGGGAAGACGAATGGAATATTCCAGAATTTGAAACACGAACATCTGCTAGCATGAGTTTCTTAGAAGTAGATACCTTAGGCCTTAGGGGTTGCGAAGCAACTCAAATCGCTTGATACGGCAAGTCTTCAGGTCCAGATTGTATACCGATTAGGTTCCTTTCAGATTACGCTGATACTATAGCTCCCTACTTAGCACTCATATACAACCGCTCGCTCAGCGATAGATCTGTACCTACAGATTGGAAAATTGCGCAGGTCGCACCAGTGTTCAAGAAGGGTAGTAGGAGTAATCCATTTAACTACGGACCTATATCATTGACGTCGGTTTGCAGTAGGGTTTTGGAGCATATACTGTATTCAAACATTATGAATCACCTCGAAGGGAACGATCTATTGACACGTAATCAGCATGGCTTCAGAAAACATCGCTCTTGTGCAACGCAGCTAGCTCTTTATTCGCACGAAGTAATGGCCGCTATCGACAGGGGATCTCAAGTTGATTCCGTATTTCTAGATTTCCGGAAAGCTTTTGACACCGTTCCTCACAAGCGACTTCTAATCAAGCTGCGGAGCTATGGGGTATCGTCTCAGTTGTGCGACTGGATTCGTGATTTCCTGTCAGGAAGGTCGCAGTTCGTAGTAATAGACGGCAAATCATCGATTAAAACTGAAGTGATATCAGGTGTTCCCCAGGGAAGCGTCCTGGGACCTCTACTGTTCCTGATCTATATAAATGACCTGGGTGACAATCTGAGCAGTTCTCTTAGACTGTTCGCAGATGATGCTGTAATTTACCGTCTAGTAAGGTCATCCGAAGACCAGTATCAGCTGCAAAGTGATTTAGAAAAGATTGCTGTATGGTGTGTCAGGTGGCAGTTGACGCTAAATAACGAAAAGTGTGAGATGATCCACATGAGTTCCAAAAGAAATCCGTTGGAATTCGATTACTCGATAAATAGTACAATTCTCAAGGCTGTCAATTCAACTAAGTACCTGGGTGTTAAAACTACGAACAACTTCAGTTGGAAGGACCACATAGATCATATTGTCGGGAAGGCGAGCCAAAGGTTGCGTTTCATTGGCAGGACACTTAGAAGATGCAACAAGTCCACTAAAGAGACAGCTTACACTACACTCGTTCGTCCTCTGTTAGAATATTGCTGCGCGGTGTGGGATCCTTACCAGGTGGGATTGACGGAGGACATCGAAAGGGTGCAAAAAAGGGCAGCTCGTTTTGTATTATCGCGTTATAGGGGAGAGAGTGTGGCAGATATGATACACGAGTTGGGATGGAAGTCATTACAGCATAGACGTTTTTCGTCGCGGCGAGACCTTTTTACGAAATTTCAGTCACCAACTTTCTCTTCCGAATGCGAAAATATTTTGTTGAGCCCAACCTACATAGGTAGGAATGATCATCAAAATAAAATAAGAGAAATCAGAGCTCGAACAGAAAGGTTTAGGTGTTCGTTTTTCCCGCTCGCTGTTCGGGAGTGGAATAGTAGAGAGATAGTATGATTGTGGTTCGATGAACCCTCTGCCAAGCACTTAAATGTGAATTGCAGAGTAGTCATGTAGATGTAGATGTAGATGTAGATGTAAAGTATTGGCCCTCGCCAACAATTCATCATTACTGAAAGTTTCGTGTTAGGTGAGGTCATACCCGAAGTTCCAAGTGGGCCCGTACCACATCGTGCATGTGTCGCATTCCAGGCGTTTATGTAGTGGCACATTCTCCAGTAACACAGCTAACTGTTTCTGAAGGAAGTGACGATACCACGCGGCATGCACTGTGCTGTGCAGAACGTAGGGCTCCATGCACATCAACAGGAATACTGATGGTTAATGTGTACTGGAGCCGTCTCTCTCCAAGTGCATGTTGGTTGGCATCGACCCATATGGCCGTATTGCTGTAAATTACGATACTGTGTGTCGTGAAGACTGACTCATCAACAAACAACAACTGCTGTTGTTATTTTTTCGGTTACACCTAATGTACTCGATTGAAATTACAATTGTTCTTAACTTCTGTCATAGATCGTAAATCAGGAATTTGAAAGTAAATGATTCTGACCGGGGAAAATTCTGAGAAGCGGACAGTGTAGCTCTGCATACCACATACATATAAGTAAGTGTTCGGCTAAGAGCTTATTAGTCTGTTCGTTATGGATGATTCCCCTCCCTCAACAGAGCAGATGGATAAACCTTATGCCCTGAAGATACCTAATTCTCCCACGATGAACTTGGTCCATGTTCTTTAGTCAGAATTATTATGCTCTATGTAAATTTCTTGTGAAGTAAAGAAATAATCTATATGAAATAATGACATTTACCATATTACGAAATACACTCTCGTTTAATTTCTTAAAAGACACATTTTTAAATATGTGCGGCAAAATTTCTATAAGGATATTGTTGAGGTCATCGTTTAAAGACATAAAATTTTGTATGGTTTTTGGTAAAGCAAATGTCATATTTCCAAAGAAAACTGTATACATACAGAACTTGTCCAAGGAATTCTATGTAAATCTGGGAAGCTGTGGAACTCAGTAACAATATTTACTTCAGAATCCCCGAAAGACTATCGTGTTTTCAGGTAAAGTGCAAGTGGGTGTGAATGGTCAGGAGGAGAGAAAGTAGTAGATCTCATATATGGATGAGTCGAGAAGAAGTATAGCGAAGAGAAACCACAATGTTTGGTCATTTCATGATACTAATTTATGTAATGGTACATGTGGTTTTTCTCAGTGTTAATTGGTAACATGGAGTAATAGGTTTTCCCTGTGTCACTGAGTAATAATGAATGAAAGCAGAGTTTATTAATAGGATTTTCTCTCCAATATGGCACTTGTGTTGTCAGTCTATAGCAGTACGTTATCAATAAGTGTCATTGGTTTCGAGCATGGTAAAGTTCAGGTTATTACCTAGTTTTCTTTGTGATATTAAATATGCTTCAGAATTGTAAAATGTTTATGTTGTTTTTTACACTATAAAGAGCTGAATTTTTACTGATATACAGAGATTTTGCTTAGTTTGTCAGTACATACTGAGAATAAGGATGAGTTAACGTAGTGTCTTTAGTGTGTAAAGTTTAAAACAAAATGATGAATGTGATATAGAGTGTTTTACATAACTGATTCCCTTTTAAAACATTTAGTGCTACATACACACACTGTTTTCCGGCGAGTACGAGGTCCTCAGTCGTGTTCCACCGTTTCCTCACCTTCATTGAGTGCTGTATTCTTTCTTTCTAATTAGGTTTTTAGCGCTTTAATATTATCTCAGATCTTCTCGCAATCTGATTACATCTGTGCTTAGGTAATGAAATCTGTCCATAGCTTTTTAACTGGACAAAAAGAACTCTTTTTTCATGAATCTTTTTTCAGACTAAATTGATATATACCTCGCATTAATATATCAAGTGAAAGATGTCCAGCTTTTAAAGGAGGCTAGTCTGAAGTGTTATACAGGAAGTAAAGGTACGTATGGTAGAATATCATACGTAACACCTTTTAGGAACAATGTCATTCAAAGGGTGAAGTAATTCTTAGGTACTAGAATAGGAGAAAAGATCTCCATATAAATATACAGCATAAAAGCTAAAATCCTCGAAACAGTCTGGTGATATATGATCTAGTGATTTCAGGATAAAGTTACAGTGAAAGTGAACTATTTTGATGCACAGACAATTGCTTTTCAAGAGCTGTATATGCCCAGGACATAAAATGCTTTGTCACTGATCCACTGATAGTGACTGGGCCAAACATCTCACGAAATAAGCATCAAACGAAAAAACTGCAAAGAACGAAACTCGTATAGCTTGAAGGGGGAAACCACATGGCGCTATGGTTGGCCCACTAGATGGCGCTGCCATAGGTCAAACGGATAACAACTGCTTTTTTTTCTAGACAGGAACCCCCTTTTTTATTACATGTTCTTATAGTACGTAAAGAAATATGAATATTTTAGTTGGACCACTTTTTTCGCTTTGTGACAGATGGCGCTGTAATAATCACAAACGTATAGTACGTGGTATTACTTATAATTCCACCAGTGTTGACGGTATTTCTTCGTACATTACAAATAGACCGTTTACCAACTGCGGAAAAGGTCGATATCGTGTTGATTTATGGCTACTGTGGTGAAAATAGCCAACGGGCGTGTGCTATGTATGCTGCTCGGTATCCTGGACGAAATCATCAAAGTCTCCGGACCGTTCGCCGAATATTTACGTCATTTAAGGAAACAGGAAGTGATCAGCCGCATGTGAAACGTCAACCGCGACCTGCAACAAATGATGATGTACAAGTAGGTGTTTGAGCTGCTGTCGCGGCTAATCCGACATCAGTAGCAGACAAATTGCGCGAGGATTGGGAATCTCAAAAAAGTCGGTGCTGAAAATGCTACATCAACATCGGTTGCACACGTACCATATTTCTATGCACCAGGAATTGTATGGCGACGACTTTGAACATTGTGTACAGTTCTGACACTGGGTACAAGAGAAATTACGGGACGATGACAGATTTTTTGAACGCATTCTATTTAGCGACGAACAGCGCTAACGTAAACAGGCGTAATATGCACTATTTGGCAACGGAAAATCCACGATGGGTGCGGCAAGTGAAATATCAGCGACCTTGGCGGGTTAATGTGTGATGCAGCATTATGGGGGGGAAGGATAATTGGCTCCCATTTTATCGATGGCAATCTGAATTGGGCAATGTATGCTGATTTGCTACTTAATGTTCTACTGATGTTACTAAAAGATGTTTCACTGCATGACAGAATGGCAATGTACTTCACACATGATGGATGTCCGGCACATAGCTCGCGTGAGGTTGAAGCGGTATTGAACAACGTATTTCATGAAAGGTGGATTGGTCGTCGAAGCACCATACCATGGTCCGCACGTTCACCAGATCTGACGTCCACGGATTTTTTTCTGTGGGGAAAGTTGAAGGATATTTGCTATCGTGATCCACCGACAACGCCTGACAAATGCGTCCGCGAATTGTCAATGCATGTGTGATCATTACGGAAGGCGAACTACTCGCTGTTGAGAGGAATGTCTTTGCAGGTATTGACAAATCCATTGAGGTTGACGTACATCATTTTGAACATTTATTGCATTAATGTGGAATTTACAGGTAATCACGCCATAATAGCATTCGTTCTCAGAAATGGGAAATTCACAAAGGTAAATGTATCACATTGGAACAACCGAAATAAAATGTTCAAACGTACGTACATTCTGTATTTTAAGTTGTAAAACCTACCTATTACAAACAGTTTGTCTAAAATTGTGAGCCTACAGCGCCATCCATCATAAAGCGAAAAAAGTGGTCCAACTAAACCATTCATATTTATTTATGTTGTATACGAATATGTAATGAAAACTGGGAGTTTCGTTCTTTGTAGTTTTTTCGTTTGAAGCTTATTTCGTGAGATATTTGACCCGGTCACGATAAATGGCCCATATATATGTGCTAATAGTGATCACATATGGGGTGTTGTGTTTGTGTGAAATGTACTGTAAGTTCAAGGACTGAAGATTTTCTTGTGATGTGATAGGATTATACTGACATGTTCAGAGAAGTCGTGGATTTTTTATGATAATGATGAAAGTGTTGTTCTATACAGAATTTTGAAGTTTTCTGAAGCTGATGATAATCATTTGAAATGTTATTTTAATTCCGGTAAGATGTTAATTCTAGGGTAAAGGATAGATAGTTATGAAGTGTATTGTATTGCATGTGTTTTAACATGGGCCATTTATTTACAGAAAAATGGAACTTTTTAATAATCTGAGTTTTGAGATATAATTATTCACAAGAACGGTGTTAAAGTGACAACTATGACAGCGTTAGTACTCTAACCAAAAGTGATAGACAAGCATTCTTAGAACTTATAGTGTGAGAAATATAGCAGTTTTTTGTGATAATGGATTAAATAAGGAATATGAAACGATGAAATGTTGTCACTGCCTGTATTTAATAACATGTTGCTAAAATGATTAAGAAAGTGCTGATATTTAGAGCTAATTTTCCTGAAAACAGACGAAGTGTATGCGTTTAATTTGAATCAATGTTAACATCTCTCATCAGTCATATTTCACAGAAATCTTCTTCCAGTATGTAAACAACTTTTGCGCGAAAGTAGGCAAGCGATTATGTATTGTTCCTCAATCGATATGGGAATTTTTTGATCGAAAACCATCCATAAATGGTTTACGGTTATGATACACGAAGCATGTAATAGTGTTTCTCCTTACCCTGAACCCACTGCCGCTTTCGTGTGGGCCTCACTGCTGAGTATTCTTTTCCCAGCAAGTCCTTCATAGTCCAAATGACAGTACAGGTGATTCCTTTCGCTGACATTATGAAATGCTACAAGACACAGTCAACAATGTACAACAAAATACGTTAATACGAGCAGGGCAGAGTGTTGTATGGAGGATAGTGTTCCTAGAAACCCATGATTTTTTCTGTTTGGTGCTTCATTCTAATGATCAATTGTAGAATCATATCAAAGAATTCAACCACAGGGATTTCCAGCACTGCCTACTGTTTTCGTTCTAGCTATGAGACATGAGATTACGTTCCAGGTAGTGTTTGTAAATACTTGCAAAGAAAATACTTTTATTTAAGTTTCTGTGACCCTAAAATAGAAATATGCGTTGATACTAGCTTCCATTTTAAAATATTTTTAACTTGTAACTGATTTGTGATAATGCACCTGCTTCTCTTGAGTTTCCTTACTGGTATTTGGTATGTACTATAGTAATCACGTAACACATGGACTGTTAGATACATTACTGACAGTTTTTACTTGTTTGGATATTTTTATTAAATTTGAATAGAACATTTGTTCCTAAGTCCACGACAATGTTGCACTATGGAATAGTGTTCCATATCTGGAAAATGCTTTCTTTTGATACGTAATTTTTCTAAATTCAGAAAAGAGTGCTGTACACATAAAATGAATGCTATTATATCAAAACAGATCAACAATCTTTAAGAAACTCTCAGAAGTCAAGGTACAACACTGTCCCTTGATGACTCTGCTCGATTTAGTATGTACGTTACATAGTCCGTTAAGAACACCTTGTGGTTTGTGGTGCCATGAAGAAAAATCAGAGAAAGTGTCATGTAGAGTTGATAAGTGTTCTAGTAGGGAAAGAATGGACCCCAATGCGAATATTTGAAAAGAGTGACAACATTTTCGTCATTTATAGTTGTAAAACATTCAAAATATGATGCTATAATTGATTTTAACCATGGAAACATACATGAGTGAGAGAGTTACAGCGTTCTTCTTCAAGACTGGTGCTTTCACTTTAACACGAAATTTACTGTCATCATGTGTCTAGAGCTGAAATGTCGCATCCGGATCTACCAAATGATGCAAGGCATAAGGAAAGAAGTTAAAAAATAAGTCTTGAAGGTGCAAAAGATCGTGAGTACAGTCCTGGAATGTTCTAAGAAGGGACAGTTGAGGAAAATATAAGTTTAACCCTTGAATTAATTTCCAGGAAACCACCTTTTGTGACACTTATGTACCCCTTTTCACGATGCCTGCGATGTAATCCACTATTTTTTGGCCATAAATTTGGGGGTTGGGGGGTTGGGTTGGGTTTGTTGGGGACGGAGACCAGACAGGGACATCGGTCTCATCGGATCAGGGAAGGATGAGGAAGGAAGTTGGTCGTGCCCTTTCAATGGAACCATCCCGGCATTTGCCTGGAGCTATTTAGGGAAATCACGGAAAACCTAAATCAGGATGGCCGGACACGGGATTGAACCGTCGTCCTTCCGAATGCGAGTCCAGTGTCTAACCACTGAGCCACCTCGCTCGGCCCATAAATTTCTCCAATTTTAACAAACAAACATAAAGGGCTCAATTTTCAAACATTTACAAGCTAAAACATGTTGTTCTGAGTCCTAAAATATCTATATGTACTCCTAGCAAAAAGAAATCAAATGTCATGAAATCCTGTTTTATCAAATTCATTCAAATTTAGTTATGAATTATTATTTTAATGTGTGTAGACATAAGGAACCAATTTGGTAGTGATTGGTTTAATAGAAAGAGAGAAAAATGATCATTAATTACATCAAGTGTATTACAGTTTATAATTTATAACAAGTTATGAATTCGCATAAAAATTTTGAAAACTGGATTTGGCATTGTAAAATTTTATTTGTCGATCTTTAATATCTTGGAAAGTATGCGTTTCATGCACATTCATCCTTGGGATAACTAAGCAAGTCGATATATTGCTACCAGCAGGAGATACGAGTTTGAATGCCAGGCTACACAAAGTTTCAGTTAGCGTGACACATTAATTATAACAACTCACTCCTGGAAGACTTCCCGCTAACACCGTCTAACGTCTCCTCTACAGTTGATAATGGCCTGAATTCGCTGTAGAAGAGTGTCCATGCGTTTCTCCACATATGCTGTATCACTCACTGGTGATGAAGTTTCAGAGAGGTACCAGACTGCGTGGGAGTAATGATTGTTCCTTTAGTCAACTGTTCGAAATACTCTCAGATATATCCTACATATTTAAGACAGAGTAATTTAGAGAACTGGTCGAGGAGTGCTGAGTATTTTTCAGATTTCTAAAGGAAGTACATTAGTCGAGTACCTTCATTGATAGTGTCTGTAATGTTTTATGAATGTTCCTTCAGACATGCATGCATGTATGACGTCACAGACACTGCTGACAAATCATAAACCGTATCCACAAATTTCGAATAAAGTACTACCATCACTTCGGTATTTATCAGAAAGAAAGGGAATTTGTGCGCCACCGGGACTTGAAGCCAGATATACAGCTTTGCGTGAGTGGTCACCAACCACTTTTTATTTTGCCTTAAGAAAGCAGAGGAACTAGCTTCAGGCTGGAAGAAAAAGCGTGGACAGTGGTCCAAAACCCAAGGCGCGGCCAAGACGCCTCCCGCTTTTTGACCTTCGACCGCCCCCTGAAAGACTATTTTTTCCTTCAACTCCACAACCTGTGACTTAATGTTAATAAAAATCATTTCTGTTGTAGAGAAGCCATTGTAAACTAATTAAATAACGTAAGTCACCACAACATAAAATGAAATGAAAGCACACGTAATTCGTGCGTCCATCTTATTGCATGAGGGTAACTCGAAATACACAAGAACAGCAAAGGATATGAAATTAGCTTATTTGTATTGCTTTCGAAACGACACTACAGTCGAATGAAACCAAAACAGTGTTGAAGCAAATCCTGCACACGATCACACGTACTCTTCCCGTTCGCAGTGTTGATTGGTAGCAAGTTGATAACCAGTTCTCCTCATATCATGGGCCACTACTGGGATCGTAAGCCTTTGCCACAGTACTCTAGAAATGTGAGAGTGGTTTTAGGAGCAACTACGCAAATAATTACTGAGGAGATGCTGCTAGCGATGAGTGTGTTCAAGTGTGCTATGATTGTCTTTGAGATATCGCCAATAGTTGACAACCATCTGTCATCACCTCGGAATAAGTAGTAAATGCAAATGCCTTTAAAAAACATGAGAGCGGAGTCTTCTTGGTCTGGAGGGAAGTATCCATTGGCCACAGGAAGAGCTAGCCATGTTTTTACACTGAATCACTTTACAAATGATGAGTCTCGGCCATGAGCAACCAATATCTCTCAGCTTGGGAGCTTGAGTGGTGGTAAAACCAGGACGCACATATCTAAATTTGAGTATGAATTCCCAGATGTGCAAAACAGTGT
This sequence comes from Schistocerca gregaria, assembly GCF_023897955.1. Lineage (NCBI taxonomy): Eukaryota > Metazoa > Arthropoda > Insecta > Orthoptera > Acrididae > Schistocerca > Schistocerca gregaria. Next base: position 108,503,885 of record NC_064927.1, read on the forward strand.
AGTGACGTGCGTTATCGAAACATGTGACAGGATGAATGTGGGCATCAGTTACTCTAAAAGAGATCCAGTAAGTAAATTATACTGACGGCTCCACAATCACGCCGTTTTGAACAAATATTTGGCTGCAGCCATCGCTCATACATGGACAAGTTCCAGCCTGCCCCCCTGTGGAGTGACTGTGAGGGTGTATACCAGACTATAAATAGGAATCGAACTGTAAAGTAATAGACAAGCGACGCCTGCAGACTGCATGCTATCGCAGTCGGTTGTGGTAGAACCTGAGCCATGTGTACCACCTTGGTCGCCATGTGAAAATTAAGGCATTCAACACGATGCAGTAATTCCATGTGTCAAAGTAGTTTCTGGCAAAATTCTGTGTGCATCGCCTGCGCAGTTATCTATAGTTCATGGTAGGTGTGTATAACTAATGTCCAAATATCTGATCACATCCACCTGTGGGAGGGGCGCTATGCATCATTCCTGGAGGCCCCTTCCAAATGAAAAGCCGCAGTTTTGGATACATCCATGTTTCTTTTCGCCACCAATCGAAATCATTTGGTCTATTGAAGCCCGTGGCTCAACACATCATGTGACCGGCCAGCAGTATAACGACATTAGCATTCCCTACGATAGGGAAGATGTGTTCACTGAATTTAGTCCCTGTGTGTATGCTTTTCAGCAATCATGTGAGCGGTACCCAATGCGATCGGTTACAAAGTAATGGAGATTTGTCATTCTTGATGAAACGAATGACACATTGGGAAAAAGCCGACGGTAGATTATGTACCAATACATGGGACCACGCTCCACATAAGAGGCGTGAAAGACTGTCAAGGTAGTCACGTGGGAAGCCCATTGGGCCAATCGTGGCAGAAATGATGCGAGAAACATGTGGTTCATTCGCTCCACCATGGGGTGAGGTGGCGGGGGGTGAGAAAGGCCTTGAAACACTATACATTCGCCAGCGGCGGCTTTTATGTTTGTCCCCCATTCCTATGTCGTTTGCTACACTGAAAGGATTTGTGGCAAGACTCTATTTATGTACGCTGCCAGATGCTGGGTGAAGATCTCACAATCCGAATTTAACATTCTAATCGGATGGTAGTCCTCGCTAGTTCATCTTCTTGAAGCCTTGTGTATCAAAATGAGTAGTCCACTAGCAAAGGCAGGTGACGCGCAAAACATGGGGGACATTAGATCTTGGTACATGAAGATCCGATGTGGCATCGTTAGCGTATGGAAAGTCCGATAGATTTCGAAACGCATACCGTGTGGCCTGGGTGACACGTTATGTAGACCGTTGTCTATCACGTCCTCAACGTGTCCTGCGAAATCTTCGCTAAAAGCGTCGATGCTGCTTTGCCGTTGGGGGGTGACTGACATGTGCTGGGAAACGTCGTTACCATCGTGATCCTCTATAATCTCTTCCTGTAAATGTTGTGGCGAGAAAGGATTTCATCTCTCTCTCTGTTTTGATGTTGCGATCACACTACCACCACTTCTAATTTTCCCAGTCTAAGAAACAATATTTTGGCTTTAATTCGGCGGCATAATTTTTCGGTCTGGTGGCAGCAGTTGGGATGCGAGTTTTGAAGCATCGGGTAATAAAAGTCTGAAGTATGGCGATACTGTGTAGTGATTCAAATTCCATATTGTATTAGCAGCCACCGGGAGGCCAGTGTTACACATTGCATCCATCATGCTAACATCAAAAGGAATTGACGGTCTACTCGTGTACCGTATTCACCTCCTACATCCAATGGCTGCTTCATACCTGTTGTGGCTGTATGGTGACACTTCACATGAAGGTTGTATGTTGTGAGAAGCGAAGTAGCCATCGTTCGGCATCTGACAACTTTGGCACAAGAACATATGGAACATCGGGGCGATTAAGACAACTGGCAGAGTTACAGATAAGATATGTGTATCCAGGGTGGTCAAATTGCACTTCTTCCCAAATATCCTTGGGAAGCAGGTCCCAAACCAGTTTCCCAAACTATTCGCAAGACGTGACATGTGGGTCCTGGTCTTTTACAGTGGAGCATACAGTTAATATCACTGCCACAGATATACCGATCCTAACAGTCAAGACAGAGAGAAGTGACTCCCTCTGAGTAGACTGAACAGATCTGTCATCTCTTGCGGGTTTTTAATAAGTATGAAAGATAGAAATACACGTACCCAGCGTCATGATTGTCGTCTCCTGGTAGTTTCAATGACATCATGCAGTTGAATAGCCATACTGTTCCAGTCTGATGACCCAGTATCATATATGTGACATAACCACAGAAGCGGCTAAGGGATGCAATGCACATTTCTTGCAATGAAGCAAAGTAAATACATCTCGCACACGAATCATCCCTCGCACCAGATGGATCTTTACCATTGTTTCAAGACTATTAAGAGTGATTGTGACGATAGGATAAACCCGTCGTCGTCGTTGTGAATTGTACGACACTTACAACGGGCGTTGCATCTTTCCAGTGCATCAGAGGATGCTGGGACGGGTCGTCAGGGAGTGTCAGATGACAAGCTGAAGTGGCAATAGTCGTGGGGTCTGAAAAGTAACACACAGGAAGCAGTGTCAGCTGCTACAGCGGCGCCATGTCCTCCAGCGGTACTTGGACTGTTCTACAGTGGATGCATTCTAATTGGAAATGCACCTCTTTCCCACATTCAGAGTAGCTTTTTAGTTTGTCCGTCGTAAATGGCGATGGCATGGTAACTAGTGATGTAGAGAGATGGTGGAACATGTATTTTAAGTTCACTTCAGCCCTGTCTGACTCCATTCATGAATTACGTCCATCTTTCCTCGACATGATTATCTAACATGCCAGATGGGCGAAATCCACACTCGGTGACTTCTGCTGGGAGTTCAAATGGAAGTTCGAGTGTCCTCCTTGTGCAGAGCGTGACTGACGCCCACAGTACCTACACAGCCAGCAGCGTGGCAGACGCAGAGGCCCTGTTTCTTCTCCCAAAAAGTCTGTCTATTTTGCGTTTATGATGGTCTTTACACAGACTATACTACTGAGAACATATAAATATATGCTGATGATGTAAATCGCCTGGATATTGACCTTTTCTTGTAAAAATCTTCCTATTTTGAATGCTCTTCGTCGAGCAAATTCGCTTGTGTACGGAAATGTGAGCGTTGATCTTCTTTATTCCTTTTCCATTTTGATCTATATGCTTAAACCGGTGCACACGAAACAGCCGAATATAAATCATAGGCACACCCTTCGCTGTGAGGAAATAAACAGTACTTCTGAAGCTCTGCACTGACAAAAGCAAACGGTACCACTTTGGCTATAGAGCACGTGGCACAGACAGATCCAAAATTCAGTAAGACCCTGTCCTAGGCTCATATAGTGCATCCATAATAATCTGATTCCCACACGTGGAATGAAGTTAGCTGTCTCGTCAGGTTGCCTTGTCTTTCAGATAAATTACGTTGAAGGAGTGTCTGTATTTGACAGCCTCTGTAAAGTTCAATGCAATGTTCATCTGACAATCATAAATGGTTCTGTAAAGCTAGATGCACTGCTGTTTCAAACATGCTTGCATGTCCAAAGGAACAGATTATGATGAGGAAATACAACAATACTACAACGTGAAATGTATTTGCGAAATGTGAATATGGAAACACCACAACTATATAATTTACTGGGAACAAGAGAAACTTTGTGCCGGCCAGGGACTCTAACCCAGATTTCCCGGTTCATGTGAACGATCCCATTAATCGTTCGGCTGTCCTAGCGTGCTTCACGCTTAGACACAAAGTTCAATATGTCACACTTTCTACTCCCCAAAGTGCTACCACTGTTATTTGATTCTTAGTCCAGGAAAGGATTATTTAATTTTCTCAACAAGGTTCCTTGGCTTGGGCATGAAATTCTTCAGTGCATTGTGCGTATATGAACGTGTCTGTAAAGGATGTTGCACTGTTCCTTCAGACACGCATGTATGTCCGAAGATACATACACTGCAAACAATTTGCAGTCGTATAAAATATTGACAAGCATTTGAAAATTGGAGCACGGTGTTGCCGCAGCTATAAAATTTACTGGAATGAAATGGCAACGTGTGCTGCGCCGGAACGCGAACCTGGATTTCCCGGTTTGTGCAATAGGTTGACGGACTCTCTACGTCTTTGTTTGTCCCGTCTCTCGAACCGTTGTTGCTACGGTCAGTTTGCTGCTCTGCTTTCAGGTTTGAAACCCTCAGAGGAGAATCTCGCACGCAGGGCGTTTGCTGATGAAGCGCTGGTCTTCCTCGACGAAGTAAGGAAGTCCCATTGTTAAAAGTTATAACTGTTGATTTTTGTTTTACTGCATGTGCGCACTTAAATGAAGAAATTTCTCGACCTACACGGCTTCGAGGACACTGTCATTTCTTGGCCACGATCTGATGATCGATATTCATCTATGTGGGCTGTAGTCCATCGCTGAGTATTACAGATGGCAGCTTTGAATTGGAATCTCCTTTTGACAAAATTCAGGGTGCGGTACTGCAACATGATGGGCACTCGCTTACAACTTCCAAGATAGCACACAGACTGGATACGTAATTTTGTGTAATGCATATTATATTGAACAGAACATTCCCCTTCTCAAAGTAGTAGCGAAGAAATTGGGGCAACTGTCCCACTCGTCCGTTAATTTTTGTTTTCTTATTTATATTTTGTTACTAATGATCGTATTGTTTCGCATATACGGAATCTGAGGGATAGCAAGGTGAAGTTCCACGTGTGTTTGCGTGGGCTTTAGTGGGATTTCTGAAGTTCTTTTGAAGAAAAAATCGAAGGGTAGGAAGAAGGTAGTGGTTGCTTTCATAATTGCAAAGAAAGTTTTTCGTGCATGTATTGTGATGCAAGATTGGCCTAATTAGAAATTAAATAAAATGAAGTGGCAAGGAGATAACATACCCACTCCGTTCTCTAATTATTTCACCCCATTACGTCTGTCTACTAAGAGTAGCATTCTTATGGAAGTTACAAAAATAATCCGTCTAAGAGTTTGCAGCTTCATGCCAAGACCAGACAATCTGTGCTCGAGAGTTCCCCATCAATGCAGCGGGCATTGGCCACCGAGCACTGACCGCACAGCGCCAGGCCTACTGTGTGCGTTTCTGCACTCGCATTTCCCAGCACCAAATTAATTAATTTTTTTTTTTTGGTCATCAGTCTACTGACTGGTTTGATGCGGCCCGCCACGAATTCCTTTCCTGTGCTAACCTCTTCATCTCAGAGTGGCACTTGCAACCTACGTCCTCAATTATTTGCTTGACGTATTCCAATCTCTGTCTTCCTCTACAGTTTGTGCCCTCTACAGCTCCCTCTAGTACCATGGAAGTCATTCCCTCATGTCTTAGCAGATGTCCTATCATCCTGTCCCTTCTCCTTATCAGTCTTTTCCACATATTCCTTTCCTCTCCGATTCTGCGTAGAACCTCCTCATTCCTTACCTTATCAGTCCACCTAATTTTCAACATTCGTCTATAGCACCACATCTCAAATGCTTCGATTCTCTTCTGTTCCGGTTTTCCCACAGTCCATGTTTCACTACCATACAATGCTGTACACCAGACGTACATCCTCAGAAATTTCTTCCTCAAATTAAGGCCGGTATTTGATATTAGTGGACTTCTCTTGGCCAGAAATGCCTTTTTTGCCATAGCGAGTCTGCTTTTGATGTCCTCCTTGCTTCGTCCGTCGTTCGTTATTTTGCTGCCTAGGTAGCAGAATTCCTTAACTTTATTGACTTCGTGACCATCAATCCTGATGTTAAGTTTCTCGCTGTTCTCATTTCTACTACTTCTCATTACCTTCGTCTTTCTCCGATTTTCTCTCAAACCATACTGTGTACTCATTACACTGTTCATTCCGTTCAGCAGATCACTTAATTCTGCTTCACTTTCACTTAGGATAGCAATGTCATCAGCGAATCGTATCATTGATATCCTTTCACCTTGTATGTTAATTCCACTCCTGAACCTTTCCTTTATTTCCATCATTGCTTCCTCGATGTACAGATTGAAGAGTATGGGCGAAAGGCTACAGCCTTGTTTTACACCCTTCTTAATACGAGCACTTCGTTCTTGATCGTCCACTCTTATTATTCCCTCTTGGTTGTTGTACATATTGTATATGACCCGTCTCTCCCTATAGCTTACACCTACTTTTTTCAGAATCTCGAACAGCTTGCACCATTTTATATTGTCGAACGCTTTTTCTAGGTCGACAAATCCTATGAACGTATCTTGATTTTTCTTTAGCCTTGCTTCCATTATTAGCCGTAACGTCAAAATTGTCTCTCTCGTGCCTTCACTTTTCCTAAAGCCAAACTGATCGTCACCTAGCGCATTATCAATTTTCTTTTCCATTCTTCTGTATATTATTCTTGTAAGCAGCTTCGATGAATGAGCTGTTAAGCTGATTGTGCGATAATTCTCGCACTTGTCAGCTCTTGCCGTCTTCGGAATTGTGTGGATGATGCTTTTGCGAAAGTCAGATGGTATGTCCTCAGACTTATATATTCTACACACCAACTTGAATAGTCGTTTTGTTGCCACTTCCCATAATGATTTTAGAAATTCTGATGGAATGTTATCCATCCCATCTGCCTTATTTGACCGTAAGTCCTCCGAAGCTCTTTTAAATTCCGATTCTAAAACTGGATCCCCAATCTCTTCTAAATCGACTCCTGTTTCTTCTTCTATCACATTAGACAAATCTTCACCCTCATAAAGGCTTATTTAATACTGTATGGTTTTTAGTACTGTAGTTAATAACTGGTACAATGGAATGTACCCTCTGTCATGCGTTTTGTAGTGATTTGAGAAGTATGAAAATATGTAGAAGGTATTATACATCCATGTCTGTGACGGCGTGTAAGAATGTTAATCTGTATGGCTTCGGGTGCAATCGTTTTTCTCACATGCTCCAGACAGTTGATTGAGGAACTTCAAGCTCTTTCTTCAGCCCGAAGTATTTTCGAAAGGCCGACAGAAAACCGTGCCGTAAAAACAGTGTCAGACCCTTGCTCATGCATCATATGACTTGAAGCTTATGAAGAGTGTAATTTATAATCTCAGGCAACACATATCCGACAAAAGTAGATTTATGCACACGTACGCGCCAATTTTGCTTTGGTTGTGGTTACCCAGCTGCCATACGTACATATTGCAACTGCATTTCTTTTTTATTTGACGCTTTAGCCTTGCACTTCTGATAAAATGTTGACTATTCGAAGGTTATGAAGTGCGTTGTTTAAGCGTCAGACAATGTAGTGGAAAACGGGAAAAAATTGATATGGATACTTTGTTTAATTTAGACAGATTTTCGTCGTATGTTTGTCGTCATAAATTGTTACTTTACTGACCGTATCGCTCGTAGATATGTACCGCTCCGTCGTTATCAATGTCACGATACAAACTGGAGAACGCATTTTTATCAGTAAAGAAATTTTCTTCGTTGTTGCTGCATAAGAATCTAGACAGGTGAACATTATGGAATCAGAAAAAAATGGGCGATGAATGGTGAGTCGCGGATAAATTCTGTTGCGAAGCCAGGAGAGTGCAGCAGGCGATATCGTACTGTAGCCACACGTTATCCAGAACTTTTGATTGTTCTCTTCTAATGAGACTGTTCGTAACAAATACAGCTGTGATGGACGCGCCACGATAAAATAATTTGTTACACAAAACACTTACTTGCTGTCACCTTGTGCATAAAACTACGTTTTCTGGACTACAATTGGGCTCAACGTTCATTTTAATTTTATAGAGTTAAGATATAGTGGTTCAAGTTCCTATGTGATCATAATGGTACATGCTCTCGTCGATTTCCTGAAGAGAGTTTGAGGTAAATCGTAGATTATTTCCATTAAAAGGGAACAGCAAATTTCCTCCTCGATCCCGTCAATCAAACTTTTGGTTCGTCTCGGATGACCTTGTAGTTGACAGACGTTTGTCGCTAATCTTCCTTGTCTTCACATTTTTCCAACATTTCATATTGACTGCAAGAATCGCACAACGGTTAAATAGTCGCAGTTGGTCTCTTCTGCTAATCATCGCGTTCGCTGATTCAGATCGCAATTGAAAGTTATAAAAAACATACTTTATTAAAGCCTGCTGTTCTTCACCCATGCGCAGAATAGTTCACATTGAAATTATACCACTGTAAACGGGAATTTTTTGTTTCTCACACGATTAATTTAATGCTATTCAACCCACACACAACACAAGCTTATTCATGCCGCATAACTGCATTCACCCTGACACTAAATCAGAAGAAATGAAAACGTCTCGAATCACAGACTTTTCATCTTTTATATTACTACTTTTAACGCTTAAACAGCGCTTCTGAATATTTTCATACATATAACATTAAACAAATAGCCTAATATATTATTCTAGAACATCAAATAAAAAGTGACGTTTCATAATTGCACTAATATCAACCAAGCTGACTCTCCTTATAAAATCGTTACGAACATATCCGCCGATTTCATTTTTGCATGCAGTGGTACATACCATACTTCAGTATACCTTGAATCATATGCTGCATGAAGAGTGGCCACAAAGCCTTTGTTGCTACTCGGTGTTCACTCGGTCAATTAAAGATCTTTCGCGCCGCAAACTAATCTGAACCACACTGAGGTGACAAAAGTCACGGGATAGCGATAAACACGTGTACAGATGGGGACAGTATAGAGCACACAAGGTACAAAAGGGCAGGGCATTGGCCGATCTGTGACGTCTACTCAAGTGGTACATGTGAAACGACTTATGGCGTGTTTATGGCACACACGATGGGAAATAAGCGACCTTAAACGCGGAATGGTAGTTGGAGGAAGACGAATGGGACATTTCATTTCGGAAATCGTTAGGGATTTCAGTATTCCCAGATCCGCAGTGTCAAGAGTGGGCCGAGAGTACCAGATTTCAGGAATTATCTCTCACAATGGACAACGCAGAGGCCGAAGGCTTCATTTGACGACAGAGAGCAGCGGTGTATCTGTAGAGTTTTCACTGCTACGGTATAAACAACACTGTGTGAAATAACCGCAGCCACAGGAATTAACACAAAACGTACGACGAAAGTATCCATTAGGATAGTACGGTAAATCTGGTGTTCATGGGCTATGGCAGCAGACAACGGAACCAGTACCTTTCCTAACAGCACATCGCCTTCAGAGATTGTCTTGGGCTCGTGAATACGTCAGTTCGATTCTACACCACTGGAAAACCGAGGCTTGGTCACATGGTAAGAGTTGATAGGACGATCCAAATGAGGCGTAGACCCACGAACACCAAATGCTGAAATGATCATGGACTGGAGATCGTTACTGTCGTCTACTCGGAGACAATTTCCTGCCATTCATAGACTTCATGTTCTCAAAGAACGATGGAATTCTTATGGATAAAAATGTGCCAAGTCATCGGAACACAGTTGTTCGCGATTCGTTTGAAGAACATTCTGGACCATTCAAGCGAATTATTTGGTCACCAAGATATCACAACATCCATCCCACGGAATATTTATGGAACGTAATCGAGGTGGCAGTTCGTGCACAAAATCTTGCATCGACATCACTTCTCCTGTTATCGACGGGTATAGAAGCAGCATGGCTCGGTATTTCAGCATTGTTCAGTCTGTGGCACGAGTTGCTGCATTACGCCGGACAAAGGAAGTCTGACACGATATGAGGAGTCATCCCATTACTTTCGTCACTTCACAATAAATAACACATAAATTAAATGATGAACGAAAGTAGCCCACATCTTTTGGAAAAGAGGAAGCTGCACTGAAGGAAATAAACAGGATGTAAGAATGGGAAATTACTGGGCGCTAACAAAGTGAGTGTGTTAGTTATGGTTTCGAATGAAGACAGCAGTGTGCGTACGATTCCTGTTGCCTAAAAGTTAAATGAGAATGTAGTAACTGAAACTGAGTGTCCTGGTCGTGTTAACCAACTAAGCAAAAATTAACACATTTAAATAACTGTCAGAACGTGCATCTCAGAAATCGAGTAAATATAGATTTTCATTATAGTTTTTGTTAGTATCGTTTGGTATCAAGATATCATTTATGTCCATTTATGAGGGCAAAGGAGACGGGATTTATATCAGAATAAATGTATCACTTGATTATTGACGCCTAGGACGTAATTCTGAGCATTTCCGCTTGGGTTAAACAATACGAACTGATGGAAAATGTCTTAGTGGTTATCAAAACCGTGGTATGGAATTAAAGTTATTTGAGGCATTATTTCTTGGGAGTGAATTGTATTTTCGTGACACGTCGTTAGTGCTCAGAGAATAGTTCTGAGGGACTGAGTTCATGGCTTTAAGGCGTTCTTCCAAGAATGGGAGGCTAGTATGAGCAATGTTCTATTTATTTTGTTTCTATAGGAGATTCGTGCCATCACAATCGTTAGTGGCCGATGCGTGAATCGACCACTATAGAAAAACGTCGTATGGGTATGTACAGGGGAGAGAGATTAGCAGAGACTACGGCTGAATTAGTCCAGAGAAATATTCTGTGCCGGCCGCGGTGGTCTAGCGTTTCTAGGCGCTCAGTCAGGAACCGCGCCTGCTGCGGTCGCAGGTTCGAATCCTGCCTCGGGCATGGATGTGTGTGATGTCCTTAGGTTAGTTAGGTTTAAGTAGTTCTAAGTTCTAGGGGACTTATGACCACAGATGTTGAGTCCCATAGTGCTCAGAGCCATTTTTTAAAAAATATTCTGTATCTTCAATGCATTTCACAGCCACTTTCCACGTATACTGATGCGTGTGATTAAGGGACAGCTCTGTAAATTTTGGCAAATAGAACTTAAAGATCAGTAACCAGTAAATTGTGGATTCGGCGTGGTTGTGCAGGGAATTTTGGAATTGAAGAAGGCTACCCTAGAAAAAAAAGGAAGTGATATGGAAGGGACTTTCATAAACAGTCTCTAGCCATGAGTTTACTTAAAAATAATTTTGGAAAGGTCATCTACATGTGAGTGATTACTTCACTATCAACTCCACACACATACCAATATGGTACACCACCATTTTATGCACTACTGTTATGGATATTGCATGCCGATTAAAGAGCAAATAAAAGTTACATTATTTAGAACAGCACTAACCTTAACCTAACATGCTAAACAAGGCCCCGGGAGTAGACAACATTCCATTAGAACTACTGATGGCCTTGGGAGAGCCAGTCATGACAAAACACTACCATCTGGTGAGCAGGATGTACGAGACAGGCGAAATACCCTCAGACTTCAAGAAGAATATAATAATTCCAATCCCAAAGCAAGCAGGTGTGAAAATTACCGAACTATCAGTTTAATAAGTCACAGCTGCAAAATTCTAACGCGAATTCTTTACAGACGAATGGAAAAACTGTTTGAAGCTGACCTCGGGGAGATCAGTTTAGATTCCGTAGAAATGTTGGAACACGTGAGGCAATACTGACTCTACGACTTATCTTAGAAAATAGATTAAGGAAAGGCAGACCTACGTTTCTAGCATTTGTAGACTTAGAGAAAGCTTTTGACAATGTTGATTGGAATACTCTCTTTCAAATTCTGAAGGTGGCAAGGGTAAAATACAGGGAGCGAAAGGCTATTTACAATTTGTACAGAAATCTGATGGCAGTTATAAGAGTCGAGGGGTGTGAGAGGGAAGCAGTGGTTGGGAAGGGAGTGAGACAGTGTTGTAACCTATCCCCGATGTTATTCAATCTGTATATTGAGCAAGCAGAGAAGGAAACAAAAGAAAAATTCGGAGTAGGTATTAAAGTCCATGGAGAAGAAATAAAAAGTTTGAGGTTCGCCGATGACATTGTAATTCTGTCAGAGACGGCAAAGGACTTGGAAGGTCAGTTAAACGGAATGGACAGTGTCTAGAAAGGAGGGTATAAGATGAACATCAACAAAATCAAAACGAGGATAATGGAATGTAATCGAATTAGGTCGGGTGATGCTGAGGGAATTAGATTAGAGAATGAGACACTTAAAGTAGTAAATGAGTTTTGCTATTTGGGGAGCAAAATAACTGATGATGGTCGAAGTAGAGAGGATATAAACTGTAGACTGGCAAGGAAATCGTTTCTGAAGAAGAGCAATTTGTTACCATCGAGTATAGATTTAAATGTCAGGAAGTCGTTTCTGAAAGTATTTGTATGTTGTGTAGCCATGTATTTAAGTGAAACATGGACGATACATAGTTTGTACAAGAAGAGAATAGAAGCTTTCTAAATGTGGTGCTGCAGAAGAATGCTGAAGATTAGATGGGTAGATCACATAACTAATGAGGAGGTATTGAATATAATTGGGGACAAGAGGAGCTTGTTGCACAACTTGACTAGAAGAAGGGATCGGTTGGTAGGACATGTTCTGAGACATCGAAGGATCACCAATTTAGTATTGGAGGGTAGCGTGGAGGGTAAAATTCGTAGAGGGAGACCAAGGGATGAATACACTAAGCAGATTCAGAAGGATGTAGGCTGCAGTAGGTACTGGGAGATGAAGAAGCTTGCACAGGATAGAGTAGCATGGAGAGCTGCATCAAACCAGCCTCAGGACTGAAGATGACAACAGCAACATAAAAATTTATGGAGGATAATAGTTCAAACAGCTGCACTCTCGAGCTGTATGGAAGCCCTTGTAAATGCAAATCTCGTCATTGAATGCAATGACATGAGACACCACTTCTGACGTGTACGATGCTCAGTACAATGGAAAACGAAAGTAATGTTATTCTATTAGAATTAATAGTACTAGTATAAAGTCATTTCCTACAAGAAGTGACTTTTCCTTTTTGACATTCTTATAAGTGTAAAGTAAAAGAAATGTATGCTAACTGATGGATTAAGCTTTTGAGTCAATAAGTGTAATATTATTTTCTTATTGTGTGTGATTAAGAATGGAATGACTTTCCTGGACCGCCAGTGTAGAATATAAGGCTACGATTTGCAGTAACTTAATTATTGGGTAAGGTGTGTGTTAACCAACACCTGAGCAAGCGTCAGTATACGAATATATGCTTACATGTGAATGTGATTCTGCAACATTTGTTGAGTTGCCGCAAGTGCTTCAGCACCGTAAAGTTGGATGCAGTAAACCTGAAAGAATTATACTCGCAGGAACGTCGATTAAGTTTATTTAAGCAAAACAGCAAAAACTAAAATATTGAAAATTTGATGACAATTCTTCAACTCTCATATGAATGCTACGTATATTATACTCAACTAAGCAACAATGTTGTCTTCACTTAATAATAACAGAATAAAGAAATCCGTGTTATAGCTGACATACGATACTGTTATATGGATAGCGGGATAAGTTCTTCGGATATGTTAGCGGACCCCAGCGAGGTCCGTTCTGATGTTTGTTGTCTCTCACTTGAGTTACACTTCGGGAAATGACAGAACGCGTTCCGATCGCAAATGGGTAGGGAAGAGGAAGGAAGAATTGCAATTGCTGATATGGTAAAAATCCCCTTAGCCCCCTCTCTCATCTCACATACCATCCGAAGGAAGAGGGACAGCTGGTAAGCATCTTACCCTTCACAACCGTCCATATTTCATCTTTCACTGTCTTCTCCAACGCTAGAATCAGAGCTACGTTCATCTCCCTACCAAAAAGCTTGAAAAATCAAAGATTATTTTTAGAAGCTGTATCGATAAAAGAACAGAACATACAACCACAGAGAAGATAAATATTAAACAAGAGTCTCTGGCAATACATTTAAATATCATTAGTTCTGGTGCTGTGTGTCATAAGATTTTTTCTATACTGATAGTTGGAATCATCATTTTCGTACTCAGGTTGAGTACCAAGAATTGGCCAATATTTTCAAAAAAATAAAGTTTGATTCTTAACGTAGTAGCTTTGGTTACACATACTGAGCGTAACGTGTGGGAGGAAATTGTGTCTTCTGTTTCCCAGCAAACAGTGAACAGTGATGTACTTGTTACTTTTACAAAAGATACGACTCTCGCACGATGAAACTTGAATTTCGAAAACCAATTTTTGCTGAAGTGTTTTCAAGTTAAGACCTGAAGCGGCGTTGCTTGTCCGGCCCCCCCTCAGTTTTCTGATCTTTTGCTGTTTACCATAAATGGCCTCTGGGAAACATAAATTTAAGTTTCAGACTGAATCGTCGCACTAGCTCTTTCTCTACAATAAAGCAACTTAGGTCGTCAGCTTTGTGCTCAGTCTTATTTTTCTACCTCTCCTTCTTAGTACAAACAGATATTACTAATACTTTTTTTAAAACAAGGCGTAACGAACGATCCGAAGACATTTCAAAACAGTTTCCTTGGAGTCTGTTATTGAACACAAAAGATGTTTATACTGATGTTGACTTACGATTCTACCTTAATTGTTGGTCACACACATCCAAAAAATGCAATATAACTGTACAAAACTAGTTGGGTACTTAATCATGGTGTTCCATGTGTAGTATCGACACAAGACAGCCAAGTGTTGTAGAAGTATGTTGGGTTATCTCTAAAGTTCGTTAGCTTTTCGTGACAGTGGAATTACACACATCGCCTGCAAACACACTTCCCTGCACACAGCTACGGCAGAGAGTTTGCCAGTTTGTCACCCCTTACACTACACACGCAAGGTCGGGTACAACATAACCAAAAAGCGGATCGATTTTGTAAACAAACTATTAATTTCATGCAGGATGCATCACTGTTGTCGACAATATATTGCGTTTTCTCGGATAACCTGTAAACGACTCTTTTCAAAAATGTTGCGGTTTCTGAGGTTGATGACCTCTTAAAGAATCAGTCTGTAGTTCTCGAAGGAGTTGACGTATTAGCCATTGAGGAAATTGTGCAGGGAACCGAGTAGATGAAAGTCAGAAGAGGCAGCGTCCATCGATTAAGGGCTTTGGGCAACACATCACAAAGAAAAGAACTCAGGTTTTCATGGGTCACCATGGAGATATGTGGTCTGTCGATGTTGTGGTGTAAGATGACGTCGTGTCCAAAATCCGCTCATTCAATGGCAGCCTTGCGACAATCAAACTGCGGACACTAGATCTCTGAAGTGATAGTGTAATTCGGACGAAGTTTGTAATACAAGACTTCTTTGCAATCCCACCAGGCGCATAGCAGAATATTTCCGAGAAGCATCCCTGACTTATGACCCGATAGTGGTGGCTGCCATGTCTTGCGCCACGATTTATTCTTCCAGACGTTGTTGTACACGATCCACTTTCCATCCTCAATTACCAGTCATTAACGAAAAGGAGCATTGTGACTGCGTCTCAATAAGAAGCCACAGACGGACACGATCTGAAACAAATTCGCTTCTCTCAATTCATGAGGAACCCACGCATCGCGAATATTTACGAACCCAGCTTCTCCAAGTTCCTGGTTGCAGCAGCAAGAGCGTCATGG
Source organism: Schistocerca gregaria (assembly GCF_023897955.1). Taxonomy (NCBI): domain Eukaryota; kingdom Metazoa; phylum Arthropoda; class Insecta; order Orthoptera; family Acrididae; genus Schistocerca; species Schistocerca gregaria. Next base: position 108,519,303 of record NC_064927.1, read on the forward strand.
AGCTCCAATGCCGACACCCGCGTCGTCATTTGTGGATTATTCACTATCATATCATTAAGCCACTATACATCTGTAAACGTAGGCCGACCAGATCGGATGTTGGTCTATTAGGGCCAAATTACAGGTCGAAGTCTACTAAACCACTTCTGACTTGCTCGAGCCATTATTACATCTATCCACTATACAGCACAATTCTTCTGCCTGCACTGTGAGGTGTTTTTCCACATACGATAGTAAAATAGCGTAAGATAGCGCTAACGTCTTTTCCTGCTTTCTGGGGCTTGTAAAGACACATTCATCCTGTTCCATCCAACGCCATCCACAAGTACACATTGACATATCGAATGGTGCGTCGGTTTGCCGATACTTATTGCGTTTTCCTATTTTTTACAGATGGATTGTACACGAGCTCCTTCAATGTTTGGGATTTGTATTCGGTTACACATGCTATCGGAAGCCCACTCTCCACACAAATTCCAGATACTATCTGTGTTAAAAGTCACGGATCAACTACATTTATAATGTTTTGTTAAGTATTACACTCTATCATATATTTAAAGTTCGGAGAATGTAGATAAACACCCGTGAATATTAAGATTGGGCGGCATCCATAGATATGAGTATAGTACTCACTACCAGTTACCTATAAAAGCAGTACGACTCTTATGTATGCATGGAATCGTGAGCTGGCAGAGAGGCAGGAGTGTTAAATGTATCTGACATGCCGAATATTTATCAAGTGTCCGGTATCACTGCATTCACATCGATTATACAATAGATGTTCATCTGCAATATGAACATTGCTAATTCCAATAATCATATGCTGTGCATTCGAGATTACTGCAACCATAACGTCCCTGGAGATAGCATAGTATTGAACTCTCTCTCCTTCAGAGAGTTTGTTTGATGCCATTTCTTTTACTACCACTTTCATTCTGCTTAGAAAAATGAAACCAACGTTCGTCTATGAATTTTTTTTCCAGAATCGTCTCTTCCTCCTAATGGAAGCGTTGCATCAGTTGGGACGTAATTCTTTTCCTTGCCTCTTCATTCTGGTCGGATAAAGTTCTTCGTAATCAAGCTGTACATACATATGAGTATCCCAGTTCTTGAGTAATCGTCATCACGCTGCCTTTACTGAGTGAGGAATCCAACTTCTAACATTGGTGATATCCACCAATGCATCACTGTGCGCAGTTGTCGTTTTTCGTGAATACGAATGGGCGTTCCACCTTCTTCATTCAAAAACTGCCACACAACGCTGCCTAATACGGCCATTTTGCAAGCGACTAAAATGTAGGCATCTGGTGACGCAGAAAGTTACTATGGCAGTAGTCTGAAAAAAAAAAAGCATTCAGTAATAGCGCAACATTAATTAGTTCACTTCCAAAACTGTATTAAAAGAGAATGACTTAGGTAGCATTTATTCTGGTATGACCTCCTTACACAATACACAATGAAACACAAATAATTTGTACCTCATCGCTTAACGGTAAAAAAATTCTACTTCTCTCATACAAAAATCGACAATATTCTTGTAATCACATTTGTGGTTCTAAACATCACCGGGTTCAGTACACATGAAATATGAATAATAACGTCTCGCGTCACCGAAAATTTTATATTTTTTTAAGTCACACAACGCATTTCGGATCCAGTGTGCCCATTAACGTTTTACCTAACCTTTTGCTGAGCCCTTCACTCAATCTAAGCCGTTCTTTTATTGGCATATATGAAATGGGTCCATTGCCGTGCAACCATCTTATCTATACGCCTCCTCTTATCAAATTTCAATTATGGTGCGAATGTTAAACGATTCAGTCCTTTCCTACTGTTGCAGGCCATTAATAATAAATACCCTGTGCTTCGTATTATTCATATTACAAGCCAGAGACCTATTTTACTGATTGCTGTTATTAAATGATTTTATTAGTCCCTTAATTGTATTTTTGTAAAACAGTGAGATATTTTGTGCAATACAGGATAGTCAAGAACACTGTTTCCGCAAGTATGTGGACATTTCGATTTTAAATCCCATTACGACTTCACTATCGTGTTTGTAGACTTGCCTAGTTATACTACTTGAGTCTACATATACGATGAGCAGAAAAGTACTCATTATTTAACTTTAACTTGCGCTTATTTTAAGTACTCGTATGTGACTCGGTGAATATCACGTTAATCACCTGTAGCAAAATCACATATTCAGTTGTATACGGGGTCATGAACTGTCGTATAGCTTAACACATCAAGACGTTACTTAACTACTTAGGATAGCAGTTTATTCATACAATACAGAACACAGCTGGAAACGTTTGCTTTTCACCACGATGACGCGAAATGTGCGTTCCTATTGTGAGAGGGTTACATGTTAACCTTATAAATTGTCAATAGTGGAAAACTTCCAAAAGGGTCCTGCCAGACCATTTTAACATCCTTAATGTCAGCAAACGTTGACAGCTTATGGTGCAACTGCACAGTATTTAACTCTATGCACACACCTTCTTCTATATCCCACAGATAGAGCATCATATGAAATGATCAAAATAATGCTTTTTATGTAGTGCCAGATGGTAGCGTGATAAAGTAGCATAACACATGTAAAGTGATAATTAAACGGCTTTTTTTAATTATTAAAATAGCCATCAGTAGCGAAAGGTGCCCGTTAATTCAAGCTTTGTGGTTTTATGCAGGTGTATTGCTGTATGCTCGAGCAGATGAAGAGAGTAACAATTCATCTGATTGTGTAATGTTACCAAACTGGTTTCTGTCTACTCTCTGATCTGTTAAGTTTAACTCATATGTTGTGCAATATCCAGCCCACGGGTGAGGCGATTTATGTGAAAAGACAGAACTGCAGGCAAGCTTTGAGGAGATTTTGACGGATCGTACCTGCCGATATCAAGCGTGCCGTTTTCCACTAACATGCAGGCCACGTCTTTGGGTTCCGAGCAGAGGACTCGAACCATAGTGCGTATGTTAAACCGCTGGATTTTCGTGATTTATCCTGTACTGCATGCTCAACAGACCAGACATCACAGGCGACATATTTCTGTAGTTTCGACTATGTGCCGCAGTAAGTAATGTGTACGGTGCAGCGATTTTACGAATTCTTTCTTATGGTGAATTTTTGAATTTTTTTTTTTTTTATTCATGAAAGTTGAGGTGAAGTTAGTATGCACGACAAAAGGAAGAAATTTAGGGCAGACACCGGCGACTTATACGCCACGCGCTCATACGTTTCTCAAAAGAAATATTGGTCAGTGGATTGCCGAATACCAGAACACTGCCACATCGGTCTGATTCAGAGACGTGGGAACTCCTTTGAGATTATTGAAATGTCGACATGCTAGAAATACGGTGTTCTTGATCCTTTGTCAAGTAGAGTAACTTTAAATACCGGTAAAATAATGGTCGTAACACAGTTAAGGGTGATACAATATTGAACAGAGTGCAAACAATTTTTTATTGACTCTCGCCGGCGAGTTTGATTACGTAAGGAGTCATCAAAGGAGTGATCAAAAAATTGTGTTTGAGGGCGTTTCCATTTAAGTGTTTATGGAAGGAAGCGGGGCTTCAGTGCACATTTGTAAACACTAACATGTAGGCGACGGATCTGTGTAGGATTAATGTATTCCCGAAGTGCACGCCGTAAATGCACAAATGTGAATTATGTCGACGTTACTACCAAACGCATACAAACAGAATAATTGCGATGTTATTCCTTCCATAGCTGCCGAAACCAACGCTCTCAGACACTCTTCGGCTAATGAACAACACTTCACCCGTCGTCTCCTCGTCCTAAGAAGTTCAAGGGTCAGCAGTTTTCTGTTTTGGTTACCGATGCCCATTGCTTGAAGATTTCACTGACCCTAGTGTCTAAACCATTGGGGAACGGTAATGCGCAACTCTGGAGAAATGACGGGACGTTATCAAGGCCAAATATCCGCAAAAATTGCATGATCGCCTGTTCTGGCTTGATGATGACACACATTTCAATATCGAAAATGTCGTAACGCAGAATTATTGGTGTCGTGGGGTTTCCTACCGTTGGGTTTCCTACAAGCAGTGGCCCGGCCCGGCCAAATAAATCGAGGCTCCCTTGCTGCCCCCTCCCAACCTCCTCACCACTAGGTTCTAGGAGAACTTCAAACGCAAACGGAAGGAAGTCCCACATTGCTTATCATCTTCATTTTGTGTCGTGATAATTTACAAGGTATAACGTTATTTTACGTAACACTGAAAGTGACCGTTGCTCTTATTTAATAGCTATGTTGCCCCTTATACGACTGAACTCATTACGTGATTTCTGTTGTTCGAATCTATTACTTATGTTTCGCAACTAAGTCGGCATAGAGCGAGCGGGATGTTTAAAAAAAGAATCTCTATTTCCCAAACCAAGAGGATGGTCACTGTCTACATAAAACTTCGTTCAGTGCGTTGTGGAGGGTACTTTACTTACGGATTTCAACAAAATCCACAGTGTTGCTCCGATCTTGATGAAATTTTGTACATTCGATCTTCAAAACAAGAGGAAGCTCACCGTCTACGTGAAATTTCATACGGTGTATTGCGGAGGGTACCTTACAACTGAGTTACACACCGATCGACTGATAGCTTGGGAGTTGGCTCATGTATGTATGTTTTCGTGATGAAGCCATTTATACAAGTCAACGTATGCTGGATGGCGGAGAGCTGGCCTATCTTTAAATAAATTCAATATCGTTTCGTCAGTCAGCATGGAAGTTGGCAGATATACATATTTTTTCATAGATGGGGAAAGAGCAGATGGTATGATGGAGGCGGAGGAGGAGATATACGGAGAGAGGAGAACGTGATGGAGTCGAGGAGGAGGGTGGAGGTTGGCTGGTTCAAATGGCTCTGAGCACTATGGGACTTAACTTCTGTGGTCATCAGTCCCCTAGAACTTAGAACTACTTAAACCTAGCTAACCTAAGGACATCACACACATCCATGCCCGAGGCAGGATTCGAACCTGCGACCGTAGCGGTCGCGCGGTTCCAGAATGTATCGCCTAGAACCCCTCGGCCACTAGGTCAGAGGAGAGGAGGTGCATCAAGAGAAGTGAGAGAAGCAGATTAAGAGAGAGGGAGCAGCAGGTAAACAGAGAACGGGAATTACTAATGGAACACTGCAATACATACATGAATGAGGGGTGTTACAGTGAATTTGATGTACTATTAAAAAAAGCGAAGGAGGAGGTGGACAGAGACGGAAAGATGGATGGAGAAGGAGAGGAGGATGGAGAGGAGGAGGAAGTGTTGTGAGAGAGGAGGGCAGATGGAGGAGATGGAAATAGAGACCGATAGGCGGAAGGAGGAGGTGGATAGAGAGACGAGATAGTACTAAATGGACAGGAGAGAAGAGGGAAGAGGGGATGAACTGATATAAAACTGGGGTGAATAAATATCCGGGCAACGCCGGGTTTACTGTTAGTAATTAGATAAAGATTTACGCGACAATGGAAGTGTTCACCTGAAAGGAATTATAGAATATTTTCCGATGGTTAAATGCGGCGTATAAAGTCTCGATAACTAGAGTGTTGTTCTAGATGTATACAGATGATTAAATTAGTGCTTAATATAGATGACTCCACCAAAGTTCATCTAGTTGGAATTTCATCTTTATAAAATTAACTACATAACAATCAGTTTAAAAATGCTCCTGTTGGAGCACAGTAAAGGTAAATATGATCGTGTTCAAAAGACTGTGACAGAAAAGTAGGCAATCAGCTGTCTGAGTCCTCATTCCTCCTTCCTCACCAAAAATTCTGGAAGCTTCACAGGACGAGTGACCATGTTATATGATAAATTTCCTAAGTAAAATTTCAGTTTTGTTGAGTTATAAATTCAAAAAATATCAGATTTTGTATTAGAACTTTAGAAATATCGTTAAAAGCGTACTTTTGTGAATGAGATCAGCCAAATACAAATAATTAGTTTCGTATGACATATGTGACGAAACTCCAGAATCGGCAAGTTAACTTTACGAAATTATTGATGCTACTAATATGTGTGCTGTACTTACACATACCGTTTTAAAACAAGAATAATTTTTAAGGCCCACAGCAAATTCTAGAATTTTTCACACAGAACATCACGGTAAATTTTTTATCATCCAACTATTCGACACTCTAGTCCCATTACGTGGTGATGCCCTTGTTTCTGACTGCAAATAAATATCGTAACCCTGAACTTTCCGACTGACATGAAAATAAAAACATCCCTTCACATTTTATCCAGGCTTAGGACTGGCTATGCACGTAGTACATAGGCATGTTTAAATGTTTTCTTTTTTTCATTTTATTTACTTTTATTTATTTATTTATTTTGTTTCTGTTGTTATTTACTTAGTTGTTGTTATTGTTCTTGTTCAACACTACAGTAGCAAATTCATAACCTTTTTCATATCAATCGTAAACTGATATTCAATGTTTTCTAAAAATCCTAGAGATTTTAAACATCTTTTTAAATTTCCAGGGTCTTTATATGTTTTCATAATGTTTTTTAATCTTTTGTCAAGATCTATGCACCTCTTCTTTCTTTTTTGAATAGGTAGGCCAATGGAATCTTTTTTAATTTCAAAAATACCGTTCATTGCCTCCTCCTTCAGCTTTTGAATCAGAAAGCTCACATTTGGATGTTTCTAGTTTATTGAGTAGTTCAGTTTTCTATGCCAACCTTCGACAGCATTCCTCACTCTGTGTCCTTGGTTAAAAACATTCCACATTTCAAAAGGTATATTAGGATTTTCCATCCACTGATCAGCCATATAGTCTGTAAATGCTGTGACCTTCTCTCCACTGGCCATTTATTCCGTTATTAAAATCCACGCTTCATCGACAATGTTAAGTGGAAGATGTGCCACTGCAGTACACATGCGACAAAACAATTACGCTTCCTCCCTATCCCTGTAGTCTTCCGTTATTCCCAGTTCCTGTATCTTCTTCCACAGACACTGGTTAAAGTGAAAAATACAGCCGGAAAATTGTGTTTCACGGAACACTGAACTCCTTGCTTTAATTGTAGCCATTTCAAAATCTAGCACTGCAATTTTTCGTGACCACCCAGGCATCTTAAATATCGATCCAGAAAAAAGTTTTTCATACGAATTTTTACTTTTTTCTGGCAGCAAAGCAAATAAAAAAGGAAACATCCTAGTTGCCTCTTCTGTACTTCCGATGTCGACATCGATTGTGTACAATTGTTTCAACTATTTCGAAGGGCTGTCAAATGTCCCATCGATAGGTACACGTCCATTGACACAAAGTATTTTCTCCGCTTCTTATCAAGTAAACTCTAGAAGTCTCTTGCCTGGAACACAGCCATCATCAGTCTCCGAAAAACTATTACATTCCGCTAATTTCAAAAGTTCTTCGCTAAGGTGAATTTCCGAACTGGAGCCAGGGTTCTGGGTTGTCTCAATAGCTCCTCCTCTCGCCTTACGCAATAGAGTCTTGGAGGTGTCATAATTCGGAATATATGTCACGAATTCTAATACTTCATCTTTCAAATCTTGAAATTTCTGCTTTAAAATTTGGGCTACAGGCACTGTCCTTTCTTCACGAACTATTTTTCTGGAATTATGTAGTCTTTTCATTATCTACACGTCTGTTTTGTGAGGTGGACGAAAAGTTGCTGTTGAGCAACGATTTCACCATTTGCAATTTTTAAATGGCCTTTGCACCTACTTCGTTCATAACTGAAGCACATACAGTTCGTATATTCTTCATTCCTCCTGTAAATACGGTAGCGATGACCATCCTTCATAATACACGGCCTCCCTTTTGTTGTTATCACTTCCATCGTGTACACTGCATAGAACAGAAGTCGTATAGGAAAACGCAAGGAACGAAAGCTGTCGACGACCACACTGTCTGAGAAACGGTGACAACACGTGCACTCAGGGTGAGTGACTGGGGTAGACAAGCAGTGCGGAAGGCTCAGCTCTCACACACCTCGTTAGGGAACCGGATGCTCGGGACAGCTTCGCTACCAGCAGCAACCTTGTAGGAAACCCCACGATAGGAAACCCCACGTCAACCCAAGTGAAAGACACACGAACACCCACCCCATGCGATTATCACGGTTTTGGTCCCTCAAAAAAGACTTTGAAGGATGGACTATTTTTGTTGTACGAGGATGTGCAGCACGTAGATAAGGCTTCTTCACTCAGCAGTATACGATATTTATCAAACGGGTGTCTTCATAATGGTGCGTCGATTAAGTGATTGCCCCAGTGCTGAAGGCGAGTTTGACTAATCGGCATACTGATTGTGGATTGTAAGGCTTCGAAAGGAAACATTTTAAGCTTTTTTCTCATACCTTTCATAAACCTAATTTCTTAATTTGCAGCTTACTTTTCAATACACTTTGGCCCACTGTTGGAATGTCATCTACAATGTGTCAGTCATCTCTTTGTTCACTCTACTTTTCACTGTCTTGTTTACGTAACGTTCATAGATTAATTTTCTCGGTCGTCTCCACAATAACATTTGTGTGACCCCGATGGTTTTCCAGAATTGGCCCGAAATTCCGTTGTCTGTAGCTAAAATACGCTCGTGTGTGGCCAGTTAATAATAGATTTTGCATAGTTTTTAGTAAGAACGTAATCTTGTGTGCTTGAAAACAGGATTTGAAGCTGCGGCCTCAATAGGCAGAAAACTTGAGGATTATATTTTATAAATCTCACTGTTGCATTTTAAGGAGTCAGTCTTTATTGTTGTGGAATAATAGGTATCGTAGCTCAATCACAGTGGAGAAAGATCTTGTTATTTTTTTTAAAAATAGGTCTGCAGTAATTTATTCCATTTGGCCCAGACGTATTACGCCTTATTTTGCGTGTGACCTCTTTTTATTCTTCGGACCCATTCACCACGTCAGTATTTTTTTTTTCATTGTGATATATTTGGTTGGAAGTCTATTTTTTCCAAGGTAAGTGAATGTGCTTTGTAGAGTGTAGACCTAAATGCTACTTGTTTTTGAGCGGTGAGTTCGCATGAAGCGTTCTTTATTTCTTTGTCTTGTTGATTTTCACAGCAATAAAATTTTTGCTTTTCTCGTCCTCATGCTAAACTATAAATATCATCCTTGTGTGGAAAAGGTTTCATTATGTGTGCAACTCTTCCGTATCCTCTCCTGTGCCACTTGTAGTAGCAAGACCGTCTTTCTTCCGGTAAACTCTGCCATTGAAAGTTTGCTAATTATGTGACAACATTACTTGCATAATGATGGTAACTTCGGATATTTCGCAGGCAGGGCCCTTTTTTGTTCTACTAAGTTTTGAAGAAAATAGCAAAATTGGTGAGTATTTTCCCGTTTTCACCACATACGTATCTCCAAATGTGTCTAGTATTATTGGAGTTAGTTTGTTTCCACTTCTAGCATTTAGATCTCCCGTAAAGAAAATCTGATTTTTATTCATACTGTTTAATATCACCTGCAATAGTTTGAAAAAGACCTTAGAGTAGTCAATATTCCCTTCATGTTGGACGTTAGCTTCTATTATTCTTTGGATTGCTCTTGTGTCTTTAATTCGTAATAGAACAGTGCGTCCTTTTTAATTTCATAGTCAAGTGTTTTACCTTATTCTTTTGTAAGAATGTAGATGGTAACACCCTTACTTGTTCTTCTTTCTAAATTTACTCTTCTGTAGATCATAGTAGAGCCATATACATATCTAGTTACAGGTGGTTTTCTCTGTAATACCTGTTAAATCTATTTCCTTTCCTTTCAAATGTTCTGATAATTCGAATTCCTTAACACCAGTTTTGTAACGTACAAGGAGAAAGCTTTCCAAGCTTCCTTAAACCACTGTCTCTCGCTCCTGTTTCTCACCCATATCGTAACCCGCTAAACCGTACTTTTCCTGAGGATAGACTATGTAGTGCAAGTACGTTTATTTTGTCTGTGAATAGGTTACTAGCCCATCTCTATTAGAGGTATTTTCCCATGTATGGTCTCAACATTCACTACACTGACACATATAAGCTGATTTATACCTAAAAACATTTTTTTTCTTTTTCCATTTTGGATAGCAAACAATGCCATACTAAAATTGTAGTGATCATTGTCTAAACACAATAAAAGTATGTCTGTTTCATGGTGGACCACTGATAACGAGTTGCCAAAAGAATTGATAAGCATACAAAACTTATCCTCGCGGCGCTTAGTAGACCCCAACCGAGCGCCTCCCGAGATGGCTTAGAGGGGAACGCCTCCTAGATATAGGTGGTACCGAGGAAATGAAATACTCTGGGCGGACCAAAACTACCAGTAGCGTCTTTTCCCGCAGTGGCCCGCTACAAAAGGCGTCTGCTCCACATGTCAGTGACGGCCTCAACCAACCTCCTGATCTGGAAAGTCAGGTAGTACATCAGGATGGTGCAACGAGAAAAATCTCATTACCCCAGCCCCCAGTCAATAGACTGGGATCGTCGTGAGCATCGGATTCCGGGGGCTCACGGACATCATGAGAAGAATCGGAGCTTCTCAAACTCCCTCAAGACCAAACGCAAACACTAAATTGGCACACTCAACGTTAACACACTGATTAACACAGGAAAGATGAAACAACTGACAGACACTCTTGAAAAATTTCAAATCAAAATATGTGCACTGCAAGATACACGATTCACAGACGAAGACCATTTCATCACGGAGAATTTCAGAATATACAAAGGAACACTATCGAGACAAGTCGACCACGTAATAGTCCAGAAAGACTCACAAAAAGAAATTTTGAACATAGACACACGTAAAGTCTATTTCGACTCAGACCACCACCTACTACAGGTCAGGATTCGTCTTTTGCGCAAAAAAAAGCTTCAGAAGAACAAAGTTGTTAGACCAGCTCCAGAATACCTTACTTTAAAGCAGACACAAATATTAGACAAAATTAAAATGGAGAAACGACAGCCTGGACACAACTTTCAGGAAGATTCCGAGAGGCCACGAAACTAGCACAAGCACCACACACAAGGAAACACCGTTTGGTGTAACCACACATGTAACCAAGCTACTCACCAACAATCAGTGCATGGAAAATCCTAAGAGAATTGGAAAAACTCCCTGAAAACACAAAAGCAATCAAGCAAAATCATTCGCAGTGACAAACGACAGTATGATAAACGGCGACTGAGGGAGATCGAATCGGACTTCGTGAAGAACAATACAAGAAACTTCTACAGAACGTTCAGAGAAAGTATGACTGGATATCAGCCACCCAACTTGTGCTTCAGAAGAGCGGATGGAAAGCTAGAAACCAATACCAAAATTAATTGTGACATTCTGGCAATGTACTTTGGAAAAGTGTTCAACATGGACACCCCTATGGAAGAAATGATGACAGAAACGAGCACGTACAATCCAGATAGTGAACCTCCAACTCTAGAAGAAGTTAAAGAAATAAGTCACTCAAGAATCGTAGAGCACAAGGAGAAGACGGCATCACTGAGGAAATCTGAAAGTTACAAGACCCAGAACTCACCAAAGACATCCACAGGATCTTGGAAGATATCTGGAAGACCATGAAAATTCCTGACGGCTGTAAAACTCCCCTGATACACCCACTACACAAGAAAGGTGACAAGACTGACCCAAACAACTGCAGAGGAATATCTCTACTACCGGTCACATACAAGATCCTGTCTAAAGCTTTACTAAACAGACTAGAATGCCAGACCGACCACTTGACTGGGGAATAACAAGCAGGCTTCCATAAAGGGCGGACTTATGCGGAACAAATTTGGAACCTGAAAATGATTTTACAATACAAACAGAACCTCATCATTACCTTTGTCGACTTCAAAAAGGCATACGACTCTATCGACGGGAAAACTCTCTTCAAAATTCTAGCAGAATACAAAGTAGACAACAAAACACAGGCTATCATAGAGCAAACTTTAACCAACACGACCTCCAAAGTAAAGTTCTGTGGGGAACTACCAGGGCCCTTAGAAATTCGCACAGGTGTCCGACAAGGCGAAAGCCTATCACCTCTCCTTTTCAATCTGATGTTAGATAAGGTAATAAAAGACTGGGAAACATCACAACAGGGGATGACCTTAGGAAACCTACAGATTAAATGCGTGACTTTTGCAGAAGATTTGGCGATTGTCACGAAAGGTATAAAAGAAACAAAAGACAGTATTGAAAAGCTACACGAAATCGCTTCCAAAACTGGATTACATATCTCTTACGAAAAGACACAGTTTATGAGCAGAAAGAAACTCTCATCTCTGAACGCAAAGTATGGCACGGTTTACAAAACGGCAAACTTCAAATACCTCGGTGAAAAACTACAAATGAGTGGACATAACAGAAACTCAAACGAAGAAAGAAAAACTAAACTGGACAGGGCGCACAAAGTAGTGTGGAATCATTACAACAAGAAGTCTATCTCACGAAAAGCCAAATTACGCCACTACGACGCGGTGGTGCTCCCCGAGGCACTATATGCTGCAGAGACCACACTAATCGTAGGGCATAAACGTATCAGATAACTAGAAAAAGTAGGACGGAAAATACTTAGGAAAATATTCAACAATGGAATATGGATCAAGAAACCTGCAGAGGAACTATACAACATACGGAGACAATCACAGAAAAGGTTAGAAAACGCAGACTACAATTCTATGGACACCTACACAGAATACCATCACACAGACTGACCAAACAGATCTTTGACTGAGTAACCACTAGAAACAACAAATGGGTGGCAGAGGTAAAAAACGACCTGAATCAATTCAACATAATAGCAGACACAATAAGGGACAGAATAAAATTCACAAACATCATTAGGAAATGTAAACTACACGAGATAAAATGTCACAAACGATCAGGTGTAAAATGGTCCGAAGAACGCAAGGAAGATCACAGCCGGAAGATGAAAGAAATGTGGGCAACCAAAACGGCAATCAAGATGAATCCGAAGACACATAGCCGACAAGTAGCATGGACAGAGGAACGGAAACAGAAACACAATGAGGGAAGTTTAAGTAGCAAGGAAGGGAGCAAAAGGAAGTGGTCATGTAGTTTAGTCCAAATGCGCTCTTTTAGGGCAAAACAGCAATAATAATAATAATAATAATAATAATAATAATAATAATCCAAAACTTATCAAACGAATTATCTACAAATGTGGGCTCTATATGCAACTTAACTCCTGACGACATATTAACATACATTTTGCAGAAGTTCAGAATTACCGAAATTTAAGGATTTAAAGAGCAATTGATCACTTATGGCCAAGAGATGGAGCAGGAGAAATTATCATATCGAGATCAGTCCAGAAGCAGTAGGAGAGGCCAGAATATCATGTTTGGTCATTTAATGATACAAATTTAAGTAAATGTATGTGTGTTGCTGGATATTGGGAAGCTTCGATTATCCTGTAGCCATCTGGTAATAATGAGGGAATTTACAGATTACTGTTCAAGAATTTCCACCAAGTTTTACTTGTCCTCTCAATTCGTCACTGAGGTTGTTCTTTGTCATTGATTTCCGACGTGGTAGAGATTAGGTTGTGAAATTTTTTATTAATTGTTAAGTTAGTTTCATGTGTGATACTGGATACGTTTTTGAATGTAGGTTTCATTATGACGCTATTTAGATTGTTAATTTATCTATGTACAGAGGTGCATGATAAAACTATATTGTGCTGCAACAGAAGACATTAACAGCAGCACTAACAGAAGCCAAAGGCGCCTTACACCTCTTCGCTCCATCTGGAGAGCGGAGGAAGTAATATTGAGAAAAAATTTCAGATATGTGAAAGTAATGTAAAAACTGAGCTTCTATATCGTTGTTAAACATGGAAAGTGAGAAGGCAGCCAGTACATAACTGTGACACATTCAGCAACTGATATCTGAGGAACGGATATGGTGGCCAAATGTCATGTTTAACGAAACACTCTGGGAAAGAACCAGCTAGAAGCCAAATGAGCTGCAAATAAGAAGTAGAAAGTGGAGATTGTTAGAATATTCACCTAGGACACTCAATGAACATATTGCGAAGGAAGCTCTTCATTGAGTACTGCATGGACGATGGAGACGAGGCAGGTCCAAAATGAGGTGTAGACGACCAGTTGAAGCAGAAGGTCAATAGCAAATATATGTATAAAATGGCCGTGAATTATCGTAGTTTATATGGTGTATTATTCTCGACAAGTTGGTGAGTGTGATATGGTGTGTTTTAAACAACTAGTTATATTGTTGCACGCTTAGGGGTAGATAGACGCATTATATCCTTGCGAGTACGTGACTCTGAGCCATATAGGAGCGTTTCACTCCTCTGTTCCACGCTACGTTATTTGCCCTTTTAGCCATTTAACTGTGTGACCTACCTTTTTCTGTTGCGTTTACACTCTGGGCTGTACTCCAATTACGTTATTAGCGTTTTACTATTATCTTACTTTTTTCACAAAGCCTGAGCACATTTTAGAGTACATGCTTAAATTGGACTGTGGCTTTTAAAACTGAACAGGCTTGATTTTTCATCCATCTTGCTTGAGGCTCAACTAACGTATAACTTTATTAATTTTAGTTCTATTTATTATTTCGATGATAGTAACACTGTTATAGACAAGATTGTTGCTGTGTTGAGTGACAAAACCTAATTAGGAATTAGTTGAACATAAAAAGACAATAATTATTTCTCATAAACTTTTATAAAGTTGCATACTATTAGTCATTATGTGGGAAACATGTATATGTATGGTATAATACCATAAGTGACACCTTCTGAGAACAATTCCAAATGTTCAGTAGAAAAGGAAAAAAAAATCTTAAAATTGAATCAAACACAAAAAGCTAAAGATCTTGTAACAAATGAGTGATATATACATATTCTTGTGAGGTTCCAGAAATAATTCTGTTGAAATGTCACTATTTATGATATACAGCTAACTTTGTCTTCAAAAAATGAATTACATAGAAATGGTGTACTAAGCTAATGATGAACATAATTGAGATGTTGCACTTAGCTGACAAGTAAAAGTGAGAGTATGAAGCAATGATTTTTGTAAGATGTTCAGATTAAAAAGAAATGATTGAAAAATAAATGAACTTTCTTATGATCATGATGACGATAGCATTCTTTTCAACAACTTTATGAACTTTTTAATGCTGGATAGTTGTATGAAATGCTATGATATTTATGATTGGCTTGGCAATGAATAGTCATGTAACATAGAATGATATTTATTTTGATTCATGTTACGCACATTTACTGGAAGTGCATGCAATTTATTTTAGTAAATGAGGGGATGGTTGTTGACAAGAAAGATATTAACATGGCAACTATGAATGTTTTTCTACAATGAAGAACGCTTGCCATTTATAGGTAGAGCAGTGAATTAGTGGTAATTAACTGAAGATTATATTATGATAAAATTTTGGTGCCGTCTAAATCTTGTTACCAACTGCTGTAATGGACAAACAAGACGTGGTAGCTAATAAAAGATGGAAACATTAACGATAATTCAGTGAGATTTAAGGGAGAACCTGCTTACCCTTCACTATGTGTGATCCCCTTATGCTATGGACCTTGAGTGCACAGGGTGCCTCCTCAATATAGATATCCATACTGTAGATACAACGACAGTGGAAGGATCTCTGTTGAAATATGAGACAAACATATTTCTCCTGAAGAGAGGGTCCAACCTTTGCGGCAGTTGCAGGGCAACACTCTGTGTCATTGGCTGGTCTGGACATGTAACTACAACGAAATCGAACCTGCTGTCATCGTACAGTGAAACAGCTGAAAGCAAGTGGAAACTACAGCTGTAATTTTTTTCTGATGGTATGCAAATTCAATGTATGTTTAAATGATGTCGTTACCCATTCACACCTCTGGGTGGAGGTATCACGAGAACGATAACTGTCATTCTATAGATTGAGGAGTGTAATATTAGACCGTTAATCAGGTAGGTTAGAAAATTTAAGAAGATTGAAGTTAGCTATGGTGGGAATTGGTGTAATTCAGAAGCAGGAGGAAGGAGCAGCTCTTCTGGTCAGATGATTTCAAGGATATAAATAAAAAATGAAATATGGTAATGGAGGTGTAAGTTTAACAATGAATACCGAAGTAGGAAAGTACTTAAGCTGCCCTGGACAGCACAGTGAAGGGACTGACACTAAAGCAGTATCTGCCACTGTAGCATCAGTTCATATGATAATTAGTTCTGCAGATGATGAAGACATTGTAGAAATGTGTGATGACACGAAAGAAATTATTCAGATAGTTAAGGGAGACTATAATTTAACTGCGATGGCTGGCTGGAATACGATAGTGGGAAACGAGGAGGAAGAAGCATAGCAGGTGAACATGGACTAGGGGCAGGAATGAAAGAGGAATAGCTTACTAGAATTCTGCACAGAGAATAGTTTAATCATCGCTGACACTTAGCTTCAGACTCATGAGAAAAATAATTTATGCTTGGAAGAGACTTGGAGACACCTTAAGCTTGCAGATTGATAATAGAATGGTAAGACAGATTTTAAAACACAAGACAATACAGGCGCCAGATGCAGACTCTGGTCACAATTTAGTGCTTATCAACTATAGGCTGAATGTGAAGAAACTGCCAAAATGTAGACATTAAGGAAATGGGAACTGGATAAGGTGAAAGGACCGGGGGTTGCTGAGATATTCATAGGGTGCATTAGGCAACGATTGACTGTAACAGGTAAGAGGAATACAGTAGAAGACGAATGAGTAGCTTCGAGAGATGAAATTGGAAGGAAGGCTAGAATTGGCCGTAATTTTGATGATTTCTTAACAGCAAAATTGATTTTCGATCACAATATGATCACCTTCAGCGCTTTAGCGTACAAATTAAAGCTCGTAGGCTCTGGTGTCTATTTATTAGCAGTGATCGTTTCATAACTTCTGTTACTGCTAGTGAGTAGACACCAGTTACCTACGAGATGTAATTTGTACGAAAAAGCAGTGAAGATGATCATTATGTGATCGTAAATCGATTTTACTGTTAATAAAGCATAACAATTACTGCTTACCTTCCTCCTAATTTTATTTATCATATGGTCGTTGTGCACACAGCACTCCATGGAGTCGCCAATCAATTTGAGAGATGAAATAATGAAGGCAGCAGAACATCAGATAGGTAAGACAATATTGAATTCAATTTAGTAAAGAATAAAATATAAAAATGGAGCAAAAGAAGTAAGCGAAAGGGAATACAAACGTCTAAATAATCAGGTTGACAGAAGGTGCAAAATGACTAAGCCTGAATGGCAGGAGTACATATGTAAGTATTTAGAATCATATACTTCTACGAGGAAGATAGATACTGTCTGCAGGTTCCTTTGTAGAAAAGAGAAGAAGCTGTGTGAAGATCGAGAGTTGAGACGGAAAACCAGCCCTAAGTAAACAATGGAAAGCTGAAAGATGAGAGTAAATGGATGGTCTATATAAGGGAGATGAACGTGAATACAATATTAGAGAAATGGATGAGGACGTAGATGAACATGAGATGGAAGATTTGATAGTGCGAGAGGAATTTGATAGAGCACTGAGAGATCAATGTCGAAACAATGCCAGAGGAGTGGACGACATTCTGTCAGAACTGCTGTATAAATGGGAGAGCCAAAAAGATAAAACTCTTCCATTTGGTGTGGAAGATGTATGAGACTTGCGAATTACGGTCAGACTTCAAGAAAAATATAATAATTCCAATTTCAAAGAAACCAGCTGCTGACAGGTGTGAATATTACCGCACTGTGAGTTTAATAAGTCATAATTGCAAAATACTAACACGAATTCCTTACAGAAGAATGGAAAAACTCGTAGAAGCTGACTTTGGAGTAGATCAGTTTGGATTTATTGTGAAATGTATTACCACATGTGATGCAACTTACCTTGGAAGATAGTTTAAGAAAAGGCACCCCTACTTTTACAGCATCTATACACTTACAGAAATCTTTTGATTTTTTCACTGGAATAAAATCTTTTCGAAGGTAAAATAGAGGGAGCGAAAGCCTATATAGAACTATTACATTAACCAGACGGAAGTTGCAAGTGTCGCAGGGTATGAAAGAGAATCATTGGTTGATTAGGAACTGAGACAGGCCTGTAGCCTATCCTGGATCTTACTGAGTCCGTAGAATGGGCAAACAGTAATCAAAACCAAGGAAAAGTTTTGAGTAGGACTCAAAGATCAGGGAGAATAAATAAAGTCATTGGAGTTGACAATGTAGTTCTGTCAGAGACAATAAAGTCTTACGGGAGAAGCTGAAGGTTGTCTCCGTTGATCCATTGTGGATGCAGGACAGCGGCTGGTCATTTATTTAGGAAAAACTAATCACTTAACACCCACACGTTAATAGAAATGGTCATTTCATTTAGAAGACCAGTTTTGCCAATCCATTAACTCCACCTCCAGGCCGCTGCGTGTTAAAAATAACTAGTATAGCATACAAAAATTGATATTCTAGAGAATGAAGCGTAATGAGATAAATTCTCCAAAACCTAAAAAATGCATTGGGCGGTGTTAAGGAGTGTATCTGTGCACACAACGCACAACAAAGTGGAATAAGTACACCTGTTGGTTAGAAACGAATCTAAGTACTTTGACGTCATAGAGTTATAATAGAACACGTCAAACATTTCAAAAACATAAATTAGAAAGTGTACAAAATCAGAAGCAAAAAGGAAAAATGCTTGTCTAGCATTTTAAAAAATATATCCACAACCCTTACAGATGAGTATCACTCTTGTTCTTAGCAAACATTATCGGCACTCAAATTAAAAACTCGCGATACGACGTATCAAGTACACAATATTGTGAGTACCTATTGAATAAGTAACACTAGTGATGTATGAGATGTGTTTATGACAGAATCAAAAACCTCTACCAGAGGCAAAAAACAGCCGACAAATTACTATGTAAATGAATGTAAGTGAAGAACCTGCACGGGATACTCATAAAATAATCAGAGGGCATAATACTGTGTCCCAAGTAAATAGTGAACGATATGACTTATTGTGTATTAAACATCAATTAATTGGCGGTGGGACAAACAAGGGACCCCAAACACCATACTATTATGTTGACGACATATTCGTTGTATAATGGAAATAAGAACGAGGCACTCAGACTACAAGACATTTTTAACTCTTTATACCACAAGTTTCATTTCACAATGGACTTTCATGTTGAGGGCTCTCTTAACTTTTTTTATTTACAGTTAAGTAGGAATGGCCAGTGTTCAGAATACGAGGTTTCTCCTAAGCCGACAGCAGAGTTGTCATTATTGCTGCGAATTCCGATAATCATCCATTACAGAAGAAAGCATTCTTTCTTTCAGTGTTTCACAGGCTAAAATTATTTGTACCTGACCACGTGGCAACTGCATCGAGAAAGCTTCCATTGCAAAGACAGGCACTGGTAATGGATTTAGAGAAAGTGATAGAATGGAAATGGGTAATAAAATTCTGTCAAAGATGTGGGAAGTGAAATGTTTATATGCTATTAACACAATGGGGAAGCTCCTACGAAAAAATATAAGACTGTCGGTTTATAAATTTTGCAATTGCTGGTCTATAAAATTGTGTAGATTGTGACTACTTTTACATCGCAGAAACTTGAAAGCAGTTCTGAAATCGACATGGGGAACCTGTTATCCCGGCTGAAATCATTTACGTCAGTTCATCAATCAGCTTCGTGACATCGAAAACAATTTACAGATTCTTCATTATAAGAGTAGAGATGTTAATATGGATACCTCAGAAGACCTAGAAATTTTCATACATATAAGGCGCTTCCATGACCGATTAGTTAATGACCAGATCAGTGGAGCAGGAGATTGGTTTTTAATACTTTTGATAATGGCTTCAATTGCGTTTGCAAATAGAACTTGTAAGCTCATTGCGGCCACCGTTTATAACACCAAATGTGCAGTGACGTTTGCCGTTGCTTTGAGTATATTTTTATATGCATTTCTTTTCACATATGTATCATTTGCTGTCATGTCTTAGACGTTTTTATGCCTTTTCGCTTCACTTCTGTCATCGTGCCGTGCGCGGTTTGTGTTCATGCCTTTTATTGTTTGTCATCTTCTCTTACGGTACTGCCGCCTCATTTCCTTATTCCATTTACTGGCGTCACTAACTTCCTGCCTTATCTGCCGTGAGTGGCAGCAGCAGCGCTTATCGATAAGTGTACTGTCGTACCATCTCTGTAGCGATCGGTAGCATTTCCGGGGCGTTGTGTGTCTGGAGTTCAGTTGTGAGCTCAGTCGGGACGTAACAGAAGTGAATTGGAGACAGCCAGGATTTGCCGACCGCTGGCCACACACGTGAACTATCCGACGGAAGCAGACTGAGCGAAGACGACAGTTGGTTGGTCGTTCGTTCGCTCGTCTCATCGGGCGTCGTGTATTTGGTCTTCCGGCCGATTCTGGGCCCTTTCAATTGGTCATCTTGCGGGACGTGGGTCGGTTCCTTCCTTGTGCAGAGATATCGGGTGGCCAATGGGCCGGTGTTCGCTCTGCATGGTTGGATCCGAGCCAGTGTCTCCGGCTCGTCGTGTGTAGGAGTTGAGTCCGGACAGACGGAGGGACGGACCAGCAGTGGGTCGGTGAACAGAGTCGGTGCAGTGAGTCGACAGAGTCAGTCAGAAGGTAGACAGTCGCATGATAGACGTTGGCTCTGAGTCTTAGTCGCTTTTGGGTTGTGGACTGAGCCGGGTTCGTCGTAGCTCGGCTGCCGGACGAGTTGGCAGTCAGCAGCAGGCAGGTCCGCACGGTGAAAGTACGCCCCAGCACCGTGGTCGATGCAGACGGAAGGCCGTTGTTCGGTCGGTCGGCTTGTGGCCTTCTGATCACTGACACCAGTATCAGTCGGGCAGTAGTGGCCAGTCTGCAACAGTCGGGTCCGAATGGTGTTAGAATTCTCCGGGACCACTGTGGGACAAAATGGGCTGCCGTTGGCCGTTTGCTCGGCCGATCCTCTCAGTAGACGACGCCTTGGACCCTCAGGACGAACACCATTTCCAGAGTTGGGATGTGGTTGGACCTCGTGGGTTCGTTGGGACTGAGCAGCTACGTAGTCCCCACAGTGTGGAGACAGGCCGCGGAAGTTGGCGGCGGGCACGCGCTGTTGCAATTGGAAACGACGCAAGCTGTGTGAGTGGCTTTTCGCTTTCCTCCGAAGCAGGATCCTCAAGTTGAGTAATTAGTTACCGGTTCTTAAACCTCGACTGTTACGATTTGTTTATTATTTGTGGATTGTTGTTTCCTCAGCCGTTGACGCGTGTGATGAAAAGTCATGTGTTTTGTTGCCTAGAATCTGCAGTCTCCCATTGTCACTTGACAGCTGTGACTTGTGTTTTCGGTATTCTTTTAAACTTGTCTTGAGTTGTGTTTGATGCCATGATCTTGGTGAAGCCGATTTTGAAGTTATTGGTATAATGGTTTATTCTTCATCGGCCGATATTTTCCACTAATTCTAGAGTTGGATCTGACCACTGGAAATCGGTCAGATTGTCGGTCGGTCGTGAACCGTCCCAAGGTTGTGTTGCCTTCCAAAGAATAGGTTGTCGGTCTGGCTGCCTGTCTCACGTAAACGTGAGATCAAAAGTTGAAAGTTCTGACCAGGCTTTGAGCCGTAAGAAATAAATTTCTAATTTTTATGTGGCCTACAGCCGAGTTTTCAAGCTTAAATTAAAAATTGGAATTTGCTTTGTCTGGACTTTAAGCTGTGAGTTTTTTTTTTGAGTTTCGTATGTGGCCTTCAGCCGAAAGTTGTGTGAAGCATTTTAGGATACAGCCTTTAACCGATTTTAGTTGAAATTTAGAAGCTCTTCCCTTTACGCCTTAGGCTGTAAAATTGTTTTCTGCATGGTGCGTGACCTTCAGCCGAGATTTAATCTCTCTTAAATTAAAATTCCTTTTCTTGCCCTTCAGTCACAAGATTGTTATTATTTAGCATGAGGCCTTCTGCCCAGCTTACACGAAATATTTTAAAATAAGGCCTTTAGCCTTTTCAAATTGAAAGCTCTTCTTCCTGGGCCTTAAGCCGTTAAATTGTTTTGCTAATAAGCGGCCTTCGCCAAGCGTCTGCCTATTTAGATTAAACTGTGGACGTCTTTATCTCGTCCTTAAGCCGTAACGCTGTTCTTGATTAATGTGAGGCGTTCAGCCGACTTCTATGGGCAAATTTTAAGTTAAGGCTTCCAAACTGTTTATATTGAAGATAAAATTTTTTTTCTAAAGATGTGAGACCTCCAGAAGAACTCCTGTACCTCAATTCCTCGCTTAGGCCTTGTGTCTTTGACTTTCGATGTGGCATTCAGCCGATCTAAATTAAATGAAAGGAGGTCTTTCGTTAAAATGTTGAGAGGATTAATTCTTGCTTGTGTGATTGTGTGTTTTAAGAAATAAAGTTTATATGTTGAGAGCAACTAACTTATTTTGGCCCCTTACCACAAATATAACTGCATCCGTTCTCTCCTACTAGCCTAGGGATTTCAGTCAGTAATGTGAATATACATCTTATATTAAATTTCCTTATGATACTGGCGGCTCCGACACCTGGCGTTGTATTAACCCAAGGTTGGTTTTCTGTAGAGTTTTGGAATATATACTGTATGCGAACATTATGAATTACCTTGAAGAAACCGCTTTATTGACACCTAGTCAGCACGGTTTCAGGAAATATCGTTCTTCTGAAACACAACTACCTTTTTTTCTCATGATGTAATAAGATATGTGCCACAGGGGTTTACAGAATTCATCGTAAATTCCGATGCCGTCGCTAAAATACACTCATATGTGGTCAGTTATTGGCAGATTTTCCGAAGTTTTTTGGTGATAACGGAATCTTGTATGCATCGACATAGCTTTTGAATCTCCTGCCTGAGGGGCCAGTAAACTGGTGCATGATATCTTATATACCACACTTTTGTTCAATTTTAGACAATTTTATTTATTATGTGGACTGGAAGGTATCCTCACTTATTCACAGTGGAGAAAGAAATCGTTATTTTTTAAAAATATCTGAGCAATTATTTGTGACGTTCGGCTATATAAGTGAGGCTTCTTTCTTGTGTTTTGGTGTGCATAGAATGCATTTTTTCTGTGTAACAATTGACCATGGCAATATTTTATTATTGTGCCAAATTCGGTGGTAATTCTATTTTCTTCCAAATTAAGTGAGTGGGCTTTGCGGAGTGGTGCCTAAATGCTCCATGTCCGTGTGGCGCGAATTGGTGTTATATGCCTTCAGTTTTTATTGTATGTTGTAGATTTTAATAGCAATGAAATTTATGCTATTGACGTCGTCTGCTACACAATTAATTTCATACCATCGTGGAAAATATTGTATTGTGTAAGCAGCGCTCGAGTCCCCTCCCAAGGGTAATCATGTACAAGCAATTTATCATCAAAATAGCTCAAGTAGTATACTGTTTTTTTATGGAGCCTATTTACTTGCTTGGAAACATTAATTTCCAAAATAATCGGAGATACATTTGTCAGGAAGCTTGATCTGGACCCTCTTCCTGCTCATAAACTTTCCTATTAAAATAAGCTGATTATGAGACTATATCATTTGCAAATGCCGGTAAATTCTAATTTTTCTGAGACAGACACACTGTTATGTTTTGCTACATTTTTAAATAACGTAGGACCCTCATACTGCTGATAAACTTTCCCATTAAAAGTATGCTGACTGTGAGACTATATCATTTGCAAATGCTGGTAACTTCCATTTGCGTTTTCTAGTCAAGTATTTTATTATATTATATTCTCTCCCTGGAGATGGGAAACATTTTTACTTCCTTCTTGTTCATTTTTCCCTAACTGTAGATCAAAGTATAGTCTTTTATATATTCATTTCCAGATGTTTTATTCTTTGTTTCTATAACTGATGAAAAATATGTTTTACATTCTGTGAAATGTTTCAACCATTCCTTCGTACACTCTACTGTTTACTATGCTGTCTGTGTAACGTTCATTGATTAATTTTCATAAAGAAGGTCTTTAACTTGTAATTGTTTACGTTTTGCGAGGAAGTCATTGGTTCACTCCTTCATAATACTCGAAACAACTAAAACTTCCTGTCACTGGAAAACCATGAGAGACCACTCGGAATTTCTTAATGTAGCCACTCCTAAAAATCCACTCTTGGTGTGAACGCCTCATTTGCGAACTGCGCATTATACCGTGAAGGTCGTGTCCACACTAACATACATGTGAGCCCGGAGGGTGTTCAGAACTGATCGGAAATTCCGTGGCCCATAGCTAAAATACACTCTTCTGTGGCCAGTTAATGGTAGATTCTCCATAGTTCTAGGTAAGAAAGCAATCTTGTGTGCTTGGAACCAGGGTTGGAAACTGCTGCCTGAGTTGGCGGTAAAATGGAGCATGAAAGTTTATTAACCCCAATGTTGAATTTTACGGAACCAGTCTTTATGCTGTAGACTAATAGATACTCTAATTCATTCGCAGTGGAGAAATAAATCGTCGTTTTTAAAACCTACATGGCAATTATTAGTGATTTTAGCCCAGATATCTGTTGCCTGATTTTGAGCACGATATTTGTTCATTTTTAATTTCCTTGTATATTATATGATACTATGTAAGCAACTGTTCATTCTCATCTCTAGCGCTAGTGTGTGGTAGCAAGACCTTCTTTCTTCTGGTAAACTTACCCATCGAAAGTAACCGAATTATGCAACCATATTCCCTACATAATGTCAGTAACTTCCGATACTTCGAAGGCAGACATCGTATATACTCTTCTAAGATTTGGAAAAAGAAAGCGAAATTGCAAAGTGTTTTCCGTTTTCATCATAACCGTGCCTACTGCTATTGAAGTTCGTATGTTTTCACTTCTATCTTCTTGGTCTCCCGTGAAGACAAACTGATTTTTACGCAAGTTACACAATATCATCTGTAATAGGACTTCTAGTAGTCGATATTTCCTTCATCTGGAGCATTAGCTACAATTATTCTTGGTATT
The DNA here is from genome assembly GCF_023897955.1 of Schistocerca gregaria. Taxonomy (NCBI): domain Eukaryota; kingdom Metazoa; phylum Arthropoda; class Insecta; order Orthoptera; family Acrididae; genus Schistocerca; species Schistocerca gregaria. The sequence goes on from NC_064927.1 coordinate 108,544,308, forward strand.
GGTTTTGTACCATCAATCTACAACAATACAGTGCGTCATTTTGAATTTCATAGACAAGCGTCTTAGCTTACTATTTTCTTGCGATGTAGAGGCAACACCTTCACCTTCTCTTTCTTCGTGCTTTACACCGCTGAATATCATAGTATAGTCGTATGTGTTTCGGTATTTTATGAAGAAAATCTGTTTCATACTCTTTCAAATATTTAGCTGATTCGAGCCCCTTAAGATCAATTCCCTAATGTACTAGAAGGAAGCTTTCCGAGGTTCATTAACCCATTGTCTCTTGCTCCTGTTTCTCACCCTTGTCGTATCCCAGTTATCCGTTCTGCAGTTTACTTTCTGTAACGTCTAGTGCTGTATACCTTGACACCTACAAAACGTATACTGGGTACTCCAAGTTCGTTTATTCCGTCTCTGAGTGGGGTAGTGGCCTATCGCTACTACAGAAATTTTCTCATGAATGATCCTACCACCCACTACACTGTCATCTATCAGCTGATTTAGAATCTATGAACTTTTTTTTACTTTTTGAATTGTGGGTGGCAAACCAAGTCGTTCTGATGTTGTAGCGATCATTGTTTAAACTTATAAATTTTTTTGTGCGTCATTGTGAACTGGTGACGACGAGTTGTCAAACAAATTTGTGAGCATATCAGATATATCAAACGCATTATGTAGAAAATAAAATCTATAGGGTTTTGCCGATGACAATGTAGTTATGTCAGAAACAACAAAGGGAATAAAGGAGAAGTTGAAACGAACGGACTGCCTCTGTCGATCCATCGTGGATACGGGACAGCTACTGGTCAGATATTTATGGAAAACAAATCTCCAAACAGCTGTACGTTTTTAGAAATTATTATTTTATTTTCACGACCAGTTTCGGCATCCCATTAATGCAATCTCCAAGTGGCTACATGTTAAAAACGAGTATACTTGACGTAACAGAAAGTAAATTGCAGAACGGATAACTGGGATACGACAAGGTTGAGAAACAGGAGCAAGAGACAATGGGTTAATGAACCTGGGAAAGCTTCCTTCTAGTACATTAGGGAATTTATCTTAAGGGGCTCGAATCAGCTAAATATTTGAAAGAGTATGAAACAGATTTTCTTCATAAATTACCGAAACACATAAGAAAACATGTGAAACTAAATTTTAGACGACTATACTATGATCTTCAGCGGTGTAAAGTACGAAGAAAGAGAAGGTAAAAATCCTCAAAAGCTTACAAAATGCAGTGTGCAACGTTAAGAAGAGAATCTGTGCACACAACTCATAACAAAGCATCGAAACTAACTACTTTCACCCCACAGAGCTATAATCGAACGTGCCAAACATTACAAAAAAGTTTAATAAATCAAAAGCACAAAGGAATAATGTTTGAAAAGCTTTATTATAAAAAATATCCACAACATTTACAGATCATAATCACTCTACTTCTTGGCACAAATTATTCCCATTGAAGATAAAAACTCGAGATATGACATATGGAGTACACAGTAATGCGCATACCTATAGCCTAAGTAGCACTAGTGATATTTGAGATGTAGTTATCACAATATCAAAAAACGCTTCCAGAGGCAAAACATAACTGCCGACAAATTATTAAGTGAACGGCAGTAAACTTGCAGGGGATACTCATAAAACATCTAGAAGGCATCATATTATATCCGAAGTGAAGAATGAAACGTCATGACTTGGTGTTCCTAAAATTCCACTTAATTGGGGGGAAAATAGTACAGTGGAACAAACATATAACCCCAAACACCAAATTTTTATGTTGACGATATATTCGTCGTTTTTAATAAGTGTAAGGATGAGTCGATCAAGCTACAATAAATTTTCATCTCTTTACACTAGGGCTAGTTTAACTTTTTGGATTTACAGGTAACCAGGATTGCCAGTGTTCAGAATACCAGATTTTTCGAAAGCCAACAACAAGAGATGTCATTATTGCTGCGAATATTAATCATCCCCGATTACACATGAAATGTTTCCTTTGTTCAGTGTCTCACAGGTTAAGACAATTTGCAATTCACCAAGGGGAAACAGACAGGCAGTATCCACCACTGTACATATAGGGAGGGACTGCTAATGGATTTGGAGAAATTAATATTATGGAAATGGGTGAAAATTTTTTGTCAAAGACTCACAAAGAGACCAGTGTAAAGAAGGGAGATGTCAGATACGCTGCTAAGATCCATGTTGGCCCAATCTCTCTGAAGACTAGTAATGAGTTTAAAAAGCATAATATGGTGGTAAGTTTCAATGCTTTTAACAGACTGGGGAAGCTCCTTCGACATAGCATAGAGCAGCCTGTTACTACATTTTTCAGTGCCCGGTCTAAAAGACTGAGCGTGGAGCTTGTGACATATTTTACATCGGACAGACTGGGAGCGAGTTCAGGACCAAAATAAGGAACAATGTTATCCTACTTGTGGTAGTGTACTAGGACTTCATTTACGTCAGTGCACCCATCAGCTTCGCGCCACAGAAAACAAGTTACAGTCTTCATTATGAGATGAAAGTTATTTAACTGGATATCTTGGAAGACTTAGAACTTTTCATACATAGAAGAAAGTTTAGTTAATGAGCACATCACTGGAACAAGAGATTGTTTTTTATACTTTTGATAATGTTTTCAGTCGCGATTGGAAGTAAAAATCGTACACCCTTTACGGCCACCCTTTATAACAAGAAATGTACAGTGATGTATGCTGCAATTTTGAGTATATTTGCATAAGCTGTAATTTTCACATACGTATTTTTGGTGTCAGCTTACAAGGTTTATGCATTTTCGCTTTACTTTTGTCATTGCAAGTAATGTGGATATACAACTGTTTTAAACATCCTTATGGTACTGGCGGCGAAGCCAACTGGCGTTGTGTTAGCCGAGGTGTCCTCTATCGGCCGCAGCGCGCATAACTGCCACTCTGGCTCTGGAAATTTTGGTTTCTGTCTATACGAGTGGGAAGCTATTGTACCTGAAATGCCATATGCATTTCTTGATGGACGGTATTTACAACTGCCTCTTGAGGTCGTAAAATTGCGTGTGGTATGTACATTTTCGCCTACAGTGAGACCTTCGACTTACTTGAATTTTCGTACCTATGTTAACCATGCAATTGTGTATACTTGCATTCGTATTATGGTAAGAGTTTGTAATCTCAATCTTTAATTGCTGACAGATCACCAGTAAGAAATCCCCAAAACAGCTACACGATTTTTTCATCAACCAACAAGCCCTTTTAGAGTCAATTTTATTATATTTGTCATGATTACCTTCCGGTGCCAGACATTTCAGTCTTAGATAGAACAAATGATCCTCCTTTTTGCGCCAGGATGCACGTTACCTAGTATCCTTTTGCTTTGTAGTCCGGTTGGTTTTCGTACACTCATTTTCCTTTTAAACTGACCCTTTCCCTCAGTACCTTCTGTGCTATAGCTTTCTATGTGTTAGTTACTATCTGGCTGGGTTTCATCATCCATTACACAGGTTGGTATCATGTATTCTCAAGTAAACAGTAATGACATAGTTAAGTGAGACCCCTTATGGTTAACATGTTTCTTGGGGTCTCTGCTTGTTCCTACCTAATATTTTCCGTACAGTTAACTGATGTCTTAGGAACAACAAGTCATATCTTTTCATCTTATAATTGGTGTATACTGTTACGCCTTCAAGGTATTTTATGAGTATCGATAACAAAGTCTTTTGTTACTGTCATTTACGTAGAAATTTTGTCGCCCTTTGGGTTTTTCTTCTGTTAGTATTTATTGGTATTGTATTGACTACATCTGATATATCACTCCTGTTGAAAATATTTAGAGAATACGTATGCAGAATATAGTGTACACCATATGACATATCGAGAGATTTTAACTTTACTGAGAGCAGTTTTTCGTAAAACTAGGGGGATTCTCATGTATAAGAATTATGGATATTTTTTATAAAAATCTAGACAAGAGATATTCGTTTGACCTTCTGATTTTGTATATGTTCTATGTTTGGTGTGATCTATTACAAGTCTACGATCTCAAAGGAGTTTTAGTTTCGATGCTAACCAGTGGGTGTTACGTACTCTGCATTGTTGTGCACAGGTACGCTTCTTAACGCTGCATACTGTATTATGTAGGTTTTAAGCGCTATTATTTCTACTCCTCTCTTTCTGTAATGTCAACGGTTGTATATCTTGACATATCGTACACGTATACTCATTGTTTTTAACATGCAGTGGCGTAGAAATAAAATAAAAAGTTTGGAAAATATACGGCTATTTGTTGATTATTCTTTGCCAGAAAGAATGGACAGTGTCTTGAAAAGAGGATATGAGATGTACATCAACAAAAGCAGAACAAGGGGATTGGAGTGTTGTCGAAATAAGACAGTACCATTAGAAGGTGTAAAACTGACTTATTCTGAACAGTGAGTTCTTAGATTGGTTATGAAATGCTGTTAAATAGCGTGAGTTCGCCTCAAGTGTGTAGGTTGATGTTAACATGAAGACAAATGAAAGGTCATATTTCTAATATTATTGAGATTATTTGTAAAGTATGATAAAGTGTGGTATTTTTGCTGTTTCTTAATATGTACTAATGCATGGTATAAGAGAATTTCGTTACGTCTCAAGCATCCTTGCATGTTATAGGTTAACATTTGTATTCGGTTACACATGTGATAGGAAGTCCATTCTCAAGGCAAGGACTAGATGCTACCTTTGATGGGAAGTCCGCTTTGAATAAAAATACAAGATTCTTTCTGTTGTAAAAGTCAAGGTCAACTGAAGTAAAAATCTTTTGTTAACTATCTCAGATCATCATATAGTTAAAGTAGAAAACATCTAAATTAACAATTGTGCAGCTTAAGAGTGGCTTACATCCACACTATTGTCTTACTGGCAGAGCAGTACTCACAAATGTATTAGCGACCTAAAGCTGTCTTAATCATATGCATGTATGGACGGAGTCGTTGCTGGGGTGGGGAAGGTGTGGAGGGGAACTGGTATGCCAGACATTTATGAACTGCCAGATACCAGTTTATTCGAATAAAGTGTACAATAGATCTTCATGTGCTATGTAAACATTCCTTCTTCTAACTTTTTGAGTGATACAAGGAAATAGGACAGTAACAAAGAAGAAGAATACCGGAGTACCAACAAATTTTATTCTGATTAGAGATATGAATCTGTGAAATAACATTTATCGTATTATACCAGGGAAGTCAAAAAGTAATAAACTCTTCTTTTTTTAAGATGTTAAGAATGCAATTACTTGGGTTGACAACACAACATTGACGATTAATTTAAGTATTTTCAGTATAATTGACCTCTATTCTCATTATCTGGATCAGGGTTTTAACAAAGGCATATACATTTAAAGCTTTGGTCCTGTTTCTAAAGCATTTGATGCAAGAATGTTTTCACAGCGTCCTCATCTTGAAGGTGAATCCCAAGATGAACTTCTTTTAGGGCCGAAACAATTGGAAGTTTGATCGTCAGTCAAAAGTAGAACATTCGCCATAACTTTCATTAGAAGAATTCTCTGAAGATGTGGTTTGAAGTGCTGGGTGGTAGTGAAGTTTCGGTCTGTATTGATTGTTCATCCCTGCGCCAAAAATCGACCATAATCACACACTCTGCATTCCACAATACTGTAATCGTAACGTCTCTGCCGACAGCACTGTTTTGAACTTTTCCTCCTTCAATGAGTTTCTCTGATGCCATTCCATTAATTGCCTTCTTGATTGTGGTTAAAAAATGAAACCAAGTTTCTTCTTTGGGCAAATTATTTCTAGAAATTCCTCTCCGTCCAAACGGAAGCGCTGCATGAGTTAAGAGGCCATTCTTATCCTGGCCTCTTTATCGTGATCGGTAACGTTCTTGGTACTCAAGTTGCAAAAATAGTCGAGTATCCTAGTTGTTAAATAATCGTAATTACCCTGAATTTACTGAGGGAGGTAATGCGAAACAAATCATATTCAGTCAGCCGGTGACCACCACGGACGATGTCGATTCGCTGAATGTTGTGTGGAAGCCTTAAAGGCACCAGCGGTTCGTCAGCCAACAGTGTTTGCCCTTCACTTTTGTTACAGCGATGAATACATCTTCTAACTTCCCTGATATCCACTGTTGAATCGCCGCACTTTGGAAAACTACAGGAACTCCAAACACTGGTAAACAATCCTTGTAACACAGTTGGGGGATAATGAAATGATGAACATATAACAAGAAAATTTCTATTGACACTCCCAAATGGTTGTTTTATATAAAGGATGATCAAAAAGACCGTCTGATTTCGATTGCATTAGAGTGCGTATGGAATGTAGTGGGAACCCAATGCGGGTATATAAGCACTAACATACAGGCAAAGAGATTTGAGTGACATTCATGTCTTTTCGAAGTGCATTCGGTAAATGCAAAGACATTTATCGGTACGAAGGCAGTCTTGTGTGCTTGGACAGAGATTTTGAATCTCCTGCCTGAGAGGCTAGTAAACTGGTGACTGATAATTTATATAGCACACTGTTGCTAAATTTTAGGGAATTTCATTTATTCTGCGCACCAGAAGGTATCCAAACTCATTCACAGTGGAGAAAGGAAACGTTATTTTTAAAAAAAGTTGAGCAATTAATTGCGAAATTGCGTCTAGGTAAGTGATGCTTTATTTTCGTGCTTTTGTGTGTATAACCTTTCCGTTTTCTGTGTAGCTAATGACCATGACAATATTTTATGATTGTGCCAAATTCGGTGGTAAGTCTGTTTTCTTCCAAATTAAGTGAGTGTGCTTTGTGGAGTGGGGACTAATTGTTCTGAGTTTGCGTGGCGTACGTTGACGTCATGTATCTTCAATTTTTGCTGTATGTTGTAGAGTTTAATAGCAATGAAAATTAATATATTGTAATCCTCATGCCTCACAGTCAATTTCATACCATAGTGGAAACTATTTTATTGAGAAAGCAGTGCTCAAGTTCCGTGTCTTGTGTCATCATGTGGATCCAGTTTATCATCAAAATAGTTCAGTTAATATACTGTTTTCATTGGAGTCTATTTACACCGTAAAATATTATTTTCTAAATGATTCAGAAATACATATGCCAGGGAGCTTGATATACTATTGCACATGGCTGAACCCCTTTCTACTGACAATCTCTCCCACAAAAATTAAGCAAATTATGAGACTATATGTCCTTTCCCATTAAAAGATTTCGTTAAACATTAATATTTAAATAATTTTTAAGAACTATAGTAAATTTCGTTCTTTAACATGTGTGAAAATATTTTTATAACGCTGAAGCATAAGAAGAAGCTACATATTCAGTCGTCTCGCATTATATTATATTTGTGAAGTGCAATAAATTGTAAAACAAGAGAGCGATTAGAGCAATGTGTTGTGTAGTTGCGACATCAGTTAATGGAAATTCCTGACATTGATGCATTTAAAACGTTATCCCGGATCATTTTGCAAGTGTTTCACTCTTTTTCAATCCATTTTCCGTTGTTCGATCCACAAATTTTGGAGTTTAACAGCTACTATTCTCACAAGAGAAACATACAATTCGCGTGACTTCGCACAAGGGCCACGGCAAATAATGTGTTAAGTGACGTCCACCCAGATAATGGATTAACAGGAGCCAAAATGTATCTTGTGACCAAATAAAATACGAAATTCTATATGACTTAATTGCATATTATTAATACCTTCTTTGAGAGATCTTTTTACATCGGTGAATCGTATGAAATAAACGACAAAAATTTATATAAACATGTATATAAAAACCTTGATTTTGATTAATACAAAGGGCTTCATAACGGCTGGAAACGAATGTTTTTTAGGAATATGGGGATGCCACTGAATGTAAACAAAAAGAAGAAAGTATAGAAGAAGAATATTTTGTTAAGTTACTGTAGCGTATTCGAAATTGATTGTAATTTACTTTCTAATAATGCAATATGCAATGTGGGTAAGAATATAATGCATCATGTTTCGAAGTCATAAAAGGCATCTCTGGATGAGGAATAGACGAGGAGACATAGGAGGGATATTATAATGGTAACACATTCTTTTGGAAACCAGATTTTAAATCCTGAAACATTTCCATGGGCAGATGGTGACCATGACCTCAGTTTATTGGTTACTAGCAGCAGCGTATCAGTGAACAACAAACTCAAGAAATATAAGATACTAACGAGACTGTACCTGAATCAGTTGAAAGAAGCAGAGGTTGTTAAAGGGGTCAAGATAAGCATCAGATAACGTTTGACTGAAAGAGATGCAAACAATGCGACGAAAGTCGAGTGGTAGCCTTAGGACTCGAAGTAATCAATTTACAAAATAATTAAGTAGGTTGAAAGACAAAATCAGTATAAAACCGAGCATGAAGTACGAAATACGAAATCTAACAGGTGAAACGAAAAAATATGAAACTAGAACCAATAAACAAATTGTACAGAAACAAGCCTGCAGTCCAAGGGCATGAAAGCGAAGTAATGTCTGAATACGAAATTACGCAGTTTTGTGACCTATCCATATACGATATTAATTCTCTATGCTGAGTAGCCAATAAAGGAAAACTAGAAGAAATTAGGAAAAGGAACTGAGGTTCAGTGAGAAGAAGTAGTTTTGCGGATGGTATTTTAATTCTGTCAGAGGCAATTACCGACATAGAAGAGCACTCTATGGAATGAGTTGTGTCTTGGAAAGAGGTTTGCCCAGAAAAAGTTTTAAACAGGGATGGTGGGCCGTAGTTGCTTCAAACCGTGTGAGACTGATGCAATAAGTAAAGAAAATGAGACACTGAAGGGAACAGATATATTCTGCTATTTGGGAAGCTAAATAACTGATTGTGACTGCAGTAGTGAGCATTTAATACCTAGACTGGCGATAGCATGACTAGCAGTTCTGAAACTGATAAATCTGTTCACATGTAATGTACATTTAACTATTAGTAAACCTGTTCGAATCTTTTTGTCTAGAGTTTAGATTTATACCGAAGTGAAACATGTACGGAAAGTAGTTCAAACAAGAAGACAATAGAGACTCTATAAATGTGTACTACAACAGAACGTCAGTAAAGAAAAATGCAGACACATCTTAATACATGAAGCAATTAACATGTTAGCAATAAAGGAATGTTAGGGGCGTAAAAATTGTATAGAGAGACCAAAATCTGAATACAGCAAGGAAGTTCAAATGAAACTAGGTGACAATAATTTTTCCGCGATGAGTAGGTTTGCATAGGATAGAACAATATGGAGAGCTGCATCACACAAGTTTTCAGACTAACGACGACAACAACCACAACAACAACAAAATTTACCTACTTCAGTGATAAAAGTCTGTATAACAATGCACAGTTTAGGCTATTCGGGTTCTATCTGCCTTTCTGTCTTTGAAACTGATATCTTATAAGTATATTAAACGAACTGACTCTGAAATTATCCTTGTAGTTGCGATTTGTCTTATTATCTTAAAATTCAGTTCTATGCACCATGGTAGTGAAACGATCAGTAACCATTCTTTTTTTTACTAATAAGTTTTCCTTCTTTTTGAACAACTCAATAATGATAAACTACAGCAAATCTCTTAACTAACAGAAATACATGCATCATAATTTTCAAAAGAGCAGCCGAAAAATACTGTGTTGGATAATCTTTCTCATGGTATTACCGACTATAAGGTGCATATTTGACAGAAGAAATATCCTACGAGTCTTTCCTGTCACCCATCCACTGTTAGCTACGGGGTCAACATTGTTATATCAGCTTTGTCAGCGTTAATGACATTAATTTGTCTGCAGGATGGCATTCGTGGAGTCATTACTCAACCTGAGCAGACACTGCGTACCCAATCTGTCTGAGTATAGTGTAGATATGTTCAAGTGCTAAGACATTTTCAGAATGTTTGCGTAACATGTAAATGAGGCGGGACCTGTGTACCAGCCCGGTATTCACCTAGTTGGATGTGGAAAACCGCCTAAAAACCACATCCAGGCTAGCCAGCTCACCAGCTCTCACCGTTAATCCGCGATTTAATCAGAGGCTGGCTCGCCTCCCCGTGTCCCGGAAGCTGATACTTTAGCACTGTTTGCTATCCGGGCGGGTAAACACTTATTACTATCGTTAATTTTTACCAAATGCTTTTAATCACATTTCACTTGTTGACAATGGGATTAAGATGTTATCCTCTGGCTGTCTTTACTTTTATGCAACAGGAAAGCTACTTAGGCTTCACTTAAACTGACCATTGTGCACATAGATAATATAACACAAGTCTTGCAACACATTATTCCCAGGATGGCACTAAACTGTGCGAAAGGTCCTGGAGCACCTCTATGAGAGTCGAACACAAAAGAATTTCAGCAGCCAGCGAACAACACCTGAACCACATGTTACGTCATCAGATTTTTCTTCTATGTCGCTTTCATTGATTGCCAGGTTTTCCAGTGCTTGCCACCGCACCAGACCTGAACCATGTCTTACCTCGTCCGACTCCTTACCTTTCTCTGCATCTTCTTCTTGCTCCTCGTCCTCAGGCAGCACCTCCAGGAGCCGGCGCTCTCTGGGCACAGTGTCCTCTGCTCCCTCCTGTGGCGGCGGCTGCTCGAAACCCCCACCTGAGGAAGAATAAATGTGATAGATGAAGAACTGGCGTTTGTATTGCTTATAATTCACACGTGATTTATCGCTTTTAACTGGGCTTTCAACATTCTGTGTTTCAGGCATCTAATTTCGCACACACCGTAATGGACTGGTATCCAAACTAAATACGAGATACATACACGAGTCACCGTTTAAACTGATAAACTCTAATCGGTCTAGCTTTGTCCTCTACAATGCCACTTCACAGAGTCATTTGCACAATATCTTAAATGATTCTCTTTCCTGCCATAATGACATTGGCTTACTCTTTATATATCACTCTTACTTACGCTTTCTCGCAGAGGGCATTACATATACTATTTCTTTCTCAATACACAAGAATAAAATTTACACCAATATAAGGTAAATTCGTTTCTCTTTGACTTATATACGATATAGCTAGCCGGATTAATGCTGTCAGAGTGTTCATGTCCTTCTTCATCTCCGTAGTCTCACAGAATTGCATTATTACATAAAAAGTATCTAGGTGCCAATTTACCCTTTTCCGGGAACATCGCTAAGAATAAGACTGTTTTGTAGTTGTCTGATGTCACTATGCAAATCAGTGACCTGATGACCATGTATCAACTGCTACCATTTCTGATCTAAGCATTTAAGTCACATTAAACAACGTACGTATTACATAATCCAAGAAATGACGGAATAGTTGTCTTAGTACTATGATGAGAAAGGAGACAGAGAAATAAAGTGTTGAGGAACACCAAAGTTAGAAACAACACCTTCTCGGTGCGTATTTCCAAAACTGATTATTCTCCCTCCTTCACTATTCTCAAGCTAGTGTGTAGATAATATCCCTCCACAAGTATTCCTGAATTACGTAATGGCATCAGTCGCTTACACACCTCAAATATGCCTATGAAAAGATCACAGTTTAAGAATACTGTTTACAATGAAACAAAAAAATTCCAGAATCTTCACGACGCACAAAATCTCAGGTAATGTACTAAGGTTTTGAATCATTTAGTACCACTAGAATTCACTTTAGATTCAAAATTGTACTCTAGACGAGCTGTGGGTACTTACAGTAATATTCTGGCAAACCTGGCCAGTCACCATCCCAGATATTCTCCTCTCCTTCCACAGGATACTTATCTCCACAGGAGCTCTGAATTAAGGTGAGAACTGCCTCCAGCTCATCCCTGGAGCAACTGTGTACCAGAGGTACACAGCGAGAGTCCTCCAGACCACCTCCTGTCTACAAAACAACAAAATAATATGTGAGATTCAATGAAATATGTAATCTGTAAGAAAATTTTAGTAAATCCGTAAAACGAAATACACGTATAGTGATATTCTCCTGAAGCACTATTTATAACGTGAATGCACACAGAAAAGCAGAATATTATTCACACACATGCTGATGAAACAATTTTGAAGTCGATACTCACAGGTTCATGCTGATTACGTGCATAGTTCGGAGATAATAAATTTGGAATTGACAAGCCAGCAACGGCCATACCTGTGTACAGACCATTGTAACGTGAATAAAAAAATTATAATTTTATCAATCACGTTTACCGGAACGGTAGAAAATGAAAAAAAGACCACAATAATTGAAACAAATATAGTCGGAAACGTAAGAAAGAGAGATGCGAACGTGGATACACAGGTAACAGGTAGACCTAAAAGTGCGAGGGATACAAAATGGGTACGCAATTTGTGTGTCTACGTGAATACATTTATGTTAACTCGTATTTATCTACACGCCTTTACATGCATAAAGATGCAATTACTCACATAAGACTTCCCTATATGTGTTGCCAATTCATATCGAGTGCAGCGATTCTAGCACACACTAACGGTCTTTATGAGCGTTCACATCTATCTAAAAACAAAGTAACGTCAACGTATCAGAAATAATAGAAAATTCGTAATTCTCATTAAATTGTTATCAGCGGTACTTCGTTTCATGAAACGCTAGTTCAAAGTCCCTTTACATGCCACAAACTGCCGTAAATGCAGTACAACAAGAATCCCATGCAGTAATTTCGAAGAAATAAAAAAGTAAATAAAGGTGACGAATGGCTTTGTGTCGTTGAAATAAGTGTAATATCGCTGGACGGTAAGCGAGAAACTTTCGCCGCGTCGTACCTCGATCTGCTAAATGCTGGGCAACTGCTTAAGTGATTCGTTACAATATCAAATGTCGCACTCACATAACACGAAGTACAGGATATATGTAGCTTTTACACACGTAAGTCTGAGCCGAAATGGAAATTAGGCTTACCATCGTTCGCAATCCAAGAGCACTCGGCTCGCAAGGCATCACGTCGGCAATCTTGAGCCAACTGACAGGGATCGTTTCCCCGGAAATGAATTTACCGATCGTCAACTGTCTTCATTTGTTGCGTGCGCCATGACGTAACGTGGGTGCTATGTGCATCCGATTCAGCGAGAAGGCACGTCATGCGGGAACTGGTTTCGCATCTGCTACAACAATGTTCTGATGTGGAACGTTAACACGAGATAGTTATTTCACTGAATGCCGGGTTTTATCAGTTTTTATATATATTTTTGTGTTTCGCAGAGTCCTACTTTTAATTTAATGTGTGATTGAGCAACATTACTTTGATATTGTATTACAAGAAATGTGTGTAGCGAATATAGTGATTCTCGATACCAATGGAACAACATTGTCCGCCGAATGGTGTGGTACCGAAATGTAACTTTTTGATTTCATTATTCGTAATAAGTAAATCACATAATTTCTAAAATCGTTTTGACACAACTTGCCTCTTATATATGAAAACGTAACGATGGTGGTGCTGTAAATATCGACCAGTTGGTAATTTCCATCGAAGCCACGGACTGCGATTCTAAATCGATCACGTGACGGGGGCGGGCGTTATGATGAATTATTTTCGAGATGCTAGGAAAACCAAAAGGCTTGTTCGAATTTTTATCCGAAATGTGACACTCTACCTACATTTTTGCGTGACATTGACAGAGTTTACCCATGTTACGTCAAAAATGGAATGCTTCCCGTAGCTTACACGTCAAATGGACTTTCTCATGACGACAACGCCGATGAGGAATGAAGTGAGTCGTTTGTTTGTAATTACAACTATTTTAGCAACTCTCTTCTTTTGTCGTTTCTGTAGTGACTACCATAAACATGCTCGTAACACCCGCCACCACAGTCCCGCAATCGATTTAGAATCGCAGTTTCGATATCTGTGTTTGGTACCCGGGGCTTCGATAGGCAAACATTCTTGGAAATTACCGACTAGTCAATAGAGCAGTCCAACTGTAGCTTCCTAACTACAATGTCTCTGTCGATAGGCCTGCATCGATAACAGAGGCCACTGGAGTGAACATCGTGTCACAGTGGAGACAACATATTCGTCTGTATTCCGTATTATATTCCACATTCTTCAATGCCTAAAGACTTAGCGCATATGTAGTCCTTGAGTTCAGTCGGGACTCAAAGGCTACACTAGCCTTGTTACTCCTACGGAGAGAAATATACAAACAGTTTTACGCTATGTTAGCCTTTAGCTCCTAGACGCTACGTAAAATAGGAACAATATTAAACTACTTGTAAAATGCGGCGTTCTTCAACTCAGCACCGGTACAATGACGTATTCCCGGCTAGCTTCAACTGAAGGTATGAACAAAAGTGATAAGGATTATTTGTGAAATCTACGTAAATAATTCCAAGTTTCTCTTACTTCAGACGGTAATAGGCAGGTCCAATATGGAGAGCCTCCATTTATGCGCACAAATGTTTTGATTGTTACTTACAGACACGCACGTTGCAGTTGACAGCGTTGAAGATCACTGGTCTGGAAAACAACGTCCAGCACTGAGGTAGTAGTTATGAACCGCTAACGGAAATTTTTCACCGAACTTAACAGCAGGCAATGACACACTTGAGCATTCTCTGAAACGTATGTAGAACGGGACACATGGGAGTGTTTGTGCTGAAACAACTAGATTTCACCTCAACCAGTCTGAGATTTACATAAAAAATACTTCTTCCGGGGATGGAGGAGGGATGGGGGAGTGTGCATACAGTGCTTGTCTGAAGAGGACAGTGTATTCTAATACGTTTGGAATGTCAGTTAAGGAAAAGATGTATCGTTAGTTGACGGTGTCGTCGAATTTGGAATATATTGAAAGTAACATTTGCAGCAAGGCCCATGTTCCAAGTAACAGTGGACAGACTCGCAGGAATGGAAGACGACACCTGATATATTCGGAGATTCTTGTGGTTGAGTTCAAAATGAATCCTGGAGTAAAACTTTTTTCCGATGTAAGTCATGCCCATGAGCCGAAGCGAGCCCGGAGTTGTGAAGTAAAGCGCAAGGAAAGCAGAATTGCGGCGAGCTTGAGACAATTACTAGGGAACAATTCTTTAATTCGATTATTTTCCGACGCCGTCTTTATCATGGCGTTGAAAATTTGATGAAATAATCTTTTAGATGATTGAACTTTTAAAACGCGGTACCAGTTTGTTGATTCAGTAATTGTAACAATGTCACTGTGTTGTGATTACACCAATGTAGTTAGTGTTCGTCATTACCCCAACGTCATTATTATCTTTGATACGACAGTTAATCATTTCCGTATTACAACCGAGTGTAGCTGGATTGATTACGTAACAGAATTGATATCATCAAACGAATCCACTACATTATTTTGTAATGGTAATTTAAATTTAATTTTCACACACATAGTAGTCTCAGCAATTAAGGCAGCAGCAACAGCACTTTTTATAACTTTTGTGCTTTCTGTTCTGTGATCCCTATTGTCACAGGACATCTCTAATAGACTAACTGATTGAAGCTATCACGGTATGATTTTCGGAATAAGCCTAATGGTGAGACAGACAAGGCCACGTGATTAATGCCTCTCCTACCGTTACCTACCAATTGTAGCAATAGTGTGTATCATAAGATCCAGCATCTTGTTAATCTAGCTGAGAATGCCCAAGTAACCGACGTCTGACATTTGGTGTCACACACTCGGATAACAGTACCATGTTCTTCCCCAGGTGTAACTTGCGGATGTGACGCCCGGTTTCACTGTGCGCAGACCATTTCATTGTCAGCATATGTGTGGGTGGAGAACAGCAGCGCGTGTATCGTTTGCCATTTATAACTGGATGAGGCGTTCGGAGAGGCCACCGGGACATGTACGAGTAGAATGGAATTCTGACCAACAGGGAATCGTTCACAGCACTCAGGACCTCCGTCGCAGCACGTGTTGCATCAAGAACATGCTCCAGTGGATTATGATACACGGACGGATGTTAAGTGTTCGATCAAAGCTCAGGCTGCGAGTTAGTTAATGTATTTTCCATTCGACGTACATGGCGGCATATCTCGGTGCGTGGAACTATGACTGAGCTGCTGTACAGTGGTGGCGTCCTCGACGCTTAGTTACATCCTTGTGCCGGTCCAGTGGTGGTGTGTATTCTCGTACATTAAAGTGTTCGAATACCTGCTATTTGTCTTACGGATCAACATCTGCAAAAGTGTCCAAGTCATCATCTGGTTGTCTCCGTCTAAATCACAAAGGACATAGTGAGTTTTTCTCATGAGGTGATCTGATGCTCAGAGTACCATTTATGTACGGATTATAAATCTGCGACGCAATTATCGCCTATGAAATTGTAATTAAACTTCAATGAGCTGGAAGTTTTCGATGAGGTGGTTGACCTTCCAGACTTGAATCTCATAAAAGATTTTCATGACGTGATCCATGGTATTTTAGTAACGCACATTTCCTGAGATATCCTACGAAAATTTTCTTTCTTCATTTCTGAAGGAATAAAATGGACATGAACGCTTTTTGTGAAATGCGTAGGCTATCTAAACGAAGAAAGTTTACTATCTGTTAGTATTATTAGAATAGATTTGTGGACGTAAGGTATTAATGTGAAAACTACCATAAACCTAAACCCTGATCACTGAGTAATGGAGATACGCTTGTAAAAATTAATAGGAACGGCACGAAAATTTACTAGCGGGAATATTCTACAGGTGTAGAAGACGTACATAACATGCACAAGAAACATGAATCTGGGGCGCTAGAGCTAATGCTACGAGGTGACATGAATTGAGAGATAAATGTTGAATGTCTGATAATGATTTAAAGTAACTGTTTGTAATCATCGTATCATATGTGAGTCTTCAACGTCCCTTCTTCCGTTATCTAGCACGTCAATTGGAGATAACGAATTATCGTAGCTGTTACTCTGTAATAAGTAATTGCGCAGTGAAGTTAAGTTGTGTTTCACGAAGTAATTCGCACATATGACGGACTTTAGCGACTGGATGTTGGGGATATAGTCTCAAAGCAGTAATGCACTCAAATTCAGAGGATGGGGTTTTCAAGAAGTCTTCCGAGAGGTTTGGTGAGTGTGGTGGAATTATTCTCTGAAAATAATGGAAATTATTTCTATGTACCTTCATACGGACAGTATAATGCAAGTTGTACTTACACAAAGAAAGAAAAGCACTTTAAAAGCACTCTTAGTGAGATGCTGAACATTTCATCATGCTAACATACATTTTTTGAATTTGTCCGTACGGTTTGGTGCATCTGTCGGCATTGAAGATATGTGAGAATAGCCTACAGCAAATTATGGAAAAAAAATGAGGTGTGCGCATTAAGTTAACAGTACATTTACTACTATAAAATCAACAATATACTTCTCGCGATAGTAGGAAGTACTCTTTACTACAGAAAATTATAACACAATCTAAAGTAATATTTTCGGCAACGGACTTCCATATGTCTACAAAGCAAAATCCATTTGACACGTTGACGTGCTTCTCGCATGTAAATTAGAGTGATGAAATTATTATCTTCGTTTCAGCGTGATGCGAGTCGTTTATATTCCATTACGTAAGTGTATGTGTATGAGAAAGATGTACCTAGAGCCATTTGCTTCATTATACTTATGTTTATGCGATTATTTTACGACCAAACATTTTTCTCCATTATTACCTAATGCTTGGAGGTTAAATTATGTTACTTTGAAAAGTACTAAAATAACTTTCATTTCTTTTAGGTATATGTGATTTTAGGATAATGCATGCTTACAGAATCAACCTGCATATTTTACATGTTATGGCCTACGTAGAGGATAGACAGGAGGGCTGATCTAAGCAAAATGCACACATCATCAATTCTCAGTGTAATCACTGCTATTATCAACTGAGAGATTTGCTTGATGCAAGTGGTCACATGGACCCCATCCTCATATACAATAACGAAATTAACTCATCTTAGGATTCCGGTGCAAAAGTGCTCCAGGATAATGTCTTGAGGTAATTCAAGACCATATGCAAACGTTCGGCGTTGACGATGATGATGATACGTTTCTGAACAACCTTAACGGTGTTTCTGCGATAGCCAAACGTTCCGCAGAATTGTGTATTACTTCTTGCCTTATGATGCCGCCATCGTTCAACGATGATAATGCAACTCTCATGAGAAGTAAGTGATTTAATCTTTATGAGAGCATTCTAAGAAGGAAACCGGTGTGTATTAAAACTAAATGTGGTTTGCCTAATAAAGTCACCAATGTCAGTGGTTCCCCTGCTAGCTAGCACCATTCTTACCTCCACTTCGAATCTATCCAGCGACCATGGTGCCTTCGCCTACACAGATTTTCCTTGTGTTTACAACCGAGTTCCATTCAAGCAAATGTCTCGTGAACATGGTGCTCTCTATGCTCAAACACAAGTAGCTGTAGCTAACCATGCCTTCTTTTGTTCTAATGGATATGTTTTTCAATAAGGCATGGATGTTAAAACTTTGTTGTACGCCAATGGTTTCCCCACAATTCATCCAAGTGAGACACGCTCTGACGACGATAGGTTGTGGTATCGGAGGTGTCACGTCCGCTTCGTACGCAATTGCTCCACATCTCAAAACGTCTTAAACTGTCCAAACGAAAGTGGATAGAAAAATTTCTCTGTCTCGTTTGTGTTGCTGCAAAGGTGTACTATGTAAGATGTCAGGTCTCGCTAATACTTTAAATAAGGTGACTTCACTTTTTGCAAAATGCTGTGAATATTTTAAATACTGAACAGACATTTCGTATTACTAACCGGGAAGTATTTGTGCAGGTGACGTATAATAGTATCAGACCATCACACATTCCTGCCCAACACTCAACCTGCCCCCCCCTCCCCTTCATCACCCTCCATCCATCAACGTTCATTCCCTATAATCTGAATATACTTCTCTGTTTTACGTAAATCCCGTTGGTGAATGGATTTAGAAAAATAGCTTACCACTTCTAGAGAACTGTAAGACACCAATCACTGGAGTGATCCATGTGTCCCAAAACATTTAGAAAGGCTGCAGGCTGTTCTCGGACACGTTCACTTCTCTCCCGACATTATTTCACTCCAGCATTTGTTTAAATAAAAAATTTGGGGTCTCACAAATAGAGAACAACTAATAAACATGCAGATGAGGCATCTCGCAGCTGATATGACTGGAAACCTTGCAACTCATTCAGAAATCGGAAAATGGTAAAGCAACGGACTTGATGACATGGAAGCCAATATCCATTGCTTGCATAAGTTTTTCGACTCTGCTTTGCACCTAGATGACACACTTACCGCTAAAACGTGTCACTGATGTCCTCTTCGACATTACCTCACAACATGATGCACAGACGGCGACAGTATAGACTTGTAGTAGGTGTTGGAACGTGTGGAGAATATCCTGGTGCCGCTTATATGCGGCGTCAAAGTGCCACAGTTTTTGACAGTGCTACGTACTGATAGTTTTCAGCTGCAGTTTCGGTTTGAAATAATTAATTGTTGTATAATATTCCCCTCAATTACTCGTTTATGAGAACCCTTCTGTCCCTTATTGCCATTTTTTCAGTTCAGTTAACATGGTAGAAGCTCTGCTTGTTCTTCGTACCCAGTATCCGCATTTAACTTAGCTATTAATTTAATCGTCAGAACAAAAGCAGGACATCAAGTCAGAATACTTGATACAGGAAACTGATAGCATTGCTGTGTATTGCATTCAAATACATACAGTTTCAGGTCACCCACTTCCTCCTGATTGGACTTTTCAGAAGGCAGCAAGGAGATGAAAACTTTACACCAAGGCAAATATCATCTTCATATACTCTCTTCGTCACAAAAAATGAAACTTCAAATTCCAAGCATTAGAGAAGCATTTAACCCATGCAACAGGTGGCTACGAAGTGGCTTGAGGTTTTATATGCTGTTTTGGTCATTTCCATTGTATATAGTTTTCTTCCCATGTGGTCTACATAAAAAGCATTGAATTACATTACATGCATTGACCGTTAGACTCACAGTTGAAATTCTACATAGTTTTCTACCCAAGTGATCTACATAAAAAGTGTTGTGTTATATTACATGCATCGCATAATCTCACAGTAAGGAAGAAATTGCAAATGGAGGAAGGTTGCAGCTCACCTTACACAAAAGCACTGGTGGGTGGAGGGGGTAGGAAGGAGGGGAAGACAGCCATTCA
Source organism: Schistocerca gregaria (assembly GCF_023897955.1). Taxonomy (NCBI): domain Eukaryota; kingdom Metazoa; phylum Arthropoda; class Insecta; order Orthoptera; family Acrididae; genus Schistocerca; species Schistocerca gregaria. The sequence goes on from NC_064927.1 coordinate 108,564,449, forward strand.
GAAAGAACTCTCTGCGCTCTGGTCTCTTTCACTTTGAGTGCTTCCTTCTTTCTCCATCCTCTTTTTCACAACAGTGATTATAATAAGACGGGGTAGTACTAACATTATGTCTTCCTTATTTCATTCACGTAACAGAATCATACGTTGTGGACTGAAAGTAACACGAGATGTCAGTACTGTATAACATTTTTCAGTCCACAATAGAAAGAAGAGAGAGCACAGAACGTAATCAGACATTAATGTATAAATGTGAATGTACATGACATTATTTAAACGAATATTTCAGAAAGCATTTCATGAAAAAGTGTGTTATATTTTCTAGTTGTGGTGCGACTAGACAACTGCTAATTATCTAGTTATCTCAAGCCTATTAAGGACATTCAGAATGACCAAGACTTCTTATTTTATGTAGCAAAGTATCTACCAGTAAAATGAAGGAAACAAAAGCAGCTACGTGAAACAGAATGTGATACTTCCATTTGTTGTTAGTTAACAATACACATCACTACCTGTACAATTAAGGTTTAAATTAAAGAGCACAAATAAAAAGCACATACAGATTAGCTGGATGCAGAAACAGACAGTAGCATTCATTATATATGTCAGTTAACAGGTTGTTATAATACCCAAAAGCAGGCTCGTAACATGAAACCAAAGACTGCAGTAAAAATATCACGGAAAAACACTTAATCCCCAAAAGTAACGTATTATCTAAAGAAATGTTTTATGGGGGCTGAAATTCACATGTTGTCCTCAAAACTAAGCGAATTATGTAAAGAAATATTTTACGAGTGTTGAAATTTACATGTTACACAGTTTCTCAAAGTCACAGATTGTACTAACACAGGCCACTTGATGCTATATGACTACATGCTAGCAATTGTTCCTGTCTACCGCCTAGCAATAGACAACAATTGATATATACCACGGATTTTTGTGAAGAACGTTGGTGTGCATTGAACGATGGAAGTAGTAAAAGTAAATGTTTCTCTCCTGGCCAGAAAACTGAATAAAAAGCATTGAGAAACATTTAGGTAGTAGAGAAGCCTCTCGTGGATGAAGAAAATGTAAACACCGTAGTTACAAAGCGCTGTATAAAATACTATTACATGTTTACATTAACGATAGTGAAGAATGTACCACATAAGTCAATACAAGTGTGTTCACAGAAGACAGCCACATTTTAATTACTGCTAAATCGCAAGATACATACAATGTTAGTACCTTTGATAGTATAAACATTGGTCACAACGAGCAAAGCTACATAGAGGAGTTGAAATACATGAACTTCTGGATAACAATTAAAGATAACCTTTAAATCTCAACATAAATTAGACATTCCTAAACGGTGTCCCAAATATAAAAATTTTTGCTGTGTATCTCGATACATTTCTTCAGTGTAGAAAGTATAAAGCTACAAGCACAGAAAAAGAAATTGTGCAACATAATACATCTATAATTCACATTAATGCTAAACATTTTGAGACAGTGCATGAATAGCAAAAGTTTTACTGACCATAATCTGGCCAAATACAAAACATATTTTCAGACAGAATCTCTGTCTTCTTCATACTGCGTTTTCTGCAGCTGCCTCGGCTCAGGTGTTGCTGCACTCATTTTCTCCGTTGGTATTCTCATGGCGCAGTTAAGGTATCCTTCTGTTAGCTTTTGTAGCTACTTGAGAAACATTGTTGGTATGATATTGGACTTCAGTTTCATCTTGCCATCGCTTTCTCCACCTGGTCATCAGTGATATCTTTCTACAACACAGAAGAGAAAGAAAGCATTTGTATCATGATATCAAAAATACATGTAGTTATCACTACACTGAAGAGAGGAGGAAAGAGCAAGAAAATATCTGAAAAGTCAGTAAAGAAAACTCATGAAAGCCATGTCAAATCATATGGTATCACTAACTGCATGTCACTCAATGAGGTGTTTGCAGCTCAGAAAAGTCTGTCCACATTTGATATATCGCCATATTTTTATTCTACTTTTATAAGAATTATGTGTGCTATAATATATTGCTCACAATCAATATACATGCCAAATGTCAGATCTCACAGTAACATATATAACGCAATTCGTGTTATAATCTGCTGGAAAACAAAGATCACTTACTTCCCATACATAAGAATACCACGTCCGTTTCGTAAGGCTGCTCAGTCACTTATATCACCTCTGTTCACTGGAATTCTCCACTGCTTCCTTCTTTCCTTATACCGCAAATATACTAGCGTACAAACTCCACTTTCTCCAAAGTAGAAGATGAGAAAGCAGCAGAAAATGGTGGCAGAATTAACAACAAATCGTCAAACCCGTATGGCACAACTGAATATTGCTGTTGCTTCAAAACAGTACCGAGTTCACCAAAAAATTCATTCTTGTTTGTACTCGTGTTGAAGCTCACAGATGTAACACCTCTGCCAAAAGGTGTCTGAATTAGGTTCAAACATATACACAGAGGACAATAACGTTTGTAACACTGATTGTTTCCATTGGGCTCCAACACCATAATCAAATCTCGGAAAGCGATATGACGAGAGAGAGAGAGACACAGAGAGAGATACCGGTGGCAGAAAATGGCGTCGCAGCTGATCAGCCAGTCACGCTCGATTTCGCCTAAGGCCACTCTTTCCCTGCATACAGGCTCTCTAATCATGCTGCTGAAATTCAGATGTCTCACATAATTACGTTATACGCACTTCTCTTTCAGTAGTTCTTATGAGGTTGTGGGGTTCTGTTATTCATACCATTACAGCGATGTGCTCCAGGCTCAGCTGTAACCTGAAGCATAAGAGCGATCCTCTCAACAGTAACTGTCATCTACGTATTCATATTTATCTCCATGGGCATATTTCTTCAACAGCTTCAGTATTAACAAACGGAAAGGCAGCGCTCGTTCGGATAACAGCTCACACCAACACTGCACACTGGGCAGAATGTTTCTGGCTGACCAGGAGAGTTCGCTACGCGAAGTGAGTGCACCGGAATACAGGAGCTAGGTGATACAGTTGCCACGCCATTAACATATCAGTCGGAGCCCACAAATGTAACTGCCTCAGTGGATCGCAACTGTCCGAGCATTGTTGCATAGAGAGTGTGAATAGGAAGTTTATTTTGTTATGAGAACATAATTTATCGAAGGTTATCTATGAACAAGGATTCAGATGGTTACGATCTTCAACTGCGTTATGAGTAATGCTGTGGTTGTCATTTTATTACATCATCCATTAAAGGATGTATAGCATTTACTGCTAAATGTGTTGTTTATGGGAAAAAATTGATTGGAATCTCTTTGCAAAACATAAAGCTTGACTTATTTACACACGTTGAGTACGATCTTAAGCCCTTAATTTATCGGTACTTTCCTGCTATCTGTACAGTTTTTGTGGAAGATACATAGTCTTTTGTCAACGAGGATATTCTTAAACCACGTGTGCATTAAGAGAGGCTGTAAAGAGATAGAAACCCCGAATATTAAAACTCAGTTCATATCATTTAACTACTGACTCACATAGGATAACAAGCGGATTATTGACAGAGATCAGGTCATCAGCTGCCTGCAGGGACATTTGAAAAATACACCCAGTGAAATTTGTACGCAATATGTCTCTAAACTACTTGCTCACTATTTCACAGCCTACCTGCTACAAGAGGGCTGCTGCATCCCCAACTTTCGTCCTCAGTGGTGTGCTTTGTGGCCATGTTCGAGACGAGTCGACTTCTCAATGCAAGTGAACAACAGCGTAAACAATTCCTAACGCTGGAAGAAGTAATAGAGGTCCCCACTGGTTGACGCAATAAGTGTGTGAATTCATAAGGGAAGGAACTGCTTAGATATTCGGTCCCTAGACATATACACTACTTAAACTGACTTTAACCTGTGCTAAGAACAACACACACGCCCATGCCCCAGGGAAGTCTCGATATTCCGGTGGGAGGGGCCTCAAACCAAACGGCGACTCCATACAGCTAACCCCATATAATATTCCCTCATACATGCGCATATGACACTGGCCCTACTGGTTTAAACATTTTGTCTTACTGTTCCTTCTTGTATGACGAGTGTCTACATCTACATCTATATGACTGCACTGCACTTCACACTTAAGTGCCCAGCAGAGGGTTCATCAAACCACTTTCATACTGTTTCTCTGTCGTTCTGATGTCGAACAGTGTAGGGGAGAGAAAAACACCAAACACTTTCTGTGTGAGTTCTGATTTCCCTTATGCTATTACAATGATCATTACTCATTATTTCGGTTAATTCCAGCTAACCGCTTACATAACTGGAGGACAAAGTTGGAGATCGAAAGTTTGTGGAAAGTCTCACCGCAACGAGGGGCGCTTTTGTTTCAGTGATTGCCAGTCCTGCTCGTGTATCATATCAATGACACTCTGTCCCCTGTCTCACCACGACACAAAACGAGCTGCCACAATTTGAACTTTGTTGACGTCCTCTCTCAATCATATCTGATAAGAATCCCATAATGCACAGCAAGATTCTAGCAGAGGATGGGCAGGCGTAATGTAGAGAGCCTCTTCAACAGATTTGTTGCATCGTCCAAGTGTTTGACAATTAACTACAGTCTTACATTTGCCAGTCCCACAATGTCATCTATGTGATTGTTTCAATCAAGTTGCTCGTACCTTTTGTCCAGAGATTATTTGTGAAATTGGCAATATTTAGATTTGTGTGACTCATCGTGTAACTGAAATTTAACAGATTCGCTTTAGTATTCATGTGGACGATCTCTCACTTTTCGTTTCATAGGGTCATTTCTTACTTTTCACACTGTATGGATACTTTGCGTGAATTGCTTCGCAATTGGTTTTGGTATTCTGATAACTTTACTAAACAGAAAACAAGCTAAGATGACTGCTGAGATTGTCTCCTAAAAACTGAATCTGTGCTGAGCTGCTATTGTGGAAGAATCTCACAATATGAAATACAAATCAGTCTCAATTGGCACAATATGACATTGCTCAATTCTGTTACAGAGGGTAGTGTACTGGGAGCTCTATACGTTAGATTCGTGTTATGAATGTATGCTCCGTTTTAAAAAAAGTGAAGTATTTCTCACAAAACGTTATGCTATCAACGAAGAGGAAGACTCTGATTCCATTACACTATCTTATATCTTGACTAGTAAAAATAGGAATACGATAAAAGAGAAAACAATGTGCTCAGGGGGCTATTTTCAGACAATAATTCGATACGGATGAAATGCAGGTGTTGTGATTCTGAATGTCATTTTATAGTCTGCGTACACTAGTCATCGTTGTGACTTTCCTCCTGTACGTTACTGCGTGATCTTTTTCGTTGTGACAGCTCTCCACCCAGTCAGAGATGGGCAGAGGACTACACAACCTTCTAACTAATGGAGTAATGCTTCTGGAACGTGATGCCATTCCGAGAGCATTACCTGGATTCTGTGACTTGACGGCGTACATCTCTTACTCGACGAAATCATTTGGACTCAAATGCTACATATCAAAGTTTGGAAGTTTTGTGAGCATACAACAGGTAAGTGACAATCCGACGAAAGGGAGTTGAGAGGTTAGCTCTGTACCGCTTATTCTAAATGTTGTGAGCAAGTATATAAGAGCCGCTAACACTCGTCTCACGATGTGACTTCAGTGAGAAAATTAGGGGCTGATACGAAGATTTTGGTTGAGAGACAATCAGCACCAGATGTTCCGTCTTTCCGTTTCTCGATAAATAAGGAACAACATTTTCTGTGACTATCGTGTGCCTATAAATGGATGGACTTATATATTGATAGGTAGATAAAATTTAAAACTACAGATATATGCATACTTGCGAGTCATCTACGGTGCATGGCGGAAGGTACCGTGTACCGTTGTTAAGTCATTTCCTTCCCTGTTCTACCTGCAGATAGATCGAAGGGGAAGAAATGACTTCATATACGCCTCCGTATGAATGCAAATTTCTCGTATCCCATATTTGTGGTCCTAATGCGAAAACAACGTTGGCAGCAGTTGAATACTTCTACACTCAGCCTCAAATGTCGGTACTCCAAATTTTATAGATAGTTTTTTCGCCTTACTTCCAGGATTCCCATTTGATTTCACAAAGCATACACACACTTATTTGCCAGGAGCCAATAGTAACACTTCAAGAGGGCTGTATTCTGAGAGAAACCTCAGTCTGCAGGCACATCCACCTTTGGGGCGTTGTGGTCGTCAGACAGTTATTTTGATATTGTTCACTTGGTCAGTTCTACAGGGATATTTCGAAAACACACTTCACAACGTTTTGGTTTGCAGATGGGAGGAGGTGAACCATATTGTTCAGCATTTTGGCATTTCCCCCAGGGACATTTTAGCGCTCAGTTGTTGTATAAAGAATGGCACAACTTTTGCGAGTCTGAAATCATTAATAGGCGCCCATCAGAGCGGTACCGTCCCGTTGTGTGAGCAGAGGTTTGTGACACGGTGGCGGCAGTGGCAGGTATTCACATAGGACCCGGAGTCAGCGACAGGGATGTGGCGGAGGTGTCATGGGGGTGAAGCAGAAGTGAAGTACCCTCCTGGCCCTAAAGATCCCTAGGACCCAGCAGCATTAGTTTGGGAGCAATACACCGGAAATCTAAGTGACTTGCTTCCATTAGGATAACAAGGTAACCAAGGGACAGAACGTAACTAGCAATGCATATCTTCGGCTGTTTGACGACGGATACCGCCCATAGTGACGACCTAGCTTTGGGAAGCCGGCAGTGACGACATACAAGCGTCTGCAACGGTTACCTGGCGAGCGTAATCTGACTTCAGAGAAAAAATCTCTCACCAAGTATGGGGACTCTCATGATCAATTTCATTAATAATTCAGACAATTAGATATCAAGGACATGACTAAAGTTGGGTAGAATCGAGGGTGAGACTACCACAGATGTGATTCGCGAGATGGAGTGGTAATGAGGCATTTGCTCGCTGCTGCGAAATCTGTTAACGTAAACTCTCACCTGTGGCCATCGCAATGAAATGAACTATATTACCAGATTTATAACGTGCCATTTGGTATGAACCTGATATTTACATCTCTTCTGTGATGCTTTTTTGCTACCTTACGAGACCTCATAGATAATGAGGCATTTAAATACATTAAGTGTGTTCGGAAGTGAGGAGACACCCTGTGACAGAGGTACAGAATGGTGTTAGCGCCATGTCATGGGCGAAAATAAGTTAAATTGCAGGACATAGCAAATATTAAGCTGATAGAAAAAAAATTCTTTTTTACCTGATGAGAGTAACGTTACAGGTGGTACAGCCTATAATGCACTGTTGTACCAGAAGTAACGATACTTTATCCGTGTGAAAACGCGAGTATCGTCTGATTTTCCTAGTTTTGAAAATAAAGTATATAACAGGGAGGAATCTACATGTTGTCTGAGATGTTTGAGGAGTATGAACAACAACATCCCAGTCTTGGATTGGCTATAGTGGATTTTGTAAACTGAGGGGAGGGTTGGGTTTGTGGGAAGGGAGCTATATCTGAAGTAATTAAGATTATACCTCTGAATCCACGCCATGCCTGTTCGTCTTGTAGTGTGCAAGCAGTTAGGAAGGCCAGTTCATGTTAAGTGGCTGACTGGAAGCTGGGAGGTTTGGGTAGGGAAGTGGAGTTCTGGGTGATATCCCAGGAGGAGGCTCAATACTGTACTGGAAAGGGGCTAACACATAATATGACCATTTCTCAAAGTGTAGGGGCAATAGGAGCGGAAGTGGGATAGAGGGGAATGGAGGGCTTCTCAGCTGGATGAATTATCTCCAAAGGATAATAAATCAACCCCTGGACGTCATAAACCTTTTAGCAGAATAATAGGTGAACAGGAGAGATGTGGTATAATTGATTACTTTAATTTACATATCAATTTGATATCAAAAGTGAACCAGGAATTGGCTTTATCCTTACTCCTGTGTTACCTTTAGTTGTGTGAAAATGTTTTCAGAATAGTGAAAGAGCCTGTAATATGTCATCGCCAAAATGTAACGACACAAAAGAATGAGATTCTTCGTGGTTGCCTACGTACAGATGCAAAATGGTCGTTGTGTGGTTGCCATTACTGCAGGAGCAGCTAAGCAGTTCATCATCACGCCTTGTTACATTGCACTCAGTCAACCAATACATATAGGTCAATTGTTCATCAGTATCTCAACTGTTATTTATCAGTCTTAATGTACAGTTACCACTGTGTGGAAAACCAACCCAAGACGGGACTGAGCAGTTCTGAGTGGAAGTTTAAGGATCAAGAGTAAGGTAAGCCTTACTGCTGTCACCAGTAAGTACTGTGAGTGAAAGGAACATGTCTGTTTTGAGACAAAACACACAGCACCTATCATCGAAATTTTCACTGCTGTGGATATGTTCTCGGTGCAATGTCGATAGAAGTGGTTAGAAATCACACGAAATGTAATTCCTTTGTAACAAACCGCTGCAGACCTCGTACCATTGTAAGAAATTATTTGGCACACATTTAAACTTTTGCCACTCAGACTTTGATTCACCCTGACTTTTTGTTAGAAAGACAACACGTCTTATGCACCTTCATGTATCATATGCTGATCCACAGATAATCATATTTTATTTTAAACAACACATTGTCGAGTAGACGAGATGAGATCTTCAAAACTCGTGTTTGTAATTTTGACATTACAGTTATTATTGAAGCATCTCCACTGAGCACACACCAAATAAGGGCTGGTTGTGGCAGGTGCTCGTCTGTTCTACCTGCTCGACTAGTTGTGGAATTGAGGTGCGGAGATCAGTGGAGAATTCCTCGACTTCTCTGACCGCAATTTACACTGAGAGCAGTTTTCACTGGGTGCAGTTTACAGGACACGCTCTACAGGCATTGAAATTAATCATTCATGAAGACTGACTTTTGTACTGGACCAAGTCAGATTCACAACCTGTGCAAGTAGAGACCCCATCCAGAATCCTGCTGCTTGTCCGATTCGAGAAATCCCACAGGGATTTCGAAGATATTGTGCATCCATATCGAAAAGTAACTAGAGCTGTCTGTGCTTCCACTTGTATATATAGATAAATGGTGTCTGTTCTGTCACACACGTCCGACAGAAGAGACACCACTTATCTATATTTAGAGGAACTGACTATGAATGATGACTCTGATGACTGTAGGAATGTACTAAAAACACCACTGTATTCTTTCTACAGGACTCATCAATACGCAGTTAGATATATCGTGGCCATAGAGATATTTCCTCCCCCCATGAACCATGGACCTTGCCGTTGGTGGGGAGGCTTGTGTGCCTCAGCGATACAGATGGCCGTACCGTAGGTGCAACCACAACGGAGGGGTATCTGTTGAGAGGCCAGACAAACGTGTGGTTCCTGAAGAGGGGCAGCAGCCTTTTCAGTAGTTGCAGGGGCAACAGTCTGGATGATTGACTGATCTGGCCTTGCAACATTAACCAAAACGGCCTTGCTGTGCTGGTACTGCGAACGGCTGAAAGCAAGGGGAAACTACAGCCGTAATTTTTCCCGAGGACATGCAGCTTTACTGTATGATTAAATGATGATGGCATCCTCTTGGGTAAAATATTCCGGAGGTAAAATAGTCCCCCATTCGGATCTCCGGGCGGGGACTACTCAGGAGGATGTCGTTATCAGGAGAAAGAAAACTGGCGTTCTACGGATCGGAGCGTGGAATGTCAGATCCCTTAATCGGGCAGGTAGGTTAGAAAATTTAAAAAGGGAAATGGATAGGTTAAAGTTAGATATAGTGGGAATTAGTGAAGTTCGGTGGCAGGAGGAACAAGACTTCTGGTCAGGTGACTACAGGGTTATAAACACAAAATCAAATAGGGGTAATGCAGGAGTAGGTTTAATAATGAATAGGAAAATAGGAATGCGGGTAAGCTACTACAAACAGCATAGTGAACGCATTATTGTGGCCAAGATAGATACGAAGCCCACACCTACTACAGTAGTACAAGTTTATATGCCAACTAGCTCTGCAGATGATGAAGAAATTGAAGAAATGTACGATGAAATAAAAGAAATTATTCAGATAGTGAAGGGAGACGAAAATTTAATAGTAATGGGTGACTGGAATTCGAGTGTAGGAAAAGGGAGAGAAGGAAACATAGTAGGTGAATATGGATTGGGGCTAAGAAATGAAAGAGGAAGCCGCCTAGTAGAATTTTGCACAGAGCACAACTTAATCATAGCTAACACTTGGTTTAAGAATCATGAAAGAAGGTTGTATACGTGGAAGAACCCTGGAGATACTAAAAGGTATCAGATAGATTATATAATGCTAAGACAGAGATTTAGGAACCAGGTTTTAAATTGTAAGACATTTCCAGGGGCAGATGTGGACTCTGACCACAATCTATTGGTTATGACCTGTAGATTAAAACTGAAGAAACTGCAAAAATGTGGGAAATTAAGGAGATGGGACCTGGATAAACTGAAAGAACCAGAGGTTGTACAGAGGTTCAGAGAGAGCATAAGGGAACAATTGACAGGAATAGGGGAAAGAAATACAGTAGAAGAAGAATGGGTAGCTCTGAGGGATGTAGTAGTGAAGGCAGCAGAGGATAAAGTAGGTACAAAGACGAGGGCTGCTAGAAATCCTTGGGTAACAGAAGAAATATTGAATTTAATTGATGAAAGGAGAAAATATAAAAATGCAGTAAATGAAGCAGGCAAAAAGGAATACAAACGTCTCAAAAATGAGATCGACAGGAAGTGCAAAATGGCTAAACAGGGATGGCTAGAGGACAAATGTAAGGATGTAGAAGCGTATCTCACTAGGGGTAAGATAGATACTGCCTACAGGAAAATTAAAGAGACCTTTGGAGAGAAGACAACCACGTGTATGAATATCAAGAGCTCAGATGGCAGCCCAGTTCTAAGCAAAGAAGGGAAGGCAGAAAGGTGGAAGGAGTATATAGAAGGTTTATACAAGGGCGATGAACTTGAGGACAATATTATGGAAATGGAAGAGGATGTAGATGAAGACGAAATGGGAGATACGATACTGCGTGAAGAGTTTGACAGAGCACTGAAAGACCTAAGTCGAAACAAGGCCCCCGGAGTAGACAACATTCCATTAGAACTACTGACGGCCTTGGGACAACCAGTCCTGACAAAACTCTACCAGCTGGTGAGCAAGATGTATGAGACAGGCGAAATACCCTCAGACTTCAAAAGAATATAATAATTCCAATCCCAAAGAAAGCAGATGCTGACAGATGTGAAAATTACCGAACTATCAGTTTAATAAGCCACGGCTGCAAAATACTAACGCGAATTCTTTACAGACGAATGGAGAAACTGGTAGATGCAGACCTCGGGGAGGATCAGTTTGGATTCCGTCGAAATGTTGGAACACGTGAGGCAACACTGACCTTACGACTTATCTTAGAAGAAAGATTAAGAAAAGGCAAACCTACGTTTCTAGCATTTGTAGACATAGAGAAAGCTTTTGACAATGTTGACTGGAATACCCTTTTTCAAATTCTAAAGGTGGCAGGGGTAAAATACAGGGAGCGAAAGGCTATTTATAATTTGTACAGAAACCAGATGGCAGTAATAAGAGTCGAGGGGCATGAAAGGGAAGCAGTGGTTGGGAAAGGAGTGAGACAGGGTTGTAGCCTCTCCCCGATGTTATTCAATCTGTATATTGAGCAAGCAGTAAAGGAAACAAAAGAAAAATTTGGAGTAGGTATTAAAATTCATGGAGATGAAGTAAAAACTTTGAGGTTCGCCGATGACATTGTAATTCTGTCAGAGACAGCAAAGGACTTGGAAGAGCAGTTGAACGGAATGGACAGTGTCTTGAAAGGAGGATATAAGATGAACATTAACAAAAGCAAAACGAGGATAATGGAATGTAGTCAAATTAAATCGGGTGATGCTGAGGGAATTAGATTAGGAAATGAGACACTTAAAGTAGTAAAGGAGTTTTGCTATTTAGGAAGTAAAATAACTGATGATGGTCGAAGTAGAGAGGATATAAAATGTAGACTGGCAATGGCAAGGAAAGCGTTTCTGAAGAAGAGAAATTTGTTAACATCGAATATAGATTTATGTATCAGGAAGTTGTTTCTGAAAGTATTTGTTTGGAGTGTAGCCATGTATGGAAGTGAAACATGGACGATAACTAGTTTGGAGAAGAAGAGAATAGAAGCTTTCGAAATGTGGTGCTACAGAAGAATACTGAAGATAAGGTGGATAGATCACGTAACTAATGAGGAGGTATTGAATAGGATTGGGGAGAAGAGAAGTTTGTGGCACAACTTGACTAGAAGAAGGGATCGGTTGGTAGGACATGTTTTGAGGCATCAAGGGATCACAAATTTAGCATTGGAGGGCAGCGTGGAGGGTAAAAATCGTAGAGGGAGACCGAGAGATGAGTACACTAAGCAGATTCAGAAGGATGTGGGTTGCAGTAGGTACTGGGAGATGAAGCAGCTTGCACAGGATAGAGTACCATGGAGAGCTGCATCAAACCAGTCTCAGGACTGAAGACAACAACAACAACAACAGAGATATTTAAGCATCCTTCTTGTTCGCCTAATGCAAATTAAACAAGAAGAAGCCCTAATAAAAGACACCATGGGATGTACCTCTGTCATACATTTCACAGTGATTTGAGGGGTTTCTATATAGTTGGTTGGTTGGTTGGTTTAAAAGAGAGGGGATGGAAGGGACCAAACTGCCTGGTCATCGGTCCCTTGTTCCAAATAAAACAATACCTCACGCTTGAGAATCAGATATACGATATGTATAACACAGAACAGAAAGAAAGGAAAAACCACAAGAATGGAGGAAAGGCAATAAATACTAAAAGGAACAAAAGTGGACAAGAAAACAACAGAGAGATACAAGAAACCGTCAGAAGAGAGTAAAACAACAAAGCAGATTACAGTGGCTGGTCGACCACGAAAATAATAAGGAAAAGCCAGCCACTCGCAACACATTGAAACCTCCCCCATAAATGCACTAGGGTGGAGGACACAGATGGACAAAAGACATATGCTAAATCTCATATTGAATGATAAAACCCACCCTCACGGATAAAACGTAAAACCAAATCAGCTGATGAGGTGTTGTCTGCTAAAATCGATGATAACGAAACTAGTAACCGAAGATGAAGTCGCAGGGCAGTGAAAGGAGGACATAGCTGAAGAATACGGGCCACTGTCAACCAGGCGCCGTACCGACACTGAGGTGGGTCTTCACGGCGCAGCAGGTAGTCGTGGGTTGCTCAGGCATGGCCAATGCAGAACTAGCAGAGAAGGAGTTCAAGCGAGAGGCCCTCATCAACGACTTCCACATGTTCGTTGTCCCCTTAATGGCTCGCAGTTTGTTTTAAGTACCGAGATTTTGTCATTCTGTATTCCAAAGCTAAAAAATCTTGCTGCGAAATAACGAAAGCAGGTCAGTTGCAGGGATGCTGATCTCCAGAAGCGGTTTCCGTGTAACATGTTTCGCCAGCCTGTCAGCAGGTTCATTTCCTGGGATTCCGACACGACCAGGGGTCCAGATGAACACCACTGAACGACTGGAACGTTTCAGGGTTTAGATGGACTCCTGGATGGATGCTACCAATGGGTGACGAGGGTAGCACTGGTTAATAGCTTTCAGGCTGCCCAAGGAGTCAGTACATAAAAGAAAAGACTCCCCAGGGCATAAATGGACATACTGAAGTGCTCGAGATCTTGCCACAAGCTCTGCAGTGAATACACTGCAGGCATTGGGTAAGGAATACTATTCAATATGGCCACTGTGAACGTAGGCGAAGCCAACGTGACCATCATCAATCGAGCTGTCTGTGTAAACCAGTTCAGAGCTCTGTAATATGTCAAGATTCGAGGGGAAGTGACAGCGAAGAGCTGCAGGGTTAACAGAGTCCTTAGGGCCACGTGAAAGGTCCAAACGAAGCTGTGGCCTAGGCGTACTCCATGGAGGCGTACGTGAATGGAGGGTAAAGGGAAGGACTCCTGTTCGAAGAGAAGGGACCACACACATACAGTAATCGTTAGCGCTGACCTGGGCTGCGGGTGCAGGAGATGGACTGCCACGGGTGGGAAAAGGAGATGGTAATGTGGATGCTCAGGAGAACTATTAATGCATGCAGCATAACTGGCGTGCAGTTGTGCAAGTGTGACCTGCAGTGGAGGGACCCCGGCATCCACCAGTACATTTGCCACCAGACTCGTCCTAAAAGATCCTGTTACTAGTCGAGCAGCGTATTGGTGCACAGGGTCGAGTAAATGTAACGCTGAGGGCGCTGGTGAACCATAAACCAAACTCCCATAGACAGTTGAGAATTGTACAAGAGCTCTTTAGAGCCGCAGTATCGTAGGGCGATCTGCACCCCAAATGGTGCTGCTCGGGCAATGGAGGATATTGAGGTGCTGCCAGCACTTCCACTTAAGCTGACAAAGATGAGGAAGCCAAGTCAAGCGTTGTAAACCAGTCCTAAGAATCGATATGTCTCCCCTACAGTGAGTGGATCATCATGAAGGTATCGTTCTGGGCCCGGATGTACAGTATAACGCTAACAGAAGTGCATGACACACGTCTCTGCGGGTGAAAACTGGAAGCCGTGGGCTAGAGCCTGTGACTGCGCCTTGTGGATGGTTGCAGTACGAAATGCAGAAATCGCCTGCATACAGAGTTGGTGAGACTGAAGGCCCTACAGCTGCTGCTAGACCGTTAATGGCGACTAAAAGGAGATAGACACTCAATAAGGAGCCCTGCAGGACACCATTCTCCAGGATATGGGGAGAACTAAGGGATGCACCAACTTGGACATAGAAAGAACGAAGTGACAGGAAGTTTAGGATAAAAATCGGGAGCAGGCCCTGGGACACCCCACTCATACAATGTGGCAAAGATATGGTGTCGCCAGGTCGTGTCGTATGGATTACGTAAGCAAACAAAGACAGCAACCAGGTGCTAGCGTCTGGAAAAGGCTGTTCGGATGGCAGACTCGAGGGATGCCAGATTATCAATGTTAGAGCGACCCTGGCGGATGCCATCCGGACATGGGGCAGGAGACTATGTGACTCCAGGACCCAACTCAACTGTCGAAACACCATACATTCCAGCAGCTTTTATAGAACGTTGGTGAGGTTAGTTGGCCGGTAGCTATCCACGTCAAATGGGTTGTTACCGAGTTTGAGCACAGGCATGATGGTGCTCTCACGACATTGCGATCGAAAGACGCCATCGCACCACATCTTGTTGAAGACAACGAGGAGACGCCTCTTGTAGTCAGACGAGAGATGTTTAATCATCTTATTGTGGATATTATCCGGCACAGGAGCTGTGTCAGGGTAACAGCCAAAGGTGCTGAGAAGATTCCACTCAGTAAATGCGGCGTTATAGGGTTCACTGTGGTGTGTAGTGAACGAGAGAACCCTCTCTTCCATCAGTCGTTTGAGGACGCGAAAGGCTGGGGGATAATTCTCCAATGCAGAGGCGCAAGCATAGTGCTGAGCAAACAGCTCAGCAACTCCGTTTGCGTTGGTAGACAACACGCCATTTATGTGCACACCCATTGATGTCTGAGACCCGAAAAGACGTTTGTCTTGGACCGGAATTGGGAAGGTGACATCAGGCACCTCTCCCTACACTCCGGTTTCTGTCTTTGTATAAGCTGGCGAATGCGGGCATGGAGCCATTTAAAGGCTAAGAGGTGCTGTAGGGATGGGTGCTGCTTATGTCGCTGTAGACCTCGCCGACGCTGTTTAATGAACTCAGCGGCTTCCAGCGACCACCACGGGACTTTCTTTCCCTGGGGTCGCCCCAGAGAACGAGGGATCGTGTTCTCCGCTGCAGAAACTACCGTTTTGGTGACCAGGTCAATCACAACATCGATGGTACCATGTGGGGGAGATTCAGCGGTCACAGCAGAGGTGAAGGCTTCCCAGTCTGCCTTGTCTAAAGCCCATCTGGGTAGGCGTCCATGGGCATGACGCGAGAGGAGTGACAGGAAGATGGGGAAGTGATCACTACCTCACAGGTCGTCATGTGCTCTGCAGTGGATAGATGGCAGGAGTCCTGGGATGCAAATTAATAAATCAATGGCCGAGTAACTACCATGAGGCACACTGAAATGTGTGGCGCCCACAGCATTTAAGAGGCAGAGGTCGAGTTGGGACAGAGAATTTTCGACTCCTCTGCCTCGGCCAGTAAGCATGGTACCACCCCACAAAGGGTTATGACCAATAAAATCTCCCATAAGTAGTAAAGGTTTAGGGCGGTGACCAATCAGAGTAGCCAGGACATTCAGGGGGGAACCAGCACCATCCGGAGGAAGATTTAAGTTGCAGGCAGTTATTTCCTTCATCGTCCTTATCATAACAGCAACAGCTTCAAGAGGAGTTTGAAGGTATACAGGTTCACCACAGACCGAGTTCAAGTCATATACGCAGACACCACCTGACACCATATTATATTCGTTCTGGTTCTTGTAATAGAGCCACAGAGAACAGGGGTTCACACTGCCAGAAACCAGGTTTCCTTGGAGACAATGCAGAAGGCAGGTGCAAAGCTTAACAACTGCCATAGCTCAGACAGGTGGTGGAAAAAACGGCCGCAATTCCAATGGAGGATGGCGTCATTGTTAGTCTGGGAAGGCATGAAGCGCCCAAGGAGGCAAGGTACTTCTCAGGGTCACCTTCTGCCACCCATTGAGTACCTATGCGATAGACATCCATTGTGTCTGAGTGTCAGGCGATATCTAGGTTCTCAGCAGATGCCCGTATATCCACCTCATCCTCAGATGCAGAACTTGTAGGGAGTGTGGTATTGATGCCACAGTAAGGTCTTGGTTCTTGGGTGCCTTCTTCTTTGTTGATTTCTCTCCCTGTTCCTTCATTGTTTATGGCTGGCAGGACTTCATTGGGTCAGTCTGAGGGACTGAGAAGGAGCGTGAAGCCCTACAAACTGCTATCTGTGGTTGCTTCAGCCACATACGGGTATCTGCTTTTCCACTGGTCGGAACCTGGTAAGGGAGTGACCCAAGCGATTCCCTTCCCGGCTAGAGGAGCTGAAGAAGACTTACACTTCTCCACTTGAGAAGTGGGGACTGATGTCCCTGATGCTTTGGGGCGGGGGGGGGGGTGTTGTTCCTAAAGTAGGTGGTGCAGGAGCTACATGGAGGGAAGCGCTTCCCACCATCAAGGGGCAGGTGGAGTCTGACAGCTATGAGAGCCAACTGTACGTGGCAAAACAGGAGATGGTGGGGGCGTAGGTTGAAATCATTAGCACAGGATGGAGCCTCTCATATTTTCACTTACTCTCAGTGTAGGTCAGGCTGTCCAAGGTCTTGTATTTCATTACCTTCCATTCTTTCTGTAGAATCCTGCAGTCCAGCGAGCAAGGGGAATAGTGCTGTCCGTGGTTGACACAGATTGGAGGCAGGGCACATGGAGTATTGGGCTGGGAAGGACGTCCACAATCTCGAGTGGCGGAGTGGCGGCGCTGGAAGTACAGTGGGAAGACATATGACAAATTTCCGGCATTTAAAACACCGAATTGGGGGAGGGATATATAGCTTGACATCACAGTCGTAGTCCATCACCTTAACCTCAGTGAAGATGAAGGTACCATTGGCAACCTAATTAACCTCAGGCCTCGATGGATGTGCCAGAAAAAGTGAACGCTTCGTCGCTCTAAATTTGCTCACAGCTCGTCATGAGACTGTAAATCAAGGTCCCTATGGAAAATAACACCCTGGACCACATTTAAGCTCTTATGGGGCATGATGGAAACAGAAAATTCCTCCAGCTTGTCACTGACAAGTAATGTCCATGACTGGGCAGAGTGTGCTGTTTTTATTAATACTGACCCAGAGCACGTTTTGTACAAGCCCTCCAAAAAAACTAGTCTTCGTTGACATGAATGATTCCCTATCAGCTCTCGTACAGACAAGGTAGCAGCGCGAATAAGCTTCACTGCCATCCTTAGCCACGCGTTCCTCCCCTGGTGTGGCCAGGGAGGGAAACTATTTGGGGTCATACTTCTCCACATTGAATGGAGCTCTGGAATGCTTAGAGACTTCTGGTGGGTTACCATCAGCATGAGATGACATACCACACTTCATTGTGTGTCATCCGCCCTCATGCCACAATCTCTGACCAAGGGCTCTCTCCTCGGGTGCCACCCAGCCTCAGCAAGGGCCACCTGGCAGGATGGTCATTGCAGGGAATCCTCATGACCCAGTTAGATAGGCATCTACTCCTTGGCTTACATGGAGAGTTAATGGCGCAAGACATCAGCAGAGCGATCCATGAGCTGTCAGGGGGCTACAGCCAACACGGTACATGGTGACCACACCACAACAGACTGGCTACTGTGTTGGATAAGAGATGCAAAGAAGTCCATGGTCATCATCGACACAGAAAGCGGCACTGTATAGGGCATGGTGGAAAACGCACCTCGCTCAAAAGAAGGAGAAGGAGCGAGACTGCAATGCAATGATGAGAAAGTGGGCTAAAGATCTCAATGCACGATGGACACGATGCACCATGTAAGGTGCCCTTCCCCAATTAGCTCGCTCCGCAGAAAAAGTTTGGAGAATGGAGGTCAAACTGTACAGGGGACCAACACAGAAAATCTGAAACATGTGAGACTCTTTTTAGTCACCTCTTACGACAGCTGGAAATACCTCGGTCCTATTCAGACGCTCTGACCCGCAGGGGGCGTTTATAAATAGACATATTGTAGTGATTATACTATCACGTTATAAATTTTGTTTCGAACCTCTGAAAACATTAAATGCAATTTACATCCAACTAATAATTTAGAGAGAAAAGGAACAGTAACATAGTTTCCTGATATATTCAAGAACTGGATGTTGGAATCTAATTGTATCAGATGTTGATACCATCCCACCGGCCTCACACATTTGGCAACGGAATTGGAAGTTTCCATCATATGTCGACAGCCGTCATGTGGGACCTGGTGGACCCGATGGTGGACGCCTGCTGAACCACACCTCCATAACTCCTTACCATGAGGACACTCTGCCATTGTGATAAGGGGTTCGTGGTGGCAGTCACTCACACCACTCGCACGAACAGATTCTCCGACGTGACACCTTCATCACACTTGCTTCAGGGTGCCCTATCATTGTTGACACTGAAATTGCTGGATTTTTTATCGTGATGCACTGTTTGTAATGAGTCTTCGTACAATTGGAGGTATAAAGGATGATTATAATTAAAATTTCTTCTTGGCAAATTACATACTTGACTTCGGATCAACGGGAGGTACTCTGTGGGTTTTGGTGGGTACGTTTGGGAGTATCAAAATATATCGCATCACTGTTTTTCGAAGGTATTGACTTTAGATGCTTCACGATATTGCATCCCCGACGGAAGGTAGATCTTAATATGTGACAAAGATTTCAAGAACATATGTCTACATATTTCGGAGAAAAAGGGTTTTGATCAGCCAGACAAACTGGCAGGAAGACAGCAGACAGACCACAAAGTCATGCTATAAGAGTTCCGTTTTTACTGACTTCAGTAGGGACACTAAAACAACAATGATAAATCGTTGCTCCTGTTCGTCCTTGTCATGAGTTTACTTGGAGGTTAGTGATGGTTTGAACTACGGTTATGTGAGTCTCGATGACGACAAGGAGTTCTTCAATATATTGAAAACAATAAAAAGCTTCATTCTTACGGTGGTAGCATTGATATCCATATTACACAAGATACATTTTCCGGAAGTCGGAAAGGGAATTTCGGAAAAAAGACTTTGCTGTCGTGTTTACATTTTAAGGCCGACAGGGTGTTTGCTTAACCAGCCGAACATCGGTTTCCTGATCTTCAGTTGTTTTACGCTAATGATTTAATCATCGGAATGGCTATTTCTCTTCAGATAAATGTTGTATAATATGTTTATTTCTCCTTGTCTGTACAATCGTAACACCGACAACCGAAATGAGTTTCAAAAATGGTAGCACATTTGTACGGCAGCGACATTCGATTGTGGAAGAGGAAATCGGACAGCTAGAACCCCATTTCCATAATCGATACTGATATGTTTACTTAGCCAATCAGAAGCGGTATTGGAAAACTGTTTACGAAATCCGGGTTTGAACGCTCATGCAAACTTTGTGCCTGTTACACTCAACTGACTAATACACAAACAACAGCAGGTGCAGTGTCGGTGACCAGAGTCATGCTGGGACGACCGACATTCCTCACCTCAACTGAGGACCACTGACGTCACTAGATCCACCAACTGGCTGCCGCATCGTGAGAGAGTGGAGGAGGAGAGAGTGTAGCAGACGGCGTGCTGCTCCCCCAGCTGCGCTTGTCCTCCCTTCCACAGACAGGCGGCGACCGTCGGTGGCCGCTGCCCTGGAACATTGAGAGAACACCATCACCAGGTGTCCTTCCTCCGCCACGACGACTTGGTAAAGTCAGTCTATACAGACAGCCGCTTTGAGTAACTTTATCTCCGATGATGACGAAAAACGATAAACTCTTGCCAAAATTAACAATTAACTAACTAAAGTTATTACTTGTATTGTCACTCATCAGTTGCAACTTAGAGCGACTCTCTGGCTCTTTGAGCCTTAACATTCGCTCCCAAGTTTTACTTAGTAGCTGAGAAAGAAATCTGTAGGAGGTGGAGCGAGGTGCCAATGATTGCCAAAAACCAGTATCTCCTGTTTCATTGCATTATATTTATATGCTAAATTTTTAGTTTTTGAGTTGTCCGTCACGGACTGCGAGACACCAGGGTACCGAAATATGTGAAATTTACAACTACATTCTTAATAGCAGCGGGAGGAATGCTTTCCACAGGGTAATATCTGCTATGGGCAGACGCGACGTCCTCCGAGAAGCACTCTTGATCTTCAAAGTCCCTAGAAGTATTTACATAATTCATGACAATTTAAAAGAGCAGACACGATTTGTTCGCCAAAAATAGACAGTAGTGTGAGAATGAGATTCCTACGTAGCTGCGTGCACAAGTATTCATTGCTGGACACACAATAGGGGGAAAGGACTGCCTAACAACCCTACCACAACAAAGGTCAGAATTTAATGGTTGTTTTGTTGCACACGCTGCTGAATGCTGCATTTTCAGGCTACAACTAAGTTATTATATGGCAGGTGTCATTAGAGCAGAGCACAGTTAATAAAGTCATTTCATGTAATAATCAAAAAACTGGGCACTCATCTCTATGTGTTTCCCACGCTGGTCTCGTCCTAAAATCATGGCTCAATCGTTGAAAATCTACGTGGTGATTCGAAACTCGGATGCAGAGACGGCCTAGGATTTATCCTGCTATAAACAAAAGTTATGTAGATGCGCTCCACAAATGATTCTTGGAGATTACACTTTTGCTGAACAATGGTGATGTAAAAAAAATAATCAGCACTTCGAAATTAAGTTACACTTCCTTTTAATTGCTTTTATTGGAATATCACGCGTCACACTAAACATAACTTCACAATACAAAACATACTTGAAAACATTTTCATCACACTCTCTAACAACAAACTTTTTAACGACTAACTTATAATCACTTACGCGCCCAAAAATCAGAGTTACGAGTACGTCAAAGATCATAGTGACAAACTAAAGGATACACATAAGAATAATATTAATGCAATATAAACATATCGATGTATCACAAATGAAATCAAATCTGAATGTTGTCTCAGGAATACGTCAACTACTTTGCAGAAACACAGTGGAATATTACTGGTATCGAGAGGTTCAGGTGAGGTGCCGTAATGGTTGCATAATTCATGTACCATTACAAGTGGGAGTAATTTTCTTGCTGTTCCTCAACTCCAGCGATCAACTGCTTGACAATAAATAAGTAGTGTAGAGGATGCTGGTTCACTACGAGAGATCGACTTGGGCGGTGCACGTAAGATCTGCTGTCATTTGGTAGTCTAAAACATACTCAGCAAAATGTGACACAATGAGGGCAAAAGAGATGTTCAGCGTAAAGCGGCTGGAAGGAAGTCTTGTTCATAGCTTTCGAAAGAGTCCACTCCGTTGCAGCTGCACAGCCCCGTGTTGACATATGATACGTCACACACAGATTTTAAAATTGCAGACACTCTCTGTCTTCAATTGTACAAAGCATCTCATCACGTTCAATTCAATGCTCACTTAGTCAAGCCAACTGATAGATTTGCGTCCTTCTATGGGTCAGAATCCTCATGCTTATTGTTAACTCAGTAATCAGTGATGGTTTATGTGGACGTTGGCAATCTCCCTCATCACCACTAACATTCAGAGTTTGTGCACCTTTGCCAAAGCTTTGTTACGTACGTTAATATAATTCATTTGTAACCTCATAAAAGTAACAGTAACTTCTTTTACACATTTCTTGATTGAAAGCGAACTCCATGCACTTTAACAATAAACGTGACTTAACTCTGTCCTCTTATTTCTCTCCATAACTAAATAAGATCCTACTCTCAATATCGCTGTAGATTCGGAGCCCATATTTCGTTTATGGCTTGGTCCCACCAGCTTAAATACTGACGTCCCGTATGAATAACCGTTTCGCAATTTTTTGTTGAATACTTCACATGATCTTATGAGGAGCCATCTGTTCACCGTCAACGTCAGCGGGCTCAGGACTTAACAGCATTACGGGGATATTCTTAAAACGCAACCGTAACCTGAAATTGAGCAGTGATCTTCCAACATTAAGCCGTCATACACATATTCAGAATCATTTCCATTTTAGTTTAACACCTTCGAAATTAAGAAACAGAGACGAAACCTTCAGTTTACTCCAGCAGTGCGCACCGAGCAAAGTTTTTCTGGCTCATTAGTCGAGGTTACAGAGTGAGGTGAGCATGCTGGAGTACAGGCCACACGTTTAACGTCTTAGATGCACCACACACATGTAACTGTCTTAATGAAACGCGGCTGCTCTGAAAGGAATGAAAAGAAGAAAAGCTAACTCCCCCTAAGAGCTTCCAGCACATTTATGGTCATCTTAAGAGCATGCTGCCAAACAGATCTTTTCAACCAAATCATCAGAGAAGCTAAAATACTAACGAATTGCCAGCAAAGCATCACCGTACCAATCTTGGGTACTGCATGACATAATCTGCCTAGAGATTGGAGGACGTGCTACTTTAGATTAGCTTGTGTGCTGGATACGGCTTCTGTATGCTTGAAGTTCTGTGGTTCACTTCTATTGCTAATCGATAAAAGAGCCTAAGCATGTTTCTAAATTTAATGCAACAGAAAAAAGATGAACATTTATTATTTACTACAAAAGAAGCGAAAACTGTTTGTTAGAGGAGACATATATTCAAAGTGCAATGATAATAAGAAAGAAGTATTTTTAATGCCGACAAAACGCTGGCAGCTCGGATTGTGATGGAGTTCGTCAGAAAGCAGATTATGTCGACAGTTTCAGTCGGCCCCGTGTGGTGTAGTAAACTGGGAAAGAAGTCTGAATCCCTTCAACGAGTTGAACATTGCATATCACATAGGAAGTGAAATTTTATATTGTAAACAAATGTTTCATTTTTATATTGAGATTATTTTCAGGCTTAACTGTGAATATAAAATGATTAACACAGCTGACGTGGTGTACTCCTGTACTTTCTCGATTCTGTGTTGGTATATTTTGCTAGATTTCTGCACGACATTCTCAGTCTTATATTGGTGGTCGCTGATGGTTGTCCAGTCGTGAATGCGTATGTAAAACGTGAAAAAGGTGATATGATGACGACAGAATGATCAAAATATCCTAGTATTTTTTGGACCCGAATATGTCCTGTCAAAAATATTGTTAAAGGTGTGTGAAAGCTACTGCTTGACATTAGCTTGTGTGGTTAATTTGGCTTGTGTTTCAAGAGCTCATAGAGATTATGCCGGGTAGACGTATTCTGATTTGATGGTTCCTACGAACTTCTATTGGATTCTGGTGCTGAATACAAGTTATGTTCATCAAGATGTGAGACCTACGATAGTGTTTCAAAGGGAGATCATATTACCCTTAACAAGTGTACTCTCATTATATCTGCGTCTTTGAGTACTTAATTATTGTGTTCCCTGTATAATATCTGCAGAAAATAGGCCAATCGCAGTAGAAAACTAATGAAACCCTACGGGTGTTAATCCAACCAGGTGACAGCATATTGGATGACCAAAAATACTGTTAACACTAATTCAGTATAAATATTGACATTTCCTTTCTAGACAGAGAGAGTGGGACGAAAGGGGTAAAGAGAGAGTGTCACTGGTATGGACACTGATACATCATGAAGGGCCAGTGGCAGGCTTAAGACGCAAAGTTTCACCACACAGGGAGAGACAGCTCTCCATCCCTCCGCCCAGCCCCTAGAAACATACTGAAGAGAAACGCACTATTGAAGTAGATATTGGGGCGTGAGGTTTTTGGCGCCATTTCATGTCATATCAGGAACAGTTGGGGGCGAAAAAGAAAGGCTAACAAACCTCAGATGCAGGGCGCTCCGGGCAGTGCGTCTGGGACGTCAAAAGGCTCTGAGCTCTATTAACTTCTGAGGTTGTCAGTCTCCTAGAACCTAGAACTACCTGAGCCTAACTGACGTAAGGACATCACACACATCCATGCCCGAGGTAGGATTCGAACCTGAGACCGTTGCGGTCGCGCGGTTCATGACTGTAGCGCCTAGAACCGCTCGGCCACTCCGGCCGGCCGGGGACGTCAGAGGGACAGAGAGAAGCATGGGAGTAACCAGGTAGGGCTAGGCAGAAGTAGCTGCAGTAGCATCAGCGCTGTTAATGAAATCATAAGAGAATAGCCGAGGAAGTCTGTGTGTCTTGTAGTGGGTGTGAGCTCAGTTAATACCACTGTCTCATTTAAGTCAGACACAATAGTGCTAGCTAGTAACTCTCCTTGTACTACGACTTGGAAAATTCGTGGGTATAGCTCCTCCATAACAAATAGAGCAAGAATATAAACCGTTTGCTGATTGAATTTAGAAGTTTTAAACACTTGTGGTTCACAAACAATCCTGCTTGATGAACATTGGCAACTGAGCATTATAGAAGAGTGTGAAAATACCTCTTCAGTTGTAAGGTTCTTCTTATTTTAAATAAAAGTAACTTTAAAACTGAAGCTGTATTTTGAAAATGTGTTACTTCTAGTAGAAGTTATTTCAAGTCAGTTACCAGTACTTACCATTTATAATAAGATTTACCATTTTAGTGAGTTCAAGAATCCCTCTCACATCGGCCAACTCACGCTTGGGACGCGACACCTGTTGTAACATCTATCTTAAAGCAGGCCGAGATGCCACGAGAAGGAGTGCAGCGTTGGATGAAGTCTTGCAGTAAAAGGCGGTCAGGCGTCAATTGCAGGTCGCTGGGTCACTGAGCCCGCAGCGAGTTAAACCGGCCACGCTGAACGCAAAACAATGTGTCCTTGGTAGATCCTGCAAGTACGCTTGCCAACGTTGCATAAACTATCCTTTTAAGCAGATGTTGAAGTTTTAACTTGCCGTTGCTTGCAGGGACTGACAACTGTCACACCATCCTACAAAAACCGTACAATATGTCGTAAAGTGGGAAAATGGATACTTTTTTACCACAAGTCACTCAGTCTCCCACACTTTTATAGCAGTGCCGTTCAACAAAAAGGTGAAAACACCCAAGTCACTAAACGTGACAATGTAATCTTCATTGGAAGCTCTTATGTCAGCTTAGTAATTCCCCTGGATTGCCACAAGGTGGAGCACTTAGCAGAGTGGTAGTTCCATCCTTTGTGTTCCAGTATTCGAAGAGTGTCTCTCATATTTTCGATCTCATTGTTTAGCTGACTGGTCTGTAGTGCACATGAGAGATTCAGTCAGATAAGAACATAATTATCATAATATCCACGGGTGTACTGCCGGTCTACAGTGTCCAACGGGCACAATGTTTCGGCGATCATACATGTCGCCATCATCAGGTGAACGGACTGAGCTCCTGTGAACGTGCCGGCACGGAGATCCGTACGCTTTGGCTGCTCAGAGGGAACTGGGTTGGGTCGCGGCGGAGGCCGATTTAAATACCCTCTGCCCGCGGCGCGCTTCTTCCACCGTCCGCGCCCCGCACCACGGTGGCGCGGCGGAACAGATTGCGACGGCGTCTGAGATGACGTCGGAGTGCTGGCTCTGTCCACCGTGGCGTCACAATTATACGTTTCCTCGATTTCCTCTTGATTAACCGAATCGCTGGTTCCCAAGCCTTGCTAAGATTATAGCGAAAGTGCACTGGTGGGGAGCGTCAAAGATAACCTCGGTTTGAGGAAGGCCTGCGCGTACCAGATTCCGTGTCAACGTGGCAAATCGTATATTGGTCAGACGATGCGTACCGTCGAGGATCGATGCCGTGAACACCAGAGGCACACTCGACTGATGTATCCGAGCAAGTCGGCGGTTGCTGAACATTGTTTGTCGGAAAATCACGCTGTGGAGTATGAAGGCACGAGGATTCTGGTACAGACGTCGAGATACTGGGACAGCGTTGTTAGAGAGCCCATCGAAATTCGCACCAATGACGACCTCATAAACCGTGACTGTGGCTATAATCTTAGCAAGGCTTGGAAACCAGCGATTTCGTTAATCAAGAATACATTTAGCAAACGTATAATTGCGACGGCCACGGAGGACAGAGCCATCACTCCGACGTCATCACAGACGCCGTCGCAATCTGTTCCACCGCGCGACCGTGGCGCGAAGCTCGGACAGCGGTGGGAGCGCGCCACGGGCGGAGGGTATTTAAATTGGCCTCCGCCACGACCGAACTCAGTTAACTCTGAACAGCCATAGCGTACGGATCTCCGTGCCGGCACGTTCACAGGAGCTCAGTCCATCAGTTCACCTGATGGTGGCGACATCTATGATCGCCGAAATATTGTGCGCCGGTTTAAGGCGCCATGTCATGGATTGCGCGGCCCTTCCCGCAGGAGGTTCCAGTACCCCTCTGGCACTGGTGCGTCTGTTTTTCTTAGCATAGATTTGATTAAGATAGTTTTTATAGTGTGTAGTTCTAGCTATCGATGACCTCAGCAGTTTGGTTGCTTAGAACTTCACACACACTTTTTTCTACAGTACCTGATGTAGATCAGTGAATTTACCGGTGCACAGAACTTGTGTCAACAGTCTTCATTTATCACGAAGGAGAATCATAACCGTTCTGATAGTGGGAAAATGTGATCACACATATTAGTGTAAATAAGTCGTACACTTCAGTACCCATCAGTCTAATGGTTAAAGGCAGTTCCCTTCCTCACCACACTACAGGTTATAGGTTGTGATATGAGGCTTGTCGTAATCACTGCCTTCATGGTGAAACGATTCCCTGCTCATTTCACAGAATGGCCGCACGAAACCGTATAAAACATAACAGAGTCACCTTGCTAAAGTATTTTGACATGATTAGACCCCCTCGGCCAAAATGCAGCTAAAATACTGCAGATTTACGAAGTGTTCGAGCCCAGCATGTTACGGCAAATTACCACAGCTTTACATGGAAAGGATAAATTTTGCTCCTTCTAAATTCCTTGTTATGTAAAGAAATAATATAACAGAAAGTAATTAGTTAGTTCAAAAACATATTTTTGCATAGTGGGTAGCAAATAATGTTACACTGAAATTGTAGAGATCATTGTTGATACCCATAAATATCTGTATATTTCAATGGGAACAGGTAACAGTGTGTTTCCAGATAAATCTGTATACATGCAGATCCTATTCTCTATAAGTGTTGGCAAATTGGGAATCTCAGTACCAGATGTAAAATTTACTCAAAACTTACAGAATTTCAGTAATATAAGACTTTCGAATTATGATGAGAATTACTTAATTATTTGGGACAACTAAAACATCACAATTTAAAATAGAATTGGACGTGAATAGACAGGAGAACGGAAAGAAGCAATTGTCATATATCGATCAGTCAAGAAGCAGTGTGGGGATGCACATATATCATGTTTGGTCATTTCGTGGTACTGATTTAAGTGATTGTACATATTGGTTTCCCATTTACTACTTGATAGTATGAAGTTGAGGTTGTCTTTGAGTCATTTGGTAACAATGAGTGAAAGCACAGGATACTGATAATGATCTTTTTCCAAATGTTACTTGTATTGTCAGTAAGTGGCTGGAGCTATTTTGTATTGTTAGTTTAGAACATCATACAGGATTGAAACTTCCTGGCAGATTAAAACTGTTTGCCGGACCGAGACACGAACTCGGAAACTTTGCCTTCCCCAGACAAGTGCTTTGCTTACTGAGCTACCCGACCACAACTCACGCCCCGTCCTCACAGCTTCACTTCTGCCAGAATCTCGTCTTCTACCTTCCAAACTTTACAGAAGCTCTCCTGTGAACACCCTGCTGCAGAGTGATAATCTCATTCCACCATCATACAGGGATGGTTATGAAATTTTATATTAATCATTCATTTAGTTTCATTTGTGATTTTGGATATGTTTTTGAAGTTACGTATGGCTGTAATGCATAAAGACAGATTTTTTACTTATGTACAGAGGTTACTAGTTAGCTTGTCACTACATATACAGGAAACGAAGATGAATTACCGCAGTTTAAGTTGTATGGAATGTGCCAAAAAAAATGGTGAATATGATATGATGTGCTTTAACTAATTCTTTATCTTTTACATCGTTAGGAAAACATAAGAACATTTCATATGAATGAGAACAGGCCTCTAGGCCATGTAGCACTGTTTCCATCTTCACTGTTCCATCCTTTATCATTAGTTCATTTTTCCCATTTATCTATCTGACCTATATTTTTCTATTGTGTTTACCACTGTCCAGCAATCGAATTTAACTTTTTTCTGATTCAAAATTATATTTCATGTGGAAGAAATCTTATTAAATTTGAGTTTACATAAATAACTCAGTCTGTAGCTCTTTAAATAGAACAGATTTGTTTATTTAGTTTTTTGTTTGATACTAAACTGGCAAATAAATTGGTTAATTTCGAGTTTACTAATTATTTGGTTGATGTAAGTGGTATTGGTGTCCTTGTATGCCTGATAAAGGTATAATACCAGCCACACTATACATAACAAGACCGTAATTAATCACCATTCAAGTTTCTAAAGCAGGATAGTAAGAATCATTATGTAGGAAACAGAGTCATGTCAGGTAACACACTTTGAGAACAAAGTCATTCATACTTTAAAGTAGTTGTTTATCACCAGAAAAGGATTAATGAGTCAAATGCAACACCCACGTCCCCCCCCCCCTCCCTCCCACCTCAAAAAAATCTTGAATCTTGCAACCAGTGAGAGATTGTATGTGAATCTGATTATCAGGGTCAAATTATATTCAAAATGCAGAATTTATGACGTACAGATAATTTTGTCTGTGATAAAGTAAAAATTACAGAGATGTTGAAGTGCTAAGTTAATGATGAACGTTATTGGGATGTTGCATTTAGCTGTAATTTAAGTGTAGTCTCACGTAATGAAGGTTACTGTAAGATAAGATTACAATTGTATCTTTCGAAAACATACAAACTTTTCATCATAACAATGATTATAGCATTGTATTCAACGTGATTGTAAAGTTTAGAATTTTGCATAACTATTTTAAATGTCACGTTAATTCTCTTAAAATGTTAATGTCTGGGTTACTGATATGCAGTATGTTTTGAATCATTTGCCATACATCTATTGAAATTGTCAATGATTTATTTAAGCGTGGGTTTGTTTATTGACAAGAATGTTATTAATTTGGCAACTGTGAGTGGTTTTGTGTAATGAAAGAAGGTGACATGTAGAGTTAGAAATCATGATGTAACAAAAACGGCAAGTTTTTGTGATTATTTATAGAAATAAAAATCACTTTCAGCTTGTATGAAACATCGTGAGAGAATGGCATGACTGAACTTGGTTGATTCTTTGTTGTTGTTGGTATTATCTGGGCAAGGTTAGTATGAAAGAAAGGAAGTTTTCGGAAAATTCAACGGAGAAGTCGAAAATTAATATCAAATACTGCACCAATGAAATATCATTAGTCAAGAACGACTCGATAGATTAGACTGATTATCTTTTTCGCGTTCGTAATTCTGAGGAGAAGGTTTGCACGAAAGAAAATGTATGGAAAAGCAACTGGGGAATTTGGAAATTAAACTCAATTCTCGAAGATCGTCCCTTGAGACCGGCTCGGCCGTTTTGGTTCAATATTATTTGTAGTGTTCGTAATTGTGAATGGTAATGCTCTTATTTGGCATAAAAGGGAAAAGAAAATAATTGCGATCGGTTTGACAGTTCTAATGTCACACGTTTTCATATCAAAAGAGTTATATATGAAGTGGGATCGTGGATACCACAAGTCTCGGAAAGTTCTAGACTGGTTCATATAAAATTTTACATAACGCTCTAATATTGTGACTGACATAGACAGATAGATAGTAGATTTTTCTAATATTTGTAATATATAAAAGGCGAATGGTTCTCTCTACAAATCTCGAAAAATTATGGACCGATTTAATTCAGATTCTCACATGATGCTCTGCTGAACATTCAAATGGAAATGGGCGTTGATAGCGCGACGTGGAGATGGACAGAAAGAGAGAGGAGGGGGAAGCTACTCCCAGAGAGATGGTAGAAGTTGTAGTGGTACGTGTTGTCATAAAGCATGCAACATGCCTCATTTTCCTTTTACGAGACCGATGAACGATGTTCTTGTGGAAAATGTAACTTTAATTAGTGGTGGAGCAAAGAGGCTCTACTGTGCCTGTGTTTGTTGGAAATTATGTGCAGATATGGGAAAGAAATCTATGGGCACAGTCCAGAAAACGACGACAGACGTGTGACTTGGAATGGGCAGTGAGAGGCCGTTAGCACCTTGCAGTCGTCTTTTGGGAGTGCTATGGACTTCAGAGAAGAAACGGAACAGACGACAATGATCAGGCACAAAGGAAGTCACGCACAAAAGAATAATGAATGTCGATGAAGTCTTCTTGGGCTATCAGCCGAGTCTAGGCTCCATGTAGCAGCAACGCTTCAACAAGTTTGCTACTTGCGATATTCAGGCGAAATGTCGAGTTAGTGTCCTGTCCGGTTCTTTATAGCCTTTCGTCTGTGTCGGCGGCGCCTGTCACACGCCCCTGTGGGTGTCTCGATGGGTGAGGGGGGGGGGGGGGGAGAGGGTGGCGCAGGGGAATGGTCGTGGCCGGTTGTGTTGAGGGCTCCCTGCTTATGCTTTTTGTGAAGAATTGAAAGACCGGGTATGGACATGTTGTCTGTAATGATTTTTTACTTGGGAGTTGTTGTGAGTTCATACATTACTTGAGAATTGAAGAATTATGGACACAGTTTGTGATTTCGTAGATGGTTATTTAAATGTAGAAACTCTCTTACAGCCCTTGCCTCACTGCAACAGGAAACAGAATCCGCTGTAGATACGTGGCACTGCACATCAGGACCACAACATGAAGAGAAAACAAGACGACGACACGGAAATTAGGAGAAGAAGGTAACTGCTTGTACTTGGGAACGGGTAAAAACACTCCATATCGTAAAATGTTCACTTAAAGTCAACACACAACCAGGAAATCACCTCATGTGGCGATCGTAACAGGACAGATACGAGTAAATTTTAAATAAGACAGCAATAACAAAAAATTAAGTGATCAATAACCATAGCATATACCTCGTAACGGTACAAATGGCAGCAACATGTCTGAAGCTAAGGGGATTGTGGCTTTAGTTAAACCTCTACAATTTAGACTGTCATGGCCTCTGACTAAAGGAATACCAGCTGGCTATAGCAACCAGATAAACAACAAATATTATTCACATTTTGCAGTATGTTGACTGTGAAAACCGTTGATTAACATTTGATGACGATATAAGTACATTAATAAGCGATCACAATTTTTATTATGATGAACACTTTAAGTGGGAAGGTAATTTTGACTACATTGCTACCACAACCAGAAGTATGGAACCTATGGCTTTAGCGGTAATTCTAGATAAACTTAAAGCATTAGTAGAACTAGAGGAACTGTCTCAAAATAGAAAAAGTCAAGCAGATAAACTACGTAAGCTGTCCCAAAGTAAAAGAAAAATTTTACATGATTCAGCCACAAAAATAGATAAAATTCCAAATTAGAGGAAACCTAAGTGAATTTACATAAAGAGTTCTAAACGAAAATAGTCGAGCATTGTGATATTGTGAGACAAGAAATGAAAAAAAAATATTTAAACGCAAATAATAAGATGACACAGTTCGAGAAATTATCTCAGACGAATTACGTAACTATATGCAATCAAATCTTAGATACTTAAGATGGAGTACAAATTTTTGAACTAAATACAAATGCAATTTAAAATTTCTAGCGAGCCAAATACTTAAATTAATTTGGACAAGCGTCTAGAACGGATAGTATAGGAAAAAGTACACGGAACCGAAGATACAAACAGAGCTGTCCCAAATTCTGTGGACGGTATTGTTAATAATAAGATTGACTTACAGAAATTGTAGAAGGAATTAAAAGACACTGAGTAGAAACTTTAAAGCAAACTAGTTACATCTAGCATAGGATTATCACCAGAATTATTAGAAGTATTACAAACAGGAAATGGAGTTAGTTGTGATAAACAGATTAAAAGTTTAAGCCCGAAAAAGAAGTACACCCAACGTAATTCATAAGAGGTGAACCTCAGAAATGGATAATAACTAAAAAATTAATTTTGCACTAGGATATTTACGAGCTGATGCAGCAGGTGGGGAAAAGCTCTTTCAAAGGAATTTAAAACGTGTGACGATTTCCTGAAGAAATTAAGAGTAAGTATTGGGCCACAAGTTCGTAAAAAAATGACACTACGCTATCATAGAGGGTGGAACTATTGGTAATTGGGGCTCCAATGTTAGGGCGCGTTATGGTGCCATTTATGGACATGGCTGCCAAGGAGGGGAAGAAAGCGGATGTGCACTTCATGTGCATACCGAGTGGAGCCATTGCAGGCGTGCAACGGGCCTTTCCGGATGCTATGAAGAGCTCAGGGTGCAGCCAACTGCAGGTGGTACCAATGACATGTGTTGCTTTGGATAGTACGAAATTATCTTTGGTTACGAGCGGCTAACAGAAGTGGTAAAGGCTGCCAGTCTTGCATGTGAGATTAAAGGGGAGCTCACCATTTTCAGCCTAGTCGACAGGACCGATTGTGGACCTCTGCTACAGAGTCGAGTGGAGGGTCTGAATCAGAGGCTTGCGACCGCGTAGTCTGCAGGTACCTCGAATTTCGCCATAGGGTGGTTGGGTCACGGCTTCCGATGAATGGATCAGGAGTGGTGTGGGTTCATAAACAAATAGGATTAACAGAGTACATTGGCAAAGGCCAAGGAAGAGCAGCACGTTTAATACCATAGAGAATTAGAGGAGAGAGTGTCACTGAAATGATACTTATTTGGAGTTGACATAATTAAAACAAAGCCGTATACAGTCGCAGCGGAATCTTCTCACGAAATTTCAATCACCAACTTTCTCCTCCGAGTGAAATTTTTTTTTTTTCACTCCGACCTTCATAGAAAAGACGATCATCACCAACTTTCTCCTCCGAATAAAAAATTTTTTTTTCACTCCGATCTGCATAGAAAGAGACGATCATCATAATAAAGTCAGGAAAATCAGAGCTCGCACACAGAGACATAGGTGCTTCTTTTCGCGTGCGCTGTTCGAGAATTTAATAATAGTGAATTGTTGTGGAGGTGGTTCTATGAACCGTCAGCCAGGCACTTAAGTGTTATTTGCAGAGTACCCATGTTGTTGTTGTTGTGGTCTTCAGTCCTGAAACTGGTTTGGTGCAGCTCTCCATGCTACTCTATCCTGTGCAAGCATCTTCATCTCCCAGTACCTACTGCAACCTACATCCTCCTGAATCTGCTTAGTGTAGTCATCTCTTGGACTCCCTCTACGACTTTTACCCTCCACGCTGCCATCCAATACTAAATTGGTGATCCCTTGATGCCTCAGAACATGTCCTACCAACCGATCCCTTCTTCTGGTCAAGTTGTACCACAAACTTCTCTTCTCCCCAATCCGATTCAATACTTCCTCATTAGTTATGTGACCTACCCATCTAATCTTCAGCATTCTTCTGTAGCACCACATTTCGAAAGCTTCTATTCTCTTCTTGTCCAAACTATTTATCGTCCATGATTCACTTCCATACATGGCTACACTCCATACAAATACTTTCAGAAATGACTTCCTGACACTTAAATCTATGCTCGATGTTAACAAATTTCTCTTCTTCAGAAACGCTTTCCTTGCCATTGCCAGGCTACTTTTTATATCCTCTCTACTTCGACCATCATCAGTTATTTTGCTCTCCAAATAGGAAAACTCATTTACCACTTTAAGTGTCTCACTTCCTAATCTAATTCCCTCAGCATCACCTGACTTAGTTCGACTACATTCAATTATCCTCGTTTTGCTTTTGTTGATGTTCATCTTATATCCTCCTTTCAAGAAACTATCCATTCCGTTCAATTGCTCTTCCAAGTCCTTTGCTGTCTCTGACAGAATTACGATGTCATCGGCGAACCTCAAAGTTTTTATTTCTTCTCCATGGACTTTAATACCTACTCCGAATTTTTCTTTTGTTCCCTTCACTGCTTACTCAATATACAGATTGAATAACATCGGGGATAGACTACAGCCCTGTCCTACGCCCTTCGCAACCACTGCTTCCCTTTCATGTCCCTCGACTCTTATAACTGCCATCTGGTTTCTCTACAAATTGTAAATAGCCTTTCGCTCCCTGTATTTTACCCCTGCCACCTTCAGAATTTGAAAGAGAGTATTCCAGTCAACACTGTCAAAAAACCTTCTCTAAGTCTACAAATGCTAGAAACGTAGGTTTGTCCTTCCTTAATCTAGCTTCTAGGATAAGTCGTAGGATCAGTATTGCCTCACGTGTTCCAACATTTCTACGGAATCCAAACTGATCTTCCCTGAGGTCGGCTTCTACTAGTTTTTCCATTCGTCTGTAAAGAACTCGCGTTAGTGTTTTGCAGCTGTGACTTATTAAACTGATAGTTCGGTAATTTTCACATCTGTCAACACCTGCTTTCTTTGGGACTGGAATTATTGTATTCTTCTTGAAGTCTGAGGGTATTTCGCCTGTCTTATAAATCTTGCTCACCAGATGGTAGAGTTTTGTCAGGAATGGCTCTCCCAAGGCCGTCAGTAGTTCCAATGGAATGTTGTCTACTCCAGGGGCCTTGTTTCGACTCAGGTCTTTCAGTGCTCTGTCAAACTCTTCACGCAGTATCGTATCTCCCATTTCATCTTCATCTACATCCTCTTCCATTTCCATAATATTGTCCTCAAGTACATCGCCCTTGTATAGACCGTCTATATACTCCTTCCATCTTTCTGCTTTCCCTTCTTTGGTTAGAACTGGGTTTCCATCTGAGCTCTTAATATTCATACAAGTGGTCCTCTTTTCTCCAAATGTCTCTTTATTTTTCCTGTAGGCAGTATCTGTCTTACCCCTAGTGAGATAAGTCTCTACATCCTTACATTTGTCCTCTAGCCATCCCTGCTTAGCCATGTTGCACTTCCTGTCGATGTCATTTTTGAGACGTATTTTATAATACTAATGCATAAGAAGTTTAATCTCCAGTCTTCTCTTATTATACTGTGTTGGTGAAGTGTTTCGTAAACAAGCGTGCGCCTAAATGATCTGGTGATCAATTACGGCATGAATTAATCGACATTTCCTGACATTAAAATATTATAAACGTACTCCCTGAACTTTTTTGAAAATTATCCTTTCATTTTTATCTATTTACAGTTCTTTGATTCGCAAATTTTAATTTAAGACTAAAAATCTCACAACGGGAACGTAGATTTAGCGTCATATCGCTCTAAGGCCAATATAAATAATTTATTAGATGATTTCTGCCTAGGTAATGAACCCGTGGGGTCAGAAATGTACTGCGTGACTTAAAGAACCACAAAATTTTCTATGATTCCAGGGTTACTGTTAAAATTTACATTGTGACGGCTTTGTACATCGACTCGCATGAAATAAATGATAGGTAAATGGGGGCTAGAGTTAGATCTGAACAGCAGCTAAAATACGTATATAAAAAATTTAGAGGTTGAGAAACAGAAAATTTTTAAGATCACTTGAAACTGATTAATATGTAGTTTTATCACGATACCATTCTGTGTAAAGGAACTGTAATAAATGAAAAATTATGTAAAGTTACTATACCATATTTAAAAAAGTTTGTAATTTAACATGTCATACGATAATACGTAGTGTGTGTAACAGTGTAATACGTAACATTCAAAAGTCATGAAGGCAGCTTGTGAACGAGAGAGAGACATGGAGGCAGACGAAGGCTTCAAACAGATACCGTAATGGTAAGACAGATCTTTCGAAAGCATATTTTAAATTCTAAAACATTTCTGTTACCAGATGTATAGTCGGACCATAGTTTATTGCTTATCATCAGCGGATTAAAACTGAAGAAATTGCAGAAATATGGGTTATGAAAGAGA
The DNA here is from genome assembly GCF_023897955.1 of Schistocerca gregaria. Classification (NCBI taxonomy): domain Eukaryota; kingdom Metazoa; phylum Arthropoda; class Insecta; order Orthoptera; family Acrididae; genus Schistocerca; species Schistocerca gregaria. The sequence continues at coordinate 108,600,998 of NC_064927.1, forward strand.
TTGGAAGTTGATAAGTTCAAAGAAACAGAGGTTACTGCAACGTCCAAAGGGAAAATTGATAAACGATTATCTGATACAGCAGTAAGGAACACAATAAAAGACGAATTAGTATCTTTGAGAGACCGTGTACTAAAGACAGGAAATAACCAAATAGGCACAAAAAAGTAAGCCCAGTGTAAATCCGTGTACACCGTGCCATATATTTAATCTAACTAATGGCTATAAGAATAATGAAAGAATCCAGGAGTGTGCCTAACACGGGGAAAGGTTTGGATGAAACGCAAGGAGCGAAAAGATTGCTACAGCTTGTACTGAATCAAGACTACAATCGAAGGACATGAAAGGGAAGAAGAAGTTCAATTGAAATGAGGCAGTACAGCAGCCTGCCCCCTTATGTTATTAATGGTGCATAGTGAGTAGGCAGGATAGGAAACCTAGAAGATACTTGGAAGAGGAATTTAAGTTTACCGAGAAGAAACAAAAAATTTTCAGTTTCGCTAATGACGTCTTGATCTTATCAGAGAGACTTGTGGACCTAGAATAACACTTTTCTGAACGAATTGTCTTGGAAAGATGTCGTAAGATGAAAAAATTTAAATGAAGGATAGTGAGCTGAATTCTTATTAAATTATGTGAGACTGAAGCAATTAGAATAACAAATGAAACACTAAAATAAATTGGTGTTTTGCTGTTTGGGCAGGAAAGTAAGTAATTAAGCTCAAATTATTTAACCTCTTATATAGGTATAAATGCTAGGAACCCTTTTGTGAAACTATTCATCTGGGTGTAGATTTACGCAGGAATGAAAGACAGAAGAAAAGCAGTTGAAACTTGAAGAGAATACAAACTTTTGAAATATAGTACTACAGGAGAATGTTTAAGATGAGATTGATGGTAATAATAACTTCTGAAGAGGCGCACAGCTGAATTGGGGTAAAAAGAAATGTACAGCAAGTTTAAGTAAGTGAAGCACTCATTTGCTACGATATATCCTCATGCCTAACGGAATCATGAAGTTAGTAATAGAGAGAGTGTTGGAAGATAATAGAGGAGACCACGGTTTTGAATGCAACTAAAAGACTCAGATGGATGTAGGTTACAGCAGTTATTTGCAAATGAAGATTGTTGCACAGAATAGAGTAACATGGTGAGCTGTATCACATCAGTTTTCAGACTGAGGACTATTACACCAACAGTTTATTTTTCTTGATTTGCTGAAACTCTGTATGATAATACACAGGTCAGGCTGTTTGGGTTCAGTCTGACCTTCTCTGTTTAAACTAATATACGGAACCAATATTGGACGAAATGACTCTGAGACTAACATCGTCGTAATCTCGTGATGTGTCTGATCTTGTTAAAATTCACACCTGTGCAACGTCGCAGTAAATCATTATGATAAGGAATAATACTGAATACGAAGTGAAAATTTGACTGAAGAAATAGCGTATTTATCTTTTCCGATTGCTTTTTCCTACTTAGCAATAGAGTCGACATTTTTATATAGCTTTTGGTACTTTTAACGACATTTTGGTCTTTGGGTGTAATTACTGATCTCATTACTCATCCTAGTAAAAAATCTGTGCTTCATCTGGCTGTGTCTAGCGTAGACATCATGTGCAAGTGCCATAATATTTTCAAAATGTTTGCGTAGCATGTAAATGGAACGGGAAATGGGTACTAGCCAAGAATTTTCCTAGCTGGATACGGAAAGACGCTCCAAAGCAACATCCATGCAGACCATTTCACCAGCTCTCGTCGTTGATCTGGGGCTGGCTCTCTTCTCCGTGTTGCAGAAGCTGGCTGGTAAAGACTTGCTACTAATGTTAATTTTTATTAAATGCTTGGAATAACCTTTCGCTTATTAACAGTCAGGATGAGGTCTTACTCTTTGGTTGCTTTATTATCTTTCTCAACAAGTGGACATTCACTTGTAGTGAATACAGCAGTCGAATAAAGGAATGTAAGTCCAGTAGAATACAATACCTCTATTTGTCTCTTTAGAATTGGGGTTTGCATTAAACGACATAGGTCCAACATATAAGCTCGCAAATTATCTACAATTACGCATTAGCTGTATAAAATAGCTGAAATTCATTTTCATTGTACGCATGTGTCAATTAATTTTATGGAATAACCTCCAATAGATTAGTCTGACATATGTTGTTGTTGTGGTCTTCAGTCCTGATACTGGTATAATGCAGCTCTCCATGCTACAATATCCTGTGCAAATTTCTTCATCTCCCAGTACATACTGCAACCTACATCCTTCTGAATCTGCTTAGTCTATTGATCTCTTGGTCTCCCTCTACGATTTTTACCCTTCACACTGCCTTCCAATGCTAAATTTGTGATCCCTTGATGCCTCACAACATGTCCTACCAACCGGTCCCTTCTTCTAGTCAAGTTTTGCCACAAACTCCTCTTCTCTCCAATTCTGTACAATACCTCCTCATTAGTTATGTGATCTACCCATTTAATCTTCAGCATTCTTCTGTAGCACCACCTTTCGAAAGCTTCTATTCTCTTCCTGTCCAAATTATTTATTGTCCATGTTTCACTTCCATACAATGCGACACTCCATACAAATACTTTCAGAAACGACTTCCTGACGCTTAAATCTATACCTCTACATCTACATTTATACTCCGCAAGCCACCCAACGGCGTGTGGCGGAGGGTACTTTACGTGCCACTGTCATTACCTTCCTTTTCGGTTCCAGTCGCGTATGGTTCGCGGGAAGTACGACTGTCTCAATGTTAACAAATTTCTCTTCTTCAGAAACGCTTTCCTTGCCATTGCCAGTTGACATTTTACATCTTTTCTACTTCGACCATCGTCAGTTATTTTGCTCCCCAAATAGCAAAACTCCTTTACTACTTTAAGTGTCTCATTTCCTACTCTAATTCCCACAGCATCACCCGACTTAATTCGACTACATTCCATTAGCCTTGTTTTGCTTTTGTTGATGTTCATCTTATACCCTCCTTTCAAGACAGTGTCCATTCCATTCAAATGCTTTTCCAAGTCCTTTGCTGTCTCTGACAGAATTACAATGTCATCGGCGAACCTCAAAGACTTTATTTCTTCTCCGTGGATTTTAATACCTACACCGAAATGTTCTTTTGTTTCCTATATTGCTTGCTCAATATACAGATTGAATAACATTGGGAAGGCTACAACCCTGTCTCCCTCCCTTCCCAACCACTGCTTCCCTTTCATGTCCCTCGACTCTTATAACTGCCATCTGGTTACTGTACAAGTTGTAATTAGCCTTTCGCTCCCTGTATTTTACCCCTGCCACCTTTAGAATTTAGAAGAGAGTATTCCAGTCAACTTTGTCAAAAAACCTTCTCTAAGTCTACAAATGCTAGGAACGTAGGTTTGCCTTTCCTTAATCTTTCTTCTAAGATACGTCATAAGGTCAGTATTGCCTCACGTGTTCCAGTATTTATACAGAATACAAACTGATCTTCCCCGATGTCGGCTTGTTCCAGTTTTTCTATTCGTCTGTAAAGAATTCGTGATAATATTTTGCAGATATGACTTAGTAAACTGATAGTGCGGTAATTTTCACATCTGTCAGACCTGCTTTCTTTGCGATTGTAGTTATTATATTCTTCTTGAAGTCTGAGGGTACTTCGCCTGTCTCTACCAGATGGTAGAGTTATACCAGGACTGGCTCTCCCAAGGCCGTCAGTAGTTCTAATGGAATGTTGTCTACTCCCAGGGCCTTGTTTCGGCTCAGGTCTTTCAGTGCTCTGTCAAACTCTTCACGCAGTATCGTAACTGCCATTTCAACTTCATCTACATTCTCTTCCATTTCTATAATACTGTACTCAAGTACATCGCTCTTGTATAGACCCTCTATATACTCCATCCATCTTTCTGCTTTCCCTTCTTTGCTTAGAACTGGGTTTCTTCCATCTGAGCTCTTTATATTCATACAAGTGGTTCTCTTTCCTCCAAAGGTCTCTTTACTTTTCCTGCAAGCAGTATCTATCATACCCCTAGTGAGATAAGCCTCTACATCCTTACATTTGTCCTCTAGCCATACCTGCTTAGCCATTTGCACTTCCTGTCGATCTCATTTTTTAGACGTTTGTATTTCTTTTTGCCTGCTTCATTTACTGCATTTTTATATTTTCTCCATTCATCAATTAAATTCAATATTTCTTCTGTTACCCAAGGTTTTCTTCTAGCCCTCGTCTTTTTACCTACTTGATCTTCTGCTGCCTTCACTACTTCATCCCTCAGAGCTATCCATTCTTCTTCTACTGTACTTCTTTCCCCCACTGCTGTCAATTGTTCCCTTATGCTGTGCCTGAAACTCTGTACACCCTCTGGCGTAGTCAGTTTATCCAGGTCCCATCTTCTTAAATTCCCACCTTTTTGCAGTTTCTTCACTTTTAATCTGCAGTTCATAACCAATAGATTGTGGTCAGAGTCCACTTCTGCCCCTGGAAATGGCTTACAATTTAATACCTGGCTCCAAAATCTCTGTATTACCATTATATAATCTATCTGATACCTTTTAGTATCTCCGGAATTCTTCCATGTATACAACCTTCTTTTATGATTCTTGAACCAAGTGTTAGTATGATTAAGTTATTCTTGTGCAAAATTCTACCAGACGGCTTCCTCTTTCATTCCTTAGCCAAAATCCATATTCACCTACTATGTTTCCTTCTCTCCCTTTTCCTATTGACGATTTCCAGTCACCCATGACTATTAAATTTTCGTTTCCCTTAACCATCTGAATATTTTCTTTTATATCATCATACATTTCATCCATTTCTTCATCATCTGCAGAGCTAGTTGGCATATAAATTTGTACTACTGTAGTAGGCGGGGGCTTCGTATCTATCTTGGCCACAATAATGCTATCACTGTGCTGTTTGTAGTAGCTTACCCGCACGCCTATATTTTTACTACTCCTGCATTACCTCTATTTGATTTTGTATTTATAATCCTGCATTCACCTGACCAAAAGTCTTGTTCCTCCTGCCACCGAACTTCACTAATTCCCACTATATCTAACTTTAACCTGTCCATTTCCCTTTCTAAATTTTCTAACCTACGTGCTCGATTAAGGGATCTGACATTCCACGCTCTGATCCGTAGAACGCCAGTTTTCTTCCTCTTGATAACAACGTCCTCTTGAGTAGTCCTCGCCCGGAGATCCGAATGGGGGACTATTTTACCTCCAGAATATTTTACCCAAGAGGACGCCATCATCATTTAACCATACAGTAAAGCTGCATGCCATCGGGAAAAATTACGGCTGTAGTTTCTCCTTGCTTTCAGCCGTTCACAGTACCAAAACAGCAAGGCCGTTTTGGTTATTGTTTCAAGGCCAGATCAGTCAATCAGCGAGACTGTGGCCCCAGCAACTACTGAAAAGGCTGCTGCCCCTCTTCAGGAACCATACGTTTGTCTGGCCTCTCAACAGATACCCCTTCGTTGTGGTTGCACCTAAGGTACGTCCATCTGTATCGCTCCCCACCAGCGACATGGTCCATGGTTCGTGGGGGGGGGGGGGGGGAGTCTGACATAAACAACTCAGAATTCAGGGTAAGGGGGGTGGGCAGATCACTCTCTACCCATAATTTTACCTACTGTTATCTTCTATAATCAGGTATTTTAGAAGCTAACTTCGAGTTAAAATCTTTGGTCAGTGTTTTTATACATCATCATTACATTTTGTGAAACTTTGCAGCAAATCATATGAAAAGACGCGTTTCGGAGAGATCTTTAATGCGCTGAATGTTAACTTTGAGGCTGCTTAATATTTTTGGCGTTTTTAGTTCTAAACGTAAGGCGTTTGTTGTGGTTAGCTCCAAAGCTCCAAGTTTACCAGTACGCGTGACGATACTGTGATGTTTTGGTGACGTCAAAGGTCTTGTGCTGTGATTGGGTGGCATGAGCAATCCGTGCAACTACAATATTAATTCACATGTTTGAGAAGCGAACAGTTCGTATTTAGGGTGTATTATGAAAATATGCATTTATGTGAAATAGCGCACTAAAGATCTCTTCAAAATACGTCAATTTTAGTATAGTTTGTTGTGCTAAAGTACACAAAACGCGAGACTGTAGCGCAACACACTGTATCGGTACCAAAAGTGATTCGTTTCTGAAAATGTCACCACGTTTATGAATGGATAAACATGATACTACCCTATTTTACTCACTTCACTTAATAGGCTAAGTAGGACTTAATATTAGGAAATTACCTCTTATCAATTATGAGTGCACTTTTGCTTACCTCAATTCATTTGTTTGTAGATGAAGTCAGTTAAGTCTCCCCTTCTGCGCAGCAAAATGGTCTATGATTATTTCATTCTAATTTGGACGATTCAGTAATTGTTTTTCTAGGGAACACATTGCAGACACACAATTCATAATGCTGCGCAAGAATGTTTTTACTCCCTTTAAGTTAGAGAAGCAGCGTTATGCCTCTCCTGTTGTCATAGGAAAGGTCACTATTATTTGCAGAAGTTCTACACTTGCAGGAAAAGCTTTAGCCAGATTGTGATCGTAAAGAAAGTTCAACAATGTCAAAGCACCTGACGCCTTCATAAAATGCTATCGGCTGTACAACACATCTCATGACGTAGATCTGAAGACTGTAAATTGAACAAATTAACGGCTATTTTAAGCACTTTTTCCGGAAAAATAGTTTGATGTTTTGTAAACAACGATGTATCAAACAGCTGTGCAGTCGATAAGTGATCATTGGAACTGAATCGCTCTCTGCTCTGAGTTGTGATGTCGTCGCAAACGTTTCGTGCACACACTATTCTCGATTCTGTGAAACGTCCCCGTTTTGCTGTTGGTTCCATCTGTTCCCAGTGATCGTCAGTTTCAAGTGAGGTCCTAATTTGCTGGACAGAATCTGCAAAGTGCGATACATATTCAACAGTTTTCACTGCATCAATATTCCTCTGCTGCAGTTGATTAAAGAGAATGTCACACTGAGGCATGACTGTATTATAAAAAATTTAACCAGAAGAAGAAATCTTCGTCTTGTAGGAAACCCTTCAGTCCCATGGCCTTGTTTATTGTCTTGTAATCACTGGCATCATCATCAATAATTCTTTCTAGGCACTCAGCAACTTCCTTTTGGTATGTGTACACAGTAGTTACGCTCCGTGATTTAAAATTCCATCTGATGGACAGGTAGGAATACGCTTCTTCACTACCTCGTCAAGAATGGCTGCACGGCTAGAAGACCGGAAAAAAGGTGGATATTCCTTCCAAGTTGCTAAAGAAGATCCGCACTTGTTTATTGCCCTTCACACAACGTTCAACAATTAAATGTAAGTGATGGGCGTAACAGTGAATAAAGTGAGCATTCCTGTACATTTGTCTAATTATAATTTGAACTCCAGTTTTATGGCCACTCATAACACGAGCACCGTCGTAACAATGAGCTGTCAGTTTTTCGGGTGTTTCATGTAAATTCATTTTCTCTAGCTCGCAGAGAGCAGCTGCAGATACATCGTCTGCACTGTGACTTTTTGGGCGTACAAAGGAAATAAATCTTTCATTTATTTGTCCCAGTAGCTCATAATGAATTATTAGGACCAATTGTGACAAATTTGCACAGTCAGTAGTTTCATCAACTTCTATTGCGAGAAATTTTACCTTCGACAGTTCACTCATGATGAGATTGAGGCATACCTCATCAATTGATTCCAGGAGTTCATTTTGAACTGTCTTCGATAGGCCTAAGAAAACACGGTTGTCTGATTTCTGATTGTGCTGCTTCATGACGCAGTCCAGTTCTGCCATAAGACTGACTAATCCTCGAAAAATTCCTGGGTTTTTGGAATCTTCTGTTTTGTCGTGGCCCCTTAAGGCAAGCTCGAATTTGCCGCAAAATGTAACATAGTCTATCAGTTTACCCAAAATATACCGATTTTTGATACATTTTCATTATATATCTATATATTACGGCGGTAAGCACTGTCTAATTGGCACATAATGTCCACTTTCCCTAGCATTGAATTCTCAATGAAACCATTTAAATGTTTTTCACTGGAATTATGTTTTTAATCTTTGCGTCAAAATTCTTTAAGTCAGTGATACTAGCTTCAGTCCAGGCACTATCAGTACTATTTTTAAGAAGACAGGCGAAACATAAAAATGCATTTTTCACTTCACAACCACACAATCACTCAGCTGCATCGTACATTGCTCTATTAAAACAGCGTTTGTATCCTTGCGTAGATTGATTGGTGCACCAGGTTCTTTCACTTTCATCCTATTCCTGTGTTCCAAGTTTTTGCCTATTAAATTGCACATTGAATTCATATTGCACTCGCGGTATGTCACAGATATTCACAAGCAAGTAAAACACACTAAAATCTTGCAAAATACACTCCGAAAAAGAAACTTGCTAATATCACACGGTATCAACAAAAGCAGTCAGCATCAGCAAGCAAGAAAAGTAAAGTAAGGGGACAAATTTCGTGCGCTTTATCCTCTAATCACTTATGAAACTCTCGCTAGATGGCAGTACTGTTATGTTACTGTAGTCTAGTGCACTGTGGCGGGATATTTGTAACCTTATCCTAAATGTGGATAAAATAGCCAATGGCTGAAACAAAACAACTATGTAAAACATTTTAAAACAATAATTTTAAACGTCGATTATGACGCATCGAAGCGTAGTAGAGATGTGCAGAGACAGTGGTTGGATAGCGAAATTTCGGCCACTCTACATTCCTTTATTACATAGATAATGGAACGTGGAAAACGTGTGGTGGTTTGTACGACACCCTTAGGTTGAAAGCTCTGAGCCTTCGAGTCGCCCATAAACAGTAGTACTACGTAGAAGCCACGCCCCCAAACCGCTGCTACATGCAGCTTACGATCCTTCCAAGGCGCAGCCTAAACACTACTATCCGTTCGGAGAACATCTATCAATACAAACAGTTCCAAAAATGTTGACCATCGTTTTTTTAATCGGAATGGGAAATATGCGAAATTCGTACTGATAAATTAAATTATGTAAACGGAGTCCAGATCATTATATATTTTGCTGTGTGTGGTGATACACTGCTTCACACAAAAAAATGTATCAAACTTTGGAGCATAAAAAATAATTAGTTACATCTGTCACTTAACACAACTGTACTTCATAGCACTGCTTAATATTTTGAGGGAGAGCATGCACAGCAGAGATACTGCTGGCCGTAACATAGAAAAATATGATAAAAAATTCAGACACAAACCTTCACCAGACTGATGCTGGCTTTCTACAGTTGCCTCTGCTGAGGTATTATACGTTTACTATCTTGAATAGGAGGCTGACAGAATAGATGAGGTTTGCTTCCTTTAGCCTTTGGAACTGTAAAAAAAAAAGGTGATGGTGTGGCACTGGACTTCCTTTTCTATTACCATCAATCGTCGCATTATCCTTCTGGTCATCAGTGAAGTTTGTCTACAATAGAGAAGCATAAGAAGAGAAATATAGCTTCATATCCCAACAGCAGGTATAAGCACAACAGAAGCAAAGAGAGAGAAACGTAACAAGGGAACGTCTGAAAAACTGTTGTGTTTCCAGCCCTGAAGACAGTAGCTATATTTATCTACTATTGAAAACAAATCATAGTGTTTCCGGTTAGAGTGTCAAGTTTTCTGAATCAAATTGAGTGAGCCGGAGTAGAGCATCTGGAGCATTGCAAGAGGGAATCCACACATTTAAGACATTAATGGTAAGAGCACAGACGTAACTGTCCTATTGAATCGCACGTGTACTAACAATGCATGTTGAAGAGTGTAAATAGGAAGTTCTTTATCATGCTGTTCTTGTGGTATTCAGTCCAGAGACTAATTTGATGCAGCTCTCCATGTTACTCTATAATATGCAAGCTTCTTCATCATCCAGTACCTACTGCAACCTACATCCTTCTGAATCCCATACTAAATTAGTGATCCCTTGATGCCTAAGAACATGTCCTACCAACCGATCCCTTCTTCTAGTCAAATTGTGCCACCAATTTCTCTTCTCCCCAATTCTATTCAATACCTCGCCATTAGTTATGTGATCTACCCATCTAATCTTCAGCATTCTTCTGTAGCACCACATTTCGAAAGCTTCTATTCTCTTCTTGTCCAAACTATTTACCGTCCACGTTTCATTTCCATACATGGATAAACTCCATACAAATACTTTAACAAAAGACTTCCTGACACTTAAATCTATACTCGACGTTAACAAATTTTTCTTCTTCAGAAACGCTTTCCTTTCCTTATCGCAAATGACTGTAGTTTATTCAAAGTAAAAAATGAGCAAGCCGGACGCTGTGGTCGAGCCATTCTAGGCCCTTCAGTCCGGAACCGCGCTGCTGCTACGGTCACTATGGTCGCAGGCTCGAATCCTGCCCTGGGCATGATGATGTGTGTGATGTCCTTAGGTTAGTTAGGTTTAAGTAGTCCTAAATCTAGGTGACTGATAACGTCAGTTGTTAAGTCACATAGTGCTTAGAGCCATTTTGAACAGTGCGCAAACAATTTCAATAACTCAACGCTAGATAACTATTCAAATTGTCATGAAAATTATAACAACTAAAAAAGAAAGTGATGAGGTATTTCCAAAAGACGCAGAGCTGTATCAAGGTGTCTGTTTGACAACTACCCATTTAACGTTTATTATAGACCCTTCTTCACGTTTATCTGTCAAGATTATAGATCGCTGAGCGAAATTTTTGCAATGGTAGAAACACAGAGCCGTTGTGTTGGCATTCATGAAACCACCAGGAAGTAATCCCCATCAGTTGTTAATAAACCGACTTCATAAAGCTATGGAGCCTTTCAGAATACCTCACCACCATTGGCTTCTCATTTGATTTTGTACTATAATTTTATTGGTTATTGAGTGTTCAGTGAAGTAATTGTTATTACCAATGTTTCTGTGCTGTGGTTGTCATCCACAGAAAGTTGTTTGTATGAATTAAGAGACTGACTACTGGGATTTAAACCGTGTTATGAATGATGTTGTAGATGGCACTTCATTACCTCAGTCATTGATAGTTTTATCAAGACACGCAGTTATAGAGGACGAAACACTGATAATTAAAAATAAGTTCACACCATTGTAGGTTCCAGAAATATTTTTAACTACTGACTCGCTGTTGTTGTTGTTGTTGTAGTCTTCAGTCCGGAGAATGCTTTGATGCAGCTCTACATGCAACTCTATCCTGTGCAACCTTCTTCATCTTCCTGTACCTACTACAGCCTCCATCCTTCTGAATCTGCTTAGTATATTCATCTCTTTGTCTCCCTCTACAATTTTTACCCTCCACGCTGCCCTCCAATACCAAATTGGTGTTCCCTCGATGTCTCAGAACATGTCGTACCAACCGATCCCTTCTTCTAGTCAAGTTGGGCCACAAACTCCTCTTCTCCCCAATTCTATTCAATACCTCTTCATCAGTTACGTGATCTACCCATCTAATCTTCAGTATTCTTCTGTAGCACCACATTTCGAAAGCTTATATTCTCGTCTTGTCCAAACTAGTTATCGTGCACGTTTCACTTCCATACATGGCTACGCTCCATACAAATACTTTCAGAAACAACTTCCTGACACTTAAATCTATACTCGATGTTAACAAATTTCTCTTGTTCAGAAACGCTTTCCTTGCCATTGCCAGTCTACATCTTATATCCTCTCTACTTCTACCATCACCACTTATTTTACTCCCCAAATAGCAAAACGATTTTACTACTTTCAGTGTCTCATTTCCTAATCTAATTCCCTCAGCATCACCCGACTTAATTGGACTACATTCCATTATTCTCGTTTTGCTTTTGTTGATTATCATCTTATACCCTCCTTTCATGACACTGTCCATTCCGTTCAGCTGCTCTTGCAGGTACTTTGGTGTCTCTGACAGAATTACAATGTCATCAACGAACCTCAAAGTTTTTATTTCGCCACCATGGACTTTAATGGCTACTTCAAAGTTTCTTTTGTTTCCCTTACTGCTTGCTCAATTTAAAGATTAAATAGTATCGGGGAGAAGCTACAACCCTGTCTCACCCGCTTCCCAAACACTGCTTCCCTTTCACGTCCCTCGACTCTTATAACTGCCACCCGGTTTCTGTACAAATTGTAAATAGCCTTACCTTTCCTGTATTTTACCCCTTCCACCTTCAGAATTTGAAGAAGAGTGTTCCAGTCAACATTGTCAAAGGTTTTCTCTAAGTCTGCAAATTCTAAAAACGTAGGTTTGCCTTTCCTTAATCTATTTTCTAAGACAAGTCGTCGGGTCAGTATTGCCTCACGTGTTTCAACATTTCTACGGAATCTAAACTGATATTCCCCTAGGTCGGCTTCTAATAGTTTTTCCATTCGTCTGTAAAGAATTCGTGTTAGTATTTTGCAGCAGTGGCTTATTATACTGATAGTTCGATAATTTTCACTTCTGTCAACACCTGCTTCCTGTGGGATTGGAATTATTATATTCCTCTTAAAGTCTGAGGGCATTTCGCGTATTTCATACATCTTGCTCACCAGATGGTAGAGTTTTGTCAGGACTGGCTCTCCCAAGGCCGTCAGTAGTTCCAATGGAATGTTGTCTGCTCCGGGAGCGTTGTTTCGACTTAGGTCTTTCAGTGCTCTGTCAAACTCTTCACGCCGTATCATATCTCCCATTTCTTCTTCATCTACATCCTCTTCCATTTCCATAATATTGTTCTCAAGTACATCGCCCTTGTATAGACCCTCTATATACTCCTTCCGCCTCTCTGCCTTCCCTTCTTTGCTTAGAACTGGTTTTCCATCTGAGCTCTCGGTTTTCATGCAAGTGGTTCTCTTTTCTCCAAAGGTCTCTTTAATTTTCCTGTAGGCAGTATCTGTCTTACCTCTAGTGATATACGCCTCTACATCCTTACATTTGTCCTGTAGCCGTCCCTGCTTAGCCATTTTGCACTTCCTGTCGATCTCATTTTTGGAAACTTTGTATTCTTTTTTGCCTGCTTCATTTACTACATTTTTGTATTTTCTCCTTTCATTAAGTAAATTCAGTATTTCTTCTGTTTCCCAAGGATTTGTATGAGCCCTCGTCTTTTTACCTAGTTGATCCTCTGCTACCTTCACTATTTCATCTCTCAAAGCTACCCATTATTCTTCTACTGTATTTCTTTCCCCATTCTTGTCAATCGCTTCATCATGCTCTTCTTGAAACTCTCAACAACCTCTGGTTCTAACAGATTTTCCAGGTCCCACCTCCATAAAATCCCACATTATTGCAATTTCTTCAGCTTTAATTTACCAGTTTCATTCTACACTTCACAACCAATAGACTGTGGTCAGAGTCCACATCTTCCCATGGAAATGTTTAAAACCTGGTTTCTAAATCTCTGTCTTACCATTATACAGTCTATCTGAAACCTTTCAGTATCTCCAGGCTTCTTCCATCTATACAACCTTCATTTATAATTCTTGAACCCAGATTATTGATTAAGTTATGTTATGTCCGAATCCCTCTTTAATTCCTTACCCCCATTCCATATTCACCTACTACGTTTCCTTCTCTTCCTTTTCCTACTATCGAATTCCAGTCACCCATGACTATTAAAATTTCGTCTCCCTTCAAAATCTGAATAATTTCTTTTATCTCATCATACATTTCATCAATCTCTTAATAATCTGCGGAGCTAGTCGGCATATAAACTACTGTGGTAGGGGTGGTCTTCGTATCTGTCACGGCCACAGTAATGCGTTCACTATGCTGTTTGTAGTAGCTTACCCGCATTCCTATTTTTTATTCATTATTAAACCTACTCCTGCACTACCCCTGTTTGATTTTCTATTTATAATCCCGTATTCACCCTACCAGAAGTCTTGTTCCTCCTGCCACCGAACTTCACTAATTCCCACTGTATCTAACTTTAACCTATTGATTGCCCTTTTTAAATTTTCTAACCTACCTACCAGATTAAGGGATCTGACATTCCACGCTCCGACCCGTAAAACACAGTTTTCTTTCTCCTGGTAACAACGTCGTCCTAAGTAGTCCCTGCCCGGAGATCCGAATGGGGCACTATTTTATCTTACCCAAGAGGACGCCATCATCATTTAACCATACAGTAAAGCTGCATGCCCTCGGGAAAAATTACGGTTGTAAATTACGGCTGTAGTTTCCCCTTGCTTTCAGCCGTTCGATGTACCAGCACAGCAAGGCCGTTTTGGTTAGTGTTAGAAGGCCAGATCAGTCAATCATCTAGACTGTTGCCCTTGCAACTACTGAAAAGGCTGCTGACCGTCTTCAGGAACCACACGTTTGTCTGGACTCTCAACAGATACCCCTCCGTTGTGGTTGAACCGACGATACGGCTATCTGAATCGGTGAGGCACGCAAGCTTCCCCACCATCGTCAAGGTCCATTGTTCACAGAGGGGGGGGGGGGAGTATTAGACTTCTATAAAAAGGAATATTTTGGAAAAATGTGGAACCTAGACATGTCTACAACTGCACAAATTGTAGCGAAATAAGGTTTAAAATCTTACCTGCACAGATCTAAATGAGGAAAAAGAATATTGACTCCAGCTATATTTGAATGCTCATGCTTTACATCCTAAACTGTCGGCCTATCCACTCAGCCATTGAAACAGGTGTAAAACCATCGTCGTCGTGGTAATTCTACCAAAATGAAGTCTATATATTTCAACCATCTCTGAGTGCTAAAATAATGATTTTCAAAAGAAATGATACATTTAGTTAAATTGCAGTGAATCTTGACGTGTACTGCATCCTAACTATTATATTGTTTCTATTTCACGATGTAAACACAAAGCCGAATCTGCGCAGAAATGATTCAAATGGCTCTAAGCACTATGGGACTTAACAGCTGAGGTCATGAGTGCCCTAGAATTTAGAACTACATAAACCTAACTAACCTACGGACATCACACACATCCATGTCTGAGGCAAGATTCGAACCTGCGACCGTAGCAGCAGTGCGGTTCCTGTCTGAAGCTCCTAGAACCGCTCGGCCACAGCAGCTGGCTAGTTGCACAGACTGTGAGAGTTGTGAACAGTGGTACTTCTGACCTTGGGCATGTGCAATAGTCTGTTGTTGGACACTAAATTATCTGGGCTGGGCAATCTTTTTGCCTCTCACTGTACTCAGATACTGCAACGATTTGCACTGGCTGTAAACTGACCGTGTATTCACAAGTTATAGTTTCACAAGTAAAACTGTATTGCTCTGCCATCAGTTGATACAGGCAGCACCACTTTTTGAGCTAAATAAAGGGATGCTGTGCTGATGCATCGCTAAGATTTTTGTTGGGAAGTGTGCAAGCCAGAAAAAAACGGAAAAAGGACACTGTTCTCGTGGAAGGAGAAAAATTTTAACATGTTTTGTAAAGATATTTAGAAGTCTACTAAATGGGAAATGTAATCATTGTATTTTATGAAACACAATGTAGCACTGTGATTGAATGTTATCTAATGGATAAAACAGTACTGGTTCAAATTATGCAAAATTGTTTGATTATTTTCCATAGTTTGTTGAAGCAGAATAAGAGTTCTCGCATCAATGCACATGCATTGATCATTGTAAGGATAAAAGTGCACAAGCTTAGTTTTGAATCAGTCTCCCACCCCCTCTCTTTCCCAGATGTGACAACATGGAACTTTTTCTCTGCTTCCTAAACTCAAAATGTGGAATAAACTCTTCACAGTTTTCTCGGGATTTGAAATGGACTCTATGAAAACAAAGGCGCTTTCGTTGCGGCGGAGGCTTCTCACGAAATTTCTGTCAACAACTTTCTCCTCGGAATGCGAAAATACTTTGTTGACTCCGAATTACATAGGCAGAAGCGATCATCACAATGAAGTAAGGTTAATGAGACCCGGCACGGAAAGATCCAGGTGTTCGCTTTTTCCCGCGCTCTGTTCGAGAGTGGCATAATAGAGAATAATTGCGAAGGTGGCTCGATGAATCCTCTGCCAGGCAGTGAAGTGTAATTTGCGGAGTATCCTTGTAGATGTAGATGTGGATGAAAAGCACAAGCGTTAGTATGGCTCCTGTTCAATGTGGTATGATGCCTCACAGCATGACGCAGAAATGGCGACAGTGTACACGGGCAGCAGGTGTTGCAGCGGGTGGAGAACATCCTCGTGCAGCTTATTTGTGTGATCAGACTTCCTCAAGTTTTAACAGTGGTACATACTGATAGGTTTCAGCTGCAGTGTCGTATGGAATAAGTGATCATATAATTGTTTATGAGAGCTCTCTCGTTTATGGTCGGAATTATTGAACACTTAAGATGAAATGGTGGAAGCGTTGATTATCCTCAACACCCAGTATCCACACTTATCTAAATTAGCCAACTTAATCGTGAGACCTGTTGTACTTAACTAGTGTTACAGGCTTCTTCATATGCTGCATACATATAATTACAAACAGATATCTAGCAAGGCATTACTTATGCCATACTTGACCAAGAGCATTGTTAGATGTTGCTTCCTATCGGCTGAAGGCTATGCTACATTCCTGGTTGACTTCCCGAGCAAGAGTGGTCGAGAGCTCTCTAGATACTTGCCACAAGCGGCGGGGCGGCGCTAGCGTGGGTCCAGCGAAATCTATTACGGACTGCGGTCGATATCTGAACCCCTAAAAACTCTGGTATCAAACGCTGATACCACAAGAACAAAAGAAGAACGTACAATCGGAATATCTGAAAGTGTAGGTCGGAATCTGCAGTCAATTCAGCTGATTAACGCTTTGACAACATATCAATTCCCTTTGGAACCTCAAATCCAACTGCTGAATGTGTAGTACATTTTACAGCGACCAGAAAACTATGAATTGGCTGTCCTGGAAGGCCTAGAATTGTTTACTGAATTAACTCTAAGTTTGAAACACCGTTTCATGATTGTTGGAATCTGACACAATTCTTATGAGGATTGAAAACACATAGTTAGTTGTGACACAGTATTTATATTTCTGCATTTACTTTGCGTGTCTGTCACTGGATGTGCACCACCGAACAGAAACCTAATGTTCAACAAAGGAGATGGCAGATGTGGTATTCTGCTATGGGAATACAGATGGAAGCACTCTACTGGCATTCAACCACGATGACCCAAAATAACCACCGCACCGTATATTATCTAAAAGGATGTTTACTAGATTACTCCAGAGACTCTCAGAAACGGGATCCTTTGCACTAAGAACACGTGATCGTGGCAGATCTTGAAGAACTGGAATTAGAACATGTAGTATACAATTCTGGAAAGATTGTCTGAAAAATATCTGCCGTGGAAGAAGTGTATTGCCCAGACAGTCATCCATAAATAACCGTTCTATCCCCAACATGTACACCGAGTCCAAGCTCTGGTGGCAAACGATTGGCGAGGCAGATTGCCATTCTGCCAGTGGCTTCTCGAAAAAGTGTTAATAGTCTGTAGTTGACAGCAGCAGTAGTTGTTTGTTGATGAGTCGGGCTTCACGACACACAGTATCGTAATTTACGGCAATACGCCCATATGGGTCGATGCCAACCACCATGCTCTTGGAGAGAGACGGCTCCAGTACACAATTACCATCAGTATTCCTGTTGATGTGCATGGAGCCCTACGTTCTGCACAGCACAGTGAATGGCGCATGGTATCGTCACTTCCTTCAGAACCAGTTAGCTGTGTTACTGGAGAATGTGCCACTACATAAACGACTAGGAATGCGATACGTGCATGATATGGTACAGGCCCACTTGGAACTGTGGTATGCCAAATATAGTGTCGAACGCTGTAATATATGGAACATAAGCAAAAGTAATTAAATTTTCATAAAAAGTTTATTTCGATTGGAAGTACGCATTTGCTACATTTTGTACGAATAAAACGGTTCAGATTGTCGTATCTACGATAAATGAGTTAAATGGCCTCACAGATGACGAGAAATGTACATGTAGGGTTGGCAGCCCTTTGTTCAGAAGCGACCGTGACGGGTTTCGACCGTAGGCAAATCACGGCGCCGGTGCTGGTCGGGTGCGTGTGGTGTACTAGTAGTGACGGAAGTTTGAGTAAAATTACCAAATATGCAGCAACCAGTCGCTAAATCTTGTATTATTTATTCACTTTTGCAAATTGATTTTAACAGATTAACAACCATCATCGGTGCTACACACAGAAGAATAAAAATAATTAATAACAGTGGCCGAATGATTAAATGTACATAAAGCAACGTAAACCAATTAAATGTATATAGACGCATTAAACCATTTAAAATGAACGTACAAATTTACCTTTTAACCAATATGTGCCCTGAGTAGTAATACAGTCTTAAGCAGTTGTTCCTTTATACTAATTTGTACAATCGCTTTTTGGTGTATATAACTGTACTATGTGAATGACATCTTTGTCAATATATCCATTTCATGTAAATTTTAATGTTTTATCATTAAATTTAACCTCACTTTGTATGTCGTACCTCATTGTTCTTCTTCTCATTTTTATTTTAGCTCTATCTTTTCGCATAGAGGGGGGGTTTGCTTTGTAGCACCCCCTTACGGTTTCTCGTTGTCATAGTCAATTCTCGATGTATCACTTTATGTTTGACCTCTGCTTAAGACAGCTCTGATGGTGTAAGAACCAAAAAAACCATTCATCAAACCAATGAGCTGTAAAAAAATAAAAGACACTTTTCGAATACGACATATGGATCGGAGGAGGTATCATTCCGGTTTGCACTAGGTTGTATGGAAATCCTGGGAAATGGGCAAGCTGTCAATAAGAGAAGCACGTGTCAAAAGCTTTTTTTCTAGTTTTCCAGAACATGAAAGCGGTTTAAAAATAAAATAAAACCCGCTTTGATTCCTCCATTGTTGCGTATATGTAGATTCTGTTATTCCATTTATATGTGAAAGAGTGGTTTTCCACTTGTGTTACTAGCTGTCGATATCTACATGCTGTAGGATGTTGAACTCTCAATGACTATGAAAGCGTAGTATCTTGGGTGGTGGCTAGCATACTTTGAGACATGATATATATATATATATATATATATATATATATATATCAGTTCATGACATCCAGTCTTATATATCTTGTGTCACTGATGGACACAAGTCCAGATCATCCACTCTCAAAACTCCACCATCTCTCTCCCCACATCCACCACTGCTGGCGGCTCACCTCCAACTACGCAACGCTACGCGCTCTTAACAGCTAACTGCCCAACACTACAATAGCGACTATTTCAACAATTTAATCCAGCCACAGACTCCACACAGCACAACCAGTGATTTTCATACAGAGTGCTACGTGGCGTTACCACTATAAAAACCTAAACAGCCTACTTACAAAACATGTTTCGGTTTGTTGTTACTCGGAGCGATTATAAGATTAAAATCGCATCTACGGTCAATATTCTTAAAAAATATCTCTTATTTTTATCTAATGAAAGGTCGAGGACCGTTAAAAAAATCAAGATTTGGTCATGTGATCGAAAACGTTGTGTTATTGGCTGATGCCCTGGTGACGTCACTGAATAGGAGTAAGACGAAATTATACGTGTGTTAGAAGTGTCTCTGGATTTTACGTGCTTTTTCTACAAATAATTTAGCTATTTAGTATTGCAAAACGCATTTACAACTTTTATGAAGGAATAGAAAGGAATTTTGTGAATGCTGATAGTGGAAAGCTTACCAGAATTGATGCCTTTATGCTCTACTCATTTAGTGACCCTATATGTGCAATGACAGAAGTTCTTTCCCGTGCTCCCTGCAACATTATTGATCTCAGTCAAATCTAAGTAATTATAGTACTCTTCCAAATGCGACGGAATCATACATCTAGATTGTCGACCATCAGTCATGAAATACGACTAAAAGCACAAAAAAATTATTATGCAGGAAACTCAGCAGAGGGATGACGACAAGCCCGGGCGCTGTGGCGCAATGGGACAGCCCCTATAACTGTGGACGGTTCGAATACTTTTCATGAAATATGAAAATGGCTTCAGCAAAAACTCACTGTAGCCGTTGTATCGGCCGTGGGATGTATTGTATGAAGCTGAGAAATTGACAACTGAGGAATCTTACAAACAATTACCTTTTTTTCAAAGTATTGCTAGTATTGGAGATAACATCATACTCAAACAGTACAACGAAGGGCAGGACGATGAGGCTTTATATGAGATGAGGTGGGATTCGTTTGAGAGACATAAAGCAAATACAACGTGCAGGCAGCACAAACGTAAGGACTCTGTTGATTGTGAGTGTAAACTAAAGTCAGTGTCTAAAGCATAATTAAATTCGTCTTACGTAAGGTGATGAATTTTCAAAAGCTTAGGCAATAAGGGTCCAAACTTGACAGCGAGAAGATAAAAAAAAAAGAAAACTTTGTTTCGAACGAACATAACTTACGTGCACAGCCGTTGCTAATGTAAGTGCATCTAAAAGCCAATGAAAACGCTACAACACTGCGTTTGTAATCGGTTCGGTGAAATTTTGTAATTGCGAGTTGGGTCTCGTATGACAGTACCGTCGATTTGTTTTGTAAATGACAAAAATCTTGTTACAGGCTAGATTCGAACTAGTGACTAACAGACATAATCCTTTTATATTTCACAGTTCACCCCTCTACCAACCAAGCTTCCAGTGACGCGAAAATAAGCGGCTATAGCCTTGACTTTTAGTAATAGGCTAGTTTCGTTGGCTGACGGTATCATTATTTGTAACACTGGGAAAGCGGGTCTTGGTGATAAATTGATGTTAACATCAGACTACAAGACGTTTTTAATTGATATGGGCATCGACATGTCGGCATTTTGCCGGTACTGTGCAACCTATTTTTACAAATCTTCTCATTGTCTGATACACAAAAGAAAAACAATTTTTCAAGAGCTTTTATGGATGTAGCTGTACAGTGTGTACTACATACCATTTGCTATCCATTTTCAGAAACATAAATCCCAAAAGAAGACATCACTGTGACACAGATTTATGAAAGTTGGAGCTGCGAGCTATCCAGTGACGTCACAGGTACCACCTGAATCGAATGGAGCGTTTTTGCGGGCTTTTAAATTATTTGAATTTCATTTCCGTTTTCATAAAAGAATACCGAAATTTAAGAATGAAAAAAGCATGTTACGAGCATAAAACGACATAATTAACGACTTAAGACGATTTTCAGGAAACAGTCAAACACACAGTGTAATCGGACTTTTTGGGAATAAGTAATTTAGACTAAATGTGTTCCCAACATAGTCTCTAAGAATTCGGAAATCTATGTAAAACAAAACACACAAATGCAAGTGAAATTGTCGCTTCTACAGACACCTGTTAAAATATTCTTAACACAACAGGGTACTGAATCACTGCACCACTGAGTGGTGTATAATGGTGCTAATTTGTTGACACAAGACGGGTTATGATAACGCAACAGAAAGATACGGAGTTTGCATTTGTGTCTCGTACACTGTTCGCTGAGACTGGGAAGTATGCACTTCAGATCTGAGCCACCAGCTTGTGTCTGGTACACAAAATAATTAAAGAAAGGTATGAAGCAAGTGACGCGCCCATCACACTATACAGAAGGCATTCGGAGTGTATGGCGGGGCTTTAGTAAATCGGGTTTCCGTATGGTCTGTGTGGGCCAGCATAAACACTAGTCTCATAAATCAACTGTCTGTAGTAAATAAATTTTGATTATATTTACATAAATGAGGCAGGGGTTGCTGGCCAAAACACACTAAATATTTCCGTGATTATACAACTTATTATTTACGTTTTACACGGAACGGTATTGTATAAAAAAAGTCAGATTTAGACACCAAACACGGTAGCGAATCTCAACGCAAAGTTAATGTTCCGAATAGATAGCAATAGGATTTAAACACGAATAACCATTGTCTCACTTACCAATGAATCACAACCCTAGTTGACTGACTATGTCCAACACCACGAAATAACTTCAAGGTAGGCGTGTGTGATTCTGCACGAAACTACTTCAACTTCTTCTCATCTGGTAAATGTTCAATGTTTACGTGCCAAATCTTGGCATAATTTTCACAACTTCAAATCAATGTCTAAGCATATCTACAGAAAAGTTGAGTCCACGACGCGGAAAATGTTCCAGGTCTGAAGGGCCTCTAAACTATACTAGGAATTGAAGTAAACTGGGCAAACTTCAGCGTACTGACGTTGTGTATCGTCGAAAATTTCCAAGGCGGCATGCGTAATTCGACATGAAAAATATTCTAAATCGAGACCACGAAGCTCGGCGAAAAATCATAAGCACAAGACTCAAAACCTAGAAAAATTCCGCGTCCCACTCACTGAGACTCTCGAGCCGAAATGCGACACAAGTCTTGTATCATCCAGACCTGAGATCACACAACCCCCGATCCATAATGGCTGCCGCCTATTATACCCTTCGTGTCCTACTAAGGGAATAAAGAAAGACAATTTATTTTAAGTACAAAAATTAAAATTCCGACATTTTATTGAAATATTATATACGAATTGTTACTTACATTTTCTAAGCTTTTCATTTTGTAACATGAGTTCTTTCTACCTTTAACAGTTCACTTGCTGTTCATGTTTCGAGGGAGACGATACCGCTTTTTTTCAGTTTTTCCATATTAAATGAATACAAAGAAATATGTTTGAAGGTTACAATCTTCATTACTTATCTCTGAACCGGAGTCCTGCCACTACTTCTACTAATGTAACTTTATTCCATAAAAAATAATGGTTTTAGGTGTAAAAACACACTTTCGCTCGTAATTAAAAATTTGGCGTCAGAATCGTGAATCTGCTATGGTGACCTGATAGGACCCAACGTCACCTTCCTATTGACACGTTATTCGTTGCTATCGCATATTGAGTTGCTGAGACATAATTTTTCAAAGTTCGCACAACATAATGATTGTTTAAGCTCTATAATTGAAAAGTATCAAATGATAACGGTGGCGCGTCTCAGCAGCACTACAGTCATAATTTTCCCTTAAAAAGTGTGTCTTCCGGCTCCTCTGTAACTCTTTTGCTTGTATCTTTATCCACGTTTGTAGTGTGATTCTACAGAGTGGAGGGCGCGCCCAGGGTCCGCGAGATGGGGCCGGAGTTTCCCCAAGGCTCCAAAGACTCTGTCACAGCGTCCCGACTGCCCATGTGCTCGCTCCAACTTGTGTCTCTTAAGTACCAGGCAGTTCATCATAAGTTACCGTGCCCTTCACAGATGGTACCTAATTTGTTGTACAGCGACCGACTGTCTCCAAATTGGCGATACGCTCACTATCAACACTTAATTAACTAAGAGTACTCCACCTCTGTCGTATTTTACATTCGAATTTGCAACCAGACTACTATCAGCGGACATAAGTAAAATAGCAATTCGTGCACTAGTCTACCCAACGTAGCAACACAAAATCTAGGAAATACACTCGTGCGTTTCTGTTCACATCCAGGTCTGGAAGTAATCTCGCAATAAACGTCAAACACATGTTACAATTATTAAATGTCACATACTACGCGATTTACCACATTTAACTCCACGAAGACACTCAGATTTCCGAATGGTACGCTCCCTGTGGTTCCCAGGTCGTGCATCGACCGTAAACCATAAAATTACCAAATATGCAGCAACCAGTCGCTAATTCATGTTTTATTTATTAAATTTTGCATATCGATTTCAAGTAATTAACAGCCATCATCGGTGCTACAAATACAAGAATAAAAATCCAGAATGAGATTTTCACTCTGCAGCGGAGTGTGCGCTGATATTAAACTTCCTGGCAGATTAAAACTGTGTGCCTGACCGAGACTCGAACTCGGGACCTTTGCCTTTCGCGGGCAAGTGCTCTACCATCTGAGCTACCGAAGCACGACTCACGACCGCTACTCACAGCTTTACTTCTGCCAGTATCTCGACTCCCACCTTCCAAACTTTACAGAAGCTCTTCTGCAAACCTTCTGTAATGTTTGGAAGGTAGGAGACGAGATACTGGCAGAAGTAAAACTGTGAGTACCGGGCGTGAGTCGTGCTTCGGTTGCTCAGATGGTACAGCACTTGCCCGCGAAAGGCACATGTCCCGAGTTCGAGTCTCGGTCGGGCACGCAGTTTTAATCTGCCAGGAAGTTTCAAGAATAAAAATAATTAATAACAGTGACCAAATGAATAAATGTACATAAACCAATTAAATGTATATAGACGCATTAACCCATTTAAAATGAACATACAAATTTACCTTTGAACCAATATGTGCCCTGAGTAGTAATACAGTCTTAAGCAGTTGTTCCTTTATACTAATTTGTACAATCGCTTTTTAGTGTATGTAACTGTACTATGTGAATGACATCTTTGTCAGTATATACATTTCATGTAAATTTTAGTGTTTTATCATGAAATTTAACCTCACTTTGTATGTCGTACCTCATTCTTCTTCTTCTCATTTTTATTTTAGCTCTATCTTTTCGCATAGAGGGCGGTTTTGCTTTGCAGCACCTCCTTACGGTTTCTCGTTGTCACAGTCAATTCTCGATGTATCACTTTATGTTTGACCTCTGATTAAGACAGTATTACTACTCAGGGCACATATTGGTTAAAAGGTAAATTTGTACGTTCATTTTAAATGGTTTAATGCGTCTATATACATTTAATTGGTTTACGTTGCTTTATGTACATTTAATCATTCGGCCACTGTTATTAATTATTTTTATTCTTCTGTGTGTAGCACCGATGATGGTTGTTAATCTGTTAAAATCGATTTGCAAAAGTGAATAAATAATACAAGATTTAGCGACTGGTTGCTGCATATTTGGTAATTTTACTCAAACTTCCGTCACAACTAGTACACCACACGCACCCGACCAGCACCGGCGCCGTGATTTGCCTACGGTCGAAACCCGTCACGGTCGCTTCTGAACAAAGGGCTGCCAACCCTACATGTACATTTTTTGCCATCTGTGAGACCATTTACCTCATTTATCGTAGATACGACAATCTGAACCGTTTTATTCGTACAAAATGTAGCAAATGCGTACTTCCAATCGAAATAAACTTTTTATGAAAATTTAATTAGTTTTGCTTATGTTCCATAGATTACGACATTCAACACTCTGTTTTCTATACCTCACGACTTCAGAGAAATGGACGAGTACATTAATGCCGACGCAAATGATTTCCTTTCACTTAAGCACCAAATATTTAGATATCCCAGGCACCAAAAATCCACAGTATAAATGTGACGAGAACGGTCAGGTGATGGTACTGTTATCGACGACTGTGCCGCTAAGGCGGAGTTATTGAACGCAGTTTTCCGAAATTCCTTCACCAGGGAAGACGAATGGAATATATCAGAATTTGAAACACGAACATCTGCTAGCATGAGTTTCTTAGAAGTAGATACCTTAGGGGTTGCGAAGCAACTCAAATCGCTTGATACGGGCAAGTCTTCAGGTCCAGATTGTATACCGATTAGGTTCCTTTCAGATTACGTTGGTACTATAGCTCCCTACTTAGCACTCACATACAACCGCTCGCTCAGCGATAGATCTGTACCTACAGATTGGAAAATTGCGCAAGTTCAAGAAGGGTAGTAGGAGTAATCCATTTAACTACAGACCTATATCATTGACGTCGGTTTGCAGTAGGGTTTTGGAGCATATACTGTATTCAAACATTATGAATCACCTCGAAGGGAACGATCTATTGACACGTAATCAGCATGGCTTCAGAAAACATCGCTCTTGTGCAACGCAGCTAGCTCTTTATTCGCACGAAGTAATGGCCGCTATCGACAGGGGATCTCAAGTTGATTCCGTACTTCTAGATTTCCGGAAAGCTTTTGACACCGTTCCTCACAAGCGACTTCTAATCAAGCTGCGGAGCTATGGGGTATCGTCTCAGTTGTGCGACTGGATTCGTGATTTCCTGTCAGGAAGGTCGCAGTTCGTAGTAATAGACGGCAAATCATCGAGTAAAACTGAAGTGATATCAGGTGTTCCCCAGGAAAGCGTCCTGGGACCTCTACTGTTCCTGATCTATATAAATGACCTGGGTGACAATCTGAGCAGTTCTCTTAGACTGTTCGCAGATGATGCTGTAATTTACCGTCTAGTAAGGTCATCCGAAGACCAGTATCAGCTGCAAAGTGATTTAGAAAAGATTGCTGTATGGTGTGTCAGGTGGCAGTTGACGCTAAATAACGAAAAGTGTGAGATGATCCACATGAGTTCCAAAAGAAATCCGTTGGAATTCGATTACTCGATAAATAGTACAATTCTCAAGGCTGTCAATTCAACTAAGTACCTGGGTGTTAAAATTACGAACAACTTCAGTTGGAAGGACCACATAGATCGTATTGCCGGGAAGGCAAGCCAAAGGTTGCGTTTCATTGGCAGGACACTTAGAAGATGCAACAAGTGCACTAAAGAGACAGCTTATACTACACTCGTTCGTCCTCTGTTAGAATATTGCTGCGCGGTGTGGGATCCTTACCAGGTGGGAATGACGGAGGACATCGAAAGGGTGCAGAAAAGGGCAGCTCGTTTTGTATTATCGCGTTATAGGGGAGAGAGTGTGGCAGATATGATACACGAGTTGGGATGGAAGTCATTACAGCATAGACGTTTTTCGTCGCGGCGAGACCTTTTTACGAAATTTCAGTCACCAACTTTCTCTTCCGAATGCGAAAATATTTTGTTGAGCCCAACCTACATAGGTAGGAATGATCATCAAAATAAAATAAGAGAAATCAGAGCTCGAACAGAAAGGTTTAGGTGTTCGTTTTTCCCGCTCGCTGTTCGGGAGTGGAATAGTAGAGAGATAGTATGATTGTGGTTCGATGAACCCTCTGCCAAGCACTTAAATGTGAATTGCAGAGTAGTCATGTAGATGTAGATGTAGATGTAAAGTATTGGCCCTCGCGAACAATTCATCATTACTGAAAGTTTCGTGTTAGGTGAGGTCATACCCGAAGTTCCAAGTGGGCCCGTACCACATCGTGCATGTGTCGCATTCCAGGCGTTTATGTAGTGGCACATTCTCCAGTAACACAGGTAACTGTTTCTGAAGGAAGTGACGATACCATGCGGCATGCACTGTGCTGTGCAGAACGTAGGGCTCCATGCACATCAACAGGAATACTGATGGTTAATGTGTACTGGAGCCGTCTCTCTCCAAGTGCATGTTGGTTGGCATCCACCCATATGGCCGTATTGCTGTAAATTACGATACTGTGTGTCGTGAAGCCTGACTCATCAACAAACAACAACTGCTGTTGTTATTTTTTCGGTTACACCTAATGTACTCGATTGAAATTACAATTGCTCTTAACTTCTGTCATAGATCGTAAATCAGGAATTTGAAAGTAAATGATTCTGACCGGGGAAAATTCTGAGAAGCGGACAGTGTAGCTCTGCATACCACATACATATAAGTAAGTGTTCGGTTAAGAGCTTATTAGTCTGATCGTTATGGATGATTCCCCTCCCTCAAAAGAGCAGATGGATAAACCTTATGCCCTGAAGATACCTAATTCTCCCACGATGAACTTGGTCCATGTTCTTTAGTCAGAATTATTATGCTCTATGTAAATTTCTTGTGAAGTAAAGAAATAATCTATATGAAATAATGACATTTACCATATTACGAAATACACTCTCGTTTAATTTCTTAAAAGACACATTTTTAAATATGTGCGGCAAAATTTCTATAAGGATATTGTTGAGGTCATCGTTTAAAGACATAAAATTTTGTATGGTTTTTGGTAAAGCAAATGTCATATTTCCAAAGAAAACTGTATACATACAGAACTTGTCCAAGGAATTCTATGTAAATCTGGGAAGCTGTGGAACTCAGTAACAATATTTACTTCAGAATCCCCGAAAGACTATCGTGTTTTCAGGTAAAGTGCAAGTGGGTGTGAATGGTCAGGAGGAGAGAAAGTAGTAGATCTCATATATGGATGAGTCGAGAAGAAGTATAGCGAAGAGAAACCACAATGTTTGGTCATTTCATGATACTAATTTATGTAATGGTACATGTGGTTTTTCTCAGTGTTAATTGGTAACATGGAGTAATAGGTTTTCCCTGTGTCACTGAGTAATAATGAATGAAAGCAGAGTTTATTAATAGGATTTTCTCTCCAATATGGCACTTGTGTTGTCAGTCTATAGCAGTACGTTATCAATAAGTGTCATTGGTTTCGAGCATGGTAAAGTTCAGGTTATTACCTAGTTTTCTTTGTGATATTAAATATGCTTCAGAATTGTAAAATGTTTATGTTGTTTTTTACACTATAAAGAGCTGAATTTTTACTGATATACAGAGATTTTGCTTAGTTTGTCAGTACATACTGAGAATAAGGATGAGTTAACGTAGTGTCTTTAGTGTGTAAAGTTTAAAACAAAATGATGAATGTGATATAGAGTGTTTTACATAACTGATTCCCTTTTAAAACATTTAGTGCTACATATACACACTGTTTTCCGGCGAGTACGAGGTCCTCAGTCGTGTTCCACCGTTTCCTCACCTTCATTGAGTGCTGTATTCTTTCTTTCTAATTAGGTTTTTAGCGCTTTAATATTATCTCAGATCTTCTCGCAATCTGATTACATCTGTGCTTAGGTAATGAAATCTGTCCATAGCTTTTTAACTGGACAAAAAGAACTCTTTTTTCATGAATCTTTTTTCAGACTAAATTGATATATACCTCGCATTAATATATCAAGTGAAAGATGTCCAGCTTTTAAAGGAGGCTAGTCTGAAGTGTTATACAGGAAGTAAAGGTACGTATGGTAGAATATCATACGTAACACCTTTTAGGAACAATGTCATTCAAAGTGTGAAGTAATTCTTAGGTACTAGAATAGGAGAAAAGATCTCCATATAAATATACAGCATAAAAGCTAAAATCCTCGAAACAGTCTGGTGATATATGATCTTGTGATTTCAGGATAAAGTTACAGTGAAAGTGAACTATTTTGATGCACAGACAATTGCTTTTCAAGAGCTGTATATGCCCAGGACATAAAATGCTTTGTCACAGATAATTTTATTTACAGTAATATATATATATATATATATATATATATATATATATATATATATATATATATATATATATATAGTGATCCACTGATAGTGACTGGGCCAAACATCTCACGAAATAAGCATCAAACAAAAAAACTGCAAAGAACGAAACTCGTATAGCTTGAAGGGGGAAACCACATGGCGCTATGGTTGGCCCACTAGATGGCGCTGCCATAGGTCAAACGGATAACAACTGCTTTTTTTTCTAGACAGGAACCCCCTTTTTTATTACATGTTCTTATAGTACGTAAAGAAATATGAATATTTTAGTTGGACCACTTTTTTCGCTTTGTGACAGATGGCGCTGTAATAATCACAAACGTATAGTACGTGGTATTACTTAACATTCCACCAGTGTTGACGGTATTTCTTCGTACATTACAAATAGACCGTTTACCAACTGCGGAAAAGGTCGATATCGTGTTGATTTATGGCTACTGTGGTGAAAATAGCCAACGGGCGTGTGCTATGTATGCTGCTCGGTATCCTGGACGAAATCATCAAAGTCTCCGGACCGTTCGCCGAATATTTACGTCATTTAAGGAAACAGGAAGTGATCAGCCGCATGTGAAACGTCAACCGCGACCTGCAACAAATGATGATGTACAAGTAGGTGTTTGAGCTGCTGTCGCGGCTAATCCGACATCAGTAGCAGACAAATTGCGCGAGGATTGGGAATCTCAAAAAAGTCGGTGCTGAAAATGCTACATCAACATCGGTTGCACCCGTACCATATTTCTATGCACCAGGAATTGTATGGCGACGACTTTGAACATTGTGTACAGTTCTGACACTGGGTACAAGAGAAATTACGGGACAATGACAGATTTTTTGAACGCATTCTATTTAGCGACGAACAGCGCTAACGTAAACAGGCGTAATATTTGGCAACGGAAAATCCACGATGGGTGCGGCAAGTGAAATATCAGCGACCTTGGCGGGTTAATGTATGCAGCATTATGGGGGGGAAGGATAATTGGCTCCCATTTTATCGATGGCAATCTGATTTGCTACTTAATGTTCTACTGATGTTACTAAAAGATGTTTCACTGCATGACGGAATGGCAATGTACTTCACACATGATTGATGTCCGGCACATAGCTCGCCTGAGGTTGAAGCGGTATTGAACAACGTATTTCATGAAAGGTGGATTGGTCGTCGAAGCTCCATACCATGGTCCGCACGTTCACCAGATCTGACGTCCCCGGATTTTTTTCTGTGGGGAAAGTTGAAGGATATTTGCTATCGTGATCCACCGACAACGCCTGAATTTTCAATGCATGTGTGATCATTACGGAAGGCGAACTACTCGCTGTTGAGAGGAATGTCTTTGCAGGTATTGACAAATCCATTGAGGTTGACGTACATCATTTTGAACATTTATTGCATTAATGTGGAATTTACAGGTAATCACGCCATAATAGCATTCGTTCTCAGAAATGGGAAATTCACAAAGGTAAATGTATCACATTGGAACAACCGAAATAAAATGTTCAAACGTACGTACGTTCTGTATTTTAAGTTGTAAAACCTACCTATTACAAACAGTTTGTCTAAAATTGTGAGCCTACAGCGCCATCCATGATAAAGCAAAAAAGGGGTCCAACTAAACCATTCATATTTATTTATGTTGTATACGAATATGTAATGAAAACTGGGAGTTTCGTTCTTTGTAGTTTTTTCGTTTGAAGCTTATTTCGTGAGATATTTGACCCGGTCACGATAAATGGCCCATATATATGTGCTAATAGTGATCACATATGGGGTGTTGTGTTTGTGTGAAATGTACTGTAAGTTCAAGGACTGAAGATTTTCTTGTGATGTGATAGGATTATACTGACATGTTCAGAGAAGTCGTGGATTTTTTATGATAATGATGAAAGTGTTGTTCTATACAGAATTTTGAAGTTTTCTGAAGCTGATGATAATCATTTGAAATGTTATTTTAATTCCGGTAAGATGTTAATATAAAAGAAATTATTCAGATAGTGAAGGGAGACGAAAATTTAATAGTAATGGGTGACTGGAATTCGATTGTAGGAAAAGGGAGAGAAGGGAACATAGTAGGTGAATATGGATTGGGGCTAAGAAATGAAAGAGGAAGCCGCCTAGTAGAATTTTGCACAGAGCACAACTTAATCATAGCTAACACTTGGTTTAAGAATCATGAAAGAAGGTTGTATACGTGGAAGAACCCTGGAGATACTAAAAGGTATCAGATAGATTATATAATGGTAAGACAGAGATTTAGGAACCAGGTTTTAAGTTGTAAGACATTTCCAGGGGCAGATGTGGACTCGGACCACAATCTATTGGTAATGACCTGTAGATTAAAACTGAAGAAACTGCAAAAATGTGAGAAATTAAAGAGATGGGACCTGGATAAACTGAAAGAACCAGAGGTTGTACAGAGTTTCAGAGAGAGCATAAGGGAACAATTGACAGGAATAGGGGAAAGAAATACAGTAGAAGAAGAATGGGTAGCTCTGAGGGATGTAGTAGTGAAGGCAGCAGAGGATAAAGTAGGTACAAAGACGAGGGCTGCTAGAAATCCTTGGGTAACAGAAGAAATATTGAATTTAATTGATGAAAGGAGAAAATATAAAAATGCAGTAAATGAAGCAGGCAAAAAGGAATACAAACGTCTCAAAAATGAGATCGACAGGAAGTGCAAAATGGCTAAACAGGTATGGCTAGAGGACAAATGTAAGGATGTAGAAGCTTATCTCACTAGGGGTAAGATAGATACTGCCTACAGGAAAATTAAAGAGACCTTTGGAGAGAAGAGAACCACGTGTATGAATATCAAGAGCTCAGATGGCAGCCCAGTTCTAAGCAAAGAAGGGAAGGCAGAAAGGTGGAAGGAGTATATAGAAGGTTTATACAAGGGCGATGTACTTGAGGACAATATTATGGAAATAGAAGAGGATGTAGATGAAGACGAAATGGGAGATACAATACTGCGTGAAGAGTTTGACAGAGCACTGAAAGACCTGAGTCGAAACAAGGCCCCCGGAGTAGACAACATTCCATTAGAACTACTGACGGCCTTGGGAGAGCCAGTCATGACAAAACTCTACCAGCTAGTGAGCAAGATGTATGAGACAGGCGAAATACCCTCAGACTTCAAGAAGAATATAATAATTCCAATCCCAAAGAAAGCAGGTGCTGACAGATGTGAAAATTACCGAACTATCAGTTTAATAAGCCACGGCTGCAAAATACTAACGCGAATTCTTAACAGACGAATGGAAAAACTGGTAGATGCAGACCTCGGGGAGGATCAGTTTGGATTCCGTCGAAATGTTGGAACACGTGAGGCAATACTGACCTTACGACTTATCTTAGAAGAAAGATTAAGAAAAGGCAAACCTACGTTTCTAGCATTTGTAGACTTAGAGAAAGCTTTTGACAATGTTGACTGGAATACTCTTTTTCAAATTCTAAAGGTGGCAGGGGTAAAATACAGGGAGCGAAAGGCTATTTATAATTTGTACAGAAACCAGATGGCAGTAATAAGAGTCGAGGGGCATGAAAGGGAAGCTATGGTTGGGAAAGGAGTGAGACAGGGTTGTAGCCTCTCCCCAATGTTATTCAATCTGTATATTGAGCAAGCAGTAAAGGAAACAAAAGAAAAATTTGGAGTAGGTATTAAAATTCATGGAGACGAAGTAAAAACTTTGAGGTTCGCCGATGACATTGTAATTCTGTCAGAGACGGCAAAGGACTTGGAAGAGCAGTTGAACGGAATGGACAGTGTCTTGAAAGGAGGATATAAGATGAACATTAACAAAAGCAAAACGAGGATAATGGAATGTAGTCAAATTAAATCGGGTGATGCTGAGGGAATTAGATTAGGAAATGAAACACTTAAAGTAGTAAAGGAGTTTTGCTATTTAGGAAGTAAAATAACTGATGATGGTCGAAGTAGAGAGGATATAAAATGTAGACTGGCAATGGCAAGGAAAGCGTTTCTGAAGAAGAGAAATTTGTTAACATCAAATATAGATTTATGTATCAGGAAGTCGTTTCTGAAAGTATTTGTTTGGAGTGTAGCCATGTATGGAAGTGAAACATGGACGATAACTAGTTTGGACAAGAAGAAAATAGAAGCTTTCGAAATGTGGTGCTACAGAAGAATACTGAAGATAAGGTGGATAGATCACGTAACTAATGAGGAGGTATTGAATAGGATTGGGGAGAAGAGAAGTTTGTGGCACAACTTGACTAGAAGAAGGGATCGGTTGGTAGGACATGTTTTGAGGCATCAAGGGATCACAAATTTAGCATTGGAGGGCAGCGTGGAGGGTAAAAATCGTAGAGGGAGACCGAGAGATCAGTACACTAAGCAGATTCAGAAGGATGTAGGTTGCAGTAGGTACTGGGAGATGAAGCAGCTTGCACAGGATAGAGTAGCATGGAGAGCTGCATCAAACCAGTCTCAGGACTGAAGACAACAACAACAACAACAAGATGTTAATTCTAGGGTAAAGGATAGATAGTTATGAAGTGTATTGTATTGCATGTGTTTTAACATGGGCCATTTATTTACAGAAAAATGGAACTTTTTAATAATCTGAGTTTTGAGATATAATTATTCACAAGAACGGTGTTAAAGTGACAACTATGACAGCGTTAGTACTCTAACCAAAAGTGATAGACAAGCATTCTTAGAACTTATAGTGTGAGAAATATAGCAGTTTTTTGTGATAATGGATTAAATAAGGAATATGAAACGATGAAATGTTGCCACTGCCTGTATTTAATAACATGTTGCTAAAATGATTAAGAAAGTGCTGATATTTAGAGCTAATTTTCCTGAAAACAGACGAAGTGTATGCGTTTAACTTGAATCAATGTTAACATCTCTCATCAGTCATATTTCACAGAAATCTTCTTCCAGTATGTAAACAACTTTTTCGCGAAAGTAGGCAAGCGATTATGTATTGTTCCTCAATCGATATGGGAATTTTTTGATCGAAAACCATCCATAAATGGTTTACGGTTATGATACACGAAGCATGTAATAGTGTTTCTCCTTACCCTGAACCCACTGCCGCTTTCGTGTGGGCCTCACTGCTGAGTATTCTTTTCCCAGCAAGTCCTTGATAGTCCAAATGACAGTACAGGTGATTCCTTTCGCTGACATTATGAAATGCTACAAGACACAGTCACCGATGTACAACAAAATACGTTAATACGAGCAGGGCAGAGTGTTGTATGGAGGATAGTGTTCCTAGAAACCCATGATTTTTTCTGTTTGGTGCTTCATTCTAATGATCAATTGTAGAATCATATCAAGGAATTCAACCACAGGGATTTCCAACACTGCCTACTGTTTTCGTTCTAGCTATGAGACATGAGATTACGTTCCAGGTAGTGTTTGTAAATACTTGCAAAGAAAATACTTTTGTTTAAGTTTCTGTGACCCTAAAATAGAAATATGCGTTGATACTAGCTTCCATTTTAAAATATTTTTAACTTGTAACTGATTTGTGATAATGCACCTGCTTCTCTTGAGTTTCCTTACTGGTATTTGGTATGTACTATAGTAATCACGTAACACATGGACTGTTAGATACATTACTGACAGTTTTTACTTGTTTGGATATTTTTATTAAATTTGAATAGAACATTTGTTCCTAAGTCCACGACAATGTTGCACTATGGAATAGTGTTGCATATCTGGAAAATGCTTTCTTTTGATACGTAATTTTTCTAAATTCAGAAAAGAGTGCAGTACACATAAAATGAATGCTATTATATCAAAACAGATCAACAATCTTTAAGAAACTCTCAGAAGTGTTCCAAGGTACAACACTGTCCCTTGATGACTCTGCTCGATTTAGTATGTACGTTACATAGTCCGTTAAGAACACCTTGTGGTTTGTGGTGCCATGAAGAAAAATCAGAGAAAGTGTCATGTAGAGTTGATAAGTGTTCTAGTAGGGAAAGAATGGACCCCAATGCGAATATTTGAAAATAGTGACAACATTTTCGTCATTTATAGTTGTAAAACATTCAAAATATGATGCTATAATTGATTTTAACCATGGAAACATACATGAGTGAGAGAGTTACAGCGTTCTTCTTCAAGACTGGTGCTTTCACTTTAACACGAAATTTACTGTCATCATGTGTCTAGAGCTGAAATGTCGCATCAGGATCTACCAAATGATGCAAGGCATAAGGAAAGAAGTTAAAAAATAAGTCTTGAAGGTGCAAAAGATCGTGAGTACAGTCCTGGAATGTTCTAAGAAGGGACAGTTGAGGAAAATATAAGTTTAACCCTTGAATTAATTTCCAGGAAACCACCTTTTGTGACACTTATGTACCCCTTTTCACGATGCCTGTGATGTAATCCACTATTTTTTGGCCATAAATTTGGGGGTTGGGGGGTTGGGTTGGGTTTGTTGGGGACGGAGACCAGACAGGGACATCGGTCTCATCGGATCAGGGAAGGATGAGGAAGGAAATTGGTCGTGCCCTTTCAATGGAACCATCCCGGCATTTGCCTGGAGCGATTTAGGGAAATCACGGAAAACCTAAATCAGGATGGCCGGACACGGGATTGAACCGTCGTCCTTCCGAATGCGAGTCCAGTGTCTAACCACTGAGCCACCTCGCTCGGCCAATAAATTTGTCCAATTTTAACAAACAAACATAAAGGGCTCAATTTTCAAACATTTACAAGCTAAAACATGTTGTTCTGAGTCCTAAAATATCTATATGTACGCCTAGCAAAAAGAAATCAAATGTCATGAAATCCTGTTTTATCAAATTCATTCAAATTTAGTTATGAATTATTATTTTAATGTGTGTAGACATAAGGAACCAATTTGGTAGTGATTGGTTTAATAGAAAGAGAGAAAAATGATCATTAATTACATCAAGTGTATTACAGCTTATAATTTATAACAAGTTATGAATTCGCATAAAAATTTTGAAAACTGGATTTGGCATTATAAAATTTTATTTGTCGATCTTTAATATCTGGAAAGTATGCGTTTCATGCACATTCATCCTTGGGATAACTAAGCAAGTCGATATATTGCTACCAGCAGGAGATACGAGTTTGAATGCCAGGCTACACAAAGTTTCAGTTAGCGTGACACATTAATTATAAGAACTCACTCCTGGAAGACGTCCCGCTAACACCGTCCAACGTTTCCTCTACAGTTGATAATGGCCTGAATTCGCTGTAGAAGAGTTTCCATGCGTTTCTCCACATATGCTGTATCACTCACTGGTGATGAAGTTTCAGAGAGGTACCAGACTGCGTGGGAGTAATGATTGTTCCTTTAGTCAACTGTTCGAAATACTCTCAGATATATCCTACATATTTAAGACAGAGTAATTTAGAGAACTGGTCGAGGAGTGCTGAGTATTTTTCAGATTTCTAAAGGAAGTACATTAGTCGAGTACCTTCATTGATAGTGTCTGTAATGTTTTATGAATGTTCCTTCAGACATGCATGCATGTATGACGTCACAGACACTGCTGACAAATCATAAATCGTATCCACAAATTTCGAATAAAGTACTACCATCACTTCGGTATTTATCAGAAAGAAAGGGAATTTGTGCGCCACCGGGACTTGAAGCCAGATATACAGCTTTGCGTGAGTGGTCACCAACCACTTTTTATTTTGCCTTAAGAAAGCAGAGGAACTAGCTTCAGGCTGGAAGAAAAAGCGTGGACAGTGGTCCAAAACCCAAGGCGCGGCCAAGACGCCTCCCGCTTTTTGACCTTCGACCGCCCCCTGAAAGACTATTTTTTCCTTCAACTCCACAATCTGTGACTTAATGTTAATAAAAATCATTTCTGTTGTAGAGAAGCCATTGTAAACTAATTAAATAACGTAAGTCACCACAACATAAAATGAAATGAAAGCACACGTAATTCGTGCGTCCATCTTATTGCATGAGGGTAACTAGAAATACACAAGAACAGCAAAGGATATGGGATTAGCTTATTTGTATTGCTTTCGAAACGACACTACAGTCGAATGAAACCAAAACAGTGTTGAAGCAAATCCTGCACACGATCACACGTACTCTTCCCGTTCGCAGTGTTGATTGGTAGCAAGTTGATAACCAGTTCTCCTCATATCATGGGCCACTACTGGGATCGTAAGCCTTTGCCACAGTACTCTAGAAATGTGAGAGTGGTTTTAGGAGCAACTACGCAAATAATTACTGAGGAGATGCTGCTAGCGATGAGTGTGTTCAAGTGTGCTAAGATTGTCTTTGAGATATCGCCAATAGTTGACAACCATCTGTCATCACCTCGGAATAAGTAGTAAATGCAAATGCCTTTAAAAAACATGAGAGCGGAGTCTTCTTGGTCTGGAGGGAAGTATCCATTGGCCACAGGAAGAGCTAGCCATGTTTTTACACTGAATCACTTTACAAATGATGAGTCTCGGCCATGAGCAACCAATATCTCTCAGCTTGGGAGCTTGAGTGGTGGTAAAACCAGGACGCACATATCTAAATTTGAGTATGAATTCCCAGATGTGCAAAACAGTGTAGTGACGTGCGTTATCGAAACATGTGACAGGATGAATGTGGGCATCAGTTACTCTAAAAGAGATCCAGTAAGTGAATTATACTGACGGCTCCACAATCACGCCGTTTTGAACAAATATTTGGCTGCAGCCATCGCTCATACATGGACAAGTTCCAGCCTGCCCCCCTGTGGAGTGACTGTGAGGGTGTATACCAGACTTTAAATAGGAATCGAACTGTAAAGTAATAGACAAGCGACGCCTGCAGACTGCATGCTATCGCAGTCGGTTGTGGTAGAACCTGAGCCATGTGTACCACCTTGGTCGCCATGTGAAAATTAAGGCATTCAACACGATGCAGTAATTCCATGTGTCAAAGTAGTTTCTGGCAAAATTCTGTGTGCATCGCCTGCGCAGTTATCTATAGTTCATGGTAGGTGTGTATAACTAATGTCCAAATATCTGATCATATCCACCTGTGGGAGGGGCGCTATGCATCATTCCTGGAGGCCCCTTCCAAATGAAATGCCGCAGTTTTGGATACATTCATGTTTCTTTTCGCCACCAATCGAAGTCATTTGGTCTATTGAAGCCCGTGGCTCAACACATCATGTGACCGGCCAGCAGTATAACGACATTAGGATTCCCTACGATAGGGAAGATGTGTTCACTGAATTTAGTCCCTGTGTGTATGCTTTTCAGCAATCATGTGAGCGTTACCCAATGCGATCGGTTACAAAGTAATGGAGATTTGTCATTCTTGATGAAACGAATGACACATTGGGAAAAAGCCGACGGTAGATTATGTACCAATACATGGGACCACGCTCCACATAAGAGGCGTGAAAGACTGTCAAGGTAGTCACGTGGGAAGCCCATTGGGCCAATCGTGGCAGAAATGATGCGAGAAACATGTGGTTCATTCGCTCCACCATGGGGTGAGGTGGCGGGGGGTGAGAAAGGCCTTGAAACACTATACATTCGCCAGCGGCGGCTTTTATGTTTGTCCCCCATTCCTATGTCGTTTGCTACACTGAAAGGATTTGTGGCAAGACTCTATTTATGTACGCTGCCAGATGCTGGGTGAAGATCTCACAATCCGAATTTAACATTCTAATCGGATGGTAGTCCTCGCTAGTTCATCTTCTTGAAGCCTTGTGTATCAAAATGAGTAGTCCACTAGCAAAGGCAGGTGACGCGCAAAACATGGGGGACATTAGATCTTGGTACATGAAGATCCGATGTGGCATCGTTAGCGTATGGAAAGTCCGATAGATTTCGAAACGCATACCGTGTGGCCTGGGTGACACGTTATGTAGACCGTTGTCTATCACGTCCTCAACGTGTCCTGCGAAATCTTCGCTAAAAGCGTCGATGCTGCTTTGCCGTTGGGGGGTGACTGACATGTGCTGGGAAACGTCGTTACCATCGTGATCCTCTATAATCTCTTCCTGTAAATGTTGTGGCGAGACAGGATTTCATCTCTCTCTCTGTTTTGATGTTGCGATCACACTACCACCACTTCTAATTTTCCCAGTCTAAGAAACAATATTTTGGCTTTAATTAGGCGGCATAATTTTTCGGTCTGGTGGCAGCAGTTGGGATGCGAGTTTTGAAGCATCGGGTAATAAAAGTCTGAAGTATGGCGATACTGTGTAGTGATTCAAATTCCATATTGTATTAGCAGCCACCGGGAGGCCAGTGTTACACATTGCATCCATCATGCTAACATCAAAAGGAATTGACGGTCTACTCGTGTACCGTATTCACCTCCTACATCCAATGGCTGCTTCATACCTGTTGTGGCTGTATGGTGACACTTCACATGAAGGTTGTATTTTGTGAGAAGCGAAGTAGCCATCGTTCGGCATCTGACAACTTTGGCACAAGAACATATGGAACATCGGGGCGATTAAGACAACTGGCAGAGTTACAGATAAGATATGTGTATCCAGGGTGGTCAAATTGCACTTCTTCCCAAATATCCTTGGGAAGCAGGTCCCAAACCAGTTTCCCAAACTATTCGCAAGACGTGACATGTGGGTCCTGGTCTTTTAGAGTGGAGCACACAGTTAATATCACTGCCACAGATATACTAATCCTAACAGTCAAGACAGAGAGAAGTGACTCCCTCTGAGTAGACTGAACAGATCTGTCATCTCTTGCGGGTTTTTAATAAGTATGAAAGATAGAAATACACGTACCCAGGGTCATGATTGTCGTCTCCTGGTAGTTTCAATGACATCATGCAGTTGAATAGCCATACTGTTCCAGTCTGATGACCCAGTATCATATATGTGACATAACCACAGAAGCGGCTAAGGGATGCAATGCACATTTCTTGCAATGAAGCAAAGTAAATACATCTCGCACGCGAATCATCCCTCGCACCAGATGGATCTTTACCATTGTTTCAAGACTATT
This sequence comes from Schistocerca gregaria, assembly GCF_023897955.1. NCBI lineage: Eukaryota > Metazoa > Arthropoda > Insecta > Orthoptera > Acrididae > Schistocerca > Schistocerca gregaria. Next base: position 108,640,997 of record NC_064927.1, read on the forward strand.
AAGAGTGATTGTGACGATAGGATAAACCCGTCGTCGTCGTTGTGAATTGTACGACACTTACAACGGGCGTTGCATCTTTCCAGTGCATCAGAGGATGCTGGGACGGCTCGTCAGGGAGTGTCAGATGACAGGCTGAAGTGGCAATAGTCGTGGGGTCTGAAAAGTAACACACAGGAAGCAGTGTCAGCTGCTACAGCGGCGCCATGTCCTCCAGCGGTACTTGGACTGTTCTACAGTGGATGCATTCTAATTGGAAATGCACCTCTTTCCCACATTCAGAGTAGCTTTTTAGTTTGTCCGTCGTAAATGGCGATGGCATGGTAACTAGTGATGTAGAGAGATGGCGGAACATGTATTTTAAGTTCACTTCAGCCCTGTCTGACTCCATTCATGAATTACGTCCATCTTTCCTCGACATGATTATCTAACATGCCAGATGGGCGAAATCCACACTCGGTGACTTCTGCTGGGAGTTCAAATGGAAGTTCGAGTGTCCTCCTTGTGCAGAGCGTGACTGACGCCCACAGTACCTACACAGCCAGCAGCGTGGCAGACGCAGAGGCCCTGTTTCTTCTCCCAAAAAGTCTGTCTATTTTGCGTTTATGATGGTCTTTACACAGACTATACTACTGAGAACATATAAATATATTCTGATGATGTAAATCGCCTGGATATTGACCTTTTCTTGTAAAAATCTTCCTATTTTGAATGCTCTTCGTCGAGCAAATTCGCTTGGGTACGGAAATGTGAGCGTTGATCTTCTTTATTCCTTTTCCATTTTGATCTATATGCTTAAACCGGTGCACACGAAACAGCCGAATATAAATCATAGGCACACCCTTCGCTGTGAGGAAATAAACAGTACTTCTGAAGCTCTGCACTGACAAAAGCAAACGGTACCACTTTGGCTATAGAGCACGTGGCACAGACAGATCCAAAATTCAGTAAGTCCCTGTCCTAGGCTCATATAGTGCATCCATAATAATCTGATTCCCACACGTGGAATGAAGTTAGCTGTCTCGTCAGGTTGCCTTGTCTTTCAGATAAATTACGTTGAAGGAGTGTCTGTATTTGACAGCCTCTGTAAAGTTCAATGCAGTGTTCATCTGGCAATCATAAATGGTTGTGTAATGCTAGATGCACTGCTGTTTCAAACATGCTTGCATGTCCAAAGGAACAGATTATGATGAGGAAATACAACAATACTACAACGTGAAATGTATTCGCGAAATGTGAATATGGAAACACCACAGCCATACAATTTACTGGGAACAAAAGAAACTTTGTGCCGGCCAGGGACTCTAACCCAGATTTCCCGGTTCATGTGAACGATCCCATTAATCGTTCGGCTGTCCTAGCGTGCTTCACGGTTAGACACAAAGTTCAATATGTCACACTTTCTACTCCCCAAAGTGCTACCACTGTTATTTGATTCTTAGTCCAGGAAAGGATTATTTAATTTTCTCAACAAGGTTCCTTGGCTTGGGCATGAAATTCTTCAGTGCATTGTGCGTATATGAACGTGTCTGTAAAGGATGTTGCACTGTTCCTTCAGACACGCATGTATGTCCGAAGATACATACACTGCAAACAATTTGCAGTCGTATAAAATATTGACAAGCATTTGAAAATTGGAGCACGGTGTTGCCGCAGCTATAAAATTTACTGGAATGAAATGGCAACGTGTGCTGCGCCGGAACGCGAACCTGGATTTCCCGGTTTGTGCAATAGGTTGACGGACTCTCTACGTCTTTGTTTGTCCCGTCTCTCGAACCGTTGTTGCTACGGTCAGTTTGCTGCTCTGCTTTCAGGTTTGAAACCCTCAGAGGAGAATCTCGCACGCAGGGCGTTTGCTGATGAAGCGCTGGTCTTCCTCGACGAAGTAAGGAAGTCCCATTGTTAAAAGTTATAACTGTTGATTTTTGTTTTACTGCATGTGCGCACTTAAATGAAGAAATTTCTCGACCTACACGCCTTCGAGGACACTGTCATTTCTTGGCCACGATCTGATGATCGATATTCATCTACGTGGGCTGTAGTCCATCGCTGAGTATTACAGACGGCAGCTTTGAATTGGAATCTCCTTTTGACAAAATTCAGGGTGCGGTACTGCAACATGATGGGCACTCGCTTACAACTTCCAAGATAGCACACAGACTGGATACGTAATTTTGTGTAATGCATATTATATTGAACAGAACATTCCCCTTCTCAAAGTAGTAGCGAAGAAATTGGGGCAACTGTCCCACTCGTCCGTTAATATTTGTTTTCTTATTTATATGTTGTTACTAATGATCGTATTGTTTCGCATATACGGAATCTGAGGGATAGCAAGGTGAAGTTCCACGTGTGTTTGCGTGGGCTTTAGTGGGACTTCTGAAGTTCTTTTGAAGAAAAAATCGAAGGGTAGAAAGAAGGTAGTGGTTGCTTTCATAATTGCAAAGAAAGTTTTTCGTGCATGTATTGTGATGCAAGATTGGCGTAATTAAAAATTAAATAAAATGAAGTGGCAAGGAGATAACATACCCACTCCGTTCTCTAATTATTTCACCCCATTACGTCTGTCTACTAAGAGTAGCATTCTTATGGAAGTTACAAAAATAATCCGTCTAAGAGGTTGCAGCTTCATGCCAAGACCAGACAATCTGTGCTCGAGAGTTCCCCATCAATGCAGCGGGCAATGGCCACCGAGCACTGACCGCACAGCGCCAGGCCTACTGTGTGCGTTTCTGCACTCGCATTTCCCAGCACCAAATTAATTATTTTTTTTTTTTTTGGTCATCAGTCTACTGACTGGTTTGATGCGGCCCGCCACGAATTCCTTTCCTGTGCTAACCTCTTCATCTCAGAGTGGCACTTGCAACCTACGTCCTCAATTATTTGCTTGACGTATTCCAATCTCTGTCTTCCTCTACAGTTTTTGCCCTCTACAGCTCCCTCTAGTACCATGGAAGTCATTCCCTCATGTCTTAGCAGATGTCCTATCATCCTGTCCCTTCTCCTTATCAGTCTTTTCCACATATTCCTTTCCTCTCCGATTCTGCGTAGAACCTCCTCATTCCTTACCTTATCAATCCACCTAATTTTCAACATTCGTCTATAGCACCACATCTCAAATGCTTCGATTCTCTTCTGTTCCGGTTTTCCCACAGTCCATGTTTCACTACCATACAATGCTGTACACCAGACGTACATCCTCAGAAATTTCTTCCTCAAATTAAGGCCGGTATTTGATATTAGTGGACTTCTCTTGGCCAGAAATGCCTTTTTTGCCATAGCGAGTCTGCTTTTGATGTCCTCCTTGCTCCGTCCGTCGTTCGTTATTTTGCTGCCTAGGTAGCAGAATTCCTTAACTTTATTGACTTCGTGACCATCAATTCTGATGTTAAGTTTCTCGCTGTTCTCATTTCTACTACTTCTCATTACCTTCGTCTTTCTCCGATTTTCTCTCAAACCATACTGTGTACTCATTACACTGTTCATTCCGTTCAGCAGATCATTTAATTCTGCTTCACTTTCACTCAGGATAGCAATGTCATCAGCGAATCGTATCATTGATATACTTTCACCTTGTATGTTAATTCCACTCCTGAACCTTTCCTTTATTTCCATCATTGCTTCCTCGATGTACAGATTGAAGAGTATGGGCGAAAGGCTACAGCCTTGTTTTACACCCTTCTTAATACGAGCACTTCGTTCTTGATCGTCCACTCTTATTATTCCCTCTTGGTTGTTGTACATATTGTATATGACCCGTCTCTCCGTATAGCTTACACCTACTTTTTTCAGAATCTCGAACAGCTTGCACCATTTTATATTGTCGAACGCTTTTTCTAGGTCGACAAATCCTATGAACGTATCTTGATTTTTCTTTAGCCTTGCTTCCATTATTAGCCGTAACGTCAAAATTGCCTCTCTCGTGCCTTCACTTTTCCTAAAGCCAAACTGATCGTCACCTAGCGCATTATCAATTTTCTTTTCCATTCTTCTGTATATTATTCTTGTAAGCAGCTTCGATGAATGAGCTGTTAAGCTGATTGTGCGATAATTCTCGCACTTGTCAGCTCTTGCCGTCTTCGGAATTGTGTGGATGATGCTTTTGCGAAAGTCAGATGGTATGTCCCCAGACTTATATATACTACACACCAACTTGAATAGTCGTTTTGTTGCCACTTCCCATAATGATTTTAGAAATTCTGATGGAATGTTATCCATCCCATCTGCCTTATTTGACCGTAAGTCCTCCGAAGCTCTTTTAAATTCCGATTCTAATACTGGATCCCCAATCTCTTCTAAATCGACTCCTGTTTCTTCTTCTATCACATTAGACAAATCTTCACCCTCATAAAGGCTTATTTAATACTGTATGGTTTTTAGTACTGTAGTTAATAACTGGTACAATGGAATGTACCCTCTGTCATGCGTTTTGTAGTGATTTGAGAAGTATGAAAAGATGTAGAAGGTATTATACATCCATGTCTGTGACGGCGTGTAAGAATGTTAATCTGTATGGCTTCGGGTGCAATCGTTTTTCTCACATGCTCCAGACAGTTGATTGAGGAACTTCAAGCTCTTTCTTCAGCCCGAAGTATTTTCGAAAGGCCGACAGAAAACCGTGCCGTAAAAACAGTGTCAGACCCTTGCTCATGCATCATATGACTTGAAGCTTATGAAGAGTGTAATTTATAATCTCAGGCAACACATATCCGACAAAAGTAGATTTATGCACACGTACGCGCCAATTTTGCTTTGGTTGTGGTTACCCAGCTGCCATACGTACATATTGCAACTGCATTTCTTTTTTATTTGACGCTTTAGCCTTGCACTTCTGATAAAATGTTGACTATTCGAAGGTTATGAAGTGCGTTGTTTAAGCGTCAGACAATGTAGTGGAAAACGGGAAAAAATTGATATGGATACTTTGTTTAATTTAGACAGATTTTCGTCGTATGTTTGTCGTCATAAATTGTTACTTTACTGACCGTATCGCTCGTAGAAATGTACCGCTCCGTCGTTAACAATGTCACGATACAAACTGGAGAACGCATTTTTATCAGTAAAGAAATTTTCTTCGTTGTTGCTGCATAAGAATCTAGACAGGTGAACATTATGGAATCAGAAAAAAATGGGCGATGAATGGTGACTCGCGGATAAATTCTGTTGCGAAGCCAGGAGAGTGCAGCAGGCGATATCGTACTGTAGCCACACGTTATCCAGAACTTTTGATTGTTCTCTTCTAATGAGACTGTTCGTAACAAATACAGCTGTGATGGACGCGCCACGATAAAATAATTTGTTACACAAAACACTTACTTGCTGTCACCTTGTGCATAAAACTACGTTTTCTGGACTACAATTGGGCTCAACGTTCATTTTAATTTTATGGAGTTAAGATATAGTGGTTCAAGTTCGTATGTGATCATAATGGTACATGTTCTCGTCGATTTCCTGAAGAGAGTTTGAGGTAAATCGTAGATTATTTCCATTAAAAGGGAACAGCAAATTTCCTCCTCGATCCCGTCAATCAAACTTTTGGTTCGTCTCGGATGACCTTGTAGTTGACAGACGTTTGTCGCTAATCTTCCTTGTCTTCACATTTTCCCAACATTTCATATTGACTGCAAGAATCGCACAACGGTTAAATAGTCGCAGTTGGTCTCTTCTGCTAATCATCGCGTTCGATGATTCAGATCGCAATTGAAAGTTATAAAAAACATACTTTATTAAAGCCTGCTGTTCTTCACCCATGCGCAGAATAGTTCACATTGAAATTATACCACTATAAACGGGAATTTTTTGTTTCTCACATGATTAATTTAATGCTATTCAACCCACACACAACACAAGCTTATTCATGCCGCATAACTGCATTCACCCTGACACTAAATCAGAAGAAATGAAAACGTCTCGAATCACAGACTTTTCATCTTTTATATTACTACTTTTAACGCTTAAACAGCGCTCCTGAATATTTTCATACATATAACATTAAACAAATAGCCTAATATATTATTCTAGAACATCAAATAAAAAGTGACGTTTCATAATTGCACTAATATCAACCAAGCTGACTCTCCTTATAAAATCGTTACGAACATATCCGCCGATTTCTCAGTGGTACATACCATACTTCAGTATACCTTGAATCATATGCTGCATGAAGAGTGGCCACAAAGCCTTTGTTGCTACTCGGTGTTCACTCGGTCAATTAAAGATCTTCCGCGCCGCAAACTAATCTGAACCACACTGAGGTGACAAAAGTCACGGGATAGCGATAAACACGTGTACAGATGGGGACAGTATAGAGCACACTAGGTACAAAAGGGCAGGGCATTGGCCGATCTGTGACGTCTACTCAAGTGGTACATGTGAAACGACTTATGGCGTGTTTATGGCACAAACGATGGGAAATAAGCGACCTTAAACGCGGAATGGTAGTTGGAGGAAGACGAATGGGACATTTCATTTCGGAAATCTTTAGGGATTTCCGTATTTCCAGATCCGCAGTGTCAAGAGTGGGCCGAGAGTACCAGATTTCAGGAATTATCTCTCACAATGGACAACGCAGAGGCCGAAGGCTTCATTTGACGACAGAGAGCAGCGGTGTATGTGTAGAGTTTTCACTGCTACGGTATAAACAACACTGTGTGAAATAACCGCAGCCACAGGAATTAACACAAAACGTACGACGAAAGTATCCGTTAGGATAGTACGGTAAATCTGGTGTTCATGGGCTATGGCAGCAGACAACGGAACCAGTACCTTTCCTAACAGCACATCGCCTTCAGAGATTGTCTTGGGCTCGTGAATACGTCAGTTCGATTCTACACCACTGGAAAACCGAGGCTTGGTCACATGGTAAGAGTTGATAGGACGATCCAAATGAGGCGTAGACCCACGAACACCAAATGCAATGGACAGGGTCCTGTACGTCAGCTGAAATGATCATGGACTGGAGATCGTTACTATCGTCTACTCGGAGACAATTTCCTGCCATTCATAGACTTCATGTTCTCAAAGAACGATGGAATTCTTATGGATAAAAATGTGCCAAGTCATCGGAACACAGTTGTTCGCGATTCGTTTGAAGAACATTCTGGACCATTCAAGCGAATTATTTGGTCACCAAGATATCACAACATCCATCCCACGGAATATTTATGGAACGTAATCGAGGTGGCAGTTCGTGCACAAAATCTTGCATCGACATCACTTCTCCTGTTATCGACGGGTATAGAAGCAGCATGGCTCGGTATTTCAGCATTGTTCAGTCTGTGGCACGAGTTGCTGCATTACGCCGGACAAAGGAAGTCTGACACGATATGAGGAGTCATCCCATTACTTTCGTCAATTCACAATAAATAACAGATAAATTAAATGATGAACGAAAGTAGCCCACATCTTTTGGAAAAGAGGAAGCTGCACTGAAGGAAATAAACAGGATGTAAGAATGGGAAATTACTGGGCGCTAACAAAGTGAGTGTGTTAGTTATGGTTTCGAATGAAGACAGCAGTGTGCGTACGATTCCTGTTGCCTAAAAGTTAAATGAGAATGTAGTAACTGAAACTGAGTGTCCTGGTCGTGTTAACCAACTAAGCAAAAATTAACACATTTAAATAACTGTCAGAACGTGCATCTCAGAAATCGAGTAAATATAGATTTTCATTATAGTTTTTGTTAGTATAGTTTGGTATCAAGATATCATTTATGTCCATTTATGAGGGCAAAGGAGACGGGATTTATATCAGAATAAATGTATCATTTGATTATTGACGCCTAGGACGTAATTCTGAGCATTTCCGCTTGGGTTAAACAATACGAACTGATGGAAAATGTCTTAGTGGTTATCAAAACCGTGGTATGGAATTAAAGTTATTTGAGGCATTATTTCTTGGGAGTGAATTGTATTTTCGTGACACGTCGTTAGTGCTCAGAGAATAGTTCTGAGGGACTGAGTTCATGGCTTTAAAGGCGTTCTTCCAAGAATGAGAGGCTATTATGAGCAATATTGTATTTATTTTGTTTCTATAGGAGATTCGTGCCATCACAATCGTTAGTGGCCGATGCGTGAATCGACCACTATAGAAAAACGTCGTATGGGTATGTACAGGGGAGAGAGATTAGCAGAGACTACGGCTGAATTAGTCCAGAGAAATATTCTGTGCCGGCCGCGGTGGTCCCGCGGTTCTAGGCGCTCAGTCAGGAACCGCGCCTGCTGCGGTCGCAGGTTCGAATCCTGCCTCGGGCATGGATGTGTGTGATGTCCTTAGGTTAGTTAGGTTTAAGTAGTTCTAAGTTCTAGGGGACTTATGACCACAGATGTTGAGTCCCATAGTGCTCAGAGCCATTTTTTTTAAAAATATTCTGTATCTTCAATGCATTTCACAGCCACTTTCCACATATACTGATGCGTGTGATTAAGGGACAGCTCTGTAAATTTTGGCAAATAGAACTTAAAGATCAGTAACCAGTAAATTGTGGATTCGGCGTGGTTGTGCAGGGAATTTTGGAATTGAAGAAGGCTACCCTAGAAAAAATAGGAAGTGATATGGAAGGGACTTTCATAAACAGTCTCTAGCCATGAGTTTACTTAAAAATAATTTTGGAAAGGTCATCTACATGTGAGTGATTACTTCACTATCAACTCCACACACATACCAATATGGTACACCACCATTTTATGCACTACTGTTATGGATATTGCATGCCGATTAAAGAGCAAATAAAAGTTACATTATTTAGAACAGCACTAACCTTAACCTAACATGCTAAACAAGGCCCCGGGAGTAGACAACATTCCATTAGAACTACTGATGGCCTTGGGAGAGCCAGTCATGACAAAACACTACCATCTGGTGAGCAAGATGTACGAGACAGGCGAAATACCCTCAGACTTCAAGAAGAATATAATAATTCCAATCCCAAAGAAAGCAGGTGTGAAAATTACCGAACTATCAGTTTAATAAGTCACAGCTGCAAAATTCTAACGCGAATTCTTTACAGACGAATGGAAAAACTGTTTGAAGCTGACCTCGGGGAGATCAGTTTAGATTCCGTAGAAATGTTGGAACACGTGAGGCAATACTGACTCTACGACTTATCTTAGAAAATAGATTAAGGAAATGCAGACCTACGTTTCTAGCATTTGTAGACTTAGAGAAAACTTTTGACAATGTTGACTGGAATACTCTCTTTCAAATTCTGAAGGTGGCAAGGGTAAAATACAGGGAGCGAAAGGCTATTTACAATTTGTACAGAAATTTGATGGCAGTTATAAGAGTCGAGGGGTGTGAGAGGGAAGCAGTGGTTGGGAAGGGAGTGAGACAGTGTTGTAACCTATCCCCGATGTTATTCAATCTGTATATTGAGCAAGCAGAGAAGGAAACAAAAGAAAAATTCGGAGTAGGTATTAAAGTCCATGGAGAAGAAATAAAAAGTTTGAGGTTCGCCGATGACATTGTAATTCTGTCAGAGACGGCAAAGGACTTGGAAGGTCAGTTAAACGGAATGGACAGTGTCTAGAAAGGAGGGTATAAGATGAACATCAACAAAAGCAAAACGAGGATAATGGAATGTAATCGAATTAGGTCGGGTGATGCTGAGGGAATTAGATTAGAGAATGAGACACTTAAAGTAGTAAATGAGTTTTGCTATTTTGGGAGCAAAATAACTGATGATGGTCGAAGTAGAGAGGATATAAACTGTAGACTGGCAAGGAAATCGTTTCTGAAGAAGAGCAATTTGTTACCATCGAGTATAGATTTAAATGTCAGGAAGTCGTTTCTGAAAGTATTTGTATGTTGTGTAGCCATGTATTTAAGTGAAACATGGACGATACATAGTTTGCACAAGAAGAGAATAGAAGCTTTCTAAATGTGGTGCTACAGAAGAATGCTGAAGATTAGATGGGTAGATCACATAACTAATGAGAAGGTATTGAATATAATTGGGGACAAGAGGAGCTTGTTGCACAACTTGACTAGAAGAAGGGATCGGTTTTTAGGACATGTTCCGAGACATCGAAGGATCACCAATTTAGTATTGGAGGGTAGCGTGGAGGGTAAAATTCGTAGAGGGAGACCAAGGGATGAATACACTAAGCAGATTCAGAAGGATGTAGGCTGCAGTAGGTACTGGGAGATGAAGAAGCTTGCACAGGATAGAGTAGCATGGAGAGCTGCATCAAACCAGCCTCAGGACTGAAGATGACAACAGCAACATAAAAATTTATGGAGGATAATAGTTCAAACAGCTGCACTCTCGAGCTGTATGGAAGCCCTTGTAAATGCAAATCTCGTCATTGAATGCAATGACATGAGACACCACTTCTGACGTGTACGATGCTCAGTACAATGGAAAACGAAAGTAATGTTATTCTATTAGAATTAATAGTACTAGTATAAAGTCATTTCCTACAAGAAGTGACTTTTCCTTTTTGACATTATTATAAGTGTAAAGTAAAAGAAATGTATGCTAACTGATGGATTAAGCTTTTGAGTCAATAAGTGTAATATTATTTTCTTATTGTGTGTGATTAAGAATGGAATGACTTTCCTGGACCGCCAGTGTAGAATATAAGGTTACGATTTGCAGTAACTTAATTATTGGGTAAGGTGTGTGTTAACCAACACCTGAGCAAGCGTCAGTATACGAATATATGCTTACATGTGAATATTTTCAAAAAAATAGAGTTTGATTCTTAACGTAGTAGCTTTGGTTACACATACTGAGCGTAACGTGTGGGAGGAAATTGTGTCTTCTGTTTCCCAGCAAACAGTGAACAGTGATGTACTTGTTACTTTTACAAAAGATACGACTCTCGCACGATGAAACTTGAATTTCGAAAACCAATTTTTGCTGAAGTGTTTTCAAGTTAAGACCTGAAGCGGCGTTGCTTGTCCGGCCCCCCCTCAGTTTTCTGATCTTTTGCTGTTCACCATAAATGGCCTCTGGGAAACATAAATTTAAGTTTCAGACTGAATCGTCGCACTAGCTCTTTCTCTACAATAAAGCAACTTAGGTCGTCAGCTTTGTGCTCAGTCTTATTTTTCTACCTCTCCTTCTTAGTACAAACAGATATTACTAATACTTTTTTAAAACAAGGCGTAACGAACGATCCGAAGACATTTCAAAACAGTTTCCTTGGAGTCTGTTATTGAACACAAAAGATGTTTATACTGATGTTGACTTACGATTCTACCTTAATTGTTGGTCACACACACCCAAAAAATGCAATATAACTGTACAAAACTAGTTGGGTACTTAATCATGGTATTCCATGTGTAGTATCGACACAAGACAGCCAAGTGTTGTAGAAGAATGTTGGGTTATCTCTAAAGTTCGTTAGCTTTTCGTGACAGTGGAATTACACACATCGCCTGCAAACACACTTCCCTGCACACAGCTACGGCAGAGAGTTTGCCAGTTTGTCACCCCTTACACTACACACGCAAGGTCTGGTACAACATAACCAAAAAGCGGATCGATTTTGTAAACAAACTATTAATTTCATGCAGGATCTATCACTGTTCTCGACAATATATTGCGTTTTCTCGGATAACCTGTAAACGACTCTTTTCAAAAATGTTGCGGTTTCTGAGGTTGATGACCTCTTAAAGAATCGGTCTGTAGTTCTCGAAGGAGTTGACGTATTAGCCATTGAGGAAATTGTGCAGGGAACCGAGTAGATGAAAGTCAGAAGAGGCAGCGTCCATCGATTAAGGGCTTTGGGCAACACATCACAAAGAAAAGAACTCAGGTTTTCATGGGTCACCATGGAGATATGTGGTCTGTCGATGTTGTGGTGTAAGATGACGTCGTGTCCAAAATCCGCTCATTCAATGGCAGCCTTGCGACAATCAAACTGCGGACACTAGATCTCTGAAGTGATAGTGTAATTCGGACGAAGTTTGTAATACAAGACTTCTTTGCAATCCCACCAGGTGCATAGCAGAATATTTCCGAGAAGCATCCCTGACTTATGACCCGATAGTGGTGGCTGCCATGTCTTGCGCCACGATTTATTCTTCCAGACGTTGTTGTACACGATCCACTTTCCATCCTCAATTACCAGTCATTAACGAAAAGGAGCATTGTGACTGCGTCTCAATAAGAAGCCACAGACGGACACGATCTGAAACAAATTCGCTTCTCTCAGTTCATGAGGAACCCACGCATCGCGAATATTTACGAACCCAGCTTCTCCAAGTTCCTGGTTGCAGCAGCAAGAGCGTCATGGAGCTCCAATGCCAACACCCGCGTCGTCATTTGTGGATTATTCACTATCATACCATTAAGCCACTATACATCTGTAAACGTAGGCCGACCAGATCGGATGTTGGTCTATTAGGGCCAAATTACAGGTCGAAGTCTACTAAACCACTTCTGACTTGCTCGAGCCATTATTACATCTATCCACTATACAGCACAATTCTTCTGCCTGCACTGTGAGGTGTTTTTCCACATACGATAGTAAAATAGCGTAAGATAGCGCTAACGTCCTTTCCTGCTTTCTGGGGCTTGTAAAGACACATTCATCCTGTTCCATCCAACGCCATCCACAAGTACACATTGACATATCGAATGGTGCGTCGGTTTGCCGATACTTATTGCGTTTTCCTATTTTTTACAGATGGATTGTACACGAGCTCCTTCAATGTTTGGGATTTGTATTCGGTTACACATGCTATCGGAAGCCCACTCTCCACACAAATTCCAGATACTATCTGTGTTAAAAGTCACGGATCAACTACATTTATAATGTTTTGTTAAGTATTACACTCAATCATATATTTAAAGTTCGGAGAATGTAGATAAACACCCGTGAATATTAAGATTGGGCGGCATCCATAGATATGAGTATAGTACTCACTACCAGTTACCTATAAAAGCAGTACGACTCTTATGTATGCATGGAATCGTGAGCTGGCAGAGAGGCAGGAGTGTTAAATGTATCTGACATGCCGAATATTTATCAAGTGTCCGGTATCACTGCATTCACATCGATTATACAATAGATGTTCATCTGCAATATGAACATTGCTAATTCCAATAATCATATGCTGTGCATTCGAGATTACTGCAACCATAACGTCCCTGGAGATAGCATAGTATTGAACTCTCTCTCCTTCAGAGAGTTTGTTTGATGCCATTTCTTTTACTACCACTTTCATTCTGCTTACAGAAATGAACCCAACGTTCGTCTATGAAATTTTTTTTTCCAGAATCGTCTCTTCCTCCTAATGGAAGCGTTGCATCAGTTGGGAAGTAATTCTTTTCCTTGCCTCTTCATTCTGGTCGGATAAAGTTCTTCGTAGTCAAGCTGTACAAACATATGAGTATCCCAGTTCTTGAGTAATCGTCATCACGCTGCCTTTACTGAGTGAGGAATCCAACTTATAACACTGGTGATATCCACCGATGCATCACTGTGCGTTGTTGTCGTTTTTCGTTCCACCTTCTTCATTCAAAAACTGCCACACAACGCTGCCTAATACGGCCATTTTGCAAGCGACTAAAATGTAGGCATCTGGTGACGCAGAAAGTTACTATGGCAGTAGTCTGAAAAAAAAAAAGCATTCAGTAATAGCGCAACATTAATTAGTTCACTTCCAAAACTGTATTAAAAGAGAATGAGTTAGGTAGCATTCATTCTGGAATGACCTCCTTACACAATACACAATGAAACACAAATAATTTGTACCTCATCGCTTAACGGTAAAAAATTCTACTTCTCTCATACAAAAATCGACAATATTCTTGTAATCACATTTGTGGTTCTAAACATCACCGGGTTCAGTACACATGAAATATGAATAATAACGTCTCGCGTCACCAAAAATTTTATATTTTTTTAAGTCACACAACGCATTTCGGATCCAGTGTGCCCATTAACGTTTTACCTAACCTTTTGCTGAGCCCTTCACTCAATCTAAGCCGTTCTTTTATTGGCATATATGAAATGGGTCCATTGCCGTGCGACCATCTTATCTATACGCCTCCTCTTATCAAATTTCAATTATGGTGCGAATGTTAAACGATTCAGTCCTTTCCTACTGTTGCAGGCCATTAATAATAAATACCCTGTGCTTCGTATTATTCATATTACAAGCCAGAGACCTATTTTACTGATTGCTGTTATTAAATGATTTTATTAGTCCCTTAATTGTATTTTTGTAAAACAGTGAGATATTTTGTGCAATACAGGATAGTCAAGAACACTGTTTCCGCAAGTATGTGGACATTTCGATTTTAAATCCCAATACGACTTCACTATCGTGTTTGTAGACTTGCATAGTTATACTACGTGAGTCTACATATACGATGAGCAGAAAAGTACTCATTATTTAACTTTAACTTGCGCTTATTTTAAGTACTCGTATGTGACTCGGTCAATATCACGTTAATCACCAATAGCAAAATCACATATTCAGTTGTATACGTGGTCATGAACTGTCGTATAGCTTAACACATCAAGACGTTACTTAACTACTTAGGATAGCAGTTTATTCATACAATACAGAACACAGCTGGAAACGTTTGCTTTTCACCACGATGACGCGAAATGTGCGTTCCTATTGTGAGAGGGTTACATGTTAACCTTATAAATTGTCAATAGTGGAAAACTTCCAAAAGGGTCCTGCCAGACCAGTTTAACATCCTTAATGTCAGCAAACGTTGACAGCTTATGGTGCAACTGCACAGTATTTAACTCTATGCACACACCTTCTTCTATATCCCACAGATAGAGCATCATATGAAATGATCAAAATAATGCTTTTTATGTGGTGCCAGATGGTAGCGTGATAAAGTAGCATAACACATGTAAAGTGATAATTAAACGGCTTTTTTTAATTATTAAAATAGCCATCAGTAGCGGAAGGTGCCCGTTAATTCAAGCTTTGTGGTTTTATGCAGGTGTATTGCTGTATGCTCGAGCAGATGAAGAGAGTAACAATTCATCTGATTGTGTAATGTTACCAAACTGGTTTCTGTCTACTCTCTGATCTGTTAAGTTTAACTCATATGTTGTGCAATATCCAGCCCACGGGTGAGGCGATTTATGTGAAAAGACAGAACTGCAGGCAAGCTTTGAGGAGATTTTGACGGATTGTACCTGCCGATATCAAGCGTGCCGTTTTCCACTAACATGCAGGCCACGTCTTTGGGTTCCGAGCAGAGGACTCGAACCATAGTGCGTATGTTAAACCGCTGGATTTTCGTTATTTATCCTGTACTGCATTCTCAACAGACCAGACATCACAGGCGACATATTTCTGTAGTTTCGACTATGTGCCGCAGTAAGTAATGTGTACGGTGCAGCGATTTTACGAATTCTTTCTTATGGTGAATTTTTGAATTTTTTTTTTATTCATGAAAGTTGAGGTGAAGTTAGTATGCACGACAAAAGGAAGAAATTTAGGGCAGACACTGGCGACTTATACACCACGCGCTCACACATTTCTCAAAAGAAATATTGGTCAGTGGATTGCCGAATATCAGAACACTGCCACATCGGTCTGATTCAGAGACGTGGGAACTCCTTTGAGATTATTGAAATGTCGACATGCTAGAAATACGGTGTTCTTGATCCTTTCTCAAGTAGAGTAACTTTAAATACCGGTAAAATAATGGTCGTAACACAGTTAAGGGTGATACAATATTGAACAGAGTGCAAACAATTTTTTATTGACTCTCGCCGGCGAGTTTGATTACGTAAGGAGTCATCAAAGGAGTGATCAAAAAATTGTGTTTGAGGGCGTTTCCATTTAAGTGTTTATGGAAGGAAGCGGGGCTTCAGTGCACATTTGTAAACACTAACATGTAGGCGACGGATCTGTGTAGGATTAATGTCTTCCCGAAGTGCACGCCGTAAATGCACAAATGTGAATTATGTCGACGTTACTACCAAACGCATACAAACAGAATAATTGCGATGTTATTCCTTCCATAGCTGCCGAAACCAACACTCTCAGACACTCTTCGGCTAATGAACAACACTTCACCCGTCGTCCCCTCGTCCTAAGAAGTTCAAGGGTCAGCAGTTTTCTGTTTGGGTTACTGATGCCCATTGCTTGAAGATTTCACTGACCCTAGTGTCTAAACCATTGGGGAACGGTAATGCGCAACTCTGGAGAAATGACGGCACGTTATCAAGGCGAAATATCCGCAAAAATTGCATGATCGCCTGTTCTGGCTTGATGATGACACACATTTCAATATCGAAAATGTCGTAACGCAGAATTATTGGTGTCGTGGGGTTTCCTACCGTTGGGTTTCCTACAAGCAGTGGCCCGGCCCGGACAAATAAATCGAGGCTCCCTTGCTGCCCCCTCCCAACCTCCTCACCACACAGGATTTCTAGGAGAACTTCAAACGCAAACGGAAGGAAGTCCCACATTGCTTATCATCTTCATTTTGTGTCGTGATAATTTACAAGGTATAACGTTATTTTACGTAACACTGAAAGTGACCGTTGCTCTTATTTAATAGCTATGTTGCCCCTTATACGACTGAACTCATTACGTGATTTCTGTTGTTCGAATCTATTACTTATGTTTCGCAACTAAGTCGGCATAGAGCGAGCGGGATGTTTAAAAAAAGAATCTCTATTTCCCAAACCAAGAGGATGGTCACTGTCTACATAAAACTTCGTTCAGTGCGTTGTGGAGGGTACTTTACTTACGGATTTCAACAAAATCCACAGTGTTGCTCCGATCTTGATGAAATTTTGTACATTCCTTCTTCAAAACAAGGGGAAGCTCACCGTCTACGGGAAATTTCATACGGTGTATTGCGGAGGGTACCTTACAACTGAGTTACACACCGATCGACTGATAGCTTGGGAGTTGGCTCATGTATGTATGTTTTCGTGGTGAAGCCATTTATACAAGTCAACGTGTGCTGGATGGCGGAGAGCTGGCCTATCTTTAAATAAATTCAGTATCGTTTCGTCAGTCAGCATGGAAGTTGGCAGATATACATATTTTTTCATAGATGGGGAAAGAGCAGATGGTATGATGGAGGCGGAGGAGGAGATATACGGAGAGAGGAGAACGTGATGGAGTCGGGGAGGAGGGTGGAGGTTGGCTGGTTCAAATGGCTCGGAGCACTATGGGACTTAACTTCTGTGGTCATCAGTCCCCTAGAACTTAGAACTACTTAAACCTAGCTAACCTAAGGACATCACACACATCCATGCCCGAGGCAGGATTCGAACCTGCGACCGTAGCGGTCGCGCGGTTCCAGAATGTATCGCCTAGAACCCCTCGGCCACAAGGTCAGAGGAGAGGAGGTGCATCAAGAGAAGTGAGAGAATCAGATTAAGAGAGAGGGAGCAGCAGGTAAACAGAGAACGGGAATTACTAATGGAACACTGCAATAAATACATGAATGAGGGGTGTTACAGTGAATTTGATGTACTATTAAAAAAAGCGGAGGACGAGGTGGACAGAGACGGAAAGATGGATGGAGAAGGAGAGGAGGATGGAGAGGAGGAGGAAGTGTTGTGAGAGAGGAGGGCAGATGGAGGAGATGGAAATAAAGACGGATAGGCGGAAGGAGGAGGTGGATAGAGAGACGAGATAGGACTAAATGGACAGGAGAGAAGAGGGAAGAGGGGATGAACTGATATAAAACTGGGGTGAATAAATATCCGGGCAACGCCGGGTTTACTGTTAGTAATTAGATAAAGATTTACGCGACAATGGACGGGTTCAGCTGAAAGGAATTACAGAATATTTTCCGATGGTTAAATGCAGCGTATAAAGTCTCGATAACTAGAGTGTTGTTCTAGATGCATACAGATGATTAAATTAGTGCTTAATATAGATGACCCCACCAAAGTTCACCTAGTTGGAATTTCATCTTTATAAAATGAACTACATAACAATCAGCTTAAAAATGCTCCTGTTGGAGCACAGTAAAGGCAAATATGATCGTGTTCAAAAGACTGTGACAGAAAAGTAGGCAATCAGCTGTCTGAGTCCTCATTCCTCCTTCCTCACACAAAATTCTGGAAGCTTCACAGGACGAGTGACCATGTTATATCATAAATTTCCTAAGTAAAATTTCAGTTTTGTTGAGTTATAAATTCAAAAAAAAGCAGATTTTGTATTAGAACTTTAGAAATACCGTTAAAAGCGTACTTTTGTGAATGAGATCAGCCAAATACAAATAATTAGTTTCGTATGACATATGTGACGAAACTCCAGAATCGGCAAGTTAACTTTACGAAATTATTGATGCTACTAAAATGTCTGCTGTACTTACACATACCGTTTTAAAACAAGAATAATTTTTAAGGCCCACAGCAAATTCTAGAATTTTTCACACAGAACATCACGGTAAATTTTTTATCATCCAACTATTCGACACTCTAGTCCCATTACGTGGTGATGCCCTTGTTTCTGACTACAAATAAATATCGTAACCCTGAACTTTCCGACTGACATGAAAATAAAAAACATCCCTTCACATTTTATCCAGGCTTAGGACTGGCTATGCACGTAGTACATAGGCATGTTTAAATGTTTTTTTTTTTCATTTTATTTACTTTTATTTATTTATTTATTTTGTTTCTGTTGTTATTTACTTAGTTGTTGTTATTGTTCTTGTTCAACACTACAGTAGCAAATTCATAACCTTTTTCATATCAATCGTAAACTGATATTCAATGTTTTCTAAAAATCCTAGAGATTTTAAACATCTTTTTAAATTTCCAGGGTCTTTATATGTTTTCATAATGTTTTTTAATCTTTTGTCAAGATCTATGCACCTCTTCTTTCTTTTTTGAATAGGTAGGCCAATGGAATCTTTTTTAATTTCAAAAATACCGTTCATTGCCTCCTCCTTCAGCTTTTGAATCAGAAAGCTCACATTTGGATGTTTCTAGTTTATTGAGTAGTTCAGTTTTCTATGCCAACCTTCGACAGCATTCCTCACTCTGTGTCCTTGGTTAAAAACATTCCACATTTCAAAAGGTATATTAGGATTTTCCATCCACTGATCAGCCATATAGTCTGTAAATGCTGTGACCTTCTCTCCACTGGAACACTGAATTCCTTGCTTTAATTGTAGCCATTTCTAAATCTAGCACTGCAGTTTTTGGTGATCATCCAGGCATCTTAGACATTGAACCAGAAAAAAGTTTTTCATACGAATTTTTACTTTTTTCTATTGCCTCTTCTGTACTTTCGATGTCGACATGGATTGTGTACAATTGTTTCAACTATTTCGAAGAGCTGTCAAATGTCCCATCCATGATCACACATCCATTGACACAAAGTATTTTCTCTGCTTCTTATCAAGTAAATACTAGAAGTCTCTTGCCTGGAACACAGCCATCATCGATCTCCAAAAAACTATTACCTTCCGCTAATTTCAAAAGTTCTTCACTAAGGTGAATTTCCAAACTGGAGCCAGGGTTCTGGGTTGTCCCAAAAGCTCCTCCTCTCGCCTTACGCAATAGAGTCTTGGAGTTGTCATAATTCGGAATATGTGTCACGAATTCTAATACTTCATCTTTCAAATCTTGAAATTTCTGCTTTAAAATTTGGGATACAGGCACTGTCCTTTCTTCACGAACTATTTTTCTGGAATTATGTAGTCTATTCATTATCTACACGTCTGTTTTGTGAGGTGGACGAAAAGTTGCTGTTGAGCAACGATTTCACCATTTGCAATTTTTAAATGGCCTTTGCACCTACTTCGTTCATAACTGAAGCACATACAGTTCGTATATTCTTCATTCCTCCTGTAAATACGGTAGCGATGAACATCCTTCATAATACACGGCCTCCCTTTTGTTGTTGTTATCACTTCCATCGTGTACACTGCATAGAACAGAAATCGTATAGGAAAACGCAAGGAACGAAAGCTGTCGACGACCACACTGTCTGAGAAACGGTGACAACACGTGCACTCAGGGTGAGTGACTGGGGTAGACAAGCAGTGCGGAAGGCTCAGCTCTCACACACCTCGTTAGGGAACCGGATGCTCGGGACAGCTTCGCTACCAGCAGCAACCTTGTAGGAAACCCCACGATAGGAAACCCCACGTCAACCCAAGTGGGAGACACACGAACACCCACCCCATGCGATTATCACGGTTTTGGTCCCTCAAAAAAGACTTTGAAGGATGGACTATTTTTGTTGTACGAGGATGTGCAGCACGTAGATAAGGCTTCTTCACTCAGCAGTATACGATATTTATCAAACGGGTGTCTTCATAATGGTGCGTCGATTAAGTGATTGCCCCAGTGCTGAAGGCGAGTTTGACTAATCGGCATACTGATTGTGGATTGTAAGGCTTCGAAAGGAAACATTTTAAGCTTCTTTCTCATACCTTTCATAAACCTAATTTCTTAATTTGCAGCTTACTTTTCAATACACTTTGGCCCACTGTTGGAATGTCATCTACAATGTGTCAGTCATCTCTTTGTTCACTCTACTTTTCACTGTCTTGTTTACGTAACGTTCATAGATTAATTTTCTCGGTTGTCTCCACAATAACATTTGTGTGACCCCGATGGTTTTCCAGAATTGACCCGAAATTCCGTTGTCTGTAGCTAAAATACGCTCATGTGTGGCCAGTTAATAATAGATTTTGCATAGTTTTTAGTAAGAACGTAATCTTGTGTGCTTGAAAACAGGATTTGAAGCTGCGGCCTCAATAGGCAGAAAACTTGAGGATTATATTTTATAAGCCTCACTGTTGCATTTTAAGGAGTCAGTCTTTATTGTTGTTAAATAATAGGTATCGTAGCTCAATCACAGTGGAGAAAGATCTTGTTATTTTTTTTAAAAATAGGTCTGCAGTAATTTATTCCATTTGGCCCAGACGTATTACGCCTTATTTTGCGTGTGACCTCTTTTTATTCTTCGGACCCATTCACCACGTCAGTATTTTTTTTTTCATTGTGATATATTTGGTTGGAAGTCTATTTTTTCCAAGGTAAGTGAATGTGCTTTGTAGAGTGTAGACCTAAATGCTACTTGTTTTTGAGCGGTGAGTTCGCATGAAGCGTTCTTTATTTCTTTGTGTTGTTGATTTTCACAGCAATAAAAGTTTTGCTTTTCTCGTCCTCATGCTAAACTATAAATATCATCCCTGTGTGCAAAAGGTTTCATTATGTGTGCAACTCTTCCGTATCCTCTCCTGTGCCACTTGTAGTAGCAAGACCGTCTTTCTTCCGGTAAACTCTGCCATTGAAAGTTTGCTAATTATGTGACAACATTACTTGCATAATGATGGTAACTTCGGATATTTCGCAGGCAGGGCCCTTTTTTGTTCTACTAAGTTTTGAAGAAAATAGCGAAATTGGTGAGTATTTTCCCGTTTTCACCACATACGTATCTCCAAATGTGTCTAGTAATATTGGAGTTAGTTTGTTTCCACTTCTAGCATTTAGATCTCCAGTAAGGAAAATCTGATTTTTATTCATACTGTTTAATATCACCTGCAATAGTTTGAAAAAGACCTTAGAGTAGTCAATATTCCCTTCATGTTGGACGTTAGCTTCTATTATTCTTTGGATTGCTCTTGTGTCTTTAATTCGTAATAGAACAGTGCGTCCTTTTTAATTTCATAGTCAAGTGTTTTACCTTATTCTTTTGTAAAAATGTAGATGGTAACACCCTTACTTGTTCTTCTTTCTAAATTTACTTTTCTGTAGATCATAGTATAGCCATATACATATCTAGTTACAGGTGGTTTTCTCTGTAATACCTGTTAAATCTATTTCCTTTCCTTTCAAATGTTCTGATAATTCGAATTCCTTAACACCAGTTTTGTAACGTACAAGGAGAAAGATTTCCAAGCTTCCTTAAACCACTGTCTCTCGCTCCTGTTTCTCACCCATATCGTAACCCGCTAAACCGTCCTTTTCCTGAGGATAGACTATGTAGTGCAAGTACGTTTATTTTGTCTGTGAATAGGTTACTAGCCCATCTCTATTAGAGGTATTTTCCCATGTATGGTCCCAACATTCACTACACTGACACATATAAGCTGATTTATACCTAAAAACATTTTTTTTTCTTTTTCCATTTTGGATAGCAAACAATGCCATACTAAAATTGTAGTGATCATTGTCTAAACACAATAAAAGTATGTCTGTTTAATGGTGGACCACTGATAACGAGTTGCCAAAAGAATTGATAAGCATACAAAACTTATCCTCGCGGCGCTTAGTAGACCCCAACCGAGCGCCTCCCGAGGTGGCGGAGAGGGGAACGCCTCCTAGATATAGGTGGTACCGAGGAAATGAAATACTCTGGGCGGACCAAAACTACCAGTAGCGTCTTTTCCCGCAGTGGCCCGCTACAAAAGGCGTCTGCTCCACATGTCAGTGACGGCCTCAACCAACCTCCTGATCTGGAAAGTCAGGTAGTACATCAGGATGGTGCAACGAGAAAAATCTCATTACCCCAGCCCCCAGTCAATAGACTGGGATCGTCGTGAGCATCGGATTCCGGGGGCTCACGGACATCATGAGAAGAATCGGAGCTTCTCAAAATCCCTCAAGACCAAACGCAAACACTAAATCGGCACACTCAACGTTAACACACTGATGAACACAGGAAAGATGAAACAACTGACAGACACTCTTGAAAAATTTCAAATCAAAATATGTGCACTGCAAGATACACGATTCACAGACGAAGACCATTTCATCACGGAGAATTTCAGAATATACAAAGGAAAACTATCGAGACAAGTCGACCACGTAATAGTCCAGAAAGACTCACAAAAAGAAATTTTGAACATAGACACACGTAAAGTCTATTTCGACTCAGACCACCACTTACTACAGGTCAGGATTCGTCTTTTGCGCAAAAAAAAGCTTCAGAAGAACAAAGTTGTTAGACCAGCTCCAGAATACCTTACTTTAAAGCAGACACAAATATTAGACAAAATTAAAATGGAGAAACGACAGCCTGGACACAACTTTCAGGAAGATTCCGAGAGGCCACGAAACTAGCACAAGCACCACACACAGGGAAACACCGTTGGTGTAACCACACATGTAACCAAGCTACTCACCAACAGTCAGTGCATGGAAAAAATTTAGTAGCCATAAATCCTAAGAGAATTGGAAAAACTCCCTGAAAACACAAAAGCAATCAAGCAAAATCATTCGCAGTGACAAACGACAGTATGATAAACGGCGACTGAGGGAGATCGAATCGGACTTCGTGAAGAACAATACAAGAAACTTCTTCAGAACGTTCAGAGAAAGTATGACTGGATATCAGCCACCCAACTTGTGCTTCAGAAGAGCGGATGGAAACCTAGAAACCAATACCAAAATTAATTGTGACATTCTGGCAATGTACTTTGGAAAAGTGTTCAACATGGGCACCCCTATGGAAGAAATGATGACAGAAACGAGTACGTACAATCCAGATAGTGAACCTCCAACTCTAGAAGAAGTTAAAGAAATAAGTCACTCAAGAATCGTAGAGCACAAGGAGAAGACGGCATCACTGAGGAAATCTGAAAGTTACAAGACCCAGAACTCACCAAAGACATCCACAGGATCTTGGAAGATATCTGGAAGACCATGAAAATTCCTGACGGCTGTAAAACTCCCCTGATACACCCACTACACAAGAAAGGTGACAAGACTGACCCAAACAACTGCAGAGGAATATCTCTACTACCGGTCACATTCAAGATCCTGTCTAAAGCTTTACTAAACAGACTAGAATGCCAGACCGACCACTTGACTGGGGAATAACAAGCAGGCTTCCATAAAGGGCGGACTTATGCGGAACAAATTTGGAACCTGAAAATGATTTTACAATACAAACAGAACCTCATCATTACCTTTGTCGACTTCAAAAAGGCATGCGACTCTATCGACGGGAAAACTCTCTTCAAAATTCTAGCAGAATACAAAGTAGACAACAAAACACAGGCTATCATAGAGCAAACTTTAACCAACACGACCTCCAAAGTAAAGTTCTGTGGGGAACTACCAGGGCCCTTAGAAATTCGCACAGGTGTCCGACAAGGCGAAAGCCTGTCACCTCTCCTTTTCAATCTGATGTTAGATAAGGTAATAAAAGACTGGGAAACATCACAACAGGGGATGACCTTAGGAAACCTACAGATTAAATGCCTGACTTTTGCAGACGATTTGGCGATTGTCACGAAAGGTATAAAAGAAACAAAAGACAGTATTGAAAAGCTTCCAAAACTGGATTACATATCTCTTACGAAAAGACACAGTTTATGAGCACAAAGAAACTCTCATCTCTGAACGCAAAGTATGGCACGGTTTACAAAACGGCAAACTTCAAATACCTCGGTGAAAAACTACAAATGAGTGGACATAACAGAAACTCAAACGAAGAAAGAAAAACTAAACTGGACAAGGCGCACAAAGTAGTGTGGAATCATTACAACAAGAAGTCTATCTCACGAAAAGCCAAATTACGCCACTACGACACGGTGGTGCTCCCCGAGGCACTATAAGCTGCAGAGACCACACTAATCGTAGGGCATAAACGTATCAGATAACTAGAAAAAGTAGGACGGAAAATACTTAGGAAAATATTCAACAATGGAATATGGATCAAGAAACCTGCAGAGGAACTATACAACATACGGAGACAATCACAGAAAAGGTTAGAAAACGCAGACTACAATTCTATGGACACCTACACAGAATACCATCACACAGACTGACCAAACAGATCTTTGACTGAGTAACCACTAGAAACAACAAATGGGTGGCAGAGGTAAAAAACGACCTGAATCAACTCAAAATAATAGCAGACACAATAAGGGACAGAATAAAATTCACAAACATCATTAGGAAATGTAAACTACACGAGATAAAATGTCACAAACGATCAGGTGTAAAATGGTCCGAAGAACGCAAGGAAGATCACAGCCGGAAGATGAAAGAAATGTGGGCAACCAAAACGGCAATCAAGATGAATCCGAAGACACATAGCCGACAAGTAGCATGGACAGAGGAACGGAAACAGAAACACAATGAGTGAAGTTTAAGTAGCAAGGAAGGCAGCAAAAGGAACTGGTCATGTAGTTTAGTCCAAATGCGCTCTTTTAGGGCAAAACAGCAATAATAATAATAATAATAATAATACTAATAATAATAATAATAATAATAATAATAATAATCCAAAACTTATCAAACGAATTATCTACAAATGTGGGCTCTATATGCAACTTAACTCCTGACGACATATTAACATACATTTTGCAGAAGTTCAGAATTACCGAAAATTTAAGGATTTAAAGAGCAATTGATCACCTATGGCCAAGAGATGGAGCAGGAGAAATTATCATATCGAGATCAGTCCAGAAGCAGTAGGAGAGGCCAGAATATCATGTTTGGTCATTTAATGATACAAATTTAAGTAAATGTATGTGTGTTGCTGGATATTGGGAAGCTTCGATTATCCTGTAGCCATCTGGTAATAATGAGTGAATTTACAGATTACTGTTCAAGAATTTCCACCAAGTTTTACTTGTCCTCTCAATTCGTCACTGAGGTTGTTCTTTGTCATTGATTTCCGACGTGGTAGAGATTAGGTTGTGAAATTTTTTATTAATTGTTAAGTTAGTTTCATGTGTGATACTGGATACGTTTTTGAATGTAGGTTTCATTATGACGCTATTTAGATTGTTATTTTATCTATGTACAGAGGTGCATGATAAAACTATATTGTGCTGCAACAGAAGACATTAACAGCAGCACTAACAGAAGCCAAAGGCGCCTTACACCTCTTCGCTCCATCTGGAGAGCAGAGGAAGTAATATTGAGAAAAAATTTCAGATATGTGAAAGTAATGTAAAAACTGAGCTTCTATATCGTTGTTAAACATGGAAAGTGAGAAGGCAGCCAGTACATAACTGTGATACATTCAGCAACTGATATCTGAGGAACGGATATGGTGGCCAAATGTCATGTTTAACGAAACACTCTGGGAAAGAACCAGCTAGAAGCCAAATGAGAAAGTGGAGATTGTTAGAATATTCACTTAGGACACTCAATGAACATATTGCGAAGGAAGCTCTTCATTGAGTGCTGCATGGACGATGGAGACGAGGCAGGTCCAAAATGAGGTGTAGACGACCAGTTGAAGCAGAAGGTCAATAGCAAATATATGTATAAAATGGCCGTGAATTATCGTAGTTTATATGGTGTATTATTCTCGACAAGTTGGTGAGTGTGATATGGTGTGTTTTAAACAACTAGTTATATTGTTGCTCGCTTAGGGGTAGATAGACGCATTATATCCCTGCGAGTACATGACTCTGAGCCATATAGGAGCGTTTCACTCCTCACTGTTCCACGCTACGTTATTTGCCCTTTTATCCATTTAACTGTGTGACCTACCTTTTTCTGTTGCGTTTACACTCTGGGCTGTACTCCAATTACGTTATTAGCGTTTTACTATTATCTTACTTTTTTCACAAAGCCTGAGCACATTTTAGAGTACATGCTTAAATTGGACTGTGGCTTTTAAAACTGAACAGGCTTGATTTTTCATCCATCTTGCTTGAGGCTCAACTAACATATAACTTTATTAATTTTAGTTCTATTTATTATTTCGATGATAGTAACACTGTTATAGACAAGATTGTTGCTGTGTTGAGTGACAAAACCTAATTACGAATTTGTTGAATCTGTCTCGCGTGTGTTTATTTCTCATAAACTTTTATAAAGTTGCATACTATTAGTCATTATGTGGGAAACATGTATATGTATGGTATAATACCATAAGTGACACCTTCTGAGAACAATTCCAAATGGTCACTAGAAAAGGAAAAAAATCTTAAAATTGAATCAAACACAAAACGCCAAAGATCTTGTAAGAAATGAGTGATGTATACATATTCTTGTGAGGTTCCAGAAATAATTCTATTGAAAAGTCACTATTTATGATGTACAGCTAATTTTGTCTTTAATAAAGTAATTACATAGAAATGGTGTACTAAGCTAATGATGAACATAATTGAGATGTTGCACTTAGCTGACAAGTAAAAGTGAGAGTATGAAGCAATGATTTTTGTAAGATGTTCGGATTAAAAAGAAATGATTGAAAAATAAATGAACTTTCTTATGATCATGATGACGATAGCATTCTTTTCAACAACTTTATGAACTTTTTAATGCTGGATAGTTGTATGAAATGCTATGATATTTATGATTGGCTTGTCAATGAATAGTCATGTAACATAGAATGATATTTATTTTGATTCATGTTACGCACATTTACTGGAAGTGCATGCAATTTATTTTAGTAAATGAGGGGATGGTTATTGACAAGAAAGATATTAACATGGAAACTATGAATGTTTTTCTACAATGAAGAACGCTTGCCATTTATAGGTAGAGCAGTGAATTAGTGGTAATTAACTGAAGATTATATTATGATAAAATTTTGGTGCCGTCTAAATCTTATTACCAACTGCTGTAATGGACAAACAAGACGTGGTAGCTAATAAAAGATGGAAACATTAACGATAATTCAGTGAGATTTAAGGGAGAACCTGCTTACCCTTCACTATGTGTGATCCCCTTATGCTATGGACCTTGAGTGCACAGGGTGCCTCCTCAATATAGACATCCATACTGTAGATACAACGGTAGTGGAAGGATCTCTGTTGAAATATGAGACAAACATATTTCTCCTGAAGAGAGGGTCCAACCTTTGCGGCAGTTGCAGGGCAACACTCTGTGTCATTGGCTGGTCTGGACATGTAACTACAACGAAATCGAACCTGCTGTCATCGTACAGTGAAACAGGTGAAAGCAAGTGGAAACTACAGCTGTAATTTTTTTCTGAGGGTATGCAAATTCAATGTATGTTTAAATGATGTCGTTACCCATTCACACCTCTGGGTGGAGGTATCACGAGAACGATAACTGTCATTCTATAGATTGAGGAGTGTAATATTAGACCGCTAATCAGGTAGGTTAGAAAATTTAAGAAGATTGAAGTTAGCTGTGGTGGGAATTGGTGTAATTCAGAAGCAGGAGGAAGGAGCAGCTCTTCTGGTCAGATGATTTCAAGGATATAAATAAAAAATGAAATATGGTAATGGAGGTGTAAGTTTAACAATGAATACCGAAGTAGGAAAGTACTTAAGCTGCCAGGACAGCACAGTGAAGGGACTGACACTAAAGCCGTATCTGCCACTGTAGCATCAGTTCATATGATAATTAGTTCTGCAGATGATGAAGACATTGTAGAAATGTGTGATGACACGAAAGAAATTATTCAGATAGTTAAGGGAGACTATAATTTAACTGCGATGGCTGGCTGGAATACGATAGTGGGAAACGAGGAGGAAGAAGCATAGCAGGTGAACATGGACTAGGGGGAGGAATGAAAGAGGAATAGCTTACTAGAATTCTGCACAGAGAATAGTTTAATCATCGCTGACACTTAGCTTCAGATTCATGAGAAAAATAATTTATGCTTGGAAGAGACTTGGAAACACGTTAAGCTTGCAGATTGATAATAGAATGGTAAGACAGATTTTAAAACACAAGACAATACAGGCGCCAGATGCAGACTCTGGTCACAATTTAGTGCTTATCAACTATAGGCTGAATGTGAAGAAACTGCCAAAATGTAGACATTAAGGAAATGGGAACTGGATAAGGTGAAAGGACCAGGGGGTTGCTGAGATATTCATAGGGTGCATTAGGCAACGATTGACTGTAACAGGTAAGAGGAATACAGTGGAAGACGAATGAGTAGCTTCGAGAGATGTAATTGGAAGGAAGGCTAGAATTGGCCGTAATTTTGATGATTTCTTAACAGCAAAATTGATTTTCGATCACAATATGATCACCTTCAGCGCTTTAGCGTACAAATTAAAGCTCGTAGGCTCTGGTGTCTATTTATTAGCAGTGATCGTTTCATAACTTCTGTTACTGCTAGTGAGTAGACACCAGTTACCTACGAGATGTAATTTGTACGAAAAAGCAGTGAAGATGATCATTATGTGATCGAAAATCGATTTTACTGTTAATAAAGCATAATAATTACTGCTGACCTTCCTCCTAATTTTATGTATCATATGGTCGTTGTGCACACAGCACTCCATGGAGTCGCCAATCAATTTGAGAGATGAAATAATGAAGGCAGCAGAACATCAGATAAGTAAGACAATATTGAATTCAATTTAGTAAAGAATAAAATATAAAAATGGAGCAAAAGAAGTAAGCGAAAGGGAATACAAACGTCTAAATAATCAGGTTGACAGAAGGTGCAAAATGACTAAGCCTGAATGGCAGGAGTACATATGTAAGTATTTAGAATCATATACTGCTACGAGGAAGATAGATACTGTCTGCAGGTTCCTTTGTAGAAAAGAGAAGAAGCTGTGTGAAGATCGAGAGTTGAGACGGAAAACCAGCCCTAAGTAAACAATGGAAAGCTGAAAGATGAGAGTAAATGGATGGTCTATATAAGGGAGATGAACGTGAATACAATATTAGAGAAATGGATGAGGACGTAGATGAACATGAGATGGAAGATTTGATAGTGCGAGAGGAATTTGATAGAGCACTGAGAGATCAATGTCGAAACTATGCCAGAGGAGTGGACGACATTCTGTCAGAACTGCTATATAAATGGGAGAGCCAAAAAGATAAAACTCTTCCATTTGGTGTGGAAGATGTATGAGACTTGCGAATTACGGTCAGACTTCAAGAAAAATATAATAATTCCAATTTCAAAGAAACCAGCTGCTGACAGGTGTGAATATTACCGCACTGTGAGTTTAATAAGTCATAATTGCAAAATACTAACACGAATTCCTTACAGAAGAATGGAAAAACTCGTAGAAGCTGACTTTGGAGTAGATCAGTTTGGATTTATTGTGAAATGTATTACCACATGTGATGCAACTTACCTTAGAAGATAGTTTAAGAAAAGGCACCCCTACTTTTACAGCATCTATACACTTACAGAAATCTTTTGATTTTTTGACTGGAATAAAATCTTTTCTAAGGTAAAATAGAGGGAGCGAAAGCCTATTTAGAACTATTACATTAACCAGACGGAAGTTGCAAGTGTCGCAGGGTATGAAAGAGAATCAGTGGTTGATTAGGAACTGAGACAGGCCTGTAGCCTATCCTGGATCTTACTGAGTCCGTAGAATGGGCAAACAGTAATCAAAACCAAGGAAAAGTTTTGAGTAGGACTCAAAGATCAGGGAGAATAAATAAAGTCATTGGAGTTGACAATGTAGTTCTGTCAGAGACAATAAAGTCTTACGGGAGAAGCTGAAGGTTGTCTCCGTTGATCCATTGTGGATGCAGGACAGCGGCTGGTCATTTATTTAGGAAAAACTAATCACTTAACACCCACACGTTAATAGAAATGGTCATTTCATTTAGAAGACCAGTTTTGCCAATCCATTAACTCCACCTCCAGGCCGCTGCGTGTTAAAAATAACTAGTATAGCATACAAAAATTGATATTCTAGAGAATGAAGCATAATGAAATAAATTCTCAAAAACCTACAAAATGCATTGGGCGGTGTTAAGAAGTGTATCTGTGCACACAACACACAACAAAGTGGAATAAGTACTCCTGTTGGTTAGAAACGAATCTAAGTACTTTGACGTCATAGAGTTATAATAGAACATGTCAAACATTTCAAAAACATAAATTAGAAAGTGTACAAAATCAGAAGCACAAAGGAAAAATGCTTGTCTAGCATTTTTAAAAATATATCCACAGCCCTTACAGATGAGTATCACTCTTGTTCTTAGCAAACATTATCGGCACTCAAATTAAAAACTCGCGATACGACGTATCAAGTACACAATATTGTACCTATTGAATAAGTAACACTAGTGATATATGAGATGTATTTATGACATAATCAGAAATCTCTACCAGAGGCAAAAAACGGCCGAGAAATTACTATGTAAATGAATGTAAGTGAAGAACCTGCGCGGGATACTCATAAAATAATCAGAGGGCATAATACTGAGTCCCAAGTAAACAGTGAACGATATGACTTATTGTGTCTTAAACATCAATTAATTGGCGGTGGGACAAACAAGGGACCCCAAACACCATACTATTATGTTGACGACATATTCGTTGTATAATGGAAATAAGAGCGAGGCACTCGGACTACAAGACATTTTTAACTCTGTATACCACAAGTTTCATTTCACAATGGACTTTCATGTTGAGGGCTCTCTTAACTTTTTTTATTAACAGGTAAGTAGGAATGGCCAGTGTTCAGAATACGAGGTTTCTTGTAAGACGACAGCAGAGTTGTCATTATTGCTGCGAATTCCGATAATCATCCATTACAGAAGAAAGCATTCTTTCTTTCAGTGTTTCACAGGCTAAAATTATTTGCACCTGACCACGTGGCAACTGCATCGAGAAATTGATAGAATGGAAATGGGTAATAAAATTCTGTCAAAGATGTGGGACTTGAAATGTTTATATGCTATTAACACACTGGGGAAGTTCCTACGAAAAAATATAAGACTGTCGGTTTATAAATTTTGCAATTGCTGGTCTATAAAATTAAGTGTGTGGATTGTGACTACTTTTACATCGCACAAACTTGAAAGCAGTTCTGAAATCGACATGGGGAACCTGTTATCCCGGCTGAAATCATTTACGTCAATTCATCAATCAGCTTCGTGACATCGAAAACAATTTACAGATTCTTCATTGTAAGAGTAGAGATGTTAATATGGATACCTCAGAGGACCTAGAAATTTTCATACATATAAGGCGCTTCCACGACCGATTAGTTAATGACCAGATCAGTGGAGCAGGAGATTGGTTTTTAATACTTTTGATAATGGCTTCAATTGCCGTTGCAAATACAACTTGTAAGCTCATTGCGGCCACCGTTTATAACACCAAATGTGCAGTGACGTTTGCCGATGCTTTGAGTATATTTTTATATGCATTTCTTTTCACATATGTATCATTTGCTGTCATGTCTTACACGTTTTTATGCCTTTTCGCTTCACTTCTGTCATCGTGCCGTGCGCGGTTTGTGTTCATGCCTTTTATTGTTTGTCATCTTCTCTTACGGTACTGCCGCCTCATTTCCTTATTCCATTTACTGGCGTCACTAACTTCCTGCCTTATCTGCCGTGAGTGGCAGCAGCAGCGCTTATCGATAAGTGTACTGTCGTACCATCTCTGTAGCGATCGGTAGCATTTCCGGGGCGTTGTGTGTCTGGAGTTTAGTTGTGAGCTCAGTCGGGACGTAACAGAAGTGAATTGGAGACAGCCAGGATTTGCCGACCGCTGGCCACACACGTGAACTATCCGACGGAAGCAGACTGAGCGAAGACGACAGTTGGTTGATCGTTCGTTCGCTCGTCTCATCGGGCGTCGTGTATTTGGTCTTCCGGCCGCTTCTGGGCCCTTTCAATTGGTCATCTTGCGGGACGTGGGTCGGTTCCTTCCTTGTGCAGAGATATCGGGTGGCCAATGGGCCGGTGTTCGCTCTGCATGGTTCGATCCGAGCCAGTGTCTCCGGCTCGTCGTGTGTAGGAGTTGAGTCCGGACAGACGGAGGGACGGACCAGCAGTTGGTCGGTGAACAGAGTCGGTGCAGTGAGTCGACAGAGTCAGTCAGAAGGTAGACAGTCGCATGATAGACGTTGGCTCTGCGTCTTAGTCGCTTTTGGGTTGTGGACTGAGCCGGGTTCGTCGTAGCTCGGCTGCCGGACGAGTTGGCAGTCAGCAGCAGGCAGGTCCGCACGGTGCAAGTACGCCCCAGCACCGTGGTCGACGCAGACGGAAGGCCGTTGTTCGGTGGGTCGGCTTGTGGCCTTCTGATCACTGACACCAGTATCAGTCGGGCAGTAGTGGGCAGCCTGCAACAGTCGGGTCCGAATGGTGTTAGAATTCGCCGGGACCACTGTGGGACAAAATGGGCTGCCGTTGGCCGTTTGCTCGACCGATCGTCTCAGTAGACGACGCCTTGGACCCTCAGGACGAACACCATTTCCAGAGTTGGGATGTGGTTGGACCTCGTGGGTTCGTTGGGACTGAGCAGCTACGTAGTCCCCACAGTGTAGAGACAGGCCGCGGAAGTTGGCGGCGGGCACGCGCTGTTGCAATTGGAAACGACGCGAGCTGTGTGAGTGGCTTTTCGCTTTCCTCCGAAGCAGGATCCTCAAGTTGAGTAATTAGTTACCGGTTCTTAAACCTCGACTGTTACGATTTGTTTATTATTTGTGGATTGTTGTTTCCTCAGCCGTTGACGCGTGTGATGAAAAGTCATGTGTTTTGTTGCCTAGAATCTGCAGTCTCCCATTGTCACTTGACAGCTGTGACGTGTGTTTTCGGTATTCTTTTAAACTTGTCTTGAGTTGTGTTTGATGCCATGATCTTGGTGAAGCCGATTTTGAAGTTATTGGTATATTGGTTTATTCTTCATCGGCCGATATTTTCCACTAATTGTAGAGTTGGATCTGACCACTGGAAATCGGTCAGATTGTCGGTCGGTCGTGAACCGTCCCAAGGTTGTGTTGCCTTCCAAAGAATAGGTTGTCGGTCTGGCTGCCTGTCTCACGTAAACGTGAGATCAAAAGTTGAAAGTTCTGACCAGGCTTTGAGCCGTAAGAAATAAATTTCTAATTTTTATGTGGCCTACAGCCGAGTTTTCTAGCTTAAATTAAAAATTGGAATTTGCTTTGTCTGGACTTTAAGCTGTGAGTTTTTTTTTGAGTTTCGTATGTGGCGTTCAGCCGAAAGTTGTGTGAAGCATTTTAGGATACAGCCTTTAACCGATTTTAGTTGAAATTTAGAAGCTCTTCCCTTTACGCCTTAGGCTGTAAAATTGTTTTCTGCATGGTGGGTGACCTTCAGCCGAGATTTAATCTCTCTTAAATTAAAAATCCTTTTCTTGCCCTTCAGTCACAAGATTGTTATTCTTTAGCATGAGGCCTTCTGCCCAGCTTACACGAAATATTTTAAAATAAGGCCTTCAGCCTTTTCAAATTGAAAGCTCTTCTTCCTGGGCCTTAAGCCGTTAAATTGTTTTGCTAATATGCAGCCTTCGCCAAGTGTCTGCCTATTTAGATTAAACTGTGGACGTCTTTATCTCGGCCTTAAGCCGTAACGCTGTTCTTGATTAATGTGAGGCGTTCAGCCGACTTCTATGGGCAAATTTTAAGTTAAGGCTTCCAAACTGTTTATATTGAAGATAAAATTTTTTTTCTAAAGATGTGAGACCTCCAGAAGAACTCCTGTACCTCAATTCCTCGCTTAGGCCTTGTGTCTTTGACTTTCGATGTGGCATTCAGCCGATCTAAATTAAATGAAAGGAGGTCTTTCGTTAAAATGTTGAGAGGATTAATTCTTGCTTGTGTGATTGTGTGTTTTAAGAAATAAAGTTTATATGTTGAGTGCAACTAACTTATTTTGGCCCCTTACCACAAATATAACTGCATCTGTTCTCTCCTACTAGCCTAGGGATTTCAGTCAGTAATGTGAATATACATATTATATTAAATTTCCTTATGATACTGGCGGCTCCGACACCTGGCGTTGTATTAACCCAAGGTTGATTTTCTGTAGAGTTTTGGAATATATACTGTATGCGAACATTATGAAGTACCTTGAAGAAACCGCTTTATTGACACCTAGTCAGCACGGTTTCAGAAAATATCGTTCTTCTGAAACACAACTACCTTTTTTTCTCATGATGTAATAAGATATGTGCCACAGGGGTTTACAGAATTCAACGTAAATTCCGAAGCCGTCGCTAAAATACACTCATATGTGGTCAGTTATTGGCAGATTTTCCGAAGTTTTTTGGTGATAACGGAATCTTGTATGCATCGACATAGCTTTTGAATCTCCTGCCTGAGGGGCCAGTAAACTGGTGCATGATATCTTATATACCACACTTTTGTTCAATTTTAGACAATTTTATTTATTATGTGGACTGGAAGGTATCCTCACTTATTCACAGTGGAGAAAGAAATCGTTATTTTTTAAAAATATCTGAGCAATTATTTGTGACGTTCGGCTATATAAGTGAGGCTTCTTTCTTGTGTATTGGTGTGCATAGAATGCATTTTTTCTGTGTAACAATTGACCATGGCAATATTTTATTATTGTGCCAAATTCGGTGGTAATTCTATTTTCTTTCAAATTAAGTGAGTGGGCTTTGCGGAGTGGTGCCTAAATGCTCCATGTCCGTGTGGCGCGAATTGGTGTTATATGCCTTCAGTTTTTATTGTATGTTGTAGATTTTAATAGCAATGAAATTTATGCTATTGTCGTCGTCTGCTACACAATTAATTTCATACCATCGTGGAAAATATTGTATTGTGTAAGCAGCACTCGAGTCCCCTCCCAAGGGTAATCATGTACAAGCAATTTATCATCAAAATAGCTCAAGTAGTATACTGTTTTTTATGGAGCCTATTTACTTGCTTGGAAACATTAATTTCCAAAATAATCAGAGATACATTTGTCAGGAAGCTTGATCTGGACCCTCTTCCTGCTCATAAACTTTCCTATTAAAATAAGCTGATTATGAGACTATATCATTTGCAAATGCCGGTAAATTCTAATTTTTCTGAGACAGACACACTGTTATGTTTTGCTAAATTTTTAAATAACGTAGGACCCTCATACTGCTGATAAACTTTCCCATTGAAAGTATTCTGACTGTGAGACTATATCATTTGCAAATGCTGGTAACTTACATTTGCGTTTTCTAGTCAAGTATTTTATTATATTATATTCTCTCCCTGGAGATGGGAAACATTTTTACTTCCTTCTTCTTCATTTTTCCCTAACTGTAGATCAAAGTATAGTCTTTTATATATTCATTTCCAGATGTTTTATTCTTTGTTTCTATAACTGATGAAAAATATGTTTTACATTCTGTGAAATGTTTCAACCATTCCTTCGTACACTCTACTGTTTACTATGCTGTCCGTGTAACGTTCATTGATTAATTTTCATAAAGAAGGTCTTTAACTTGTAATTGTTTACGTTTTGCGAGGAAGTCATTGGTTCACTCCTTCATAATACTCGAAACAACTAAAACTTCCTGTAACTGGAAAACCATGAGAGACCACTCGGAATTTCTTAATGTAGCCACTCCTAAAAATCCACTCTTGGTGGGAACGCCTCATTTGCGAACTGAGCATTATACCGTGAAGGTCGTGTCCACACTAACATACATGTGAGCCCGGAGGGTGTTCAGAACTGATCGGAAATTCCGTGGCCCATAGCTAAAATACACTCTTCTGTGGCCAGTTAATGGTAGATTCTCCATAGTTCTGGGTAAGAAAGCAATCTTGTGTGCTTGGAACCAGGGTTGGAAACTGCTGCCTGAGTTGGCGGTAAAATGGAGCATGAAAGTTTATTAACCCCAATGTTGAATTTTACGGAACCAGTCTTTATGCTGTAGACTAATAGATACTCTAATTCATTCGCAGTGGAGAAATAAATCGTCGTTTTTAAAACCTACATGGCAATTATTAGTGATTTTAGCCCAGATATCTGTTGCCTGATTTTGAGCACGATATTTGTTCATTTTTAATTTCCTTGTATATTAAATGATACTATGTAAGCAACTGTTCATTCTCATCTCTAGCGCTAGTGTGTGGTAGCAAGACCTTCTTTCTTCTGGTAAACTTACCCATCGAAAGTAACCGAATTATGCAACCATATTCCCTACATAATGTCAGTAACTTCCGATACTTCGAAGGCAGACATCGTATATACTCTTCTAAGATTTTGAAAAAGAAAGCGAAATTGCAAAGTGTTTTCCGTTTTCATCATAACCGTGCCTACTGCTATTGAAGTTCGTATGTTTTCACTTCTATCTTCTCGGTCTCCCGTGAAGACAAACTGAGTTTTACGCAAGTTACACAATATCATCTGTAATAGGACTTCTAGTAGTCGATATTTCCTTCATCTGGAGCATTAGCTACAATTATTCTTGGTATTGGTTTTGTACCATCAATCTACAACAATACAGTGCGTCATTTTCAATTTCATAGACAAGCGTCTTAGCTTACTATTTTCTTGCGATGTAGAGGTAACACCTTCACCTTCTCTTTCTTCGTGCTTTACACCGCTGAATATCATAGTATAGTCGTCTACAGTTTAGTTCCACATGTTTTCGTATGTGTTTCGGTAATTTATGAAGAAAATCTGTTTCATACTCTTTCAAATATTTAGCTGATTCGAGCCCCTTAAGATCAATTCCCTAATGTACTAGAAGGAAGCTTTCCTGAGGTTCATTAACCCATGGTCTCTTGCACCTGTTTCTCACCCTTGTCGTATCCCAGTTATCCGTTCTGCAGTTTAGTTTCTGTTACGTCAAGTGCTGTATACCTTGACACCTACAAAACGTATATACTTGGTACTCCAAGTACGTTTATTCCGTCTCTGAGTGGGGTACTGGCCCATCGCTACTACAGAAATTTTCCCATGAATGATCATACCACCCACTACACTGTCATCTATCAGCTGATTTAGAATCTATGAAATTTTTTTTTACTTTTTGAATTGTGGGTGGCAAACCAAGTCGTTCTGATGTTGTAGCGATCATTGTTGAAACTTATAAATTTTTTTGTGCGTCGTTGTGAACCGGTGACGACGAGTTGTCAAACAAATTTGTG
Source organism: Schistocerca gregaria (assembly GCF_023897955.1). NCBI lineage: Eukaryota > Metazoa > Arthropoda > Insecta > Orthoptera > Acrididae > Schistocerca > Schistocerca gregaria. The sequence goes on from NC_064927.1 coordinate 108,678,642, forward strand.
AGCATACCAGATATATCAAACGCATTATGTAGAAATGTGGATAAGCTGTGGAACTCAATACCAGACCAAATATTTACGTGCAATTTCCAGAAGTTCATCATTATTGAAGTATCAGAATTTAAAGTGGAGCTGAGCCCAAAAGGTGCCGCAGGAGAAATTTTTATATCTATATCTTTGACAAGAGTGTGGAGAGGCCAAAGTATCATGTTTGGTCATTTCATGATAATAATTTAAGTAATTGTACATATGGATTTTCTTAGTGTTACTGGATATTGTGAAGCTTACATTATGCCTGTGTCATTTCAAAACAGTTAGTGAACTGATAGATTATTGCGGAAGAATTTTTTCCATATGTTAATAGTCTTCTCAACATGTGAGTGAGGTTGATTTTTTCCATTGGTTTCCAGCAAGGTACACGGCTGGTTGCGAAATTTGTTATTATAAAGTTAGTTCCATGTGTAATACTGGATATGTTTGTGAATGTGGGTTTCATTATGACCCTACTTTGACTGATATTTTACTTACATACAGAAGTGCATGACAAAACTATATTGTGGTGCAACTGAGGACAGTACAGTCTCACCAACAAAGCCAAAGGCACCTTATACCTCTTCGCTCCATCTGTAGAACGAAGGAAAGTGACAAAGCAACTAATCTCTAACCTGCAGATATTCAAGAACAGGTTTCTGTGGAATATCCTGGAGATAAGGTGACCAAATGTTATATCTAACGAAACACTCAAGAATATAGCTGAGCTGCTGATAAGAAGCAGGAAGTTGACATGGTTAGGACACACATTTAATAGACCAAATAAACACATTGTGTAGGAAGCAATTTATCGGATGCTGCATGGACGATGAGGACGAGGCAGGCTCAAGATGAGGTGGAGATTATCAGGTAAAGCACAAGGTCAATACCAAGGAAGAGGATGGGAGAAACTGAAAAAAATATCAGAAGACAGAGCAAGATTGCAATCCTTTATTGGAGGCGTACGCTGTATTATTACCTCATCTTTTTCATTTACCTATCTATATTATCTTTTTCTGCTGCTTCAACACTCTGAGCACTACTCCAATTACTTTTTTATCATTTAAATATTGTCTCACATTTACCAAAAACCTAAGTACACTTTAGATTACATACTTCAACCATTCTGTAGCTTTTAAAACTGAACATGCTTCTTTCATTATCCAACTTGCTTAAGGCTCAACTGACACGTAACTCGATTAATTTTAGTTCTGGTAATTCTTTCGATGACATAAATGTTACGGCGTTATGGACAAACTTGTTGCTGTGTTAAACAATAAATCCTAACAAAAACATTTCTAATGTAAAAAGAGAGCAATTATTTATCATTCACTTTTCTAAAGTGAGGTACTAACATCATTATGTAGACAACAGGTTTGTGTAAGGTACAATAACGTAAGTACATGGATGATCTATGTAAGGGAGATGAATTTTAAAACAGTATGAAATGCTGTAGAAATGGGGGAGCCAACAAAGACCAAACTCTTCCATTTGGTGTGCAAGATATATGAGACATGCAAAGTATCTTCAAACTTCAAGAAAAATATAATAATTGCAATTTCAAATATAGCAGATGCTGACAGATGTGAATATTACCGTACTATGAGTTCAATAAGTCATGGATTCAAATAACAAACACGAATTCCTTACACAAGAATGAGAAAACTTGCCGAAGGAGACTTTGGAATAGATCAGTTTGGATCGAGGAGAAATGTATTAACACATGTGGCAATACTAAGCGTGCTGCTTACCTTAGAAGATAGTTTAAGGAAAGACAACCTTCTTTTTATGGCATCTGTAGACCTACAGAACTTTTTTGACATTGTTGACTGGAATACTCAAATTTAGAATGTAGCATAGGTAAAACACAGGGAGTGAAAGCCTATTTAGAACTTTTACATAAACCATACAGCTGCTGCAACTTTCAAAGCGCGTGAAAGGGAATCAGTGACTGATAAGGAACTGAGACGGGGTTGTAGCATATCCCTGATCCTATTTAGTGTATACAAAGTACAAGCAGTAATCAAAACCACAGCAAAATTTTGTGCAGGACTTATAGTTCAGGGAGAAGAAATAAAATCTATAGGGTTTTGCCGATGACAATGTAGTTATGTCAGAAACAACAAAGGAAATAAAGGAGAAGTTGAAACGAACGGACTGCCTCTGTCGATCCATCGTGGATACGGGACAGCTACTGGTCAGATAGTTATGGAAAACAAATCTCCAAACAGCTGTACGTTTTTAGAAATTATTATTTTATTTTCACGACCAGTTTCGGCATCCCATTAATGCAATCTCCAAGTGGCTACATGTTAAAAACGAGTATACTTGACGTAACAGAAAGTAAATTGCAGAACGGATAACTGGGATACGACAAGGTTGAGAAACAGGAGCAAGAGACAATGGGTTAATGAACCTGGGAAAGCTTCCTTCTAGTACATTAGGGAATTTATCTTAAGGGGCTCTAATCAGCTAAATATTTGAAAGAGTATGAAACAGATTTTCTTCATAAATTACCTAAACACATAAGAAAACATGTGAAACTAAATTTTAGACGACTATACTATGATCTTCAGCGGTGTAAAGTACGAAGAAAGAGAAGGTAAAAATCCTCAAAAGCGTACAAAATGCAGTGTGCAGGGTTAAGAAGAGAATCTGTGCACACAACTCATAACAAAGCATCGAAACTAACTACTTTCACCCCACAGAGCTATAATCGAACGTGCCAAACATTACAAAAAAGTTTAATAAATCAAAAGCACAAAGGAATAATGTTTGAAAAGCTTTATTATAAAAAATATCCACAACATTTACAGATCATAATCACTCTACTTCTTGGCACAAATTATTCCCATTGAAGATAAAAACTCGAGATATGACATATGGAGTACACAGTAATGCGCATACCTATAGCCTAAGTAGCACTAGTGATATTTGAGATGTAGTTATCACAATATCAAAAAACGCTACCAGAGGCAAAACATAACTGCCGACAAATTATTAAGTGAACGGCAGTAAACTTGCAGGGGATACTCATAAAATATCTAGAAGGCATCATATTATATCCGAAGTGAAGAATGAAACGTCATGACTTGGTGTTCCTAAAATTCCACTTAATTGGAGGGAAAATAGTACAGTGGAACAAACATAGAACCCCAAACACCAAATTGTTATGTTGACGATATATTCGTCGTTTTTAATAAGTGTAAGGATGAGTCGATCAAGCTACAATAAATTTTCATCTCTTTACACTAGGGCTAGTTTAACTTTTTGGATTTACAGGTAACCAGGATTGCCAGTGTTCAGAATACCAGATTTTTCGAAAGCCAACAACAAGAGATGTCATTATTGCTGCGAATATTAATCATCCCCGATTACACAAGAAATGTTTCCTTTGTTCAGTGTCTCACAGGTTAAGACAATTTGCAATTCACCAAGGGGAAACAGACAGGCAGTATCCACCACTGTACATATAGGGAGGGACTGCTAATGGATTTGGAGAAAGTAATATTATGGAAATGGGTGAAAATTTTTGGTCAAAGACTCACAAAGAGACCAGTGTAAAGAAGGGAGATGTCAGATACGCTGCTCAGATCCATGTTGGCCCAATCTCTCTGAAGACTAGTAATGAGTTTAAAAAGCATAATATGGTGGTAAGTTTCAATGCTTTTAACAGACTGGGGAAGCTCCTTCGACATAGCATAGAGCAGCCTGTTACTACATTTTTCAGTGCCCGGTCTAAAAGACTGAGCGTGGAGCTTGTGACATATTTTACATCGGACAGACTGGGAGCGAGTTCAGGACCAAAATAAGGAACAATGTTATCCTACTTGTGGTAGTGTACTAGGACCTCATTTACGTCAGTGCACCCATCAGCTTCGCGCCACAGAAAACAAGTTACAGTCTTCATTATGAGATAGGTAGGAATGATCATCAAAATAAAATAAGAGAAATCAGAGCTCGAACAGAAAGGTTTAGGTGTTCGTTTTTCCCGCTCGCTGTTCGGGAGTGGAATAGTAGAGAGATAGTATGATTGTGGTTCGATGAACCCTCTGCCAAGCACTTAAATGTGAATTGCAGAGTAGTCATGTAGATGTAGATTAAAGTTATTTAACTGGATATCTTGGAAGACTTAGAACTTTTCATACATAGAAGAAAGTTTAGTTAATGAGCACATCACTGGAACAAGAGATTGTTTTTTATACTTTTGATAATGTTTTCAGTCGCGATTGGAAGTAAAAATCGTACACCCTTTACGGCCACCCTTTATAACGAGAAATGTACAGTGATGTATGCTGAAATTTTGAGTATATTTGCATAAGCTGTAATTTTCACATACGTATTTTTGGTGTCATCTTACAAGGTTTATGCCTTTTCGCTTTACTTTTGTCATTGCAAGTAATGTGGATATACAACTGTTTTAAACATCCTTATGATACTGGCGGCGAAGCCACCTGGCGTTGTGTTAGCCGAGGTGTCCTCTATCGGCCGCAGCGCGCATTAACTGCCACTCTGGCTCTGGAAATTTTGGTTTCTGTCTATACGAGTGGGAAGCTATTGTACCTGAAATGCCATATGCATTTCTTGATGGACGCTATTTACAACTGCCTCTTGAGGTCGTAAAATTGCGTGTGGTATGTACATTTTCGCCTACAGTGAGACCTTCGACTTACTTGAATTTTCGTACCTATGTTAACCATGCAATTGTGTGTACTTGCATTCGTATTATGGTAAGAGTTTGGAATCTCAAACTTTAATTGCTGACAGATCACCAGTAAGAAATCCCCAAAACAGCTACACGATTTTTTCATCAACCAACAAGCCCTTTTAGAGTCAATTTTATTATATTTGTCATGATTACCTTCCGGTGCCAGACATTTCAGTCTTAGATAGAACAAATGATCCTCCTTTTTGCGCCAGGATGCACGTTACCTAGTATCCTTTTGCTTTGTAGTCCGGTTGGTTTTCGTACACTCACTTTCCTTTTAAACTGACCCTTTCCCTCAGTACCTTCTGTGCTATAGCTTTCTATGTGTTAGTCACTATCTGGCTGGGTTTCATCATCCATTACACAGGTTGGTATCATGTATTCTCAAGTAAACAGTAATGACATAGTTAAGTGAGACCCCTTATGGTTAACATGTTTCTTGGGGTTCTCTTCTTGTTCCTACCTAATATTTTCCGTCCAGTTAACTGATGTCTTAGGAACAACAAGTCATATCTTTTCATCTTTATATTGGTGTATACTGTTACGCCTTCAAGGTATTTTATGAGTATCGATAACAAAGTCTTTTGTTACTGTCATTTACGTAGAAATTTTGTCGCCCTTTGGGTTTTTCCTCCGTTAGTATTTATTGGTATTGTATTGACTACATCTGATATATCACTCCTGTTGAAAATATTTAGAGAATACGTATGCAGAATATAGTGTACACCATATGACATATCGAGAGATTTTAACTTTACTGAGAGCAGTTTTTCGTAAAACTAGGGGGATGCTCATGTATAAGAATTATGGATATTTTTTATAAAAATCTAGACAAGAGATATTCGTTTGACCTTCTGATTTTGTATATGTTCTATGTTTGGTGTGATCTATTACAAGTCTACGATCTCAAAGGAGTTTTAGTTTCCATGCTAACCAGTGGGTGTTACGTACTCTGCTTTGTTGTGCTTTGTGTGCACAGGTACGCTTCTTAACGTTGCATACTGTATTATGTAGGTTTTAAGCGCTATTATTTCTACTCCTCTCTTTCTGTAATGTCAAAGGTTGTATATCTTGACATATCGTACACGTATACTCATTGTTTTTAACATGCAGTGGCGTAGAAATAAAATAAAAAGTTTGGAAAATATACGGCTATTTGGTGATTATTCTTTGCCAGAAAGAATGGACAGTGTCTTGAAAAGAGGATATGAGATGTACATCAACAAAAGCAGAACAAGGGGATTGGAGTGTTGTCGAAATAAGACAGTACCATTAGAAGGTGTAAAACTGACTTATTCTGAACAGTGAGTTCTTAGATTGGTTATGAAATGCTGTTAAATAGCGTGAGTTCGCCTCAAGTGTGTAGGTTGTTGTTAACATGAAGACAAATGAAAGGTCATATTTCTAATATTATTGAGATTATTTGTAAAGTATGATAAAGTGTGGTATTTTTGCTGTTTCTTGATATGTACTGATGCATGGTATAAGAGAATTTCGTTACGTCTCAAGCATCCTTGCATGTTATAGGTTAACATTTGTATTCGGTTACACATGTGATAGGAAGTCCATTCTCAAGGCAAGGACTAGATGCTACCTTTGATGGGAAGTCCGCTTTGAACAAAAATACAAGATTCTTTCTGTTGTAAAAGTCAAGGTCAACTGAAGTAAAAATCTTTTGTTAACTATCTCAGATCATCATATAGTTAAAGTAGAAAACATCTAAATTAACAATTGTGCAGCTTAAGAGTGGCTTACATCCACACTATTGTCTTACTGGCAGAGCAGTACTCACAAATGTATTAGCGACCTAAAGCTGTCTTAATCATATGCATGTATGGACGGAGTCGTTGCTGGGGTGGGGAAGGTGTGGAGGGGAACTGGTATGCCAGACATTTATGAACTGCCAGATACCAGTTTATTCGAATAAAGTGTACAATAGATCTTCATGTGCTATGTAAACATTCCTTCTTCTAACTTTTTGAGTGACACAAGGAAATCGGACAGTAACAAAGAAGAAGAATACCGGAGTACCAACAAATTTTATTCTGATTATAGATATGAATCTGTGATATAACATTTATCGGATTATACCAGGGAAGTCAAAAAGCAATAAACTCTTCTTTTTTTAAGATGTTAAGAATGCAATTACTTTGGTTGATAACACAACATTGACGATTAATTTAAGTATTTTCAGTATAATTGACCTCTATTCTCATTATCTGGATCAGGGTTTTAACAAAGGCATATACATTTAAATCTTTGGTCCTGTTTCTAAAGCATTTGATGCAAGAATGTTTTCACAGCGTCCTCATCTTGAAGGTGAATCCCAAGATTAATTTCTTTTAGGGCCGAAACAATTGGAAGTTTGATCGTCAGTCAAAAGTAGAACATTCGCCATAACTTTCATTAGAAGAATTCTCTGAAGATGTGGTTTGAAGTGCTGGGGGGTAGTGAAGTTTCGGTCTGTATTGATTGTTCATCCTGCGCCAAAAATCGACCATAATCACACACTCTGCATTGCACAATACTGTAATCGTAACGTCTCTAGCGACAGCACGGTTTTGAACGTTTCCTCCTTCAATGAGTTTCTCTGATGCCATTCCATTAATTGCCTTCTTGATTGTGGTTAAAAAATGAAACCAAGTTTCTTCTTTGGGCAAATTATTTCTAGAAATTCCTCTCCGTCCAAACGGAAGCGCTGCATGAGTTAAGAGGCCATTCTTATCCTGGCCTCTTTATCGTGATCGGTAACGTTCTTGGTACTCAAGTTGCAAAAATAGTCGAGTATCCTAGTTGTTAAATAATCGTAATTACCCTGAATTTACTGAGGGAGGTAATGCGAAACAAATCATATTCAGTCAGCCGGTGACCACCACGGACGATGTCGATTCGCTGAATGTTGTGTGGAAGCCTTAAAGGCACCAGCGGTTCGTCAGCCAACAGTGTTTGCCCTTCACTTTTGTTACAGCGATGAATACATCTTCTAACTTCCCTGATATCCACTGTTGAATCGCCGCACACATTTTCTTTCTTCCATTAATACAAATGCGAGTTTCACCTTCTGCATTCAAAAATTCTATCACAGAACATCTGGTGACAGGGGAGGTTACTGAAGCACTGGTTTAGAAGATAAGCGATGAGAAATAGCGACAAATTAAATTTTTCGTTTACCAAACTGTATTTAAGAAGGTGAAAGTAGAAGCATTCAATCTTGACTAACCTTCGTACATAACATATGATGCAATAGCAATACCCTATATCTCATTGCTTAATGGTAAGAAATAGTTCTCTTTTTACATAAAAATGAAAATATTCATCGAAGGACTCGTCTTGGAACTATATTTCGAAGTGGTGAGTGCGACAGTATTCAGTACAAAGGAAGTATGAACAATAACGTCTTGAGTCACCGATTAATTAGTGTTTTATTAATTCACACTTCGCATTATTGTTATTGGTAACATTTCTCTGAGCCCCTTCACTCACCGTAAGCCTTATTTTGCTGTCGTACGTCGTATTTTAGTATCGTTGCCGTGCCATGCATCTCGTTCCATGCATCATATTACTGGTGCAGAAAGGTACATTACTGACAGATGTAAAGTAGTAATTTAAAACGAGTTTTTAAAATTTCTAAAATAGCCATGAGTACTAGAAGATGCCTGTTCATTCAACCTTCGAAATTTTATGCAAGTGAATTGCTATTTGCTCTCTCAGATGGTTGTCTAATGTTACCAAATTGGTTTTTGTCTTTTTATGTTCTAAGCTTGGTCCGCATTCCTTGCAATACCTAACCCACAAGCGAGGAGATTTCAGTGAAGAGTCACAACGTTAGGCAAGCTTTGGGGGAAGATTGTTGACGGATCCAGCCCTCTATCTCAGACCCGTCCTTTTCCACTAAAGTGCAGTCCACGTCGTTCTGATCTGACCAGAGACCTCTAACCAGCGAATGTATGTTAAACCGGTGGATTTTCGTTGTTTATCTGGGGTCCCAGGACTTCGCGCGGTACTCGAAAGGTCACAGACCACGGGCGACGTATTTCTGTTCTTGCGACTATATTGCGGCGAAAGTAAGGTGTACATTGTCGGCATTTATTTTCTTATGGTGCGTTTTTGAATTGTGAAACCCATTTATATCGTAGAGAGGAAGTTAGTGTGCAGGATAGCAGGAAGAAAATGAGGGTAGTCGTCGGCAAATTATACGCTATGCGCTCATATATTTCTCAAAAGAAATAACGGTCAGTTTTTTGAAGAAACTCAACACCTCGCCGTATAGATCTGATTCAGAATCTTGAGAACTTCTCTGAGAACACTCAAACATCGACATGATTGTAACATGACGTTCTTGAGCTTTGGAAAACTACAGGAACTCCAAACACTGATAACAATCCTTGTAACACAGTTGGGGGATAATAAAATGATGAACATATAACAAGAAAATTTCTATTGACACTCCCAAAGGGTTGTTTTATATAAGGGATGATCAGAAAGACCGTCTGATTTCGATTGCATTAGAGTTCATATGGAATGTAGCGGGAACCCAATGCGGGTATATAAGCACTAACATACAGGCAAAGAGATTTGAGTGACATTCATGTCTTTTCGAAGTGCATTCGGTAAATGCAAAGACATTTATCGGTACGAAGGCAGTCTTGTGTGCTTGGACAGAGATTTTGAATCTCCTGCCTGAGAGGCTAGTAAACTGGTGACTGATAATTTATATAGCACACTGTTGCTAAATTTTAGGGAATTTCATTTATTCTGTGCACCAGAAGGTATCCAAACTCATTCACAGTGGAGAAAGGAAACGTTATTTTTCAAAAAAGTTGAGCAATTAATTGCGAAATTGCGTCTAGGTAAGTGATGCTTTATTTTCGTGCTTTTGTGTGTAACCTTTCCGTTTTCTGTGTAGCTAATGACCATGACAATATTTTTATGATTGTGCCAAATTCGGTGGTAAGTCTGTTTTCTTCCAAATTAAGTGAGTGTGCTTTGTGGAGTGGGGACTAATTGTTCTGAGTTTGTGTGGCGTACGTTGACGTCATGTATCTTCAATTTTTGCTGTATGTTGTAGAGTTTAATAGCAATGAAAATTAATATATTGTAATCCTCATGCCTCACAGTCAATTTCATACCATAGTGGAAACTATTTTATTGAGAAAGCAGTGCTCAAGTTCGGCGTCTTGTGTCATCATGTGGATCCAGTTTATCATCAAAATAGTTCAGTTAATATACTGTTTTCATTGGAGTCTATTTACACCGTAAAATATTATTTTCTAAATGATTCAGAGATACATATGCCAGGAAGCTTGATATACTATTGCACATGGCTCAACCCCTTTTGTACTGACAATCTCTCCCACAAAAATTAAGCAAATTATGAGACTATATGTCCTTTCCCATTAAAAGATTTCGTTAAACATTAATATTTAAATAATTTTTAAGAACTATAATAAATTTCGTTCTTTAACATGTGTGAAAATATTTTTATAACGCTGAAGCATAAGAAGAAGCTACATATTCAGTCGTCTTGCATTATATTATATTTGTGAAGTGCAATAAATTGTAAAACAAGAGAGCGATTAGAGCAATGTTTTGTGTAGTTGCGACATCAGTTAATGGAAATTCCTGACATTGATGCAATTAAAACGTTATCCCGGATCATTTTGCAAGTGTTTCACTCTTTTTTTAATCCATTTTCCGTTGTTCGATCCACAAATTTTGGAGTTTAACAGCTACTATTCTCACAAGAGAAACATACAATTCGCGTGACTTCGCACAAGGGCCACCGCAAATAATGTGTTAAGTGACGTCCACCCAGATAATGGATTAACAGGAGCCAAAATCTATCTTGTGACTTAATAAAATACGAAATTCTATATGACTTAATTGCATATTATTAATACCTTCTTTGAGAGATCTTTTTACATCGGTGAATCGTATGAAATAAACGACAAAAGTTTATATAAACATGTATATAAAAACCTTGATTTTGATTAATACAAAGGGCTTCATAACGGCTGGAAACGAATGTTTTTTAGGAATATGGGGATGCCACTGAATGTAAACAAAAAGAAGAAAGTATAGAAGAAGAATATTTTGTTAAGTTACTGTAGCGTATTCGAAATTGATTGTAATTTACTTTCTAATAATGCAATACGCAATGTGGGTAAGAATATAATGCATCATGTTTCGAAGTCATAAAAGGCATCTCTGGATGAGGAATAGACGAGGAGACATAGGAGGGATAATATAATGGACACACATTCTTTTGGAAACCAGATATTAAATCCTGAAACATTTCCATGGGCAGATGGTGACCATGACCTCAGTTTATTGGTTACGAGCAGCAGCGTATCAGTGAACAACAAAGTCAAGAAATATAGGATACTAACGAGACTGTACCTGAATCAGTTGAAAGAAGCAGAGGTTGTTAAAGGGGTCAAGATAAGCATCAGATAACGTTTGACTGAAAGAGATGCAAACAATGCGACGAAAGTCGAGTGGTAGCCTTAGGACTCGAAGTAATCAATTTACAAAATAATTAAGTAGGTTGAAAGACAAACTCAGTATAAAACCGAGCATGAAGTACGAAATACGAAATCTAACAGGCGAAACGAAAACATATGAAACTAGAACCAATAAACAATTTGTACAGAAACAAGCCTGCAGTCCAAGGGCATGAAAGCGAAGTAATGTCTGAATACGAAATTACGCAGTTTTGTGACCTATCCATATACGATATTAATTCTCTATGCTGAGTAGCCAATAAAGGAAAACTAGAAGAAATTAGGAAAAGGAACTGAGGTTCAGTGAGAAGAAGTAGTTTTGCGGATGGTATTTTAATTCTGTCAGAGGCAATTACCGACATAGAAGAGCACTCTATGGAATGAGTTGTGTCTTGGAAAGAGGTTTGCCCAGAAAAAGTTTTAAACAGGGATGGTGGGCCGTAGTTGCTTCAAACCGTGTGAGAGTGATGCAATAAGTAGAGAAAATGAGACACTGAAGGGAACAGATATGTTCTGCTATTTGGGAAGTTAAATAACTGATTGTGACTGCAGTAGTGAGCATTTAATACCTAGACTGGCGATAGCATGACTAGCAGTTCTGAAACTGATAAATCTGTTCACATGTAATGTACATTTAACTATTAGTAAACCTTTTCGAATCTTTTTGTCTAGAGTTTAGATTTATACCGAAGTGAAACATGTACGGAAAGTAGTTCAAACAAGAAGACAATAGAGACTCTATAAATGTGTACTACAACAGAACGTCAGTAAAGAAAAATGCAGACACATCTTAATACATGAAGCAATCAACATGTTAGCAATAAAGGAATGTTAGGGGCGTAAAAATTGTATAGAGAGACCAAAATCTGAATACAGCAAGGAAGTTCAAATGAAACTAGGTGACAGTAATTTTTCCGTGATGAGTAGGTTTGCATAGGATAGAACAATATGGAGAGCTGCATCACACAAGTTTTCAGACTAACGACGACAACAACCACAACAACAACAAAATTTACCTACTTCAGTGATAAAAGTCTGTATAACAATGCACAGTTTAGGCTATTCGGGTTCCATCTGCCTTTCTGTCTTTGAAACTGATATCTTATAAGTATATTAAACGAACTGACTCTGAAATTATCCTTGTAGTTGCGATTTGTCTTATTATCTTAAAATTCAGTTCTATGCACCATGGTAGTGAAACGATCAGTAACCATTCTTTTTTTTACTAATAAGTTTTCCTTCTTTTTGAACAACTCAGTAATGATAAACTACAGCAAATCTCTTAACTAACAGAAATACATGCATCATAATTTTCAAAAGAGCAGCCGAAAAATACTGTGTTGGATAATCTTTCTCATGGTATTACCGACTATAAGGTGCATATTTGACAGAAGAAATATCCTACGAGTCTTTCCTGTTACCCATCCACTGTTAGCTACGGGGTCAACATTGTTATATTAGCTTTGTCAGCGTTAATGACATTAATTTGTCTGCAGGATGGCATTCGTGGAGTCATTACTCAACCTGAGCAGACACTGTGTACCCAATCTGTCTGCGTATAGTGTAGATATGTTCAAGTGGTAAGACATTTTCAGAATGTTTGCGTAACATGTAAACGAGGCGGGACCTGTGTACCAGCCCGGTATTCACCTAGTTGGATGTGGAAAACCGCCTAAAAACCACATCCAGGCTAGCCAGCTCACCAGCTCTCACCGTTAATCCGCGATTTAATCAGAGGCTGGCTCGCCTCCCCGTGTCCCGGAAGCTGATACTTTAGCACTGTTTGCTATCCGGGCGGGTAAACACTTATTACTATCGTTAATTTTTACCAAATGCTTTTAATCACATTTCACTTGTTGACAATGGGATTAAGATGTTATCCTCTGGCTGTCTTTACTTTTATGCAACAGGAAACCTACTTAGGCTTCACTTAAACTGACCATTGTGCACATAGATAATTTAACACAAGTCTTGCAACACATTGTTATCCTCTGGCTGTCTTTACTTTTATGCAACAGGAAAGCTACTTAGGCTTCACTTAAACTGACCATTGTGCACATAGATAATTTAACACAAGTCTTGCAACACATTATTCCCAGGATGGCACTAAACTGTGCGAAAGGTCCTGGAGCACCTCTATGAGAGTCGAACACAAAAGAATTTCAGCAGCCAGCGAACAACACCTGAACCACATGTTACGTCATCAGATTTTTCTTCTATGTCGCTTTCATTGATTGCCAGGTTTTCCAGTGCTTGCCACCGCACCAGACCTGAACCATGTCTTACCTCGTCCGACTCCTTACCTTTCTCTGCATCTTCGTCTTGCTCCTCGTCCTCAGGCAGCACCTCCAGGAGCAGGCGCTCTATGGGCACAGTGTCCTCTGCTCCCTCCTGTGGCGGCGGCTGCTCGAAACCCCCACCTGAGGAAGAATAAATGTGATAGATGAAGAACTGGCATTTGTATTGCTTATAATTCACACGTGATTTATCGCTTTTAACTGGTATTTCAACATTCTGTGTTTCAGGCATCTAATTTCGCACACACCGTAATGGACTGGTATCCAAACTAAATACGAGATACATACACGAGTCACCGTTTAAACTGATAAACTCTAATCGGTCTAGCTTTGTCCTCTACAATGCCACTTCACAGAGTCATTTGCACAATATCTTAAATGATTCTCTTTCCTGCCATAATGACATTGGCTTACTCTTTATATATCACTCTTACTTACGCTTTCTCGCAGAGGGCATTACATATACTATTTTTTTCTCAATACACAAGAATAAAATTTACACCAATATAAGGTAAATTCGTTTCTCTTTGACTTATATACGATATAGCTAGCCGGATTAATGCTGTCAGAGTGTTCATGTCCTTCTTCATCTCAGTAGTCTCACAGAATTGCATTACTACATAAAAAGTATCTAGGTGCCAATTTACCCTTTTCCGGGAACATCGCTAAGAATAAGATTGTTTTGTAGTTGTCTGATGTCACTATGCAAATCAGTGACCTGATGACCATGTATCAACTGCTACCATTTCTGTTCTAACATTTAAGTCACATTAAACAACGTACGTATTACATAATCCAAGAAATGACGGAATAGTTGTCTTAGTACTATGATGAGAAAGGAGACAGAGAAATAAAGTGTTGAGGAACACCAAAGTTAGAAACAACACCTTCTTGGTGCGTATTTCCAAAACTGATTATTCTCCCTCCTTCACTATTCTCAAGCTAGTGTGTAGATAATATCCCTCCACAAGTATTCCTGAATTACGTAATGGCATCAGTCGCTTACACACCTCAAATATGCCTATGAAAAGATCACAGTTTAAGAATACTGTTTACAATGAAACAAAAAAATTCCAGAATCTTCACGACGCACAAAATCTCAGATAATGTACTAAGGTTTTGAATCATTTAGTACCACTAGAATTCACTTTAGATTCAAAATTGTACTCTAGACGAGCTGTGGGTACTTACAGTAATATTCTGGCAAACCTGGCCAGTCACCATCCCAGATATTCTCCTCTCCTTCCACAGGATACTTATCTCCACAGGAGCTCTGAATTAAGGTGAGAACTGCCTCCAGCTCATCCCTGGAGCAACTGTGTACCAGAGGTACACAGCGAGAGTCCTCCAGACCACCTCCTGTCTACAAAACAACAAAATAATATGTGAGACTCAATGAAATATGTAATCTGTAAGAAAATTTTAGTAAATCCGTAAAACGAAATACACGTATAGTGATATTCTCCTGAAGCACTATTTATAACGTGAATGCACACAGAAAAGCAGAATATTATTCACACAAATGCTGATGAAACAATTTTGAAGTCGATACTCACAGGTTCATGCTGATTACGTGCATAGTTCGGAGATAATAAATTTGGAATTGACAAGCCAGCAACGGCCATACCTGTGTACAGACCATTGTAACGTGAATAAAAAAATTATAATTTTATCAATCACGTTTACCGGAGCGGTAGAAAATGAAAAAAAAGACCACAATAATTGAAACAAATATAGTCGGAAACGTAAGAAAGAGAGATGCGAACGTGGATATACAGGTAACAGGTAGACCTAAAAGTGAGAGGGATACAAAATGGGTACGCAATCTGTGTGTCTACGTGTATACATTTATGTTAACTCGTATTTATCTACACGCCTTTACATGCATAAAGATGCAATTACTCACATAAGACTTCCCTATATGTGTTGCCAATTCATATCGAGTGCATCGATTCTAGCACACACTAACGGTCTTTATGAGCGTTCACATCTATCTAAAAACAAAGTAACGTCAACGTATCAGAAATAATAGAAAATTCGTAATTCTCATTAAATTGTTATCAGCGTTACTTCGTTTCATGAAACGCTAGTTCAAAGTCTCTTTACATGCCACAAACTGCCGTAAATGCAGTACAACAAGAATCCCATGCAGTAATTTCGAAGAAATAAAAAAATAAATAAAGGTGACGAATGGCTTTGTGTCGTTGAAATAAGTGTAATATCGCTGGACGGTAAGCGAGAAACTTTCGCCGCGTCGTACCTCGATCTGCTAAATGCTGGGCAACTGCTTAAGTGATTCGTTACAATATCAAATGTCGCACTCACATAACACGAAGTACAGGATATATGTAGCTTTTACACACGTAAGTCTGAGCCGAAATGGAAATTAGGCTTACCATCGTTCGCAATCCAAGAGCACTCGGCTCGCAAGGCATCACGTCGGCAATCTTGAGCCAACTGCCAGGGATCGTTTCCCCGGAAATGAATTTACCGATCGTCAACTGTCTTCATTTGTTGCGTGCGCCATGACGTAACGTGGGTGCTATGTGCATCCGATTCAGCGAGAAGGCACGTCATGCGGGAACTGGTTTCGCATCTGCTACAACAATGTTCTGATGTGAAACGTTAACACGAGATAGTTATTTCACTGAATGCCGGGTTTTATCAGTTTTTATATATATTTTTGTGTTTCGTAGAGTCCTACTTTTAATTTAATGTGTGATTGAGCAACATTACTTTGATATTGTATTACAAGAAATGTGTGTAGCGAATATAGTGATTCTCGATACCAATGGAACAACATTGTCCGCCGAATGGTGTGGTACCGAAATGTAACTTTTTGATTTCATTATTCGTAATAAGTAAATCACATAATTTTTAAAATCGTTTTGACACAACTTGCCTCTTATATATGAAAACGTAACGATGGTGGTGCTGTAAATATCGACCAGTTGGTAATTTCCATCGAAGCCCCGGACTGCGATTCTAAATCGATCACGTGACGGGGGCGGGCGTTATGATGAATTATTTTCGAGATGCTAGGAAAACCAAAAGGATTGTTCGAATTTTTATCGGAAATGTGACACTCTACCTACGTTTTTGCGTGACATTGACAGAGTTTACCCATGTTACGTCAAAAATGGAATGCTTCCCGTAGCTTACACGTCAAATGGACTTTTTCATGACGGCAACGCCGATGACGAATGAAGTGAGTCGTTTGTTTGTAATTACAACTATTTTAGCAACTCTCTTCTTTTGTCGTTTCTGTAGTGACTACTATAAACATGCTCGTAACACCCGCCACCACAGTCCCGCAATCGATTTAGAATCGCAGGTTCTATATTGTGTTTGGTACCCGGGGCTTCGATAGGCAAACATTCTTGGAAATTACCGACTAGTCAATAGAGCAGTCCAACTGTAGCTTCCTAACTACAATGTCTCTGTCGATAGGCCTGCATCGATAACAGAGGCCACTGGAGTGAACATCGTGTCACAGTGGAGACAACATATTCGTCTGTATTCCGTATTATATTCCACATTCTTCAATGCCTAAAGACTTAGCGCATATGTAGTCCTTGAGTTCAGTCGGTACTCCAGGCTACACTAGCCTTGTTACTCCTACGGAGAGAAATATACAAACAGTTTTACGCTATGTTAGCCTTTAGCTCCTAGACGCTACGTAAAATAGGAACAATATTAAACTACTTGTAAAATGCGGCGTTCTTCAACTCAGCACCGGTACAATGACGTATTACCGGCTAGCTACAACTGAAGGTATGAACAAAAGTGATAAGGATTATTTGTGAAATCTACGTAAATAATTCCAAGTTTCTCTTACTTCAGACGGTAATAGTGAGGTCAAATATGGAGAGCCTCCATTTATGCGCACAAATGTTTTGATTGTTACTTACAGACACGCACGTTGCAGTTGACACCGTTGAAGATCACTGGTCTGGAAAACAACGTCCAGCACTGAGGTAGTAGTTATGAACCGCTAACGGAAATTTTTCACCGAACTTAACAGCAGGCAATGACACACTTGAGCATTCTCTGAAACGTATGTAGAACGGGACACATGGGAGTGTTTGTGCTGAAACAACTAGATTTCACCTCAACCAATCTGAGATTTACATAAAAAATACTTCTTCCGGGGATGGAGGAGGGATGGGGGAGTGTGCATACAGTGCTTGTCTGAAGAGGACAGTGTATTCTAATACGTTTGGAATGTCAGTTAAGGAAAAGATGTATCGTTAGTTGACAGTGTCGTCGAATTTGGAATATATTGAAAGTAACATTTGCAGCAAGGCCCATGTTCCAAGTAACAGTGGACAGACTCGCAGGAATGGAAGACGACACCTGATATATTCGGAGATTCTTGTGGTTGAGTTCAAAATGAATTCTGGAGTAAAACTTTTTTACGATGGAAGTCATGTCCATGAGCCGAAGCGAGCCCGAAGTTGTGAAGTAAAGCGCAAGGAAAGCAGAATTGCGGCGATCTTGAGACAATTACTAGGGAACAATTCTTTAATTCGATTATTTTCCGACGCCGTCTTTATCATGGCGTTGAAAATTTGATGAAATAATCTTTTAGATGATTGAACTTTTAAAACGCGGTACCAGTTTGTTGATTCAGTAATTGTAACAATGTCACTGTGTTGTGATTACACCAATGTAGTTAGTGTTCGTCATTACCCCAACGTCATTATTACCTTTGATACGACAGTTAATCATTTCCGTATTACAACCGAGTGTAGCTGGATTGATTACGTAACAGAATTGATATCATCAAACGAATCCACTACATTATTTTGTAATGGTAATTTAAATTTAATTTTCACACACATAGTAGTCTCAGTAATTAAGGCAGCAGCAACAGCACATTTTATAACTTTTGTGCTTTCTGTTCTGTGATCCCTATTGTCACAGGACACCTCCAATAGACTAACTGATTGAAGCTATCACGATATGATTTTCGGAATAAGCCTAATGGTGAGACAGACAAGGCCACGTGATTAATGTCTCTCCTACCGTTACCTACGAGTTGTAGCAATAGTGTGTATCATAAGATCCAGCATCTTGTCAATCTAGCTGAGAATGCCTAAGTAACCGACGTCTGACATTTGGTGTCACACACTCGGTTAACAGTACCATGTTCTTCCCCAGGTGTAACTTGCGCATGTGACGCCCGGTTTCACTGTGCGCAGACCATTTCATTGTCGGCATATGTGTGGATGGAGAACAGCAGTGCGTGTATCGTTTGACATTTATAACTGGATGAGGCGGTCGGAGTGGCCACCGGGACATGTACGAGTAGAATGGAAATCTGACCAACAGGGAATCGTTCACTGCACTCAGGACCTTCGTCGCAGCACGTGTTGCATCAAGAACATGCTCCAGTGGATTATGATACACGGACAGATGTTAAGTGTTCGATCAAAGCTCAGGCTGCGAGTTAGTTAATGTATTTTCCATTCGACGTACATGGCGGCATATCTCGGTGCGTGGAACTATGACTGAGCTGCTGTACAGTGGTGACGTCCTCGACGCTTAGTTACATCCTTGTGCCGGTCCAGTGGTGGTGTGTATCCTCGTACATTAAAGTGTTCGAATACCTGCTATTTGTCTTACGGATCAACATCTGCAATAGTGTCCAAGTCATCATCTAGTTGTCTCCGTCTAAATCACAAAGGACATAGTGAGTTTTTCTCATGAGGTGATCTGATGCTCAGAGTACCATTTATGTACGGGTTATAAATCTGCGACGCAGTTATCGCCTATGAAATTGTAATTAAACTTCAATGAGCTGGAAGTTTTCGATGAGGTGGTTGACCTTCCAGACTTGAGTCTCATAAAAGATTTTCATGACGTGATCCATGGTATTTTAGTAACGCACATTTCCTGAGATATCCTACGAAAATTTTCTTTCTTCTTTTCTGAAGGAATAAAACGGACATGAACGCTTTTTGTGAAATGAGTAGGCTATCTAAACGAAGAAAGTTTACTATCTCTTAGTATTATTAGTATAGATTTGTGGACGTAAGGTATTAATGTGAAACTACCATAAACCTAAACCCTGATCACTGAGTAATGGTGATATGCTTGTAGAAATTAATAGGAACGGCACGAAAATTTACTAGCGGGCATATTCTACAGGTGTAGAAGACGTACATAAAATGCACAAGAAACATGCATCTGGGGCGCTAGAGCTAATGCTACCAGGTGACATGAATTGAGAGATAAATGTTGAATGTCTGATAATGATTTAAAGTAACTGTTCGTAATCATCGTATCATATGTGAGTCTTCAACGTCCCTTCTTCCGTTATCTAGCACGTCAATTGGAGATAACGAATTATCGTAGCTGTTGCTGTGTAATAAGTAATTGCGCAGTGAAGTCAAGTTGTGTTTCACGAAGTAATTCGCACATATGACGGACTTTAGCGACTGGGTGTTGGGGATATAGTCTCAAAGCAGTAATGCACTCAAATTCAGAGGATGGGGTTTTCAAGAAGTCTTCCGAGAGGTTTGGTGAGTGTGGTGGAATTATTCTCTGAAAATAATGGAAATTATTTCTATGTACCTTCATACGAACAGTATAATGCAAGTTGTACTTACACAAAGAAAGAAAAGCACTTTAAAAGCACTCTTAGTGAGATGCTGAACATTTCATCATGCTAACATACATTTTTTGAATTTGTCCGTACAGTTTGGTGCATATGTCGGCATTGAAGATATGTGAGAATAGCCTATAGCAAATTTTGGAAAAAAAATGAGGTGTGCGCATTAAGTTAACAGTACATTTACTACTATAAAATCAACAATATACTTCTCGCGATAGTAGGAAGTACTCTTTACTACAGAAAATTATAACACAATCTAAAGTAATATTTTCGGCAACGGACTTCCATATGTCTAGAAAGCAAAATCCATTTAACACGTTGACGTGCTTCTCGCATGTAAATTAGAGTGATGAAATTATTATCTTCGTTTCAGCGTGATGCGAGTCGTTGATATTCCATTACGTAAGTGTATGTGTATGAGAAAGATGTACGTAGAGCCATTTGCTTCATTATACTTATGTTTATGCGATTATTTTACGACCAAACATTTTTCTGCATTATTACCTAATGCTTGGAAGTTAAATTATGTTACTTTGAAAAGTACTAAAATAACTTTCATTTCTTTTAGGTATATGTGATTTTAGGATAATGCATGCTTACAGAATCAACCTGCATATTTTACATGTTATGGCCTACGTAGAGGATAGACAGGAGGGCTGATCTAAGCAAATTGCACACATCATCAATTCTCAGTGTAATCACTGCTATTATCAACTGAGAGATTTGCTTGATGCAAGTGGTCACATGGACCCCATCCTCATATACAATAACGAAATTAACTCATCTTAGGATTCCGGTGCAAAAGTGCTCCAGGATAATGTCTTGAGGTAAATCAAGACCATATGCAAACGTTCGGCGTTGACGATGATGATGATACGTTTCTGAACAACCTTAACGGTGTTTTTGCGATAGCCAAACGTTCCGCAGAATTGTGTATTACTTCTTGCCTTATGATGCCGCCATCGTTCAACGATGATAATGCAACTCTCATGAGAAGTAAGTGATTTAATCTTTATGAGAGCATTCTAAGAAGGAAACCGGTGTGTATTAAAACTAAATGTGGTTTGCCTAATAAAGTCACCAGTGTCAGTGGTTCCCCTGCTAGCTAGCACCATTCTCACCTCCACTTCGAATCTATCCAGCGACCATGGTGCCTTCGCCTACACAGATTTTCCTTGTGTTTACAACCGAGTTCCATTCAAGCAAATGTCTCGTGAACATGGTGCTCTCTATGCTCAAACACAAGTAGCTGTAGCTAACCATGCCTTCTTTTGTTCTAATGGATATGTTTTTCAATAAGGCATGGATGTTAAAACTTTGTTGTACGCCAATGGTTTCCCCACAATTCATCCAAGTGAGACACGCTCTGACGACGATAGGTTGTGGTATCGGAGGTGTCACGTCCGCTTCGTACGCAATTGCTCCACAGCTCAAAACGTCTTAAACTGTCCAAACGAAAGTGGATAGAAAAATTTCTCTGTCTCGTTTGTGTTGCTGCAAAGGTGTACTATGTAAGATGTCAGGTCTCGCTAATACTTTAAATAAGGTGACTTCACTTTTTGCAAAATGCTGTGAATATTTTAAATACTGAACAGACATTTCGTATTACTAACCGGGAAGTATTTGTGCAGGTGACGTATAATAGTATCAGACCATCACACATTCCTGCCCAACACTCAACCTGCCCCCCCCCCCCCCCCCCTCCCCTTCATCACCCACCATCCATCAACGTTCATTCCCTATAATCTGAGTATACTTCTCTGTTTTACGTAAATGGATTTAGAAAAATAGCTTACCACTGCTAGAGAACTGTAAGACACCAATCAATCACTGGAGTGTTCCATGTGTCCCAAAACATTTAGAAAGGCTGCAGGCTGTTCTCGGACACGTTCACTTCTCTCCCGACATTATTTCACTCCAGCATTTATTTAAATAAAAAATTTGGGGTCTCACAAATAGAGAACAACTAATAAACATGAAGATGAGGCATCTCGCAGCTGATATGACTGGAAAACTTGCAACTCATTCAGAAATCGGAAAATGGTAAAGCAACGGACTTGATGACATGGAAGCCAATATCCATTGCATGCATAAGTTTTTCGACTCTGCTTTGCACCTAGATGACACACTTACCGCTAAAACGTGTCACTGATGTCCTCTTCGACATTACCTCACAACATGATGCTCAAACGGCGACAGTATAGACTTGTAGTAGGTGTTGGAACGTGTGGAGAATATCCTGGTGCCGCTTATATGCGGCGTCAGAGTGCCGCAGTTTTTGACAGTGCTACGTACTGATAGTTTTCAGCTGCAGTTTCGGTTTGAAATAATTAATTGTTGTATAATATTCTCCTCAATTACTCGTTTATGAGAACCCTTCTGTCCCTTACTGCCATTTTTTTCAGTTCAGTTAACATGGTGGAAGCTTTGCTTGTTCTTCGTACCCAGTATCCGCATTTAACTTAGCTATTAATTTAATCGTCAGAACAAAAGCAGGACATCAAGTCAGAATACTTGATACAGGAAACTGATAACATTGCTGCGTATTGCATTCAAATACATACAGTTTCAGGTCACCCACTTCCTCCTGATTGGACTTTTCAGAAGGCAGCAAGGAGATGAAAACTTTACATCAAGGCAAATATCATCTTCATATACTCTCTTCATCACAAAAAATGAAACTTCAAATTCCAATCATTAGAGAACCATTTTACCCATGCAACAGGTGGCTACGAAGTGGCTTGAGGTTTTATATGCTGTTTTGGTCATTTCCATTGTATATAGTTTTCTTCCCATGTGGTCTACATAAAAAGCATTGAATTACATTACATGCATTGACCGTTAGACTCACAGTTGAAATTCTACATAGTTTTCTACCCAAGTGATGTACATAAAAAGTGTTGAGTTATATTACATACATCGCATAATCTCACAGTAAGGAAGAAATTGCAAATGGAGGAAGGTTGCAGCTCACCTTACACAAAAGCACTGGTGGGTGGAGGGGGTAGGAAGGAGGGGAAGACAGCCGTTCAGAAAGAACTCTCTGCACACTGGTCTGTTTCACTTTGATTGCTTCCTTCTTTCTCCATCCTCTTTTTCACAACAGTGATTATAATAAGATGGGGTAGTACCAACATTATGTCTTCCTTATTTCATTCACGTAACAGAATCAGACGTTGTGGACTGACAGTAACACGAGATGTCAGTACTGTATAACATTTTTCAGTCCACAATAGAAAGAAGAGAGAGCACAGAACGTAATCAGACATTAATGTATAAATGTGAATGTACATGACATTATTTAAACGAATATTTCAGAAAGCATTTCATGAAAAAGTGTGTTATATTTTCTAGTTGTGGTGCGACTAGACAACTGCTAATTATCTAGTTATCTCAAGCCTATTAAGGACATTCAGAATGACCAAGACTTCTTATTTTATGTAGCAAAGTATCTACCAGTAAAATGAAGGAAACAAAAGCAGCTAAGTGAAACAGAATGTGATACTTCCATTTGTTATTAGTTAACAATACACATCACTACCTGTACAATTAAGGTTTAAATTAAAGAGCACAAATAAAAAGCACATACAGATTAGCTGGATGCAGAAACAGACAGTAGCATTCATTATATATGTCAGTTAACAGGTTGTTATAATACCCAAAAGCAGGCTCGTAACATGAAACCAAAGACTGCAGAAAAAATATCACGGAAAAACACTTAATCCCCAAAAGTAACGTATTATCTAAAGAAATGTTTTATGGGGGCTGAAATTCACATGTTGTCCTCAAAACTAAGCGAATTATGTAAAGAAATATTTTACGAGTGTTGAAATTTACATGTTACACAGTTTCTCAAAGTCACAGATTGTACTAACACAGGCCACTTGATGCTATATGACTACATGCTAGCAATTGTTCCTGTCTACCGCCTAGCAATAGACAACAATTGATATATACCACGGATTTTTGTAAAGAACGTTGGTGTGCATTGAACGATGGAAGTAGTGAAAGTAAATGTTTCTCTCCTGGCCAGAAAACTGAATAAAAAGCATTGAGAAACATTTAGGTAGTAGAGAAGCCTCTCGTGGATGAAGAAAATGTAAACACCGTAGTTACAAAGTGCTGTACAAAATACTATTACATGTTTACATTAACGATAGTGAAGAATGTACCACATAAGTCAACACAAGTGTGTTCACAGAAGACAGCCACATTTTAATTACTGCTAAATCGCAAGATACATACAATGTTAGTACCTTTGATAGTATAAACATTGGTCACAACGAGCAAAGCTACATAGAGGAGTTGAAATACATGAACTTCTGGATAACAATTAAAGATAACCTTTAAATCTCAACATAAATTAGACATTCCTAAACGGTGTCCCAAATATAAAATTTTTTGCTGTGTATCTCGATACATTTCTTCAGTGTAGAAAGTATAAAGCTACAAGCACAGAAAAAAAATTGTGCAACATAATACATCTATAATTCACATTAATGCTAAACATTTTGAGATAGTGCATGAATAGCAAAAGTTTTACTGACCATAATCTGGCCAAATACAAAACATATTTTCAGCCAGAATCTCTGTCTTCTTCATACTACGTTTTCTGCAGCTGCCTCGGCTCAGGTGTTGCTGCACTCATTTTCTCCGTTGGTATTCTCATGGCGCAGTTAAGGTATCCTTCTGTTAGCTTTTGTAGCTACTTGAGAAACATTGTTGGTATGATATTGGACTTCAGTTTCATCTTGCCATCACTTTCTCCACCTGGTCATCAGTGATATCTTTCTACAACACAGAAGAGAAAGAAAGCATTTGTATCATGATATCAAAAATACATGTAGTTATCACTACACTGAAGAGAGGAGGAAAGAGCAAGAAAATATCTGAAAAGTCAGTAAAGAAAACTCATGAAAGCCATGTCAAATCATATGGTATCACTAACTGCATGTCACTCAATGAGGTGTTTGCAGCTCAGAAAAGTCTGTCCACATTTGATATATCGCCATATTTTTATTCTAATTTTATAAGAATTATGTGTGCTATAATATATTGCTCACAATCAATATACATGCCAAATGTCAGATCTCACAGTAACATATATAACGCAATTCGTGTTATAATCTGCTGGAAAACAAAGATCACTTACTTCCCATACATACGAATACCACGTCCGTTTCGTAAGGCTGCTCAGTCACTTATATCACCTCTGTTCACTGGAATTCTCCACTGCTTCCTTCTTTCCTTATTCCGCAAATATACTAGCGTACAAACTCCACTTTCTCCAAAGTAGAAGATGAGAAAGCAGCAGAAAATGGTGGCAGAATTAACAACAAATCGTCAAACCCGTATGGCACAACTGAATATTGCTGTTGCTTCAAAACAGTACCGAGTTCACCAAAAAATTCATTCTTGTTTGTACTCGTGTTGAAGCTCACAGATGTAACACCTCTGCCAAAAGGTGTCTGAATTAGGTTCAAACATATACACAGAGGACAATAACGTTTGTAACTCTGATTGTTTCCGTTGGCCTCCAACACCATAATCAAATCTCGGAAAGCGATATGACGAGAGAGAGAGAGACACAGAGAGAGATACCGGTGGCAGAAAATGGCGTCGCAGCTGATCAGCCAGTCACGCTCGATTTCGCCTAAGGCCACTCTTTCCCTGCATACAGGCTCTCTAATCATGCTGCTGAAATTCAGATGTCTCACATAATTACGTTATACGCACTTCTCTTTCAGTAGTTCTTATGAGGTTGTGGGGTTTTGTTATTCATACCATTACAGCGATGTGCTCCAGGCTCAGCTGTAACCTGAAGCATAAGAGCGATCCTCTCAACAGTAACTGTCATCTACGTATTCACATTTATCTCCATGGGCATATTTCTTCAACAGCTTCAGTATTAACAAACGGAAAGGCAGCGCTCGTTCGGATAACAGCTCACACCAACACTGCACACTGGGCAGAATGTTTCTGGCTGACCAGGAGAGTTCGCTACGCGAAGTGAGTGCACCGGAATACAGGAGCTAGGTGATACAGTTGCCACGTCATTAACATATCAGTCGGAGCCCACAAATGTAACTGCCTCAGTGGATCGCAACTGTCCGAGCATTGTTGCATAGAGAGTGTGAATAGGAAGTTTATTTTGTTATGAGAACATAATTTATGGAAGGTTATTTATGAACAAGGATTCAGATGGTTACGATCTTCAACTGCGTTATGAGTAATGCTGTGGTTGTCATTTTATTACATCATCCATTAAAGGATGTATAGCATTTACTGCTAAATGTGTTGTTTATGGGAAAAAATTGATTGGAATCTCTTTGCAAAACATAAAGCTTGACTTATTTACACACGTTGAGTACGATCTTAAGCCCTTAATTTATCGGTACTTTCCTGCTATCTGTACAGTTTTTGTGGAAGATACATAGTCTTTTGTCAACGAGGATATTCTTAAACCACGTGTGCATTAAGAGAGGCTGTAAAGAGATAGAAACCCCGAATATTAAAACTCAGTTCATATCATTTAACATACTGACTCACATAGGATAACAAGCGGATTATTGACAGAGATCAGGTCATCAGCTGCCTGCAGGGACATTTGAAAAATACACCCAGTGAAATTTGTACGCAATATGTCTCTAAACTACTTGCTCACTATTTCACAGCCTACCTGCTACAAGAGGGCTGCTGCATCCCCAACTTTCATCCTCAGTGGGGTGCTTTGTGGCCATGTTCGAGACGAGTCGACGTCTCAATGCAAGTGAACAACAGCGTAAACAATTCCTAACGCTGGAAGAAGTAATAGAGGTCCCCACTGGTTGACGCAATAAGTGTGTGAATTCATAAGGGAAGGAACTGCTTAGATATTCGGTCCCTAGACATATACACTACTTAAACTGACTTTAACCTGTGCTAAGAACAACACACACGACCATGCCCCAGGGAAGTCTCGATATTCCGGTGGGAGGGTCCTCAAACCAAACGGCGACTCCATACAGCTAACCCCATATAATATTCCCTCATACATGCGCATATGACACTGGCCCTACTGGTTTAAACATTTTGTCTTACTGTTCCTTCTTGTATGACGAGTGTCTACATCTACATCTATATGACTGCACTGCACTTCACACTTAAGTGCCCAGCAGAGGGTTCATCAAACCACTTTCATACTGTTTCTCTGTCGTTCTGATGTCGAACAGTGTAGGGGAGAGAAAAACACCAAACACTTTCCGTGTGAGTTCTGATTTCCCTTATGCTATTACAATGATCATTACTCATTATTTCGGTTAATTCCAGCTAACCGCTTACATAACTGGAGGACAAAGTTGGAGATCGAAAGTTTGTGGAAAGTCTCACCGCAACGAGGGGCGCTTTTGTTTCAATGATTGCCAGTCCTGCTCGTGTATCATATCAATGACACTCTGTCCCCTGTCTCACCACGACACAAAACGAGCTGCCACAATTTGAACTTTGTTGACGTCCTCTCTCAATCATATCGCATAAGAATCCCATAATGCACAGCAAGATTCTAGCAGAGGATGGACAGGCGTAATGTAGAGAGCCTCTTCAACAGATTTGTTGCATCGTCCAAGTGTTTGCCAATTAACTGTAGTCTTACATTTGCCAGTCCCACAATGTCATCTATGTGATTGTTTCAATCAAGTTGCTCGTACCTTTTGTCCAGAGATTATTTGTGAAATTGGCAATATTTAGATTTGTGTGACTCATCGTGTAACTGAAATTTAACAGATTCGCTTTAGTATTCATGTGGACGATCTCTCACTTTTCGTTTCATAGGGTCATTTCTTACTTTTCACACTGTATGGATACTTTGCGTGAATTGCTTCGCAATTGGTTTTGGTATTCTGATAACTTTACTAAACAGAAAACAAGCTAAGATGACTGCTGAGATTGTCTCCTAAAAACTGAATCTGTGCTGAGCTGCTATTGTGGAAGAATCTCACAATATGAAATACAAATCAGTCTCAATTGGCACAATATGACATTGCTCAATTCTGTTACAGAGGGTAATGTACTGGGAGCTCTATACATTAGATTCGTGTTATGAATGTATGCTCCGTTTTTAAAAAAAGTGAACTATTTCTCACAAAACGTTATGCTATCAAGGAAGAGCAAGACTCTGATTCCATTACACTATCTTATATCTTGACTAGTAAAAATAGGAATACGATAAAAGAGAAAACAATGTGCTCAGGGGGCTATTTTCAGACAATAATTCGATACGGATGAAATGCAGGTGTTGTGATTCTGAATGTCATTTTATAGTCTGCGTATACTAGTCATCGTTGTGACTTTCCTCCTGTACGTTAGTGCGTGATCTTTTCCGTTGTGACAGCTCTCCACCCAGTCAGAGATGGGCAGAGGACTACACAACCTTCTAACTAATGGAGTAATGCTTCTGGAACGTGATGCCATTCCGAGAGCATTACCTGGATTCTGTGACTTGACGGCGTACATCTCTTACTCGACGAAATCATTTGGACTCAAATGCTACATATCGAAGTTTGGAAGTTTTGTGAGCATACAACAGGTAAGTGACAATCCGACGAAAGGGAGTTGAGAGGTTAGCTCTGTACCGCTTATTCTAAATGTTGTGAGCAAGTATATAAGAGCCGCTAACACTCGTCTCACGATGTGACTTCAGTGAGAAAATTAGGGGCTGATACGAAGATTTTGGTTGAGAGACAATCAGCACCAGATGTTCCGTCTTTCCGTTTCTCGATAAATAAGGAACAACATTTTCTGTGACTATCGTGTGCCTATAAATGGATGGACTTATATATTGATAGGTAGATAAAATTTAAAACTACAGATATACGCATACTTGCGAGTCATCTACGGTGCATGGCGGAAGGTACCCTGTACCGTTGTTAAGTCATTTCCTTCCCTGTTCTACCTGCAGATAGATCGAAGGGGAAGAAATGACTTCATATACGCCTCCGTATGAATACAAATTTCTCGTATCCCATATTTGTGGTCCTAATGCGAAAACAACGTTGGCAGCAGTTGAATACTTCTACACTCAGCCTCAAATGTCGGTACTCCAAATTTTATAGATAGTTTTTTCGCCTTACTTCCAGGATTCCCATTTGATTTCACAAAGCATACACACACTTATTTGGCAGGAACCAATAGTAACACTTCAAGAGGGCTGTATTCTGAGAGAAACCTCAGTCTGCAGGCACATCCACCTTTGGGGCGTTGTGGTCGTCAGACAGTTATTTTGATATTGTTCACTTGGTCAGTTCTACAGGGATATTTCGAAAACACACTTCACAACGTTTTGGTTTGCAGATGGGAGGAGGTGAACCATATTGTTCAGCATTTTGGCATTTCCCCCAGGGACATTTTAGCGCTCAGTTGTTGTGTAAAGAATGGCACAACTTTTGCGAGTCTGAAATCATTAATAGGCGCCCATCAGAGCGGTACCGTCCCGTTGTGTGAGCAGAGGTTTGTGACACGGTGGCGGCAGTGGCAGGTATTCACATAGGACCCGGCGTCAGCGACAGGGATGTGGCGGAGGTGTCATGGGGGTGAAGCAGAAGTGAAATACCCTCCTGGCCCTAAAGATCCCTAGGACCCAGCAGCATTAGTTTGGGAGCAATACACCGGAAATCTAAGTGACTTGCTTCCATTAGGATAACAAGGTAACCAAGGGACAGAACGTAACTAGCAATGCATATCTTCGGCTGTTTGACGACGGATACCGCCCATAGTGACGACCTAGCTTTGGGAAGCCGGCAGTGACGACATACAAGCGTCTGCAACGGTTACCTGGCGAGCGTAATCTGACTTCAGAGAAAAAATCTCTCACCAAGTATGGGGACTCTCATGATCAATTTCATTAATAATTCAGACAATTAGATATCAAGGACATGACTAAAGTTGGGTAGAATCGAGGGTGAGACTACCACAGATGTGATTCGCGAGATGGAGTGGTAATGAGGCATTTGCTCGCTGCTGCGAAATCTGTTAACGTAAACTCTCACATGTGGCCATCGCAATGAAATGAACTATATTACCAGATTTATAACGTGCCATTTGGTATGAACCTGATATTTACATCTCTTCTGTGATGCTTTTTTGCTACCTTACGAGACCTCATAGATAATGAGGCATTTAAATACATTAAGTGTGTTCGGAAGTGAGGAGACACCCTGTGACAGAGGTACAGAATGGTGTTAGCGCCATGTCATGGGCGAAAATAAGTTAAATTGCAGGAAATAGCAAATATTAAGCTGATAGAAAAAAATTCTTTTTTACCTGATGAGAGTAACGCTACAGGTGGTACAGCCTGTAATGCACTGTTGTACCAGAAGTAACGATACTTTATCCGTGCGAAAACGCGAGTATCGTCTGATTTTCCTAGTTTTGAAAATAAAGTATATAACAGGGAGGAATCTACATGTTGTCTGAGATGTTTGAGGCGTATGAACAACAACGTCCCAGTCTTGGATTGGCTATAGTGGATTTTGTAAACTGAGGGGAGGGTTGGGTTTGTGGGAAGGGAGCTATATCTGAAGTAATTAAGATTATACCTCTGAATCCACGCCATGCCTGTTCGTCTTGTAGTGTGCAAGCAGTTAGGAAGGCCAGTTCATGTTAAGTGGCTGACTGGAAGCTGGGAGGTTTGGGTAGGGAAGTGGAGTTCTGGGTGATATCCCAGGAGGAGGCTCAATACTGAACTGGAAAGGGGCTAACACATAATATGACCATTTCTCAAAGTGTAGGGGCAATAGGAGCGGAAGTGGGATAGAGGGGAATGGAGGGCTTCTCAGATGGATGAATTATCTCCAAAGGATAATAAATCAACCCCTGGACGTCATAAACCTTTTTGCAGAATAATAGGTGAACAGGAGAGATGTGGTATAATTGATTACTTTAATTTACATATCAATTTGATATCAAAAGTGAACCAGGAATTGGCTTTATCCCTACTCCTGTGTTACCTTTAGTTGTGTGAAAATGTTTTCAGAATAGTGAAAGAGCCTGTAATATGTCATCGCCAAAATGTAATGACACAAAAGAATGAGATTCTTCGTGGTTGGCTACGTACAGATGCAAAATGGTCGTTGTGTGGTTGCCATCACTGCAGGAGCAGCTAAGCAGTTCATCATCACGCCTTGTTACATTGCACTCAGTTAACCAATACATATAGGTCAATTGTTCATCAGTATCTCAACTGTTATTTATCAGTCTTAATGTACAGTTACCACTGTGTGGAAAACCAACCCAAGACGGGACTGAGCAGTTCTGAGTGGAAGTTTAAGGATCAAGAGTAAGGTAAGCCTTACTGCTGTCACCAGTAAGTACTGTGAGTGAAAGGAACATGTCTGTTTTGAGACAAAACACACAGCACCTATCATCGAAATTTTCACTGCTGTGGATATGTTCTCGGTGCAATGTCGATAGAAGTGGTTAGAAATCACACGAAATGTAATTCCTTTGTAACAAACCGCTGCAGACCTCGTACCATTATAACAAATTATTTGGCACACATTTAAACTTTTGCCACTCAGACTTTGATTCACCGTGACTTTTTGTTAGAAAGACAACACGTCTTATGCACCTTCATGTATCATATGCTGATCCACAGATAATCATATTTTATTTTAAACAACACATTGTCGAGTAGACGAGATGAGATCTTCAAAACTCGTGTTTGTAATTTTGACATTACAGTTATTATTGAAGCATCTCCACTGAGCACACACCAAATAAGGGCTGGTTGTGGCAGGTGCTCGTCTGTTCTACCTGCTCGACTAGTTGTGGAATTGAGGTGCGGAGATCAGTGGAGAATTCCTCGACTTCTCTGACCGCAATTTACACTGAGAGCAGTTTTCACTGGGTGCAGTTTACAGGACACGCTCTACAGGCATTGAAATTAATCATTCATGAAGACTGACTTTTGTACTGGACCAAGTCAGATTCACAACCTGTGCAAGTAGAGACCCCATCCAGAATCCTGCTGCTTGTCCGATTCGAGAAATCCCACAGGGATTTCGAAGATATTGTGCATCCATATCGAAAAGTAACTAGAGCTGTCTGTGCTTCGACTTGTATATATAGATAAATGGTGTCTGTTCTGTCACACACGTCCGACAGAAGAGACACCACTTATCTATATTTAGAGGAACTGACTATGAATGATGACTCTGATGACTGTAGGAATGTACTAAAAACACCACTGTATTCTTTCTACAGGACTCATCAATACGCAGTTAGATATATCGTGGCCATAGAGATATTTAAACATCCTTCTTGTTCACCTAATGCAAATTAAACAAGAAGAAGCCCTAATAAAAGACACCATGGGATGTACCTCTGTCATACATTTCACAGTGATTTGAGGGGTTTCTATATAGTTGGTTAGTTGGTTGGTTTAAAAGAGAGGGGATGGAAGGGACCAAACTGCCTGGTCATCGGTCCCTTGTTCCAAATAAAACAATACCTCACGCTTGAGAATCAGATATACGATATGTATAACACAGAACAGAAAGAAAGGAAAAACCACAAGAATGGAGGAAAGGCAATAAATACTAAAAGGAACAAAAGTGGACAAGAAAACAACAGAGAGATACAAGAAACCGTCAGAAGAGAGTAAAACAACAAAGCAGATTACAGTGGCTGGTCGACCACGAAAATAATAAGGAAAAGCCAGCCACTCCGCAACACATTGAAACCTCCCCCATAAATGCACTAGGGTGGAGGACACAGATGGACAAAGGACATGTGCTAAATCTTGAATGATAAAACGTAAAACCAAATCAGCTGATGAGGTGTTGTCTGCTAAAATCGATGATAACGAAACTAGTAACCGAAGATGAAGTCGCAGGGCAGTGAAAGGAGGACACAGCTGAAGAATACGGGCCACTGTCAACCAGGCGCCGTACCGACACTGAGGTGGGTCTT
The DNA here is from genome assembly GCF_023897955.1 of Schistocerca gregaria. Classification (NCBI taxonomy): domain Eukaryota; kingdom Metazoa; phylum Arthropoda; class Insecta; order Orthoptera; family Acrididae; genus Schistocerca; species Schistocerca gregaria. The sequence goes on from NC_064927.1 coordinate 108,711,741, forward strand.
CACGGCGCAGCAGGTAGTCGTGGGTTGCCCAGGCATGGCCAATGCAGAACCAGCAGAGAAGGAGTTCAAGCGAGAGGCCCTCATCAACGACTTCCACATGTTCGTTGTCCCCTTAATGGCTCGCAGTTGGTTTTAAGTACCGAGATTTTGTCATTCTGTCTTCCAAAGCTGAAAAACGTTGCGGCGAAATAACGAAAGCAGGTCAGTTGCAGGGATGCTGATCTCCAGAAGCGGTTTCCGTGTAACCTGTTTCGCCAGCCTGTCGGCAGGTTCATTTCCTGGGATTCCGACACGACCAGGGGTCCAGATGAACACGACTGAACGACTGGAACGTTTCAGGGTTTAGATGGACTCCTGGATGGATGCTACCAATGGGTGACGAGGGTAGCACTGGTTAATAGCTTTCAGGCTGCCCAAGGAGTCAGTACATAAAAGAAAAGACTCCCCAGGGCATAAATGGACATACTGAAGTGCTCGAGATCTAAGGAATACTATTCAATATGGCCACTGTGAACGTAGGCGAAGCCAACCTGACCATCATCAATCGAGCTGTCTGTGTAAACCAGTTCAGAGCTCTGTAACATGTCAAGAATCGAGGGGAAGTGACAGCGAAGAGCTGCAGGGTTAACAGAGTCCTTAGGGCCACGTGAAAGGTCCAAACGAAGCTGTGGCCTAGGCGTACTCCATGGAGGAGTACGTGAATGGAGGGTAAAGGGAAGGACTCCTGTTCGAAGAGAAGGGACCACACACATACAGTAATCGTTAGCGCTGACCTGGGCTGCGGATGCAGGAGATGGACTGCCACGGGTGGGAAAAGGAGATGGTAATGTGGATGCTCAGGAGAACTATTAATGCATGCAGCATAACTGGCGTGCAGTTGTGCAAGTGTGACCTGCAGTGGAGGGACCCCGGCATCCACCAGTACATTTGCCACCAGACTCGTCCTAAAAGATCCTGTTACTAGTCGAGCAGCGTATTGGTGCACAGGGTCGAGTAAATGTAACGCTGAGGGCGCTGGTGAACCATAAACCAAACTCCCATAGACAGTTGAGAATTGTACAAGAGCTCTTTAGAGCCGCAGTTTCGTAGGGCGATCTGCACCCCAAATGGTGCTGCTCGGGCAATGGAGGATATTGAGGTGCTGCCAGCACTTCCACTTAAGCTGACAAAGATGAGGAAGCCAAGTCAAGCGTTGTAAACCAGTCCTAAGAATCGATATGTCTCCACTACAGTGAGTGGATCATCATGAAGGTATCGTTCTGGGCCCGGATGTACAGTATAACGCTAACAGAAGTGCATGACACACGTCTCTGCGGGTGAAAACTGGAAGCCGTGGGCTAGAGCCTGTGACTGCGCCTTGTGGATGGTTGCAGTACGAAATGCAGAAATCGCCTGCATACAGAGTTGGTGAGACTGAAGGCCCTACAGCTGCTGCTAGACCGTTAATAGCGACTAAAAGGAGATAGACACTCAATAAGGAGCACTGCAGGACACCATTCTCCAGGATATGGGGAGAACTAAGGGATGCACCAACTTGGACATAGAAAGAACGAAGTGACAGGAAGTTTAGGATAAAAATCGGGAGCAGGCCCTGGGACACCCCACTCATACAATGTGGCAAAGATATGGTGTCGCCAGGTCGTGTCATATGGATTACGTAAGCAAACAAAGACAGCAACCAGGTGCTAGCGTCTGGAAAAGGCTGTTCGGATGGCAGACTCGAGGGATGCCAGATTATCAATGGTAGAGCGACCCTGGCGGATGCCATCCGGACATGGGGCAGGAGACTATGTGACTCCAGGACCCAACTCAACTGCCGAAACACCATACATTCCAGCAGCTTTTATAGAACGTTGGTGAGGTTAGTTGGCCGGTAGCTATCCACGTCAAATGGGTTGTTACCGAGTTTGAGCACAGGCATGATGGTGCTCTCACGACATTGCGATCGAAAGACGCCATCGCACCACATCTTGTTGAAGACAACGAGGAGACGCCTCTTGTAGTCACACGAGAGATGTTTAATCATCTGATTGTGGATATTATCCGGCCCAGGAGCTGTGTCAGGGTAACAGCCAAAGGTGCTGAGAAGATTCCACTCAGTAAATGCAGCGTTATAGGGTTCACTGTGGTGTGTAGTGAACGAGAGAACCCTCTCTTCCATCAGTCGTTTGAGGACGCGAAAGGCTGGGGGATAATTCTCCAATGCAGAGGCGCAAGCATAGTGCTGAGCAAACAGCTCGGCAACTCCGTTTGCGTTGGTAGACAACACGCCATTTATGTGCACACCCATTGATGTCTGAGACCCGAAAAGACGTTTATCTTGGACCGGAATTGGGAAGGTGACATCAGGCACCTCTCCCTACACTCCGGTTTCTGTCTTTGTATAAGCTGGCGAATGCGGGCATGGAGCCATTTAAAGGCTAAGAGGTGCTGTAGGGATGGGTGCTGCTTATGTCGCTGTAGACCTCGCCGACGCTGTTTAATGAACTCAGCGGCTTCCAGCGACCACCACGGGACTTTCTTTCCCTGGAGGCGCCCCAGAGAACGAGGGATCGTGTTCTCCGCTGCAGAAACGACCGTTTTGGTGACCAGGTCAATCACAACATCGATGGCACCATGTGGGGGAGATTCAGCGGTCACAGCAGAGGTGAAGGCTTCCCAGTCTGCCTTGTCTAAAGCACATCTGGGTAGGCGTCCATGGGCATGACGCGAGAGGAGTGACAGGAAGATGGGGAAGTGATCACTACCTCACAGGTCGTCATGTGCTCTGCAGTGGATAGATGGCAGGAGTCCTGGGATGCAAATTAATAAATCAATGGCCGAGTAACTACCATGAGGCACACTGAAATGTGTGGCGCCCACAGCATTTAAGAGGCAGAGGTCGAGTTGGGACAGAGAATTTTCGACTCCTCTGCCTCGGCCAGTAAGCATGGTACCACCCCACAAAGGGTTATGACCAATAAAATCTCCCATAAGTAGAAAAGGTTTAGGGCGGTGACCAATCAGAGTAGCCAGGACATTCAGGGGGAACCAGCACCATCCGGAGGAAGATTTAAGTTGCAGGCAGTTATTTCCTTCATCGTCCTTATAATAACAGCAACAGACCGAGTTCAAGTCATATACGCAGACACCACCTGACACCATATTATATTCGTTCTGGTTCTTGTAATAGAGCCACAGAGAACAGGGGTTCACACTGCCAGAAACCAGGTTTCCTTGGAGACAATGCAGAAGGCAGGTGCAAAGCTTAACAACTGCCATAGCTCAGACAGGTGGTGGAAAAAACGGCCGCAATTCCAATGGAGGATGGCGTCATTGTTAGTCTGGGAAGGCATGAAGCGCCCAAGGAGGCAAGGTACTTCTCAGGGTCACCTTCTGCCACCGATTGAGTACCTATGCGATAGACATCCATTGTGTCTGAGTGTCAGGCGATATCTAGGTTCTCAGCAGATGCCCGTATATCCACCTCATCCTCAGATGCAGAACTTGTAGGGAGTGTGGTATTGATGCCACAGTAAGGTCTTGGTTCTTGGGTGCCTTCTTCTTTGCTGATTTCTCTCCCTGTTCCTTCATTGTTTATGGCTGGCAGGACTTCATTGGGTCAGTCTGAGGGACTGAGAAGGAGCGTGAAGCCCTACAAACTGCTATCTGTGGTTGCTTCAGCCACATACAGGGTATCTGCTTTTCCACTGGTCGGAACCTGGTAAGGGAGTGACCCAAGCGACGCCCTTCCCGGCTAGAGGAGTTGAAGAAGACTTACACTTCTCCACTTGAGAAGTGGGGACTGATGTCCCTGATGCTTTGGGGCGGGGGGGGGGGGTGCTGTTCCTAAAGTAGGTGGTGCAGGAGCTACATGGAGGGAAGCGCTTCCCACCATCAAGGGGCAGGTGGAGTCTGACAGCTATGAGAGCCAACTGTACATGGCAAAACAGGAGATGGTGGGGGTGTAGGTTGAAATCATTAGCACAGGATGGAGCCTCTCATATTTCACTTACTCTCAGTGTAGGTCAGGCTGTCCAAGGTCTTGTATTCCATTACCTTCCATTCTTTCTGTAGAATCCTGCAGTCCAGCGAGCAAGGGGAATAGTGCTGTCCGTGGTTGACACAGATTGGAGGCAGGGCACATGGAGTATTGGGCTGGGAAGGACGTCCACAATCTCGAGTGGCGGAGTGGCGGCGCTGGAAGTACAGTGGGAAGACATATGACAAATTTCCGGCATTTAAAACACCGAATTGGGGGAGGGATATATAGCTTGACATCACAGTCGTAGTCCATCACCTTAACCTCAATGAAGATGAAGGTACCATTGGCAACCTAATTAACCTCAGGCCTCGATGGATGTGCCAGAAAAAGTGAACGCTTCGTCGCTCTAAATTTGCTCACAGCTCGTCATGAGACTGTAAATCAAGGTCCCTATGGAAAATAACACCCTGGACCACATTTAAGCTCTTATGGGGCATGATGGAAACAGAAAATTCCTCCAGCTTGTCACTGACAAGTAATGTCCATGACTGGGCAGAGTGTGCTGTTTTTATTAATACTGACCCAGAGCACGTTTTGTACAAGCCCTCCAAAAAAACTAGTCTTCGTTGACATGAATGATTCCCTATCAGCTCTCGTACAGACAAGGTAGCAGCGCGAATAAGCTTCACTGCCATCCTTAGCCACACGTTCCTCCCCTGGTGTGGCCAGGGAGGGAAACTATTTGGGGTCATACTTCTACACATTGAATGGAGCTCTGGAATGCTTAGAGACTTCTGGTGGGTTGCCATCAGCATGAGATGACATACCACACTTCATTGTGTGTCATCCGCCCTCATGGCACAATCTCTGACCAAGGGCTCTCTCCTCGGGTGCCACCCAGCCTCAGCAAGGGCCACCTGGCAGGATGGTCATTCCAGGGAATCCTCATGACCCAGTTAGATAGGCATCTACTCCTTGGCTTACATGGAGAGTTAATGGCGCAAGACATCAGCAGAGCGATCCATGAGCTGTCAGGGGGCTACAGCCAACACGGTACATGGTGACCACACCACAACAGACTGGCTACTGTGTTGGATAAGAGATGCAAAGAAGTCCATGGTCATCATCGACACAGAAAGCGGCACTGTATAGGGCATGGTGGAAAACGCACCTCGCTCAAAAGAAGGAGAAGGAGCGAGACTGCAATGCAATGATGAGAAAGTGGGCTAAAGATCTCAATGCACGATGGACACGATGCACCATGTAAGGTGCCCTTCCCCAATTAGCTCGCTCTTCAGAAAAAGTTTGGAGAATGGAGGTCAAACTGTACAGGGGACCAACACAGAAAATCTGAAACATGTGAGACTCTTTTTAGTCACCTCTTACGACAGCTGGAAATACCTCGGTCCTATTCAGACGCTCTGACCCGCAGGGGGCGTTTATAAATAGACATATTGTAGTGATTATACTATCACGTTATAAATTTTGTTTCGAACCTCTGAAAACATTAAATGCAATTTACATCCAACTAATAATTTAGAGAGAAAAGGAACAGTAACATAGTTTCCTGATATATTCAAGAACTGGATGTTGGAATCTAATTGTATCAGATGTTGATACCATCCCACCGGCCTCACACATTTGGCAACGGAATTGGAAGTTTCCATCATATGTCGACAGCCGTCATGTGGGACCTGGTGGACCCGATGCTGGACGCCTGCTGAACCACACCTCCATAACTCCTTACCATGAGGACACTCTGCCATTGTGATATGGGGTTCGTGGTGGCAGTCACTCACACCACTCACACGAACAGATTCTCCGATGTGACACCTTCATCACACTTGCTTCAGGGTGCTCTATCGTTGTTGACACTGAAATTGCTGGATTTTTTATCGTGATGCACTGTTTGTAATGAGTCTTCGTACAATTGGAGGTATAAAGGATGATTATAATTAAAATTTCTTCTTGGCAAATTACATACTTGACTCCGGATCAACGGGAGGTATTCTGTGGGTTTTGGTGGGTACGTTTGGGAGTATCAAAATATATCGCATCACTGTTTATCGAAGGTATTGACTTTATATGCTTCACGATATTGCATCCCCGACGGAAGGTAGATCTTAATATGTGACAAAGATTTCAAGAACATATGTCTACATATTTCGGAGAAAAAGGGTTTTGATCAGCCAGACAAACTGGCAGGAAGACAGCAGACAGACCACAAAGTCATGCTATAAGAGTTCCGTTTTTACTGACTTCAGTAGGGACACTAAAACAACAATGATAAATCGTTGCTCCCGTTCGTCCTTGTCATGAGTTTACTTGGAGGTTAGTGATGGTTTGAACTACGGTTTTGTGAGTCTCGATGACGACAAGGAGTTCTTCAGTATATTGAAAATAATAAAAAGCTTCATTCTTACGGTGGTAGCATTGATATCCATATTACACAAGATACATTTTCCGGAAGTCGGAAACGGAATTTCGGAAAAAAGACTTAGCTGTCGTGTTTACATTTTAAGGCCGACAGTGTGTTTGCTTAACCAGCCGAACATCGGTTTCCTGATCTTCAGTTGTTTTACGCTAATGATTTAACCATCGGAATGGCTATTTCTCTTCAGATAAATGTTGTTTAATATGTTGTATAATAGGTTTTATCCTGCTATATACAAAAGTTATGTAGATGCGATTCACAAATGATTCTTGGAGATTACACTTTTGCTGAACAATGGTGATGTAAAAAAATAACCAGCACTTCGAAATTAAGTTACACTTCCTTTTAATTGCTTTTATTGGAATATCACGCGTCACACTAAACATAACTTCACAATACAAAACATACCTGAAAACATTTTCATCACAGGCACTGTTAAAGTTCACATTTTATAAGCTGACTACGTTATGTGTCTTTCCAACACTTTACTTTCTCCGGGTCCGACTCTCTAACAACTAACTCTTTAACGACTAACTTATAATCACTTACGCGCCCAAAAATCAGAGTTACGAGTACGTCAAAGATCATAGTGACAAACTAAGGGATACACATCAGAATAATATTATTGCAATATAAACATATCGATGTATCACAAATGAAATCAGATCTGAATGTTGTCTCAGGAATACGTCAACTACTTTGCAGAAACACAGTGGAATATTACTGGTATCGAGAGGTTCAGGTGAGGTGCCGTAATGGTTGCATAATTCAAGTACCATTACAAGTGGGAGTAATTTTCTTGCTGTTCCTCAACTCCAGCGATCAACTGCTTGACAATAAATAAGTAGTGTAGAGGATGCTGGTTCACTACGAGAGATCGACTTGGGCGGTGCACGTAAGGTCTGCTGTCATTTGGTAGTCTAAAACATACTCAGCCAAATGTGACACAATGAGGGCGAAAGAGATGTTCAGCGTAAAGCGGCTGGAAGGAAGTCTTGTTCATAGCTTTCGAAAGAGTCCACTCCGTTGCAGCTGCACAGCCCCGTGTTGACGTATGATACGTCACACACAGATTTTAAAATTGCAGACACTCTCTGTCTTCAATTGTACAAAGCATCTGATCACGTTCAATTCAATGCTAACTTAGTCAAGCCAACTGATAGATGTGTGTCCTTCTATGGGTCAGAATCCTCATGCTTATTGTTAACTCAGTAATCAGTGATGGTTTATGTGGACGTTGGCAATCTCCCTCATCACCACTAACATTCAGAGTTTGTGCACCTTTGCCAAAGCTTTGTTACGTACGTTAATATAATTCATTTGTAACCTCATAAAAGTAACAGTAACTTCTTTTACACATTTCTTGATTAAAAGCGAACTCCATGCACTTTAACAATAAACGTGACTTAACTCTGTCCTCTTATTTCTCTCCACAACTAAATAAGATCCTACTCTCAATATCGCTGTAGATACGGAGCCCATATTTCGTTTATGGCTTGGTCCCACCAGCTTAAATACTGACGTCCCGTATAAATAACCGTTTCGCAATTTTTTGTTGAATACTTCACATGATCTTATGAGGAGCCATCTGTTCACCGTCAACGTCAGCGGGCTCAGGACTTAACAGCATTACGGGGATATTCTTAAAACGCAACCGTAACCTGAAATTGAGCAGAGATCTTCCAACATTAAGCCGTCATACACATATTCAGAATCATTTCCATTTTAGTTTAACACCTTCGAAATTAAGAAACAGAGACGAAACCTTCAGTTTACTCCAGCAGTGCGCACCGAGCAAAGTTTTTCTGGCTCATTAGTCGAGGTTACAGAGTGAGGTGAGCATGCTGGAGTACAGGCCACACGTTTAACGTCTTAGATGCACCACACACATGTAACTGTCTTAATGAAACGCGGCTGCTCTGAAAGGAATGAAAAGAAGAAAAGCTAACTCCCCCTAAGAGCTTCCAGCACATTTATGGTCATCTTAAGAGCATGCTGCCAAACAGATCTTTTCAACCAAATCATCAGAGAAGCTAAAATACTAACGAATTGCCAGCAAAGCATCACCGTACCAATCTTGGGTACTGCATGACATAATCTGCCTAGAGATTGGAGGACGTGCTACTTTAGATTAGCTTGTGTGCTGGATACGGCTTCTGTATGCTTGAAGTTCTGTGGTTCACTTCTATTGCTAATCGATAAAAGAGCCTAAGCATGTTTCTAAATTTAATGCAACAGAAAAAAGATGAACATTTATTATTTACTACAAAAGAAGCGAAAACTGTTTGTTAGAGGAGACATATATTCAAAGTGCAATGATAATAAGAAAGAAGTATTTTTAATGCCGACAAAACGCTGGCAGCTCGGATTGTGATGGAGTTCGTCAGAAAGCAGATTATGTCGACAGTTTCAGTCGGCCCCGTGTGGTGTAGTAAACTGGGAAAGAAGTCTGAATCCCTTCAACGAGTTGAACATTGCATATCACATAGGAAGTGAAATTTTATATTGTAAACAAATGTTTCATTTTTATATTGAGATTATTTTCAGGCTTAACTGTGAATATAAAATGATTAACACAGCTGACGTGGTGTACTCCTGTACTTTCTCGATTCTGTGTTGGTATATTTTGCTAGATTTCTGCACGACATTCTCAGTCTTATATTGGTGGTCGCTGATGGTTGTCCAGTCGTGAATGCGTATGTAAAACGTGAAAAAGGTGATATGATGACGACAGAATGATCAAAATATCCTAGTATTTTTTGGACCCGAATATGTCCTGTCAAAAATATTGTTAAAGGTGTGTGAAAGCTACTGCTTGACATTAGCTTGTGTGGTTAATTTGGCTTGTGTTTCAAGAGCTCATAGAGATTATGCCGGGTAGACGTATTCTGATTTGATGGTTCCTACGAACTTCTATTGGATTCTGGTGCTGAATACAAGTTATGTTCATCAAGATGTGAGACCTACGATAGTGTTTCAAAGGGAGATCATATTACCCTTAACAAGTGTACTCTCATTATATCTGCGTCTTTGAGTACTTAATTATTGTGTTCCCTGTATAATATCTGCAGAAAATAGGCCAATCGCAGTAGAAAACTAATGAAACCCTACGGGTGTTAATCCAACCAGGTGACAGCATATTGGATGACCAAAAATACTGTTAACACTAATTCAGTATAAATATCGACATTTCCTTTCTAGACAGAGAGAGTGGGACGAAAGGGGTAAAGAGAGAGTGTCACTGGTATGGACACTGATACATCATGAAGGGCCAGTGGCAGGCTTAAGACGCAAAGTTTCACCACACAGGGAGAGACAGCTCTCCATCCCTCCGCCCAGCCCCTAGAAACATACTGAAGAGAAACGCACTATTGAAGTAGATATTGGGGCGTGAGGCTTTTGGCGCCATTTCATGTCATATCAGGAACAGTTGGGGGCGAAAAAGAAAGGCTAACAAACCTCAGATGCAGGGCGCTCCGGGCAGTGAGTCTGGGACGTCAAAAGGCTCTGAGCTCTATTAACTTCTGAGGTTGTCAGTCTCCTAGAACCTAGAACTACCTGAGCCTAACTGACGTAAGGACATCACACACATCCATGCCCGAGGCAGGATTCGAACCTGAGACCGTTGCGGTCGCGCGGTTCATGACTGTAGCGCCTAGAACCGCTCGGCCACTCCGGCCGGCCGGGGACGTCAGAGGGACAGAGAGAAGCATGGAAGTAACCAGGTAGGGCTAGGCAGAAGTAGCTGCAGTAGCATCAGCGCTGTTAATGAAATCATAAGAGAATAGCCGAGGAAGTCTGTGTGTCTTGTAGTGGGTGTGAGCTCAGTTAATACCACTGTCTCATTTAAGTCAGACAGAATAGTGCTAGCTAGTAACTCTCCTTGTACTACGACTTGGAAAATTCGTGAGTATAGCTCCTCCATAACAAATAGAGCAAGAATATAAACCGTTTGCTGATTGAATTTAGAAGTTTTAAACACTTGTGGTTTACAAACAATCCTGCTGGAGGAACATTGGCAACTGAGCATTATAGAAGAGTGTGAAAATACCTCTTCAGTTGTAAGGTTCTTCTTATTTTAAATAAAAGTAACTTTAAAACTGAAGCTGTATTTTGAAAATGTGTTACTTCTAGTAGAAGTTATTTCAAGTCAGTTACCAGTACTTACCATTTATAATAAGAAATTTACCATTTTAGTGAGTTCAAGAATCCCTCTCACATCGGCCAACTCACGCTTGGGACGCGACACCTGTTGTAACATCTATCTTAAAGCAGGCCGAGATGCCACGAGAAGGAGTGCAGCGTTGGATGAAGTCTTGCAGTAAAAGGCGGTCAGGCGTCAATTGCAGGTCGCTGGGTCACTGAGCCCGCAGCGAGTTAAACCGGCCACGCTGAACGCAAAACAATGTGTCCTTGGTAGATCCTGCAAGTACGCTTGCCAACGTTGCATAAACTATCCTTTTAAGCAGATGTTGAAGTTTTAACTTGCCGTTGCTTGCAGGGACTGACAACTGTCACACCATCCTACAAAAACCGTATAATATGTCGTAAAGTGGGAAAATGGATATTTTTTTACCACAAGTCACTCAGTCTCCCACACTTTTATAGCAGTGCCGTTCAACAAAAAGGTGAAAACACCCAAGTCACTAAACGTGACAATGTAATCTTCATTGGAAGCTCTTATGTCAGCTTAGTAATTCCCCTGGATTGCCACAAGGTGGAGCACTTAGCAGAGTGGTAGTTCCATCCTTTGTGTTCCAGTATTCGAAGAGTGTCTCTCATATTTTCGATCTCATTGTTTAGCTGACTGGTCTGTAGTGCACATGAGAGATTCAGTCAGATAAGAACATAATTATCATAATATCCACGGGTGTACTGCCGGTCTACAGTGTCCAACGGGCACAATGTTTCGGCGATCATACATGTCGCCATCATCAGGTGAACGGACTGAGCTCCTGTGAACGTGCCGGTACGGAGATCCGTACGCTTTGGCTGCTCAGAGGGAACTGGGTTGGGTCGCGGCGGAGGCCGATTTAAATACCCTCTGCCCGCGGCGCGCTTCTTCCACCGTCCGCGCCCCGCACCACGGTGGCGCGGCGGAACGGATTGCGACGGCGTCTGAGATGACGTCGGAGTGCTGGCTCTGTCCACCGTGGCGTCACAATTATACGTTTCCTCGATTTCCTCTTGATTAACCGAATCGCTGGTTCCCAAGCCTTGCTAAGATTATAGCGAAAGTGCACTGGTGGGGAGCGTCAAAGATAACCTCGGTTTGAGGAAGGCCTGCGCGTACCAGATTCCGTGTCAACGTGGCAAATCGTATATTGGTCAGACGATGCGTACCGTCGAGGATCGATGCCGTGAACACCAGAGGCACACTCGACTGATGTATCCGAGCAAGTCGGCGGTTGCTGAACATTGTTTGTCGGAAAATCACGCTATGGAGTATGAAGGCACGAGGATTTTGGTACAGACGTCGAGATACTGGGACAGCGTTGTTAGAGAGCCCATCGAAATTCGCACCAATGACGACCTCATAAACCGTGACTGTGGCTATAATCTTAGCAAGGCTTGGAAACCAGCGATTTCGTTAATCAAGAATACATCGAGCAAACGTATAATTGCGACGGACACGGAGGACAGAGCCATCACTCCGACGTCATCACAGACGCCGTCGCAATCTGTTCCACCGCGCGACCGTGGCGCGAAGCTCGGACAGCGGTGGGAGCGCGCCACGGGCGGAGGGTATTTAAATTGACCTCCGCCACGACCGAACTCAGTTCCCTCTGAACAGCCATAGCGTACGGATCTCCGTGCCGGCACGTTCACAGGAGCTCAGTCCATCAGTTCACCTGATGGTGGCGACATCTATGATCGCCGAAATATTGTGCGCCGGTTTAAGGCGCCATGTCATGGATTGCGCGGCCCTTCCCGCAGGAGGTTCCAGTACCCCTCTGGCACTGGTGCGTCTGTTTTTCTTAGCATAGATTTGATTAAGATAGTTTTTATAGTGTGTAGTTCTAGATATCGATGACCTCAGCAGTTTGGTTGCTTAGAACTTCACACACACTTTTTTCTACAGTACCTGATGTAGATCAGTGAATTTACCGGTGCACAGAACTTGTGTCAACAGTCTTCATTTATCACGAAGGAGAATCATAACCGTTCTGATAGTGGGAAAATGTGATCACACATATTAGTGTAAATAAGTCGTACACTTCAGTACCCATCAGTCTAATGGTTAAAGGCAGTTCCCTTCCTCACCACACTACAGGTTATAGGTTGTGATATGAGGCTTGTCGTAATCACTGCCTTCATGGTGAAACGATTCCCTGCTCATTTCACAGAATGGCCGCACGAAACCGTATAAAACATAACAGAGTCACCTTGCTAAAATATTTTGACATGATTAGACCCCCTCGGCCAAAATGCAGCTAAAATACTGAAGATTTACGAAGTGTTCGATCCCAGCATGTTACGGCAAATTACCACAGCTTTACATGGAAAGGATAAATTTTGCTCCTTCTAAATTCCTTGTTATGTAAAGAAATAATATAACAGAAAGTAATTAGTTAGTTCAAAAACATATTTTTGCATAGTGGGTAGCAAATAATGTTACACTGAAATTGTAGAGATCATTGTTGATACCCATAAATATCTGTATATTTCAATGGGAACAGGTAACAGTGTGTTTCCAGATAAATCTGTATACATGCAGATCCTATTCTCTATAAGTGTTGGCAAATTGGGAATCTCAGTACCAGATGTAAAATTTACTCAAAACTTACAGAATTTCAGTAATATAAGACTTTCGAATTATGATGAGAATGACTTAATTATTTGGGACAACTAAAACATCACAACTTAAAATAGAATTGGACGTGAATAGACAGGAGAACGGAAAGAAGCAATTGTCATATATCGATCAGTCAAGAAGCAGTGTGGGGATGCACATATATCATGTTTGGTCATTTCGTGGTACTGATTTAAGTGAATGTACATATTGGTTTCCCATTTACTACTTGATAGTATGAAGTTGAGGTTGTCTTTGAGTCATTTGGTAACAATGAGTGAAAGCACAGGATACTGATAATGATCTTTTTCCAAATGTTACTTGTATTGTCAGTAAGTGGCTGGAGCTATTTTGTATTGTTAGTTTAGAACATCATACAGGATTGAAACTTCCTGGCAGATTAAAACTGTTTGCCGGACCGAGACACGAACTCGGAAACTTTGCCTTCCCCAGACAAGTGCTCTGCTAACTGAGCTACCCAACCACAACTCACGCCCCGTCCTCACAGCTTCACTTCTGCCAGAATCTCGTCTTCTACCTTGCAAACTTTACAGAAGCTCTCCTGTGAACACTCTGCTGCAGAGTGATAATCTCATTCTACCATCATACAGGGATGGTTATGAAATTTTATATTAATCATTCATTTAGTTTCATTTGTGATTTTGGATATGTTTTTGAAGTTACGTATGGCTGTAATGCGTTACGACAGATTTTTTACTTATGTACAGAGGTTACTAGTTAGCTTGTCACTACATATACAGGAAACGAAGATGAATTACCGCAGTTTAAGTTGTATGGAATGTGCCAAAAAAATTGGTGAATATGATATGATGTGCTTTAACTGTGTAGCCATGTATGGAAGTGAAACATGGACGATAACTAGTTTGGACAAGAAGAGAATAGAAGCTTTCGAAATGTGGTGCTACAGAAGAATACTGAAGATAAGGTGGATAGATCACGTAACTAATGAGGAGGTATTGAATAGGATTGGGGAGAAGAGAAGTTTGTGGCACAACTTGACTAGAAGAAGGGATCGGTTGGTAGGATATGTTTTGAGGCATCAAGGGATCACAAATTTAGCATTGGAGGGCAGTGTGGAGGGTAAAAATCGTAGAGGGAGACCGAGAGATGAGTACACTAAGCAGATTCAGAAGGATGTAGGTTGCAGTAGGTACTGGGAGATGAAGAAGCTTGCACAGGATAGAGTAGCATGGAGAGCTGCATCAAACCAGTCTCAGGACTGAAGACCACAACAACAACAACAACTAATTCTTTATCTTTTACATCGTTAGGAAAACATAAGAACATTTCATATGAATGAGAACAGGCCTCTAGGCCATGTAGCACTGTTTCAATCTTCACTGTTCCATCCTTTATCATTAGTTCATTTTTCCCATTTATCTATCTGACCTATATTTTTCTATTGTGTTTACCGCTGTCCAGCAATCGAATTTAATTTTTTTCTGATTCAAAATTATATTTCATGTGGAAGAAATCTTATTAAATTTGAGTTTACATAAATAACTCAGTCTGTAGCTCTTTAAATAGAACAGATTTGTTTATTTAGTTATTTTGTTTGATACTAAACTGGCAAATAAATTGGTTAATTTCGAGTTTACTAATTATTTGGTTGATGTAAGTGGTATTGGTGTCCTTGTATGCCTGATAAAGGTATAATACCAGCCACACTATACATAACAAGACCGTAATTAATCACCATACAGGTTTCTAAAGCAGGATAGTAAGAATCATTATGTAGGAAACAGAATCATGTCAGGTAACACACTTTGAGAACAAAGTCATTCATACTTTAAAGTAGTTGTTTATCACCAGAAAAGGATTAATGAGTCAAATGCAACACCCACGTCCCCCCCCCCCCCTCCCTCCCACCTCAAAAAAAATCTTGAATCTTGCAACCAGTGAGAGATTGTATGTGAATCTGATTATCAGGGTCAAATTATATTCAAAATGCAGAATTTATGACGTACAGATAATTTTGTCTGTGATAAAGTAAAAATTACAGAGATGTTGAAGTGCTAAGTTAATGATGAACGTTATTGGGATGTTGCATTTAGCTGTAATTTAAGTGTAGTCTCACGTAATGAAGGTTACTGTAAGATAAGATTACAATTGTATCTTTCGAAAACACACAAACTTTTCATCATAAGAATGATTATAGCATTGTATTCAACGTGATTGTAAAGTTTAGAATTTTGCATAACTATTTTAAATGTCACGTTAATTCTCTTAAAATGTTAATGTCTGGGTTACTGATATGCAGTATGTTTTGAATCATTTGCCATACATCTACTGAAATTGTCAATGATTTATTTAAGCGTGGGTTTGTTTATTGACAAGAATGTTATTAATTTGGCAACTGTGAGTGGTTTTGTGTAATGAAAGAAGGTGACATGTAGAGTTAGAAATCATGATGTAACAAAAACGGCAAGTTTTTGTGATTATTTATAGAAATAAAAATCACTTTCAGCTTGTATGAAACATCGTGAGAGAATGGCATGACTGAACTTGGTTGATTCTTTGTTGTTGTTGGTATTATCTGGGCAAGGTTAGTATGAAAGAAAGGAAGTTTTCGGAAAATTCAACGGAGAAGTCGAAAATTAATATCAAATACTGCACCAATGAAATATCATTAGTCAAGAACGACTCGATAGATTAGACTGATTATATTTTTCGCGTTCGTAATTCTCAGGAGAAGGTTTGCACGAAAGAAAATGTATGGAAAAGCAACTGGGGAATTTGGAAATTAAACTCAATTCTCGAAGATATTCACTTGAGACCGGCTCGGCCGTTTTGGTTCAATATTATTTGTAGTGTTCGTAATTGTGAATGGTAATGCTCTTATTTGGCATAAAAGGGAAAAGAAAATAATTGCGATCGGTTTGACAGTTCTAATGTCACACGTTTTAATATCAAAAGAGTTATATATGAAGTGGGATCGTGGATACCACAAGTCTCGGAAAGTTCTAGACTGGTTCATTTAAAATTTTACATAACGCTCTAATATTGTGACTGACATAGAAAGATAGATAGTAGATTTTTCTAATATTTGTAATATATAAAAGGCGAATGGTTCTCTCTACAAATCTCGAAAAATTATGGACCGATTTAATTCAGATTCTCACATGATGCTCTGCTGAACATTCAAATGGAAATGGGCGTTGATAGCGCGACGTGGAGATGGACAGAAAGAGAGAGGAGGGGGAAGCTACTCCCAGAGAGATGGTAGAAGTTGTAGTGGTACGTGTTGTCATAAAGCATGCAACATGCCTCATTTTCCTTTTACGAGACCGATGAACGATGTTCTTGTGGAAAACGTAACTTTAATTAGTGGTGGAGCAAAGAGGCTCTACTGTGCCTGTGTTTGTTGGAAATTATGTGCAGATATGGGAAAGAAATCTATGGGCACAGTCCAGAAAGCGACGACAGACGTGTGACTTGGAATGGGCAGTGAGAGGCCGTTAGCACCTTGCAGTCGTCTTTTGGGAGTGCTATGGACTTCAAAGAAGAAACGGAACAGACGACAATGATCAGGCACAAAGGAAGTCACGCACAAAAGAATAATGAATGTCGATGAAGTCTTCTTGGGCTATCAGCCGAGTCTAGGCTCCATGTAGCAGCAACGCTTCAACAAGTTTGCTACTTGCGATATTCAGGCGAAATGTCGAGTTAGTGTCCTGTCCGGTTCTTTATAGCCTTTCGTCTGAGTCGGCGGCGCCTGTCACACGCCCCTGTGGGTGTCTCGATGGGTGAGGGGGGGAGGAGAGGGGGGCGCAGGGGAATGGTCGTGGCCGGTTGTGTTGAGGGCTCCCTGCTTATGCTTTTTGTGAAGAATTGAAAGACCGGGTATGGACATGTTGTCTGTAATGATTTTTTACTTGGGAGTTGTTGTGAGTTCATACGTTACTTGAGAATTGAAGAATTATGGACACAGTTTGTGATTTCGTAGATGGTTATTTAAATGTAGAAACTCTCTTACAGCCCTTGCCTCACTGCAACAGGAAACAGAATCCGCTGTAGATACGTGGCACTGCACATCAGGACCACAACACGAAGAGAAAACAAGACGACGACACGGAAATTAGGAGAAGAAGGTAACTGTTTGTACTTGGGAACGGGTAAAAACACTCCATATCGTAAAATGTTCACTTAAAGTCAACACACAACCAGGAAATCACCTCATGTTGCGATCGTAACAGGACAGATACGAGAAAATTTTAAATAAGACAGCAATAACAAAAAATTAAGTGATCAATAACCATAGCATATACCTCGTAACGGTACAAATGGCAGCAACATGTCTGAAGCTAAGGGGATTGTGGCTTTAGTTAAACCTCTACAATTTAGACTGTCATGGCCTCTGACTAAAGGAATACCAGCTGGCTATAGCAACCAGATAAACAACAAATATTATTCACATTTTGCAGTATGTTGACTGTGAAAACCGTTGATTAACATTTGATGACGATATAAGTACATTAATAAGCGATCACAATTTTTATTATGATGAACACTTTAAGTGGGAAGGTAATTTAGACTACATTGCTACCACAACCAGAAGTATGGAACCTATGGCTTTAGCGGTAATTCTAGATAAACTTAAAGCATTAGTAGAACTAGAGGAACTGTCTCAAAATAGAAAAAGTCAAGCAGATAAACTACATAAGCTGTCCCAAAGTAAAAGAAAAATTTTACATGATTCAGCCACAAAAATAGATAAAATTCCAAATTAGAGGAAATCTAAGTGAATTTACATAAAGAGTTCTAAACGAAAATAGTCGAGCATTGTGATATTGTGAGACAAGAAATGAAAAAAAATATTTAAACGCAAATAATAAGATGACACAGTTCGAGAAATTATCTCAGACGAATTACGTAACTATATGCAATCAAATCTTAGATACTTAAGATGGAGTACAAATTGTTGAACTAAATACAAATGCAATTTAAAATTTCTAGCGAGCCAAATACTTAAATTAATTTGGACAAGCGTCTAGAACGGATAGTGTAGCAAAAAGTACACGGAACCGAAGATACAAACAGAGCTGTCCCAAATTCTGTGGACGGTATTGTTAATAATAAGATTGACTTACAGAAATTGTAGAAGGAATTAAAAGACACTGAGTAGAAACTTTAAAGCAAACTAGTTACATCTAGCATAGGATTATCACCAGAATTATTAGAAGTATTACAAACAGGAAATGGAGTTAGTTGTGATAAACAGATTAAAAGTTTAAGCCCGAAAAAGAAGTACACCCAACGTAATTCGTAAGAGGTGAACCTCAGAAATGGATAATAACTAAAAAATTAATTTTGCACTAGGATATTTACGAGCTGATGCAGCAGGTGGGGAAAAGCTCTTTCAAAGGAATTTAAAACGTGTGACGATTTCCTGAAGAAATTAAGAGTAAGTATTGGGCCACAAGTTCGTAAAAAAATGACACTACGCTATCATAGAGGGTGGAATTATTGGTAATTGGGGCTCCAATGTTAGGGCGCGTTATGGTGCCATTTATGGACATGGCTGCCAAGGAGGGGAAGAAAGCGAATGTGCACTTCATGTGCATACCGAGTGGAGCCATTGCAGGCGTGCAACGGGCCTTTCCGGATGCTATGAAGAGCTCAGGGTGCAGCCAACTGCAGGTGGTACCAATGACATGTGTTGCTTTGGATAGTACGAAATTATCTTTGGTTACGAGCGGCTAACAGAAGTGGTAAAGGCTGCCAGTCTTGCATTTGTGAGATTAAAGGGGAGCTCACCATTTTCAGCCTAGTCGACAGGACCGATTGCGGACCTCTGCTACAGAGTCGAGTGGAGGGTCTGAATCAGAGGCTTGCGACCGCGTAGTCTGCAGGTACCTCGAATTTCGCCATAGGGTGGTTGGGTCACGGCTTCCGATGAATGGATCAGGAGTGGTGTGGGTTCATAAACAAATAGGATTAACAGAGTACATTGGCAAAGGCCAAGGAAGAGCAGCACGTTTAATACCATCGAGAATTAGAGGAGAGAGTGTCACTGAAATGATACATATTTGGAGTTGACATAATTAAAACAAAGCCGTATACAGTCGCAGCGGAATCTTCTCACGAAATTTCAATCACCAACTTTCTCCTCCGAGTGAAAATTTTTTTTTTCACTCCGACCTTCATAGAAAAGACGATCATCACCAACTTTCTCCTCCGAATAAAAATTTTTTTTTCACTCCGATCTGCATAGAAAGAGACGATCATCATAATAAAGTCAGGAAAATCAGAGCTCGCACAGAGAGACATAGGTGCTTCTTTTCGCGTGCGCTGTTCGAGAATTTAATAATAGTGAATTGTTGTGGAGGTGGTTCTATGAACCGTCAGCCAGGCACTTAAGTGTTATTTGCAGAGTACCCATGTTGTTGTTGTTGTGGTCTTCAGTCCTGAAACTGGTTTGATGCAGCTCTCCATGCTACTCTATCCTGTGCAAGCATCTTCATCTCCCAGTACCTACTGCAACCTACATCCTCCTGAATCTGCTTAGTGTAGTCATCTCTTGGACTCCCTCTACGACTTTTACCCTCCACGCTGCCCTCCAATACTAAATTGGTGATCCCTTGATGCCTCAGAACATGTCCTACCAACCGATCCCTTCTTCTGGTCAAGTTGTGCCACAAACTTCTCTTCTCCCCAATCCGATTCAATACTTCCTCATTAGTTATGTGATCTACCCATCTAATCTTCAGCATTCTTCTGTAGCACCACATTTCGAAAGCTTCTATTCTCTTCTTGTCCAAACTATTTATCGTAAATGATTCACTTCCATACATGGCTACACTCCATACAAATACTTTCAGAAATGACTTCCTGACACTTAAATCTATGCTCGATGTTAACAAATTTCTCTTCTTCAGAAACGCTTTCCTTGCCATTGCCAGGCTACTTTTTATATCCTCTCTACTTCGACCATCATCAGTTATTTTGCTCTCCAAATAGGAAAACTCATTTACCACTTTAAGTGTCTCACTTCCTAATCTAATTCCCTCAGCATCACCCGACTTAATTCGACTACATTCCATTATCCTCGTTTTGCTTTTGTTGATGTTCATCTTATATCCTCCTTTCAAGACACTATCCATTCCGTTCAATTGCTCTTCCAAGTCCTTTGCTGTCTCTGACAGAATTCCAATGTCATCGGCGAACCTCAAAGTTTTTATTTCTTCTCCATGGACTTTAATACCTACTCCGAATTTTTCTTTTGTTCCCTTCACTGCTTACTCAATATACAGATTGAATAACATCGGGGATAGACTACAGCCCTGTCTTACGCCCTTCGCAACCACTGCTTCCCTTTCATGTCCCTCGACTCTTATAACTGCCATCTGGTTTCTGTACAAATTGTAAATAGCCTTTCGCTCTCTGTATTTTACCCCTGCCACCTTCAGAATTTGGAAGAGAGTATTCCAGTCAACACTGTCAAAGAACCTTCTCTAAGTCTACAAATGCTAGAAACGTAGGTTTGTCCTTCCTTAATCTAGCTTCTAAGATAAGTCGTAGAATCAGTATTGCCTCACGTGTTCCAACATTTCTACGGAATCCAAACTGATCTTTCCTGAGGTCGGCTTCTACTAGTTTTTCCATTCGTCTGTAAAGAACTCGCGTTAGTGTTTTGCAGCTGTGACTTATTAAACTGATAGTTCGGTAATTTTCACATCTGTCAACACCTGCTTTCTTTGGGACTGGAATTATTATATTCTTCTTGAAGTCTGAGGGTATTTCGCCTGTCTTATAAATCTTGCTCACCAGATGGTAGAGTTTTGTCAGGACTGGCTCTCCCAAGGCCGTCAGTAGTTGCAATGGAATGTTGTCTACTCCAGGGGCCTTGTTTCGACTCAGGTCTTTCAGTGATCTGTCTAACTCTTCACGCAGTATCGTATCTCCCATTTCATCTTCATCTACATCCTCTTCCATTTCCATAATATTGTCTTCAAGTACATCGCCCTTGTATAGACCGTCTATATACTCCTTCCATCTTTCTGCTTTCCCTTCTTTGGTTAGAACTGGGTTTCCATCTGAGCTCTTAATATTCATACAAGTGGTCCTCTTTTCTCCAAATGTCTCTTTAATTTTCCTGTAGGCAGTATCTGTCTTACCCCTAGTGAGATAAGTCTCTACATCCTTACATTTGTCCTCTAGCCATCCCTGCTTAGCCATGTTGCACTTCCTGTCGATGTCATTTTTGAGACGTATTTTATAATACTAATGCATAAGAAGTTTAATCTCCAGTCTTCTCTTATTATACTGTGTTGGTGAAGTGTTTCGTAAACAAGCGTGGGCCTAAATGATCTGGTGATCAATTACGGCATGAATTAATCGACATTTCCTGACATTAAAATATTATAAACGTACTCCCTGAACTTTTTTGAAAATTATCCTTTGCTTTTTATCTATTTACAGTTCTTTGATTCGCAAATTTTAATTTAAGACTAAAAATCTCACAACGGGAACGTAGATTTAGCGTCATATCGCTCTAAGGCCAATATAAATAATTTATTAGATGATTTCTGCCTAGGTAATGAACCCGTGGGGTCAGAAATGTACTGCGTGACTTAAAGAACCACAAAATTTTCTATGATTCCAGGGTTACTGTTAATATTTACATTGTGACGGCTTTGTACATCGACTCGCATGAAATAAATGATAAGTAAATGGGGGCTAGAGTTAGATCTGAACAGCAGCTAAAATACGTATATAAAAAATTTAGAGGTTGAGAAACAGAAAATTTTTAAGATCACTTGAAACTGATTAATATGTAGTTTTATCACGATACCATTCTGTGTAAAGGAACTGTAATAAATGAAAAATTATGTAAAGTTACTATACCATATTTAAAAATGTTTGTAATTTAACATGTCATACGATAATACGTAGTGTGTGTAACAGTGTAATACGTAACATTCAAAAGTCATGAAGGCAGCTTGTGAACGAGAGAGAGACATGGAGGCAGACGAAGGCTTCAAACAGATACCGTAATGGTAAGACAGATCTTTCGAAAGCATATTTTAAATTCTAAAACATTTCTGTTACCAGATGTATAGTCGGACCATAGTTTATTGCTTATCATCAGCGGATTAAAACTGAAGAAATTGCAGAAATATGGGTTATGAAAGAGATTGTAAGTTGATAAGTTGAAAGAAACAGAGGTTACTGCAACGTCCAAAGGGAACATTGATAAACGATTATCTGATACAGCAGTAAGGAACACAATAAAAGACGAATTAGTAGCTTTGAGAGACCGTGTACTAAAGACAGGAAATAACCAAATAGGCACAAAAAAGTAAGCCCAGTGTAAATCCGTGTACACCGTGCCATATATTTAATCTAACTAATGGCTATAAGAATAATGAAAGAATCCAGGAGTGTGCCTAACACGGGGAAAGGTTTGGATGAAACGCAAGGAGCGAAAAGATTGCTACAGCTTGTACTGAATCAAGACTACAATCGAAGGACATGAAAGGGAAGAAGTAGTTCAATTGAAATGAGGCAGTACAGCAGCCTGCCCCCTTATGTTATTAATGGTGCATAGTGAGTAGGCAGGATAGGAAACCTAGAAGATACTTGGAAGAGGAATTTAAGTTTACCGAGAAGAAACAAAAAATTTTCAGTTTCGCTAATGACGTCTTAATCTTATCAGAGAGACTTGTGCACCTAGAATAACACTTTTCTGAACGAATTGTCTTGGAAAGATGTCGTAAGATGAAAAAATTTAAATGAAGGATAGTGAGCTGAATTCATATTAAATTATGTGAGACTGAAGCAATTAGAATAACAAATGAAACACTAAAATAAATTGGTGTTTTGCTGTTTGGGCAGGAAAGTAACTAATTAAGGTCAAATTATTTAACCTCTGATATAGGTATAAATGCTAGGAACCCTTTTGTGAAACTATTCATCTGGGTGTAGATTTAAGCAGGAATGAAAGACAGAAGAAAAGCAGTTGAAACTTGAAGAGAATACAAACTTTTGAAATATAGTACTACAGGAGAATGTTTAAGATGAGATTGATGGTAATAATAACTTCTGAAGAGGCGCACAGCTGAATTGGGGTAAAAAGAAATGTACAGCAAGTTTAAGTAAGTGAAGCACTCATTTGCTACGATATGTCCTCATGCCTAACGGAATCATGAATTTAGTAATAGAGAGAGTGTTGGAAGATAATAGAGGAGACCACGGTTTTGAATGCAACTAAAAGACTCAGATGGATGTAGGTTACAGCAGTTATTTGCAAATGAAGATTGTTGCACAGAATAGAGTAACATGGTGAGCTGCATCACATCAGTTTTCAGACTAAGGACTATTACAACAACAGTTTATTTTTCTTGATTTGCTGAAACTCTGTATGATAATACACAGGTCAGGCTGCTTGGGTTCAGTCTGACCTTCTCTGTTTAAACTAATATACGGAACCTATATTGGACGAAATGACTCTGAGACTAACATCGTCGTAATCTCGTGATGTGTCTGATCTTGTTAAAATTCACACCTGTGCAACGTCGCAGTAAATCATTATGATAAGGAATAATACTGAATACGAAGTGAAAATTTGACTGAAGAAATAGCGTATTTATCTTTTCCGATTGCTTTTTCCTACTTAGCAATAGAGTCGACATTTTTATATAGCTTTTGGTACTTTTAACGACATTTTGGTCTTTGGGTGTAATTACTGATCTCATTACTCATCCTAGTAAAAAATCTGTGCTTCATCTGGCTGTGTCTAGCGTAGACATCATGTGCAAGTGCCATAATATTTTCAAAATGTTTGCGTAGCATGTAAATAGAACGGGAAATGGGTACTAGCCAAGAATTTTCCTAGCTGGATACGGAAAGACGCTCCAAAGCAACATCCATGCTGAACATTTCACCAGCTCTCGTCGTTGATCTGGGGCTGGCTCTCTTCTCTGTGTTGCAGAAGCTGGCTGGTAAAGACTTGCTACTAATGTTAATTCTTATTAAATGCTTGGAATAACCTTTCGCTTATTAACAGTCAGGATGAGGTCTTACTCTTTGATTGCTTTATTATCTTTCTCAACAAATGGACATTCACTTGTAGTGAATACAGCAGTCGAATAAAGGAATGTAAGTCCAGTAGAATACAATACCTCTATTTGTCTCTTTAGAATTGGGGTTTGCATTAAACGACATAGGTCCAACATATAAGCTCGCAAATTATCTACAATTACGCATTAACTGTATAAAATAGCTGAAATTCATTTTCATTGTACGCATGTGTCAATTAATTTTATGGAATAACCTCCAATAGATTAGTCTGACATATGTTGTTGTTGTGGTCTTCAGTCCTGATACTGGTATAATGCAGCTCTCCATGCTACAATATCCTGTGCAAATTTCTTCATCTCCCAGTACATACTGCAACCTACATCCTTCTGAATCTGCTTAGTCTATTGATCTCTTGGTCTCCCTCTACGATTTTTACCCTTCACACTGCCTTCCAATGCTAAATTTGTGATCCCTTGAAGCCTCAGAACATGTCCTACCAACCGGTCCCTTCTTCTAGTCAAGTTTTGCCACAAACTCCTCTTCTCTCCAATTCTGTACAATACCTCCTCATCAGTTATGTGATCTACCCATTTAATCTTCAGCATTCTTCTGTAGCACCACATTTCGAAAGCTTCTATTCTCTTCCTGCCCAAATTATTTATTGTCCATGTTTCACTTCCATACAATGCGACACTCCATACAAATACTTTCAGAAACGACTTCCTGACGCTTAAATCTATACCTCTACATCTACATTTATACTCCGCAAGCCACCCAACGGCGTGTGGCGGAGGGTACTTTACGTGCCACTGTCATTACCTTCCTTTTCGGTTCCAGTCGCGTATGGTTCGCGGGAAGTACGACTGTCTCAATGTTAACAAATTTCTCTTCTTCAGAAACGCTTTCCTTGCCATTGCCAGTTGACATTTTACATCTTTTCTACTTCGACCATCGTCAGTTATTTTGCTCCCCAAATAGCAAAACTCCTTTACTACTTTAAGTGTCTCATTTCCTACTCTAATTATCTCAGCATCACCCGACTTAATTCGACTACATTCCATTAGCCTTGTTTTGCTTTTGTTGATGTTCATCTTATACCCTCCTTTCAAGACAGTGTCCATTCCATTCAAATGCTTTTCCAAGTCCTTTGCTGTCTCTGACAGAATTACAATGTCATCGGCGAACCTCAAAGACTTTATTTCTTCTCCGTGGATTTTAATACCTACACCGAAATGTTCTTTTGTTTCCTATATTGCTTGCTCAATATACAGATTGAATAACATTGGGAAGGCTACAACCCTGTCTCCCTACCTTCCCAACCACTGCTTCCCTTTCATATCCCTCGACTCTTATAACTGCCATCTGGTTACTGTACAAGTTGTAATTAGCCTTTCGCTCCCTGTATTTTACCCCTGCCACCTTTAGAATTTGGAAGAGAGTATTCCAGTCAACTTTGTCAAAAAACCTTCTCTAAGTCTACAAATGCTAGGAACGTAGGTTTGCCTTTCCTTAATCTTTCTTCTAAGATACGTCATAAGGTCAGTATTGCCTCACGTGTTCCAGTATTTATACAGAATACAAACTGATCTTCCCCGATGTCGGCTTGTACCAGTTTTTCTATTCGTCTGTAAAGAATTCGTGATAATATTTTGCAGATATGACTTAGTAAACTGATAGTGCGGTAATTTTCACATCTGTCAGACCTGCTTTCTTAGCGATTGTAGTTATTATATTCTTCTTGAAGTCTGAGGGTACTTCGCCTGTCTCTACCAGATGGTAGAGTTATACCAGGACTGGCTCTCCCGAGGCCGTCAGTAGTTCTAATGGAATGTTGTCTACTCCCAGGGCCTTGTTTCGGCTCAGGTCTTTCAGTGCTCTGTCAAACTCTTCACCCAGTATCGTAACTGCCATTTCAACTTCATCTACATTCTCTTCCATTTCTATAATACTGTACTCAAGTACATCGCTCTTGTATAGACCCTCTATATACTCCATCCATCTTTCTGCTTTCCCTTCTTTGCTTAGAACTGGGTTTCTTCCATCTGAGCTCTTTATATTCATACAAGTGGTTCTCTTTCCTCCAAAGGTCTCTTTACTTTTCCTGCAGGCAGTATCTATCATACCCCTAGTGAGATAAGCCTCTACATCCTTACATTTGTCCTCTAGCCATACCTGCTTAGCCATTTGCACTTCCTGTCGATCTCATTTTTTAGACGTTTGTATTCCTTTTTGCCTGCTTCATTTACTGCATTTTTATATTTTCTCCTTTCATCAATTAAATTCAATATTTCTTCTGTTACCCAAGGTTTTTCTTCTAGCCCTCGTCTTTTTACCTACTTGATCTTCTGCTGCCTTCACTACTTCATCCCTCAGAGCTATCCATTCTTCTTCTACTGTACTTCTTTCCCCCACTGCTGTCAATTGTTCCCTTATGCTGTGCCTGAAACTCTGTACAACCTCTGGCGTAGTCAGTTTATCCAGGTCCCATCTTCTTAAATTCCCACCTTTTTGCAGTTTCTTCACTTTTAATCTGCAGTTCATAACCAATAGATTGTGGTCAGAGTCCACTTCTGCCCCTGGAAATGGGTTACAATTTAATACCTGGTTCTAAAATCTCTGTCTTACCATTATATAATCTATCTGATACATTTTAGTATCTCCGGAATTCTTCCATGCATACAACCTTCTTTTATGATTCTTGAACCAAGTGTTAGTATGATTAAGTTACTCTTGTGCCAAATTCTACCAGACGGCTTCCTCTTTCATTCCTTAGCCAAAATCCATATTCACCTACTATGTTTCCTTCTCTCCCTTTTCCTATTGACGATTTCCAGTCACCCATGACTATTAAATTTTCGTTTCCCTTCACTATCTGAATATTTTCTTTTATTTCATCATACATTTCATCCATTTCTTCATCATCTGCAGAGCTAGTTGGCATATAAACTTGTACTACTGTAGTAGGCGGGGGCTTCGTATCTATCTTGGCCACAATAATGCGTTCACTATGCTGTTTGTAGTAGCTTACCCGCACGCCTATATTTTTACTACTCCTGCATTACCTCTATTTGATTTTGTATTTATAATCCTGCATTCACCTGACCAAAAGTCTTGTTCCTCCTGCCACCGAACTTCACTAATTCCCACTATATCTAACTTTAACCTGTCCATTTCCCTTTCTAAATTTTCTAACCTACGTGCTCGATTAAGGGATCTGACATTCCACGCTCTGATCCGTAGAACGCCAGTTTTCTTCCTCTTGATAACAACGTCCTCTTGAGTAGTCCTCGCCCGGAGATCCGAATGGGGGACTATTTTACCTCCAGAATATTTTACCCAAGAGGACGTCATCATCATTTAACCATACAGTAAAGCTGCATGCCATCGGGAAAAATTACGGCTGTAGTTTC
The DNA here is from genome assembly GCF_023897955.1 of Schistocerca gregaria. NCBI lineage: Eukaryota > Metazoa > Arthropoda > Insecta > Orthoptera > Acrididae > Schistocerca > Schistocerca gregaria. Next base: position 108,739,385 of record NC_064927.1, read on the forward strand.
TCCTTGCTTTCAGCCGTTCACAGTACCAAAACAGCAAGGCCGTTTTGGTTATTGTTTCAAGGCCAGATCAGTCAATCAGCCAGACTGTTGCCCCAGCAACTACTGAAAAGGCTGCTGCCCCTCTTCAGGAACCACACGTTTGTCTGGCCTCTCAACAGATACCCCTTCGTTGTGGTTGCACCTAAGGTACGTCCATCTGTATCGCTCCCCACCAACGACATGGTCCATGGTTCGTGGGGGGGGGGGGGGGAGCCTGACATAAACAACTAAGAATTCAGGGTAAGGGGGGTGGGCAGATCACTCTCTACCCATAATTTTACGTACTGTTATCTTCTATAATCAGGTGTTTTAGAAGCTAACTTCGAGTTAAAATCTTTGGTCAGTGTTTTTATACATCATCATTACATTTTGTGAAACTTTGCAGCAAATCATATGAAAAGACGCGTTTCGGAGAGATCTTTAATGCGCTGAATGTTAACTTTGAGGCTGCTTAATATTTTTGGCGTTTTTAGTTCTAAACGTAAGGCGTTTGTTGTGGTTAGCTCCAAAGCTCGAAGTTTACGAGTTCGCATGACGATACTGTGATGTTTTGGTGATGTTAAACGTCTTGTGCTGTGACTGGGTGGCATGAGCAATAAGTGCAACTACCATATTAATTCACATGTTTGAGAAGCGAACAGTTCGTATTTAGGGTGTATTATGAAAATATGCATTTATGTGAAATAGCGCACTAAAGATCTCTTCAAAATACGTCATTTTTAGTATAGTTTGTTGTGCTAAAGTACACAAAACGCGAGACTGTAGCGCAACACACTGTATCGGTACCAAAAGTGATTCGTTTCTGAAAATGTCACCACGTTTATGAATGGATAAACATGATACTACCCTATTTTACTCACTTCACTTAATAGGCTAAGTAGGACTTAATATTAGGAAATTACCTCTTATCAATTATGAGTGCACTTTTGCTTACCTCAATTCATTTGTTTATAGATGAAGTCAGTTAAGTCTCCCCTTCTGCGCAGCAAAATGGTCTATGATTATTTCATTCTAATTTGGCCGATTCAGTAATTATTTTTATAGGGAACACATTGCAGACACACAATTCATAATGCTGCGCAAGAATGTTTTTACTCCCTTTAAGTTAGAGAAGCAGCGTTATGCCTCTCCTGTTGTCATAGGAAAGGTTACTATTATTTGCAGAAGTTCTACACTTGCAGGAAAAGCTTTAGCCAGATTGTGATCGTAAAGAAAGTTCAACAATGTCAAAGCACCTGACGCCTTCATAAAATACTTTCGGCTGTACAACACATCTCATGACGTAGATCTGAAGACTGTAAATTGAACAAATTAACGGCTATTTTAAGCACTTTTTCCGGAAAAATAGTTTGATGTTTTGTAAACAACGATGTATCAAACAGCTGTGCAGTCGATAAGTGATCATTGGAACTGAATCGCTCTCTGCTCTGAGTTGTGATGTCGTCGCAAACGTTTCGTGCACACACTATTCTTGATTCTGTGAAACGTCCCCGTTTTGCTGTTGGTTCCATCTGTTCCCAGTGATCGTCAGTTTCAAGTGAGGTCCTAATTTGCTGGACAGAATCTGCAAAGTGCGATACATATTCAACAGTTTTCACTGCATCAATATTCCTCTGCTGCAGTTGATTAAAGAGAATGTCACAATGAGGCTTGACTGTATTATAAAAAATTTAACCAGAAGAAGAAATCTTCGTCTTGTAGGAAACCCTTCAGTCCCATGGCCTTGTTTATTGTCTTGTAATCACTGGCATCATCATCAATAATTCTTTCTAGGCACTCAACAACTTCCTTTTGGTATGTGTACACAGTAGTTACGCTCCGTGATTTAAAATTCCATCTGATGGACAGGTAGGAATACGCTTCTTCACTACCTCGTCAAGAATGGCTGCACGGCTAGAAGACCGGAAAAAAGGTGGATATTCCTTCCATGTTGCTAAAGAAGATCCGCACTTGTTTATTGCCCTTCACACAACGTTCAACAATTAAATGTAAGTGATGGGCGTAACAGTGAATAAAGTGAGCATTCCTGTACATTTGTCTAATTATAATTTGAACTCCAGTTTTAGGGCCACTCATAACACTAGCACCGTCGTAACAATGAGCTGTCAGTTTTTCGGGTGTTTCATGTAAATTCATTTTCTCTAGCTCGCAGAGAGCAGCTGCAGATACATCGTCTGCACTGTGACTTTTTGGGCGTACAAAGGAAATAAATCTTTCATTTATTTGTCCCAGTAGCTCATAATGAATTATTAGGACCAATTGTGACAAATTTGCACAGTCAGTAGTTTCATCAACTTCTATTGCGAGAAATTTTACCTTCGACAGTTCACTCATGATGAGATTGAGGCATACCTCATCAATTGATTCCAGGAGTTCATTTTGAACTGTCTTCGATAGGCCTAAGAAAACACGGTTGTCTGATTTCTGATTGTGCTGCTTCATGACGCAGTCCAGTTCTGCCATAAGACTGACTAATCCTCGAAAAATTCCTGGGTTTTTGGAATCTTCTGTTTCGTCGTGGCCCCTTAAGGCAAGCTCGAATTTGCCGCAAAATTTAATACAGTCTATCAGTTTACCCAAAATATACCGATTTTCGATACATTTTCATTATATATCTATATATTACGGCGGTAAGCACTGTCTAATTGGCACATAATGTCCACTTTCGCTAGCATTGAATTCTCAATGAAACCATTTAAATGTTGTTCACTGGAATTATGTTTTTAATCTTTGCGTCAAAATTCTTTAAGTCAGTGATACTAGCTTCAGTCCAGGCACTATCAGTACTATTTCTAAGAAGACAGGCGAAACATAAAAATGCATTTTTCACTTCACAACCACACAATCACTCAGCTGCATCGTACATTGCTCTATTAAAACAGCGTTTGTATCCTTGCGTAGATTTGCACTGTTTCTATTCTTGATTGATCGTTAGATCGGGTCTGGGTGCACCAGGTTCTTTCACTTTCATCCTATTCCTGTGTTCCAAGTTTTTGCCTATTAAATTGCACATTGAATTCATATTGCACTCGCGGTATGTCACAGATATTCACAAGCAAGTAAAACACACTAAAATCTTGCAAAATACACTCCGAAAAAGAAACTTGCTAATATCACACGGTATCAACAAAAGCAGTCAGCATCAGCAAGCAAGAAAAGTAAAGTAAGGGGACAAATTTCGCGCGCTTTATCCTCTAATCACTTATGAAACTCTCGCTAGATGGCAGTACTGTTATGTTACTGTAGTCTAGTGCACTGTGGCGGGATATTTGTAACCTTATCCTAAATGTGGATAAAATAGCCAATGGCTGAAACAAAACAACTATGTAAAACATTTTAAAACAATAATTTTAAACGTCGATTATGACGCATCGAAGCGTAGTAGAGATGTGCAGAGACAGTGGTTGGATAGCGAAATTTCGGCCACTCTACATTCCTTTATTACATAGATAACGGAACGTGGAAAACGTGTGGTGGTTTGTACGACACCCTTAGGTTGAAAGCTCTGAGCCTTAGAGACGCCCATAAACAGTAGTACTACGTAGAAGCCACGCCTCCAAACCGCTGCTACATGCAGCTTACGATCCTTCCAAGGCGCAGCCTAAACACTACTATCCGTTCGGAGAACATCTATCAATACAAACAGTTCCAAAAACGTTGACCGTCGTTTTTTTAATCGGAATGGGAAATATGCGAAATTCGTACTGATAAATTAAATTATGTAAACGGAGTCCAGATCATTATATATTTTGCTGTGTGTGGTATACACTCCTTCACACAAAAAAATGTATCAAACTTTGGAGCATAAAAAATAATTAGTTACATCTGTCACTTAACACAACTGTACTTCATAGCACTGCTTAATATTTTGAGGGAGAGCATGCACAGCAGAGATACTGCTGGCCGTAACATAGAAAAATATGATAAAAAATTCAGACACAAACCTTCACCAGACTGATGCTGGCTTTCTAGAGTTGCCTCTGCTGAGGTATTATACATTTACTATCTTGAATAGGACGCTGACAGAATAGATGAGGTTTGCTTCCTTCAGCCTTTGGAACTGTAAAGAAAAAGGTGATGGTGTGGCACTGGACTTCCTTTTCTATTACCATCAATCGTCGCATTATCCTTCTGGTCATCAGTGAAGTTTGTCTACAATAGAGAAGCATAAGAAGAGAAATATAGCTTCATATCCCAACAGCAGGTATAAGCACAACAGAAGCAAAGAGAGAGAAACGTAACAAGGGAACGTCTGAAAAACTGTTGTGTTTCCAGCCCTGAAGACAGTAGCTATAAACTGATGAACACATAGCAAAAACACCTGGAAACACTAACAGTAGATAAATCAAATATGGAAATATTTATCTACTATTGAAAACAAATCATAGTGTTTCCGGTTAGAGTGTCAAGTCTTCTGAATCAAATTGAGTGAGCCGGAGTAGAGCATCTGGAGCATTGCAAGAGGGAATCCACACATTTAAGACATTAGTGGTAAGAGCACACACGTAACTGTCCTATTGAATCGCACGTGTACTAACAATGCATGTTGAAGAGTGTAAATAGGAAGTTCTTTATCATGCTGTTCTTGTGGTATTCAGTCCAGAGACTAATTTGATGCAGCTCTCCATGTTACTCTATAATATGCAAGCTTCTTCATCATCCAGTACCTACTGCAACCTACATCCTTCTGAATCCCATACTAAATTAGTGATCCCTTGATGCCTAAGAACATGTCCTACCAACCGATCCCTTCTTCTAGTCAAATTGTGCCACCAATTTCTCTTCTCCCCAATTCTATTCAATACCTCGCCATTAGTTATGTGATCTACCCATCTAATCTTCAGCATTCTTCTGTAGCACCACATTTCGAAAGCTTCTATTCTCTTCTTGTCCAAACTATTTACCATCCACGTTTCACTTCCATATATGGATAAAATCCATACAAATACTTTAACAAAAGACTTCCTGACACCAAAATCTATACTCGATGTTAACAAATTTTTCTTCTTCAGAAACGCTTTCCTTTCTTTATCGTAAATGACTGTAGTTTATTCAAAGTAAATAATGAGCAAGCCGGACGCTGTGGTCGAGCCATTCTAGGCTCTTCAGTCCGGAACCGCGCTGCTGCTACGGTCACTATGGTCGCAGGCTCGAATCCTGCCCTGGGCATGATGATGTGTGTGATGTCCTTAGGTTAGTTAGGTTTAAGTAGTCCTAAATCTAGGTGACTGATAACGTCAGTTGTTAAGTCACATAGTGCTTAGAGCCATTTTTGAACAGTGCGCAAACAATTTCAATAACTCAACGCTAGATAACTATTCAAATTGTCATGAAAATTATAACAACTAAAGAAAGAAAGTGATGAGGTATTTCCAAAAGACGCAGAGCTGTATCAAGGTGTCTGTTTGACAACTACCCATTTAACGTTTATTATAGACCCTTCTTCATGTTTATCTGTCAAGGTTATAGATCGCTGAGCGAAATTTTTGCAATGGTAGAAACAAAGAACCGTTGTGTTGGCATTCATGAAACCACCAGAAAGTAATCCCCATCAGTTGTTAATAAACCGACTTCATAAAGCTATGGAGCCTTTCAGAATACCTCACCACCATTGGCTTCTCATTTGATTTTGTACGATAATTTTATTGGTTATTGAGTGTTCAGTGTAGTAATTGTTATTACCAATGTTTCTGTGCTGTGGTTGTCATCCACAGAAAGTTGTTTGTATGAATTAAGAGACTGACTACTGGGATTTAAACCGTGTTATGAATGATGTTGTAGATGGCACTTCATTACCTCAGTCATTGATAGTTTTATCAAGACACGCAGTTATAGAGGACGAAACACTGATAATTAAAAATAAGTTCACACCATTGTAGGTTCCAGAAATATTTTTAACTACTGACTCGCTGTTGTTGTTGTTGTTGTAGTCTTCAGTCCAGAGAATGCTTTGATGCAGCTCTACATGCAACTCTATCCTGTGCAACCTTCTTCATCTTCCTGTACTTACTACAGCCTCCATCCTTCTGAATCTGCTTAGTATATTCATCTCTTTGTCTCCCTCTACAATTTTTACCCTCCACGCTGCCCTCCAATACCAAATTGGTGCTCCCTCGATGTCTCAGAACATGTCGTACCAACCGATCCCTTCTTCTAGTCAAGTTGGGCCACAAACTCCTCTTCTCCCCAATTCTATTCAATACCTCTTCATCAGTTACGTGATCTACCCATCTAATCTTCAGTATTCTTCTGTAGCACCACATTTCGAAAGCTTATATTCTCGTCTTGTCCAAACTAGTTATCGTGCACGTTTCACTTCCATACATGGCTACGCTCCATACAAATACTTTCAGAAACAACTTCCTGACACTTAAATCTATACTCGATGTTAACAAATTTCTCTTGTTCAGAAACGCTTTCCTTGCCATTGCCAGTCTACATCTTATATCCTCTCTACTTCTACCATCATCACTTATTTTGCTTCCCAAATAGCAAAACGATTTTACTACTTTCAGTGTCTCATTTCCTAATCTAATTCCCTCAGCATCACCCGACTTAATTCGACTACATTCCATTATTCTCATTTTGCTTTTGTTGATTATCATCTTATACCCTCCTTTCATGACACTGTCCATTCCGTTCAGCTGCTCTTGCAGGTGCTTTGGTGTCTCTGACAGAATTACAATGTCATCAGCGAACCTCAAAGTTTTTATTTCGTCACCATGGACTTTAATGGCTACTTCAAAGTTTCTTTTGTTTCCCTTACTGCTTGCTCAATTTAAAGATTAAATAGTATCGAGGAGAAGCTACAACCCTGTCTCACCCGCTTCCCAAACACTGCTTCCCTTTCACGTCCCTCGACTCTTATAACTGCCACCTGGTTTCTGTACAAATTGTAAATAGCCTTACCTTTCCTGTATTTTACCCCTTCCACCTTCAGAATTTGAAGAAGAGTGTTCCAGTCAACGTTGTCAAAGGTTTTCTCTAAGTCTGCAAATTCTAAAAACGTAGGTTTGCCTTTCCTTAATCTATTTTCTAAGACAAGTCTTAGGGTCAGTATTGCCTCACGTGTTTCAACATTTCTACGGAATCCAAACTGATATTCCCCTAGGTCGGCTTCTAATAGTTTTTCCATTCGTCTGTAAAGAATTCGTGTTAGTATTTTGCAGCAGTGGCTTATTATACTGATAGTTCGATAATTTTCACTTCTGTCAACACCTGCTTCCTGTGGGATTGGAATTATTATATTCCTCTTAAAGTCTGAGGGCATTTCGCGTGTTTCATACATCTTGCTCACCAGATGGTAGAGTTTTGTCAGGATTGGCTCTCCCAAGGCTGTCAGTAGTTCCAATGGAATGTTGTCTGCTCCGGGAGCGTTGTTTCGACTTAGGTCTTTCAGTGCTCTGTCAAACTCTTCACGCCGTATCATATCTCCCATTTCTTCTCCATCTACATCCTCTTCCATTTCCATAATATTGTTCTCAAGTACATCGCCCTTGTATAGACCCTCTATATACTCCTTCCGCCTCTCTACCTTCCCTTCTTTGCTTAGAACTGGTTTTCCATCTGAGCTCTCGGTTTTCATGCAAGTGGTTCTCTTTTCTCCAAAGGTCTCTTTAATTTTCCTGTAGGCAGTATCTGTCTTACCCCTAGTGATATACGCCTCTACATCCTTACATTTGTCCTGTAGCCGTCCCTGCTTAGCCATTTTGCACTTCCTGTCGATCTCATTTTTGGAAACTTTGTATTCTTTTTTGCCTGCTTCATTTACTACATTTTTGTATTTTCTCCTTTCATTAAGTAAATTCAGTATTTCTTCTGTTTCCCAAGGATTTGTATGAGCCCTCGTCTTTTTACCTAGTTGATCCTCTGCTACCTTCACTATTTCATCTCTCAAAGCTACCCATTATTCTTCTACTGTATTTCTTTCCCCATTCTTGTCAATCGCTTCATCATGCTCTTCTTGAAACTCTCAACAACCTCTGGTTCTAACAGATTTTCCAGGTCCCACCTCCATAAAATCCCACATTATTGCAATTTCTTCAGCTTTAATTTACCAGTTTCATTCTACACTTCATAACCAATAGACTGTGGTCAGAGTCCACATCTTCCCATGGAAATGTTTAAAACCTGGTTTCTAAATCTCTGTCTTACCATTATACAGTCTATCTGAAACCTTTCAGTATCTCCATGCTTCTTCCATCTATACAACCTTCATTTATAATTCTTGAACCCAGATTATTGATTAAGTTATGTTATGTCCGAATCCCTCTTTAATTCCTTACCCCCATTCCATATTCACCTACTACGTTTCCTTCTCTTCCTTTTCCTACTATCGAATTCCAGTCACCCATGACTATTAAAATTTCGTCTCCCTTCAAAATCTGAATAATTTCTTTTATCTCATCATACATTTCATCAATCTCTTAATAATCTGCGGAGCTAGTCGGCATATAAACTACTGTGGTAGGGGTGGTCTTCGTATCTGTCACGGCCACAGTAATGCGTTCACTATGCTGTTTGTAGTAGCTTACCCGCATTCCTATTTTTTATTCATTATTAAACCTACTCCTGCACTACCCCTGTTTGATTTTCTATTTATAATCCCGTATTCACCCTACCAGAAGTCTTGTTCCTCTTGCCACCGAACTTCACTAATTCCCACTATATCTAACTTTAACCTATTGATTGCCCTTTTTAAATTTTCTAACCTACCTACCAGATTAAGGGATCTGACATTCCACGCTCCGACCCGTAAAACACAGTTTTCTTTCTCCTGGTAACAACGTCATCCTAGGTAGTCCCTGCCCGGAGATCCGAATGGGGCACTATTTTATCTTACCCAAGAGGACGCCATCATCATTTAACCATACAGTAAAGCTGCATGCCCTCGGGAAAAATTACGGTTGTAAATTACGGCTGTAGTTTCCCCTTGCTTTCAGCCGTTCGAAGTACCAGCACAGCAAGGCCGTTTTGGTTAGTGTTAGAAGGCCAGATCAGTCAATCATCTAGACTGTTGCCCTTTCAACTACTGAAAAGGCTGCTGACCCTCTTCAGGAACCACACGTTTGTCTGGACTCTCAACAGATACCCCTCCGTTGTGGTTGAACCGACGATACGGCTATCTGAATCGGTGAGGCACGCAAGCTTCCCCACCATCGTCAAGGTCCATTGTTCACAGGGGGGGGGGGGGGGGGGAGTATTAGACTTCTATAAAAAGGAATATTTTGGAAAAATGTGGAACCTAGACATGCCTACAACTGCACAAATTGTAGCGAAATAAGGTTTAAAATCTTACCTGCACAGATCTAAATGAAGAAAAAGAATATTGACTCCAGCTATATTTGAATGCTCACGCTTTACATCCTAAACTGTCGGCCTATCCACTCAGCCATTGAAACAGATGTAAAACCATCGTCGTCGTGGTAATTCTACCAAAATGAAGTCTATATATTTCAACCATCTCTGAGTGCTAAAATAATGATTTTCAAAAGAAATGATACATTTAGTTAAATTGCAGTGAATCTTGACGTGTACTGCATCCTAACTATTATATTGTTTCTATTTCACGATGTAAACACAAAGCCGAATCTGCGCAGAAATGATTCAAATGGCTCTAAGCACTATGGGACTTAACAGCTGAGGTCATGAGTGCCCCAGAATTCAGAACTACTTAAACCTAACTAACCTACGGACATCACACACATCCATGTCTGAGGCAAGATTCGAACCTGCGACCGTAGCAGCAGTGCGGTTCCTGTCTGAAGCTCCTAGAACCGCTCGGCCACAGCAGCTGGCTAGTTGCACAGACTGTGAGAGTTGTGAACAGTGGTACTTCTGACCTTGGGCATGTGCAATAGTCTGTTGTTGGACACTAAATTATCTGGGCTGGGCAATCTTTTTGCCTCTCACTGTACTCAGATACTGCAACGATTTGCACTGGCTGTAAACTGACCGTGTATTCACAAGTTATAGTTTCACAAGTGAAACTGTATTGCTCTGCCATCAGTTGATACAGGCAGCACCACTTTTTGAGCTAAATAAAGGGATGCTGTGCTGATGCATCGCGAAGATTTTTGTTGGGAAGTGTGCAAGCCAGAAAAAAACGGAAAAAGGACACTGTTCTCGTGGAAGGAGAAAAATTTTAACATGTTTTGTAAAGTTTTTGGAAGTCTACTAAATGGGAAATGTAATCATTGTATTTTATGAAACACAATGTAGCACTGTGATTGAATGTTATCTAATGGATAAAACAGTACTGGTTCAAATTATGCAAAATTGTTTGATTATTTTCCATAGTTTGTTGAAGCAGAATAAGAGTTCTCGCATCAATGCACATGCATTGATCGTTGTAAGGATAAAAGTGCACAAGCTTGGTTTTGAATCAGTCTCCCACCCCCTCTCTTTCCCAGATCTGACAACATGGAACTTTTTCTCTGCTTCCTAAACTCAAAATGTGGAATAAACTCTTCACAGTTTTCTCGGGATTTGAAATGGACTCTATGAAAACAAAGGCGCTTTCGTTGCGGCGGAGGCTTCTCACGAAATTTCTGTCAACAACTTTCTCCTCTGAATGCGAAAATACTTTGTTGACTCCGAATTACATAGGCAGAAGCGATCATCACAATGAAGTAAGGTTAATGAGACCCGGCACGGAAAGATCCAGGTGTTCGCTTTTTCCCGCGCTCTGTTCGAGAGTGGCATAATAGAGAATAATTGCGAAGGTGGCTCGATGAATCCTCTGCCAGGCAGTGAAGTGTAATTTGCGGAGTATCCTTGTAGATGTAGATGTGGATGAAAAGCACAAGCGTTAGTATGGCTCCTGTTCAATGTGGTATGATGCCTCACAGCATGACGCCGAAATGGCGACAGTATACACGGGCAGCAGGTCCTGCAGCGGGTGGAGAACATCCTCGTGCAGCTTATTTGTGTGATCAGACTTCCTCAATTATTAACAGTGGTACATACTGATAGGTCTCAGCTGCAGTTTCGTATGGAATAATTGATCATATAATTGTTTATGAGAGCTCTCTCGTTTATGGTCGGTATTATTGAACACTTAAGTTGAAATGGTGGAAGCTTTGCTTATCCTCAACACCCAGTATCCACACTTATCTAAATTAGCCAACTTAATCGTGAGACCTGTTGTACTTAACTAGTGTTACAGGCTTCTTCATACGCTGCATACATATAATTACAAACAGATATCTAGCAAGGCATTACTTATGCCATACTTGACCAAGAGCATTGTTAGATGTTGCTTCCTATCGGCTGAAGGCTACGCTACATTCCTGGTTGACTTCCCGAGCAAGAGTGGTCGAGAGCTCTCTAGATACTTGCCACAAGCGGCGGGGCGGCGCTAGCGTGGGTCCAGCGAAATCTATTACGGACTGCGGTCGATATCTGAACCCCTAAAAACTCTGGTATCAAACGCTGATACCACAAGAACAAAAGAAGAACGTACAATCGGAATATCTGAAAGTGTAGGTCGGAATCTGCAGTCAATTCAGCTGATTAACGCTTTGACAACATATCAATTCCCTTTGGAACCTCAAATCCAACTGCTGAATGTGTAGTACATTTTACAGCGACCAGAAAACTATGAATTGGCTGTCCTGGAAGGCCTAGAATGGTTTACTGAATTAACTCTAAGTTTGAAACACCGTTTCATGATTGTTGGAATCTGACACAATTCTTATGAGGATTGAAAACACATAGTTAGTTGTGACACAGTATTTATATTTCTGCATTTACTTTGCGTGTCTGTCACTGGATGTGCACCACCGAACGGAAACCTAATGTTCAACAAAGGAGATGGCAGATGTGGTATTCTGCTATGGGAATACAGATGGAAGCACTCTACTGGCATTCAACCACGATGACGCAAAATAACCACCACACCGTATATTATCTAAAAGGATGTTTACTAGATTACTCCAGAGACTCTCAGAAACGGGATCCTTTGCACTAAGAACACGTGATCGTGGCAGATCTTGAAGAACTGGAATTAGAACATGTAGTATACAATTCTGGAAAGATTGTCTGAAAAATATCTGCCGTGGAAGAAGTGTATTGCCCAGACAGTCATTCATAAATAACCGTTCTATCCCCAACATGTACACCGAGTCCAAGCTCTGGTGGCAAACGATTGGCGAGGCAGATTGCCATTCTGCCAGTGGCTTCTCGAAAAAGTGTTAATAGTCTGTAGTTGACAGCAGCAGTAGTTATTTGTTGATGAGTCGGGCTTCACGACACACAGTATCGTAATTTACGGCAATACGCCCATATGGGTCGATGCCAACCACCATGCTCTTGGAGAGAGACGGCTCCAGTACACAATTACCATCAGTATTCCTGTTGATGTGCATGGAGCCCTACGTTCTGCACAGCACAGTAAATGGCGCATGGTATCGTCACTTCCTTCAGAACCAGTTAGCTGTGTTACTGGAGAATGTGCCACTACATAAACGACTAGGAATGCGATACGTGCATGATCTGGTACAGGCCCACTTGGAACTGTGGTATGCCAAATATAGTGTCGAACGCTGTAATATATGGAACATAAGCAAAAGTAATTAAATTTTCATAAAAAGTTTATTTCGATTGGAAGTACGCATTTGCTACATTTTGTACGAATAAAACGGTTCAGATTGTCGTATCTACGATAAATGAGTTAAATGGCCTCACAGATGGCAAAAAATGTACATGTAGGGTTGGCAGCCCTTTGTTCAGAAGCGACCGTGACGGGTTTCGACCGTAGGCAAATCACGGCGCCGGTGCTGGTCGGGTGCGTGTGGTGTAGGAGTCGTGACGGAAGTTTGAGTAAAATTACCAAATATGCAGCAACCAGTCGCTAAATCTTGTATTATTTATTCACTTTTGCAAATCGATTTTAACAGATTAACAACCATCATCGGTGCTACACACACAAGAATAAAAATAATTAATAACAGTGGCCGAATGATTAAATGTACATAAAGCAACGTAAACCAATTAAATGTATATAGACGCAATAAACCATTTAAAATGAACGTACAAATTTACCTTTTAACCAAAATGTGCCCTGAGTAGTAATACAGTCTTAAGCAGTTGTTCCTTTATACTAATTTGTACAATCGCTTTTTGGTGTATATAACTGTACTATGTGAATGACATCTTTGTCAATATATCCATTTCATGTAAATTTTAGTGTTTTATCATTAAATTTAACCTCACTTTGTATGTCGTACCTCATTCTTCTTCTTCTCATTTTTATTTTAGCTCTATCTTTTCGTATAGAGGGGGGGGTTTGCTTTGTAGCACCCCCTTACGGTTTCTCGTTGTCATAGTCAATTCTCGATGTATCACTTTATGTTTGACCTCTGCTTAAGACAGCTCTGATGGTGTAAGAACCAAAAAAACCATTCATCAAACCAATGAGCTGTAAAAAAATAAAAGACACTTTTCGAATACGACATATGGATCGGAGGAGGTATCATTCCGGTTTGCACTAGGTTTAATGGAAATCCTGGGAAATGGGCAAGCTGGCAATAAGAGAAGCACGTGTCAAAAGTTTTTTTTCTAGTTTTCCAGAACATGAAAGCGGTTTAAAAATAAAATAAAACCCGCTTTGATTCCTCCATTGTTGCGTATATGTAGATTCTGTTATTCCATTTATATGTGAAAGAGTGGTTTTCCACTTGTGTTACTAGCTGTCGATATCTACATGCTGTAGGATGTTGAACTCTCAATGACTATGAAAGCGTAGTATCTTGGGTGGTGGCTAGCATACTTTGAGGCATGATATATATATATATATATATATATATATATATATATATATATATATATATATCAGTTCATGACATCCAGTCTTATATATTTTGTGTCACTGATGAACACAAGTCCAGATCATCCACTCTCAAAACTCCACCATCTCTCTCCCCACATCCACCACTGCTGACGGCTCACCTCCAACTACGCAACGCTACGCGCTCTTAACAGCTAACTGCCCAACACTACAATAGCGACTATTTCAACAATTTAATCCAGCCACAGACTCCACACAGCACAACCAGTGATTTTCATACAGAGTGCTACGTGGCGTTACCACTATAAAAACCTAAACAGCCTACTTACAAAACATGTTTCGGTTTGTTGTTATTCGGAGCGATTATAAGATTAAAATCGCATCTACGGTCAATATTCTTAAAAAATATCTCTTATTTTTATCTAATGAAAGGTCGAGGACCGTTAAAAAAAATCAAGATTTGGTCATGTGATCGAAAACGTTGTGTTATTGGCTGATGCCCTTGTGACGTCACTGAATAGGAGTAAGACGAAATTATACGTGTGTTAGAAGTGTCTCTGGATTTTACGTGCTTTTTCTATAAATAATTTAGCTATTTAGTATTGCAAAACGCATTTACAACTTTTATGAAGGAATAGAAAGGAATTTTGTGAATGCTGATAGTGGAAAGCTTACCAGAATTGATGCTTTTATGCTCTACTCATTTAGTGACCCTATATGTGCAATGACAGAAGTTCTTTCCCGTGCTCCCTGCAACATTATTGATCTCAGTCAAATCTAAGTAATTATAGTACTCTTCCAAATGCGACGGAATCATACATCTAGATTGTCGACCATCAGTCATGAAATACGACTAAAAGCACAAAAAAATTATTATGCAGGAAACTCAGCAGAGGGATGACGACAAGCCCGGGCGCTGTGGCGCAATGGGACAGCCCCTATAACTGTGGACGGAAAACACGCAGGTTCGAATACTTTTCATGAAATATGAAAATGGCTTCAGCAAAAACTCACTGTAGCCGTTGTATCGGCCGTGGGATGTGTTGTATGTAGCTGAGAAATTGACAACTGAGGAATCTTACAAACAATTACCTTTTTTTCAAAGTATTGCTAGTATTGGAGATAACATCATACTCAAACAGTACAACGAAGGGCAGGACGATGAGGCTTTATATGAGATGAGGTGGGATTCGTTTGAGAGACATAAAGCAAATACAACGTGCAGGCAGCACAAACGTAAGGACTCTGTTGATTGTGAGTGTAAACTAAAGTCAGTGTCTAAAGCATACTTAAATTCGTCTTACGTAAGGTGATGAATTTTCAAAAGCTTAGGCAATAAGGGTCCAAACTTGACAGCGAGAAGATAAAAAAAAGAAAACTTTGTTTCGAACGAACATAACTTACGTGCACAGCCGTTGCTAATGTAAGTGCATCTAAAAGCCAATGAAAACGCAACAACACTGCGTTTGTAATCGGTTCGGTGAAATTTTGTAATTGCGAGTTGGGTTTCGTATGACAGTACCGTCGATTTGTTTTGTAAATGACAAAAATCTTGTTACAGGCTAGATTCGAACTAGTGACTAACAGACATAATCCTTTTATATTTCACAGTTCACCCCTCTACCAACCAAGCTTCCAGTGACGCGAAAATAAGCGGCTATAGCCTTGACTTTTAGTAATAGGCTAGTTTCGTTGGCTGACGGTATCATTATTTGTAACACTGGGAAAGCGGGTCTTGGTGATAAATTGATGTTAACATCAGACTACAAGACGTTTTTAATTGATATGGGCATCGACATGTCGGCATTTTGCCGGTACTGTGCAACCTATTTTTACAAATCTTCTCATTGTCTGATACACAAAAGAAAAACAATTTTTCAAGAGCTTTTATGGATGTAGCTGTACAGTGTGTACTACATACCATTTGCTATCCATTTTCAGAAACATAAATTCCAAAAGAAGACATCACTGTGACACAGATTTATGAAAGTTGGAGCTGCGAGCTATCCAGTGACGTCACAGGTACCACCTGAATCGAATGGAGCGTTTTTGCGGGCTTTTAAATTATTTGAATTTCATTTCCGTTTTTATAAAAGAATACCGAAATTTAAGAATGAAAAAAGCATGTTACGAGCATAAAACGACATAATTAACGACTTAAGACGATTTTCAGGAAACAGTCAAACACACAGTGTAATCGGACTTTTTGGGAATAAGTAATTTAGACTAAATGTGTTCCCAACATAGTCTCTAAGAATTCGGAAATCTATGTAAAACTAAACACACAAATGCAAGTGAAATTGTCGCTTCTACAGACACCTGTTAAAATATTCTTAACACAACAGGGTACTGAATCACTGCACCACTGAGTGGTGTATAATGGTGCTAATTTATTGACATAAGACGGGTTATGATAACGCAACAGAAAGATACGGAGTTTGCATTTGTGTCTCGTACACTGTTCGCTGAGACTGGGAAGTATGCACTTCAGATCTGAGCCACCAGCTTGTGTCTGGTACACAAAATAATTAAAGAAAGGTATGAAGCAAGTGACGCGCCCGTCACACTATACAGAAGGCATTCGGAGTGTATGGCGGGGCTTTAGTAAATCGGGTTTCCGTATGGTCTGTGTGGGCCAGCATAAACACTAGTCTCATAAATCAACTGTCTGTAGTAAATAAATTTTGATTATATTTACATAAATGAGGCAGGGGTTGCTGGCCAAAACACACTAAATATTTCCGTGATTATACAACTTATTATTTACGTTTTACACGGAACGGTATTGTATAAAAAAAAGTCAGATTTAGACACCAAACACGGTAGCGAATCTCAACGCAAAGTTAATGTTCCAAATAGATAGCAATAGGATTTAAACACGAATAACCATTGTCTCACTTACCAATGAATCACAACCCTAGTTGACTGACTATGTCCAACACCACGAAATAACTTCAAGGTAGGCGTGTGTGATTCTGCACGAAACTACTTCAACTTCTTCTCATCTGGTAAATGTTCAATGTTTACGTGCCAAATCTTGGCATAATTTTCACAACTTCAAATCAATGTCTAAGCATATCTACAGAAAAGTTGAGTCCACGACGCGGAAAATGTTCCAGGTCTGAAGGGCCTCTAAACTATACTAGGAATTGAAGTAAACTGGGCAAACTTCAGCGTACCGACGTTGTGTATCGTCGAAAATTTCCAAGGCGGCATGCGTAATTCGACATGAAAAATATTCTAAATCGAGACCACAAAGCTCGGCGAAAAATCATAAGCACAAGACTCAAAACCTAGAAAAATTCCGCGTCCCACTCACTGAGACTCTCGAGCCGAAATGCGACACAAGTCTTGTATCATCCAGACCTGAGATCACACAACCCCCGATCCAAAATGGCTGCCGCCTATTATACCCTTCGTGTCCTACTAAGGGAATCAAGAAAGACAATTTATTTTAAGTACAAAAATTAAAATTCCGACATTTTATTGAAATATTATATACGAATTGTTACTTACATTTTCTAAGCTTTTCATTTTGTAACATGAGTTCTTTCTACCTTTAACAGTTCACTTGCTGTTCATGTTTCGAGGGAGACGATACCGCTTTTTTTCAGTTTTTCCATATTAAATGAATACAAAGAAATATGTTTGAAGGTTACAATCTTCATTACTTATCTCTGAACCGGAGTCCTGCCACTACTTCTACTAATGTAACTTTATTCCATAAAAAATAATGGTTTTAGGTGTAAAAACACACTTTCGCTCGTAATTAAAAATTTGACGTCAGAATCGTGAATCTGCTATGGTGACCTGATAGGACCCAACGTCACCTTCCTATTGACACGTTATTCGTTGCTATCGCATATTGAGTTGCTGAGACATAATTTTTCAAAGTTCGCACAACATAATGATTGTTTAAGCTCTATAATTGAAAAGTATCAAATGATAACGGTGGCGCGTCTCAGCAGCACTACAGTCATAATTTTCCCTTAAAAAGTGTGTCTTCCGGCTCCTCTGTAACTCTTTTGCTTGTATCTTTATCCACGTTTGTAGTGTGATTCTACAGAGTGGAGGGCGCGCCCAGGGTCCGCGAGATGGGGCCGGAGTTTCCCCAAGGCTCCAAAGACTCTGTCACAGCGTCCCGACTGCCCATGTGCTCGCTCCAACTTGTGTCTCTTAAGTACCAGGCAGTTCATCATAAGTTACCCTGCCCTTCACAGATGGTACCTAATTTGTTGTACAGCGACCGACCGTCTCCAAATTGGCGATACGCTCACTATCAACACTTAATTAACTAAGAGTACTCCACCTCTGTCGTATTTTACATTCGAATTTGCAACCAGACTACTATCAGCGGACATAAGTAAAATAGCAATTCGTGCACTAGTCTACCCAACGTAGCAACACAAAATCTAGGAAATACACTCGTGCATTTCTGTTCACATCCAGGTCTGGAAGTAATCTCGCAATAAACGTCAAACACATGTTACAATTATTAAATGTCACATACTACGCGATTTACCACATTTAACTCCACGAAGACACTCAGATTTCCGAATGGTAGGCTCTCTGTGGTTCCCAGGTCGTGCATCGACGGTAAACCATAAAATTACCAAATATGCAGCAACCAGTCGCTAATTCATGTTTTATTTATTAAATTTTGCATATCGATTTCAAGTAATTAACAGCCATCATCGGTGCTACAAATACAAGAATAAAAATCCAGAATGAGATTTTCACTCTGCAGCGGAGTGTGCGCTGATATTAAACTTCCTGGCAGATTAAAACTGTGTACCTGACCGAGACTCGAACTCGGGACCTTTGCCTTTCGCGGGCAAGTGCTCTACCATCTGAGCTACCGAAGCACGATTCACGAACGGTACTCACAGCTTTACTTCTGCCAGTATCTCGACTCCCACCTTCCAAACTTTACAGAAGCTCTTCTGCAAACCTTCTGTAATGTTTGGAAGGTAGGAGACGAGATACTGGCAGAAGTAAAACTGTGAGTACCGGGCGTGAGTCGTGCTTCGGTAGCTCAGATGGTACAGCACTTGCCCGCGAAAGGCACATGTCCCGAGTTCGAGTCTCGGTCGGGCACGTAGTTTTAATCTGCCAGGAAGTTTCAAGAATAAAAATAATTAATAACAGTGACCAAATGAATAAATGTACATAAACCAACGTAAACCAATTAAATGTATATAGACGCATTAACCCATTTAAAATGAACATACAAATTTACCTTTGAACCAATATGTGCCCTGAGTAGTAATACAGTCTTAAGCAGTTGTTCCTTTATACTAATTTGTACAGTCGCTTTTTGGTGTATGTAACTGTACTATGTGAATGACATCTTTGTCAGTATATACATTTCATGTAAATTTTAGTGTTTTATCATTAAATTTAACCTCACTTTGTATGTCGTACCTCATTCTTCTTCTTCTCATTTTTATTTTAGCTCTATCTTTTCGCATAGAGGGCGGTTTTGCTTTGCAGCACCTCCTTACGGTTTCTCGTTGTCACAGTCAATTCTCGATGTATCACTTTATGTTTGACCTCTGATTAAGACAGTATTACTACTCAGGGCACATATTGGTTAAAAGGTAAATTTGTACGTTCATTTTAAATGGTTTAATGCGTCTATATACATTTAATTGGTTTACGTTGCTTTATGTACATTTAATCATTCGGCCACTGTTATTAATTATTTTTATTCTTGTGTGTGTAGCACCGATGATGGTTGTTAATCTGTTAAAATCGATTTGCAAAAGTGAATAAATAATACAAGATTTAGCGACTGGTTGCTGCATATTTGGTAATTTTACTCAAACTTCCGTCACGACTCCTACACCACACGCACCCGACCAGCACCGGCGCCGTGATTTGCCTACGGTCGAAACCCGTCACGGTCGCTTCTGAACAAAGGGCTGCCAACCCTACATGTACATTTATTGCCATCTGTGAGACCATTTACCTCATTTATCGTAGATACGACAATCTGAACCGTTTTATTCGTACAAAATGTAGCAAATGCGTACTTCCAATCGAAATAAACTTTTTATGAAAATTTAATTACTTTTGCTTATGTTCCATAGATTACGACGTTCAACACTCTGTTTTCTATACCTCACGACTTCAGAGAAATGGACGAGTACATTAATGCCGACGCAAATGATTTCCTTTCACTTAAGCACCAAATATTTAGATATCCCAGGCACCAAAAATCCACAGTATAAATGTGACGAGAACGGTCAGGTGATGGTACTGTTATCGACGACTGTGCCGCTAAAGCGGAGTTATTGAACGCAGTTTTCCGAAATTCCTTCACCAGGGAAGACGAATGGAATATTCCAGAATTTGAAACACGAACATCTGCTAGCATGAGTTTCTTAGAAGTAGATACCTTAGGGGTTGCGAAGACGGGCAAGTCTTCAGGTCCAGATTGTATACCAATTAGGTTCCTATCAGATTACGCTGATACTATAGCTCCCTACTTAGCACTCATATACAACCGCTCGCTCAGCGATAGATCTGTACCTACAGATTGGAAAATTGCGCAGGTCGCACCAGTGTTCAAGAAGGGTAGTAGGAGTAATCCATTTAACTACAGACCTATATCATTGACGTCGGTTTGCAGTAGGGTTTTGGAGCATATACTGTATTCAAACATTATGAATCACCTCGAAGGGAACGATCTATTGACACGTAATCAGCATGGCTTCAGAAAACATCGCTCTTGTGCAACGCAGCTAGCGCTTTATTCGCACGAAGTAATGGCCGCTATCGACAGGGGATCTCAAGTTGATTCCGTATTTCGAGATTTCCGGAAAGCTTTTGACACCGTTCCTCACAAGCGACTTCTAATCAAGCTGCGGAGCTATGGGGTATCGTCTCAGTTGTGCGACTGGATTCGTGATTTCCTGTCAGGAAGGTCGCAGTTCGTAGTAATAGACGGCAAATCATCGAGTAAAACTGAAGTGATATCAGGTGTTCCCCAGGGAAGCGTCCTGGGACCTCTACTGTTCCTGATCTATATAAATGACCTGGGTGACAATCTGAGCAGTTCTCTTAGACTGTTCGCAGATGATGCTGTAATTTACCGTCTAGTAAGGTCATCCGAAGACCAGTATCAGCTGCAAAGTGATTTAGAAAAGATTGCTGTATGGTGTGTCAGGTGGCAGTTGACGCTAAATAACGAAAAGTGTGAGATGATCCACATGAGTTCCAAAAGAAATCCGTTGGAATTCGATTACTCGATAAATAGTACAATTCTCAAGGCTGTCAATTCAACTAAGTACCTGGGTGTTAAAATTACGAACAACTTCAGTTGGAAGGACCACATAGATCGTATTGCCGGGAAGGCAAGCCAAAGGTTGCGTTTCATTGGCAGGACACTTAGAAGATGCAACAAGTGCACTAAAGAGACAGCTTACACTACACTCGTTCGTCCTCTGTTAGAATATTGCTGCGCGGTGTGGGATCCTTACCAGGTGGGATTGACGGAGGACATCGAAAGGGTGCAAAAAAGGGCAGCTCGTTTTGTATTATCGCGTTATAGGGGAGAGAGTGTGGCAGATATGATACACGAGTTGGGATGGAAGTCATTACAGCATAGACGTTTTTCGTCGCGGCGAGACCTTTTTACGAAATTTCAGTCACCAACTTTCTCTTCCGAATGCGAAAATATTTTGTTGAGCCCAACCTACATAGGTAGGAATGATCATCAAAATAAAATAAGAGAAATCAGAGCTCGAACAGAAAGGTTTAGGTGTTCGTTTTTCCCGCTCGCTGTTCGGGAGTGGAATAGTAGAGAGATAGTATGATTGTGGTTCGATGAACCCTCTGCCAAGCACTTAAATGTGAATTGGAGAGTAGTCATGTAGATGTAGATGTAGATGTAGATGTAAAGTATTGGCCCTCGCGAGCAATTCATCATTACTGAAAGTTTCGTGTTAGGTGAGGTCATACCCGAAGTTCCAAGTGGGCCCGTACCACATCGTGCATGTGTCGCATTCCAGGCGTTTATGTAGTGGCACATTCTCCAGTAACACAGCTAACTGTTTCTGAAGGAAGTGACGATACCATGCGGCATGCACTGTGCTGTGCAGAACGTAGGGCTCCATGCACATCAACAGGAATACTGATGGTTAATGTGTACTGGAGCCGTCTCTCTCCAAGTGCATGTTGGTTGGCATCGACCCATATGGCCGTATTGCTGTAAATTACGATACTGTGTGTCGTGAAGCCTGACTCATCAACAAACAACAACTGCTGTTGTTATTTTTTCGGTTACACCTAATGTACTCGATTGAAATTACAATTGCTCTTAACTTCTGTCATAGATCGTAAATCAGGAATTTGAAAGTAAATGATTCTGACCGGGGAAAATTCTGAGAAGCGGACAGTGTAGCTCTGCATACCACATACATATAAGTAAGTGTTCGGTTAAGAGCTTATTAGTCTGATCGTTATGGATGATTCCCCTCCCGCAACAGAGCAGATGGATAAACCTTATGCCCTGAAGATACATAATTCTCCCACGATGAACTTGGTCCATGTTCTTTAGTCAGAATTATTATGCTCTATGTAAATTTCTTGTGAAGTAAAGAAATAATCTATATGAAATAATGACATTTACCATATTACGAAATACACTCTCGTTTAATTTCTTAAAAGACACATTTTTAAATATGTGCGGCAAAATTTCTATAAGGATATTGTTGAGGTCATCGTTTAAAGACATAAAATTTTGTATGGTTTTTGGTAAAGCAAATATCATATTTCCAAAGAAAACTGTATACATACAGAACTTGTCCAAGGAATTCTATGTAAATCTGGGAAGCTGTGGAACTCAGTAACAATATTTACTTCAGAATCCCCGAAAGACTATCGTGTTTTCAGGTAAAGTGCAAGTGGGTGTGAATGGTCAGGGGGAGAGAAAGTAGTAGATCTCATATATGGATGAGTCGAGAAGAAGTATAGCGAAGAGAAACCACAATGTTTGGTCATTTCATGATACTAATTTATGTAATGGTACATGTGGTTTTTCTCAGTGTTAATTGGTAACATGGCGCTATGGTTGGCCCACTAGATGGCGCTGCCATAGGTCAAACGGATAACAACTGCTTTTTTTTCTAGACAGGAACCCCCTTTTTTATTACATGTTCTTATAGTACGTAAAGAAATATGAATATTTTAGTTGGACCACTTTTTTCGCTTTGTGACAGATGGCGCTGTAATAATCACAAACGTATAGTACGTGGTATTACTTAACATTCCACCAGTGTTGACGGTATTTCTTCGTACATTACAAATAGACCGTTTACCAACTGCGGAAAAGGTCGATATCGTGTTGATTTATGGCTACTGTGGTGAAAATAGCCAACGGGCGTGTGCTATGTATGCTGCTCGGTATCCTGGACGAAATCATCAAAGTCTCCGGACCGTTCGCCGAATATTTACGTCATTTAAGGAAACAGGAAGTGATCAGCCGCATGTGAAACGTCAACCGCGACCTGCAACAAATGATGATGTACAAGTAGGTGTTCGAGCTGCTGTCGCGGGTAATCCGACATCAGTAGCAGACAAATTGCGCGAGGATTGGGAATCTCAAAAAAGTCGGTGCTGAAAATGCTACATCAACATCGGTTGCACCCGTACCATATTTCTATGCACCAGGAATTGTATGGCGACGACTTTGAACATTGTGTACAGTTCTGACACTGGGCACAAGAGAAATTACGGGACGATGACAGATTTTTTGAACGCATTCTATTTAGCGACGAACAGCGCTAACGTAAACAGGCGTAATATGCACTATTTGGCAACGGAAAATCCTCGATGGGTGCAGCAAGTGAAATATCAGCGACCTTGGCGGGTTAATGTATGATGCAGCATTATGGGGGGGAAGGATAATTGGCTCCCATTTTATCGATGGCAATCTGAATTGGGCAATGTATGCTGATTTGCTACTTAATGTTCTACTGATGTTACTAAAAGATGTTTCACTGCATGACAGAATGGCAATGTACTTCACACATGATGGATGTCCGGCACATAGCTCGCGTGAGGTTGAAGCGGTATTGAACAACGTATTTCATGAAAGGTGGATTGGTCGTCGAAGCACCATACCATGGTCCGCACGTTCACCAGATCTGACGTCCCCGGATTTTTTTCTGTGGGGAAAGTTGAAGGATATTTGCTATCGTGATCCACCGACAACGCCTGACAAATGCGTCCGCGAATTGTCAATGCATGTGTGATCATTACGGAAGGCGAACTACTCGCTGTTGAGAGGAATGTCTTTGCAGGTATTGACAAATCCATTGAGGTTCACGTACATCATTTTGAACATTTATTGCATTAATGTGGAATTTACAGGTAATCACGCCATAATAGCATTCGTTATCAGAAATGGGAAATTCACAAAGGTAAATGTATCACATTGGAACAACCGAAATAAAATGTTCAAACGTATGTACATTCTGTATTTTAAGTTGTAAAACCTACCTATTACAAACAGTTTGTCTAAAATTGTGAGCCTACAGCGCCATCCATGATAAAGCGAAAAAAGTGGTCCAACTAAACCATTCATATTTATTTATGTTGTATACGAATATGTAATGAAAACTGGGAGTTTCGTTCTTTGTAGTTTTTTCGTTTGAAGCTTATTTCGTGAGATATTTGACCCGGTCACGATAAATGGCCCATATATATGTGCTAATAGTGATCACATATGGGGTGTTGTGTTTGTGTGAAATGTACTGTAAGTTCAAGGACTGAAGATTTTCTTGTGATGTGATAGGATTATACTGACATGTTCAGAGAAGTCGTGGATTTTTTATGATAATGATGAAAGTGTTGTTCTATACAGAATTTTGAAGTTTTCTGAAGCTGATGATAATCATTTGAAATGTTATTTTAATTCCGGTAAGATGTTAATTCTAGGGTAAAGGATAGATAGTTATGAAGTGTATTGTATTGCATGTGTTTTAACATGGGCCATTTATTTACAGAAAAATGGAACTTTTTAATAATCTGAGTTTTGAGATATAATTATTCACAAGAACGGTGTTAAAGTGACAACTATGACAGCGTTAGTACTCTAACCAAAAGTGATAGACAAGCATTCTTAGAACTTATAGTGTGAGAAATATAGCAGTTTTTTGTGATAATGGATTAAATAAGGAATATGAAACGATGAAATGTTGTCACTGCCTGTATTTAATAACATGTTGCTAAAATTATTAAGAAAGTGTTGATATTTAGAGCTAATTTCCTGAAAACAGACGAAGTGTATGCGTTTAACTTGAATCAATGTTAACATCTCTCATCAGTCATATTTCACAGAAATCTTCTTCCAGTATGTAAACAACTTTTGCGCGAAAGTAGGCAAGCGATTATGTATTGTTCCTCAATCGATATGGGAATTTTTTGATCGAAAACCATCCATAAATGGTTTACGGTTATGATACACGAAGCATGTAATAGTGTTTCTCCTTACCCTGAACCCACTGCCGCTTTCGTGTGGGCCTCACTGCTGAGTATTCTTTTCCCAGCAAGTCCTTGATAGTTCAAATGACAGTACAGGTGATTCCTTTCGCTGACATTATGAAATGCTACAAGACACAGTCACCAATGTACAACAAAATACGTTAATACGAGCAGGGCAGAGTGTTGTATGGAGGATAGTGTTCCTAGAAACCCATGATTTTTTCTGTTTGGTGCTTCATTCTAATGATCAATTGTAGAATCATATCAAGGAATTCAACCACAGGGATTTCCAGCACTGCCTACTGTTTTCGTTCTAGCTATGAGACATGAGATTACGTTCCAGGTAGTGTTTGTAAATACTTGCAAAGAAAATACTTTTATTTAGGTTTCTGTGACCCTAAAATAGAAATATGCGTTGATACTAGTTTCCATTTTAAAATATTTTTAACTTGTAACTGATTTGTGATAATGCACCTGCTTCTCTTGAGTTTCCTTACTGGTATTTGGTATGTACTATAGTAATCACGTAACACATGGACTGTTAGATACATTACTGACAGTTTTTACTTGTTTGGATATTTTTATTAAATTTGAATAGAACATTTGTTCCTAAGTCCACGACAATGTTGCACTATGGAATAGTGTTGCATATCTGGAAAATGCTTTCTTTTGATACGTAATTTTTCTAAATTCAGAAAAGAGTGCAGTACACATAAAATGAATGCTATTATATCAAAACAGATCAACAATCTTTAAGAAACTCTCAGAAGTGTTCCAAGGTACAACACTGTCCCTTGATGACTCTGCTCGATTTAGTATGTACGTTACATAGTCCGTTAAGAACACCTTGTGGTTTGTGGTGCCATGAAGAAAAATCAGAGAAAGTGTCATGTAGAGTTGATAAGTGTTCTAGTAGGGAAAGAATGGACCCCAATGCGAATATTTGAAAAGAGTGACAACATTTTCGTCGTTTATAGTTGTAAAACATTCAAAATATGATGCTATAATTGATTTTAACCATGGAAACATACATGAGTGAGAGAGTTACAGCGTTCTTCTTCAAGACTGGTGCTTTCACTTTAACACGAAATTTACTGTCATCATGTGTCTAGAGCTGAAATGTCGCATCAGGATCTACCAAATGATGCAAGGCATAAGGAAAGAAGTTAAAAAATAAGTCTTGAAGGTGCAAAAGATCGTGAGTACAGTCCTGGAATGTTCTAAGAAGGGACAGTTGAGGAAAATATAAGTTTAACCCTTGAATTAATTTCCAGGAAACCACCTTTTGTGACACTTATGTACCCCTTTTCACGATGCCTGCGATGTAATCCACTATTTTTTGGCCATAAATTTGGGGGTTGGGGGGTTGGGTTGGGTTTGTTGGGGATGGAGACCAGACAGGGACATCGGTCTCATCGGATCAGGGAAGGATGAGGAAGGAAGTTGGTCGTGCCCTTTCAATGGAACCATCCCGGCATTTGCCTGGAGCGATTTAGGGAAATCACGGAAAACCTAAATCAGGATGGCCGGACACGGGATTGAACCGTCGTCCTTCCGAAAGCGAGTCCAGTGTCTAACCACTGAGCCACCTCGCTCGGCCCATAAATTTCTCCAATTTTAACAAACAAACATAAAGGGCTCAATTTTCAAACATTTACAAGCTAAAACATGTTGTTCTGAGTCCTAAAATATCTATATGTACTCCTAGCAAAAAGAAATCAAATGTCATGAAATCCTGTTTTATCAAATTCATTCAAATTTAGTTATGAATTATTATTTTTATGTGTGTAGACATAAGGAACCAATTTGGTAGTGATTGGTTTAATAGAAAGAGAGAAAAATGATCATTAATTACATCAAGTGTATTACAGTTTATAATTTATAACAAGTTATGAATTCGCATAAAATTTTGAAAACTGGATTTGGCATTGTAAAATTTTATTTGTCGATCTTTAATATCTGGAAAGTATGCGTTTCATGCACATTCATCCTTGGGATAACTAAGCAAGTCGATATATTGCTACCAGCAGGAGATACGAGTTTGAATGCCAGGCTACACAAAGTTTCAGTTAGCGTGACACATTAATTATAAGAACTCACTCCTGGAAGACGTCCCGCTAACACCGTCTAACGTCTCCTCTACAGTTGATAATGGCCTGAATTCGCTGTAGAAGAGTGTCCATGCGTTTCTCCACATATGCTGTATCACTCACTGGTGATGAAGTTTCAGAGAGGTACCAGACTGCGTGGGAGTAATGATTGTTCCTTTAGTCAACTGTTCGAAATACTCTCAGATATATCCTACATATTTAAGACAGAGTAATTTAGAGAACTGGTCGAGGAGTGCTGAGTATTTTTCAGATTTCTAAAGGAAGTACATTAGTCGAGTACCTTCATTGATAGTGTCTGTAATGTTTTATGAATGTTCCTTCAGACATGCATGCATGTATGACGTCACAGACACTGCTGACAAATCATAAACCGTATCCACAAATTTCGAATAAAGTACTACCATCACTTCGGTATTTATCAGAAAGAAAGGGAATTTGTGCGCCACCGGGACTTGAAGCCAGATATACAGCTTTGCGTGAGTGGTCACCAACCACTTTTTATTTTGCCTTAAGAAAGCAGAGGAACTAGCTTCAGGCTGGAAGAAAAAGCGTGGACAGTGGTCCAAAACCCAAGGCGCGGCCAAGACGCCTCCCGCTTTTTCACCTTCGACCGCCCCCTGAAAGACTATTTTTTCCTTCAACAACACAATCTGTGACTTAATGTTAATAAAAATCATTTCTGTTGTAGAGAAGCCATTGTAAACTAATTAAATAACGTAAGTCACCACAACATAAAATGAAATGAAAGCACACGTAATTCGTGCGTCCATCTTATTGCAAGAGGGTAACTCGAAATACACAAGAACAGCAAAGGATATGGAATTAGCTTATTTGTATTGCTTTCGAAACGACACTACAGTCGAATGAAACCAAAACAGTGTTGAAGCAAATCCTGCACACGATCACACGTACTCTTCCCGTTCGCAGTGTTGATTGGTAGCACGTTGATAACCAGTTCTCCTCATATCATGGGCCACTACTGGGATCGTAAGCCTTTGCCACAGTACTCTAGAAATGTGAGAGTGGTTTTAGGAGCAACTACGCAAATAATTACTGAGGAGATGCTGCTAGCGATGAGTGTGTTCAAGTGTGCTATGATTGTCTTTGAGATATCGCCAATAGTTGACAACCATCTGTCATCATCTCGGAATAAGTAGTAAATGCAAATGCCTTTAAAAAAACATGAGAGCGGAGTCTTCTTGGTCTGGAGGGAAGTATCCATTGGCCACAGGAAGAGCTAGCCATGTTTTTACACTGAATCACTTTACAAATGATGAGTCTCGGCCATGAGCAACCAATATCTCTCAGCTTGGGAGCTTGAGTGGTGGTAAAACCAGGACGCACATATCTAAATTTGAGTATGAATTCCCAGATGTGCAAAACAGTGTAGTGACGTGCGTTATCGAAACATGTGACAGGATGAATGTGGGCATCAGTTACTCTAAAAGAGATCCAGTAAGTGAATTATACTGACGGCTCCACGATCACGCCGTTTTGAACAAATATTTGGCTGCAGCCATCGCTCATACATGGACAAGTTCCAGCCTGCCCCCCTGTGGAGTGACTGTGAGGGTGTATACCAGACTTTAAATAGGAATCGAACTGTAAAGTAATAGACAAGCGACGCCTGCAGACTGCATGCTATCGCAGTCGGTTGTGGTAGAACCTGAGCCATGTGTACCACCTTGGTCGCCATGTGAAAATTAAGGCATTCAACACGATGCAGTAATTCCATGTGTCAAAGTAGTTTGTGGCAAAATTCTGTGTGCATCGCCTGCGCAGTTATCTATAGTTCATGGTAGGTGTGTATAACTAATGTCCAAATATCTGATCACATCCACCTGTGGGAGAGGCGCTATGCATCATTCCTGGAGGCCCCTTCCAAATGAAAAGCCGCAGTTTTGGATACATTATGTTTCTTTTCGCCACCAATCGAAATCATTTGGTCTATTGAAGCCCGTGGCTCAACACATCATGTGACCGGCCAGCAGTATAACGACATTAGCATTCCCTACGATAGGGAAGGTGTGTTCACTGAATTTAGTCCCCGTGTGTATGCTTTTCAGCAATCATGTGAGCGGTACCCAATGCGATCGGTTACAAAGTAATGGAGATTTGTCATTCTTGATGAAACGAATGACACATTGGGAAAAAGACGACGGTAGATTATGTACCAATACATGGGACCACGCTCCACATAAGAGGCGTGAAAGACTGTCAAGGTAGTCACGTGGGAAGCCCATTGGGCCAATCGTGGCAGAAATGATGCGAGAAACATGTGGTTCATTCGCTCCACCATGGGGTGAGGTGGCGGGGGGTGAGAAAGGCCTTGAAACACTATACATTCGCCAGCGGCGGCTTTTATGTTTGTCCCCCATTCCTATGTCGTTTGCTACACTGAAAGGATTTGTGGCAAGACTCTATTTATGTACGCTGCCAGATGCTGGGTGAAGATCTCACAATCCGAATTTAACATTCTAATCGGATGGTAGTCCTCGCTAGTTCATCTTCTTGAAGCCTTGTGTATCAAAATGAGTAGTCCACTAGCAAAGGCAGGTGACGCGCAAAACATGGGGGACATTAGATCTTGGTACATGAAGATCCGATGTGGCATCGTTAGCGTATGGAAAGTCCGATAGATTTCGAAACGCATACCGTGTGGCCTGGGTGACACGTTATGTAGACCGTTGTCTATCACGTCCTCAACGTGTCCTGCGAAATCTTCGCTAAAAGCGTTGATGCTGCTTTGCCGTTGGGGGGTGACTGACATGTGCTGGGAAACGTCGTTACCATCGTGATCCTCTATAATCTCTTCCTGTAAATGTTGTGGCGAGAAAGGATTTCATCTCTCTCTCTGTTTTGATGTTGCGATCACACTACCACCACTTCTAATTTTCCCAGTCTAAGAAACAATATTTTGGCTTTAATTGGGTGGCATAATTTTTCGGTCTGGTGGCAGCAGTTGGGATGCGAGTTTTGAAGCATCGGGTAATAAAAGTCTGAAGTATGGCGATACTGTGTAGTGATTCAAATTCCATATTGTATTAGCAGCCACCGGGAGGCCAGTGTTACACATTGCATCCATCATGCTAACATCAAAAGGAATTGACGGTCTACTCGTGTACCGTATTCACCTCCTACATCCAATGGCTGCTTCATACCTGTTGTGGCTGTATGGTGACACTTCACATGAAGGTTGTATGTTGTGAGAAGCGAAGTAGCCATCGTTCGGCATCTGACAACTCTGGCACAAGAACATATGGAACATCGGGGCGATTAAGACAACTGGCAGAGTTACAGATAAGATATGTGTATCCAGGGTGGTCAAATTGCACTTCTTCCCAAATATCCTTGGGAAGCAGGTCCCAAACCAGTTTCCCAAACTATTCGCAAGACGTGACATGTGGGTCCTGGTCTTTTACAGTGGAGCACACAGTTAATATCACTGCCACAGATATACCGATCCTAACAGTCAAGACAGAGAGAAGTGACTCCCTCTGAGTAGACTGAACAGATCTGTCATCTCTTGCGGGTTTTTAATAAGTATGAAAGATAGAAATACACGTACCCAGCGTCATGATTGTCGTCTCCTGGTAGTTTCAATGACATCATGCAGTTGAATAGCCATACTGTTCCAGTCTGATGACCCAGTATCATATATGTGACATAACCACAGAAGCGGCTAAGGGATGCAATGCACATTTCTTGCAATGAAGCAAAGTAAATACATCTCGCACACGAATCATCTCTCGCACCAGATGGATCTTTACCATTGTTTCAAGACTATTAAGAGTGATTGTGACGATAGGATAAACCCGTCGTCGTCGTTGTGAATTGTACGACACTTACAACGGGCGTTGCATCTTTCCAGTGCATCAGAGGATGCTGGGACGGGTCGTCAGGGAGTGTCAGATGACAAGCTGAAGTGGCAATAGTCGTGGGGTCTGAAAAGTAACACACAGGAAGCAGTGTCAGCTGCTACAGCGGCGCCATGTCCTCCAGCGGTACTTGGACTGTTCTACAGTGGATGCATTCTAATTGGAAATGCACCTCTTTCCCACATTCAGAGTAGCTTTTTAGTTTGTCCGTCGTAAATGGCGATGGCATGGTAACTAGTGATGTAGAAAGATGGCGGAACATGTATTTTAAGTTCACTTCAGCCCTGTCTGACTCCATTCATGAATTACGTCCATCTTTCCTCGACATGATTATCTAACATGCCAGATGGGCGAAATCCACACTCGGCGACTTCTGCTGGGAGTTCAAATGGAAGTTCGAGTGTCCTCCTTGTGCAGAGCGTGACTGACGCCCACAGTACCTACACAGCCAGCAGCGTGGCAGACGCAGAGGCCCTGTTTCTTCTCCCAAAAAGTCTGTCTATTTTGCGTTTATGATGGTCTTTACACAGACTATACTACTGAGAACATATAAATATATGCTGATGATGTAAATCGCCTGGATATTGACCTTTTCTTGTAAAAATCTTCCTATTTTGAATGCTCTTCGTCGAGCAAATTCGCTTGGGTACGGAAATGTGAGCGTTGATCTTCTTTATTCCTTTTCCATTTTGATCTATATGCTTAAACCGGTGCACACGAAACAGCCGAATATAAATCATAGGCACACCCTTCGCTGTGAGGAAATAAACAGTACTTCTGAAGCTCTGCACTGACAAAAGCAAACGGTACCACTTTGGCTATAGAGCACGTGGCACAGACAGATCCAAAATTCAGTAAGTCCCTGTCCTAGGCTCATATAGTGCATCCATAATAATCTGATTCCCACACGTGGAATGAAGTTAGCTGTCTCGTCAGGTTGCCTTGTCTTTCAGATAAATTACGTTGAAGGAGTGTCTGTATTTGACAGCCTCTGTAAAGTTCAATGCAGTGTTCATCTGACAATCATAAATGGTTTTGTAAAGCTAGATGCACTGCTGTTTCAAACATGCTTGCATGTCCAAAGGAACAGATTATGATGAGGAAATACAACAATACTACAACGTGAAATGTATTTGCGAAATGTGAATATGGAAACACCACAACTATATAATTTACTGGGAACAAAAGAAACTTTGTGCCGGCCAGGGACTCTAACCCAGATTTCCCGGTTCATGTGAACGATCCCATTAATCGTTCGGCTGTCCTAGCGTGCTTCACGCTTAGACACAAAGTTCAATATGTCACACTTTCTACTCCCCAAAGTGCTACCACTGTTATTTGATTCTTAGTCCAGGAAAGGATTATTTAATTTTCTCAACAAGGTTCCTTGGCTTGGGCATGAAATTCTTCAGTGCATTGTGCGTATATGAACGTGTCTGTAAAGGATGTTGCACTGTTCCTTCAGACACGCATGTATGTCCGAAGATACATACACTGCAAACAATTTGCAGTCGTATAAAATATTGACAAGCATTTGAAAATTGGAGCACGGT
This sequence comes from Schistocerca gregaria, assembly GCF_023897955.1. Classification (NCBI taxonomy): domain Eukaryota; kingdom Metazoa; phylum Arthropoda; class Insecta; order Orthoptera; family Acrididae; genus Schistocerca; species Schistocerca gregaria. The sequence goes on from NC_064927.1 coordinate 108,772,245, forward strand.
GTTGCCGCAGCTATAAAATTTACTGGAATGAAATGGCAACGTGTGCTGCGCCGGAACGCGAACCTGGATTTCCCGGTTTGTGCAATAGGTTGACGGACTCTCTACGTCTTTGTTTGTCCCGTCTCTCGAACCGTTGTTGCTACGGTCAGTTTGCTGCTCTGCTTTCAGGTTTGAAACCCTCAGAGGAGAATCTCGCACGCAGGGCGTTTGCTGATGAAGCGCTGGTCTTCCTCGACGAAGTAAGGAAGTCCCATTGTTAAAAGTTATAACTGTTGATTTTTGTTTTACTGCATGTGCGCACTTAAATGAAGAAATTTCTCGACCTACACGGCTTCGAGGACACTGTCATTTCTTGGCCACGATCTGATGATCGATATTCATCTACGTGGGCTGTAGTCCATCGCTGAGTATTACAGACGGCAGTTTTGAATTGGAATCTCCTTTTGACAAAATTCAGGGTGCGGTACTGCAACATGATGGGCACTCGCTTACAACTTCCAAGATAGCACACAGACTGGATACGTAATTTTGTGTAATGCATATTATATTGAACAGAACATTCCCCTTCTCAAAGTAGTAGCGAAGAAATTGGGGCAACTGTCCCACTCGTCCGTTAATTTTTGTTTTCTTATTTATATTTTGTTACTAATGATCGTATTGTTTCGCATATACGGAATCTGAGGGATAGCAAGGTGAAGTTTCACGTGTGTTTGCGTGGGCTTTAGTGGGATTTCTGAAGTTCTTTTGAAGAAAAAATCGAAGGGTAGAAAGAAGGTAGTGGTTGCTTTCATAATTGCAAAGAAAGTTTTTCGTGCATGTATTGTGATGCAAGATTGGCGTAATTAGAAATTAAATAAAATGAAGTGGCAAGGAGATAACATACCCACTCCGTTCTCTAATTATTTCACCCCATTACGTCTGTCTACTAAGAGTAGCATTCTTATGGAAGTTACAAAAATAATCCGTCTAAGAGTTTGCAGCTTCATGCCAAGACCAGACAATCTGTGCTCGAGAGTTCCCCATCAATGCAGCGGGCAATGGCCACCGAGCACTGACCGCACAGCGCCAGGCCTACTGTGTGCGTTTCTGCACTCGCATTTCCCAGCACCAAATTAATTAATTTTTTTTTTTGGTCATCAGTCTACTGACTGGTTTGATGCGGCCCGCCACGAATTCCTTTCCTGTGCTAACCTCTTCATCTCAGAGTGGCACTTGCAACCTACGTCCTCAATTATTTGCTTGACGTATTCCAATCTCTGTCTTCCTCTACAGTTTTTGCCCTCTACAGCTCCCTCTAGTACCATGGAAGTCATTCCCTCATGTCTTAGCAGATGTCCTATCATCCTGTCCCTTCTCCTTATCAGTCTTTTCCACATATTCCTTTCCTCTCCGATTCTGCGTAGAACTTCCTCATTCCTTACCTTATCAGTCCACCTAATTTTCAACATTCGTCTATAGCACCACATCTCAAATGCTTCGATTCTCTTCTGTTCCGGTTTTCCCACAGTCCATGTTTCACTACCATACAATGCTGTACACCAGACGTACATCCTCAGAAATTTCTTCCTCAAATTAAGGCCGGTATTTGATATTAGTGGACTTCTCTTGGCCAGAAATGCCTTTTTTGCCATAGCGAGTCTGCTTTTGATGTCCTCCTTGCTTCGTCCGTCGTTCGTTATTTTGCTGCCTAGGTAGCAGAATTCCTTAACTTTATTGACTTCGTGACCATCAATCCTGATGTTAAGTTTCTCGCTGTTCTCATTTCTACTACTTCTCATTACCTTCGTCTTTCTCCGATTTTCTCTCAAACCATACTGTGTACTCATTACACTGTTCATTCCGTTCAGCAGATCACTTAATTCTGCTTCACTTTCACTTAGGATAGCAATGTCATCAGCGAATCGTATCATTGATATCCTTTCACCTTGTATGTTAATTCCACTCCTGAACCTTTCCTTTATTTCCATCATTGCTTCCTCGATGTACAGATTGAAGAGTATGGGCGAAAGGCTACAGCCTTGTTTTACACCCTTCTTAATACGAGCACTTCGTTCTTGATCGTCCACTCTTATTATTCCCTCTTGGTTGTTGTACATATTGTATATGACCCGTCTCTCCCTATAGCTTACACCTACTTTTTTCAGAATCTCGAACAGCTTGCACCATTTTATATTGTCGAACGCTTTTTCTAGGTCGACAAATCCTATGAACGTATCTTGATTTTTCTTTAGCCTTGCTTCCATTATTAGCCGTAACGTCAAAATTGTCTCTCTCGTGCCTTCACTTTTCCTAAAGCCAAACTGATCGTCACCTAGCGCATTATCAATTTTCTTTTCCATTCTTCTGTATATTATTCTTGTAAGCAGCTTCGATGAATGAGCTGTTAAGCTGATTGTGCGATAATTCTCGCACTTGTCAGCTCTTGCCGTCTTCGGAATTGTGTGGATGATGCTTTTGCGAAAGTCAGATGGTATGTCCTCAGACTTATATATTCTACACACCAACTTGAATAGTCGTTTTGTTGCCACTTCCCATAATGATTTTAGAAATTCTGATGGAATGTTATCCATCCCATCTGCCTTATTTGACCGTAAGTCCTCCGAAGCTCTTTTAAATTCCGATTCTAAAACTGGATCCCCAATCTCTTCTAAATCGACTCCTGTTTCTTCTTCTATCACATTAGACAAATCTTCACCCTCATAAAGGCTTATTTAATACTGTATGGTTTTTAGTACTGTAGTTAATAACTGGTACAATGGAATGTACCCTCTGTCATGCGTTTTGTAGTGATTTGAGAAGTATGAAAAGATGTAGAAGGTATTATACATCCATGTCTTTGACGGCGTGTAAGAATGTTAATCTGTATGGCTTCGGGTGCAATCGTTTTTCTCACATGCTCCAGACAGTTGATTGAGGAACTTCAAGCTCTTTCTTCAGCCCGAAGTATTTTCGAAAGGCCGACAGAAAACCGTGCCGTAAAAACAGTGTCAGACCCTTGCTCATGCATCATATGACTTGAAGCTTATGAAGAGTGTAATTTATAATCTCAGGCAACACATATCCGACACATGTCCTCCTTGCTTCGTCCGTCGTTCGTTATTTTGCTGCCTAGGTAGCAGAATTCCTTAACTTTATTGACTTCGTGACCATCAATCCTGATGTTAAGTTTCTCGCTGTTCTCATTTCTACTACTTCTCATTACCTTCGTCTTTCTCCGATTTTCTCTCAAACCATACTGTGTACTCATTACACTGTTCATTCCGTTCAGCAGATCACTTAATTCTGCTTCACTTTCACTTAGGATAGCAATGTCATCAGCGAATCGTATCATTGATATCCTTTCACCTTGTATGTTAATTCCACTCCTGAACCTTTCCTTTATTTCCATCATTGCTTCCTCGATGTACAGATTGAAGAGTATGGGCGAAAGGCTACAGCCTTGTTTTACACCCTTCTTAATACGAGCACTTCGTTCTTGATCGTCCACTCTTATTATTCCCTCTTGGTTGTTGTACATATTGTATATGACCCGTCTCTCCCTATAGCTTACACCTACTTTTTTCAGAATCTCGAACAGCTTGCACCATTTTATATTGTCGAACGCTTTTTCTAGGTCGACAAATCCTATGAACGTATCTTGATTTTTCTTTAGCCTTGCTTCCATTATTAGCCGTAACGTCAAAATTGTCTCTCTCGTGCCTTCACTTTTCCTAAAGCCAAACTGATCGTCACCTAGCGCATTATCAATTTTCTTTTCCATTCTTCTGTATATTATTCTTGTAAGCAGCTTCGATGAATGAGCTGTTAAGCTGATTGTGCGATAATTCTCGCACTTGTCAGCTCTTGCCGTCTTCGGAATTGTGTGGATGATGCTTTTGCGAAAGTCAGATGGTATGTCCTCAGACTTATATATTCTACACACCAACTTGAATAGTCGTTTTGTTGCCACTTCCCATAATGATTTTAGAAATTCTGATGGAATGTTATCCATCCCATCTGCCTTATTTGACCGTAAGTCCTCCGAAGCTCTTTTAAATTCCGATTCTAAAACTGGATCCCCAATCTCTTCTAAATCGACTCCTGTTTCTTCTTCTATCACATTAGACAAATCTTCACCCTCATAAAGGCTTATTTAATACTGTATGGTTTTTAGTACTGTAGTTAATAACTGGTACAATGGAATGTACCCTCTGTCATGCGTTTTGTAGTGATTTGAGAAGTATGAAAAGATGTAGAAGGTATTATACATCCATGTCTTTGACGGCGTGTAAGAATGTTAATCTGTATGGCTTCGGGTGCAATCGTTTTTCTCACATGCTCCAGACAGTTGATTGAGGAACTTCAAGCTCTTTCTTCAGCCCGAAGTATTTTCGAAAGGCCGACAGAAAACCGTGCCGTAAAAACAGTGTCAGACCCTTGCTCATGCATCATATGACTTGAAGCTTATGAAGAGTGTAATTTATAATCTCAGGCAACACATATCCGACACATGTCCTCCTTGCTTCGTCCGTCGTTCGTTATTTTGCTGCCTAGGTAGCAGAATTCCTTAACTTTATTGACTTCGTGACCATCAATCCTGATGTTAAGTTTCTCGCTGTTCTCATTTCTACTACTTCTCATTACCTTCGTCTTTCTCCGATTTTCTCTCAAACCATACTGTGTACTCATTACACTGTTCATTCCGTTCAGCAGATCACTTAATTCTGCTTCACTTTCACTTAGGATAGCAATGTCATCAGCGAATCGTATCATTGATATCCTTTCACCTTGTATGTTAATTCCACTCCTGAACTTTTCCTTTATTTCCATCATTGCTTCCTCGATGTACAGATTGAAGAGTATGGGCGAAAGGCTACAGCCTTGTTTTACACCCTTCTTAATACGAGCACTTCGTTCTTGATCGTCCACTCTTATTATTCCCTCTTGGTTGTTGTACATATTGTATATGACCCGTCTCTCCCTATAGCTTACACCTACTTTTTTCAGAATCTCGAACAGCTTGCACCATTTTATATTGTCGAACGCTTTTTCTAGGTCGACAAATCCTATGAACGTATCTTGATTTTTCTTTAGCCTTGCTTCCATTATTAGCCGTAACGTCAAAATTGTCTCTCTCGTGCCTTCACTTTTCCTAAAGCCAAACTGATCGTCACCTAGCGCATTATCAATTTTCTTTTCCATTCTTCTGTATATTATTCTTGTAAGCAGCTTCGATGAATGAGCTGTTAAGCTGATTGTGCGATAATTCTCGCACTTGTCAGCTCTTGCCGTCTTCGGAATTGTGTGGATGATGCTTTTGCGAAAGTCAGATGGTATGTCCTCAGACTTATATATTCTACACACCAACTTGAATAGTCGTTTTGTTGCCACTTCCCATAATGATTTTAGAAATTCTGATGGAATGTTATCCATCCCATCTGCCTTATTTGACCGTAAGTCCTCCGAAGCTCTTTTAAATTCCGATTCTAAAACTGGATCCCCAATCTCTTCTAAATCGACTCCTGTTTCTTCTTCTATCACATTAGACAAATCTTCACCCTCATAAAGGCTTATTTAATACTGTATGGTTTTTAGTACTGTAGTTAATAACTGGTACAATGGAATGTACCCTCTGTCATGCGTTTTGTAGTGATTTGAGAAGTATGAAAAGATGTAGAAGGTATTATACATCCATGTCTTTGACGGCGTGTAAGAATGTTAATCTGTATGGCTTCGGGTGCAATCGTTTTTCTCACATGCTCCAGACAGTTGATTGAGGAACTTCAAGCTCTTTCTTCAGCCCGAAGTATTTTCGAAAGGCCGACAGAAAACCGTGCCGTAAAAACAGTGTCAGACCCTTGCTCATGCATCATATGACTTGAAGCTTATGAAGAGTGTAATTTATAATCTCAGGCAACACATATCCGACAAAAGTAGATTTATGCACACGTACGCGCCAATTTTGCTTTGGTTGTGGTTACCCAGCTGCCATACGTACATATTGCAACTGCATTTCTTTTTTATTTGACGCTTTATCCTTGCACTTCTGATAAAATGTTGACTATTCGAAGGTTATGAAGTGCGTTGTTTAAGCGTCAGACAATGTAGTGGAAAACGGGAAAAAATTGATATGGATACTTTGTTTAATTTAGACAGATTTTCGTCGTATGTTTGTCGTCATAAATTGTTACTTTACTGACCGTATCGCTCGTAGATATGTACCGCTCCGTCGTTATCAATGTCACGATACAAACTGGAGAACGCATTTTTATCAGTAAAGAAATTTTCTTCGTTGTTGCTGCATAAGAATCTAGACAGGTGAACATTATGGAATCAGAAAAAAATGGGCGATGAATGGTGAGTCGCGGATAAATTCTGTTGCGAAGCCAGGAGAGTGCAGCAGGCGATATCGTACTGTAGCCACACGTTATCCAGAACTTTTGATTGTTCTCTTCTAATGAGACTGTTCGTAACAAATACAGCTGTGATGGACGCGCCACGATAAAATAATTTGTTACACAAAACACTTACTTGCTGTCACCTTGTGCATAAAACTACGTTTTCTGGACTACAATTGGGCTCAACGTTCATTTTAATTTTATAGAGTTAAGATATAGTGGTTCAAGTTCCTATGTGATCATAATGGTACATGCTCTCGTCGATTTCCTGAAGAGAGTTTGAGGTAAATCGTAGATTATTTCCATTAAAAGGGAACAGCAAATTTCCTCCTCGATCCCGTCAATCAAACTTTTGGTTCGTCTCGGATGACCTTGTAGTTGACAGACGTTTGTCGCTAATCTTCCTTGTCTTCACATTTTTCCAACATTTCATATTGACTGCAAGAATCGCACAACGGTTAAATAGTCGCAGTTGGTCTCTTCTGCTAATCATCGCGTTCGCTGATTCAGATCGCAATTGAAAGTTATAAAAAACATACTTTATTAAAGCCTGCTGTTCTTCACCCATGCGCAGAATAGTTCACATTGAAATTATACCACTGTAAACGGGAATTTTTTGTTTCTCACACGATTAATTTAATGCTATTCAACCCACACACAATACAAGCTTATTCATGCCGCATAACTGCATTCACCCTGACACTAAATCAGAAGAAATGAAAACGTCTCGAATCACAGACTTTTCATCTTTTATATTACTACTTTTAACGCTTAAACAGCGCTTCTGAATATTTTCATACATATAACATTAAACAAATAGCCTAATATATTATTCTAGAACATCAAATAAAAAGTGACGTTTCATAATTGCACTAATATCAACCAAGCTGACTCTCCTTATAAAATCGTTACGAACATATCCGCCGATTTCATTTTTGCATGCAGTGGTACATACCATACTTCAGTATACCTTGAATCATATGCTGCATGAAGAGTGGCCACAAAGCCTTTGTTGCTACTCGGTGTTCACTCGGTCAATTAAAGATCTTCCGCGCCGCAAACTAATCTGAACCACACTGAGGTGACAAAAGTCACGGGATAGCGATAAACACGTGTACAGATGGGGACAGTATAGAGCACACAAGGTACAAAAGGGCAGGTCATTGGCCGATCTGTGACGTCTACTCAAGTGGTACATGTGAAACGACTTATGGCGTGTTTATGGCACACACGATGGGAAATAAGCGACCTTAAACGCGGAATGGTAGTTGGAGGAAGACGAATGGGACATTTCATTTCGGAAATCGTTAGGGATTTCAGTATTCCCAGATCCGCAGTGTCAAGAGTGGGCCGAGAGTACCAGATTTCAGGAATTATCTCTCACAATGGACAACGCAGAGGCCGAAGGCTTCATTTGACGACAGAGAGCAGCGGTGTATGTGTAGAGTTTTCACTGCTACGGTATAAACAACACTGTGTGAAATAACCGCAGCCACAGGAATTAACACAAAACGTACGACGAAAGTATCCATTAGGATAGTACGGTAAATCTGGTGTTCATGGGCTATGGCAGCAGACAACGGAACCAGTACCTTTCCTAACAGCACATCGCCTTCAGAGATTGTCTTGGGCTCGTGAATACGTCAGTTCGATTCTACACCACTGGAAAACCGAGGCTTGGTGACATGGTAAGAGTTGATAGGACGATCCAAATGAGGCGTAGACCCACGAACACCAAATGCTGAAATGATCATGGACTGGAGATCGTTACTGTCGTCTACTCGGAGACAATTTCCTGCCATTCATAGACTTCATGTTCTCAAAGAACGATGGAATTCTTATGGATAAAAATGTGCCAAGTCATCGGAACACAGTTGTTCGCGATTCGTTTGAAGAACATTCTGGACCATTCAAGCGAATTATTTGGTCACCAAGATATCACAACATCCATCCCACGGAATATTTATGGAACGTAATCGAGGTGGCAGTTCGTGCACAAAATCTTGCATCGACATCACTTCTCCTGTTATCGACGGGTATAGAAGCAGCATGGCTCGGTATTTCAGCATTGTTCAGTCTGTGGCACGAGTTGCTGCATTACGCCGGACAAAGGAAGTCTGACACGATATGAGGAGTCATCCCATTACTTTCGTCACTTCACAATAAATAACAAATAAATTAAATGATGAACGAAAGTAGCCCACATCTTTTGGAAAAGAGGAAGCTGCACTGAAGGAAATAAACAGGATGTAAGAATGGGAAATTACTGGGCGCTAACAAAGTGAGTGTGTTAGTTATGGTTTCGAATGAAGACAGCAGTGTGCGTACGATTCCTGTTGCCTAAAAGTTAAATGAGAATGTAGTAACTGAAACTGAGTGTCCTGGTCGTGTTAACCAACTAAGCAAAAATTAACACATTTAAATAACTGTCAGAACGTGCATCTCAGAAATCGAGTAAATATAGATTTTCATTATAGTTTTTGTTAGTATCGTTTGGTATCAAGATATCATTTATGTCCATTTATGAGGGCAAAGGAGACGGGATTTATATCAGAATAAATGTATCACTTGATTATTGACGCCTAGGACGTAATTCTGAGCATTTCCGCTTGGGTTAAACAATACGAACTGATGGAAAATGTCTTAGTGGTTATCAAAACCGTGGTATGGAATTAAAGTTATTTGAGGCATTATTTCTTGGGAGTGAATTGTATTTTCGTGACACGTCGTTAGTGCTCAGAGAATAGTTCTGAGGGACTGAGTTCATGGCTTTAAAGGCGTTCTTCCAAGAATGGGAGGCTAGTATGAGCAATGTTCTATTTATTTTGTTTCTATAGGAGATTCGTGCCATCACAATCGTTAGTGGCCGATGCGTGAATCGACCACTATAGAAAAAGGTCGTATGGGTATGTACAGGGGAGAGAGATTAGCAGAGACTACGGCTGAATTAGTCCAGAGAAATATTCTGTGCCGGCCGCGGTGGTCTAGCGGTTCTAGGCGCTCAGTCAGGAACCGCGCCTGCTGCGGTCGCAGGTTCGAATCCTGCCTCGGGCATGGATGTGTGTGATGTCCTTAGGTTAGTTAGGTTTAAGTAGTTCTAAGTTCTAGGGGACTTATGACCACAGATGTTGAGTCCCATAGTGCTCAGAGCCATTTTTTAAAAATATTCTGTATCTTCAATGCATTTCACAGCCACTTTCCACGTATACTGATGCGTGTGATTAAGGGACAGCTCTGTAAATTTTGGCAAATAGAACTTAAAGATCAGTAACCAGTAAATTGTGGATTCGGCGTGGTTGTGCAGGGAATTTTGGAATTGAAGAAGGCTACCCTAGAAAAAAAGGAAGTGATATGGAAGGGACTTTCATAAACAGTCTCTAGCCATGAGTTTACTTAAAAATAATTTTGGAAAGGTCATCTACATGTGAGTGATTACTTCACTATCAACTCCACACACATACCAATATGGTACACCACCATTTTATGCACTACTGTTATGGATATTGCATGCCGATTAAAGAGCAAATAAAAGTTACATTATTTAGAACAGCACTAACCTTAACCTAACATGCTAAACAAGGCCCCGGGAGTAGACAACATTCCATTAGAACTACTGATGGCCTTGGGAGAGCCAGTCATGACAAAACACTACCATCTGGTGAGCAAGATGTACGAGACAGGCGAAATACCCTCAGACTTCAAGAAGAATATAATAATTCCAATCCCAAAGCAAGCAGGTGTGAAAATTACCGAACTATCAGTTTAATAAGTCACAGCTGCAAAATTCTAACGCGAATTCTTTACAGACGAATGGAAAAACTGTTTGAAGCTGACCTCGGGGAGATCAGTTTAGATTCCGTAGAAATGTTGGAACACGTGAGGCAATACTGACTCTACGACTTATCTTAGAAAATAGATTAAGGAAAGGCAGACCTACGTTTCTAGCATTTGTAGACTTAGAGAAAGCTTTTGACAATGTTGACTGGAATACTCTCTTTCAAATTCTGAAGGTGGCAAGGGTAAAATACAGGGAGCGAAAGGCTATTTACAATTTGTACAGAAATCTGATGGCAGTTATAAGAGTCGAGGGGTGTGAGAGGGAAGCAGTGGTTGGGAAGGGAGTGAGACAGTGTTGTAACCTATCCCCGATGTTATTCAATCTGTATATTGAGCAAGCAGAGAAGGAAACAAAAGAAAAATTCGGAGTAGGTATTAAAGTCCATGGAGAAGAAATAAAAAGTTTGAGGTTCGCCGATGACATTGTAATTCTGTCAGAGACGGCAAAGGACTTGGAAGGTCAGTTAAACGGAATGGACAGTGTCTAGAAAGGAGGGTATAAGATGAACATCAACAAAAGCAAAACGAGGATAATGGAATGTAATCGAATTAGGTCGGGTGATGCTGAGGGAATTAGATTAGAGAATGAGACACTTAAAGTAGTAAATGAGTTTTGCTATTTGGGGAGCAAAATAACTGATGATGGTCGAAGTAGAGAGGATATAAACTGTAGACTGGCAAGGAAATCGTTTCTGAAGAAGAGCAATTTGTTAACATCGAGTATAGATTTAAATGTCAGGAAGTCGTTTCTGAAAGTATTTGTATGTTGTGTAGCCATGTATTTAAGTGAAACATGGACGATACATAGTTTGTACAAGAAGAGAATAGAAGCTTTCTAAATGTGGTGCTGCAGAAGAATGCTGAAGATTAGATGGGTAGATCACATAACTAATGAGGAGGTATTGAATATAATTGGGGACAAGAGGAGCTTGTTGCACAACTTGACTAGAAGAAGGGATCGGTTGGTAGGACATGTTCTGAGACATCGAAGGATCACCAATTTAGTATTGGAGGGTAGCGTGGAGGGTAAAATTCGTAGAGGGAGACCAAGGGATGAATACACTAAGCAGATTCAGAAGGATGTAGGCTGCAGTAGGTACTGGGAGATGAAGAAGCTTGCACAGGATAGAGTAGCATGGAGAGCTGCATCAAACCAGCCTCAGGACTGAAGATGACAACAGCAACATAAAAATTTATGGAGGATAATAGTTCAAACAGCTGCACTCTCGAGCTGTATGGAAGCCCTTGTAAATGCAAATCTCGTCATTGAATGCAATGACATGAGACACCACTTCTGACGTGTACGATGCTCAGTACAATGGAAAACGAAAGTAATGTTATTCTATTAGAATTAATAGTACTAGTATAAAGTCATTTCCTACAAGAAGTGACTTTTCCTTTTTGACATTCTTATAAGTGTAAAGTAAAAGAAATGTATGCTAACTGATGGATTAAGCTTTTGAGTCAATAAGTGTAATATTATTTTCTTATTGTGTGTGATTAAGAATGGAATGACTTTCCTGGACCGCCAGTGTAGAATATAAGGCTACGATTTGCAGTAACTTAATTATTGGGTAAGGTGTGTGTTAACCAACACCTGAGCAAGCGTCAGTATACGAATATATGCTTACATGTGAATGTGATTCTGCAACATTTGTTGAGTTGCCGCAAGTGCTTCAGCACCGTAAAGTTGGATGCAGTAAACCTGAAAGAATTATACTCGCAGGAACGTCGATTAAGTTTATTTAAGCAAAACAGCAAAAACTAAAATATTGAAAATTTGATGACAATTCTTCAACTCTCATATGAATGCTACGTATATTATACTCAACTAAGCAACAATGTTGTCTTCACTTAATAATAACAGAATAAAGAAATCCGTGTTATAGCTGACATACGATATTGTTATATGGATAGCGGGATAAGTTCTTCGGATATGTTAGCGGACCCCAGCGAGGTCCGTTCTGATGTTTGTTGTCTCTCACTTGAGTTACACTTCGGGAAATGACAGAACGCGTTCCGATCGCAAATGGGTAGGGAAGAGGAAGGAAGAATTCCAATTGCTGATATGGTAAAAATCCCCTTAGCCCCCTCTCTCATCTCACATACCATCCGAAGGAAGAGGGACAGCTGGTAAGCATCTTACCCTTCACAACCGTCCATATTTCATCTTTCACTGTCTTCTCCAACGCTAGAATCAGAGCTACGTTCATCTCCCTACCAAAAAGCTTGAAAAATCAAAGATTATTTTTAGAAGCTGTATCGATAAAAGAACAGAACATACAACCACAGAGAAGATAAATATTAAACACGAGTCTCTGGCAATACATTTAAATATCATTAGTTCTGGTGCTGTGTGTCATAAGATTTTTTCTATACTGATAGTTGGAATCATCATTTTCGTACTCAGGTTGAGTACCAAGAATTGGCCAATATTTTCAAAAAAATAAAGTTTGATTCTTAACGTAGTAGCTTTGGTTACACATACTGAGCGTAACGTGTGGGAGGAAATTGTGTCTTCTGTTTCCCAGCAAACAGTGAACAGTGATGTACTTGTTACTTTTACAAAAGATACGACTCTCGCACGATGAAACTTGAATTTCGAAAACCAATTTTTGCTGAAGTGTTTTCAAGTTAAGACCTGAAGCGGCGTTGCTTGTCCGGCCCCCCCTCAGTTTTCTGATCTTTTGCTGTTTACCATAAATGGCCTCTGGGAAACATAAATTTAAGTTTCAGACTGAATCGTCGCACTAGCTCTTTCTCTACAATAAAGCAACTTAGGTCGTCAGCTTTGTGCTCAGTCTTATTTTTCTACCTCTCCTTCTTAGTACAAACAGATATTACTAATACTTTTTTTAAAACAAGGCGTAACGAACGATCCGAAGACATTTCAAAACAGTTTCCTTGGAGTCTGTTATTGAACACAAAAGATGTTTATACTGATGTTGACTTACGATTCTACCTTAATTGTTGGTCACACACACCCAAAAAATGCAATATAACTGTACAAAACTAGTTGGGTACTTAATCATGGTGTTCCATGTGTAGTATCGACACAAGACAGCCAAGTGTTGTAGAAGTATGTTGGGTTATCTCTAAAGTTCGTTAGCTTTTCGTGACAGTGGAATTACACACATCGCCTGCAAACACACTTCCCTGCACACAGCTACGGCAGAGAGTTTGCCAGTTTGTCACCCCTTACACTACACACGCAAGGTCGGGTACAACATAACCAAAAAGCGGATCGATTTTGTAAACAAACTATTAATTTCATGCAGGATGCATCACTGTTGTCGACAATATATTGCGTTTTCCCGGATAACCTGTAAACGACTCTTTTCAAAAATGTTGCGGTTTCTGAGGTTGATGACCTCTTAAAGAATCAGTCTGTAGTTCTCGAAGGAGTTGACGTATTAGCCATTGAGGAAATTGTGCAGGGAACCGAGTAGATGAAAGTCAGAAGAGGCAGCGTCCATCGATTAAGGGCTTTGGGCAACACATCACAAAGAAAAGAACTCAGGTTTTCATGGGTCACCATGGAGATATGTGGTCTGTCGATGTTGTGGTGTAAGATGACGTCGTGTCCAAAATCCGCTCATTCAATGGCAGCCTTGCGACAATCAAACTGCGGACACTAGATCTCTGAAGTGATAGTGTAATTCGGACGAAGTTTGTAATACAAGACTTCTTTGCAATCCCACCAGGCGCATAGCAGAATATTTCCGAGAAGCATCCCTGACTTATGACCCGATAGTGGTGGCTGCCATGTCTTGCGCCACGATTTATTCTTCCAGACGTTGTTGTACACGATCCACTTTCCATCCTCAATTACCAGTCATTAACGAAAAGGAGCATTGTGACTGCGTCTCAATAAGAAGCCACAGACGGACACGATCTGAAACAAATTCGCTTCTCTCAATTCATGAGGAACCCACGCATCGCGAATATTTACGAACCCAGCTTCTCCAAGTTCCTGGTTGCAGCAGCAAGAGCGTCATGGAGCTCCAATGCCGACACCCGCGTCGTCATTTGTGGATTATTCACTATCATATCATTAAGCCACTATACATCTGTAAACGTAGGCCGACCAGATCGGATGTTGGTCTATTAGGGCCAAATTACAGGTCGAAGTCTACTAAACCACTTCTGACTTGCTCGAGCCATTATTACATCTATCCACTATACAGCACAATTCTTCTGCCTGCACTGTGAGGTGTTTTTCCACATACGATAGTAAAATAGCGTAAGATAGCGCTAACGTCTTTTCCTGCTTTCTGGGGCTTGTAAAGACACATTCATCCTGTTCCATCCAACGCCATCCACAAGTACACATTGACATATCGAATGGTGCGTCGGTTTGCCGATACTTATTGCGTTTTCCTATTTTTTACAGATGGATTGTACACGAGCTCCTTCAATGTTTGGGATTTGTATTCGGTTACACATGCTATCGGAAGCCCACTCTCCACACAAATTCCAGATACTATCTGTGTTAAAAGTCACGGATCAACTACATTTATAATGTTTTGTTAAGTATTACACTCTATCATATATTTAAAGTTCGGAGAATGTAGATAAACACCCGTGAATATTAAGATTGGGCGGCATCCATAGATATGAGTATAGTACTCACTACCAGTTACCTATAAAAGCAGTACGACTCTTATGTATGCATGGAATCGTGAGCTGGCAGAGAGGCAGGAGTGTTAAATGTATCTGACATGCCGAATATTTATCAAGTGTCCGGTATCACTGCATTCACATCGATTATACAATAGATGTTCATCTGCAATATGAACATTGCTAATTCCAATAATCATATGCTGTGCATTCGAGATTACTGCAATCATAACGTCCCTGGAGATAGCATAGTATTGAACTCTCTCTCCTTCAGAGAGTTTGTTTGATGCCATTTCTTTTACTACCACTTTCATTCTGCTTAGAAAAATGAAACCAACGTTCGTCTATGAATTTTTTTTCCAGAATCGTCTCTTCCTCCTAATGGAAGCGTTGCATCAGTTGGGACGTAATTCTTTTCCTTGCCTCTTCATTCTGGTCGGATAAAGTTCTTCGTAATCAAGCTGTACATACATATGAGTATCCCAGTTCTTGAGTAATCGTCATCACGCTGCCTTTACTGAGTGAGGAATCCAACTTCTAACATTGGTGATATCCACCGATGCATCACTGTGCGCAGTTGTCGTTTTTCGTGAATACGAATGGGCGTTCCACCTTCTTCATTCAAAAACTGCCACACAACGCTGCCTAATACGGCCATTTTGCAAGCGACTAAAATGTAGGCATCTGGTGACGCAGAAAGTTACTATGGCAGTAGTCTGAAAAAAAAAAGCATTCAGTAATAGCGCAACATTAATTAGTTCACTTCCAAAACTGTATTAAAAGAGAATGACTTAGGTAGCATTTATTCTGGAATGACCTCCTTACACAATACACAATGAAACACAAATAATTTGTACCTCATCGCTTAACGGTAAAAAAATTCTACTTCTCTCATACAAAAATCGACAATATTCTTGTAATCACATTTGTGGTTCTAAACATCACCGGGTTCAGTACACATGAAATATGAATAATAACGTCTCGCGTCACCGAAAATTTTATATTTTTTTAAGTCACACAACGCATTTCGGATCCAGTGTGCCCATTAACGTTTTACCTAACCTTTTGCTGAGCCCTTCACTCAATCTAAGCCGTTCTTTTATTGGCATATATGAAATGGGTCCATTGCCATGCAACCATCTTATCTATACGCCTCCTCTTACCAAATTTCAATTATGGTGCGAATGTTAAACGATTCAGTCCTTTCCTACTGTTGCAGGCCATTAATAATAAATACCCTGTGCTTCGTATTATTCATATTACAAGCCAGAGACCTATTTTACTGATTGCTGTTATTAAATGATTTTATTAGTCCCTTAATTGTATTTTTGTAAAACAGTGAGATATTTTGTGCAATACAGGATAGTCAAGAACACTGTTTCCGCAAGTATGTGGACATTTCGATTTTAAATCCCATTACGACTTCACTATCGTGTTTGTAGACTTGCCTAGTTATACTACTTGAGTCTACATATACGATGAGCAGAAAAGTACTCATTATTTAACTTTAACTTGCGCTTATTTTAAGTACTCGTATGTGACTCGGTGAATATCACGTTAATCACCTGTAGCAAAATCACATATTCAGTTGTATACGGGGTCATGAACTGTCGTATAGCTTAACACATCAAGACGTTACTTAACTACTTAGGATAGCAGTTTATTCATACAATACAGAACACAGCTGGAAACGTTTGCTTTTCACCACGATGACGCGAAATGTGCGTTCCTATTGTGAGAGGGTTACATGTTAACCTTATAAATTGTCAATAGTGGAAAACTTCCAAAAGGGTCCTGCCAGACCATTTTAACATCCTTAATGTCAGCAAACGTTGACAGCTTATGGTGCAACTGCACAGTATTTAACTCTATGCACACACCTTCTTCTATATCCCACAGATAGAGCATCATATGAAATGATCAAAATAATGCTTTTTATGTAGTGCCAGATGGTAGCGTGATAAAGTAGCATAACACATGTAAAGTGATAATTAAACGGCTTTTTTTTAATTATTAAAATAGCCATCAGTAGCGAAAGGTGCCCGTTAATTCAAGCTTTGTGGTTTTATGCAGGTGTATTGCTGTATGCTCGAGCAGATGAAGAGAGTAACAATTCATCTGATTGTGTAATGTTACCAAACTGGTTTCTGTCTACTCTCTGATCTGTTAAGTTTAACTCATATGTTGTGCAATATCCAGCCCACGGGTGAGGCGATTTATGTGAAAAGACAGAACTGCAGGCAAGCTTTGAGGAGATTTTGACGGATCGTACCTGCCGATATCAAGCGTGCCGTTTTCCACTAACATGCAGGGCACGTCTTTGGGTTCCGAGCAGAGGACTCGAACCATAGTGCGTATGTTAAACCGCTGGATTTTCGTGATTTATCCTGTACTGCATGCTCAACAGACCAGACATCACAGGCGACATATTTCTGTAGTTTCGACTATGTGCCGCAGTAAGTAATGTGTACGGTGCACCGATTTTACGAATTCTTTCTTATGGTGAATTTTTGAATTTTTTTTTTTTTTTCATGAAAGTTGAGGTGAAGTTAGTATGCACGATAAAAGGAAGAAATTTAGGGCAGACACCGGCGACTTATACGCCACGCGCTCATACGTTTCTCAAAAGAAATATTGGTCAGTGGATTGCCGAATATCAGAACACTGCCACATCGGTCTGATTCAGAGACGTGGGAACTCCTTTGAGATTATTGAAATGTCGACATGCTAGAAATACGGTGTTCTTGATCCTTTGTCAAGTAGAGTAACTTTAAATACCGGTAAAATAATGGTCGTAACACAGTTAAGGGTGATACAATATTGAACAGAGTGCAAACAATTTTTTATTGACTCTCGCCGGCGAGTTTGATTACGTAAGGAGTCATCAAAGGATTGATCAAAAAATTGTGTTTGAGGGCGTTTCCATTTAAGTGTTTATGGAAGGAAGCGGGGCTTCAGTGCACATTTGTAAACACTAACATGTAGGCGACGGATCTGTGTAGGATTAATGTATTCCCGAAGTGCACGCCGTAAATGCACAAATGTGAATTATGTCGACGTTACTACCAAACGCATACAAACAGAATAATTGCGATGTTATTCCTTCCATAGCTGCCGAAACCAACGCTCTCAGACACTCTTCGGCTAATGAACAACACTTCACCCGTCGTCTCCTCGTCCTAAGAAGTTCAAGGGTCAGCAGTTTTCTGTTTTGGTTACCGATGCCCATTGCTTGAAGATTTCACTGACCCTAGTGTCTAAACCATTGGGGAACGGTAATGCGCAACTCTGGAGAAATGACGGGACGTTATCAAGGCCAAATATCCGCAAAAATTGCATGATCACCTGTTCTGGCTTGATGATGACACACATTTCAATATCGAAAATGTCGTAACGCAGAATTATTGGTGTCGTGGGGTTTCCTACCGTTGGGTTTCCTACAAGCAGTGGCCCGGCCCGGCCAAATAAATCGAGGCTCCCTTGCTGCCCCCTCCCAACCTCCTCACCACTAGGTTCTAGGAGAACTTCAAACGCAAACGGAAGGAAGTCCCACATTGCTTATCATCTTCATTTTGTGTCGTGATAATTTACAAGGTATAACGTTATTTTACGTAACACTGAAAGTGACCGTTGCTCTTATTTAATAGCTATGTTGCCCCTTATACGACTGAACTCATTACGTGATTTCTGTTGTTCGAATCTATTACTTATGTTTCGCAACTAAGTCGGCATAGAGCGAGCGGGATGTTTAAAAAAAGAATCTCTATTTCCCAAACCAAGAGGATGGTCACTGTCTACATAAAACTTCGTTCAGTGCGTTGTGGAGGGTACTTTACTTACGGATTTCAACAAAATCCACAGTGTTGCTCCGATCTTGATGAAATTTTGTACATTCGATCTTCAAAACAAGAGGAAGCTCACCGTCTACGTGAAATTTCATACGGTGTATTGCGGAGGGTACCTTACAACTGAGTTACACACCGATCGACTGATAGCTTGGGAGTTGGCTCATGTATGTATGTTTTCGTGATGAAGCCATTTATACAAGTCAACGTATGCTGGATGGCGGAGAGCTGGCCTATCTTTAAATAAATTCAATATCGTTTCGTCAGTCAGCATGGAAGTTGGCAGATATACATATTTTTTCATAGATGGGGAAAGAGCAGATGGTATGATGGAGGCGGAGGAGGAGATATACGGAGAGAGGAGAACGTGATGGAGTCGAGGAGGAGGGTGGAGGTTGGCTGGTTCAAATGGCTCTGAGCACTATGGGACTTAACTTCTGTGGTCATCAGTGCCCTAGAACTTAGAACTACTTAAACCTAGCTAACCTAAGGACATCACACACATCCATGCCCGAGGCAGGATTCGAACCTGCGACCGTAGCGGTCGCGCGGTTCCAGAATGTATCGCCTAGAACCCCTCGGCCACTAGGTCAGAGGAGAGGAGGTGCATCAAGAGAAGTGAGAGAAGCAGATTAAGAGAGAGGGAGCAGCAGGTAAACAGAGAACGGGAATTACTAATGGAACACTGCAATACATACATGAATGAGGGGTGTTACAGTGAATTTGATGTACTATTAAAAAAAAGCGAAGGAGGAGGTGGACAGAGACGGAAAGATGGATGGAGAAGGAGAGGAGGATGGAGAGGAGGAGGAAGTGTTGTGAGAGAGGAGGGCAGATGGAGGAGATGGAAATAGAGACCGATAGGCGGAAGGAGGAGGTGGATAGAGAGACGAGATAGGACTAAATGGACAGGAGAGAAGAGGGAAGAGGGGATGAACTGATATAAAACTGGGGTGAATAAATATCCGGGCAACGCCGGGTTTACTGTTAGTAATTAGATAAAGATTTACGCGACAATGGAAGTGTTCACCTGAAAGGAATTATAGAATATTTTCCGATGGTTAAATGCGGCGTATAAAGTCTCGATAACTAGAGTGTTGTTCTAGATGTATACAGATGATTAAATTAGTGCTTAATATAGATGACTCCACCAAAGTTCATCTAGTTGGAATTTCATCTTTATAAAATTAACTACATAACAATCAGTTTAAAAATGCTCCTGTTGGAGCACAGTAAAGGTAAATATGATCGTGTTCAAAAGACTGTGACAGAAAAGTAGGCAATCAGCTGTCTGAGTCCTCATTCCTCCTTCCTCACCAAAAATTCTGGAAGCTTCACAGGACGAGTGACCATGTTATATGATAAATTTCCTAAGTAAAATTTCAGTTTTGTTGAGTTATAAATTCAAAAAATATCAGATTTTGTATTAGAACTTTAGAAATATCGTTAAAAGCGTACTTTTGTGAATGAGATCAGCCAAATACAAATAATTAGTTTCGTATGACATATGTGACGAAACTCCAGAATCGGCAAGTTAACTTTACGAAATTATTGATGCTACTAAAATGTGTGCTGTACTTACACATACCGTTTTAAAACAAGAATAATTTTTAAGGCCCACAGCAAATTCTAGAATTTTTCACACAGAACATCACGGTAAATTTTTTATCATCCAACTATTCGACACTCTAGTCCCATTACGTGGTGATGCCCTTGTTTCTGACTGCAAATAAATATCGTAACCCTGAACTTTCCGACTGACATGAAAATAAAAACATCCCTTCACATTTTATCCAGGCTTAGGACTGGCTATGCACGTAGTACATAGGCATGTTTAAATGTTTTCTTTTTTTCATTTTATTTACTTTTATTTATTTATTTATTTTGTTTCTGTTGTTATTTACTTAGTTGTTGTTATTGTTCTTGTTCAACACTACAGTAGCAAATTCATAACCTTTTTCATATCAATCGTAAACTGATATTCAATGTTTTCTAAAAATCCTAGAGATTTTAAACATCTTTTTAAATTTCCAGGGTCTTTATATGTTTTCATAATGTTTTTTAATCTTTTGTCAAGATCTATGCACCTCTTCTTTCTTTTTTGAATAGGTAGGCCAATGGAATCTTTTTTAATTTCAAAAATACCGTTCATTGCCTCCTCCTTCAGCTTTTGAATCAGAAAGCTCACATTTGGATGTTTCTAGTTTATTGAGTAGTTCAGTTTTCTATGCCAACCTTCGACAGCATTCCTCACTCTGTGTCCTTGGTTAAAAACATTCCACATTTCAAAAGGTATATTAGGATTTTCCATCCACTGATCAGCCATATAGTCTGTAAATGCTGTGACCTTCTCTCCACTGGCCATTTATTCCGTTATTAAAATCCACGCTTCATCGACAATGTTAAGTGGAAGATGTGCCACTGCAGTACACATGCGACAAAACAATTACGCTTCCTCCCTATCCCTGTAGTCTTCCGTTATTCCCAGTTCCTGTATCTTCTTCCACAGACACTGGTTAAAGTGAAAAATACAGCCGGAAAATTGTGTTTCACGGAACACTGAACTCCTTGCTTTAATTGTAGCCATTTCAAAATCTAGCACTGCAATTTTTCGTGACCACCCAGGCATCTTAGATATCGATCCAGAAAAAAGTTTTTCATACGAATTTTTACTTTTTTCTGGCAGCAAAGCAAATAAAAAAGGAAACATCCTAGTTGCCTCTTCTGTACTTCCGATGTCGACATCGATTGTGTACAATTGTTTCAACTATTTCGAAGGGCTGTCAAATGTCCCATCGATATTTATTTATTTATGCATTTATTTTACCTGGCAAGATTAGGGCCTTCAGGCCCTCTCTTACACCTAACCAGGCATACTCAGGTTGAACGAGTTACAGTTTCTACTTAACATTACGGACATATAGCCTATTATGCTGTATTGATGTTAAAGAAAAAAAATAGATATTATAACAGTAGTATAATGATAATTATAACAATAAAAAATAATTATAACAATCAATAATAATAACAATAATAATAGTAATAATAATAATAATAATAATAATAATAATAATAGTAATAATAATAATAATAATGACTATGTATATGAAAGTAAACATACTTTTCTTTTCTGAATGTCAGTCCCATTGTTAGTTGGGAATTTTCTCGTTATGTTCTTGCAGCTTGTGAGTTATTCTCATCGAGCAGAGACATAAGACGATAGAATGGGGTGAAAGAGATATATAAGAGGTAGATAGGTTAGAGGAAGAGAAATAGAACGGTAAAATTCGAAGCTGTGATGGAGAGGAGAAAGAAAGAGATGGGAGGGGCACAAGAATGGTGGTTATACCGTCCCTAATATGTAAGCTTTGAGTTCCCTCTTGAATGTTGAGTAGTTCTGGATAAGACGCAGATCACAGGGGAGCGCGTTCCATAGTCGTATGGCTGAGATGGAGAATGACACGGAGAAAGATTTTGTGTTATGTAAAGGTACAGCCAAGATGATAGACGTATCCGATCTGGTGTTGCGATTGTGGAATGACGATAGGTGTTTAATGTGAGAAGATAAGTATTGGGGGCACCAGTGGCTAAGAAATCGATGAAGTAAGCACATCGTGTGGAGATCGCGTGCCGTATGTGGGCGTATCCAACCTAGCTGGGAGTATGAAGGACTGATATGATCATACAACCGAATATTGCACACGTATCTAACGCAAGCATTCATCACTAGCTCGAGGCATCTAGAATTTTCACTATTTGTGCCGTGTTGAACTACATCGCAGTAGTAAAGATTAGGCAAGACTAGTGTTTGGACTAATTTTTGTTTAACATGGGTTGGAAATATTTTTCTAAACTTTTGAATTGCATGTAGGGAGGAGAGCGATTTCCGGCAAGCTGTGACTGTTTGTTCTTCCCAGTTTAGGTGTTCATCCAAGATTATTCCAAGGTCTTTTACTGTTTTTTGGTATGGTAGTTGGGTACCATTGAGGAGTATTTTAGGGACTGTTTCGCGAAAGTACCGGCTGATTAACTTTGGATGAGATATAAGTATGACCTGGGATTTCTTGGGGTTTAGTTTCAGACCTAGGTTCTGTGCCCATCGAGAAACAGAACAAAGATCTGCGTTCATACTCGCTACTGCGCCAGCAATGTTTTTGGGGCTTGCACTTATGTACAGTTGGATGTCGTCGGCATAAAGATGGTAGTTGCAGGAGTGAATCACTGAAGAAATATCATTAATGTACAGTGAGAAGAGTAGTGGACCAAGGACGGAGCCTTGGGGAACTCCAGAGCGCACGCTTTTCCATGATGACTTTTCCGACCCACAAATGACTTGTTGACTTCTGTTTTTGAGGTAGCTGTCGAACCATTGTATTGCGCTGTTTGAGAAATTCAGCTGTTTCATTTTAATTAGTAATATATCGAAGTCAACTGTGTCAAAAGCCTTGCTAAAGTCAAGCAGTGTTAGGATAGTAGCTTCACGTCTGTCCATAGCATGTTAAATGTCATCAGTTACTTTGATTAATGCGGTTGCTGTACTATGGTGCTTTCGAAAGCCTGACTGATATTCGTCATGGATGTTATGAGTTTTGAGGTAATCCGTCAGTTGTTCATGGACGATGTGCTCTAGGGCTTTAGAAATTGCAGGTAGTATGCTGATCGGCCTGTAGTCACCTGGCGACTTAGGGTTGTCAGTCTTGGGTATAGGCTTAATTAAACTTTGCTTCCACTCAGTAGGATATGTACTACTGACAAGAGACAGGTTGAAGATGTCTGTGATAACTGGAATAATAGTGTCTACGACGTTCTTAATCATGCCAATGCTCACTCCATCACTTCCTACTGCCTCGGAAGAGATTCTCATAATTGCCTTGTGTACTGTGCCGGTAGTGACATGTTTTAGGAAAAACTTGTCTCTCGAGAGATTGATATCTAGGGGCTGGTAATTTGTCGCTGCGTGGCAGTTTGCAGCTGTTGAGAAGAAATCGTTTAATTCTTCTGCAGACGCTTGATAAACAGCGTCAGATCTTCGCTTCCCTATACCGAAACTGCGCAGCTTTTTCCACAGTGCAGCAGGTTTTGATATGCCGCATACGACAGAGCGGGCATGTCTGATTTTGGCATTCCTCACGCTTTGCTTGGTTCTGTTTCGGAGTTTCCTATAAGCTTCGTACGCCTCGGGAGTTGGGTTACGCTTGAAGGCCCTATGTGCAGCATCACGTTTATTCATTAACTGACGTAATGCAGTGGTGAGCCACGGAGCGGGAGCTCTCTTTACCTTAACAGTGCGTTGAGGAGCATGTTTATCATACAGTGCAATAATTTTGCGACATAATTGCCGAATTTTTTCGTCTAAAGTCGGTTCATCGTTTATATCATGCCAAGGGATGTCTGAGCAATCCTTTTGAAGAGCGTCATGGTTAACATTTTTTAAGTTTCTGTAGGTTACCAGGTGAGATTTTTCTTTGGTAGTATGCATTGAGTAATTTAAAAATATCACGTCATGAGCAGAGAGTCCCGGAGCGGATGTCTGATTGGCGCGGATTATTTTATCTGGTCGCTTTGTTGCTATTATATCTATGATTGTGTGGCTGTGTGGCGTGTGATGAGTTGGGTCCAGCGGTGTTAAACTCATATCATTGGAGTGGAACAGTCGCCTTAGTTTTTCGGCAGAGGGAGATTTTAACTGTAAGTCGATGTTTGTGTCGCCCATAATGATTATGTGTTCATACTGTGTCACGAGTGAGGACAGGGCAGACTGAAAGGAGGACATGGCACCGACGTTTGGAGGTTTATAGATTACTCCAATTAGCAGTTTCTGATTTGATGTATTTATTTCGAAAAACAAGAACTCTGCTTCTCCTTCGCCCTTTGCATCCGATGTGCATAGCACAGTAGGTGTCAGATCAGAGCGAACATAGGCACCCACACCACCCCCGCGTCGTGTTTCACGATCTGCCCTTAGGAGAGAGTAACCAGCGATTCGGATAGCGTCGGAAGACATGTTTGGTTTCAACCAAGTTTCCGAGACGAGGATAATGTGGAACAGTGATTGGCAGAACAGGTCACAGAACTCGTCGAAGTGAGCCGTTAGCGACTGCGCGTTCGCGTGGGCCACAAAGAGCCCGCCGCCGGAACCGGTCCGTCCCATTGTGGCCGCCTGTAGGACCGAGCGCGCTCCGTTTACCTGCTGGCCGGAAGAGGGACAAAAGCTGGATTTCGCGGGGCAAGACATATTTACAGGTGTGTCCAAGGTCGTGACTGACTCAAGCGTCTGTGGACTAAAGGTGAAAAACACGCTGGAAGTATCGAAGAAGGGAGTGAAAAGAAAGATGGAAAGTGGAAGTAGTAGTTACGAAAAAGATAGTAGTAGTAGTAGTGGTAGTGGCGAAGATGGAAATAACAGATATAGAAAGGCGGTTGTAAGGAGATTCCTGTTAATGGAGGATGTTAATTCCCATTTGACTGACAATATGAATATACATGAGCACTTATAATAGACAAATAAAGAAACAATATTTTTGTGAAATAATTGACTGATTTTAAATAGAGTACTTATGGTACTTATAGAAATAACGGAGCAGTATTTAAGCTAAAAAAATGAAAAGAAAGAATAAAAAAAATTAACTTATATTAGACAGATTACAATATGAGACTTTGTGTCTCGCGAGATTTCGCTCAGTCTTTCAGTTCGAACATGTTTGTCACCGTTTTCCTCCCTCCTTCCGTCTTGATTACGATCCTGCCATCCTGGGTCCATACATTTTGAAGGCCAAACTGTGTGATCGCAGCGTTCAAAACTTTTAGTCTTTCGCGCGTCAGATCTTCCCTCAGGGTAACCCCACTCTTGGCGAGTTTTCTTTTCTGAGCAAACACTTCAGCTCTTTTCCGGTAAGACACAAATTTAATTATTATGGGCCTGGGTTTCATGGCACCTGGTGTCCTGCGCCCAACACGGTGGCTTCTGTCAATATCGGCCACGTCGATCTGCACGCCAAGTTTCTCACGCACGAGGCTAATGGCCAGGTCGTCAGTGTTTTCGCGATCGTTTTCAGCTACCCCGAACAAGCGCAAGCTGTTCCTTCGCTGATACTGCTCAATTTCGTCGGTGGCAGCAGACAGTTTAGCCTCTAGGTCGGCGGCTTTTTTCTCTTGTGCGGCCAGGGACTTTCTAAGAGACTGTATTTCGGTGCTGTTGCGCCCGACAGACTCTTGTAGTTTGTCCATGACCGCGGCCGTCACGGAGTCCGTGATGGATTGGACGATTACGTCTAGCGTGTCTTTGCTGTGCAGCGCCGCACTCACCTGGGACCGGACGAGCTCCCCGATGTCGGGAAGCGGGGCCTCACCTGCCGCCGGAGACCGGGCGCCCGCGCTGCTTGCACCCCTGTAGCCTCGCCTGCTGCCGCTTACTCGTGCTCTTCCCATTTTTCACTCACTTATCACTTATCACTTGTGGTAATCAACGGAGAACAATACACTACGGCAAGTAACACTTGTTTAGTCGGATGCACACGTTGTGGACTGCCGCACTTCTCTGTAACACCTTCAATGAGCGGAAAAACTCGCGAGCCGAAGAAACGCGCGTCACTCAGTGGCCGCCATATTTAGAAGTAGGTACACGTCGATTGACACAAAGTATTTTCTCCGCTTCTTATCAAGTAAACTCTAGAAGTCTCTTGCCTGGAACACAGCCATCATCAATCTCCGAAAAACTATTACCTTCCGCTAATTTCAAAAGTTCTTCGCTAAGGTGAATTTCCGAACTGGAGCCAGGGTTCTGGGTTGTCTCAATAGCTCCTCCTCTCGCCTTACGCAATAGAGTCTTGGAGCTGTCATAATTCGGAATATATGTCACGAATTCTAATACTTCATCTTTCAAATCTTGAAATATCTGCTTTAAAATTTGGGCTACAGGCACTGTCCTTTCTTCACGAACTATTTTTCTGGAATTATGTAGTCTTTTCATTATCTACACGTCTGTTTTGTGAGGTGGACGAAAAGTTGCTGTTGAGCAACGATTTCACCATTTGCAATTTTTAAATGGCCTTTGCACCTACTTCGTTCATAACTGAAGCACATACAGTTCGTATGTTCTTCATTCCTCCTGTAAATACGGTAGCGATGACCATCCTTCATAATACACGGCCTCCCTTTTGTTGTTATCACTTCCATCGTGTACACTGCATAGAACAGAAGTCGTATAGGAAAACGCAAGGAACGAAAGCTGTCGACGACCACACTGTCTGAGAAACGGTGACAACACGTGCACTCAGGGTGAGTGACTGGGGTAGACAAGCAGTGCGGAAGGCTCAGCTCTCACACACCTCGTTAGGGAACCGGATGCTCGGGACAGCTTCGCTACCAGCAGCAACCTTGTAGGAAACCCCACGATAGGAAACCCCACGTCAACCCAAGTGAAAGACACACGAACACCCACCCCATGCGATTATCACGGTTTTGGTCCCTCAAAAAAGACTTTGAAGGATGGACTATTTTTGTTGTACGAGGATGTGCAGCACGTAGATAAGGCTTCTTCACTGAGCAGTATACGATATTTATCAAACGGGTGTCTTCATAATGGTGCGTCGATTAAGTGATTGCCCCAGTGCTGAAGGCGAGTTTGACTAATCGGCATACTGATTGTGGATTGTGAGGCTTCGAAAGGAAACATTTTAAGCTTTTTTCTCATACCTTTCATAAACCTAATTTCTTAATTTGCAGCTTACTTTTCAATACACTTTGGCCCACTGTTGGAATGTCATCTACAATGTGTCAGTCATCTCTTTGTTCACTCTACTTTTCACTGTCTTGTTTACGTAACGTTCATAGATTAATTTTCTCGGTCGTCTCCACAATAACATTTGTGTGACCCCGATGGTTTTCCAGAATTGACCCGAAATTCCGTTGTCTGTAGCTAAAATACGCTCGTGTGTGGCCAGTTAATAATAGATTTTGCATAGTTTTTAGTAAGAACGTAATCTTGTGTGCTTGAAAACAGGATTTGAAGCTGCGGCCTCAGTAGGCAGAAAACTTGAGGATTATATTTTATAAACCTCACTGTTGCATTTTAAGGAGTCAGTCTTTATTGTTGTGGAATAATAGGTATCGTAGCTCAATCACAGTGGAGAAAGATCTTGTTATTTTTTTTAAAAATAGGTCTGCAGTAATTTATTCCATTTGGCCCAGACGTATTACGCCTTATTTTGCGTGTGACCTCTTTTTATTCTTCGGACCCATTCACCACGTCAGTATTTTTTTTTTTCATTGTGATATATTTGGTTGGAAGTCTATTTTTTCCAAGGTAAGTGAATGTGCTTTGTAGAGTGTAGACCTAAATGCTACTTGTTTTTGAGCGGTGAGTTCGCATGAAGCGTTCTTTATTTCTTTGTCTTGTTGATTTTCACAGCAATAAAATTTTTGCTTTTCTCGTCCTCATGCTAAACTATAAATATCATCCTTGTGTGGAAAAGGTTTCATTATGTGTGCAACTCTTCCGTATCCTCTCCTGTGCCACTTGTAGTAGCAAGACCGTCTTTCTTCCGGTAAACTCTGCCATTGAAAGTTTGCTAATTATGTGACAACATTACTTGCATAATGATGGTAACTTCGGATATTTCGCAGGCAGGGCCCTTTTTTGTTCTACTAAGTTTTGAAGAAAATAGCGAAATTGGTGAGTATTTTCCCCTTTTTCGAATTCCTTAACACCAGTTTTGTAACGTACAAGGAGAAAGCTTTCCAAGCTTCCTTAAACCACTGTCTCTCGCTCCTGTTTCTCACCCATATCGTAACCCGCTAAACCGTACTTTTCCTGAGGATAGACTATGTAGTGCAAGTACGTTTATTTTGTCTGTGAATAGGTTACTAGCCCATCTCTATTAGAGGTATTTTCCCATGTATGGTCCCAACATTCACTACACTGACACATATAAGCTGATTTATACCTAAAAACATTTTTTTTCTTTTTCCATTTTGGATAGCAAACAATGCCATACTAAAATTGTAGTGATCATTGTCTAAACACAATAAAAGTATGTCTGTTTCATGGTGGACCACTGATAACGAGTTGCCAAAAGAATTGATAAGCATACAAAACTTATCCTCGCGGCGCTTAGTAGACCCCAACCGAGCGCCTCCCGAGATGGCTTAGAGGGGAACGCCTCCTAGATATAGGTGGTACCGAGGAAATGAAATACTCTGGGCGGACCAAAACTACCAGTAGCGTCTTTTCCCGCAGTGGCCCGCTACAAAAGGCGTCTGCTCCACATGTCAGTGACGGCCTCAACCAACCTCCTGATCTGGAAAGTCAGGTAGTACATCAGGATGGTGCAACGAGAAAAATCTCATTACCCCAGCCCCCAGTCAATAGACTGGGATCGTCGTGAGCATCGGATTCCGGGGGCTCACGGACATCATGAGAAGAATCGGAGCTTCTCAAACTCCCTCAAGACCAAACGCAAACACTAAATTGGCACACTCAACGTTAACACACTGATGAACACAGGAAAGATGAAACAACTGACAGACACTCTTGAAAAATTTCAAATCAAAATATGTGCACTGCAAGATACACGATTCACAGACGAAGACCATTTCATCACGGAGAATTTCAGAATATACAAAGGAAAACTATCGAGACAAGTCGACCACGTAATAGTCCAGAAAGACTCACAAAAAGAAATTTTGAACATAGACACACGTAAAGTCTATTTCGACTCAGACCACCACCTACTACAGGTCAGGATTCGTCTTTTGCGCAAAAAAAAGCTTCAGAAGAACAAAGTTGTTAGACCAGCTCCAGAATACCTTACTTTAAAGCAGACACAAATATTAGACAAAATTAAAATGGAGAAACGACAGCCTGGACACAACTTTCAGGAAGATTCCGAGAGGCCACGAAACTAGCACGAGCACCACACACAAGGAAACACCGTTTGGTGTAACCACACATGTAACCAAGCTACTCACCAACAATCAGTGCATGGAAAATCCTAAGAGAATTGGAAAAACTCCCTGAAAACACAAAAGCAATCAAGCAAAATCATTCGCAGTGACAAACGACAGTATGATAAACGGCGACTGAGGGAGATCGAATCGGACTTCGTGAAGAACAATACAAGAAACTTCTACAGAACGTTCAGAGAAAGTATGACTGGATATCAGCCACCCAACTTGTGCTTCAGAAGAGCGGATGGAAACCTAGAAACCAATACCAAAATTAATTGTGACATTCTGGCAATGTACTTTGGAAAAGTGTTCAACATGGGCACCCCTATGGAAGAAATGATGACAGAAACGAGCACGTACAATCCAGATAGTGAACCTCCAACTCTAGAAGAAGTTAAAGAAATAAGTCACTCAAGAATCGTAGAGCACAAGGAGAAGACGGCATCACTGAGGAAATCTGAAAGTTACAAGACCCAGAACTCACCAAAGACATCCACAGGATCTTGGAAGATATCTGGAAGACCATGAAAATTCCTGACGGCTGTAAAACTCCCCTGATACACCCACTACACAAGAAAGGTGACAAGACTGACCCAAACAACTGCAGAGGAATATCTCTACTACCGGTCACATTCAAGATCCTGTCTAAAGCTTTACTAAACAGACTAGAATGCCAGACCGACCACTTGACTGGGGAATAACAAGCAGGCTTCCATAAAGGGCGGACTTATGCGGAACAAATTTGGAACCTGAAAATGATTTTACAATACAAACAGAACCTCATCATTACCTTTGTCGACTTCAAAAAGGCATACGACTCTATCGACGGGAAAACTCTCTTCAAAATTCTAGCAGAATACAAAGTAGACAACAAAACACAGGCTATCATAGAGCAAACTTTAACCAACACGACCTCCAAAGTAAAGTTCTGTGGGGAACTACCAGGGCCCTTAGAAATTCGCACAGGTGTCCGACAAGGCGAAAGCCTGTCACCTCTCCTTTTCAATCTGATGTTAGATAAGGTAATAAAAGAATGGGAAACATCACAACAGGGGATGACCTTAGGAAACCTACAGATTAAATGCCTGACTTTTGCAGACGATTTGGCGATTGTCACGAAAGGTATAAAAGAAACAAAAGACAGTATTGAAAAGCTACACGAAATCGCTTCCAAAACTGGATTACATATCTCTTATGAAAAGACACAGTTTATGAGCACAAAGAAACTCTCATCTCTGAACGCAAAGTATGGCACGGTTTACAAAACGGCAAACTTCAAATACCTCGGTGAAAAACTACAAATGAGTGGACATAACAGAAACTCAAACGAAGAAAGAAAAACTAAACTGGACAAGGCGCACAAAGTAGTGTGGAATCATTACAACAAGAAGTCTCTCTCACGAAAAGCCAAATTACGCCACTACGACACGGTGGTGCTCCCCGAGGCACTATATGCTGCAGAGATCACACTAATCGTAGGGCATAAACGTATCAGATAACTAGAAAAAGTAGGACGGAAAATACTTAGGAAAATATTCAACAATGGAATATGGATCAAGAAACCTGCAGAGGAACTATACAACATACGGAGACAATCACAGAAAAGGTTAGAAAACGCAGACTACAATTCTATGGACACCTACACAGAATACCATCACAGAGACTGACCAAACAGATCTTTGACTGAGTAACCACTAGAAACAACAAATGGGTGGCAGAGGTAAAAAACGACCTGAATCAACTCAACATAATAGCAGACACAATAAGGGACAGAATAAAATTCACAAACATCATTAGGAAATGTAAACTACACGAGATAAAATGTCACAAACGATCAGGTGTAAAATGGTCCGAAGAACGCAAGGAAGATCACAGCCGGAAGATGAAAGAAATGTGGGCAACCAAAACGGCAATCAAGATGAATCCGAAGACACATAGCTGACAAAAGCTTATCAAACGAATTATCTACAAATGTGGGCTCTATATGCAACTTAACTCCTGACGACATACTAACATACATTTTGCAGAAGTTCAGAATTACCGAAATTTAAGGATTTAAAGAGCAATTGATCACCTATGGCCAAGAGATGGAGTAGGAGAAATTATCATATCGAGATCAGTCCAGAAGCAGTACGAGAGGCCAGAATATCATGTTTGGTCATTTAATGATACAAATTTAAGTAAATGTATGTGTGTTGCTGGATATTGGGAAGCTTCGATTTTCCTGTAGCCATCTGGTAATAATGAGTGAATTTACAGATTACTGTTCAAGAATTTCCACCAATTTTTACTTGTCCTCTCAATTCGTCACTGAGGTTGTTCTTTGTCATTGATTTCCGACGTGGTAGAGATTAGGTTGTGAAATTTTTTATTAATTGTTAAGTTAGTTTCATGTGTGATACTGGATACGTTTTTGAATGTAGGTTTCATTATGACGCTATTTAGATTGTTATTTTATCTATGTACAGAGGTGCATGATAAAACTATATTGTGCTGCAACAGAAGACATTAACAGCAGCACTAACAGAAGCCAAAGGCGCCTTACACCTCTTCGCTCCATCTGGAGAGCAGAGGAAGTAATATTGAGAAAAAATTTCAGATATGTGAAAGTAATGTAAAAACTGAGCTTCTATATCGTTGTTAAACATGGAAAGTGAGAAGGCAGCCAGTACATAACTGTGATACATTCAGCAACTGATATCTGAGGAACGGATATGGTGGCCAAATGTCATGTTTAACGAAACACTCTGGGAAAGAACCAGCTAGAAGCCAAATGAGCTGCAAATAAGAAGTAGAAAGTGGAGATTGTTAGAATATTCACTTAGGACACTCAATGAACATATTGCGAAGGAAGCTCTTCATTAAGTGCTGCATGGACGATAGAGACGAGGCAGGTCCAAAATGAGGTGTAGACGACCAGTTGAAGCAGAAGGTCAATAGCAAATATATGTATAAAATGGCCGTGAATTATTGTAGTTTATATGGTGTATTATTCTCGACAAGTTGGTGAGTGTGATATGGTGTGTTTTAAACAACTAGTTATATTGTTGCACGCTTAGGGATAGATAGACGCATTATATCCCTGCGAGTACGTGACTCTGAGCCATATAGGAGCGTTTCACTCCTCTGTTCCACGCTACGTTATTTGCCCTTTTAGCCATTTAACTGTGTGACCTACCTTTTTCTGTTGCGTTTACACTCTGGGCTGTACTACAATTACGTTATTAGCGTTTTACTATTATCTTACTTTTTTCACAAAGCCTGAGCACATTTTAGAGTACATGCTTAAATTGGACTGTGGCTTTTAAAACTGAACAGGCTTGATTTTTCATCCATCTTGCTTGAGGCTCAACTAACATATAACTTTATTAATTTTAGTTCTATTTATTATTTCGATGATAGTAACACTGTTATAGACAAGATTGTTGCTGTGTTGAGTGACAAAACCTAATTAGGAATTAGTTGAACATAAAAAGACAATAATTATTTCTCATAAACTTTTATAAAGTTGCATACTATTAGTCATTATGTGGGAAACATGTATATGTATGGTATAATACCATAAGTGACACCTTCTGAGAACAATTCCAAATGGTCACTAGAAAAGGAAAAAAAAATCTTAAAATTGAATCAAACACAAAAAGCTAAAGATCTTGTAACAAATGAGTGATATATACATATTCTTGTGAGGTTCCAGAAATAATTCTGTTGAAATGTCACTATTTATGATATACAGCTAACTTTGTCTTCAAAAAATGAATTACATAGAAATGGTGTACTAAGCTAATGATGAACATAATTGAGATGTTGCACTTAGCTAACAAGTAAAAGTGAGAGTATGAAGCAATGATTTTTGTAAGATGTTCAGATTAAAAAGAAATGATTGAAAAATAAATGAACTTTCTTATGATCATGATGACGATAGCATTCTTTTCAACAACTTTATGAACTTTTTAATGCTGGATAGTTGTATGAAATGCTATGATATTTATGATTGGCTTGGCAATGAATAGTCATGTAACATAGAATGATATTTATTTTGATTCATGTTACGCACATTTACTGGAAGTGCATGCAATTTATTTTAGTAAATGAGGGGATGGTTGTTGACAAGAAAGATATTAACATGGCAACTATGAATGTTTTTCTACAATGAAGAACGCTTGCCATTTATAGGTAGAGCAGTGAATTAGTGGTAATTAACTGAAGATTATATTATGATAAAATTTTGGTGCCGTCTAAATCTTGTTACCAACTGCTGTAATGGACAAACAAGACGTGGTAGCTAATAAAAGATGGAAACATTAACGATAATTCAGTGAGATTTAAGGGAGAACCTGCTTACCCTTCACTATGTGTGATCCCCTTATGCTATGGACCTTGAGTGCACAGGGTGCCTCCTCAATATAGATATCCATACTGTAGATACAACGACAGTGGAAGGATCTCTGTTGAAATATGAGACAAACATATTTCTCCTGAAGAGAGGGTCCAACCTTTGCGGCAGTTGCAGGGCAACACTCTGTGTCATTGGCTGGTCTGGACATGTAACTACAACGAAATCGAACCTGCTGTCATCGTACAGTGAAACAGCTGAAAGCAAGTGGAAACTACAGCTGTAATTTTTTTCTGAGGGTATGCAAATTCAATGTATGTTTAAATGATGTCGTTACCCATTCACACCTCTGGGTGGAGGTATCACGAGAACGATAACTGTCATTCTATAGATTGAGGAGTGTAATATTAGACCGCTAATCAGGTAGGTTAGAAAATTTAAGAAGATTGAAGTTAGCTATGGTGGGAATTGGTGTAATTCAGAAGCAGGAGGAAGGAGCAGCTCTTCTGGTCAGATGATTTCAAGGATATAAATAAAAAATGAAATATGGTAATGGAGGTGTAAGTTTAACAATGAATACCGAAGTAGGAAAGTACTTAAGCTGCCCTGGAGAGCACAGTGAAGGGACTGACACTAAAGCAGTATCTGCCACTGTAGCATCAGTTCATATGATAATTAGTTCTGCAGATGATGAAGACATTGTAGAAATGTGTGATGACACGAAAGAAATTATTCAGATAGTTAAGGGAGACTATAATTTAACTGCGATGGATGGCTGGAATACGATAGTGGGAAACGAGGAGGAAGAAGCATAGCAGGTGAACATGGACTAGGGGCAGGAATGAAAGAGGAATAGCTTACTAGAATTCTGCACAGAGAATAGTTTAATCATCGCTGACACTTAGCTTCAGACTCATGAGAAAAATAATTTATGCTTGGAAGAGACTTGGAGACACCTTAAGCTTGCAGATTGATAATAGAATGGTAAGACAGATTTTAAAACACAAGACAATACAGGCGCCAGATGCAGACACTGGTCACAATTTAGTGCTTATCAACTATAGGCTGAATGTGAAGAAACTGCCAAAATGTAGACATTAAGGAAATGGGAACTGGATAAGGTGAAAGGACCGGGGGTTGCTGAGATATTCATAGGGTGCATTAGGCAACGATTGACTGTAACAGGTAAGAGGAATACAGTAGAAGACGAATGAGTAGCTTCGAGAGATGAAATTGGAAGGAAGGCTAGAATTGGCCGTAATTTTGATGATTTCTTAACAGCAAAATTGATTTTCGATCACAATATGATCACCTTCAGCGCTTTAGCGTACAAATTAAAGCTCGTAGGCTCTGGTGTCTATTTATTAGCAGTGATCGTTTCATAACTTCTGTTACTGCTAGTGAGTAGACACCAGTTACCTACGAGATGTAATTTGTACGAAAAAGCAGTGAAGATGATCATTATGTGATCGTAAATCGATTTTACTGTTAATAAAGCATAATAATTACTGCTGACCTTCCTCCTAATTTTATGTATCATATGGTCGTTGTGCACACAGCACTCCATGGAGTCGCCAATCAATTTGAGAGATGAAATAATGAAGGCAGCAGAACATCAGATAGGTAAGACAATATTGAATTCAATTTAGTAAAGAATAAAATATAAAAATGGAGCAAAAGAAGTAAGCGAAAGGGAATACAAACGTCTAAATAATCAGGTTGACAGAAGGTGCAAAATGACTAAGCCTGAATGGCAGGAGTACATATGTAAGTATTTAGAATCATATATTGCTACGAGGAAGATAGATACTGTCTGCAGGTTCCTTTGTAGAAAAGAGAAGAAGCTGTGTGAAGATCGAGAGTTGAGACGGAAAACCAGCCCTAAGTAAACAATGGAAAGCTGAAAGATGAGAGTAAATGGATGGTCTATATAAGGGAGATGAACGTGAATACAATATTATAGAAATGGATGAGGACGTAGATGAACATGAGATGGAAGATTTTATAGTGCGAGAGGAATTTGATAGAGCACTGAGAGATCAATGTCGAAACAATGCCAGAGGAGTGGACGACATTCTGTCAGAACTGCTGTATAAATGGGAGAGCCAAAAAGATAAAACTCTTCCATTTGGTGTGGAAGATGTATGAGACTTGCGAATTACGGTCAGACTTCAAGAAAAATATAATAATTCCAATTTCAAAGAAACCAGCTGCTGACAGGTGTGAATATTACCGCACTGTGAGTTTAATAAGTCATAATTGCAAAATACTAACACGAATTCCTTACAGAAGAATGGAAAAACTCGTAGAAGCTGACTTTGGAGTAGATCAGTTTGGATTTATTGTGAAATGTATTACCACATGTGATGCAACTTACCTTAGAAGATAGTTTAAGAAAAGGCACCCCTACTTTTACAGCATCTATACACTTACAGAAATCTTTTGATTTTTTGACTGGAATAAAATCTTTTCGAAGGTAAAATAGAGGGAGCGAAAGCCTATATAGAACTATTACATTAACCAGACGGAAGTTGCAAGTGTCGCAGGGTATGAAAGAGAATCCGTGGTTGATTAGGAACTGAGACAGGCCTGTAGCCTATCCTGGATCTTACTGAGTCCGTAGAATGGGCAAACAGTAATCAAAACCAAGGAAAAGTTTTGAGTAGGACTCAAAGATCAGGGAGAATAAATAAAGTCATTGGAGTTGACAATGTAGTTCTGTCAGAGACAATAAAGTCTTACGGGAGAAGCTGAAGGTTGTCTCCGTTGATCCATTGTGGATGCAGGACAGCGGCTGGTCATTTATTTAGGAAAAACTAATCACTTAACACCCACACATTAATAGAAATGGTTATTTCATTTAGAAGACCAGTTTTGCCAATCCATTAACTCCACCTCCAGGCCGCTGCGTGTTAAAAATACCTAGTATTAGTATAGCATACAAAAATTGATATTCTAGAGAATGAAGCGTAATGAGATAAATTCTCCAAAACCTAAAAAATGCATTGGGCGGTGTTAAGGAGTGTATCTGTGCACACAACGCACAACAAAGTGGAATAAGTACACCTGTTGGTTAGAAACGAATCTAAGTACTTTGACGTCATAGAGTTATAATAGAACACGTCAAACATTTCAAAAACATAAATTAGAAAGTGTACAAAATCAGAAGCACAAAGGAAAAATGCTTGTCTAGCATTTTAAAAAATATATCCACAACCCTTACAGATGAGTATCACTCTTCTTCTTAGCAAACATTATCGGCACTCAAATTAAAAACTCGCGATACGACGTATCAAGTACACAATATTGTGAGTACCTATAGAATAAGTAACACTAGTGATGTATGAGATGTGTTTATGACAGAATCAAAAACCTCTACCAGAGGCAAAAAACAGCCGACAAATTACTATGTAAATGAATGTAAGTGAAGAACCTGCGCGGGATACTCATAAAATAATCAGAGGGCATAATACTGTGTACCAAGTAAGTAGTGAAGATATGAGTTATTGTGTCTTAAACATCAATTAATTGGCGGTGGGACAAACAAGGGACCCCAAACACCATACTATTATGTTGACGACATATTCGTTGTATAATGGAAATAAGAGCGAGGCACTCGGACTACAAGACATTTTTAACTCTGTATACCACAAGTTTCATTTCACAATGGACTTTCATGTTGAGGGCTCTCTTAACTTTTTTTATTAACAGGTAAGTAGGAATGGCCAGTGTTCAGAATACGAGGTTTCTTGTAAGCCGACAGCAGAGTTGTCATTATTGCTGCGAATTCCGATAATCATCCATTACAGAAGAAAGCATTCTTTCTTTCAGTGTTTCACAGGTTAAAATTATTTGCACCTGACCACGTGGCAACTGCATCGAGAAATTGATAGAATGGAAATGGGTAATAAAATTCTGTCAAAGATGTGGGACTTGAAATGTTTATATGCTATTAACACACTGGGGAAGCTCCTACGAAAAAATATAAGACTGTCGGTTTATAAATTTTGCAATTGCTGGTCTATAAAATTAAGTGTGTGGATTGTGACTACTTTTACATCGCACAAACTTGAAAGCAGTTCTGAAATCGACATGGGGAACCTGTTATCCCGGCTGAAATCATTTACGTCAATTCATCAATCAGCTTCGTGACATCGAAAACAATATACAGATTCTTCATTATAAGAGTAGAGATGTTAATATGAATACCTCAGAGGACCTAGAAATTTTCATACATATAAGGCGCTTCCATGACCGATTAGTTAATGACCAGATCAGTGGAGCAGGAGATTGGTTTTTAATACTTTTGATAATGGCTTCAATTGCCGTTGCAAATACAACTTGTAAGCTCATTGCGGCCACCGTTTATAACACCAAATGTGCAGTGACGTTTGCCGATGCTTTGAGTATATTTTTATATGCATTTCTTTTCACATATGTATCATTTGCTGTCATGTCTTACACGTTTTTATGCCTTTTCGCTTCACTTCTGTCATCGTGCCGTGCGCGGTTTGTGTTCATGCCTTTTATTGTTTGTCATCTTCTCTTACGGTACTGCCGCCTCATTTCCTTATTCCATTTACTGGCGTCACTAACTTCCTGCCTTATCTGCCGTGAGTGGCAGCAGCAGCGCTTATCGATAAGTGTACTGTCGTACCATCTCTGTAGCGATCGGTAGCATTTCCGGGGCGTTGTGTGTCTGGAGTTCAGTTGTGAGCTCAGTCGGGACGTAACAGAAGTGAATTGGAGACAGCCAGGATTTGCCGACCGCTGGCCACACACGTGAACTATCCGACGGAAGCAGACTGAGCGAAGACGACAGTTGGTTGGTCGTTCGTTCGCTCGTCTCATCGGGCGTCGTGTATTTGGTCTTCCGGCCGCTTCTGGGCCCTTTCAATTGGTCATCTTGCGGGACGTGGGTCGGTTCCTTCCTTGTGCAGAGATATCGGGTGGCCAATGGGCCGGTGTTCGCTCTGCATGGTTGGATCCGAGCCAGTGTCTCCGGCTCGTCGTGTGTAGGAGTTGAGTCCGGACAGACGGAGGGACGGACCAGCAGTGGGTCGGTGAACAGAGTCGGTGCAGTGAGTCGACAGAGTCAGTCAGAAGGTAGACAGTCGCATGATAGACGTTGGCTCTGAGTCTTAGTCGCTTTTGGGTTGTGGACTGAGCCGGGTTCGTCGTAGCTCGGCTGCCGGACGAGTTGGCAGTCAGCAGCAGGCAGGTCCGCACGGTGAAAGTACGCCCCAGCACCGTGGTCGATGCAGACGGAAGGCCGTTGTTCGGTCGGTCGGCTTGTGGCCTTCTGATCACTGACACCAGTATCAGTCGGGCAGTAGTGGCCAGTCTGCAACAGTCGGGTCCGAATGGTGTTAGAATTCTCCGGGACCACTGTGGGACAAAATGGGCTGCCGTTGGCCGTTTGCTCGGCCGATCCTCTCAGTAGACGACGCCTTGGACCCTCAGGACGAACACCATTTCCAGAGTTGGGATGTGGTTGGACCTCGTGGGTTCGTTGGGACTGAGCAGCTACGTAGTCCCCACAGTGTGGAGACAGGCCGCGGAAGTTGGCGGCGGGCACGCGCTGTTGCAATTGGAAACGACGCAAGCTGTGTGAGTGGCTTTTCGCTTTCCTCCGAAGCAGGATCCTCAAGTTGAGTAATTAGTTACCGGTTCTTAAACCTCGACTGTTACGATTTGTTTATTATTTGTGGATTGTTGTTTCCTCAGCCGTTGACGCGTGTGATGAAAAGTCATGTGTTTTGTTGCCTAGAAACTGCAGTCTCCCATTGTCACTTGACAGCTGTGACTTGTGTTTTCGGTATTCTTTTAAACTTGTCTTGAGTTGTGTTTGATGCCATGATCTTGGTGAAGCCGATTTTGAAGTTATTGGTATAATGGTTTATTCTTCATCGGCCGATATTTTCCACTAATTCTAGAGTTGGATCTGACCACTGGAAATCGGTCAGATTGTCGGTCGGTCGTGAACCGTCCCAAGGTTGTGTTGCCTTCCAAAGAATAGGTTGTCGGTCTGGCTGCCTGTCTCACGTAAACGTGAGATCAAAAGTTGAAAGTTCTGACCAGGCTTTGAGCCGTAAGAAATAAATTTCTAATTTTTATGTGGCCTACAGCCGAGTTTTCTAGCTTAAATTAAAAATTGGAATTTGCTTTGTCTGGACTTTAAGCTGTGAGTTTTTTTTTTTGAGTTTCGTATGTGGCCTTCAGCCGAAAGTTGTGTGAAGCATTTTAGGATACAGCCTTTAACCGATTTTAGTTGAAATTTAGAAGCTCTTCCCTTTACGCCTTAGGCTGTAAAATTGTTTTCTGCATGGTGCGTGACCTTCAGCCGAGATTTAATCTCTCTTAAATTAAAATTCCTTTTCTTGCCCTTCAGTCACAAGATTGTTATTATTTAGCATGAGGCCTTCTGCCCAGCTTACACGAAATATTTTAAAATAAGGCCTTCAGCCTTTTCAAATTGAAAGCTCTTCTTCCTGGGCCTTAAGCCGTTAAATTGTTTTGCTAATAAGCGGCCTTCGCCAAGCGTCTGCCTATTTAGATTAAACTGTGGACGTCTTTATCTCGGCCTTAAGCCGTAACGCTGTTCTTGATTAATGTGAGGCGTTCAGCCGACTTCTATGGGCAAATTTTAAGTTAAGGCTTCCAAACTGTTTATATTGAAGATAAAATTTTTTTTCTAAAGATGTGAGACCTCCAGAAGAACTCCTGTACCTCAATTCCTCGCTTAGGCCTTGTGTCTTTGACTTTCGATGTGGCATTCAGCCGATCTAAATTAAATGAAAGGAGGTCTTTCGTTAAAATGTTGAGAGGATTAATTCTTGCTTGGGTGATTGTGTGTTTTAAGAAATAAAGTTTATATGTTGAGTGCAACTAACTTATTTTGGCCCCTTACCACAAATATAACTGCATCCGTTCTCTCCTACTAGCCTAGGGATTTCAGTCAGTAATGTGAATATACATCTTATATTAAATTTCCTTATGATACTGGCGGCTCCGACACCTGGCGTTGTATTAACCCAAGGTTGGTTTTCTGTAGAGTTTTGGAATATATACTGTATGCGAACATTATGAATTACCTTGAAGAAACCGCTTTATTGACACCTAGTCAGCACGGTTTCAGGAAATATCGTTCTTCTGAAACACAACTGCCTTTTTTTCTCATGATGTAATAAGATATGTGCCACAGGGGTTTACAGAATTCATCGTAAATTCCGATGCCGTCGCTAAAATACACTCATATGTGGTCAGTTATTGGCAGATTTTCCGAAGTTTTTTGGTGATAACGGAATCTTGTATGCATCGACATAGCTTTTGAATCTCCTGCCTGAGGGGCCAGTAAACTGGTGCATGATATCTTATATACCACACTTTTGTTCAATTTTAGACAATTTTATTTATTATGTGGACTGGAAGGTATCCTCACTTATTCACAGTGGAGAAAGAAATCGTTATTTTTTAAAAATATCTGAGCAATTATTTGTGACGTTCGGCTATATAAGTGAGGCTTCTTTCTTGTGTATTGGTGCGCATAGAATGCATTTTTTCTGTGTAACAATTGACCATGGCAATATTTTATTATTGTGCCAAATTCGGTGGTAATTCTATTTTCTTCCAAATTAAGTGAGTGGGCTTTGCGGAGTGGTGCCTAAATGCTCCATGTCCGTGTGGCGCGAATTGGTGTTATATGCCTTCAGTTTTTATTGTATGTTGTAGATTTTAATAGCAATGAAATTTATGCTATTGTCGTCGTCTGCTACACAATTAATTTCATACCATCGTGGAAAATATTGTATTGTGTAAGCAGCGCTCGAGACCCCTCCCAAGGGTAATCATGTACAAGCAATTTATCATCAAAATAGCTCAAGTAGTATACTGTTTTTTTATGGAGCCTATTTACTTGCTTGGAAACATTAATTTCCAAAATAATCGGAGATACATTTGTCAGGAAGCTTGATCTGCACCCTCTTCCTGCTCATAAACTTTCCTATTAAAATAAGCTGATTATGAGACTATATCATTTGCAAATGCCGGTAAATTCTAATTTTTCTGAGACAGACACACTGTTATGTTTTGCTACATTTTTAAATAACGTAGGACCCTCATACTGCTGATAAACTTTCCCATTAAAAGTATGCTGACTGTGAGACTATATCATTTGCAAATTCTGGTAACTTACATTTGCGTTTTCTAGTCAAGTATTTTATTATATTATATTCTCTCCCTGGAGATGGGAAACATTTTTACTTCCTTCTTGTTCATTTTTCCCTAACTGTAGATCAAAGTATAGTCTTTTATATATTCATTTCCAGATGTTTTATTCTTTGTTTCTATAACTGATGAAAAATATGTTTTACATTCTGTGAAATGTTTCAACCATTCCTTCGTACACTCTACTGTTTACTATGCTGTCCGTGTAACGTTCATTGATTAATTTTCATAAAGAAGGTCTTTAACTTGTAATTGTTTACGTTTTGCGAGGAAGTCATTGGTTCACTCCTTCATAATACTCGAAACAACTAAAACTTCCTGTCACTGGAAAACCATGAGAGACCACTCGGAATTTCTTAATGTAGCCACTCCTAAAAATCCACTCTTGGTGGGAACGCCTCATTTGCGAACTGCGCATTATACCGTGAAGGTCGTGTCCACACTAACATACATGTGAGCCCGGAGGGTGTTCAGAACTGATCGGAAATTCCGTGGCCCATAGCTAAAATACACTCTTCTGTGGCCAGTTAATGGTAGATTCTCCATAGTTCTAGGTAAG
Source organism: Schistocerca gregaria (assembly GCF_023897955.1). Lineage (NCBI taxonomy): Eukaryota > Metazoa > Arthropoda > Insecta > Orthoptera > Acrididae > Schistocerca > Schistocerca gregaria. The sequence continues at coordinate 108,814,992 of NC_064927.1, forward strand.
AAAGCAATCTTGTGTGCTTGGAACCAGGGTTGGAAACTGCTGCCTGAGTTGGCGGTAAAATGGAGCATGAAAGTTTATTAACCCCAATGTTGAATTTTACGGAACCAGTCTTTATGCTGTAGACTAATAGATACTCTAATGCATTCGCAGTGGAGAAATAAATCGTCGTTTTTAAAACCTACATGGCAATTATTAGTGATTTTAGCCCAGATATCTGTTGCCTGATTTTGAGCACGATATTTGTTCATTTTTAATTTCCTTGTATATTATATGATATTATGTAAGCAACTGTTCATTCTCATCTCTAGCGCTAGTGTGTGGTAGCAAGACCTTCTTTCTTCTGGTAAACTTACCCATCGAAAGTAACCGAATTATGCAACCATATTCCCTACATAATGTCAGTAACTTCCGATACTTCGAAGGCAGACATCGTATATACTCTTCTAAGATTTGGAAAAAGAAAGCGAAATTGCAAAGTGTTTTCCGTTTTCATCATAACCGTGCCTACTGCTATTGAAGTTCGTATGTTTTCACTTCTATCTTCTTGGTCTCCCGTGAAGACAAACTGATTTTTACGCAAGTTACACAATATCATCTGTAATAGGACTTCTAGTAGTCGATATTTCCTTCATCTGGAGCATTAGCTACAATTATTCTTGGTATTGGTTTTGTACCATCAATCTACAACAATACAGTGCGTCATTTTGAATTTCATAGACAAGCGTCTTAGCTTACTATTTTCTTGCGATGTAGAGGCAACACCTTCACCTTCTCTTTCTTCGTGCTTTACACCGCTGAATATCATAGTATAGTCGTATGTGTTTCGGTATTTTATGAAGAAAATCTGTTTCATACTCTTTCAAATATTTAGCTGATTCGAGCCCCTTAAGATCAATTCCCTAATGTACTAGAAGGAAGCTTTCCGAGGTTCATTAACCCATTGTCTCTTGCTCCTGTTTCTCACCCTTGTCGTATCCCAGTTATCCGTTCTGCAGTTTACTTTCTGTAACGTCTAGTGCTGTATACCTTGACACCTACAAAACGTATACTGGGTACTCCAAGTACGTTTATTCCGTCTCTGAGTGGGGTAGTGGCCTATCGCTACTACAGAAATTTTCCCATGAATGATCCTACCACCCACTACACTGTCATCTATCAGCTGATTTAGAATCTATGAACTTCTTTTTACTTTTTGAATTGTGGGTGGCAAACCAAGTCGTTCTGATGTTGTAGCGATCATTGTTTAAACTTATAAATTTTTTTGTGCGTCATTGTGAACTGGTGACGACGAGTTGTCAAACAAATTTGTGAGCATATCAGATATATCAAACGCATTATGTAGAAAATAAAATCTATAGGGTTTTGCCGATGACAATGTAGTTATGTCAGAAACAACAAAGGGAATAAAGGAGAAGTTGAAACGAACGGACTGCCCCTGTCGATCCATCGTGGATACGGGACAGCTACTGGTCAGATATTTATGGAAAACAAATCTCCAAACAGCTGTACGTTTTTAAAAATTATTATTTTATTTTCACGACCAGTTTCGGCATCCCATTAATGCAATCTCCAAGTGGCTACATGTTAAAAACGAGTATACTTGACGTAACAGAAAGTAAATTGCAGAACGTATAACTGGGATACGACAAGGTTGAGAAACAGGAGCAAGAGACAATGGGTTAATGAACCTGGGAAAGCTTCCTTCTAGTACATTAGGGAATTTATCTTAAGGGGCTCGAATCAGCTAAATATTTGAAAGAGTATGAAACAGATTTTCTTCATAAATTACCGAAACACATAAGAAAACATGTGAAACTAAATTTTAGACGACTATACTATGATCTTCAGCGGTGTAAAGTACGAAGAAAGAGAAGGTAAAAATCCTCAAAAGCTTACAAAATGCAGTGTGCAACGTTAAGAAGAGAATCTGTGCACACAACTCATAACAAAGCATCGAAACTAACTACTTTCACCCCACAGAGCTATAATCGAACGTGCCAAACATTACAAAAAAGTTTAATAAATCAAAAGCACAAAGGAATAATGTTTGAAAAGCTTTATTATAAAAAATATCCACAACATTTACAGATCATAATCACTCTAGTTCTTGGCACAAATTATTCCCATTGAAGATAAAAACTCGAGATATGACATATGGAGTACACAGTAATGCGCATACCTATAGCCTAAGTAGCACTAGTGATATTTGAGATGTAGTTATCACAATATCAAAAAACGCTTCCAGAGGCAAAACATAACTGCCGACAAATTATTAAGTGAACGGCAGTAAACTTGCAGGGGATACTCATAAAACATCTAGAAGGCATCATATTATATCCGAAGTGAAGAATGAAACGTCATGACTTGGTGTTCCTAAAATTCCACTTAATTGGGGGGAAAATAGTACAGTGGAACAAACATATAACCCCAAACACCAAATTTTTATGTTGACGATATATTCGTCGTTTTTAATAAGTGTAAGGATGAGTCGATCAAGCTACAATAAATTTTCATCTCTTTACACTAGGGCTAGTTTAACTTTTTGGATTTACAGGTAACCAGGATTGCCAGTGTTCAGAATACCAGATTTTTCGAAAGCCAACAACAAGAGATGTCATTATTGCTGCGAATATTAATCATCCCCGATTACACAAGAAATGTTTCCTTTGTTCAGTGTCTCACAGGTTAAGACAATTTGCAATTCACCAAGGGGAAACAGACAGGCAGTATCCACCACTGTACATATAGGGAGGGACTGCTAATGGATTTGGAGAAAGTAATATTATGGAAATGGGTGAAAATTTTTTGTCAAAGACTCACAAAGAGACCAGTGTAAAGAAGGGAGATGTCAGATACGCTGCTAAGATCCATGTTGGCCCAATCTCTCTGAAGACTAGTAATGAGTTTAAAAAGCATAATATGGTGGTAAGTTTCAATGCTTTTAACAGACTGGGGAAGCTCCTTCGACATAGCATAGAGCAGCCTGTTACTACATTTTTCAGTGCCCGGTCTAAAAGACTGAGCGTGGAGCTTGTGACATATTTTACATCGGACAGACTGGGAGCGAGTTCAGGACCAAAATAAGGAACAATGTTATCCTACTTGTGGTAGTGTACTAGGACTTCATTTACGTCAGTGCACCCATCAGCTTCGCGCCACAGAAAACAAGTTACAGTCTTCATTATGAGATGAAAGTTATTTAACTGGATATCTTGGAAGACTTAGAACTTTTCATACATAGAAGAAAGTTTAGTTAATGAGCACATCACTGGAACAAGAGATTGTTTTTTATACTTTTGATAATGTTTTCAGTCGCGATTGGAAGTAAAAATCGTACACCCTTTACGGCCACCCTTTATAACAAGAAATGTACAGTGATGTATGCTGCAATTTTGAGTATATTTGCATAAGCTGTAATTTTCACATACGTATTTTTGGTGTCAGCTTACAAGGTTTATGCATTTTCGCTTTACTTTTGTCATTGCAAGTAATGTGGATATACAACTGTTTTAAACATCCTTATGGTACTGGCGGCGAAGCCAACTGGCGTTGTGTTAGCCGAGGTGTCCTCTATCGGCCGCAGCGCGCATTAACTGCCACTCTGGCTCTGGAAATTTTGGTTTCTGTCTATACGAGTGGGAAGCTATTGTACCTGAAATGCCATATGCATTTCTTGATGGACGGTATTTACAACTGCCTCTTGAGGTCGTAAAATTGCGTGTGGTATGTACATTTTCGCCTACAGTGAGACCTTCGACTTACTTGAATTTTCGTACCTATGTTAACCATGCAATTGTGTATACTTGCATTCGTATTATGGTAAGAGTTTGTAATCTCAAACTTTAATTGCTGACAGATCACCAGTAAGAAATCCCCAAAACAGCTACACGATTTTTTCATCAACCAACAAGCCCTTTTAGAGTCAATTTTATTATATTTGTCATGATTACCTTCCGGTGCCAGACATTTCAGTCTTAGATAGAACAAATGATCCTCCTTTTTGCGCCAGGATGCACGTTACCTAGTATCCTTTTGCTTTGTAGTCCGGTTGGTTTTCGTACACTCATTTTCCTTTTAAACTGACCCTTTCCCTCAGTACCTTCTGTGCTATAGCTTTCTACGTGTTAGTTACTATCTGGCTGGGTTTCATCATCCATTACACAGGTTGGTATCATGTATTCTCAAGTAAACAGTAATGACATAGTTAAGTGAGACCCCTTATGGTTAACATGTTTCTTGGGGTCTCTGCTTGTTCCTACCTAATATTTTCCGTACAGTTAACTGATGTCTTAGGAACAACAAGTCATATCTTTTCATCTTTATATTGGTGTATACTGTTACGCCTTCAAGGTATTTTATGAGTATCGATAACAAAGTCTTTTGTTACTGTCATTTACGTAGAAATTTTGTCGCCCTTTGGGTTTTTCTTCTGTTAGTATTTATTGGTATTGTATTGACTACATCTGATATATCACTCCTGTTGAAAATATTTAGAGAATACGTATGCAGAATATAGTGTACACCATATGACATATCGAGAGATTTTAACTTTACTGAGAGCAGTTTTTCGTAAAACTAGGGGGATTCTCATGTATAAGAATTATGGATATTTTTTATAAAAATCTAGACAAGAGATATTCGTTTGACCTTCTGATTTTGTATATGTCCTATGTTTGGTGTGATCTATTACAAGTCTACGATCTCAAAGGAGTTTTAGTTTCGATGCTAACCAGTGGGTGTTACGTATTCTGCATTGTTGTGCACAGGTACGCTTCTTAACGCTGCATACTGTATTATGTAGGTTTTAAGCGCTATTATTTCTACTCCTCTCTTTCTGTAATGTCAACGGTTGTATATCTTGACATATCGTACACGTATACTCATTGTTTTTAACATGCAGTGGCGTAGAAATAAAATAAAAAGTTTGGAAAATATACGGCTATTTGGTGATTATTCTTTGCCAGAAAGAATGGACAGTGTCTTGAAAAGAGGATATGAGATGTACATCAACAAAAGCAGAACAAGGGGATTGGAGTGTTGTCGAAATAAGACAGTACCATTAGAAGGTGTAAAACTGACTTATTCTGAACAGTGAGTTCTTAGATTGGTTATGAAATGCTGTTAAATAGCGTGAGTTCGCCTCAAGTGTGTAGGTTGATGTTAACATGAAGACAAATGAAAGGTCATATTTCTAATATTATTGAGATTATTTGTAAAGTATGATAAAGTGTGGTATTTTTGCTGTTTCTTAATATGTACTAATGCATGGTATAAGAGAATTTCGTTACGTCTCAAGCATCCTTGCATGTTATAGGTTAACATTTGTATTCGGTTACACATGTGATAGGAAGTCCATTCTCAAGGCAAGGACTAGATGCTACCTTTGATGGGAAGTCCGCTTTGAATAAAAATACAAGATTCTTTCTGTTGTAAAAGTCAAGGTCAACTGAAGTAAAAATATTTTGTTAACTATCTCAGATCATCATATAGTTAAAGTAGAAAACATCTAAATTAACAATTGTGCAGCTTAAGAGTGGCTTACATCCACACTATTGTCTTACTGGCAGAGCAGTACTCACAAATGTATTAGCGACCTAAAGCTGTCTTAATCATATGCATGTATGGACGGAGTCGTTGCTGGGGTGGGGAAGGTGTGGAGGGGAACTGGTATGCCAGACATTTATGAACTGCCAGATACCAGTTTATTCGAATAAAGTGTACAATAGATCTTCATGTGCTATGTAAACATTCCTTCTTCTAACTTTTTGAGTGATACAAGGAAATAGGACAGTAACAAAGAAGAAGAATACCGGAGTACCAACAAATTTTATTCTGATTAGAGATATGAATCTGTGAAATAACATTTATCGTATTATACCAGGGAAGTCAAAAAGTAATAAACTCTTCTTTTTTTAAGATGTTAAGAATGCAATTACTTGGGTTGACAACACAACATTGACGATTAATTTAAGTATTTTCAGTATAATTGACCTCTATTCTCATTATCTGGATCAGGGTTTTAACAAAGGCATATACATTTAAAGCTTTGGTCCTGTTTCTAAAGCATTTGATGCAAGAATGTTTTCACAGCGTCCTCATCTTGAAGGTGAATCCCAAGATGAACTTCTTTTAGGGCCGAAACAATTGGAAGTTTGATCGTCAGTCAAAAGTAGAACATTCGCCATAACTTTCATTAGAAGAATTCTCTGAAGATGTGGTTTGAAGTGCTGGGGGGTAGTGAAGTTCCTGCGCCAAAAATCGACCATAATCACACACTCTGCATTCCACAATACTGTAATCGTAACGTCTCTGCCGACAGCACTGTTTTGAACTTTTCCTCCTTCAATGAGTTTCTCTGATGCCATTCCATTAATTGCCGTCTTGATCGTGGTTAAGAAATGAAACCAAGTTTCTTCTTTGGGCAAATTATTTCTAGAAATTCCTCTCCGTCCAAACGGAAGCGCTGCATGAGTTAAGAGGCCATTCTTATCCTGGCCTCTTTATCGTGATCGGTAACGTTCTTGGTACTCAAGTTGCAAAAATAGTCGAGTATCCTAGTTGTTAAATAATCGTAATTACCCTGAATTTACTGAGGGAGGTAATGCGAAACAAATCATATTCAGTCAGCCGGTGACCACCAAGGACGATGTCGATTCGCTGAATGTTGTGTGGAAGCCTTAAAGGCACCAGCGGTTCGTCAGCCAACAGTGTTTGCCCTTCACTTTTGTTACAGCGATGAATACATCTTCTAACTTCCCTGATATCCACTGTTGAATCGCCGCACACATTTTCTTTCTTCCATTAATACAAATGCGAGTTTCACCTTCTGCATTCAAAAATTCTATCACAGAACATCTGGTGACAGGGGAGGTTACTGAAGCACTGGTTTAGAAGATAAGCGATGAGAAATAGCGACAAATTAAATTTTTCGTTTACCAAACTGTATTTAAGAAGGTGAAAGTAGAAGCATTCAATCTTGACTAACCATCGTACATAACATATGATGCAATAGCAATACCCTATATCTCATTGCTTAATGGTAAGAAATAGTTCTCTTTTTACATAAAAATGAAAATGTTCATCGAAGGACTCGTCTTGGAACTATATTTCGAAGTGGTGAGTGCGACAGTATTCAGTACAAAGGAAGTATGAACAATAACGTCTTGAGTCACCGATTAATTAGTGTTTTATTAACTCACACATCGCATTATTGTTATTGGTAACATTTCTCTGAGCCCCTTCACTCACCGTAAGCCTTATTTTGCTGTCGTACGTCGTATTTTAGTATCGTTGCCGTGCCATGCATCTCGTTCCATGCATAATATTACTGGTGCAGAAAGGTACATTACTGACAGATGTAAAGTAGTAATTTAAAACGAGTTTTTAAAATTTCTAAAATAGCCATGAGTACTAGAAGATGCCTGTTCATTCAACCTTCGAAATTTTATGCAAGTGAATTGCTATTTGCTCTCTCAGATGGTTGTCTAATGTTACCAAATTGGTTTTTGTCTTTTTAATGATGTTCTAAGCTTGGTCCGCATTCCTTGCAATACCTAACCCACAAGCGAGGAGATTTCAGTGAAGAGCCACAACGTTAGGCAAGCTTTGGGGGAAGATTGTTGACGGATCCAGCCCTCTATCTCAGACCCGTCCTTTTCCACTAAAGTGCAGTCCACGTCGTTCTGATCTGACCAGAGACCTCTAACCAGCGAATGTATGTTAAACCGGTGGATTTTCGTTGTTTATCTGGGGTCCCAGGACTTCGCGCGGTACTCGAAAGGTCACAGACCACGGGCGACGTATTTCTGTTCTTGCGACTATATTGCGGCGAAAGTAAGGTGTACATTGTCGGCATTTATTTTCTTATGGTGCGTTTTTGAATTGTGAAACCCATTTATATCGTAGAGAGGAAGTTAGTGTGCAGGATAGCAGGAAGAAAATGAGGGTAGTCGTCGGCAAATTATACGCTATGCGCTCATATATTTCTCAAAAGAAATAACGGTCAGTTTTTTGAAGAAACTCAACACCTCGCCGTATAGATCTGATTCAGAATCTTGAGAACTTCTCTGAGAACACTCAAACATCGACATGATTGTAACATGACGTTCTTGAGCTTTGGAAAACTACAGGAACTCCAAACACTGGTAAACAATCCTTGTAACACAGTTGGGGGATAATAAAATGATGAACATATAACAAGAAAATTTCTATTGACACTCCCAAAGGGTTGTTTTATATAAGGGATGATCAGAAAGACCGTCTGATTTCGATTGCATTAGAGTTCATATGGAATGTAGCGGGAACCCAATGCGGGTATATAAGCACTAACATACAGGCAAAGAGATTTGAGTGACATTCGTGTCTTTTCGAAGTGCATTCGGTAAATGCAAAGACATTTATCGGTACGAAGGCAGTCTTGTGTGCTTGGACAGAGATTTTGAATCTCCTGCCTGAGAGGCTAGTAAACTGGTGACTGATAATTTATATAGCACACTGTTGCTAAATTTTAGGGAATTTCATTTATTCTGCGCACCAGAAGGTATCCAAACTCATTCACAGTGGAGAAAGGAAACGTTATTTTTAAAAAAAGTTGAGCAATTAATTGCGAAATTGCGTCTAGGTAAGTGATGCTTTATTTTCGTGCTTTTGTGTGTATAACCTTTCCGTTTTCTGTGTAGCTAATGACCATGACAATATTTTATGATTGTGCCAAATTCGGTGGTAAGTCTGTTTTCTTCCAAATTAAGTGAGTGTGCTTTGTGGAGTGGGGACTAATTGTTCTGAGTTTGCGTGGCGTACGTTGACGTCATATATCTTCAATTTTTGCTGTATGTTGTAGAGTTTAATAGCAATGAAAATTAATATATTGTAATCCTCATGCCTCACAGTCAATTTCATACCATAGTGGAAACTATTTTATTGAGAAAGCAGTGCTCAAGTTCCGTGTCTTGTGTCATCATGTGGATCCAGTTTATCATCAAAATAGTTCAGTTAATATACTGTTTTCATTGGAGTCTATTTACACCGTAAAATATTATTTTCTAAATGATTCAGAGATACATATGCCAGGGAGCTTGATATACTATTGCACATGGCTGAACCCCTTTCTACTGACAATCTCTCCCACAAAAATTAAGCAAATTATGAGACTATATGTCCTTTCCCATTAAAAGATTTCGTTAAACATTAATATTTAAATAATTTTTAAGAACTATAGTAAATTTCGTTCTTTAACATGTGTGAAAATATTTTTATAACGCTGAAGCATAAGAAGAAGCTACATATTCAGTCGTCTCGCATTATATTATATTTGTGAAGTGCAATAAATTGTAAAACAAGAGAGCGATTAGAGCAATGTGTTGTGTAGTTGCGACATCAGTTAATGGAAATTCCTGACATTGATGCATTTAAAACGTTATCCCGGATCATTTTGCAAGTGTTTCACTCTTTTTCAATCCATTTTCCGTTGTTCGATCCACAAATTTTGGAGTTTAACAGCTACTATTCTCACAAGAGAAACATACAATTCGCGTGACTTCGCACAAGGGCCACGGCAAATAATGTGTTAAGTGACGTCCACCCAGATAATGGATTAACAGGAGCCAAAATGTATCGTGTGACCAAATAAAATACGAAATTCTATATGACTTAATTGCATATTATTAATACCTTCTTTGAGAGATATTTTTACATCGGTGAATCGTATGAAATAAACGACAAAAATTTATATAAACATGTATATAAAAACCTTGATTTTGATTAATACAAAGGGCTTCATAACGGCTGGAAACGAATGTTTTTTAGGAATATGGGGATGCCACTGAATGTAAACAAAAAGAAGAAAGTATAGAAGAAGAATATTTTGTTAAGTTACTGTAGCGTATTCGAAATTGATTGTAATTTACTTTCTAATAATGCAATATGCAATGTGGGTAAGAATATAATGCATCATGTTTCGAAGTCATAAAAGGCATCTCTGGATGAGGAATAGACGAGGAGACATAGGAGGGATAATATAATGGTAACACATTCTTTTGGAAACCAGATTTTAAATCCTGAAACATTTCCATGGGCAGATGGTGACCATGACCTCAGTTTATTGGTTACGAGCAGCAGCGTATCAGTGAACAACAAACTCAAGAAATATAGGATACTAACGAGACTGTACCTGAATCAGTTGAAAGAAGCAGAGGTTGTTAAAGGGGTCAAGATAAGCATCAGATAACGTTTGACTGAAAGAGATGCAAACAATGCGACGAAAGTCGAGTGGTAGCCTTAGGACTCGAAGTAATCAATTTACAAAATAATTAAGTAGGTTGAAAGACAAAATCAGTATAAAACCGAGCATGAAGTACGAAATACGAAATCTAACAGGTGAAACGAAAAAATATGAAACTAGAACCAATAAACAAATTGTACAGAAACTAGCCTGCAGTCCAAGGGCATGAAAGCGAAGTAATGTCTGAATACGAAATTACGCAGTTTTGTGACCTATCCATATACGATATTAATTCTCTATGCTGAGTAGCCAATAAAGGAAAACTAGAAGAAATTAGGAAAAGGAACTGAGGTTCAGTGAGAAGAAGTAGTTCTGCGGATGGTATTTTAATTCTGTCAGAGGCAATTACCGACATAGAAGAGCACTCTATGGAATGAGTTGTGTCTTGGAAAGAGGTTTGCCCAGAAAAAGTTTTAAACAGGGATGGTGGGCCGTAGTTGCTTCAAACCGTGTGAGACTGATGCAATAAGTAAAGAAAATGAGACACTGAAGGGAACAGATATGTTCTGCTATTTGGGAAGCTAAATAACTGATTGTGACTGCAGTAGTGAGCATTTAATACCTAGACTGGCGATAGCATGACTAGCAGTTCTGAAACTGATAAATCTGTTCACATGTAATGTACATTTAACTATTAGTAAACCTGTTCGAATCTTTTTGTCTAGAGTTTAGATTTATACCGAAGTGAAACATGTACGGAAAGTAGTTCAAACAAGAAGACAATAGAGACTCTATAAATGTGTACTACAACAGAACGTCAGTAAAGAAAAATGCAGACACATCTTAATACATGAAGCAATTAACATGTTAGCTATAAAGGAATGTTAGGGGCGTAAAAATTGTATAGAGAGACCAAAATCTGAATACAGCAAGGAAGTTCAAATGAAACTAGGTGACAATAATTTTTCCGCGATGAGTAGGTTTGCATAGGATAGAACAATATGGAGAGCTGCATCACACAAGTTTTCAGACTAACGACGACAACAACCACAACAACAACAAAATTTACCTACTTCAGTGATAAAAGTCTGTATAACAATGCACAGTTTAGGCTATTCGGGTTCTATCTGCCTTTCTGTCTTTGAAACTGATATCTTATAAGTATATTAAACGAACTGGCTCTGAAATTATCCTTGTAGTTGCGATTTGTCTTATTATCTTAAAATTCAGTTCTATGCACCATGGTAGTGAAACGATCAGTAACCATTCTTTTTTTTACTAATAAGTTTTCCTTCTTTTTGAACAACTCAATAATGATAAACTACAGCAAATCTCTTAACTAACAGAAATACATGCATCATAATTTTCAAAAGAGCAGCCGAAAAATACTGTGTTGGATAATCTTTCTCATGGTATTACCGACTATAAGGTGCATATTTGACAGAAGAAATATCCTACGAGTCTTTCCTGTCACCCATCCACTGTTAGCTACGGGGTCAACATTGTTATATCAGCTTTGTCAGCGTTAATGACATTAATTTGTCTGCAGGATGGCATTCGTGGAGTCATTACTCAACCTGAGCAGACACTGTGTACCCAATCTGTCTGAGTATAGTGTAGATATGTTCAAGTGCTAAGACATTTTCAGAATGTTTGCGTAACATGTAAATGAGGCGGGACCTGTGTACCAGCCCGGTATTCACCTAGTTGGATGTGGAAAACCGCCTAAAAACCACATCCAGGCTAGCCAGCTCACCAGCTCTCACCGTTAATCCGCGATTTAATCAGAGGCTGGCTCGCCTCCCCGTGTCCCGGAAGCTGATACTTTAGCACTGTTTGCTATCTGGGCGGGTAAACACTTATTACTATCGTTAATTTTTACCAAACGCTTTTAATCACATTTCACTTGTTGACAATGGGATTAAGATGTTATCCTCTGGCTGTCTTTACTTTTATGCAACAGGAAAGCTACTTAGGCTTCACTTAAACTGACCATTGTGCACATAGATAATATAACACAAGTCTTGCAACACATTATTCCCAGGATGGCACTAAACTGTGCGAAAGGTCCTGGAGCACCTCTATGAGAGTCGAACACAAAAGAATTTCAGCAGCCAGCGAACAACACCTGAACCACATGTTACGTCATCAGATTTTTCTTCTATGTCGCTTTCATTGATTGCCAGGTTTTCCAGTGCTTGCCACCGCACCAGACCTGAACCATGTCTTACCTCGTCCGACTCCTTACCTTTCTCTGCATCTTCTTCTTGCTCCTCGTCCTCAGGCAGCACCTCCAGGAGCCGGCGCTCTCTGGGCACAGTGTCCTCTGCTCCCTCCTGTGGCGGCGGCTGCTCGAAACCCCCACCTGAGGAAGAATAAATGTGATAGATGAAGAACTGGCGTTTGTATTGCTTATAATTCACACGTGATTTATCGCTTTTAACTGGGCTTTCAACATTCTGTGTTTCAGGCATCTAATTTCGCACACACCGTAATGGACTGGTATCCAAACTAAATACGAGATACATACACGAGTCACCGTTTAAACTGATAAACTCTAATCGGTCTAGCTTTGTCCTCTACAATGCCACTTCACAGAGTCATTTGCACAATATCTTAAATGATTCTCTTTCCTGCCATAATGACATTGGCTTACTCTTTATATATCACTCTTACTTACGCTTTCTCGCAGAGGGCATTACATATACTATTTCTTTCTCAATACACAAGAATAAAATTTACACCAATATAAGGTAAATTCGTTTCTCTTTGACTTATATACGATATAGCTAGCCGGATTAATGCTGTCAGAGTGTTCATGTCCTTCTTCATCTCCGTAGTCTCACAGAATTGCATTATTACATAAAAAGTATCTAGGTGCCAATATACCCTTTTCCGGGAACATCGCTAAGAATAAGACTGTTTTGTAGTTGTCTGATGTCACTATGCAAATCAGTGACCTGATGACCATGTATCAACTGCTACCATTTCTGATCTAAGCATTTAAGTCACATTAAACAACGTACGTATTACATAATCCAAGAAATGACGGAATAATTGTCTTAGTACTATGATGAGAAAGGAGACAGAGAAATAAAGTGTTGAGGAACACCAAAGTTAGAAACAACACCTTCTCGGTGCGTATTTCCAAAACTGATTATTCTCCCTCCTTCACTATTCTCAAGCTAGTGTGTAGATAATATCCCTCCACAAGTATTCCTGAATTACGTAATGGCATCAGTCGCTTACACACCTCAAATATGCCTATGAAAAGATCACAGTTTAAGAATACTGTTTACAATGAAACAAAAAAATTCCAGAATCTTCACGACGCACAAAATCTCAGGTAATGTACTAAGGTTTTGAATCATTTAGTACCACTAGAATTCACTTTAGATTCAAAATTGTACTCTAGACGAGCTGTGGGTACTTACAGTAATATTCTGGCAAACCTGGCCAGTCACCATCCCAGATATTCTCCTCTCCTTCCACAGGATACTTATCTCCACAGGAGCTCTGAATTAAGGTGAGAACTGCCTCCAGCTCATCCCTGGAGCAACTGTGTACCAGAGGTACACAGCGAGAGTCCTCCAGACCACCTCCTGTCTACAAAACAACAAAATAATATGTGAGATTCAATGAAATATGTAATCTGTAAGAAAATTTTAGTAAATCCGTAAAACGAAATACACGTATAGTGATATTCTCCTGAAGCACTATTTATAACGTGAATGCACACAGAAAAGCAGAATATTATTCACACACATGCTGATGAAACAATTTTGAAGTCGATACTCACAGGTTCATGCTGATTACGTGCATAGTTCGGAGATAATAAATTTGGAATTGACAAGCCAGCAACGGCCATACCTGTGTACAGACCATTGTAACGTGAATAAAAAAATTATAATTTTATCAATCACGTTTACCGGAACGGTAGAAAATGAAAAAAAGACCACAATAATTGAAACAAATATAGTCGGAAACGTAAGAAAGAGAGATGCGAACGTGGATATACAGGTAACAGGTAGACCTAAAAGTGAGAGGGATACAAAATGGGTACGCAATCTGTGTGTCTACGTGAATACATTCATGTTAACTCGTATTTATCTACACGCCTTTACATGCATAAAGATGCTATTACTCACATAAGACTTCCCTATATGTGTTGCCAATTCATATCGAGTGCAGCGATTCTAGCACACACTAACGGTCTTTATGAGCGTTCACATCTATCTAAAAACAAAGTAACGTCAACGTATCAGAAATAATAGAAAATTCGTAATTCTCATTAAATTGTTATCAGCGGTACTTCGTTTCATGAAACGCTAGTTCAAAGTCCCTTTACATGCCACAAACTGCCGTAAATGCAGTACAACAAGAATCCCATGCAGTAATTTCGAAGAAATAAAAAAGTAAATAAAGGTGACGAATGGCTTTGTGTCGTTGAAATAAGTGTAATATCGCTGGACGGTAAGCGAGAAACTTTCGCCGCATCGTACCTCGATCTGCTAAATGCTGGGCAACTGCTTAAGTGATTCGTTACAATATCAAATGTCGCACTCACATAACACGAAGAACAGGATATATGTAGCTTTTACACACGTAAGTCTGAGCCGAAATGGAAATTAGGCTTACCATCGTTCGCAATCCAAGAGCACTCGGCTCGCAAGGCATCACGTCGGCAATCTTGAGCCAACTGACAGGGATCGTTTCCCCGGAAATGAATTTACCGATCGTCAACTGTCTTCATTTGTTGCGTGCGCCATGACGTAACGTGGGTGCTATGTGCATCCGATTCAGCGAGAAGGCACGTCATGCGGGAACTGGTTTCGCATCTGCTACAACAATGTTCTGATGTGGAACGTTAACACGAGATAGTTATTTCACTGAATGCCGGGTTTTATCAGTTTTTATATATATTTTTGTGTTCCGCAGAGTCCTACTTTTAATTTAATGTGTGATTGAGCAACATTACTTTGATATTGTATTACAAGAAATGTGTGTAGCGAATATAGTGATTCTCGATACCAATGGAACAACATTGTCCGCCGAATGGTGTGGTACCGAAATGTAACTTTTTGATTTCATTATTCGTAATAAGTAAATCACATAATTTCTAAAATCGTTTTGACACAACTTGCCTCTTATATATGAAAACGTAACGATGGTGGTGCTGTAAATATCGACCAGTTGGTAATTTCCATCGAAGCCGCGGACTGCGATTCTAAATCGATCACGTGACGGAGGCGGGCGTTATGATGAATTATTTTCGAGATGCTAGGAAAACCAAAAGGCTTGTTCGAATTTTCATCCGAAATGTGACACTCTACCTACATTTTTGCGTGACATTGACAGAGTTTACCCATGTTACGTCAAAAATGGAATGCTTCCCGTAGCTTACACGTCAAATGGACTTTCTCATGACGACAACGCCGATGAGGAATGAAGTGAGTCGTTTGTTTGTAATTACAACTATTTTAGCAACTCTCTTCTTTTGTCGTTTCTGTAGTGACTACCATAAACATGCTCGTAACACCCGCCACCGCAATCCCGCAATCGATTTAGAATCGCAGTTTCGATATCTGTGTTTGGTACCCGGGGCTTCGATAGGCAAACATTCTTGGAAATTACCGACTAGTCAATAGAGCAGTCCAACTGTAGCTTCCTAACTACAATGTCTCTGTCGATAGGCCTGCATCGATAACAGAGGCCACTGGAGTGAACATCGTGTCACAGTGGAGACAACATATTCGTCTGTATTCCGTATTATATTCCACATTCTTCAATGCCTAAAGACTTAGCGCATATGTAGTCCTTGAGTTCAGTCGGGACTCAAAGGCTACACTAGCCTTGTTACTCCTACGGAGAGAAATATACAAACAGTTTTACGCTATGTTAGCCTTCAGCTCCTAGACGCTACGTAAAATAGGAACAATATTAAACTACTTGTAAAATGCGGCGTTCTTCAACTCAGCACCGGTACAATGACGTATTACCGGCTAGCTTCAACTGAAGGTATGAACAAAAGTGATAAGGATTATTTGTGAAATCTACGTAAATAATTCCAAGTTTCTCTTACTTCAGACGGTAATAGGCAGGTCCAATATGGAGAGCCTCCATTTATGCGCACAAATGTTTTGATTGTTACTTACAGACACGCACGTTGCAGTTGACACCGTTGAAGATCACTGGTCTGGAAAACAACGTCCAGCACTGAGGTAGTAGTTATGAACCGCTAACGGAAATTTTTCACCGAACTTAACAGCAGGCAATGACACACTTGAGCATTCTCTGAAACGTATGTAGAACGGGACACATGGGAGTGTTTGTGCTGAAACAACTAGATTTCACCTCAACCAATCTGAGATTTACTTAAAAAATACTTCTTCCGGGGATGGAGGAGGAATGGGGGAGTGTGCATACAGTGCTTGTCTGAAGAGGACAGTGTATTCTAATACGTTTGGAATGTCAGTTAAGGAAAAGATGTATCGTTAGTTGACGGTGTCGTCGAATTTGGAATATATTGAAAGTAACATTTGCAGCAAGGCCCATGTTCCAAGTAACAGTGGACAGACTCGCAGGAATGGAAGACGACACCTGATATATTCGGAGATTCTTGTGGTTGAGTTCAAAATGAATCCTGGAGTAAAACTTTTTTCCGATGTAAGTCATGCCCATGAGCCGAAGCGAGCCCGGAGTTGTCAAGTAAAGCGCAAGGAAAGCAGAATTGCGGCGAGCTTGAGACAATTACTAGGGAACAATTCTTTAATTCGATTATTTTCCAACTCCGTCTTTATCATGGCGTTGAAAATTTGATGAAATAATCTTTTAGATGATTGAACTTTTAAAACGCGGTACCAGTTTGTTGATTCAGTAATTGTAACAATGTCACTGTGTTGTGATTACACCAATGTAGTTAGTGTTCGTCATTACCCCAACGTCATTATTATCTTTGATACGACAGTTAATCATTTCCGTATTACAACCGAGTGTAGCTGGATTGATTACGTAACAGAATTGATATCATCAAACGAATCCACTACATTATTTTGTAATGGTAATTTAAATTTAATTTTCACACACATAGTAGTCTCAGCAATTAAGGCAGCAGCAACAGCAATTTTTATAACTTTTGTGCTTTCTATTCTGTGATCCCTATTGTCACAGGACATCTCTAATAGACTAACTGATTGAAGTTATCACGGTATGATTTTCGGAATAAGCCTAATGGTGAGACAGACAAGGCCACGTGATTAATGCCTCTCCTACCGTTACCTACCAATTGTAGCAATAGTGTGTATCATAAGATCCAGCATCTTGTTAATCTAGCTGAGAATGCCCAAGTAACCGACGTCTGACATTTGGTGTCACACACTCGGATAACAGTACCATGTTCTTCCCCAGGTGTAACTTGCGGATGTGACGCCCGGTTTCACTGTGCGCAGACCATTTCATTGTCGGCATATGTGTGGGTGGAGAACAGCAGCGCGTGTATCGTTTGCCATTTATAACTGGATGAGGCGTTCGGAGAGGCCACCGGGACATGTACGAGTAGAATGGAATTCTGACCAACAGGGAATCGTTCACAGCACTCAGGACCTCCGTCGCAGCACGTGTTGCATCAAGAACATGCTCCAGTGGATTATGATACACGGACAGATGTTAAGTGTTCGATCAAAGCTCAGGCTGCGAGTTAGTTAATGTATTTTCCATTCGACGTACATGGCGGCATATCTCGGTGCGTGGAACTATGACTGAGCTGCTGTACAGTGGTGGCGTCCTCGACGCTTAGTTACATCCTTGTGCCGGTCCAGTGGTGGTGTGTATTCTCGTACATTAAAGTGTTCGAATACCTGCTATTTGTCTTACGGATCAACATCTGCAAAAGTGTCCAAGTCATCATCTGGTTGTCTCCGTCTAAATCACAAAGGACATAGTGAGTTTTTCTCATGAGGTGATCTGATGCTCAGAGTACCATTTATGTACGGATTATAAATCTGCGACGCAATTATCGCCTATGAAATTGTAATTAAACTTCAATGAGCTGGAAGTTTTCGATGAGGTGGTTGACCTTCCAGACTTGAGTCTCATAAAAGATTTTCATGACGTGATCCATGGTATTTTAGTAACGCACATTTCCTGAGATATCCTACGAAAATTTTCTTTCTTCATTTCTGAAGGAATAAAATGGACATGAACGCTTTTTGTGAAATGCGTAGGCTATCTAAACGAAGAAAGCTTACTATCTGTTAGTATTATTAGAATAGATTTGTGGACGTAAGGTATTAATGTGAAAACTACCATAAACCTAAACCCTGATCACTGAGTAATGGAGATACGCTTGTAAAAATTAATAGGAACGGCACGAAAATTTACTAGCGGGAATATTCTACAGGTGTAGAAGACGTACATAACATGCACAAGAAACATGAATCTGGGGCGCTAGATCTAATGCTACGAGGTGACATGAATTGAGAGATAAATGTTGAATGTCTGATAATGATTTAAAGTAACTGTTTGTAATCATCGTATCATATGTGAGTCTTCAACGTCCCTTCTTCCGTTATCTACCACGTCAATTGGAGATAACGAATTATCGTAGCTGTTACTCTGTAATAAGTAATTGCGCAGTGAAGTTAAGTTGTGTTTCACGAAGTAATTCGCACATATGACGGACTTTAGCGACTGGGTGTTGGGGATATAGTCTCAAAGCAGTAATGCACTCAAATTCAGAGGATGGGGTTTTCAAGAAGTCTTCCGAGAGGTTTGGTGAGTGTGGTGGAATTATTCTCTGAAAATAATGGAAATTATTTCTATGTACCTTCATACGGACAGTATAATGCAAGTTGTACTTACACAAAGAAAGAAAAGCACTTTAAAAGCACTCTTAGTGAGATGCTGAACATTTCATCATGCTAACATACATTTTTTGAATTTGTCCGTACGGTTTGGTGCATCTGTCGGCATTGAAGATATGTGAGAATAGCCTATAGCAAATTATGGAAAAAAATGAGGTGTGCGCATTACGTTAACAGTACATTTACTACTATAAAATCAACAATATACTTCTCGCGATAGTAGGAAGTACTCTTTACTACAGAAAATTATAACACAATCTAAAGTAATATTTTCGGCAACGGACTTCCATATGTCTACAAAGCAAAATCCATTTGACACGTTGACGTGCTTCTCGCATGTAAATTAGAGTGATGAAATTATTATCTTCGTTTCAGCGTGATGCGAGTCGTTTATATTCCATTACGTAAGTGTATGTGTATGAGAAAGATGTACCTAGAGCCATTTGCTTCATTATACTTATGTTTATGCGATTATTTTACGACCAAACATTTTTCTCCATTATTACCTAATGCTTGGAGGTTAAATTATGTTACTTTGAAAAGTACTAAAATAACTTTCATTTCTTTTAGGTATATGTGATTTTAGGATAATGCATGCTTACAGAATCAACCTGCATATTTTACATGTTATGGCCTACGTAGAGGATAGACAGGAGGGCTGATCTAAGCAAAATGCACACATCATCAATTCTCAGTGTAATCACTGCTATTATCAACTGAGAGATTTGCTTGATGCAAGTGGTCACATGGACCCCATCCTCATATACAATAACGAAATTAACTCATCTTAGGATTCCGGTGCAAAAGTGCTCCAGGATAATGTCTTGAGGTAATTCAAGACCATATGCAAACGTTCGGCGTTGACGATGATGATGATACGTTTCTGAACAACCTTAACGGTGTTTCTGCGATAGCCAAACGTTCCGCAGAATTGTGTATTACTTCTTGCCTTATGATGCCGCCATCGTTCAACGATGATAATGCAACTCTCATGAGAAGTAAGTGATTTAATCTTTATGAGAGCATTCTAAGAAGGAAACCGGTGTGTATTAAAACTAAATGTGGTTTGCCTAATAAAGTCACCAGTGTCAGTGGTTCCCCTGCTAGCTAGCACCATTCTCACCTCCACTTCGAATCTATCCAGCGACCATGGTGCCTTCGCCTACACAGATTTTCCTTGTGTTTACAACCGAGTTCCATTCAAGCAAATGTCTCGTGAACATGGTGCTCTCTATGCTCAAACACAAGTAGCTGTAGCTAACCATGCCTTCTTTTGTTCTAATGGATATGTTTTTCAATAAGGCATGGATGTTAAAACTTTGTTGTACGCCAATGGTTTCCCCACAATTCATCCAAGTGAGACACGCTCTGACGACGATAGGTTGTGGTATCGGAGGTGTCACGTCCGATTCGTACGCAATTGCTCCACATCTCAAAACGTCTTAAACTGTCCAAACGAAAGTGGATAGAAAAATTTCTCTGTCTCGTTTGTGTTGCTGCAAAGGTGTACTATGTAAGATGTCAGGTCTCGCTAATACTTTAAATAAGGTGACTTCACTTTTTGCAAAATGCTGTGAATATTTTAAATACTGAACAGACATTTCGTATTACTAACCGGGAAGTATTTGTGCAGGTGACGTATAATAGTATCAGACCATCACACATTCCTGCCCAACACTCAACCTACTCCCCCCCCCCCTCCCCTTCATCACCCTCCATCCATCAACGTTCATTCCCTATAATCTGAATATACTTCTCTGTTTTACGTAAATCCAGTTGGTGAATGGATTTAGAAAAATAGCTTACCACTTCTAGAGAACTGTAAGACACCAATCACTGGAGTGATCCATGTGTCCCAAAACATTTAGAAAGGCTGCAGGCTGTTCTCGGACAGGTTCACTTCTCTCCCGACATTATTTCACTCCAGCATTTGTTTAAATAAAAAATTTGGGGTCTCACAAATAGAGAACAACTAATAAACATGCAGATGAGGCATCTCGCAGCTGATATGACTGGAAACCTTGCAACTCATTCAGAAATCGGAAAATGGTAAAGCAACGGACTTGATGACATGGAAGCCAATATCCATTGCTTGCATAAGTTTTTCGACTCTGCTTTGCACCTAGATGACACACTTACCGCTAAAACGTGTCACTGATGTCCTCTTCGACATTACCTCACAACATGATGCACAGACGGCGACAGTATAGACTTGTAGTAGGTGTTGGAACGTGTGGAGAATATCCTGGTGCCGCTTATATGCGGCGTCAAAGTGCCACAGTTTTTGACAGTGCTACGTACTGATAGTTTTCAGCTGCAGTTTCGGTTTGAAATAATTAATTGTTGTATAATATTCCCCTCAATTACTCGTTTATGAGAACCCTTCTGTCCCTTATTGGCATTTTTTCAGTTCAGTTAACATGGTAGAAGCTTTGCTTGTTCTTCGTACCCAGTATCCGCATTTAACTTAGCTATTAATTTAATCGTCAGAACAAAAGCAGGACATCAAGTCAGAATACTTGATACAGGAAACTGATAGCATTGCTGTGTATTGCATTCAAATACATACAGTTTCAGGTCACCCACTTCCTCCTGATTGGACTTTTCAGAAGGCAGCAAGGAGATGAAAACTTTACACCAAGGCAAATATCATCTTCATATACTCTCTTCGTCACAAAAAATGAAACTTCAAATTCCAAGCATTAGAGAAGCATTTAACCCATGCAACAGGTGGCTACGAAGTGGCTTGAGGTTTTATATGCTGTTTTGGTCATTTCCATTGTATATAGTTTTCTTCCCATGTGGTCTACATAAAAAGCATTGAATTACATTACATGCATTGACCGTTAGACTCACAGTTGAAATTCTACATAGTTTTCTACCCAAGTGATCTACATAAAAAGTGTTGTGTTATATTACATGCATCGCATAATCTCACAGTAAGGAAGAAATTGCAAATGGAGGAAGGTTGCAGCTCACCTTACACAAAAGCACTGGTGGGTGGAGGGGGTAGGAAGGAGGGGAAGACAGCCATTCAGAAAGAACTCTCTGCGCACTGGTCTCTTTCACTTTGAGTGCTTCCTTCTTTCTCCATCCTCTTTTTCACAACAGTGATTATAATAAGATGGGGTAGTACTAACATTATGTCTTCCTTATTTCATTCACGTAACAGAATCAGACGTTGTGGACTGACAGTAACACGAGATGTCAGTACTGTATAACATTTTTCAGTCCACAATAGAAAGAAGAGAGAGCACAGAACGTAATCAGACATTAATGTATAAATGTGAATGTACATGACATTATTTAAACGAATATTTCAGAAAGCATTTCATGAAAAAGTGTGTTATATTTTCTAGTTGTGGTGCGACTAGACAACTGCTAATTATCTAGTTATCTCAAGCCTATTAAGGACATTCAGAATGACCAAGACTTCTTATTTTATGTAGCAAAGTATCTACCAGTAAAATGAAGGAAACAAAAGCAGCTACGTGAAACAGAATGTGATACTTCCATTTGTTGTTAGTTAACAATACACATCACTACCTGTACAATTAAGGTTTAAATTAAAGAGCACAAATAAAAAGCACATACAGATTAGCTGGATGCAGAAACAGACAGTAGCATTCATTATATATGTCAGTTAACAGGTTGTTATAATACCCAAAAGCAGGCTCGTAACATGAAACCAAAGACTGCAGTAAAAATATCACGGAAAAACACTTAATCCCCAAAAGTAACGTATTATCTAAAGAAATGTTTTATGGGGGCTGAAATTCACATGTTGTCCTCAAAACTAAGCGAATTATGTAAAGAAATATTTTACGAGTGTTGAAATTTACATGTTACACAGTTTCTCAAAGTCACAGATTGTACTAACACAGGCCACTTGATGCTATATGACTACATGCTAGCAATTGTTCCTGTCTACCGCCTAGCAATAGACAACAATTGATATATACCACGGATTTTTGTGAAGAACGTTGGTGTGCATTGAACGATGGAAGTAGTAAAAGTAAATGTTTCTCTCCTGGCCAGAAAACTGAATAAAAAGCATTGAGAAACATTTAGGTAGTAGAGAAGCCTCTCGTGGATGAAGAAAATCTAAACACCGTAGTTACAAAGCGCTGTATAAAATACTATTACATGTTTACATTAACGATAGTGAAGAATGTACCACATAAGTCAATACAAGTGTGTTCACAGAAGACAGCCACATTTTAATTACTGCTAAATCGCAAGATACATACAATGTTAGTACCTTTGATAGTATAAACATTGGTCACAACGAGCAAAGCTACATAGAGGAGTTGAAATACATGAACTTCTGGATAACAATTAAAGATAACCTTTAAATCTCAACATAAATTAGACATTCCTAAACGGTGTCCCAAATATAAAATTTTTTGCTGTGTATCTCGATACATTTCTTCAGTATAGAAAGTATAAAGCTACAAGCACAGAAAAAGAAATTGTGCAACATAATACATCTATAATTCACATTAATGCTAAACATTTTGAGACAGTGCATGAATAGCAAAAGTTTTACTGACCATAATCTGGCCAAATACAAAACATATTTTCAGACAGAATCTCTGTCTTCTTCATACTGCGTTTTCTGCAGCTGCCTCGGCTGAGGTGTTGCTGCACTCATTTTCTCCGTTGGTATTCTCATGGCGCAGTTAAGGTATCCTTCTGTTAGCTTTTGTAGCTACTTGAGAAACATTGTTGGTATGATATTGGACTTCAGTTTCATCTTGCCATCGCTTTCTCCACCTGGTCATCAGTGATATCTTTCTACAACACAGAAGAGAAAGAAAGCATTTGTATCATGATATCAAAAATACATGTAGTTATCACTACACTGAAGAGAGGAGGAAAGAGCAAGAAGATATCTGAAAAGTCAGTAAAGAAAACTCATGAAAGCCATGTCAAATCATATGGTATCACTAACTGCATGTCACTCAATGAGGTGTTTGCAGCTCAGAAAAGTCTGTCCACATTTGATATATCGCCATATTTTTATTCTACTTTTATAAGAATTATGTGTGCTATAATATATTGCTCACAATTAATATACATGCCAAATGTCAGATCTCACAGTAACATATATAACGCAATTCGTGTTATAATCTGCTGGAAAACAAAGATCACTTACTTCCCATACATAAGAATACCACGTCCGTTTCGTAAGGCTGCTCAGTCACTTATATCACCTCTGTTCACTGGAATTCTCCACTGCTTCCTTCTTTCCTTATACCGCAAATATACTAGCGTACAAACTCCACTTTCTCCAAAGTAGAAGATGAGAAAGCAGCAGAAAATGGTGTCAGAATTAACAACAAATCGTCAAACCCGTATGGCACAACTGAATATTGCTGTTGCTTCAAAACAGTACCGAGTTCACCAAAAAATTCATTCTTGTTTGTACTCGTGTTGAAGCTCACAGATGTAACACCTCTGCCAAAAGGTGTCTGAATTAGGTTCAAACATATACACAGAGGACAATAACGTTTGTATCACTGATTGTTTCCATTGGGCTCCAACACCATAATCAAATCTCGGAAAGCGATATGACGAGAGAGAGAGAGACACAGAGAGAGATACCGGTGGCAGAAAATGGCGTCGCAGCTGATCAGCCAGTCACGCTCGATTTCGCCTAAGGCCACTCTTTCCCTGCATACAGGCTCTCTAATCATGCTGCTGAAATTCAGATGTCTCACATAATTACGTTATACGCACTTCTCTTTCAGTAGTTCTTATGAGGTTGTGGGGTTCTGTTATTCATACCATTACAGCGATGTGCTCCAGGCTCAGCTGTAACCTGAAGCATAAGAGCGATCCTCTCAACAGTAACTGTCATCTACGTATTCACATTTATCTCCATGGGCATATTTCTTCAACAGCTTCAGTATTAACAAACGGAAAGGCAGCGCTCGTTCGGATAACAGCTCACACCAACACTGCACACTGGGCAGAATGTTTCTGGCTGACCAGGAGAGTTCGCTACGCGAAGTGAGTGCACCGGAATACAGGAGCTAGGTGATACAGTTGCCACGTCATTAACATATCAGTCGGAGCCCACAAATGTAACTGCCTCAGTGGATCGCAACTGTCCGAGCATTGTTGCATAGAGAGTGTGAATAGGAAGTTTATTTTGTTATGAGAACATAATTTATCGAAGGTTATCTATGAACAAGGATTCAGATGGTTACGATCTTCAACTGCGTTATGAGTAATGCTGTGGTTGTCATTTTATTACATCATCCATTAAAGGATGTATAGCATTTACTGCTAAATGTGTTGTTTATGGGAAAAAATTGATTGGAATCTCTTTGCAAAACATAAAGCTTGACTTATTTACACACGTTGAGTACGATCTTAAGCCCTTAATTTATCGGTACTTTCCTGCTATCTGTACGGTTTTTGTGGAAGATACATAGTCTTTTGTCAACGAGGATATTCTTAAACCACGTGTGCATTAAGAGAGGCTGTAAAGAGATAGAAACCCCGAATATTAAAACTCAGTTCATATCATTTAACTACTGACTCACATAGGATAACAAGCGGATTATTGACAGAGATCAGGTCATCAGCTGCCTGCAGGGACATTTGAAAAATACACCCAGTGAAATTTGTACGCAATATGTCTCTAAACTACTTGCTCACTATTTCACAGCCTACCTGCTACAAGAGGGCTGCTGCATCCCCAACTTTCGTCCTCAGTGGTGTGCTTTGTGGCCATGTTCGAGACGTGTCGACGTCTCAATGCAAATGAACAACAGCGTAAACAATTCCTAACGCTGGAAGAAGTAAAAGAGGTCCCCACTGGTTGACGCAATAAATGTGTGTGAATTCATAAGGGAAGGAACTGCTTAGATATTCGGTCCCTAGACATATACACTACTTAAACTGACTTCAACCTGTGCTAAGAACAACACACACGCCCATGCCCCAGGGAAGTCTCGATATTCCGGCGGGAGGGGCCGCGCATTCCGTGACATGAGGCCTCAAACCAAACGGCGACTCCATACAGCTAACCCCATATAATATTCCCTCATACATGCGCATATGACAGTGTCCCTACTGGTTTAAACATTTTGTCTTACTGTTCCTTCTTGTATGACGAGTGTCTACATCTACGTCTATATGACTGCACTGCACTTCACACTTAAGTGCCCAGCAGAGGGTTCATCAAACCACTTTCATACTGTTTCTCTGTCGTTCTGATGTCGAACAGTGTAGGGGAGAGAAAAACACCAAACACTTTCTGTGTGAGTTCTGATTTCCCTTATGCTATTACAATGATCATTACTCATTATTTCGGTTAATTCCAGCTAACCGCTTACATAACTGGAGGACAAAGTTGGAGATCGAATGTTTGTGGAAAGTCTCACCGCAACGAGGGGCGCTTTTGTTTCAATGATTGCCAGTCCTGCTCGTGTATCATATCAATGACACTCTGTCCCCTGTCTCACCACGACACAAAACGAGCTGCCACAATTTGAACTTTGTTGACGTCCTCTCTCAATCATATCTGATAAGAATCCCATAATGCACAGCAATATTCTAGCAGAGGATGGACAGGCGTAATGTAGAGAGCCTCTTCAACAGATTTGTTGCATGTCCAAGTGTTTGCCAATTAACTGTAGTCTTACATTTGCCAGTCCCACAATGTCATCTATGTGATTGTTTCAATCAAGTTGCTCGTACCTTTTGTCCAGAGATTATTTGTGAAATTGGCAATATTTAGATTTGTGTGACTCATCGTGTAACTGAAATTTAACAGATTCGCTTTAGTATTCATGTGGACGATCTCTCACTTTTCGTTTCATAGTGTCATTTCTTACTTTTCACACTGTATGGATACTTTGCGTGAATTGCTTCGCAATTGGTTTTGGTATTCTGATAACTTTACTAAACAGAAAACAAGCTAAGATGACTGCTGAGATTGTCTCCTAAAAACTGAATCTGTGCTGAGCTGCTATTGTGGAAGAATCTCACAATATGAAATACAAATCAGTCTCAATTGGCACAATATGACATTGCTCAATTCTGTTACAGAGGGTAGTGTACTGGGAGCTCTATACGTTAGATTCGTGTTATGAATGTATGCTCCGTTTTAAAAAAAGTGAAGTATTTCTCACAAAACGTTATGCTATCAACGAAGAGGAAGACTCTGATTCCATTACACTATCTTATATCTTGACTAGTAAAAATAGGAATACGATAAAAGAGAAAACAATGTGCTCAGGGGGCTATTTTCAGACAATAATTCGATACGGATGAAATGCAGGTGTTGTGATTCTGAATGTCATTTTATAGTCTGCGTACACTAGTCATCGTTGTGACTTTCCTCCTGTACGTTAGTGCGTGATCTTTTCCGTTGTGACAGCTCTCCACCCAGTCAGAGATGGGCAGAGGACTACACAACCTTCTAACTAATGGAGTAATGCTTCTGGAACGTGATGCCATTCCGAGAGCATTACCTGGATTCTGTGACTTGACGGCGTACATCTCTTACTCGACGAAATCATTTGGACTCAAATGCTACATATCGAAGTTTGGAAGTTTTGTGAGCATACAACAGGTAAGTGACAATCCGACGAAAGGGAGTTGAGAGGTTAGCTCTGTACCGCTTATTCTAAATGTTGTGAGCAAGTATATAAGAGCCGCTAACACTCGTCTCACGATGTGACTTCAGTGAGAAAATTAGGGGCTGATACGAAGATTTTGGTTGAGAGACAATCAGCACCAGATGTTCCGTCTTTCCGTTTCTCGATAAATAAGGAACAACATTTTCTGTGACTATCGTGTGCCTATAAATGGATGGACTTATATATTGATAGGTAGATAAAATTTAAAACTACAGATATATGCATACTTGCGAGTCATCTACGGTGCATGGCGGAAGGTACCGTGTACCGTTGTTAAGTCATTTCCTTCCCTGTTCTACCTGCAGATAGATCGAAGGGGAAGAAATGACTTCATATACGCCTCCGTATGAATGCAAATTTCTCGTATCCCATATTTGTGGTCCTAATGCGAAAACAACGTTGGCAGCAGTTGAATACTTCTACACTCAGCCTCAAATGTCGGTACTCCAAATTTTATAGATAGTTTTTTCGCCTTACTTCCAGGATTCCCATTTGATTTCACAAAGCATACACACACTTATTTGGCAGGAGCCAATAGTAACACTTCAAGAGGGCTGTATTCTGAGAGAAACCTCAGTCTGCAGGCACATCCACCTTTGGGGTGTTGTGGTCGTCAGACAGTTATTTTGATATTGTTCACTTGGTCAGTTCTACAGGGATATTTCGAAAACACACTTCACAACGTTTTGGTTTGCAGATGGGAGGAGGTGAACCATATTGTTCAGCATTTTGGCATTTCCCCCAGGGACATTTTAGCGCTCAGTTGTTGTATAAAGAATGGCACAACTTTTGCGAGTCTGAAATCATTAATAGGCGCCCATCAGAGCGGTACCGTCCCGTTGTGTGAGCAGAGGTTTGTGACACGGTGGCGGCAGTGGCAGGTATTCACATAGGACCCGGCGTCAGCGACAGGGATGTGGCGGAGGTGTCATGGGGGTGAAGCAGAAGTGAAATACCCTCCTGGCCCTAAAGATCCCTAGGACCCAGCAGCATTAGTTTGGGAGCAATACACCGGAAATCTAAGTGACTTGCTTCCATTAGGATAACAAGGTAACCAAGGGACAGAACGTAACTAGCAATGCATATCTTCGGCTGTTTGACGACGGATACCGCCCATAGTGACGACCTAGCTTTGGGAAGCCGGCAGTGACGACATACAAGCGTCTGCAACGGTTACCTGGCGAGCGTAATCTGACTTCAGAGAAAAAATCTCTCACCAAGTATGGGGACTCTCATGATCAATTTCATTAATAATTCAGACAATTAGATATCAAGGACATGACTAAAGTTGGGTAGAATCGAGGGTGATACTACCACAGATATGATTCGCGAGATGGAGTGGTAATGAGGCATTTGCTCGCTGCTGCGAAATCTGTTAACGTAAACTCTCACCTGTGGCCATCGCAATGAAATGAACTATATTACCAGATTTATAACGTGCCATTTGGTATGAACCTGATATTTACATCTCTTCTGTGATGCTTTTTTGCTACCTTACGAGACCTCATAGATAATGAGGCATTTAAATACATTAAGTGTGTTCGGAAGTGAGGAGACACCCTGTGACAGAGGTACAGAATGGTGTTAGCGCCATGTCATGGGCGAAAATAAGTTAAATTGCAGGACATAGCAAATATTAAGCTGATAGAAAAAAAATTCTTTTTTACCTGATGAGAGTAACGTTACAGGTGGTACAGCCTATAATGCACTGTTGTACCAGAAGTAACGATACTTTATCCGTGTGAAAACGCGAGTATCGTCTGATTTTCCTAGTTTTGAAAATAAAGTATATAACAGGGAGGAATCTACATGTTGTCTGAGATGTTTGAGGAGTATGAACAACAACATCCCAGTCTTGGATTGGCTATAGTGGATTTTGTAAACTGAGGGGAGGGTTGGGTTTGTGGGAAGGGAGCTATATCTGAAGTAATTAAGATTATACCTCTGAATCCACGCCATGCCTGTTCGTCTTGTAGTGTGCAAGCAGTTAGGAAGGCCAGTTCATGTTAAGTGGCTGACTGGAAGCTGGGAGGTTTGGGTAGGGAAGTGGAGTTCTGGGTGATATCCCAGGAGGAGGCTCAATACTGTACTGGAAAGGGGCTAACACATAATATGACCATTTCTCAAAGTGTAGGGGCAATAGGAGCGGAAGTGGGATAGAGGGGAATGGAGGGCTTCTCAGCTGGATGAATTATCTCCAAAGGATAATAAATCAACCCCTGGACGTCATAAACCTTTTAGCAGAATAATAGGTGAACAGGAGAGATGTGGTATAATTGATTACTTTAATTTACATATCAATTTGATATCAAAAGTGAACCAGGAATTGGCTTTATCTTTACTCCTGTGTTACCTTTAGTTGTGTGAAAATGTTTTCAGAATAGTGAAAGAGCCTGTAATATGTCATCGCCAAAATGTAACGACACAAAAGAATGAGATTCTTCGTGGTTGCCTACGTACAGATGCAAAATGGTCGTTGTGTGGTTGCCATTACTGCAGGAGCAGCTAAGCAGTTCATCATCACGCCTTGTTACATTGCACTCAGTCAACCAATACATATAGGTCAATTGTTCATCAGTATCTCAACTGTTATTTATCAGTCTTAATGTACAGTTACCACTGTGTGGAAAACCGACCCAAGACTGGACTGAGCAGTTCTGAGTGGAAGTTTAAGGATCAAGAGTAAGGTAAGCCTTACTGCTGTCACCAGTAAGTACTGTGAGTGAAAGGAACATGTCTGTTTTGAGACAAAACACACAGCACCTATCATCGAAATTTTCACTGCTGTGGATATGTTCTCGGTGCAATGTCGATAGAAGTGGTTAGAAATCACACGAAATGTAATTCCTTTGTAACAAACCGCTGCAGACCTCGTACCATTGTAACAAATTATTTGGCACACATTTAAACTTTTGCCACTCAGACTTTGATTCACCCTGACTTTTTGTTAGAAAGACAACACGTCTTATGCACCTTCATGTATCATATGCTGATCCACAGATAATCATATTTTATTTTAAACAACACATTGTCGACTAGACGAGATGAGATCTTCAAAACTCGTGTTTGTAATTTTGACATTACAGTTATTATTGAAGCATCTCCACTGAGCACACACCAAATAAGGGCTGGTTGTGGCAGGTGCTCGTCTGTTCTACCTGCTCGACTAGTTGTGGAATTGAGGTGCGGAGATCAGTGGAGAATTCCTCGACTTCTCTGACCGCAATTTACACTGAGAGCAGTTTTCACTGGGTGCAGTTTACAGGACACGCTCTACAGGCATTGAAATTAATCATTCATGAAGACTGACTTTTGTACTGGACCAAGTCAGATTCACAACCTGTGCAAGTAGAGACCCCATCCAGAATCCTGCTGCTTGTCCGATTCGAGAAATCCCACAGGGATTTCGAAGATATTGTGCATCCATATCGAAAAGTAACTAGAGCTGTCTGTGCTTCCACTTGTATATATAGATAAATGGTGTCTGTTCTGTCACACACGTCCGACAGAAGAGACACCACTTATCTATATTTAGAGGAACTGACTATGAATGATGACTCTGATGACTGTAGGAATGTACTAAAAACACCACTGTATTCTTTCTACAGGACTCATCAATACGCAGTTAGATATATCGTGGCCATAGAGATATTTCCTCCCCCCATGAACCATGGACCTTGCCGTTGGTGGGGAGGCTTGTGTGCCTCAGCGATGCAGATGGCCGTACCGTAGGTGCAACCACAACGGAGGGGTATCTGTTGAGAGGCCAGACAAACGTGTGGTTCCTGAAGAGGGGCAGCAGCCTTTTCAGTAGTTGCAGGGGCAACAGTCTGGATGATTGACTGATCTGGCCTTGCAACATTAACCAAAACGGCCTTGCTGTGCTGGTACTGCGAACGGCTGAAAGCAAGGGGAAACTACAGCCGTAATTTTTCCCGAGGACATGCAGCTTTACTGTATGATTAAATGATGATGGCATCCTCTTGGGTAAAATATTCCGGAGGTAAAATAGTCCCCCATTCGGATCTCCGGGCGGGGACTACTCAGGAGGATGTCGTTATCAGGAGAAAGAAAACTGGCGTTCTACGGATCGGAGCGTGGAATGTCAGATCCCTTAATCGGGCAGGTAGGTTAGAAAATTTAAAAAGGGAAATGGATAGGTTAAAGTTAGATATAGTGGGAATTAGTGAAGTTCGGTGGCAGGAGGAACAAGACTTCTGGTCAGGTGACTACAGGGTTATAAACACAAAATCAAATAGGGGTAATGCAGGAGTAGGTTTAATAATGAATAGGAAAATAGGAATGCGGGTAAGCTACTACAAACAGCATAGTGAACGCATTATTGTGGCCAAGATAGATACGAAGCCCACACCTACTACAGTAGTACAAGTTTATATGCCAACTAGCTCTGCAGATGATGAAGAAATTGAAGAAATGTACGATGAAATAAAAGAAATTATTCAGATAGTGAAGGGAGACGAAAATTTAATAGTAATGGGTGACTGGAATTCGAGTGTAGGAAAAGGGAGAGAAGGAAACATAGTAGGTGAATATGGATTGGGGCTAAGAAATGAAAGAGGAAGCCGCCTAGTAGAATTTTGCACAGAGCACAACTTAATCATAGCTAACACTTGGTTTAAGAATCATGAAAGAAGGTTGTATACGTGGAACAACCTTGGAGATACTAAAAGGTATCAGATAGATTATATAATGGTAAGACAGAGATTTAGGAACCAGGTTTTAAATTGTAAGACATTTCCAGGGGCAGATGTGGACTCTGACCACAATCTATTGGTTATGACCTGTAGATTAAAACTGAAGAAACTGCAAAAATGTGGGAAATTAAGGAGATGGGACCTGGATAAACTGAAAGAACCAGAGGTTGTACAGAGGTTCAGAGAGAGCATAAGGGAACAATTGACAGGAATAGGGGAAAGAAATACAGTAGAAGAAGAATGGGTAGCTCTGAGGGATGTAGTAGTGAAGGCAGCAGAGGATAAAGTAGGTACAAAGACGAGGGCTGCTAGAAATCCTTGGGTAACAGAAGAAATATTGAATTTAATTGATGAAAGGAGAAAATATAAAAATGCAGTAAATGAAGCAGGCAAAAAGGAATACAAACGTCTCAAAAATGAGATCGACAGGAAGTGCAAAATGGCTAAACAGGGATGGCTAGAGGACAAATGTAAGGATGTAGAAGCTTATCTCACTAGGGGTAAGATAGATACTGCCTACAGGAAAATTAAAGAGACCTTTGGAGAGAAGACAACCACGTGTATGAATATCAAGAGCTCAGATGGCAGCCCAGTTCTAAGCAAAGAAGGGAAGGCAGAAAGGTGGAAGGAGTATATAGAAGGTTTATACAAGGGCGATGAACTTGAGGACAATATTATGGAAATGGAAGAGGATGTAGATGAAGACGAAATGGGAGATACGATACTGCGTGAAGAGTTTGACAGAGCACTGAAAGACCTGAGTCGAAACAAGGCCCCCGGAGTAGACAACATTCCATTAGAACTACTGACGGCCTTGGGACAACCAGTCCTGACAAAACTCTACCAGCTGGTGAGCAAGATGTATGAGACAGGCGAAATACCCTCAGACTTCAAGAAGAATATAATAATTCCAATCCCAAAGAAAGCAGGTGCTGACAGATGTGAAAATTACCGAACTATCAGTTTAATAAGCCACGGCTGCAAAATACTAACGCGAATTCTTTACAGACGAATGGAGAAACTGGTAGATGCAGACCTCGGGGAGGATCAGTTTGGATTCCGTCGAAATGTTGGAACACGTGAGGCAACACTGACCTTACGACTTATCTTAGAAGAAAGATTAAGAAAAGCAAACCTACGTTTCTAGCATTTGTAGACATAGAGAAAGCTTTTGACAATGTTGACTGGAATACCCTTTTTCAAATTCTAAAGGTGGCAGGGGTAAAATACAGGGAGCGAAAGGCTATTTATAATTTGTACAGAAACCAGATGGCAGTAATAAGAGTCGAGGGGCATGAAAGGGAAGCAGTGGTTGGGAAAGGAGTGAGACAGGGTTGTTGCCTCTCCCCGATGTTATTCAATCTGTATATTGAGCAAGCAGTAAAGGAAACAAAAGAAAAATTTGGAGTAGGTATTAAAATTCATGGAGATGAAGTAAAAACTTTGAGGTTCGCCGATGACATTGTAATTCTGTCAGAGACAGCAAAGGACTTGGAAGAGCAGTTGAACGGAATGGACAGTGTCTTGAAAGGAGGATATAAGATGAACATTAACAAAAGCAAAACGAGGATAATGGAATGTAGTCAAATTAAATCGGGTGATGCTGAGGGAATTAGATTAGGAAATGAGACACTTAAAGTAGTAAAGGAGTTTTGCTATTTAGGAAGTAAAATAACTGATGATGGTCGAAGTAGAGAGGATATAAAATGTAGACTGGCAATGGCAAGGAAAGCGTTTCTGAAGAAGAGAAATTTGTTAACATCGAATATAGATTTATGTATCAGGAGGTCGTTTCTGAAAGTATTTGTTTGGAGTGTAGCCATGTATGGAAGTGAAACATGGACGATAACTAGTTTGGACAAGAAGAGAATAGAAGCTTTCGAAATGTGGTGCTACAGAAGAATACTGAAGATAAGGTGGATAGATCACGTAACTAATGAGGAGGTATTGAATAGGATTGGGGAGAAGAGAAGTTTGTGGCACAACTTGACTAGAAGAAGGGATCGGTTGGTAGGACATGTTTTGAGGCATCAAGGGATCACAAATTTAGCATTGGAGGGCAGCGTGGAGTGTAAAAATCGTAGAGGGAGACCGAGAGATGAGTACACTAAGCAGATTTAGAAGGATGTGGGTTGCAGTAGGTACTGGGAGATGAAGCAGCTTGCACAGGATAGAGTAGCATGGAGAGCTGCATCAAACCAGTCTCAGGACTGAAGACAACAACAACAACAACAGAGATATTTAAGCATCCTTCTTGTTCGCCTAATGCAAATTAAACAAGAAGAAGCCCTAATAAAAGACACCATGGGATGTACCTCTGTCATACATTTCACAGTGATTTGAGGGGTTTCTATATAGTTGGTTGGTTGGTTGGTTTAAAAGAGAGGGGATGGAAGGGACCAAACTGCCTGGTCATCGGTCCCTTGTTCCAAATAAAACAATACCTCACGCTTGAGAATCAGATATACGATATGTATAACACAGAACAGAAAGAAAGGAAAAACCACAAGAATGGAGGAAAGGCAATAAATACTAAAAGGAACAAAAGTGGACAAGAAAACAACAGAGAGATACAAGAAACCGTCAGAAGAGAGTAAAACAACAAAGCAGATTACAGTGGCTGGTCGACCACGAAAATAATAAGGAAAAGCCAGCCACTCCGCAACACATTGAAACCTCCCCCATAAATGCACTAGGGTGGAGGACACAGATGGACAAAAGACATGTGCTAAATCTCATATTGAATGATAAAACCCACCCTCACGGATAAAACGTAAAACCAAATCAGCTGATGAGGTGTTGTCTGCTAAAATCGATGATAAGGAAACTAGTAACCGAAGATGAAGTCGCAGGGCAGTGAAAGGAGGACATAGCTGAAGAATACGGGCCACTGTCAACCAGGCGCCCTACCGACACTGAGGTGGGTCTTCACGGCGCAGCAGGTAGTCGTGGGTTGCTCAGGCATGGCCAATGCAGAACCAGCAGAGAAGGAGTTCAAGCGAGAGGCCCTCATCAACGACTTCCACATGTTCGTTGTCCCCTTAATGGCTCGCAGTTTGTTTTAAGTACCGAGATTTTGTCATTCTGTATTCCAAAGCTAAAAAATCTTGCTGCGAAATAACGAAAGCAGGTCAGTTGCAGGGATGCTGATCTCCAGAAGCGGTTTCCGTGTAACATGTTTCGCCAGCCTGTCAGCAGGTTCATTTCCTGGGATTCCGACACGACCAGGGGTCCAGATGAACACCACTGAACGACTGGAACGTTTCAGGGTTTAGATGGACTCCTGGATGGATGCTACCAATGGGTGACGAGGGTAGCACTGGTTAATAGCTTTCAGGCTGCCCAAGGAGTCAGTACATAAAAGAAAAGACTCCCCAGGGCATAAATGGACATACTGAAGTGCTCGAGATCTTGCCACAAGCTCTGCAGTGAATACACTGCAGGCATTGGGTAAGGAATACTATTCAATATGGCCACTGTGAACGTAGGCGAAGCCAACGTGACCATCATCAATCGAGCTGTCTGTGTAAACCAGTTCAGAGCTCTGTAACATGTCAAGATTCGAGGGGAAGTGACAGCGAAGAGCTGCAGGGTTAACAGAGTCCTTAGGGCCACGTGAAAGGTCCAAACGAAGCTGTGGCCTAGGCGTACTCCATGGAGGCGTACGTGAATGGAGGGTAAAGGGAAGGACTCCTGTTCGAAGAGAAGGGACCACACACATACAGTAATCGTTAGCGCTGACCTGGGCTGCGGGTGCAGGAGATGGACTGCCACGGGTGGGAAAAGGAGATGGTAATGTGGATGCTCAGGAGAACTATTAATGCATGCAGCATAACTGGCGTGCAGTTGTGCAAGTGTGACCTGCAGTGGAGGGACCCCGGCATCCACCAGTACATTTGCCACCAGACTCGTCCTAAAAGATCCTGTTACTAGTCGAGCAGCGTATTGGTGCACAGGGTCGAGTAAATGTAACGCTGAGGGCGCTGGTGAACCATAAACCAAACTCCCATAGACAGTTGAGAATTGTACAAGAGCTCTTTAGAGCCGCAGTATCGTAGGGCGATCTGCACCCCAAATGGTGCTGCTCGGGCAATGGAGGATATTGAGGTGCTGCCAGCACTTCCACTTAAGCTGACAAAGATGAGGAAGCTAAGTCAAGCGTTGTAAACCAGTCCTAAGAATCGATATGTCTCCCCTACAGTGAGTGGATCATCATGAAGGTATCGTTCTGGGCCCGGATGTACAGTATAACGCTAACAGAAGTGCATGACACACGTCTCTGCGGGTGAAAACTGGAAGCCGTGGGCTAGAGCCTGTGACTGCGCCTTGTGGATGGTTGCAGTACGAAATGCAGAAATCGCCTGCATACAGAGTTGGTGACACTGAAGGCCCTACAGCTGCTGCTAGACCGTTAATGGCGACTAAAAGGAGATAGACACTCAATAAGGAGCCCTGCAGGACACCATTCTCCAGGATATGGGGAGAACTAAGGGATGCACCAACTTGGACATAGAAAGAACGAAGTGACAGGAAGTTTAGGATAAAAATCGGGAGCAGGCCCTGGGACACCCCACTCATACAATGTGGCAAAGATATGGTGTCGCCAGGTCGTGTCGTATGGATTACGTAAGCAAACAAAGACAGCAACCAGGTGCTAGCGTCTGGAAAAGGCTGTTCGGATGGCAGACTCGAGGGATGCCAGATTATCAATGTTAGAGCGACCCTGGCGGATGCCATCCGGACATGGGGCAGGAGACTATGTGACTCCAGGACCCAACTCAACTGTCGAAACACCATACATTCCAGCAGCTTTTATAGAACGTTGGTGAGGTTAGTTGGCCGGTAGCTATCCACGTCAAATGGGTTGTTACCGAGTTTGAGCACAGGCATGATGGTGCTCTCACGACATTGCGATCGAAAGACGCCATCGCACCACATCTTGTTGAAGACAACGAGGAGACGCCTCTTGTAGTCAGACGAGAGATGTTTAATCATCTTATTGTGGATATTATCCCGCACAGGAGCTGTGTCAGGGTAACAGCCAAAGGTGCTGAGAAGATTCCACTCAGTAAATGCGGCGTTATAGGGTTCACTGTGGTGTGTAGTGAACGAGAGAACCCTCTCTTCCATCAGTCGTTTGAGGACGCGAAAGGCTGGGGGATAATTCTCCAATGCAGAGGCGCAAGCATAGTGCTGAGCAAACAGCTCGGCAACTCCGTTTGCGTTGGTAGACAACACGCCATTTATGTGCACACCCATTGATGTCTGAGACCCGAAAAGACGTTTGTCTTGGACCGGAATTGGGAAGGTGACATCAGGCACCTCTCCCTACACTCCGGTTTCTGTCTTTGTATAAGCTGGCGAATGCGGGCATGGAGCCATTTAAAGGCTAAGAGGTGCTGTAGGGATGGGTGCTGCTTATGTCGCTGTAGACCTCGCCGACGCTGTTTAATGAACTCAGCGGCTTCCAGCGACCACCACGGGACTTTCTTTCCCTGGGGTCGCCCCAGAGAACGAGGGATCGTGTTCTCCGCTGCAGAAACTACCGTTTTGGTGACCAGGTCAATCACAACATCGATGGCACCATGTGGGGGAGATTCAGCGGTCACAGCAGAGGTGAAGGCTTCCCAGTCTGCCTTGTCTAAAGCCCATCTGGGTAGGCGTCCATGGGCATGACGCGAGAGGAGTGACAGGAAGATGGGGAAGTGATCACTACCTCACAGGTCGTCATGTGCTCTGCAGTGGATAGATGGCAGGAGTCCTGGGATGCAAATTAATAAATCAATGGCCGAGTAACTACCATGAGGCACACTGAAATGTGTGGCGCCCACAGCATTTAAGAGGCAGAGGTCGAGTTGGGACAGAGAATTTTCGACTCCTCTGCCTCGGCCAGTAAGCATGGTACCACCCCACAAAGGGTTATGACCAATAAAATCTCCCATAAGTAGTAAAGGTTTAGGGCGGTGACCAATCAGAGTAGCCAGGACATTCAGGGGGGAACCAGCACCATCCGGAGGAAGATTTAAGTTGCAGGCAGTTATTTCCTTCATCGTCCTTATCATAACAGCAACAGCTTCAAGAGGAGTTTGAAGGTATACAGGTTCACCACAGACCGAGTTCAAGTCATATACGCAGACACCACCTGACACCATATTATATTCGTTCTGGTTCTTGTAATAGAGCCACAGAGAACAGGGGTTCACACTGCCAGAAACCAGGTTTCCTTGGAGACAATGCAGAAGGCAGGTGCAAAGCTTAACAACTGCCATAGCTCAGACAGGTGGTGGAAAAAACGGCCGCAATTCCAATGGAGGATGGCGTCATTGTTAGTCTGGGAAGGCATGAAGCGCCCAAGGAGGCAAGGTACTTCTCAGGGTCACCTTCTGCCACCGATTGAGTACCTATGCGATAGACATCCATTGTGTCTGAGTGTCAGGCGATATCTAGGTTCTCAGCAGATGCCCGTATATCCACCTCATCCTCAGATGCAGAACTTGTAGGGAGTGTGGTATTGATGCCACAGTAAGGTCTTGGTTCTTGGGTGCCTTCTTCTTTGTTGATTTCTCTCCCTGTTCCTTCATTGTTTATGGCTGGCAGGACTTCATTGGGTCAGTCTGAGGGACTGAGAAGGAGCGTGAAGCCCTACAAACTGCTATCTGTGGTTGCTTCAGCCACATACGGGTATCTGCTTTTCCACTGGTCGGAACCTGGTAAGGGAGTGACCCAAGCGATTCCCTTCCCGGCTAGAGGAGCTGAAGAAGACTTACACTTCTCCACTTGAGAAGTGGGGACTGATGTCCCTGATGCTTTGGGGCGGGGGGGGGGGGGTGCTGTTCCTAAAGTAGGTGGTGCAGGAGCTACATGGAGGGAAGCGCTTCCCACCATCAAGGGGCAGGTGGAGTCTGACAGCTATGAGAGCCAACTGTACGTGGCAAAACAGGAGATGGTGGGGGCGTAGGTTGAAATCATTAGCACAGGATGGAGCCTCTCATATTTTCACTTACTCTCAGTGTAGGTCAGGCTGTCCAAGGTCTTGTATTCCATTACCTTCCATTCTTTCTGTAGAATCCTGCAGTCCAGCGAGCAAGGGGAATAGTGCTGTCCGTGGTTGACACAGATTGGAGGCAGGGCACATGGAGTATTGGGCTGGGAAGGACGTCCACAATCTCGAGTGGCGGAGTGGCGGCGCTGGAAGTACAGTGGGAAGACATATGACAAATTTCCGGCATTTAAAACACCGAATTGGGGGAGGGATATATAGCTTGACAT
The DNA here is from genome assembly GCF_023897955.1 of Schistocerca gregaria. Classification (NCBI taxonomy): domain Eukaryota; kingdom Metazoa; phylum Arthropoda; class Insecta; order Orthoptera; family Acrididae; genus Schistocerca; species Schistocerca gregaria. The sequence goes on from NC_064927.1 coordinate 108,854,713, forward strand.
CACAGTCGTAGTCCATCACCTTAACCTCAGTGAAGATGAAGGTACCATTGGCAACCTAATTAACCTCAGGCCTCGATGGATGTGCCAGAAAAAGTGAACGCTTCGTCGCTCTAAATTTGCTCACAGCTCGTCATCAGACTGTAAATCAAGGTCCCTATGGAAAATAACACCCTGGACCACATTTAAGCTCTTATGGGGCATGATGGAAACAGAAAATTCCTCCAGCTTGTCACTGACAAGTAATGTCCATGACTGGGCAGAGTGTGCTGTTTTTATTAATACTGACCCAGAGCACGTTTTGTACAAGCCCTCCAAAAAAACTAGTCTTCGTTGACATGAATGATTCCCTATCAGCTCTCGTACAGACAAGGTAGCAGCGCGAATAAGCTTCACTGCCATCCTTAGCCACGCGTTCCTCCCCTGATGTGGCCAGGGAGGGAAACTATTTGGGGTCATACTTCTCCACATTGAATGGAGCTCTGGAATGCTTAGAGACTTCTGGTGGGTTATCATCAGCATGAGATGACATACCACACTTCATTGTGTGTCATCCGCCCTCATGCCACAATCTCTGACCAAGGGCTCTCTCCTCGGGTGCCACCCAGCCTCAGCAAGGGCCACCTGGCAGGATGGTCATTCCAGGGAATCCTCATGACCCAGTTAGATAGGCATCTACTCCTTGGCTTACATGGAGAGTTAATGGCGCAAGACATCAGCAGAGCGATCCATGAGCTGTCAGGGGGCTACAGCCAACACGGTACATGGTGACCACACCACAACAGACTGGCTACTGTGTTGGATAAGAGATGCAAAGAAGTCCATGGTCATCATCGACACAGAAAGCGGCACTGTATATGGCATGGTGGAAAACGCACCTCGCTCAAAAGAAGGAGAAGGAGCGAGACTGCAATGCAATGATGAGAAAGTGGGCTAAAGATCTCAATGCACGATGGACACGATGCACCATGTAAGGTGCCCTTCCCCAATTAGCTCGCTCCTCAGAAAAAGTTTGGAGAATGGAGGTCAAACCAACACAGAAAATCTGAAACATGTGAGACTCTTTTTAGTCACCTCTTACGACAGCTGGAAATACCTCGGTCCTATTCAGACGCTCTGACCTGCAGGGGGCGTTTATAAATAGACATATTGTAGTGATTATACTATCACGTTATAAATTTTGTTTCGAACCTCTGAAAACATTAAATGCAATTTACATCCAACTAATAATTTAGAGAGAAAAGGAACAGTAACATAGTTTCCTGATATATTCAAGAACTGGATGTTGGAATCTAATTGTATCAGATGTTGATACCATCCCACCGGCCTCACACATTTGGCAACGGAATTGGAAGTTTCCATCATATGTCGACAGCCGTCATGTGGGACCTGGTGGACCCGATGGTGGACGCCTGCTGAACCACACCTCCATAACTCCTTACCATGAGGACACTCTGCCATTGTGATAAGGGGTTCGTGGTGGCAGTCACTCACACCACTCGCACGAACAGATTCTCCGACGTGACACCTTCATCACACTTGCTTCAGGGTGCCCTATCATTGTTGACACTGAAATTGCTGGATTTTTTATCGTGATGCACTGTTTGTAATGAGTCTTCGTACAATTGGAGGTATAAAGGATGATTATAATTAAAATTTCTTCTTGGCAAATTACATACTTGACTTCGGATCAACGGGAGGTACTCTGTGGGTTTTGGTGGGTACGTTTGGGAGTATCAAAATATATCGCATCACTGTTTTTCGAAGGTATTGACTTTAGATGCTTCACGATATTGCATCCCCGACGGAAGGTAGATCTTAATATGTGACAAAGATTTCAAGAACATATGTCTACATATTTCGGAGAAAAAGGGTTTTGATCAGCCAGACAAACTGGCAGGAAGACAGCAGACAGACCACAAAGTCATGCTATAAGAGTTCCGTTTTTACTGACTTCAGTAGGGACACTAAAACAACAATGATAAATCGTTGCTCCCGTTCGTCCTTGTCATGAGTTTACTTGGAGGTTAGTGATGGTTTGAACTACGGTTATGTGAGTCTCGATGACGACAAGGAGTTCTTCAATATATTGAAAACAATAAAAAGCTTCATTCTTACGGTGGTAGCATTGATATCCATATTACACAAGATACATTTTCCGGAAGTCGGAAAGGGAATTTCGGAAAAAAGACTTTGCTGTCGTGTTTACATTTTAAGGCCGACAGTGTGTTTGCTTAACCAGCCGAACATCGGTTTCCTGATCTTCAGTTGTTTTACGCTAATGATTTAACCATCGGAATGGCTATTTCTCTTCAGATAAATGTTGTATAATATGTTTATTTTTCCTTGTCTGTACAATCGTAACACCGACAACAGAAATGAGTTTCAAAAATGGTAGCACATTTGTACGGGAGCGACATTCGATTGTGGAAGAGGAAATCTGGCAGCTAGAACCCCATTTTCATAATCGATATTGATATGTTTACTTAGCTAAACAGATGCGGTATTGGAAAACGGTTTACGAAATCCGGGTTTGAAGGCTCATGCAAACTTTGTACCTGTTACACTCAACTGACTAATACACAAACAACAGCAGGTGCAGTGTCGGTGACCAGAGTCATGCTGGGACGACCGACATTCCTCACCTCAACTGAGGACCACTGACGTCACTAGATCCACCAACTGGCTGCAGCATCGTGAGAGAGTGGAGGAGGAGAGAGTGTAGCAGATGGCGTGCTGCTCCCCCAGCTGCGCTGGTCCTCCCTTCCACAGACAGGCGGCGACCGTCGTTGGCTGCTGCCCTGGAACATTGAGAGAACACCATCACCAGGTGTCCTTCCTCCGCCACGACGACTTGGTAAAGTCAGTCTATACAGACAGCCGCTTTGACTAACTTTATCTGCGATAATGACGAAAAACGATAGAACTCTTGCCAAAATTAACAATTAACTAACTAAAGTTATTACTTGTATTGTCACTCATCAGTTGCAACTAAGAGCGACCTACTGGCTGAGAGGTAACTTTCCAAGTGACACAAGGACATACCTTGCTTAAACTAAACCGACAGAATTACATTACAGAAAAACAGAACTAGGATATTACACTCTGCAAGGAGATACATCCTTGTCAGCTCTTAGCCAAAACTTCACAACTAGCAACATTTTCGGCTCTTGGAGCCATAGCATTCGCTCCCAAGTTTCACTTAGTAGCTGAGAAAGAAATCTGTAGCAGGTGGAGCGAGGTTCCAATGATTACCAAAAACCAGTATCTCCTATTTCATTGCATTATATTTATATGCTAAATTTTTAGTTTTTGAGTTGTCTGTCACGGACTGCGAGACACCAGGGTATCGAAATATGTGAAATTTACAACTACATTCTTAATAGCAGCGGGAGGAATGCTTTCCACAGGGTGATATCTGCTATGGACTGACGCGACGTGACATCCTCCGAGAAGCACTCTTGATCTTCAAAGTCCCTAGAAGTATTTACTTAATGCATAACAATTTAAAAGAGCAGACACGATTTGTTCGCCAAAAATAGACAGTAGTGTGAGAATGAGATTCCTACGTAGCTGCGTGCACAAGTATTCATTGCTGGACACACAATAGGGGGAAAGGACTGCCTAACAACCCTACCACAACAAAGGTCAGAATTTAATGGTTGTGGTGATGCTCACGCTGCTAAACACTGCATTTTCGGGCTACAACTAAGTTATTATGTGGCAGGTGTCATTAGAGCAGAGCACAGTTAATAAAGTCATTTCATGTAATAATAAAAAAAATAGACACTCATCTGTTTGTGTTTTCCACTCTGGTCTCGTCGTAAAATCATGGCTAAATCGTTGAAAATCTAGGTGGTGATTCCAAACTCGGATGCAAAGAGGCCTAGGTTTTATCCTGCTATATACAAAAGTTATGTAGACGCGCTTCACAAACCATTCTTGGAGATTACACTTTTGCTAGACAATGGTGATGGAAAAAAATAATCAGCACTCCGAAATTAAGTTACACTTCCTTTTAATTGATTTTATTGGAATATCACGCGACAGACTAAACATCACTTCACAATACAAGACATACTTAAAAACATTTTCATCACAGTCACTATTAAAGTTCACATTTTATAAGCTGACTACGTTATGCGTCTTTCCAACACTTTACTTACTCCACGTCCGACTCTCTAACAACTCTCTAACAACTAACTCTTTAACGACTAACTAATAATCGCTTACGCGCCCAAAAGTCAGAGTTACGAGTACGTCAAAGATCATAGTGACAAAAGAAAGAGTACACATAAGAATAATATTATTGCAATATAAACATATCGATGTATCACAAATGAAATCAAATCTCAATGTTGTCTCAGGAATACGTCAACTACTTTGCAGAAACACAGTGGAATATTACTGGTATCGAGAGGTTCAGGTGAGGTGCCGTAATGGTTGCATAATTCAAGTACCATTACAATTGGGAGTAATTTTCTGGTGTTTCTCAACTCCAGCGATCAACTGCTTGACAATAAATAAGTAGTGTAGAGGATGCTGGTTCACTACGAGAGATCGACTTGGGCGGTGCACGTAAGGTCTGCTGTCATTTGGTAGTCTAAAACATACTCAGCCAAATGTGACACAATAAGGGCGAAAGAGATGTTCAGCGTAAAGCGGCTGGAAGGAAGTCTTGTTCATAGCTTTCGAAAGAGTCTACTCCGTTGCAGCAGCACAGCCCCGTGTTGACATATGATACGTCACACACAGATTTTAAAATTGCAGCCACTCTCTGTCTTCAATTGTACAAAGCATCTCATCACGTTCAATTCAATGCTCACTTAGTCATGCCAACTGATGGATGTGTGTCCTTCTATGGGTCAGAATCTTCATGCTTATTGTTAACTCAGTAATCAGTGATGGTTTATGTGGACGTTGGCAATCTCCCTCAGCACCACTAACATTCAGAGTTTGTGCACCTTTGCCAAAGCTTTGTTGCGTACGTTAATATAATTCATTTGTAACCTCATAAAAGTAACAGTAACTTCTTTTCCACAGTTCTTGATTAAAAGCGAACTCCATGCACTTTAACAATGAACGATACTTAATTCTGTCCTCTTATTTCTCTCCACAACTAAATAAGATCCTACTCTCAATATCGATGTAGATACGGAGCCCATATTTGGTATATGGCTTGGTCCCACCAGCTTAAATACTGACGTCCCGTATAAATAAACGTTTCGCAATTTTTTGTTGTATACTTCACATGATCTTATGAGGAGCCATCTGTTCACCGTAAACGTCAGCGGGTTCAGGGCTTAACAGCATTACGGGGATATTCTTAAAACTCAACCGTAACCTGAAATTGAGCAGAGATCTTCCAACATTAAGCCGTCATGCACATATTCAGAATCATTTCCATTTCCGTTTTTCTTTAACACCTTCGAAATTAAGAAACAGAGACGAAACCTTCAGTTTACTCCAGCAGTGCGCACCGAGCAAAGTGTTTCGGGCTCATTAGTCGAAGTTACAGAGTGAGGTGAGCATGCTGGAGTACAGGCAACACGTTTAACGTCTTAGACGCACCACACACATGTAACTGTCTTAATGAAACGCGGCTGCTCTGAAAGGAATGAAAAGAAGAAAAGCCAACTCCCCCTAAGATATTCCAGCACATTTATGGTCATCTTAAGAGCACGCTGCCAAACAGGTCTTTTCAACCAAATCATCAGAGAAGCTAAACTACTAACGAATTGCCAGCAAAGCATCACCGTACCAATCTTGGGTACTGCATGACATAATCTGCCTAGAGATTGGAGGACGTGCTACTTTAGATTAGCTTGTTTGCTGGATACGGCTTCTGTATGCTTGAAGTTCTGTGGTTCACTTCTATTGCTAATCTATAAAAGAGCCTAAGCATGTTTCTAAATTTAATGCAACAGAAAAAAGATGAACATTTATTATTTACTACGAAAGAAGCGAAAACTGTTTGTTAGAGGAGACATATATTCAAAGTGCAATGATAATAAGAAAATAAGTATTTTTAATGCCGACAAAACGCTGGCAGCTCGGATTGTGATGGAGTTCGTCAGAAAGCAGATTACGTCGACAAATTCAGTCGGACCTGTGTGGTGTAGTGCACTTGGAAAGAAGTCTGAAAGACTTCAACGAGTTGAACATTGCATATCACATAGGAAGTTAAATTTTATATTGTAAACAAATGTTTCTTTTTTATATTGAGATTATTTTCAGGCTTCACTGTGAACGTGGTGGCTCTGTCCGCCGTGGCCGTCGCAATTATACGTTTGCTCGATTTACTCTTGATTAACCCAATCGCTGGTTCCCAAGCCTTGCTAAGATTATAGCCAAAGTCACGGTTTATGAGGTCGTCATTGGTGCGAATTTCGATGGCCTCTCTAACAACGCTGTCCCAGTAACTCGATGTCTGTACCTGAATCCTCGTGCGTTCATACTTCATAGCGTGATTTTCCGATAAACAATGTTGAGCGACCGCCGACTTGCTCGGATACATCAGTCTAGTGTGCCTCTGGTGTTCACGGCATTGATACTCACATCGTCTGACCAATATACGACTTGCCACGTTGACACGGAATCTGGTACACGTCGGCCTTCCTCAAACCGAGATTATCTTTGGCGCTCCCCACCAGTGCACGAGTTTTATTCGGAGGACAAAACACAGTTCCGACCCGGCGTTTCTTCAAAATGCGGGCTCTGAAATTGTTGTCTTACCTGCTGACAAAGGCTATGCTACAGTTGTTGTCTCCCATAAGGACTCCATTGATAAGATGCAGAGCCTGCTAAATGACGATTCCTACCGGAAGATCAGAGTTAACCCTACAAAGAATGTGGACAACAAGACGAGGTCGCTTCTCAAGGACGCAGATTTACCGGAGGGTGACGCTAAGAAATTGTTAACCCAAGGTCCGGTACCGCCCATACTATATGGACTCCCGAAGGTTCACAAAGAGGGGATACCATTACGCCCCAATGTCAGCAACATCAGGGCACCTACATATTTGTTGGCCAAATACCGGACTGGAATATTAAGTCATTATGTGGCTAAATGTCCTCATCACATTCGTAATTCCGTGGATTTTGTTAAACGCCTTGATAGCTTCAGGTTGGATGAGACAGATATCATGGTGTGTTTTCACGTCGTTTCCTTGTTTACGAGGGTACCCCTGCGAGAGTAACTAGAATTGATTAGTCAGAAGTTTGACGAGAAGACCACTGAACTTTTTAGGGATGTTTTGTCTTCCACGTATTTTCTTTTTAATGGAGAATACTACGATCAAACTTAGGGAGCCGCCATGGGTAGGTCACTCTCACCGGTGGTAGCGAATTTGTACATGAAGAACTTCGAAGAGGAAGCTCTGTCCTCATCCGAATGGAAACCTACTTGCTTTTTCCGTTAAGTGGACGACACGTTCGTCATCTTTCCACATGGTATGGACAAACTCCTTGACTTCCTTACACATCTAAACTCCATACACCCCAACATCAAATTCACTATGGAGACTGAAACAGAGTGTACATTAACTTTCTTTGACGTCTTGGTCAAGAGAAGGGCTGACGGCACCCTAGGTCATGGGATGTATCGGAAGACAACGCACACTGATCTGTATTTGCACGCAGACAGTCGCCACCACCCTTCACAGACGAACGGGGTACTTAAAACTCTAGTACATAGGGGGCCCACCATCGCTGACGCAGAGAGTCTACCCCAGGAATTGGAATATCTGAGAACTGTAACTCGAAAGAATGGGTTCTCAGAGTCGCAGATTCAACGTGCTCTCCGCCCAACCACTGCAGTTCAACCTGTGGCGATGGATGAAATCACTGCGTTTATTCCACATAAAGGGCGAACTCCCGGGGAAAATCGCAGGCAGTTTGAAGAAACACCGGGTTGGAACTGTGCTTTGCCCTCCGAATAAAAGTCGTGCACTGGTGGGGAGCGCCAAAGATGACATCAGTTTGAGGAAGGTCGACATGTACCAGTTTCCGTGTCAATGTGGCAAATCGTATATTGGTCAGACGATGCGTACCGTCGAGGATCGATGCCGTGAACACCAGAGACAAACTCGACTGATGTATCCGAGCAAGTCGGCGGTTGCTGAACATTGTTTGTCGGAAAATCACGCTATGTAGTATGAAGGTACGAGGATTCTGGTACCGACGTCGAGATACTGGAACAGCGTTGTTAGAGAGGCCATCGAAATTCGCACCAAAGACGACCTCACAAACCGTGACTGTGGCTATAATCTTAGCAAGGCTTCGGAACGAGCGATTGGGTTAATCAAGAGTAAATCGAGCAAACGTATAATTGCGACGGCCACGGAGGACAGAGCCATCACTCCGACGTCATCTCAGACGTCCTCCGCTCGGACAGCGGAGGGAGGGCGCCGCGGGCGGAAGGTATTTAAATCGGCCTCCGCCGTGACCGAACCCAGATCCCTATGAGCAGCCATAGCGTACGGATCTCCGTGCCGGCACGTTCACAGGAGCTCAGTCCGTCAGTTCACCTGATGATGGCGACATCTATGATCGCCGAATATTGTGCGCCGGTTTAAGGCGCCATGTCATGGATTGCGCGGCCCTTCCCGCAGGAGGTTCCAGTACCCCTCTGGCATGGGTGCGTGTGTTTTTCTTAGCACAGATTTGATTAAGATGTCCTCAGCAGTTTGGTAGCTTAGAACTTCACACAGACGTTTTTCTACTGTACCTGATGTAGAACAGTGAATTTACCGGTGCACAAAACTTGTGTCAACAGTCTTCATTTATCACGAAGGAGAATCATAACCGTTCTGATAGTGGGAAAAAGTGATCACACATATTAGTGTAAATAAGTTGTACACTTCAGTACCCATCAGTTTAATAGTTAAAGGCAGTTCCCTTCCTCACCACACTATAGGTTATAGGTTGTGACATGAGGGTTGTCGTAATCACTGCCTTCATGGTGAAACGATTCCCTGCTCATTTGACAGAATGGCCGCACGAAACCCGATACAACATAACAAAGTCACCTTGTGACCAAAGTAATGGTACCAGCATGCCTTGCTAAAATATTTTGACATGATTAGGCCCCCTAGGCCAAAATGCAGCTAAAATGCTGAAGATTTACGAAGTGTTCGATACCAGCATGTTACGGTAGATTACCGTAGCTTTGCATGGAAAGGATAATTTTGCTCCTTCTAAATTCCTTGTTATGTGAAGAAATAATATAACACCAAGTAATTAGTTACTTCAAAAACGTATTTTTGCATAGTGGGTAGCAAATAACATGACACTGATATTGTAGAGATCATTGTTGATACCCATAAGTATCTGTATATTTCAATGTGAACAGGTAACAGTGTGTTTCCAAATAAATCTGTATACATGTAGACCCTATTCTCTATAAGTGTTGGCAAATTGTGAATCTCAGTACCAGATATAAAATTTACTCAAAACTTACAGAATTTCAATAATATAAGACTTTCTAATTATGATGAGAATGACTTAGTTATTTGGGACAACAAATACTTCAGAATTTAAAATAGAATTGAACGTCAATAGACAGGAGAAGAGAAAGAAGCAATTTTCATATATCGATCAGTCAAGAAGCAGTGTGGGGATGCACATGTATCATGTTTGGTCATTTCGTGGTACTGATTTGAGTGAATGTACATATTTGTTTCCCATTTACTACTTGATAGTATGAAGTTGAGGTTGTCTTTGAGTCATTTGGTATCAATGAGTGAAAGCACAGAATACTGATAATGATTCTTTCCAAATGTTACTTGTATTGTAAGTATGTGGCTGTATGTACTTGTATTGTTAGTTTAGAATATCATACAGGATTGAACCCTCCTGGCAGATTAAAACTGTGTGCCGGACCGAGACACGAACTCGGAACCTTTGCCTTCCGCTGGCAAGTCGTCTCCAACTGAAATTTTATATTAATCATTCATTTAGTTTCATTTGTGATTTTGGATATGTTTTTGAAGTTACGTTTGGCTGTAAAGCGTTAAGACAGGTTTTTTACTTATGCACAGAGGTGACTACTTAGCTTGTCACTATATATACAGGAAACATAGATGAATTACGTCGGTTTAAGTTGTATGGAGTGTGCCAAAACATTTGGTGAATGTGATATGATATGCTTTAACTAATTCTTTATCTTTTACATAGTTAGGAAAACATAAGAACGTTTCATATGAATAAGAACAGGCCTCTAGGCCAAGTAGCACTGTTTCAATCTTCACTGTTCCATCCTTTATCATTAGTTCATTTTTCCCATTTATCTATCTGACCTATATTTTTCTATTGTGTTTACCGCTGTCCAGCAATCGAATTTAATTTTTTGTGATTCAACATTATATTTCATGTGGCAGAAATCTCATTACATTTGAGTTTACACAAATAACTCAGTCTGCAGCTCTTTAAATATAACAGATTTGTTTATTTAGTTATTTTGTCCGATGCTCAACTGACAAATAACTTGGTTAATTTCAAGTCTACTAATTATTTGGTTGATGTAAGTGGTATTGGTGTATTTTTACGTCTGATAAAACATAAAGTGTAATACCAGCCACACTATACATAACAAGATCGTAATTAATCACCATTTAGGTATCTAAAGCAGGATAGTAAGAATCATTATGTAGGAAAAAGGGTTATGTCAGGTAACACACTTTGAGAACAAAGTCATTCATACTTTAAAGTAATTGTTTATCACCAGAAAATGATTAATGAGTCAAATGAAACATCCTCCCCCCCCCCCCCATAAAAATAAAAACATGAATGTTGCAACTAGTATGTGAATCTGATTATCAGGGTCAAGTTATGTTCAAAATGCAATATTTATGACGTACACATAATTTTGTCTGTGATAAAGCAATAATTACAGAGATGTTGAAGTGCTAAGTTAATGATGAACGTTATTGGGATTTGCAGTTAGCTGTAATGCAAGTGTAGTCTTACGTAATGAAGGTTACTGTGAGATAAGGTTACAATTATATCTTTCGAAAACACACAAACTTTGCGTCATCACAATGATTATACATTGTATTCAACATGATTATAAAGTTTAGAGATTTGCATAACTATTTTAAATGTCACGTTAATTCTGTTAAAATGTTAATGTCTGCATTAGTGATATGCAGTATGTTTTGAATAATTATCCATACATCTACTGAAAATTGTCAGTGATTTATTTAAGCATGGGTTTGTTTATTGACAAGGATGTTATTAATTTGGCAACTGTGAGTGGTTTTGTTTAATGAAAAAAGGTGACATGTATAGTTAGAAATTATTATGTAACAAAAACAGCAGGTTTCTGTGATTATTAATAGAAATACAAATCACTCTCTGCGTGTATGAAACATCGCGAGAGAATGGCATGAATGACTTGGTTGATTCTTTGTTATTGTTGTTGTTGTTGTTATTTCCTGGGCAAGGTTAGTATGAAAGAAAGGAAGTTTTTGGAAAATTCAGCGTAGAAGTCGGAAATTAATAACAAATACTGCACCAATGAAATATCATTAGTCAAGAACGACTAGATAGATTAGACTCATTTTTATCTTTTTGCGTTCGTAGTTCTCAACAACTGGCATCACTCAACAGAGGAAAATCCACTGGACCTGACGGGGTACCAATTCGATTCTACACAGAGTACGCGAAAGAACTTGCTCCTCTTTTAACAGGCGTGTACAGCAAGTCTATAGAGGAACGAAAGGTTCCATATGATTGGAAAAGAGCACAGGTAGTCCCAGTCTTCAAGAAGGGTCGTCGAGCAGGTGAGCAAAACTATAGACCTATATCTCTGACGTCGATCTGTTGTAGAATTTTAGAACATGATTTTTGCTCGCGTATCATGTCGTTTTTGGAAACCCTGAACTACTCTGTAGGAATCAGCATGGATTCCGCAAACAGCGATCGTGTGAGACCCAACTCGCTTTATTTGTTTAAGAGACACAGAAAATATTAGATGCAGGCTCCCAGGTAGATGCTATTTTCCTTGACTTCCGGAAGGCGTTCGATACAGTTCCGCACTGTCGCCTGATAAACAAAGTAAGAACCTACGGAATATCAGACCAGCTGTATGGCTGGATTGAAGAGTTTTTAGCAAACAGAACACAGCATGTTGTTCCCAATGGAGAGACGTCTACAGACGTTAAAGTAACCTCTGGCGTGCCACAGGGGAGTGTTATGGGACCATTACTTTTCACAATATATATAAATGACCTAGTAGATAGTGTCGGAAGTTCAATGCGGCTTTTCGCGGATGATGATGTAGTATACAGAGAAGTAGCACCATTAGAAAATTGTAGCGAAATGCAGGAAGATCTGCAGCGGATAGGGACTTGGTGTAGGGAGTGGCAACTGACCCTTAACACAGACAAACTTAATGTAGTGCGATTACATAGAAAGAAGGATCCTTAATTGTATGAGTATATGATAGTGGAGCAAACACTGGTAGCAGTTACTTCTGTAAAATATCTGGGAGAATGCGTACGGAACGATTTGAAGTGGAATGATCATATAAAATTAATTGTTGGTAAGGCGGGTACCAGGTTGAGATTCATTGCGAGAGTCCTTAGAAAATGTAGTCATCAACAAAGGAGGTGGCTTACAAAACACTCGTTCGACCTATACTTGAGTATTGCTCATAAGTGTGGGATCCGTACCAGATCGCGTTGACGGAGGAGATTGAGAAGATCCAAAGAAGAGCGGCGCGTTTCGTCACAGGGTTATTTGATAACTGTGGTAGCGTTACGGAGATGTTTAGCAAACTCAAGTGGCAGACTCTGCAACAGAGGCGCTCTGCATCGCGCTATAGCTTGCTCGCCAGGTTTCGAGAGGGTGCGTTTCTGGATGAGGCATCGAATATATTGCTTCCCCCTACTTATACCTCCCGAGGAGATCACGAATGTAAAATTAGAGAGATTCGAGCGCGCACGGAGGCTTTCAGAAAGTCGTTCTTCCCGCGAACCAATATGCGACTGGAACAGGAAAGGGAGGTAATGACAGTGGGACGTAAAGTGTCCTCCGCCACACGCCGTTTGGTGGCTTGTGGAGTATAAATGTAGATGTAGATGTAGACAAGCTTTGCACGAAAGAAAATGTATGGAAGAGCAACTGGGAAATTGGGAAATTAAACTCAATTCTCGAAGATCATCACTTGAGAACGGCTCGGCTGTTTTGGTTCAATATTTTTTGTAGTGTTCTTAATTGTGAATGGTAATGCTATTTATGGCATAAAAAAGAAAAGAAAAAGATTGCGATCTGTTTGACGGTTGTAATGTCACACGTTTTCATATCAAAAGAGTTATCTATGAAGTTGGATCATGGTTACTGCAAGTCTCGGAAAGTTCTCGACTGGTTCATTTAAAATTTTACATAACACTCTAATATTGTGACTGACATAGATGATAGGTAGTAGATTTTTCTAATATGTGTAATATATAAAGGGGGAATCGTTTTCTCCACAAATCTCGAAAAATTATGTACCGATTTAATTCAGATTCTCACATGATGCTCTGCTGAACATTCAGATGGAAATGGGCGTCGATAGCGCGAGGAGAAGATGGACTGAAAGAGAGAGGAGGAGGAAGCTACTCCCAGAGAGATGGTAGAAGTTGTAGTAGTACGTGTTGCCATAAAGCACGCCTCACTTTCCTTTTACAAGATCGATGAACGATGTTCTTGTGGAAAAAGTAACTTTAATTCGTAGTGGAGTAAAGTGGGTCTACTGTGCCTGGGTTTGTTGGAAATTATGTGCAGATATGGGAAAGAAATCTATGGGCACAATCTAGAAACCGACGACAGATGTGTGATTTGGAATGATCAGTGAGGAGCCGCTAGCACTTTGCAGTCGTGTTTTGGGAGTGCTATGGACTTCAAAGACGAAACGGAACAGACGACAATGGTCAGGCACAAAAGAAGTCAGGCACAAAAGAATAATGAATGTCGATGAAGTCTTCTTGGGCTATCACCCAAGTCAAGGCATCATGTTGCAGCAACGCTTCAACAAATTTGCTACTTGCGATATTCAGGCGAAATGTCGAGTTCGTGTCCTGTCCGGTTCTTTATAGCCTGTTGTCTGAGTCGGCGGTGGCGCCTGTCGCACGCCCCTTGAATGGGTATCTTAGTCGGGTGAGGGGGGGGGGGGGAAGGGTGGAGGGGGCAGGAAGATAGTCGCGGCCGATGGTGTTGAGGGCTCCCTGCTAATGCTTTTAGGGGAGCATTGAAACACCGGGTATGAACATGTTGTCTGTAATGGTTTGTTACATGGGTGTTGTTGTGAGTTCATAAGTTACTTGAGAATTGAAGAATTATGGACATTATTTAAATGGAGAAGCTCTCTTGCAGCCTTTGCCTCACTGCAACAGGAAACCGAATCCGCTGTAGATACGTGACACTGCATATCAGGACCACAACATGAAGAGAAAACAAGACGGCGACTCAGAAATTAGGAGAAAAAGGTAACTGTTTGTACTTGGGAACGGGCAAAAACACTCCATATCGCAAGATGTTCACTTAAAGTCAACACACAACAAGGAAATCACCTCATGTGGCGATCGCAACAGGACAGATACGAGAAAATTTTAAATAAGACAGCAATAACAAGAAATAGTAGTAGGAAGTAGATAAGTGATCAATAGCCATATCGTAAGCATATACCTCGTAACGGTACTAATGGCAGCAAACATGTCTGAAGCTAAGGAGATTGTGGCTTTAATTAAGTCTCTACAATTTAGACTGTCACGACCTCTGACTAAAGGAATACCAGCTGGCTGTAGCAACCAGATAAACAACAAATATTATTCACATGTTGCAGTATGTTGACTGTGAAAACCGTTGATTAAAATTTGATGACCGTATAAGTACATTAATAAGGGACCACAGTTTTTATTATGATGAACACTATAAGTTGGAAGATAATGTAGACTATATTGCTACCACAACCAGAAGTATGGAACCTATGGCTTTAGTGGTAATTCTAGATAAACTTAAAGCATTAGTAGAACTAGAGGAACTGTCTCAAAATAGAAAAAGTCAAGCAGATAAACTACATAAGCTGTCCCAAAGTAAAAGAAAAATTTTACACGATTCAGCCACAAAAGTAGACAAAATTCCAAATTAGAGGAAATCTTAGTGAATTGACGTAAGGAGTTCGAAACGAAAATAGTCGAGCATTGTGATATTGTGAGACAAGAAATGAAAAAACAACTAAGAGACAAATAAGAAGATGACAGTTCGAGAAATTATCTCAGACCAGTTATGAAACTATATGCAATCAAATCTTAGAGACTTAAGATGGAGTACAAATATTAGAATTCAATAGTAATGCTATTTAAAATTTCTAGCGACCCAAATACTTTAACTAATTTGGAGAAGTGTCTAGAACGGATAGTATAGCAAAAAGTACACGGAGCCGAAGATACAAACAGAGCTGTCCCAAATTCTGTGGAAGGTATTCCCAATAATAAGGTTGTGTTACAGAAATTATAGAAAGAATTAGAAGACACAGAGCAGTAAATTAAAAGTAAAATAGTTACATCTAGCATATGATTATCGCCAGAATTATTAGAAGAATTACAAACTGCAAAAGGAGTTGTTTGAGATAAACAGTTTCCAAAGTTTAAGCCCGAAAAAGAAGTACATCCAACGTAATTCATAAGAGTAAGTTATCGAGGTAAACCTCAGAAATGGATAATAATTAAAATAATGAATTTTGCACTAGGACATTTACGAGCTGATGCAGCAGGAGGGGAAGAGCTCTTTCAGACGAATTTAAAACATGTGACGATTTCCATGAAAGAATTAAGAGTAAGTATTGGGCCACAAGTTCGTAAAAAAACTGACACTACGCAATCATAGAGGGTGGAATTATTGGTAGTTGGGAGCACCAATGTTAGGCGCCTTATGGTGCCCTTTATGGACATGGCTACTAGGAGGGGAAGAAAGCGAATGTGCACTTCATGTGCATACCGAGAGGAGTCATTGCAGGCGTGGAACAGGTCTTCCTGGTGCTATGAAGAGCTTAGGGTGCAGCCAACTGCAGGTGGTACCAATGACATGTGTTGCTTTGGATGGGATGAAATCATCTTTGGTTTCGAGCGGCTAGCAGAAGTGGTGAAGGTTGCCAACCTTGCATGCGATATGAAAGAGGAGCTCACCATTTGGAGCGTAGTCGACAGGACCGATTGTGGACCTCTGCTAGAGTCGAGTGGAGGGTCTGAATCAGAGGATTGCGACCGTGTAGGTTTCAGGTACCTCGACTTTCGCCATAGGGTGGTTGGGTCACGGCTTCCGATGAATGGATCAGGAGTGGTGTGGGTTCATAAACAAATAGGATTAACAGAGTACATCGTGAAAGTCCAAGGAAGAGCAGGACGTTTAATACCATCGAGAAGGGCAGAGAGTGTCACTGAAATGATACATATTCCGTTTACCGTCGCAGCGGAATCTTCTTAGGAAATTTCAATCACCAACTTCCTCCTTCGAGTGAAAAATATTTTTTTTTTTCCTTCCGACCTGCATAGAAAAAGACGATCATCACCAACATTCTCTTCCGAATGCAAAATATTTTTTTTTCATTCCGATCTGCATAGATAGAAACGATCGTTATAATAAAGTCAGGAAGATCAAAGCTCGCACAGAGAGAGATAAGTGCTGCTTTTCGCGTGCGCTGTCCGAGAACGGAATAATAGTGAATTGTTGTTGAGGTGGTTCGGTGAACAGTCTGCCAGGCACTCAAGTGTTATTTGCAGAGTAGCCATGTAGATGTCATTATAGATGTAGATTAGATTCTAAACACTATAATATTTCATGGGATGCACATAAAATGTATACCGAGCGGCATCAGCCTAGATGCAAGTACCTAGATAACCTAGTAGACGAGAAATTTTATAACATTAATACAATAAAAATGATTAAGTCCTCTGGATAATGTACCCTCTTTCCATCTTATAACGAACTATGACTGCCTTGTTCCGACTGGATTGCTTATTTTCTTTGTCTTTAGAATTCTATGAGGCAATTTCTTCCTCTACAGCTATTGTATTTTCTTTGAATTTTCTCCTATTATCTTGGAGAGATTCATGAAGGGTATCTGTTAAGAGGGGTACAGATATACCTACATTTCGAATATTTAAGTACCCCATGAACCATGGACCTTGCCGTTGGTGGGGAGGCTTGCGTGCCTCAGCGATACAGATGGCCGTACCGTAGGTGCAACCACAACGGAGGGGTATCTGTTGAGAGGCCAGACAAACGTGTGGTTCCTGAAGAGGGGCAGCAGCCTTTTCAGTAGTTGCAGGGGCAACAGTCTGGATGATTGACTGATCTGGCCTTGTAACATTAACCAAAACGGCCTTGCTGTGCTGGTACTGCGAACGGCTGAAAGCAAGGGGAAACTACAGCCGTAATTTTTCCCGAGGACATGCAGCTTTACTGTATGATTAAATGATGATGGCATCCTCTTGGGTAAAATATTCCGGAGGTAAAATAGTCCCCCATTCGGATCTCCGGGCGGGGACTACTCAGGAGGATGTCGTTATCAGGAGAAAGATAACTGGCGTTCTACGGATCGGAGCGTGGAATGTCAGATCCCTCAATCGGGCAGGTAGGTTAGAAAATTTAAAAAGGGAAATGGATAGGTTAAAGTTAGATATAGTGGGAATTAGTGAAGTTCGGTGGCAGGAGGAACAAGACTTCTGGTCAGGTGACTACAGGGTTATAAACACAAAATCAAATAGGGGTAATGCAGGAGTAGGTTTAATAATGAATAGGAAAATAGGAATGCGGGTAAGCTACTACAAACAGCATAGTGAACGCATTATTGTGGCCAAGATAGATACGAAGCCCACACCTACTACAGTAGTACAAGTTTATATGCCAACTAGCTCTGCAGATGATGAAGAAATTGAAGAAATGTATGATGAAATAAAAGAAATTATTCAGATAGTGAAGGGAGACGAAAATTTAATAGTAATGGGTGACTGGAATTCGAGTGTAGGAAAAGGGAGAGAAGGAAACATAGTAGGTGAATATGGATTGGGGCTAAGAAATGAAAGAGGAAGCCGCCTAGTAGAATTTTGCACAGAGCATAACTTAATCATAGCTAACACTTGGTTTAAGAATCATGAAAGAAGGTTGTATACGTGGAAGAACCCTGGAGATACTAAAAGGTATCAGATAGATTATATAATGGTAAGACAGAGATTTAGGAACCAGGTTTTAAGTTGTAAGACATTTCCAGGGGCAGATGTGGACTCTGACCACAATCTATTGGTTATGACCTGTAGATTAAAACTGAAGAAACTGCAAAAATGTGGGAAATTAAGGAGATGGGACCTGGATAAACTGAAAGAACCAGAGGTTGTACAGAGTTTCAGAGAGAGCATAAGGGAACAATTGACAGGAATAGGGGAAAGAAATACAGTAGAAGAAGAATGGGTAGCTCTGAGGGATATAGTAGTGAAGGCAGCAGAGGATAAAGTAGGTACAAAGACGAGAGCTGCTAGAAATCCTTGGGTAACAGAAGAAATATTGAATTTAATTGATGAAAGGAGAAAATATAAAAATGCAGTAAATGAAGCAGGCAAAAAGGAATACAAACGTCTCAAAAATGAGATCGACAGGAAGTGCAAAATGGCTAAACAGGGATGGTTAGAGGACAAATGTAAGGATGTAGAAGCTTATCTCACTAGGGGTAAGATAGATACTGCCTACAGGAAAATTAAAGAGACCTTTGGAGAGAAGAGAACCACGTGTATGAATATCAAGAGCTCAGATGGCAGCCCAGTTCTAAGCAAAGAAGGGAAGGCAGAAAGGTGGAAGGAGTATATAGAAGGTTTATACAAGGGCGATGTACTTGAGGACAATATTATGGAAATAGAAGAGGATGTAGATGAAGACGAAATGGGAGATACGATACTGCGTGAAGAGTTTGACAGAGCACTGAAAGACCTGAGTCGAAACAGGGCCCCCGGAGTAGACAACATTCCATTAGAACTACTGACGGCCTTGGGAGAGCCAGTCATGACAAAACTCTACCAGCTGGTGAGCAAGATGTATGAGACAGGCGAAATACCCTCAGACTTCAAGAAGAATATAATAATTCCAATCCCAAAGAAAGCAGGTGCTGACAGATGTGAAAATTACCGAACTATCAGTTTAATAAGCCACGGCTGCAAAATACTAACACGAATTCTTTATAGACGAATGGAAAAACTGGTAGATGCAGACCTCGGGGAGGATCAGTTTGGATTCCGTCGAAATGTTGGAACACGTGAGGCAATACTGACGTTACGACTTATCTTAGAAGAAAGATTAAGAAAAGGCAAACCTACGTTTCTAGCATTTGTAGACTTAGAGAAAGCTTTTGACAATGTTGACTGGAATACTCTTTTTCAAATTCTAAAGGTGGCAGGGGTAAAATACAGGGAGCGAAAGGCTATTTATAATTTGTACAGAAACCAGATGGCAGTAATAAGAGTCGAGGGGCATGAAAGGGAAGCAGTGGTTGGGAAAGGAGTGAGACAGGGTTGTAGCCTCTCCCCGATGTTGTTCAATCTGTATATTGAGCAAGCAGTAAAGGAAACAAAAGAAAAATTTGGAGTAGGTATTAAAATTCATGGAGACGAAGTAAAAACTTTGAGGTTCGCCGATGACATTGTAATTCTGTCAGAGACAGCAAAGGACTTGGAAGAGCAGTTGAACGGAATGGACAGTGTCTTGAAAGGAGGATATAAGATGAACATTAACAAAAGCAAAACGAGGATAATGGAATGTAGTCGAATTAAGTCGGGTGATGCTGAGGGAATTAGATTAGGAAATGAGACACTTAAAGTAGTAAAGGAGTTTTGCTATTTAGGAAGTAAAATAACTGATGATGGTCGAAGTAGAGAGGATATAAAATGTAGACTGGCAATGGCAAGGAAAGCGTTTCTGAAGAAGAGAAATTTGTTAACATCGAATATAGATTTATGTATCAGGAAGTCGTTTCTGAAAGTATTTGTTTGGAGTGTAGCCATGTATGGAAGTGAAACATGGACGATAACTAGTTTGGACAAGAAGAGAATAGAAGCTTTCGAAATGTGGTGCTACAGAAGAATACTGAAGATAAGGTGGATAGATCACGTAACTAATGAGGAGGTATTGAATAGGATTGGGGAGAAGAGAAGTTTGTGGCACAACTTGACTAGAAGAAGGGATCGGTTGGTAGGACATGTTTTGAGGCATCAAGGGATCACAAATTTAGCATTGGAGGGCAGCGTGGAGGGTAAAAATCGTAGAGGGAGACCGAGAGATGAGTACACTAAGCAGATTCAGAAGGATGTAGGTTGCAGTAGGTACTGGGAGATGAAGCAGCTTGCACAGAATAGAGTAGCATGGAGAGCTGCATCAAACCAGTCTCAGGACTGAAGACAACAACAACAACAACAACGTAATTTTTGTAATTCGTAGGAAGGTAAAGATTTGAGACAAAAATTGAAGCAAATATGAGATTACGACAATTATTAGTTATTTATTTCTACAATCTTTATGAAAATGACCCAACTACTTTTATACATTTTATATGTAGGATTTCGTAGATTCCTCATATAAAGAATAGGTTTGGGTTCATTTATTTTTTCTGAGAGAGGTTAATACAGGAATGAGAAATATGTTTTGCTAAATACAGTAATACCCGTCACATGTTGCGTGTATATAAAATGACGAAGTACTCAAACGGTTGTTAACATCCACAAAGGTGATTAACAAAGACATTAGGACGCATGACAACAACTAAATGACATGTAACGTGTGACTACGAGATCTGTACTGGGTGGGCTAGGATCCGTGTTCGGAGTCTGAGATTGTGAAGCTGTGAGAGTTCGGTCCTTCCGACGTCGCAATCGAGATCCATAGCAGAAGGGGAATCTACGACGGGGGGAGTGGAGAGGGAATCAGTATTTGGACTCAATCTTCTTTTTCTTCTCGATCCTAAAGCACTTATTCTTACACTTCCTTTTCTTTCCTTTCCACTAGGAGTAGAAATCAATTCTTCTTCTTCCCATATGCATATGGTACTACATCGGCAACCATTCTCACAGGAGAAGCTGGTAGATCACGACAGAAATGTCATAGAGAGACAGAGAAAAGCTGTTTCTTTTTATTAAACCTTCAGATCCTCGTGTAAGTTGAGTGGCTGGAGCTTATGGTAGTGATGCCTTCTAAAAATGGGGAGGGTGGGTGGGAGTGCATTGGGAGACAGGACAGAAGGCGCTACAAAGTGACGTAATAATACATGTTAAGTTCTTTATAAGTACTTGTATAGCACAAAGACAGTAACAGTTTGAGACATAGGAAATATAAGAGAAGAAAAAGACGTAAGAAATATTTTATATAGATTTCAAGTAAGATCTCTATGCTGAGAAGGAATCTTCAATATTGTTATAAGTAAAAGCCGTATTGTCAGAGACTAGGAATATTATTGTAAGCACGAAGCTGGAGTATATCCAGATTTCGAGAGCGGTGGGAGAATGAGAGGGTAGATTTACTTAGGAAGAAGGGAACCTATATCTGAGGTCAGGTTTATCCAAAGAAGGAAGGACCTGAGCCATTTTGGTAGGTATGAGAGGGTAGGTTAACCTATGTAAGAGGTAATCTATATATAAGCTCATGTGGAACGAAGGAAGGCAAAACCTGATATTTTTCTATTTTCGATGTTAATCTTTGGCTTACTTATAAGTTTATCCACAATGACCCTAATTGTGTAAGTTATTCCACACGAAACCTTACATGTTAGTGGGGGAATCTGTAATGGTACGTATTACTATAAAGCACAGAAACACGTCTGACTATACGTGAGAAAAATGTTATTTTAATTAGTAGTAGTGTAAAGACGCTCTATTGTGCCCTGGTTTACGTAATCTGGACTGGCCAGCGAGGGCTCACTAACACTCCGTACTCGTGTTTTGGGAGTGGTTTGAACTCCAAAGAAGAAAGGGGACTGACGACAACAGTCAAGCACAAAAGAAAAATGAATGTGGTTGTACAGACACTATGTCATTCTGTCTGGAATCAAGTACGACCTTATTTTTTTGGTGAAGGTCTCAAGCACCATATATGAACAGGATATCTGTAAGACTTTGTTAATTATCAGCTGTTGTGAGTTCGTAATTTGTTTGAATATGGAAGAATTATGGAAACAGTTTTTGTGGTTTCGTAGTGAGTTATTTAAATGTACAAGCTCCCTTATAGCCCTCATCCCACTGCAGTCGGAAACGGAGTCAACGGAGTCTGCGGTTAAATATGTGGCACTGCATAGCATGACCACACCATCAAGAGGAAACCAGATGGTGACCGAGAAATTTGGAAATGAATGGGATCGAGCAGACACTTGGCATCTCGCAGTATATCGATAACGTAAAGTCAAGCCACACCAACAAACAACCACCTCCATGTGCATATTTTATAAAGGAAAGGACATGGAGAGTTGGGAGGAGCAGATTGCCAGGGGGAGGGGAGGAGGTTATGCACATAGAGGGGGGAGGTGGAGGAGATGTATGGAGACAGAAGAGGGACGAGAAGATGTGAAGAAAGAAGAGGGTCGAGGAACTGAGGATGTGTGTGCAATTCCCATACGTATTTAGCAACTGCAAAGCACTGCCTAGTTCCTGGCTGATTAATAATAATTAACGCAGGACTCCTTGAGGTGTCATCCGAGGCACCATTACAGCACAGCAGATTGTTGTGGATATTGTATGCCCCGTTTTATTGCCCTTCTTCGCAAGCCTCCCTCGCCTTACATTTCAGTATGGTTGGGGCTGCCTGTGCCTTCACACGGCCAGAGTTTGTACGGCTGGCTTTGTGCTTGCCAAATCCTAACTTGACGATCTAAATCGTCTGATCTTCCCAATTATTCATATTATGGGAAGTTCCCTCCAGCCAGTTTAGAATTTTGACGATAAATATACCCATTGGACAGAATTCTGCACCAAATCCCACATTATCACATTCAACAGTTCAGCCCATTAATGCCAAGCCGAACAATTGCTTGCATTATGGCAGAAGGTGGACCAACGTGTTATTCAATTTCTCAGTTGGTCGGGTAGTTTCTCTTGAATAAATCATCCAACCTTCCTGAAAGTGTAATCATATGTAAGTCGCAGATAATGAGTTCTTTCCCATTTGGGAAATTCTCTCATGGCGTATCCATTTTTTTCTGTCTTAGTGTGTAATAGTTACATCAAAAGAAGCTAATGTAGCACCTACAGGATTCTGTAGTTCTGAAACTTTAATGATATAGTCATTTGTGCTCTTTATTCAGGAAATCTCATTCCTTGAATTTTTTGGATTATGGGGTTTTTGCATTTGGAGTTGAACTCCCGGCCTTGAGTTAATGCATCTCATTATAATACATTTTCGTGCTAGAATTGTTTAAACATGAACTTGAATTAACTAACGTTATTTCCGTATTTCTTCTCGAAATTTACTCTTGGATCTTGTTCAAGCTCAGTGATGTTGTTTTCTAAAAGAACAACGTCAATGTCTGACATATACATCATTTTTCGTAAATACATAATTACTAACTCATACCTTCTCGATAACTGAATCGTTGGCTTCGTTGTGTTGAGTGCAGAACGACCTGTGTTTGTGTCCTGGTACCTCCTCAAATGTTTTTGAGGTAGTGAGGTGCCTCGTGATCTTAAATGAGAGGTAGCTCAACTGAAGAACTAGCGGTGCTATCAGGATTAATCTGCTCAAAAATGGACTGGAGGGATTGGTGAAACACTGGTCACATGTCCCACGAACACAGACCACTGCGTGTTTGGCATCATAAGGCTAGTCAGAACAAGTCTTAGGCCTAACCTCTGATTAGCGTTTACGTTTTACGTTACCTTAGTCAGCTTTCACCGTCATGGCATTGTTAAGTTTCGTGTTTAAACTGTGAAAATATTTCTCTCTTCAGAAACAGTTTTCTGGTTTCATTAATGGTCATTTATGTTCTTGTGAATGGTTTTATTTGTATGTTTCATACGACAACGTGTTCATGATATTTAATTCTACTGAGTCAGTTGAGTTCTTAATGTGCATTGTGAAGAATTGTATACTACTGTTGACTACCTGTGTCTTACATTGTGCTTGAACCATCTCCTGAATAATTGATATTCTTTTTTACTAAGAGACTTTGGTAGCCATTGCTATGTCTGTAATTTAAGGCTATTCTTGAATTTAAACCATTCATGTGAAAAAATATTTTATAATACTAATGCATAAGAAGTTTCATCTCCAGTCTTCTCTTATTATACTGTATTGGTGAAGTGTTTCGAAAACAAGTGTGCGCCTAAATGATCTGGTGATAAATTACGGCATGAATTAATCGACATTTCATGACATTAAAATATTATAAACGTACTCCCCGAACTTTTTTGAAAATTATCCTTTGCTTTTTATCTATTTACAGTTCTTTGATTCGCAAATTTTACTTTAACACTAAAAATCTCACAATGGGAACGTCGATTTAGCCTAACATCGTTCTAAGGACAATATAAATAATTTATTAAATGATTTCTGCCTAGGTAATGAACCCGAGGGATCAAAAATGTCCTGTGTGACTTAAAAAAACCACAAAATTTACTATGTTTCAAGGGTTATTGTTAATACTTAAATAGTGACGGCTTTGTACATTGACACGTATGAAATAAATGATAAGTAAATGGGGGCTAGAGTTAGGTCTGAATAGCAGCTAAAATACGTATATAATAATTTAGATGTTGAGAAACCGAACATTTTTAAGATCACTTAAAACTGATTAATATGTAGTTTTATCACGATCCATTCAGTGTAAAGGAACTGCAATAAATGAAAAATTAAGTGAAGTTACTATGCCATATTTAAAAATGTTTCTAATTTAACATGTTATACGATGATACATAGTGTGTGTAACAGTGTAACATGTAACATTCAAAAGTCATGAAAGCAGCTTGTGAACGAGAAAGAGACATGGAGGCAGACGAAGGATTCAAACAGATAACGTAATGGTAAGACATATCTTTCGAAAACAGATTTTAAATTCTAAAACATTTCCGTTACCAGATGTATAGTCGGACCATAGTTTATTGCTTATCATCAGCGAATTAAAACTGAAGAAATTGCAGAAATATGGGTTATTAAAGAGATTGGAAATTGATAAGTTGAAAGAAACAGAGGTTACTGCAACGTCCAAAGGGAACATTGATAAACGATTATCTGATACAGGAGTAAGGAACACAATAAAAGACGAATTAGTAGCTTTGACAGACCGTGTATTAAAGACAGAAAATACCCAAATAAGCACAAAAATCCGTGTATACCGTGCCATATATCTAATCTATCTAAGGAAAGGTTAGAATATAAAAAGAGCAAATGATAGGCAGAGAGAAATAAAGACGTCGAAAAACTAAATTTGACAGAAACTGCAAAATGTGAAAGCCGTAATGGCTAGAACAGTAATGCAAGAATCCAGGAGTGTGCCTAACACGGGGAAAGGTTTGGCTAAAACACAAGGAGCGAGAAGATTGCTACAGCTTGTACTAAATCAAGACTACAGTCGAAGGACATGCAAGGGAAGAAGTAGTTCAATTGTAATGAGGCAATACAACAGCCTGCCCCCTTATGTTATTAATGCTGCATAATGAGTAGGCAGTAAAGGAAACCTAGAAGAAATTTGGAAAAGGAATTTAAGTTCACCGAGAAGAAACGAAAATTTTCAGTTTCGCTAATGATGTTTTAATTTTATCAGAGAGACTTGTGGACCTAGAATAGCACTTTTGTGAACGAGTTGTCTTGGAAATAGGTTGTAAAATTAAAAAAAATTAAATGAAGGATAGTGAGCTGAAGTCTTATTAAATTATGTGAGACTGAAGCAATTAGAATAGCAAATGAGACACTAAAATAAATAGGTGTTTTGCTCTTAGGGCAGAAGAGTAAATAATTAAGATCAAATTATTTAACCTCTAATATTGGTTTAAATGCTAGGAACCGTTTTGTGAAACTATTCATCTGGGTGTAGATTTACGCAGAAATGAAAGACAGAAGAAAAGCAGTTGAAACTTGAAGAGAATACAAACCTTTGAAATATGGTATAACAGGAGAATGTTGAAGATGAGATGGATGGTCCTAATAACTTCTGAAGAGGCGCACAACTTAATTGGGGTAAAAAGAAATGTACAGCCAGATTCAGTAAGTGAAGCACTCATTTGCTACGATAAGTCTTCATGCTTGAAGGAATCATAAAGTTAGTAATAGAGAGAGTGTTGGAAGATAATAGAGGAGACCACGGTTTCGAAGGCAACTAAAAGATGGATGTAGGTTACAGTAGTTATTTGCAAATGAAGAATTTTGCACAGAATAGCGTAACATGGCGAGCTGCATCACATCAGTTTTCAGACTAAGGACTATTACAACAACAATTTATATTCCTTGATTTGCTGAAACTCTATATGATAATACACAGGTCAGGCTGCTTGGGTTCAGTCTGACCTTCTCTGTTTAAACTAATATACTGAACCTATATTGGACGAAATGACTCGTCATAATCTCGTGATGTGCCTGATCTTGTTAAAATTCACACCTGTGCAACGTCGCAGTAAATCATTATGATAAAGAATAATACTGAATACGAAGTGAAAATTTGACTGAAGAAATAGCGTATTAATCTTTTCCGATTGCTTTTTCCTACTTAGAAATAGAGTCGACATTTTTATATAGCTTTTGGTACTTTTAAGGACATTTTGGTTTTGGGTGCGATTACTGATCTCATTACTCATCTTAGTAAAAAATCTGTGCTCCCTCTGGTTGTGTCTAGCGTAGACATCATGTTCAAGTGCCATAACATTTTCAAAATGCTTGCGTAGCATGTAAATGGAACGGGAAATGGGTACCAGCCAAGAATTTTCCTAGCTGGATACGGAAAGACGCCCCAAAGCAACATCCATGCTGACCGTTTCACCAGCTCTCGTCGTTGATCTGGGGCTGGCTCACTTCTCCGTGTTGCAGAAGCTGGCTGGTAAAGACTTGCTACTAATGTTAATTTTTATTAAATGCTTGGAATAACCTTTCGCTTATTAACAGTCAGGATGAGGTCTTACTCTATGGTTGTTTTATTATCTTTCTCAACAAGTGGACATTCACTTGTAGTGAATACAGCAGTCGAATAAAGGAATGTAAGTCAAGTAGAATACAATACCTCTATTTGTCTCTTTAGAATTGGGGTTTGCATTAAACGACATAAGTCCAACATATAAGCTCGCAAATAATCTGGAATTACGCATTAGCTGTATAAAATAGCTGAAATTCATTTTCATTGTACGCATTTGCCAATTAATTTTATGGAATAACCTCCAATAGGAGATTCATAATATGGAACTAAAAACTGCTGAAAACGAAAATCACAAAAGTGTTTTACCAATGCTGGAATTTGCCTACCTCATGATTTTTTTCAAAACAAATGTTTTACTAACATAGGCCACCGTACCTGTACCCAATGTAAGTGGCTGCTAGCAAGAGAGCGTCTCCTACTGCCTACGGGGTAGGCAGCCAGTAATATAGCCTTCAGTATTAAAACTTCACGAGCTCTAAGAAGTCAGTCTCAATAGCATAATCGTTCACAAAGATAATGAAAATTAAGCTAATGGATCACTTAATGCAGACTTTTCAGTAAAGAACAGTTTGACTTTAGGCCTAGAAAATGGTCAACATTTTTGGTTTCACCATTTACATTAGCAGTTCCAGAAAAATCAATTGAAGGAGATCATATAAGTGATATTCCGAGACCCAGCTAAAACATTTGACACAGTTAGCACGCAGTTTTGTAAAGAAAACTTCATGGGAATAGAATCATGTAGACAGTAATAAACATTTTCTATCC
Source organism: Schistocerca gregaria (assembly GCF_023897955.1). Lineage (NCBI taxonomy): Eukaryota > Metazoa > Arthropoda > Insecta > Orthoptera > Acrididae > Schistocerca > Schistocerca gregaria. Next base: position 108,882,602 of record NC_064927.1, read on the forward strand.
CGTCTAGAAAACTGAATGGAAAGCATTGAGACATTTTTAATTATTGAAACATTTAGATGTGTTATGAGGAATCTCCTACAGCAAAAAGAGTAGAAGCAGAGATTCAGTCTATTGGGCCAAGACCATTCCGCAGGTGCGGCTCGTGGTTTCTATACTGGGGAAGGCTGCGGCATTTATTGATCGGAGCCAACATAGACCTCGGGTTTAGCTACAGATTAGTTTGACATAAACAACTAAGAATTCAGGAGGATGGGGGTGGGCAGATCACTCTCTACCCATAATTTTACTTACTGTGTCTTCTATAATCAGGTATTAAATATCATTAGAAGCTAACTTCGAGTTAAAATCTTTGGTTAGTGTTTTTATACACCATCATTACATCTTCTGACACTTTGCAGCAAATCATATGAAAAGACGCGTTTCGGAGAGATCTTTAATGCGATGAATGTTCACTTTGCGGCTGCTTAATATTTATGGTGTTTTCAGTTCTAAACGTAAGGCGTTTGTTGTGGTTACCTCCAAAGCTCCAAATTTACCAGTACGCGTGACGATACTGTGATGTTTTGGTGACGTCAAAGGTCTTGTGCTGTGATTGGGTGGCATGAGCAATCCGTGCAACTACCATGTTAATTCACATGTTTGAGAAGCGAACAGTTCGTATTTAGTGTGTATGATGAAAATATGCATTTATGTGAAATAGCGCACTAAAGATCGCTCCAAAATACGTCAATTTTAGTATAGTTTGTTGTGCTAAAGTACACAAAAAGTGAGACTGTAGGGCAACACACTGTACCGGTACCAAAAGTGATTCGTTTCAGAAAATGTCATCACGTTTATGACTGGATAAACATGATACTACCCTTTTTTACTCACTTCACTTAATAGGCCAAATAGGACTTCATATAAAGAAATTACCTCTTATCAATTATGAGTGCACTTTTGCTTACCTCAATTCATTTGTTTATAGCTCCCTTCTGCGCAGAATAATGGTCTATGACTACTTCATTCAAATTTGGCTGATTCAGTAATTCTTTTTCTAGCAAACACATTGCAAGCACAGAAAGTCTGTCCTCATTCATAGTGTTGCGCAAGAATGTTTTCACTCTCTGTAACGTAGAGAAGCACCGTTCTGCCTCTCCAGTCGTCATAGGAAAGGTTACTAATATTTGCAGAAGTTCTACACTTTCAGGAAAAGCTTTAGCCAGATTGTTATCGTAAAGAAAGTTCACAAGGTCAAAGTACCTGACGCCTTCATAAAATCTTTTTGGCTGTACAACATGTTCATCTCATGACGTAGATCTGAAGACTGTAAACTGAACAAATTAAGAGCTATTTTAAGGTCTTTTTCCGGAAAAATAGTTTGATGTTTTGCAAACAACGATGGATGAAACAGCTGTGCAATCGATAAGTGATCATTGGATCTGAATCGTTCTCCGATCTGAGTTGTGATGAGGTCGCAAACGTTTCGTGTACGCACTATTCTTGATTCTGTGAAACGTCCCCGTTTTGCTGTTGGTTCCACCTGTTCCCAGTGATCGTCAGTTTCAAGTGAGGTCCTAATTTGCTGGACAGAATCTGCAAAGTGCGATACATATTCAACAGTTTTCACTGCTTCAATATTCCTCTGCTGCCGTTGATTAAACAGAATGTCAAATGAGGCATAACTGTATTAAAAAAATTGAACCAGCAGAAGAAATCTTCGTTTTGCAGGAAACCCTTCAGTCCCGTGGCCTTGTTTATTGTCTTGTAATCACTGGCATCATCATCAATAATTCTTTCTAGGCACTCAACAACTTCCTTTTGGTATGTGTACACAGTAGTTACGCTCCGTGATTTAAAATTCCATCTGATGGACAGGTAGGAATACGCTTCTTCACTACCACGTCAAGAATGGCTGAACGGCTAGAAGACAGAAAAAAAGGTGGAAATTCCTTTCAAGTAAGCACTGTCTAATAGGCACATAATGTCCAGTGTCCCTAGCATTGAATTCTCAATGAAACTATTTAAATGTTTTTCACTGGAATTATTTTTTTTAATCTTTGCGTCAAAATTCTTGAAGTCAGTGATACTAGCTTCAGTCCAGGCACTATCAGTACTAATTTTAAGAAGACAGGCGAAACAGAAAAATGCATTTTTCACTTCACAACCACACAACCACTCACTGCATCGTACATTGCTCTATTAAAACAGCGTTTGTATCCTTGCGTAGATTTGCACTGTTTCTGTTCTTGATTGATCGTTAGATCGGGTCTGGGTGCACCAAGTTCTTTCACTTTCATCCTATTTCTGTGTTCCAAGTTTTTGCCTATTATATTGCACACTGAATTCATAATGCACTCGCGGTATGTCAGAGATATTCACAAGCAAGTAAAACACACCAAAATCTTGCAAAATACACTCCGAAAAAGAAACTTACTAATATCACACGGTATCAACAAAATCAGTCAGCATCAGAAAGCAAGGAAAGTAAAGTAAGGGGACAAATTTCGGGCGCTTTGTCCTCTAATCACTTATGAAACTCTCGCTAGATGGCAGTACTGTTATGTTACTGTAGTCTAGTGCACTGTGGCGGGATATTTGTAACCTTAGTAGAGATGTGCAGAGATGTGCAGAGACAGAGGTTGGATAGCGAAATTTCGGCCACTCTACATTCCTTTATTACATAGATAGTGGAACGTGAAAAACGTGTGGTGGTTTGTACGACACCCTTAGGTTGAAAGCTCTGAGCCTTCGAGTCGCCCATAAACAGCAGTACTACGTAGAAGCCACGCCCCCAAACCGCTGCTACATGCAGCTTACGAACGTTGCAAGGCGCAGCCTAAACACTACTATCCGTTCAGAAAACATCTATCAATAAAAACAGTTCCAAAAACGTTGACCGTCGTTCTTTTAATCGGAATGGGAAATATGCGAAATTCGCCTGTTAAATTAAATTATGTAAACGGAGTCCAGATCATTATATATTTGCCGTGTGAGGTGATACACCCCATCAGACTAAAAAATGTATCAAACTTTGGAGCATAAAAAATAATTAGTTACATCTGTCACTTAACACAACTGTACTTCATAGTACTGCTTAATATTTTGAGGGAGAGCATGCACAGCAGAGATACTGCTGGCCGTAACATAGAAAAATATGAAAAAAAATTCAGACACAAACCTTCATCAGACTGATGCTGAGGTATTATACATTCACTATCTTGAATGGGAGGCTGACAGAATAGATGAAGTTTGCTTCCTTTAGCATTTGGAACTGTAAAGAAAAAGGTGATGGTGTGGCAATGGACTTCCTTTTCTATTACAATCAATCGTCGCATTATCCTTTTGGTCATCAGTGAAGTTTGTCTACAATAGAGAAGCATAAGAAAAGAAATATAGCTTCATAATCTAACAGCAGGTATAAGCACAACAGAAGCAAAGAGAGAGAAACGTAACAAGGGAACGTCTGAAAACTGTTGTGTTTCCAGCCATGAAGACAGTAGCTATAAACTGATGAACACATAGTAAAAACACCTGGAAACACTAATAGTAGATAAATCAAATATGGAAATATTTATCTACTATTGAAAACAAATCATAGCGTTTCAGGTTGGGGTGTCAAGTTTTCTGAATCAAATTGAGTGAGCCGGAGTAGAGCATCTGGAGCATTGCAAGAGGGAATCCACACATTTAAGACATTAGTGGTAAGAGCACACACGTAACTGTCTTATTGAATCGCACGTGTACTAACAATGCATGTTGAAGAGTGTAAATAGGAAGTTCTTTATGATGCTGTTCTAGTGGTCTTCAGTCCAGAGACTAATTTGATGCAGCTCCCCATGCTACTCTATCATATGCAAGATTCTTCATCATCCAGTACCTACTGCAACCTACATCGTTCTGAATCCCATACTAAATTGGTGATCCCTTGATGCCTAAGAACATGTCCTACCAACCGATCCCTTCTTCTAGTCAAATTGTGCCACCAATTTCTCTTCTCCCCAATTCTATTCAATACCTCGCCATTAGTTATGTGATCTACCCATCTAATCTTCAGCATTCTTCTGTAGCACCACATTTCGAAAGCTTCTATTCTCTTCTTGTCCAAACTACACTCCTGGAAATTGAAATAAGAACACCGTGAAATCATTGTCCCAGGAAGGGGAAACTTTATTGACACATTCCTGGGGTCAGATACATCACATGATCACACTGACAGAACGACAGGCACGTAGACACAGGCAACAGAGCATGCACAATGTCGGTACTAGTACACTGTATATCCACCTTTCGCAGCAATGCAGGCTGCTATTCTCCCATGGAGACGATCGTAGAGATGCTGAATGTAGTCCTGTGGAAGGGCTTGCCATGCCATTTCCACCTGGCGCCTCAGTTGGACCAGCGTTCGTGCTGGACGTGCAGACCGCGTGAGACGACGCTTCATCCAGTCCCAAACATGCTCAATGGGGGACAGATCCGGAGATCTTGCTGGCCAGGGTAGTTGACTTACACCTTCTAGAGCACGTTGGGTGGCACGGGATATATGCGGACGTGCATTGTCCTGTTGGAACAGCAAGTTCCCTTGCCGGTCTAGGAATGGTAGAACGATGGGTTCGATGACGGTTTGGATGTACCGTGCACTATTCAGGGTCCCCTCGACGATCACCAGAGGTGTACGGCCAGTGTAGGAGATCGCTCCCCACACCATGATGCCGGGTGTTGGCCCTGTGTGCCTCGGTCGTATGCAGTCCTGATTGTGGCGCTCACCTGCACTGCGCCAAACACGCATATGACCATCATTGGCACCAAGGCAGAAGCGACTCTCATCGCTGAAGACGACACGTCTCCATTCGTTCCTCCATTCGCGCCTGTCGCGACACCACTGGAGGCGGGCTGCACGATGTTGGTGCGTGAGCGGAAGACGGCCTAACGGTGTGCGGGACCGTAGCCCAGCTTCATGGAGACGGCTGCGAATGGTCCTCGCCGATACCCCAGGAGCAACAGCGTCCCTAATTTGCTGGGAAGTGGCGGTGCGGTCCCCTACGGCACTGCGTAGGATCCTACGGTCTTAACGTGCATCCGTGCGTCGCTGGGGTCCTGTCCCAGGTCGACGGGCACGTGCACCTTCCGCCGACCACTGGCGACAACATCGATATACTGTGGAGACCTCACGCCCCACGTGCTGAGCAATTCGGCGGTACGTCCACCCTGCCTCCCTCATGCCCACTATACGCCCTCGCTCAAAGTCCGTCAACTGCACATACGGTTCACGTCCACGCTGTCGCGTCCTGCTACCAGTGTTAAAGACTGCTATGGAGCACCGTATGCCACGGCAAACTGGCTGACACTGTCGGCGGCGGTGCACAAATGCTGCGCAGCTAGCGCCATTCGACGGACAACACCGCGGTTCCTAGTGTGTCCGCTGTGCCGTGCGTGTGATCATTGCTTGTACAGCCCTCTCGCAGTGTCCGGAGCAAGTATGGTGGGTCTGACACACCGGTGTCAATGTGTTCTTTTTTCCATTTCCAGGAGTGTATTTACCGTCCACGATTCACTTCCATACATGGATAAACTCCATACAAATACTTTAACAAAAGACTTCCTGACACTTAAATCTATACTCGACGTTAACAAATTTTTCTTCTTCAGAAACGCTTTCCTTTCCTTATCGTAAATGACTGTAGTTTATTCAAAGTAAAAAATGAGCAAGCCGGACGCTGTAGTGGAGCCATTCTAGGCCCTTCAGTCCGGAACCGCGCTGCTGCTACGGTCACTATGGTCGCAGGCTCGAATCCTGCCCTGGGCATGATGATGTGTGTGATGTCCTTAGGTTAGTTAGGTTTAAGTAGTCCTAAATCTAGGTGACTGATAACGTCAGTTGTTAAGTCCCATAGTGCTTAGAGCCATTTTTGAACAGTGCGCAAACAATTTCAATAACTCAACGCTAGATAACTATCCAAATTGTCATGAAAATTATAACAACTAAAAATTAGAAAGTGATGAGGTATTTCCAAAAGACGCAGAGCTGTATGAAGGTGCCTGTTCGACAACTACCCATTTCACGTTTATTATAGACGCTTCTTCACGTTTATCTGACAAGAATACTGATCGCTGTGCGAAGTTTTTGCAATGGTAGAAACACAGAACCGTTGTGGCATTTGTCAAAACACCAGAAAATAATCCCCATCAGTTGTTAATAAACAGACTTCATAATGCTATAGAGTCTTTCAGAATACCTCACCACCATTGGCTTCTCATTAGAAATGATTTTGTAAGATAATTTTATTGGTTATTGAGTGTTGTGTGTTGTCATTGTTATTATCAATGTCTCTGTGCTGTGGTTGTCATCCACAGAAAGTTGTTTGTATGAATTCAGACTCTGACTACTGGGAATTTCAACCGTGTTATGAACGATGTTGTAGATGCCACTTCATGACATCAGTCATTGATAGTTTAATCAAGACACGCGTTTTTGAGGACGAAACACTGATGATTAAAAATGAGTTCACATCATTGTAGGTTCCAGAAATATTTTTAACTACTGACTCGCTGTTGTTGCTGTAGTTGTGGTCTTCAGTCCTAAGACTGGTTTGATGCAGTTCTTCATGCAACTCTATCCTGTGCAAGCTTCTTCATCTTCCAGTACCTACTGCAGCCTCCATCCTACTGAATCTGCTTAGTGTATTCATCTCTTCCCTCTACGATTTTTTCCCTCCACGCTACCCTCCAATACTAAATTGGTGATCTCTCTATGTCACAGAACATGTCCTACCTACTGATCCCTTCTTCTAGTAAAGGCGTGCCCTTCCACCTACAGAATTTGAAGTAGAGTGTTCCAGTCAACATTGTCAAGGGTTTTCTCTAAGTTTACAGTTGCTAGAAACGTAGGTTTGTCTTTCCTTAACCTATTTTGTATGACAAGTCTTGGAGTCAGTATTGCCTCACGTGTTTCAACATTTCTACGGAATTCAAACTGATCTTCCCCGAAGTCGGCTTCTACTAGTTTTTCCATACGTCTGTAAAGAATTCGTGTTAGTATATAGCAGCCGTGGCTTATTAAACTGATAGTTCAGTAATTTTCACATCTGTCTACACCTGCTTTCTTTGGGATTTGAATTATTATATTCTTCTTAAGGTCTGAGGGTATTTCACCTGTCAGGACTGGCTCTCCCAAGGCTGTCAGTAGTTCTAATGGAATGTTGTCTACTCTCAGGGCCTTGTTTCGACTTAGGTCTTTCATTGCTCTGTCAAACTCTTCACACAGCATCATATCTCCCATTTCTTCTACATCTACATCCTCTTCCATTTGCATTATATTGTCCTCAAGAACATCGTCCTTGTATAGACTCTCTATATACTCCTTACAACTTTCATCTTTCCCTTCTTTGCTTATACCTGTGTTTTCATCTGAGCTCTTGGTATTCATGCATGTGGTTCTCTTTTCTCCAAAGGTCTCTCTAATTTTCCTGTAGGCAGTATATGTGGTACACCTAGTGATCTACGCCTCTACATCCTTATATTTGTCCCCTAGCCATCCCTGCTTAGCCATTTTGCACTTCCTGACGATCCAATTATGAAAATTTTGTATTCCTTTTTGCCTGCTTCACTTGCTTCATTTTTGTATTTTCTCCTTTCATTAAGTAAATTCAGTATCTCTTCTGTTACCCAAGGATTTGTACGAGCCCTCGTTTTTTTACCTACTTGACCCTCTGCTGCCTTCACTATTTCACCTCTCAAAGTTACCCATTCTTCTTCTACTGTATTTCTTTCCCCCATTCTTGTCAATCTTTTCATAATTATCTTCTTGAAACTCTCAGATTTTTCAGGTCCCATCTCCTTATATTCCCACCTTCTTGCAATTTCTTCAGCTTTAATCTACAGTTCATAAGCAATAGATTGTGGTCAGGGTCCACATCTGCCCCTGGAAATGTTTAAAACCTGGATCCTATATCTCTGTCATACCATTATATAATCTATCTGGAACCTTTCACTATCTCCAGGCTTCTTCCATCTATACAACCTTCATTTATGGTTCTTGAACCATTAAGTTATGTTTTGTGCGGCTCCCTCTTTCATTCCTTACCCCCATTCCATATTCTCCTACTACGTTTCGTTCTCTTCCTTTTCCTACTATAGAATTCAAGTCACGTATGACTATTAAATTTTCGTTCCCCTTCACAATCTGAATAATTTCTTTTATCTCATCAACAATCTTAGCCATTTGCGGAACTAGTCGGCATATAAACTTGTACTACTGTGGTAGGGGTGGTCTTCGTATCTGTCTCGGCCACAATAAAGCGTTCACTATGCTGTTTGTAGTAGCTTACCCGCATTCCTATTTTTTATTCATTATTAAACCTACTCCTGCACTACCCCTGTTTGATTCTGTATTTATAACTCCGTATTCACCTAACCAGAAGTCTCGCTCCTCCTGAGACCGAACTTCACTAATTCCCACTATATCTAACTTTAACCTATCCATTGCCCTTTTCAAATTTTCTAACCTACCTACCCGATTAAGGGATCTGACATTCCACGTTCCTACCCGTGGAACACAGTTTTCTTTCTCCTCATAACAACGTCCTCTTGAGTAGTACCTGCCCGGAGGTCCGAATAGGGGACTATTTTACCTCTGGAATATCTTACCAAAGAGAACGCCATCTTCATTTAACCATACAGTAAAGCTGCATGCCCTCGGGAAAAATTAGGGTTGTAAATTACGGCTGTAGTTTCCCCTTGCTTTAAGCCGTTTGAAGTACCACCACAGCAAGGCCGCTTTGGTTAGTGTTACAAGGCCAGATCAGTCATCATCTAGACTGTTGCCCCTGAAACTGCTGAAAAGGCTGCTGACCCTCTTCAGGAACCACACTTTTGTCTGGACTCTCAACAGATACCCCTCTGTTGTGGTTGAACCGACGGTACGGCTACCTGAATCGGTGAGGCACCCAAGCTACCCCACCATCGGCAAGGTCCATGGTTCATGGGTGTGGGGGGGTGGGGGGGTTGAGTGTTAGACTTCTATAAAATGGAATATTTTGGAAGAATGTGGAACCTAGACATGCCTACGACTGCAAAAATTGTAGCGAAATAAGGTTTAAAATCTTACCTGCACAGATCTACATGAAGAAAAAGAAAATTGACTCCAGCTATATTTGAATGCTCATGCTTTACATCCTAAACTGTCGGCCTATCCACTCAGCCATTGAAACAGATGTAAAACCCTCATCGTCTTGGTAATTCTACCAACATGAAGTCTGTATATTTCAACCATTTATGAGTGCTAAAATAATGATTTTCAAAATAAATGATACATTTAGTTAAATTGCGTTGAAGCTTGACGTGTACTGTATTCTAACTATTATATTGTTTCTATTTCACGATGTAAACACGGACCCGAATCTGCACAGAAATGTTTCAAATGGCTCTAAGCACCATGGGACATAAGAGTTGAGGTCATGAATTCCTTAGAATTTAGAACTACTTAAACCTAACTAACTCACGGACATCACATACATGCAAGATTCGAACCTGCGACCGCAGCAGCAGTGCGGTTCCGGTCTGAAGGGCATAGAACCGCTCGGTCACAGCAGCTGGCTAGTTGCACAGACTGTCTGAGTTGTGAACAGTGGTACTTCAGAACTTGGGCATGTGCAATACTCTGTTCTTGGACACTAAATTATTTGGGCTGGGCAATCTTTTTGCCTCTCACTGTACTCAGATACTGCAATCATTTGCAGTGGGTGTAAACTGACCATGTATTCCCAAGTTATAGTTTCACAAGTAAAACTGTATTGCTCTGCCATCAGTTGGTGACAGGCAGCACCACTTTTCGAGCTAAATAAAGGGATGCTGTGCTGATGCATCGCAAGATTTTTGTTGGGAAGTGTGTAAGAAAAAAACGGAAAAAAGGAAAGTGTACTTGTGCAAGGAGAAAAATTTATAACATGTTATGTAAAGATATTTAGAAGGCTACTAAATGGGAAATGTAATCATGGTATTTTATGAAACACAATGTAGCACTGTGATTGAATATTGTCTAATGGATAAAGCAGTACTGGTTCAAATTATGCAAAATCGTTTGACTGTTTTTCATAGTTCGTTGAAGCACGATAAGCGTTCTCACATCAATGCACATGCATTCATCATTGTAAGGATAAAAGTGCACAAGCTTGGTTTTGAATCAGTCTCCCACCCACTCTGTTTCCCAGATTTGACAACATGGAACTTTTTCTCTACTTCCTAAAGTCAAAATGTGGAATAAACTCTTCACAATTCCTCCGGAATTTGAAATGGACATTATGAAATCAAAGGTGCTTTTCGTTGCGGCGGAGGCTTCTATCGAAATTTCAGTCAACAATTTTCTACTCGGAATGCGAAAATCATTTGTTGACGCCGAATTACATAGCCAGGAACGATCATCATAATAAAGTAAGTGAAATCAGAGCCGGCACGGAAAGATACAGGTGTTCGCTTTTTCCCGCGCGCTGTTCGAGAGTGGCATAATATAGAATAATTGCGAAGGTGGCTCGATGAACCCTCTGCCAGGCAGTTAAGTGTAATTTGCGGAGTATCCTTGTAGATGTAGATGTGGGTGAAAATTAGTAGCTCACTGTCACGGTCACAAGCGTTAGTAAGGCTCCTGTTCAATGTGGTATGATGCCTCACAGCATGACGCAGAAATGGAGACAGTATACGCGGGCAGCAGGTCCTGCAGCGGGTGGAGAACATCCTCGTGCAGCTTATTTGTGTGATCAGACTTCCTCAAGTTTTAACAGTGGTACATACTGATAGGTCTCAGCTGCAGTGTCGTATGGAATAAGTGATCATATAATTGTTTATGAGAGCTCTCTCGTTTATGGTCGGAATTATTGAACACTTAAGATGAAATGGTGGAAGCGTTGATTATCCTCAACACCCAGTATCCACACTTATCTAAATTAGCCAACTTAATCGTGAGACCTGTTGTACTTAACTAGTGTTACAAGCTTCTTCATATGCTGCATACATATAATTACAAACAGATATCTAACAAGGCATTACTTATGCCATACATGACAAGGCGCCTTGTTAGATGTTCCTCCCTATCAGCTGAAGGCTATGCTACATTCCTGGTTGACTTCCCGAGCAAGAGTGGACGAGAGCTCTCTAGCTAGCGTGGGTCCAGCGATATCTGTTACGGACTGCGGACGATATCTGCAACCCCTAACAAGTCTGGTATCGAACGTTGATACCACAAGAACTAAAGCTGAACATACAATCGGAATATCTGTTAGTGTAGGTCGGAATGTGCAGTCAATTCAGATGGTTAACGCTTTGACAACATATCAATTCCCGTTGGAACATCAAATCCAACTACTGAGTGTGTAGTACATTCTACAGCGACCAGAAATCCATGAATTGGCTGTGCTGGAGGCCCTAGAATGGTTTACTGAATTAACTCTATGTTTGAAACACCGTTTCATGATTGTTGGAATCTGACACGTTTCTTATGAGGATTGAACACACATTGCTAGTTGCGACACACTCTTTATATCTCTGCATTTATTTTGCGTGTCTGTCACTGGATGAGCACCTCCGAACGGAAGCCTAATATTCAACAAAGGAGATGCCATATATGGTCGCTAAGGGAATACAGATGGAAGCAGCCTACTGGCATGCAACCTCTGTGATGTAAAACAACCACCACACCATGTATTATCTAAGAAGACGTTTATTAGACTACTCCAGAGACTCTCAGAAACGGGATCCTTTGCACTAAGAACACGTGATCGTGGCAGATCTTGAAGAACTGGAATTAGAACATGTAGTACACAATTCTGGAAAGAGTGTCTGAAAAATATCTGCCGTGGAAGAAGTGTATTGCCCAGACAGTCAGCCATAAATAACAGTTCTATCCCCAACATGTGCACCGAGTCCAAGCTCTGGTGCCAAACGATCGGCGGGGCAGATTGCAATTCTGCCAGTGGCTTCTCGAAAAAGTGTTAATAGTCTGTAGTTGACAGCAGTAGTAGTTGTTTGTTGATGAGTCAGGCTTCACGACATACAGTATCGTAATTTACGGCAATACGCACATATGGGTCGATGCCAACCACCATGCTCTTGGAGAGAGGCGGCTCCAGTACACATTAACCATCAGTATTTCTGTTGATGTGCATTGACCCCTACGTTCTGCACAGCACAGTGAATGACGCATCGTATCGTCACTTCCTTCAGAACCAGTTACCTGTGTTACTGGAGAATGTGTCACTACATAAACGACTAGAAATTCGATACATACATGATATGGTACAGGCCCACTTGGAACTGAGGTATGCCAAATATAGTGTCGAACGTTGTAATATATGGAACATAAGCAAAAGTAATTAAATTTTCATAAAAAGATAGTGGAAGTACGCATTTGCCACATTTTGTACAAATAAAACGGTTCAGATTGTCGTATCTACGATAAATGAGGTAAATGGCCTCACAGATGACAACAAATGTACATGTAGGGAAGGCAGCCCTTTGTTCAGAAGCGACCGTGACGGGTTTCGACTGTAGACAAATCGCGTCGCCGGTGCTGGTTGGGTGTGGGTGGTGTAGGAGTCGTGACGGAAGTTTGAGTAAAATCACCAAATATGCACCAACCAGTCGCCAAATTTTGTTTTATTTAGTTGTTTAGTGCTGCTGAGACGTGCCATCGTTATTATTTGATACTTATGAGTTATAGAGCTTACACAATCATTATGTTGTGCGAACTTTGAAAAATGATGTCTCAGCGACAGCAACGAATAACTTGCCAATAGGAAGGTGGCGTTGGGCCCTATCAGGTCACCACAGCAGAATCACGATTCTGACGCCCAATTTTTAATTACGTCACTAAAAGTAGTGGCAGTACTCCGGTTCAGAGATAAGTAATGAAGAACCTTCAAACATGTTTCTTTGTATTCATTTAATATGGAAAAACTGAAAAAATGCGTTATCGTCTCCCTCAAAACATGAATTACAAGTGAACTGTTAAAGGTAGAAAGAAATCTTGTTACAAAATGAAAATCTTAGAGAATGTAAGTAACAATTCGTATATAATATTTGAATAAATGTAGAAACTGTAATTTTTGTATTTAAAATAAATTGCCTTTCTTGATTCCCTTAATAGGACACGAAGGGTATAATAGGCGGCAGCCATTTTGGATCGGGGATTGTGTGATCTCAGGCTGGATGATAGAAGATTTTTGTCACATTTTGGCTCGGGAGTCTCAGTGAGTATTGAGTGTTTGGCTTATAATGTTTCGCCGAGCTTCATGGTCTCGATTTAGAATATTTTCATATCGACGGGCGTTCGGGGCCTTGCAAATTTTCGGCGATACACAAAGTCAGTACACTGAAATTTGCCGAGTTTCCCTCAGTTCTTAGTATAGTTTAGAGGCTGTTCTGACCTGGAACATTTTCCGTGTCGTGAACTCGACTGTCTCTGGGGATATACTTAGACAGTGAGTTGAAGCTGTGAAAATTCCGCCGAGATTCGTCAGATGAACGTTGAAAATTTTCCAAATGAGAAGAAGTTCAAGTAGTTTTGTGTTGAATCACACTCGCACACCTTCAAATTATTTCGTAGTTTTGGACATACTCAGTCAACTATGGTTGTGATTTATTGGTAAGTCAGACAATGTGGATTCGTGTTTCAGTTCTATCGTTTGCTTAATAATATCGTCCTTCCTGTTCATACCTATTCGGAACAATAACTTTGCGTTGACATTCGACACCGTGATAATTAAGTGGTTGGCGTTTAAATTTGATTTTTTTGTACAATACCGTTCCGTGTAAAACATATATAAAGTTGTATTTTCACGGAAATATTTCTTGTGTTTTAGCCAGCAATTCCTGCCTCATTTAATGCAGATATAATTAAAATTTATACTGACTGTTGGTTTATGAGACTAGTGTTTATGCTGGCCCCACAGACCATACGTAAAGCCGATTTACTGAAGCCCCGCCATACACTGCGAATGCCTTGTATCTAGTGAGATGGGTGCGTCATTTGCTTCATATCTTTCTTTAATTATTTTGTGTACGACACACAACGGGGTGGCTCAGATCTAAAATGCATACTTCGCAGGCTGAACAAACAGTGAACGAGACACAATGTGCAAACTCCAATACTTTCTGTTGCACTATAATTACCCGTCATATGTTTATAATTTAGCATGAGTATACACCACCTAGTCGCATAATGCAGTGATTCAGTCTCCTGTTATGTTAAGAATATTTTAACAGGTGTCTGTAGAACCGACAATTTAACTTGCATTTGTGTGTTTACTTTTCCATAGGTTTCCGAACTGTTAGAGTGTATGTTGGGAACACATTTACTCTGAATTACTTACTCCCAAAAACTCTGCTCGGACAGAGTGTTTGGCTGTTTTCTGGAGATCGTCTTAAGTGGTTAATTATATCTTTTTATGCTTGTAACATGCTTTTTTCCATCTAGAAATTCAGTATTCTTTTATAAAAACGGAAATGAAATTTTAAAGTTTTGTGAATCTGATTATAATTATTTGAAATGTTAATTTAATTCTGTAAGATGTTAACTATAGGATGAAGGATAGATAGTTATGGAGTGCAGTGTACTGCATGTGTTTTAACTTGTGCCGTGTATTTACAGAGAAATGAAAATTATGAATAATCTGACTTATTGAGATATTATATTTGAGAAGAACGATATTAAAAGTGGCAACTACGACAGCATTAGTACTGTAAGCAAAAATTGATAGACAAGAATACTTAGAACTTATAGTGTGACAAAAATAGCAAGTTTATGTGATAATGGATTAAATAAGGAATATAAAACGATGAAATGTTGTCGCTGCCTTTATGTGATAACATGTTGCAGAAATGATTAAGAAAGTGCTGATAGATAATTAGAGCTGTTTTTCCTGAAAACAAATGAAATATATGCTTTTTACTTAAATCGATGTCAACAGCTCTGATCAATCCTATTTCGTAAAAGTCTATTTTTAAGTACGTAGACAATTTTCGCAAGAAAGTATGCAAGTGATTATGTACTGTGCCTCAACCAATATGAGAATTTTTTGATCTGAAAACATCCATAAATTGTTTATGATTATGATATAGGAGTGTTTCTTCGTACCCTGATCCCACCGCCGCTTTGGTGTGGGCCTCACTGCTGAGTATTCGTTTCCCAGCAAATCCTTGATAGTCCATATGACAGCACAGATGACGCCCTTTCGCAGACATTATGAAATACTACAAGAAACAGTTACCAATGAATAACAAAATACGTTAATTCGAGCAGTGGACAGTGTTGTATGGACGATAGTGTGCGCCTAGAAACACATAATTTTGTCCTGTTTAGTACATCATTCTAATGACCAATTGTTGAATCATATTAAGGAACGCAACCACAGCAACTTCCAGCATTGCCTACTAATTTCGTTCTTGTAGTGAGACATGAGATTACGTTCCGTGTAGTGTTTATAAATATTTGCAAAGTAAATATGTTTATTTAAGTTTCTGTGACCCTAAAATGGAAATTTGCGTTGGTAGATACTGTTGTTGTTGTTGTTGTCTTCAGTCCTGAGACTGGTTTGATGCAGCTCTCCATGCTACTCTATCCTGTGCAAGCTGCTTCATCTCCCAGTACCTACTGCAACCTACATCCTTCTGAATCTGCTTAGTGTACTCATCTCTCGGTCTCCCTCTACGATTTTTACCCTCCACGCTGCCCTCCAATGCTAAATTTGTGATCCCTTGATGCCTCAAAACATGTCCTACCAACCGATCCCTTCTTCTAGTCAAGTTGTGCCACAAACTTCTCTTCTCCCCAATCCTATTCAATACCTCCTCATTAGTTACGTGATCTATCCACCTTATCTTCAGTATTCTTCTGTAGCACCACATTTCGAAAGCTTCTATTCTCTTCTTGTCCAAACTAGTTATCGTCCATGTTTCACTTCCATACATGGCTACACTCCAAACAAATACTTTCAGAAACGACTTCCTGATACATAAATCTATATTCGATGTTAACAAATTTCTCTTCTTCAGAAACGCTTTCCTTGCCATTGCCAGTCTACATTTTATATCCTCTCTACTTCGACCATCATCAGTTATTTTACTTCCTAAATAGCAAAACTCCTTTACTACTTTAAGTGTCTCATTTCCTAATCTAATTCCCTCAGCATCACCCGATTTAATTTGACTACATTCCATTATCCTCGTTTTGCTTTTGTTAATGTTCATCTTATATCCTCCTTTCAAGACACTGTCCATTCCGTTCAAATGCTCTTCCAAGTCCTTTGCCGTCTCTGACAGAATTACAATGTCATCGGCGAACCTCAAAGTTTTTACTTCGTCTCCATGAATTTTAATACCTACTCCAAATTTTTCTTTTGTTTCCTTTACTGCTTGCTCAATATACAGATTGAATAACATCGGGGAGAGGCTACAACCCTGTCTCACTCCTTTCCCAACCACTGCTTCCCTTTCATGCCCCTCGACTCTTATGACTGCCATCTGGTTTCTGTACAAATTATAAATAGCCTTTCGCTCCCTGTATTTTACCCCTGTCCCCTTTAGAATTTGAAAAAGAGTATTCCAGTCAACATTGTCAAAAGCTTTCTCTAAGTCTACAAATGCTAGAAACGTAGGTTTGCCTTTTCTTAATCTTTCTTCTAAGATAAGTCGTAAGGTCAGTATTGCCTCACGTGTTCCAACATTTCGACGGAATCCAAACTGATCCTCCCCGAGGTCTGCATCTACCAGTTTTTCCATTCGTCTGTAAAGAATTCGCGTTAGTATTTTGCAGCCGTGGCTTATTAAACTGATAGTTCGGTAATTTTCACATCTGTCAGCACCTGCTTTCTTTGGGATTGGAATTATTATATTCTTCTTGAAGTCTGAGGGTATTTCGCCTGTCTCATACATCTTGCTCACCAGCTGGTAGAGTTTTGTCAGGACTGGTTGTCCCAAGGCCGTCAGTAGTTCTAATGGAATGTTGTCTACTCCGGGGGCCTTGTTTCGACTCAGGTCTTTCAGTGCTCTGTCAAACTCTTCACGCAGTATCGTATCTCCCATTTCGTCTTCATCTACATCCTCTTCCATTTCCATAATATTGTCCTCAAGTACATCACCCTTGTATAAACCTTCTATATACTCCTTCCACCTTTCTGCCTTCCCTTCTTTGCTTAGAACTGGGCTGCCATCTGAGCTCTTGATATTCATACACTTGGTTCTCTTCTCTCCAAAGGTCTCTTTAATTTTCCTGTAGGCAGTATCTATCTTACCCCTAGTGAGATAAGCTTCTACATCCTTACATTTGTCCTCTAGCCATCCCTGTTTAGCCATTTTGCACTTCCTGTCGATCTCATTTTTGAGACGTTTGTATTCCTTTTTGCCTGCTTCATTTACTGCATTTTTATATTTTCTCCTTTCATCAATTAAATTCAATATTTCTTCTGTTACCCAAGGATTTCAAGCAGCCCTCGTCTTTGTACCTACTTTATCCTCTGCTGCCTTCACTACTACATCCCTCAGAGCTACCCATTCTTCTTCTACTGTATTTCTTTCCCCTATTCCTGTCAATTGTTCCCTTATGCTCTCCCTGAAACTCTGTACAACCTCTGGTTCTTTCAGTTTATCCAGGTCCCATCTCCTTAATTTCCCACATTTTTGCAGTTTCTTCAGTTTTAATCTACAGGTCATAACCAATAGATTGTGGTCAGAGTCCACATCTGCCCCTGGAAATGTCTTACAACTTAAAACCTGGTTCCTAAATCTCTGTCTTACCATTATATAATCTATCTGATACCTTTTAGTATCTCCAGGGTTGTTCCACGTATACAACCTTCTTTCATGATTCTTAAACCAAGTGTTAGCTATGATTAAGTTGTGCTCTGTGCAAAATTCTACTAGGCGGCTTCCTCTTTCATTTCTTAGCCCCAATCCATATTCACCTACTATGTTTCCTTCTCTCCCTTTTCCTACACTCGAATTCCAGTCACCCATTACTATTAAATTTTCGTCTCCCTTCACTATCTGAATAATTTCTTTTATTTCATCGTACATTTCTTCAATTTCTTCATCATCTGCAGAGCTAGTTGGCATATAAACTTGTACTACTGTAGTAGGTGTGGGCTTCGTATCTATCTTGGCCACAATAATGCGTTCACTATGCTGTTTGTAGTAGCTTACCCGCATTCCTATTTTCCTATTCATTATTAAACCTACTCCTGCATTACCCCTATTTGATTTTGTGTTTATAACCCTGTAGTCACCTGACCAGAAGTCTTGTTCCTCCTGCCACCGAACTCCACTAATTCCCACTATATCTAACTTTAACCTATCCATTTCCCTTTTTAAATTTTCTAACCTACCTGCCCGATTAAGGGATCTGACATTCCACGCTCCGATCCGTAGAACGCCAGTTTTCTTTCTTCTGATAACGACATCCTCCTGAGTAGTCCCCGCCCGGAGATCCGAATGGGGGACTATTTTACCTCCGGAATATTTTACCCAAGAGGATGCCATCATCATTTAATCATACAGTAAAGCTGCATGTCCTCGGGAAAAATTACGGCTGTAGTTTCCCCTTGCTTTCAGCCGTTCGCAGTACCAGCACAGCAAGGCCGTTTTGGTTAATGTTGCAAGGCCAGATCAGTCAATCATCCAGACTGTTGCCCCTGCAACTACTGAAAAGGCTGCTGCCCCTCTTCAGGAACCACACGTTTGTCTGGCCTCTCAACAGATACCCCTCCGTTGTGGTTGCACCTACGGTACGGGCATCTGTATCGCTGAGGCACGCAAGCCTCCCCACCAACGGTAAGGTCCATGGTTCATGGGGGGGGGGGGGGGGGTAGATACTAGCTTCCATTTTAAAATATATTTAACTTGTAACTGATATTTGAAAATGTATCATCTTCTTTTGAGTTCACTTATGAACACTTGGTACATATTATATTAATGACATGTCACATGGAATCGTAAATACACCACCAACAATATTTTTCATGTTTGATTAGTTTTTAAATTTGAACAGAACATATGTTCCAAGGTACATGACAATGCTAAACTTTGCAAGTGTTTCAGGTTTGAAAAACGCTTGCTTTCCATAGGTACTTTTTGTAATTTGTGAAAAGAGTATAGCACACACAAAGTGAATTATATTACATCAAAATATAGCAACAAACTATATCATACTCTGAAAAGTGAACCAAAGTACAACACTGTCCCTTGATGACACTACTGAATTCATTATTTGCATTAAATAGTGCGTTCTGTGATTTGCGGTGATTGCCAAGAAGGTTAACCACGGGAAGTTCAATGGAGCGTTGATAAATGTTCTGGTAGGGAAAGAGTGGACCCAAATGAGAATATTTGAAACGAGTGACTACATTTTCGTCATTTATAGTTGTGAAACATTCAACATATTTTGCTATAATTGATTTTAACTATGGAGCCATACATGAGTGAAAGTGTTACAGCGTTTAAGCTTCAAGGCTGGTGCTTTGACTTTAACACGAAATTTACCGTCATCATGTGTCTAGACCTGAAATGTCACATCAGGACCTATCAAAGGATGCAAGGTACAAGGAAAGAAGTTAAAAAGTAAGTCTTAAAGGAGCATAAGATCGTGAGTGCAGTTCTGGAATGTTCTAAGATGAGACAAGTGAGGAAAATATAAGTTTAACCCTTGAATTAATTACCTGGAAACCATCTTTTCTGACATTTATGTACCTTTTTTTCATGATGCCTATGATGTAAACTCTTATTTTTTGGTCCATAAATTTCTCTAATTTCAACAAATAATCATAAAGGCCTGAATTGTCAAACTTTTATTAGATAAAATAAATTGTTCTGAATCCTAAAATTGCTATAAATATTCCTAGCAAAAATAAATAAAATGTCATGAAATCGTGTTTCATCAAATTAATGCAAAATTACTTAAGTGTTATTATTTTTATGTGTGTAAACATAACTCAGTTAATTTGGCACTGATTGGTTTAACAGATAGAGAGAAAAAGGATGATTAATTACATCAAGTGTATTACAATTTATAATTTATAACAAATTATGAATTAGCATAAAAATTCTGAAAACTACATTTGGCCTCGTATTTTAATACTGCTAATCATCACATAAAATTATATTTTCTTATGTTCGATATCTAACGCACTCTGTATGGCCACAGCAGAGCATGCGTTTCATGCTCATTCCATCCTTAGGATAACTAGGCAAGTCGACATATTGCTATCAGCAGGAGATAAGAGTTTGAATGCCAGGCTACACAAAGTTTCATTGGCCGTGACACATTAATTATAAGAACTGCCTCCTGGAAGACGTACCGCAACACCGCTTAACATCTCCTCTACAGTTGATATTGGCCTAAATTCAGTGTAGAAGAGTGTCTATGCGTTTCTCCACATATGCTGCAGCACTCACTGGTGACGAAGTTCCAGAGAGGTACCAGACTGTGTGGGCATAATGATTGTTCCTTTAGTGAACTGTTCGAAATACTCTCAGATATATTCTAGTTATTTAAGACAGAGTAATTTAGTGAACTGGTCGAGGAGTGCTAGGATATCTGAGTATTTTTCAGATTTCTAAAGGAAGTACATTAGTCGAGTGCCTTCATTAACAGTGTCTGTAACGTTTCATGAATGTTCCTTCAGACATGCATGCATGTGTGACGTCACAGACACTGCTGACAAATCATGAACCGTATTCACAAATTTCTAATACAGTACTACCACCATTTCGGTATTTATCAGAAAGAAAGGGAATTTGTGCGCCAACAGGACTTGAAGCCAGATATACAGCTTTATTTTGCCTTAAGAAAGCAGAGGAACTAGCTTCAGAGTGGTAGAAAAGGCGAGGACAGTGGTCTAAACCCAAGGAGCAGCCAAGACGCCTCCCACTTCTTCACCTTCGACCACCCCCTGAAAGACTATTTTTTCCTTCAACTCCACAATCTGTGACTTAATGTTAATAAAAATCATTTCTGTTGTAGAGAAGCCATTGTAAACAAATTAAATAACGTAAGTCACCACAACATCAAATGAAATGAAAGCACACGTAATTCGTGCGTCCATCTTATTGCATGAGGGTATCTCGAAAGCCACAACAACAGAAAAGGAAATGGAAATAGCTTATTTGTTTTGCTTTCGCAACGACCCTACAATAGAATGAACCCAAAACAGTATTGAAGCAAATCCTGCACACGATCCCACGTACTCTTCCCGTTCGCAGTGTTGATTGGTAGCAAGTTGATAACCAGTTCTCCTCATATCATGGGCCACTACTGGGATCGTCAGCCTTTGCCACAGTACTCTAGAAATGTGAGAGTGGTTTTAGGAGCAACTACGCAAATAATGACTGAAGAGATGCTGCTAGCGATGAGAGTGTTCAAGTGTGCTATGATTGTCTTTGAGATATCGCCAATAGTTGACAACCATCTGTCATCATCTCGGAATAAGTAGTAAATGCAAATGCCTTTAAAGAACATGAGAGCTGAGTCTTCTTGGTCTGGAAGGAAGTATCCATTGGCCATAGGAAGAGCTAGTGTTCAGTCGAGCAAAGTGAAGCGTGAAGGTTGCAGACAAGGATCTTCAGCACCAGCATACATGTGTGAAAATTTTATCCGTATTCTAAACGGTGTTCATCAGCGTGCGGGAAGTGGCACTGTGGAAAGAGGGAAGACTCTGTCAGCAGAATAGAGTGCCACCGGTATCTCGTTGCGTATTTCCATTTGACAACGTGGGTCCCACATTCCTTGTATCTGTGTAGGGAGGTAGCGCCGTGACACTACCCTACACACCTCTGACAACAGGGTTGCCATGTTTTTACACTCAATCACTTTGCGAGTGATGAATCTCTGCTATGAGCAACCAATATCTCTCAGCTTAGGAGCTTGAGTGGTGATAAAACCAGGGCGCACATATCTATATTTGAGTATGAATTCCGAGATGTGCAAAACAGTGTAGTGACGTGCGTTATCGAAACATGTGACAGGATGGATGTGGGCATCAGTTACCCTAAAAGAGATCCAGTACGTGAATTATGCGGACGGCTCCACAATCACGCCGTTTTGCACAAATATAAGGCTGCAACCATCGCTCATACATTAACAAGTTCCAGCCTGCCCCCCTGTGGAGTGACTGCGAGGGTGTTATACCAGACTTTAAATAGGTATCGAGCTGTAAAGTAATAGACAAGCGACGGCTGCAGACTGCATGCTATCGCAGTCGGTTGTGGTAGAACCTGAGCCATGTGTATCACCTTGGTCGCCATGTGAAGATTAAGGCATTCAACAGGATGCAGTAATTCCATGTGTCAAAGTAGTTTCTGGCAAAATTCTGTGTGCATCGCCTGCGCAGTCATCTATTGTTCATGGTAGGTGTGTATAACTAATGTCCAAATATCTGATCACTTCCGCCTGTGGGAGGGGCGCTATGCATAATTGCTGGAGGCCCCTTCCAAATGAAAAGCCGCAGTTTTGAATACATTCATGTTTCTTTTCGCCACCAATCGAAATCATTTGGTCTATTGAAGCCCGTGGCTCATCACATCATGTGACCGGCCAGCAGTATAACGACATTAGCATTCTCTACGAAAGGCAAGACGTGTTCACTGAATTTAGTCCCTATGTGTATGCTTTTCAGCAATCATATGAGCGGTTCCTATGCGATCGGTTACAAACTAATGGAGATTGGGCAATCTTGATGAAACGAATGACACATTGGCAAAAAGCCGACGGTAGATTATGTACCAATACATGGGACCATGCTCCACATAAGAGGCGTGAAAGTCTGTCAAGGTAGTCACGTGGGAAGCCCATTGGGCGAATCGTGCCAGAAATGGTGCGAGAAACGTGTGGTTCATTCTCTCCACCATGGGGTGAGGGAGAGGGGGGGGGGGGGGAGAGAATGGCTGTGAAACACCCTACATTCGCCAGCGGCTGCTTTTATGTTTGTTTCCCATTCCTATGTCGTTTGCTACACTGAAAGGATTTGTGGCAAGACTCTCTTTATGTACACTGCCAGATGCTGGGTGAAGATCTCACAATCCGAATTTAACATTCTAATCGGATGGTAGTCGTAAGGGATGCAATGCACATTTCTTGCAATGAACCAATGTAAATACATCTCGCACACGAATCATCCCTCGCACCAGATGGATCTTTACCATTGTTCCAAGACTAGAGTGATTGTGGCAATAGTCGTGGGGTCTGAAAAGTAACTCACAGGAAGCAGTGTCAGCTGCTACAGCGGCGCCATGTCCACCAGCGGTACTCGGACTGTTCTACAGTGGATGCATTCTAATTGGAAATGCACCTCTTTCCCACATTCAGAGTAGCTTTTTAGTTTGTCCGTCGTAAATGACTATGGCATGGTAACTAGTGATGTAGAGAGATGGTGGAACATGTATTTTAAGTTCACTTCAAGCCTGCCTGACTCCATTCATGAATTACGTCCCTCTTTCCTCGACACGACTATCTAACATGCCAGATGGGCGAAATCCACACTCGGCGACTTCTGCTGTGAGTTCAAACGGAAGTTCGAGTCTCCTCCTTGTGCAGAGCGTGACTGACGCCCACAGTACCTACACAGCCAGCAGCGTGGCAGACGCAGAGGCCCTGTTTCTTCTCCCAAAGAGTCTGTCTATTTTGTATTTATGATGATCTTTACACAGACTATACTACTGAGAACATATAAATATATGCTGATGATGTAAATCGCCTGGATATTGACCTTTTCTTGTAAAAATCTTCCTATTTTGCAGACGAAACAGCCGAATATAAATCATGAGCACACCTTTCGCTGTGAGGAAATAAACAGTACTTCTGAAGCTCTGCACTGACAAAAGCAAACGGTACGACTTTGGCTGTAGAGCACGTGGCACAGACAGATCCAAAATTCAGTAAGTCCCGGTCCTTGGCTCATATAGTGCATCCATAATAATCTGATTCCCACACGTGGAATGAAGTTAGCTGTCTCGTCAGGTTGCCTCGTCTTTCAGATAAATTAGCTTGAAGGAGTGTCTGGATTTGACAGCCTCTGTAAAGTTCAATGCAGTGTTCATCTGGCAATCATAAATGATTCTGTAAAGCTGGATGCACTGCTGTTTCAAACATGCTTGCATGTCCAAAGGAACAGATTATGATGAGGAAATATAACAATACTACACCGTGAGATGGATTCCCGAAATGGGAATATGGAAACACCACAACTATATAATTTACTGGGGACAAATGAAACTCTGTGCCGGCCAGGGACTCTAACCCAGATTTCCCGGTTCATGTGAACGATCCCATTAATCGTTCGGCTGTCCTAGCGTGCTTCACGCTTAGACACAAAGTTCAATATGTCCCACTTTCTACTTCCCAAAGTGTTACCACTATTATTTGGTTCTTAGTCAAGGAAAGTATTATTTAATTTTCTCAACAAGGTTCCTTGGCTTGGGCATGAAATTCTTCAGTGCAGTGTGCGTATATGAACGTGTCTGTAAAGGATGGTGCACTGTTCCTTCGGACACGCATGTATGTCCGAAGGTACGTACACTGCAAACAATTTGTAGTCGTATAAAATATTGACAAGCATTTGAAAATTGGAGCACGGTGTTGCCGCAGCTATAAAATTTACTGGAATGAAATGGCAACGTGTGCTGCGCCGGAACGCGAACCTGGATTTCCCGGTATGTGCAATAGGTTGATGGACTCTCTACGTCTTTTTTTGTCCCGTCTCTCGAACCGTTGTTGCTACGGTCAGTTTGCTGCTCTGCTTTCAGGTTTGAAACCCTCAGAGGAGAATCTCGCACGCAGGGCGTTTGCTGATGAAGCGCTGGTCTTCCTCGACGAAGAAAGGAAGTCCCATTGTTAAATGTTATAACTGTTGATTTTTGTTTTACTGCATGTGCGCACTTAAATGAAGGAATTTCTCGACCTACACGGCTTCGAGTACACTGTCATTTCTTGGCCACGATTTGATGATCGATATTCATCTACGTGGGCTGTAGTCCATCGTTGAGCATTACAGATGGCAGTTTTGAATTGGAATCTCCTTTTGACAAAATTCAGGGTGTGGTGCTGCAACATGATGGGCACTCGCTTACAACTTCCAAGATAGCACACAGACTGGATACGTAATTTTGTGGAATGCATATTATATTGAACAGAACATTCCCCTTCTCAAAGTAGTAGCGAAGAAATTGGGGCAACTGTCTCACTCGTCCTTTAATTTTTGTTTTCTTATTTATATTTTGTCACTAATGATCGTATTGTTTCGCATATACGGAATCTGAGGGATAGCAAGGTGAAGTCCCACGTGTGTTTGCGTGGGCTTTAGTTGGATTTCTGAATTTTTTTTGAAGAAAAAATCGAAGGGTAGAAAGAAGGTAGTGGTTGCTTTCATAATTGCAAAGAAAGTTTTTCGTGCATGTCTTGTGATGCAAGATTGGCGTAATTAAAAATTAAATAAAATGAAGTGGCAAGGAGATTTTTTTTTTTGGTCATCAGTCTACTGACTGGTTTGATGCGGCCCGCCACGAATTCCTTTCCTGTGCTAACCTTTTCATCTCAGAGTAGCACTTGCAACCTACGTCCTCAATTATTTGCTTTTGATGTCCTCCTTGCTCCGTCCGTCATTGGTTATTTTACTGCCTAGGTAGCAGAATTCCTTAACTTCATTGACTTCGTGACCATCAATCCTCATGTTATGTTTCTCTCTGTTCTTATTTCTACTACTTCTCATTGCCTTCGTCTTTCTCCGATTTACTCTCAAACCATACTGTGTACTCATTAGACTGTTCATTCCGTTCAGCAGATCATTTAATTCTGCTTCACTTTCACTCAGGATAGCAATGTCATCAGCGAATAGTATCATTGATATACTTTCACCTTGTATTTTAATTCCACTCCTGAACCTTTCTTTTATTTCCATCATTGCTTCCTCGATGTACAGATTGAAGAGTAGGAGCGAAAGGCTACAGCCTTGTCTTACACCCTTCGTAATAGGAGCACTTCGTTCTTGATCGTCCACTCTTATTATTCCCTCTTGGTTGTTATACATATTGTATATGACCCATCTCTCCCTATAGCTTACACCTACTTTTTTCAGAATCTCGAACAGCTTGCACCATTTTATATTGTCGAACGCTTTTTCCAGGTCGACAAATCCTATGAACGTATCTTGATTTTTCTTTAGCCTTGCTTCCATTATTAGCCGTAACGTCAGAATTGCCTCTCTTGTGCCTTTACTATTCCTAAAGCCAAACTGATCGTCACCTAGCGCATTATCAATTTTCTTTTCCATTCTTCTGTATATTATTCTTGTAAGCAGCTTCGATGCATGAGCTGTTAAGCTGACTGTGCGATAATTCTCGCACTTGTCAGCTCTTGCCGTCGTCGGAATTGTGTGGATGATGCTTTTCCGAAAGTCAGATGGTACGTCGCCAGACTCATATATTCTACACACCAACGTGAATAGTCGTTTTGTTGCCACTCCCCCTAATGATTTTAGAAATTCTGATGGACTGTTATCCATCCCATCTGCCTTATTTGACCGTAAGTCCTCCGAAGCTCTTTTAAATTCCGATTCTAATACAGGATGCCCAATCTCTTCTAAATCGACTCCTGTTTCTTGTTCTATCACATTAGACAAATCTTCACCCTCATAAAGGCTTATTTAATACTGTATGGTTTTTAGTACTGTAGTTAATAACTGGTACAATGGAATGTACCCTCTGTCATGCGTTTTGTAGTGGTTTGAGAAGTATGAATAGAAGTAGATGGTATTATATTTGGGGCTACTTAACAAGAGGAAAAAAAGAATTGTGTTGCACAGAAATGTGAAAGAGTGTTGTTTTCAAACGACAGTAACATTCATAAATATAGGGTGATTCTAAAAGGACTTGACAAATTTACTTACCTACAGAATTTTATTGAGAAAGCTTACATAGATTGTAGGGGGTGTCGTCTTGTAGCTAAATGCTGCCAGTTTCATCCCATATATACACTTTCACTTTAACTGATATTTAATATTGATTTGTCATTGCCAAAAGCCAAGTGAGTAAGCAATGTCTCATCCTACTCAACCTGATGTAAACGTTTCTCCACAATATGCATTACGTGCCTCCTTATCCATGTCTGTGACGGCGTGTAAGAATGTTAATCTGTATGGCTTCGGGTGCAATCGTTTTTCTCACATGCTCCAGACAGTTGATTGAGGAACTTCAAGCTCTTTTTTCAGCCAGAAGTATTATCGAAAGGCCGACAGAAAACCGTCCCGTAAAAACAGTGTCAGACCCTTGCTCATGCAGCATATGACTTGAAGCTTATGAAGTGTGTAATTTATAATCTGAGGCAACACATATCCGACAAAAGTAGATTTATGCACACGTACGCGCCAATTTTGCTTTGGTTGTGGTTACCCAGTTGCCATACGTATATATTGCAACTGCATTTTTTTTTATTTGACGCTTTTGCCTTGCCCTTCTGATAAAATTTTGACTATTCGAAGGTTATGTGGTGCATTGTTTTAGCGTCAGACAATGTAGTGGAAAACGGGAAAAAATTGATATGGATACTTTGTTTAGTTTAGACAGATTTTCGTCGTATGTTTGTCGTCATAAATTGTTACTTTACTGACCGTATCGCTCGTAGAGATGTACCGCTCCGTCGTTAACAATGTCACGATACAAACTGGAGAACGCATTTTTATCAGTAAAGAAATTTTCTTCGTCGTTGCTGCATAAGAATCTAGACAGGTGAACATTATGGAATCAGAAAAAAATGGACGATGAGTGGTGACTCGCGGATAAATTCCGTTGCGACGCCAGGAGAGTGCAGCA
The DNA here is from genome assembly GCF_023897955.1 of Schistocerca gregaria. Taxonomy (NCBI): domain Eukaryota; kingdom Metazoa; phylum Arthropoda; class Insecta; order Orthoptera; family Acrididae; genus Schistocerca; species Schistocerca gregaria. Next base: position 108,910,418 of record NC_064927.1, read on the forward strand.
GGCGATATCGTACTGTAGCCACACGTTATCCAGAACTTTTGATTGTTCTCTTCTAATGGGACTGTTCGCAACAAATACAGCTGTGATGGACGCGCCACGATAAAATAATTTGTTACACAAATCACTTACTTGCTGTCACCTTGTGAATAAAACTACGTTTTCTGGTTCGTCTCGGATGAGCTTGTAGTTGATAGACGTTTGCAGCTACTCTTCCATGTCTTAACATTTTTCCAACATTTCATATTGACTGCAAGAATCGCACAAAGGTTACATAGTTGCAGTTCGTCTCCTCTGCTATTCATCGCGTACGCTGATTCAGATCGCAATTGAAAGTTATAAAAAACATACTTCATTAAAGCCTGCTGTTATTCCCCCATGCGCAGAATAGTTTACATTGAAATGATACCACTGTAAACGGGAATTTTTTGTTTCTCTCATGATTAATTTAATGCTATTCAACCAACAGACAACACAAGCTTATTCATGCCGTATAACTGCATTCACCCTGACACTAAATCAGAAGAAATGAAAACGTCTCGAATCACAGACTTTTCCTCTTTTATATTCCGACTTTTAACGCTTAAACAGCGCACCTGAATATTTTAATACATGTAACATTCAACAAATAGCCTAATATATTATTCTAGAACAACAAATAAAAAGTGACGTTTCATAATTGCACTAATATCAACCAAGCTGACTCTCCTTATAAAATCTTTACGAACATATGAGCCGATTTCATTTTTGCCCGCAGTGGTAAATACCATACTTCAGTATACCTTGAATCATATGCTGCATGAAGAGTGGCCACAAAGCCTTTGTTGCTACTCGGTGTTCATTCGGTCTATTGAAGATCTTCCGCGCCGAAAACTAATCTGAACCACACTGAGGTGACAAAGGTCACGGGATAGCGATAAACACGTGTACAGATGGGGACAGTATAGAGCACACAAGGTACAAAAAGGCAGGGAATTGGCCGATCTGTGAAGTCTACTCAAGTGGTTCATGTGAAACGACTTATGGCGTGTTTATGGCACACACGATGGGAAATAAGCGACCTTAAACGCGGAATGGTAGTTGGAGGAAGACGAATGGGACATTTCATTTCGGAAATCGTTAAGAATTTCAATATTCCCAGATCCGCAGTGTCAAGAGTGGGCCGAGAGTACCAAATTTCAGGAATTATCTCTCACAATGGACAACGCAGAGGCGGAAAGCTTCATTTGACGACAGAGGGCAGCGGTGTATGTGTAGAGTTTTCACTGCTACGGTATAAACAACACTGTATGAAATAACGGCAGCCACAGAAATTAACACAAAACGTACGACGAACGTATCCGTTAGGATAGTACGGTAAATCTGGTGTTCATGGGCTATGGCAGCAGACAACGGAACCACTACCTTTGCTAACAGCACATCGCCTTCAGAGATTGTCTTGGGCTCGTGAATACGTCAGTTCGATTCTACACCACAGGAAAACCGTGGCTTGGTCAGATGAGAGCCTATTTCAGTTGGTAAGAGTTGATAGGACGATCCAAATGAGGCTTAGACCCCACAAATACAAAATGCAATGGACAGGGTCCTGTACTTCAGCTGAAATGATCATGGACTGGAGATCGTTACTGTCGTCTACTCGGAGGCAATTTCCTGCCATTCATAGACTTCATGTTCTGAAACAAGGATGGAATTCTTATGGATAAAAATGTGCCAAGTCATCGGAACACAGTTGTTCGCGATTCGTTTGAAGAACATTTTGGACCATTCAAGCGAATTATTTGGTCACCAAGATATCCCAACATCCATCCCACGGAATGTTTATGGAACGTAATCGAGATGTCAGTTCGTGCACAAAATCTTGCACCGACATCACTTCTGCTGTTATCGACGGGTATAGAAGCAGCATGGCTCGATATTTCAGCAGGGGATTTGTTGAGTCTGTGGCACGAGTTGCTGCATTACGCCGGACAAAGGAAGTCTGACACGATATGAGGAGGCATCCCATTACTTTCGTCACTTCACAATAAGTAACACATAAATTAAATGATGAACGAAAGTAGCCCACATCTTTTGGAAAATAGGAAGCTGCACTGAAGGAAATAAACAGGATGTAAGTGAGTGTGTTAGTTATGGTTTCGAATGAAGACAGCAGTGTGCGTACGATTCCTAATGCCTAAAAGTTAAAAGAGAATGTAGTAACTGAAACTGAGTGTCCTGCTCGTGTTAACCAACTAAGCAAAAATTAACACATTTAAATAACTGTCAGAACGTGCATCTCAGAAATCGAGTAAATATAGATTTTCATTATAGTTTTTGTTAGTATCGTTTGGTTTCAAGATATCGTTTATGTCCATTTATGAGGGCAACGGAGACGGGATTTATATCAGAATAAATGTATCATTTGATTATTGACGCCTAGGACTTAATTATGAGCATTTTCGCTTGGGTTAAACAATACGAACTGATGGAAAATGTCTTAGTGGTTATAAAAACCGTGGTATGAAATTAAAGTTATTTGAGGCATTATTTCTTGGGAGTGAATTGTATTTTCGTGACACGTTGTTAGTGCTCAGAGAATAGTTCTGACGGACTGAGTTCATGGCTTTAAAGGCGTTCTTCCAAGAATGAGAGGCTATTATGAGCAATATTCTATTTCTTTTGTTTCTATAGGAGATTCGTGCCATCACAATCGTTTGTGGCAGATGCGTGAATCGACCACTATAGAAAAACGTCGTATGGGTATGGACAGGGGAGAGAGATTAGCAGAGACTACGGCTGAATTAGTCCAGAGAAATATTCTGTGCCGGCCGCGGTGGTCTAGCGGTTCTAGGCGCTCAGTCAGGAACCGCGCCTGCTGCGGTCGCAGGTTCGAATCCTGCCTCGGGCATGGATGTGTGTGATGTCCTTAGGTTAGTTAGGTTTAAGTAGTTCTAAGTTCTAGGGGACTTATGACCGCAGATGTTGAATCCAATAGTGCTCAGAGCCTTTTTTTTTAAATATTCTATATCATCAACGCATTTCACAGCCACTTTCCACGTATACTGATGCGTGTGGTTAAGGGACAGCTCTGTAAATTTTGGCAAATAGAACTTAAAGATCAGTAACCAGTAAATTGTGGATTCGGCGTGGTTGTGCAGGGAATTTTGGAATTGAAGAAGGCTATCCTAGAAAGAAAAGGGAAGTGATATGGAAGGGACTTTTTTAAACAGTCTCTAGCCATGAGTTTACTTAAAAATAATTTTGGAAAGGTCATCTACATGTGAGTGATTACTTCACTATCGATTCCACAGACATACCAATATGGTACACCACCATTTTATGCACTACAGTTATGGATAATGCATGCCGATTAAAGAGCAAATAAAAGTTACGTTATTTAGAACAGCACTAACCTTAACCTAACGGTTTCTGAAAGACATTCCACATGCTAAACAAGGCCCCGGGAGTAGACAACATTCCATAGAACTACTGATGGCCTTAGGAGAGCCAGTTATGACAAAACTCTACAATCTAGTGAGCAAGATGTACGAGACAGGCTTCAAGAAGAATATAATAATTCCAATCACAAAAGAAAGCAGGTGTTGACAGATGTGAAAATTACCGAACTATCAGTTTAATAAGTCACATCTGCAAAATTCTAACGCGAATTCTTTACAGACGAATGGAAAAACTGTTTGAAGCTGACCTCGGGGAGATCAGTTTGGATTCCGTAGAAATGTTGGAACACGTGATTCAATACTGACTCTACGACTTATCTTAGAAAATAAATTAAGGAAAGGAAAACCTACGTTTCTAGCATTTGTAGACTTAGAGAAAGCTTTTGACAATGTTGACTGGAATACTCTCTTTCAAATTCTGAAGGTGGCAGGGGTAAAATACAGGGAGCGAAAGGCTATTTACAATTTGTACAGAAATCAGATGGCAGTAATAAGAGTCGAGGGGTATGAGAGGGAAGCAGTGAATGGGAAGGGAGTGAGACAGGGTTGTAACCTATCCCCGATGTTATTCAGTATGTATTTTGAGCAAGCAGTAAAGGAAACAAAAGAAAAGTTCGGAGTAGGTATTAAAATCCATGGAGAAGAAATAAAAGCTTTGAGATTCGCCGATGACATTGTAATTCTGTCAGAGACAGCAAAGGACTAGGAAGGGCAGTTCAACCGAATGGACAGTGTCTTGAATGGAGGATATAAGATGAACATCAACGAAAGCAAAACGACGATAATGGAATGTAGTCGAATTAGGTCGGGTGATGCTAAGGGAATTAGATTAGGGAATGAGACACTTAAAGTAGTAAATGAGTTTTGCTATTTGGGGAGCAAAATAACTGATGATGGTCGAAGTAGAGAGGATATAAAATGTAGACTGGCAAGTATAGCGTTTCTGAAGAAGAGAAATTTGTTAACGTCGAGTATAGATTTAAATGTCATGAAGTCGTTTCTGAAAGTATTTGTATGTTGTGTAGCCACGTATGGAAGTGAAACATGGACGATACATAGTTTGGACAAGAAGAGAATAGAAGTTTTCGAAATGTGGTGCTACAGAAGAATGCTGAAGATTAGATGGGTAGATCACGTAACTAATGAGGAGGTATTGAATACAATTGGGGACAAGAGGAGCTTGTGGCACAACTTGACTAGAAGAAGGGATCGGTTGGTAGGACACGTTCTGAGACATCGAGGGATCACCAATTTAGTATTGGAGGGCAGCGTGGAGGGTAAAATCGTAGAGGGAGACCAAGGGATGAATACACTAAGCAGATTCAGAAGGATGTAGGCTGCAGTAGGTACTGGGAGATGAAGAATCTTGCACAGGATAGAGTAGCATGGAGAGCTGCATCAAACCAGTCTCAGGACTGAAGATGACAACAACAACATAAAAATTTATGGAGGATAATAGTTCAAACAGCTGCACTCTCGAGCTGTATGGAAGCCCTTGTAAATGCAAATCTCGTCATTGAATGCAATGACATGAGACACCACTTGTGACGTGTACGATGCTCAGTACAATGGAAAACGAAAGTAATGTTATTCTTTTAGAATTAATAGTACTAATACAAAGTCATTTCTGACAAGAAGTGACTTTTCCTTTTCGACATTGTTATAAGTGTATAGTAAAAGAAATGTATGCTAACTGATGGATTAAGCTTTTGAGTCAATAAGTGTAGTATTATTTTCTTATTGTGTGTGATTAAGAAAGAAATGACTTTCCTGGACCGCCAGTGTAGAATATAAGGTTACGATTTGCAGTAACTTAATTATTGGGTAAGGTGTGTGTTAACCAACACCTGAGCAAGCGTCAGTATACGAATATATGCTTACATGTGAATGTGATTCTGCAACATTTGTTGAGTTGCCGCAAGTGCTTCAGCACCGTAAAGTTGGATGCAGTAAACCTCAAAGAATTATACTCGCAGGAACGTCGATTAAGTTTATTTAAGCAGAACAGCAAAATCTAAAATATTGAAAATTTGATGACAATTCTTCAACTCTCATATGAATGCTACGTATATTATACTCAACTAAGCAACAATGTTGTCTTCACTTAATAACAACAGAATAAAGAAGTCCGTCTTATACCTGACATACAATATTGTTATATGGATAGCGAGATAAGTTATTCAGATATGTTAGCGGACCCCAGCGAGGTCCGTTCTGATGTTTGTTGTCTCTCACTTGAGTTACACTTCGGGAAATGACAGAACGCGTTCCGATCGCAAATGGGTAGGGAAGAGGAAGGAAGAATTCCAATTGCTGATATGGTAAAAATCCCCTTAGCCCCCTCTCTCATCCCACATACCATCCAAAGGAAGAGGGACAGCTGGTAAGCATCTTACCCTTCACAACCGTCCATATTTCATCTTTCACTGTCTTCTCCAACGCTAGAATCAGAGCTACGTTCATCTCCCTACCAAAAAGCTTGAAAAATCAAAGATTATTTTTAGAAGCTGTATCGATAAAAGAACAGAACATACAACCACAAAGAAGATAAATATTAAACAAGAGTCTCTGGCAATACATTTAAATATCATTAGTTCTGGTGCTGTGTGTCATAAGATTTTTTCTACACTGATAGTTGGAATCATCATTTTCGCACTCAGGTTGAGTACCAGGAATTGGTCATTATTTTCAAAAAAATAGAGTTTGATTCATAACGTAGTAGCTTTGGTTACACATACTGAGCGTAACGTGTGGGAGAAAATGGTGTCTTCTGTTTCCCAGCAAACAGTGAACAGTGATGTACTTGTTACTTTTACAACGATCCGAAGACATTTCAAAACAGTTTCGTTGAAGTCTGTTATTGAACACAAAAGATGTTTATACTGATGTTGACTTACGATTCTACCTTAATTGTTGGTCACACACACCCAAAAAATGCAATATAACTGTACAAAACTAGTTGGGTACTTAATCATGGTGTTCCATGTGTAGTATCGACACAAGACAGCCAAGTGTTGTAGAAGTATATTGTGTTATCTCTAAAGTTCGTTAGCTTTTCGTGACAGTGGAATTACACACATCGCCTGCAAACACACTTCCCTGCACACAGCTACGGCAGAGAGTTTGCCAGTTTTTCACCCCTTACACTAAACACGCAAGGTCGGGTACAACATAACCAAAAAGAGGATCGACTTTGTAAACAAACTATTAATTTCATGCAGGATGCATCACTGTTGTCGACAATATATTGCGATTTCTCTGATAATCTGTAAACGTCTCTTTTCAAAAATGTTGGGGTTTCTGAGGTTGATGTCCTCTTAAACAATCGGTCTGTAGTTCTCGAAGGAGTTGACGTATTAGCTATTGAGGAAATTGTGCAGGGAACCGAGTAGATGAATGCCAGAAGAAGCAGCGTCCATCGATTAAGGTCGTTGGGCAACACATCACAAAGAAAAGAACTCAGGTTTTCATGGGTCACCATGAAGATATGTGGTCTGTCGATGTTGTGGTTTAAGATGACGTCGTGTCCAAAATCCGCTCATTCAATGGCACCCATGCGACAATCAAACTGCGGACACTAGATCTCTGAAGTGATAGTCTAATTCGTGCGAAGTTTGTAATACAGGACGTCCTTGAAATCCCACCAGGCGCATAGCAGAACCTTTCCGAGAAGCATCCCTGCCTTATGACCCGATAGTGTTGACTGCCATGTCTTGCGCCACGATTTATTCTTTCAGGCGTTGTTGTACACGATCCACTTTCCATCCTCAATTACCAGTCATTAACGAAAAGGAGCATTGTGACTGCGTCTCAATAAGAAGCCACAGACGGACACGATCTGAAACAAATTCGCTTCTCTCAGTTCATGAGGAACCCACGCATCGCGAATATTTACGAACCCAGCTTCTCCAAGTTCCTGGTTGCAGCAGCAAGAGCGTCATGGAGCTCCAATGCCGACACCCGCTTCGTCATTTGTGGATTATTCGCTATCATATCATTAAGCCACTATACATCTGTAAACGTAGGCCGACCATATCGAATGTTGGTCTATTAGGGCCAAACTACAGGTCGAAGTCTACTAAACCACTTCTGACTTGCTCGAGCCATTAGTACATCTATCCACTACACAGCACAATTCTTCTGCCTGCACTGTGAGGTGTTTTTCCACATACGATAGTAAAATAGCGTAAGACAGCGCTAACGTCCTTTCCTGCTTTCTGTGGCTTGTAAAGACACATTCATCCTGTTCCATCCAACGCCATCCACAAGTACACATTGACATATAGAATGGTGCGTCGGTTTGTCGATAATTGTTGCGTTTTCTTATTTTTTACAGATGGATTGTACACGAGCTCCTTAAATGTTATAGTTTGGGATTTGTATTCGGTTACACATGCCACCGGAAGCCCACTCTCCACACAAATTCCAGATACTATCTGTGTTAAAAGTCACGGATCAACTACATTTATAATGTTTTGTTAAGTATCACACTCAATCATGTATTTAAAGTTCGGAGAATGTAGATAAACACCCGTGAATATTAAGATTGGGCGGTATCCATAGATATGAGTATACTACTTACTACCAGTTACCTATAAAAGCAGTACGACTCTTATGTATGCATGGAATCGTGAGCTGGCAGAGAAGCAGGAGTTTTAAATGTATCTGACATGCCGAATATTTATCAAGTGTCCGGTATCACTGCATTCACATCGATTATACAATAGATGTTTATCTGCAATATGAACATTGCTAATTCCAATAATCATATGTTGTGCATTCGAGATTACTGCAAGCATAACGTCCCTGGCGATAGCACAGTATTGAACTCTCTCTCCTTCAGTGAGTTTGTTTGATGCCATTTCTTTTACTACCTCTTTCATTCTGCTTAGAAAAATGAAACCAACGTTCGTCTATGAATTTTTTTTTCCAGAATCGTCTCTTCCTCCTAATGGAAGCGTTGCATCAGTTGGGACGTAATTCTTTTCCTTGCCTCTTCATTCTGGTCGGATAAAGTTCTTCGTAATCAAGCTGTACAAACATATGAGTAATCGTTATCACGCTGCCTTTACTGAGTGAGGAATCCAACTTCTAACATTGGTGATATCCACCGATGCACCTCCGTGCGCAGTTGTCGTTTTTCGTGAATAAGAATGGGCGTTCCACCTTCTGCATTCAAAAACTGTCACACAACGCTGCCTAATACGGCCATTTTGCAAGCGACTAAAATGTAGGCATCTGGTGAGGCAGAAAGTTACTATGGCAGTAGTCTGAAAAAAAAAAGCATTCAGTAATAGCGCAACATTAATTAGTTCACTTCCAAAACTGAATTAAAAGAGAATGAGTTAGGTAGCATTCATTCTGGAATGACCTCCTTAGACAATACACAATGAAACACAAATAATTTGTACCTCATCGCTTAACGGTAAAAAATTCTACTTCTCTCATACAACAATCGACAATATTCTTGTAATCACATTTTGTGGTTCTAAACATCACCGGGTTCAGTACACATGAAATATGAATAATAACGTCTCGCGTCACCGAAAATTTTATATTTTATTAAGTCACACAACGCATTTCGGATCCAGTGTGCCCATTAACGTTTTACCTAACCTTTTGCTGAGTCGTTCACTCAATCTAAGCACTTCTTTTATTGGCACATATGAAATGGTTCCATCGCCGTGCAACCAACTTATCTATACGCTTCCTCTTATCAAATTTAAATTATGTTGCGAATGTTAAACGATTCAGTACCTTTCCCACTGTTGCAGGCCATTAATAATAGATACCCTGTGCTTCGTATTAATCATATTACAAGCCAGAGACCTATTTTACTGATTGCTGTTATTAAATGATTTTATTAGTCCCTTAATTGTATTTCTGTAAAGCAGTGAGATATTTTGTGCAATACAGGATAGTCAAGAACACTGTTTCCGAAAGTATGTGGACATTTCAATTTTAAATCCCGTTACGACTTCACTAGCTTGTTTGTAGACTTGCCTAGTTATACTACTTGAGTCTACATATACGATGAGCAGAAAAGTACTCATTATTTAACTTTAACTTGCGCTTATTTTAAGTACTCGTATGTGACTCGGTGAATATCACGTTAATCATCTGTAGCAAAATCACATATTCAGTTGTATCCGAGGTCATGAACTGTCGTATAGCTTAACACATCAAGACGTTACTAACTACTTAGGATAGCAGTTTATTCATACAATACAGAACACAGCTGGAAACGTTTGCTTTTCACCAAGATGACGCGAAATGTGCGTTCCTATTGTGAGAGGGTTACATGTTAACCTTATAAATTGTCAATAGTGGAAAACTTCCAAAAGGGTCCTGCCAGACCATTTTAACATCCTTAATGTCAGCAAACGTTGACAGCTTATGGTGCAACTGCACAGCATTTAACTCTAAGCACACACCTTCTTCTATATCCCACAGATGGAGCATCATATGAAATGATCAAAATGATGCTTTTTATGTAGTGCCAGATGGTAGCGTGATAAAGTAGCATAACACATGTAAAGTGATAATTAAACGGCTTTTTTTAATTATTAAAATAGCCATCAGTAGCGGAAGGTGCCCGTTAATTCAAGCTTTGTGGTTTTATGCAGGTGTATTGCTGTATGCTCGAGCAGATGAAGAGAGTAACAATTCATCTTATTGTGTAATGTTACCAAACTGGTTTCTGTCTACTCTCTGATCTGTTAAGTTTAACTCATATGTTGTGCAATATCCAGCCCACGGGTGAGGCGATTTATGTGAAAAGACAGAACTGCAGGCAAGCTTTGAGGAGATTTTGACGGATTGTACCTGCCGATATCAAGCGTGCCGTTTTCCACTAACATGCAGGCCACGTCTTTGGGTTCCGAGCAGAGGACTCGAACCATAGTGCGTATGTTAAACCGCTGGATTTTCGTGATTTATCCTGTACTGCATGCTCAACAGACCAGATATCTCAGACGACATATTTCTGTAGTTTCGACTATGTGCCGTAGTAAGTAATGTGTACGGTGCAGCGATTTTAGGAATTCTTTCTTATAGTGAATTTTTGAATTTTTTTATTTTTTTTATTTATGAAAGTTGAGGTGAAGTTAGTATGCACGACAAAAGAAAGAAATTTGGGGCCGACACCGGCGACTTATACGCCACGCGCTCATACATTTCTCAAAAGAAATATTGGCCAGTGGATTGCCGAATATCAGAACCCTGCCACATCGGTCTGATTCAGAGACGAGGGTACTCCTTTGAGATTATTGAAATGTCGACATGCTAGAAATACGGTGTTCTTGATCCTTTGTCAAGTAGAGTAACTTTAAATACCGGTAAAATAATGGTCGTAACACAGTTAAGGCTGATACAATATTGAACAGAGTGCAAACAATTTTTTATTGACTCTCACCGGTGAGTTTGATTACATGAGGAGTCATCAAAGGAGTGATCAAAAAATTGTGTTTGAGGGCGTTTCCATTTAAGTGTTTATGGAAGGAAGCGGGGCTTCAGTGCACATTTGTAAACACTAACATGTAGGCGACGGATCTGTGTAGGATTAATGTCTTCCCGAAGTGCACGCCGTAAATGCACAAATGTGAATTATCTCCACTTTACTGCCAAACGCATACAAACAGAATAATTGCGATGTTATTCTTTTCATAGCTGCCGAAACCAACGCTCTCAGACACTCTTCGGCTAATGAACAATACTTCACCCGTCGTTCCCTCGTCCTAAGAAGTTCAAGGGTCAGTAGTTTTCTGTTTTGGTTACTGATGCCCATTGCTTGAAGATTTCACTGACCCTGGTGTCTTAACCATTGGGGAACAGTAATGCGCAACTCTGGAGAAATGACGGCACGTTATCAAGGCGAAATATACGCAAAAATTGCATGATCGCCTGTACTGGCTATATGATGACTCACATTTCAATATTGAAAATGTCGTAACGCAGAATTATTTGTGTCGTGGGGTTTCCTACCGTTGGGTTTCGTACAAGCAGTGGCCCGCCCCGGCCAAATAAATCGAGGCTCCCTTGCTGCCCCCTCCCAACCTCCTCACCACACAGGAGTTCTAGGAGAACTTCAAACGCAAACGGAAGGAAGTCCCACATTGCTTATCATCTTCATTTTGTGTCGTGATAATTTACAAGGTATAACTTATTTTACGTAACACTGAAAGTGACCGTTGCTCTTATTTAATAGCTATGTTGCCCCTTATACGACTGAACTCATTACGTGATTTCTGTTGTTCGAATCTATTACTTATGTTTCGCAACTAAGTCGGCATAGAGCGAGCGGGATGTTTAAAAAAAGAATCTCTATTTCCCATACCAAGAGGATGGTCACTGTCTACATAAAACTTCGTTCAGTGCCTTGTGGAGGGTACTTTACTTACGGATTTCAACAAAATCCACAGTGTTGCTCCGATCTTGATGAAATTTTGTACATTCGATCTTCAAAACAAGGGGAAGCTCACCGTCTACGTGAAATTTCATACGGTGTATTGCGGAGGGTACCTTACAACTGAGTTACACACCGATTGACTGATAGCTTGGGAGTTGGCTCATGTATGTAGGTTTTCGTGGTGAAGGCATTTATACAAGTCACGTATGCTGGATGGCGGAGAGCTGGCCTATCTTTAAATAAATTCAATATCGTTTCGTCAGTCAGCATGAAAGTTAGCAGATATAGATTTTTCTTCATAGATGGGGAAAGAGCAGATGGTATGATGGAGGCGGAGGAGGAGATATACGGAGAGAGGAGAACGTGATGGAGTCGGGGAGGAGGGTGGAGGTTCAAATGGCTCTGACCACTATGGGACTTAACTTCAATGGTCATCAGTCCCCTAGGACTTAGAACTACTTAAACCTAGCTAACCTAAGGACATCACAGACATCCATGCCCGAGGCAGGATTCGAACCTGCGACCGTAGCGGTCGCGCGATTCCTGAATGTAGCGCCTAGAACCCCTCGGAAACTAGGCCAGAGGAGAGGAAGTGCATCAAGAGAAGTGAGAGAAGCAGATTGAGAGAGAGGGAGCAGCAGGTAAACAGAGAACGGGAATTACTAATGGAACACTGTAATAAATACATGAATGAGGGGTGTTATTGTGAATTTGATGTACTATTAAAAAAGCGAAGGAGGAGGTGGACAGAGACGGAAAGATGGATGGAGAAGGAGACGAGGATGGAGAGGAGGAGGAAGTGTTGTGAGAGAGGAGGGCAGGTGGAGGAGATGGAAAGAGAGACGGATGGGCGGAAGGAGGAGGTGGATAGAGAGACGAGATAGGACTAAATGGACAAGAGAGAAGAGGGAAGAGGGGATGAACTGATATAAAACTGCGGTGAATAAATATCCGAGCAACGCCGGGTTTACTGTTAGTAATTAGATAAAGATTTACGCGACAATGGACGGGTTCAGCTGAAAGGAATTACAGAATATTTTCCGATGGTTAAATGCGGCGTATAAAGTCTCGATAACTAGAGTGTTGTTCTACATGCATACAGATGATTAAATTAGTGCTTAATATAGATGACCCCACCAAAGTTCACCTAGTTGGAATTTCATCTTTATAAAATGAACTACATAACAATCAGCTTAAAAATGCTCCTGTTGGAGCACAGTAAAGGCAAATATGATCGTGTTCAAAAGACTGTGACAGAAAAGTAGGCAATCAGCTGTCTGAGTCCTCATTCCTCCTTCATCACACAAAATTCTGGAAGCTTCACAGGACGAGTGACCATGTTATATCATAAATTTCCTAAGAAAAATTTCAGTTTTGTTGAGTTATAAATTCAAAAAAAAAAAGCAGATTTTGTACTAGAACTTTAGAACTTTTGTGAATGAGATCAGCCAAATACAAATAATTAGTTTCGTATGACATATGTGACGAAACTCCAGAATCGGCAAGTTAACTTTGCGATATTATTGATGCTAGTAAAATGTGTGCTGTACTTACACATACCGTTTTGAAACAAGAATAATTTTTAAGGCTCACAGCAAATTCTAGAATTTTCCACACAGAACATCACGGTAAATTTTTTATCATCCAACTATTCGACACTCTAGTCCCATTACGTGGTGATGCTCTTGTTTCTGACTGCAAATAAATATCGTAACCCTGAACTTTCCGACTGACATGAAAATAAGAACATCCCTTCACATTTTATCCAGGCTTAGGACTGGCTATGCACGTAGTACATAGGCATGTTTAAATGTTTTTTTTTCATTTTATTTACTTTTATTTATTTCTTTATTTTGTTTCTGTTGTTGTTTACTTAGTTGTTGTTATAGTTCTTGTTCAACACTACAGTAGCAAATTCATAACCTTTTTTCTTATCAATCGTAAACTCATATTCAATGTTTTCTAAAAAGCCTAGAGATTTTAAACATCTTTTTAAATCTCCAGAGTCTTTATATGTTTTCATAATGTTTTTTAATATTTTGTCAAGATCTATGCACCTCTTCTTTCTTTTTTGAATACGTAGGCCAATGGAATCTTTTTTAATCTCAAAAATACCGTTCATTGCCTCCTCCTTCAGCTTTTGAATCAGAAAGCACACATTTGGATGTTTCTAGTTTATTGAGTAGTTCAGTTTTCTATGCCAACCTTCGACAGCATTCCTCTCTCTGTGTCGTTGGTTAAAAACATTCCACATTTCAAAATTTATATTAGGATTTTCCATCCACTGATCAGCCATATAGTCTGTAAATGCTGTGACCTTCTCTCCACTGGGCATTTATTCCGTTATTAAGATCCACGCTTCATCGACAATGTTAAGTGGAAGATGTGCCAATGCAGTACGCACGCGACAAAACATTCGCGCTTCCTCCCTATCCCTGTGGTCTTCCGTTATTCCCAGTTCCTGTATCTTCTTCCACAGACACTGGTTAAAGTGAAAAATACAGCCAGAAAATTGTGTTTCACGGAACACTGAATTCCTTGCTTTAATTGTAGCCATTTCAAAATCTAGCACTGCAGTTTCTGGTGACAACCCAGGCACCTTAGATATCAATACAGAAAAAAGTTTTTCATATGAATTTTTCCTTCTTTCTGGCAGCAAAGTAAATGAAACAGGAAATATCCTAGTTGCCTCTTCTGTACTTTCGATGTCGACATGGATTGTGTACAATTGTTTCAACTATTTCGAAGCGCTGTCAAATGTCCCATCCATAAGCACACATCCATTGACACAAAGTATTTTCTCTGCTTCTTATCAAGTAAACTCTAGAAGTCTCTTGCCTGGAACACAGCCATCATCGATCTCCAAAAAACTATTACCTTCCGCTAATTTCAAAAGTTCTTCGCTAAGGTGAATTTCCAAACTGGAGCCAGGGTTCTGGGTTGTCCCAATAGCTCCTCCTCTCGCCTCACGCAATAGAATCTTGGAGCTGTCATAATTCGGAATATATGTCACGAATTCTAATACTTCATCTTTCAAATCTTGAAATTTCTGCTTAAAAATTTGGGCTACGGCACTGTCCTTTCTTCACGAACTATTTTTCTGGAATTATGTACTCTTTTCATTATCTCCAGGTCTGTTTTGTCAGGTGGACAAAAAGTTGCTGTTGAGCAACGATTTCACCATTCGCAATTTTTAAATGGCCTTTGCACCTACTTCGTTCATAACTGAAGCACATACAGTTCGTATATTCTTCATTCCTCCTGTAAATACGGTAGCGATGACCATCCTTCATAATACACGGCCTCCTTTTTGTTGTTGTTATCACTTCCATCGTGTACACTGCATAGAACAGAAGTCGTATAGGAAAACGCATGGAACGAAAGCTGTCGACGACCACACTGTCTGAGAAACGGTGACAACACGTGCACTCAGGGTGAGTGACTGGGGTAGACAAGCAGTGCGGAAGGCTCAGCTCTCACACACCTCGTTAGGGAACCAGATGCTCGGGACAGCTTCGCTACCAGCAGCAACCTTGTAGGAAACCCCACGATAGGAAACCCCACGTCAACCCAAGTGGGAGACACACGAACACCCACCCCATGCGATTATCACGGGTTTGGTCTCTCAAAAAAGACTTTGAAGGATAGACTATTTTTGTTGTACGAGGATGTGCAGCACGTAGATAAGGCTTCTTCACTGAGCAGTATACGATATTTATCAAACGGGTGTCTTCATAATGGTGCGTCGATTAAGTGATTGCCCCAGTGCTGAAGGCGAGTGTGACTAATCGGCATACCGATTGTGGATTGTAAGGCTTCGAAAGGAAACATTTTAAGCTTCTTTCTCATATCTTTCATAAACCTAGTTTCTTAATTTGCAGCTTACTTTTCGATACACTTTGGCCCGCTGTTGGAATGTCATCTAAAATGTGTCAGTCATCTCTTTGTTCACTCTACTTTTCACTGTGTTGTCTATGTAACGTTCATAGATTAATTTTCTCGGTCGTCTCCACAATAACATTTGTGTGACCCCGATGGTTTTCCAGAATTGACCTGAAATTCCGTTGTCTGTAGCTAAAATACGCTCGTGTGTGGCCAGTTAATAATAGATTTTGCATACTTTTTAGTAAGAAGGTAATCTTGTGTGCTTGAAAACAGGATTTGAAGCTGTGGCCTCAATAGGCAGAAAACTTGAGGATTATATTTTATAAGCCTCACTGTTGCATTTTAAGGAGTCAGTCTTTATTGCTGTGGAATAATAGGTATCGTAACTCAATCACAGTGGAGAAAGATCTCGTTATTTTTAAAAAAATAGGTCTGCAGTAATTTATTCCATTTGGGGCAGACGTATTATGCCTTATTTTGCGTGTGACCTCTTTTTATTCTTCGGACCCATTCACCACGTCAGTATTTTTTTTTTCATTGTGATATATTTGGTTGGAAGTCTATTTTTTCCAAGGTAAGTGAGTGTGCTTTGTAGAGTGTAGACCTAAATGCTACTTGTTTTTGAGCGGTGAGTTAGCATGAAGCGTTCTTCATTTCTTTGTGCTGTTGATTTTCACAACAATAAAATTTTTGCTTTTCTCGTCCTCATGCTAAACTATAAATATCATCCCTGTGTGCAAAAGGTTTCATTATGTATGCAACTCTTCAGTATCCTCCCCTGTTCCAATATGTAGTAGCAAGACCGTCTATCTTCCGGTAAACTCTGCCATTGAAAGTTTGCAAATTATGTGACAACATTACTTGCATAATGTTGGTAACTTCGGATATTTCGGAGGCAGGACCCTTTTTTGTTCTACTAAGTTTTGAAGAAAATAGCGAAATTGGTGAGTATTTTTCCGTTTTCACCACATACGTATCTCCAAATGTGTCTAGTATTATTGGAGTTAGTTTGTTTGCACTTCTAGCATTTAGATCTCCCGTAAAGAAAATCTGATATTTATTCATACTGATTAATATCACCTGCAAAAGTTTGAAAAAGACCTTAGAGTAGTCAATATTCCCTTCATGTTGGACGTTAGCTTCTATTATTCTTTGGATTGCTCTTGTATCTTTAATTCGTAATAGAACAGTGCGTCCTTTTTAATTTCATAGTCAAGTGTTTAACCTTATTCTTTTGTAAGAATGTAGATGGTAACACCCTTACTTGTTCTTCTTCCTAAATTTACTCTTCTGTAGATCATAGTATAGCCATATACATATCTAGTTACAGGTGGTTTTTTTCTGTAATACCTGTTAAATCTATTTCCTTTCCTTTCAAATGTTTTGATAATTAGAATTCCTTAACACCAGTTTTGTAACGTACAAGGAGAAAGCTTTCCAAGCTTCCTTAAACCACTGTCTCTCGCTCCTGTTCCTCACCCATATCGTAACCCGCTAAACTGTCCTTTTCCCAAGGCTAGACTATGTAGTGCAAGTACGTTTATTTTGTCTGTGAATGGGTTACTAGCCCATCTCTATTACAGGTATTTTCCCATGTGTGGTCTCAACATTCACTACACTGGCACATATAAGCTGATATATACCTAAAAACATTTTTTTCTTTTTCCATTTTGGATAGCAAACAATGCCATACTAAAATTGTAGTGATCATTGTCTAAACACAATAAAAGTTTGTCTGTTTCGTGGTGGACCACTGATAACGAGTTGCCAAAAGAATTTATAAGCATACAAAACTTATCCTCGCGGCGCTTAGTAGACCCCAACCGAGCGCCTCCCGAGGTGGCGGAGAGAGGAATGCCTCCTAGATATAGGTGGTACCGAGGAAATGAAATACTCTGGGTGGACCAAAACTACCAGTAGCGTCTTTTCCCGCAGTGGGCGGCTACAAAAGGCGTCTGCTCCACATGTCAGTGGCGGCCTCAACCAACCTCCTGATCTGGAAAGTCAGGTTGTACATCAGGATGGCGCAAGGAGGAAAATCTCATTACCCCGACCCCCAGTCAATAGACTGGGATCGTCGTGAGCATCGGATTCCGGGGGCTCACGGACATCATGAGAAGAATCGGAGCTTCTCAAACTCCCTCAAGACCAAACGCAAACACTAAATTGGCACACTCAACGTTAACACACTGATGAACACAGGAAAGATGAAACAACAGACAGACACTCTTGGAAAATTTCAAATCAAAATATGTGCACTGCAAGATACACGATTCACAGACGAAGACCATTTCATCATGGAGAATTTCAGAATATACAAAGGAAAACCATCGAGACAACTGAAAAATCTAAGGCTTTTTGGCACCAAACGAAAGAATCAGCACCATCACAGTGAAATCAGAAAACAAATCCCACACAATAATCAACGCACATACAACGACTAATGACTACAACAGGAAAAACCCGGAGGAAATTGATGACTTCTGGACGCCAATGGAAGAAACTATCAGAAAAATTCCTGCACATAGAGTCAAAATAATACTGGGAGACTTCAACGCTAAACTCGGTAAATAAAAGATATACAGACATACCGCAAGGAAACATACTCCACACAAGGACACAATCAAAAACGGAAAACACCTGATAGACTTTTGCAAAAGCCACGACCTCGCCATTATGTCAACAAAATTCATGAAACCAACACGGAAACTTACCACATGGAAATTCTCCAACGGGAAGCAAGAACTACAAATCGACCACGTAATAATCCAGAAAGAATCACAAAAATAAATTTTGAACATAGACACACGTAAAGTCTATTTCGACTCAGACCACCACCTATTACAGGTCAGGATTCGTCTTTTGCGCAAGAAAAAGCTACAGAAGAACAAAGTTGTTAGACCAGCTCCAAAATACCTTACTTTAAACAAGACACAAATATTAGACAAAATTAAAATGGAGAAACGGCAGACTGGACACAACTTTCAGGAAGATTCCGAGAGGCCACGAAACTAGCACAAGCACCACACACAAGGAGACACCGTTGGTGGAACCACACATGTGACCAAGCTACTGACCAACGAATCAGTGCACGGAAAAAATTTAGTAGCCATAAATCCTAAGAGAATTGGAAAAACTCCCTAAAAACACAAAAGCAATCAAGCAAAATCATTCGCAGTGACAAACGACAGTATGATAAACGGCGACTGAGGGAGATCGAATCGGACTTCATGAAGAACAATACAAGAAACTTCTACAGAACGTTCAGAGAAAGTATGACTGGATATCAGCCACCCAACGTGTGCTTCAGAAGAGCGGATGGAAACCTAGAAACCAATACCAAAATTAATTGTGACATTCTGGCAATATACTTTGAAAAAGTGTTCAACATGGACCCCCCCTATGAAAGAAATGATGACAGAAACGAGCACGTACAATCCAGATAGTGAACCTCGAACTCTAGAAGAAGTTAAAGAAATAATCAAGTCACTCAAGAATCGTAGAGCACAAGGAGAAGACGGCATCATTGAGGAAATCTGAAAGTTACAAGACCCAGAACTCACCAAAGACATCCACAGGATCTTGGAAGATATCTGGAAGACCATGAAAATTCCTGACGGCTGTAAAACTGCCCTGATACACCCACTACACAAGAAAGGTGACAAGACTGACCCAATCAACTACAGAGGAATATCCCTACTATCGGTCACATACAAGATCCTGTCTAAAGCTTTACTAAACAGACTAGAATGCCAGACCGACCACTTGATTGGGGAATAACAAGCAGGCTTCCATAAAGGGCGGACTTATGCGGAACAAATTTGGAACCTGAAAATGATTTTACAACACAAACAGAACCTCATCATTACCTTTGTCGACTTCGAAAAGGCGTACGCCTCTATCAACGGGAAAACTCTCTTCAAAACTCTAGCAGAATACAAAGTAGACAACAAAACACAGGCTATCATAGAGGAAACTTTAACCAACACGACCTCCAAAGTAAAGTTCTGTGGGGAACTATCAGGGCCCTTAGAAATTCGCACACGTGTCCGACAAGGCGATAGCCTCTCACCTCTCCTTTTCAATCTGATGTTAGATAAGGTAATAAAAGAATGGGAAACATCACAACAGGGGATGACCTTAGGAAACCTACAGATTAAATGCCTGACTTTTGCAGACGATTTGGCGATTGTCACGAAAGGTATAAAAGAAACAAAAGACGGTATTGAAAAACTACACGAAATCTCTTCCAAAACAGGATTACATATCTCTTACGAAAAGACACAGTTTATGAGCACAAAGAAACTCTCATCTCTGAACACAAAATGTGGCACGATTTACAAAACGGAAACTTCAAATACCTCGGTGAAAAACTACAAATGAGTGGAAAATATTCAACAATGGAATATGGATCAAGAAACCTGCAGAGGAAGTATACAAACATACGGAGACAATCACAGAAAAGATTAGAAAACGCAGACTACAATTCTATGGACACCTACACAGAATACCATCACACAGACTGACCAAACAGATCTTTGACTGAGTAACCACTAGAAACAACAAATGGATGGCAGAGGTAAAAAACGACGTGAATCGACTCAACATAATAGCATACACAATAAGGGACAGAATAAAATTCACAAACATCATTCGGAAAAGTAAACTACATGAGATAAAATGTGACAAACGATCAGGTGTAAAAAGGTCCGAAGAACGCAAGGAAGATCACAGCCGGAAGATGAAAGAAATGTGGGCAACCAAAACGGCAATCAAGATGAATCCGAAGACACAAAGCCGACAAGTAGCATGGACAGAGGAACGGAAACAGAAACACAATGAGGGAAGTTTGGGTACAAGGAAGGCAGCAAAAGGAACTGGTCATGTAGTTTAGTGCAAATGCGCTCTTTTAGGGTAAAACAGCAATAATAATAATAATAATAATAATAATCCAAAACTTATGAAACGAATTATCTACAAATGTGGGCACGATATGCAACTTAATTCCTGACGACATATTAACATACATTTTGCAGAAGTTCAGAATTACCGAAATTTAAGAATTTAAAGAGCAATTGATCACCTATGGACAAGAGATGGAGCAGGAGAAATTATCATATCGAGATCAGTCCAGAAGCAGTAGGAGAGGCCAGAATACCATGTTTGGTCATTTAATGACACAAATTTAAGTAAATGTATGTGTGTTGCTGGATATTGGGAAGAACCGATTATCCTGTAGCCATCTGGTAATAATGAGTGAATTTACACCAAGTTTTACTTGTCTTCTCAATTCGTCACTGAGGTTGTTCTTTGTCATGGTTTCCCGACGTTGTAGAGATTAGGTTGTGAAATTTTTTATTAATTCTTAAGTCAGTTTCATGTGTGATACTGGATACGCTTTTGAATGTAGGTTTCATTATGACGCTATTTAGATTGTTATTTTACTTATGTACAGAGGTGCATGATAAAACTATATTGTGCTGCAACAGAAGACATTAACAGCAGCATTAACAAAGCCAAAGGCGCCTTACACCTCTTCGCTCCATCTGGAGGGCGGAGGAAGTAATATTGAGAAAGAATTTCAGATATGTGAAAGTAATGTAAAAACTGAGCTTCTATATCGTTGTTAAACATGGAAAGTGAGAAGGCAGCCAGTCCATAGCTGTGATCCATTCAGCAACTGATATCTGAGGAAAGGATATGGTGGCCAAATGTCATGTTTAACGAAACACTCTGGGAAAGAACCAGCTAGAAGCCAAATGAGCTGCAAATAAGAAGCAGAAGGTGGAGATTGTTAGAATATTCACTTAGGACACTAAATGAACATATTGCGAAGGAAGCTCTTCACTGAGTGCTGCATGGACGATGGAGACGAGGCAGGTCCAAAATGAGGTGTAGACAACCAGTTGAAGCCGAAGTTCAATAGCAAATATATATAAAATGGTCGTGAGTTACCGTAGTTTAAATGGTGTATTATTCTCAACAAGTTGGTGAATGTGATATGCTGTGTTTTAAACAACTAGTTATATTGTTGCACGCTTAGGGGTAGATAGACGCATTATATCCCTGCGAGTACATGACTCTGAGCCATGTAGGAGCGTTTCACTCCTAACTGTTCCACGCTACGTTATTTGCCCTTTTATCCATTTGACTGTGTGACCTACCATTTTCTGTTGCGTTTACACCCTGGGCTGTACTCCAATTATGTTATTAGCGTTTTACTATTATCTTAATTTTTCACAAAGCCTGAGCACATTTTAGAGTACATGCTTAAATTGGACTGTGGCTTTTAAAACTGAACAGGCTTGATATTTCATCCATCTTGCTAATTACATAGAAATGGTGTACTAAGCTAATGATGAACATCATTGAGATGTTGCACTTAGCTGACAAGTAAAAGTGAGAGTATGAAACAACGATTTTTGTAAGATGTTCGGATTAAAAAGAAATGATTGAAAAATAAATGAATTTTCTTATGATCATGATGACGATAGCATTCTTTTCAACAACTTTATGAACTTTTTAATGCTGGATAGTTGTTTGAAATGCTATGTTATTTATGATGGGCTTGGCAATGAATAGTCATGTAACATAGAATGATATATATTTGATTCATGTTATGTACATTTACTGGAAGTGCATGCAATTTATTTTAGTAAGTGAGGGGACGGTTATTGACAAGAAAGGTATTAACATGGCAACTATGAATGTTTTTCTACAATGAAGAACGCTTGCCATTTATAGGTAGAGCAGTGAATTAGTGGTAATTAATTGAAGATTATATTATGATAAAATTTTGGTGCCGTCTATATCTTGTTACCAACTGCTGTAATGGACAAACAAGGCGTGATAGCTAATAAAAGATGGACACATTAACGATAATTCAGTGAGATTTAAGGGAGAACCTGCTTACCCTTCACTATGTGTGATCCCCTTATGCTATGGACCTTGAGTGCACAGGGTGCCTCCTCAATATAGATACAACGACAGTGGAGGGATCTCTGTTGAAATATGAGACAAACATATTTCTCCTGAAGAGAGGGTCCAACGTTTCCGGCAGTTGCAGGGCAACACTCTGTGTCATTGGCTGGTCTGGACATGTAACTACAACGAAATCGAACCTGCTGTCATCGTACAGTGAAACAGCTGAAAGCAAGAGGAAACTACAGCTGTAATTTTTTTCTGGGGGTATGCAAATTCAATGTATGTTTAAATGATATCGTTACCCATTCACACCTCTGGGTGGAGGTATCATGAGAACGATAACTGTCATTCTGTAGATTGAGGAGTGTAATATTAGACCGCTAATCAGGTAGGTTAGAAAATTTAAGAAGATTGAAGTTAGCTATGGTGGGAATTGGTGTAATTCAGAAGCAGGAGGAAGGAGCGGCTCTTCTGGTCAGATGATTTCAAGGATATAAATTCATATGATAATTAGTTCTGATAGATACTGATAGATAGAAACTGTCTGCAGGGTCCTTTGTAGAAAAAAGAAGTAGCTGTGTGAATATCTAGAGTTGAGACGGAGAACCAGCCCTAAGTAAACAATGGAAAGCTGAAAGATGAGAGTAAATGGATTGTCTATATAAGGGAGGTGAACGTGAATACAATATTATAGAAATGGATGAGGACGTAGATGAACATGGGATGGAAGATTTGATAGTGCGAGAGGAATTTGATAGAGCACTGAGAGATCAATGTCGAAACTATGCCAGAGGAGTAGACGACATTCTGTCAGAAGTGCTATATAAATGGGAGAGCTAACAAGGATAAAACTCTTCCATTGGGTGTCGAAGATGTATGAGACATGCGAATTACCGTCAGACTTCAAGAAAAATATAATAATACCAATTTCAAAGAAACCAGCTGCGACAGGTGTGAATACTACCGCACTGTGACTTTAATAAGTCATAATTGCAAAATACTAACACGAATTCCTTACAGAAGAATGGAAAAACTCGTAGAAGCTGACTTTGGAGCAGATCAGTTTGGATTTATTTTGAAATGTATTACCACATGTGGCAATACTGAGATGCAACTTACCTTAGAAGATAGTTTAAGAAAAGGCACCCCTACGTTTACAGCATCTATACACTTACAGAAATCTTTTGATTTCTTGACTGGAATAAAATAATTTCGAAGGTAAAATAGAGGGAGTGAAAGCCTATTTAGAACTATTACATTAACCAGACGGAAGCTGCAAGTGTCGCTGGGTATGAAAGAGAATCAGTGGTTGATTAGGAACTGAGACAGGCCTGTAGCCTATCCTGGATCTTACTGAGTCCGTACAATGGGCAAGCAGTAATCAAAACCAAGGAAAAGTTTTGAGTAGGACTCAAAGTTCAGGGAGAATAAATAAAGTCATTGGAGTTGACAATGTAGTTCTGTCAGAGACAATAAAGTCTTACAGGAGAAGCTGAAGGTTGTCTCCGTTGATCCATTGTGGATGCAGGACAGCGGCTGGTCATTTATTTAGGAAAAACTAATCACTTAACACCCATACGTTAATAGAAATGGTTATTTTATTTACAAGACCAGTTTTGCCAATCCGTTAACTCCACCTCCAGTATTAGTATAGTATACAAAAATTGATATTCTAGAAAATGAAGTGTAGTGAGATAAATTCTCAAAAACCTAAAAAATGCATTTGGTGGTGTTAAGAAGTGTATCTGTGCACAGAACGCACAACAAAGTGGAATAAGTACACCTGCTGGTTAGAAAAGAAACTAAGTACTTTGACATCATAGAGTTATAATAGAACATGTCAAACATTTCAAAAACATAAATTAGAAAGTGTACAAAATCAGAAGCACAAAGGAAAAATGCTTGTCTATCTTTTTTAAAAATATATCCACAACCCTTACAGATGAGTATCACTCTTGTTCTTAGGAAACATTATCGGCACTCAAATTAAAAACTCGCGATACGACGTATCAAGTACACAATATTGTGAGTACCTATTGAATAACTAACACTAGTGATATATGAGATGTATTTATGACAGAATCAAAAATCTCTACCAGAGGCAAAAAACGGCCGAGAAATTACTATGTAAATGAATGTAAGTGAAGAACCTGCGCGGGATACTCATACAATAATCAGAGGGCATAATACTGTGTACCAAGTAAGTAGTGAAGATATGAGTTATTGTGTCTTAAACATCAATTAATTGGCGGTGGGACAAACAAGGGACCCCAAACACCATACTATTATGTGGACGACATATTCGTTGTATAATGGAAATAAGAACGAGGCACTCAGACTACAAGACATTTTTAACTCTTTATACCACAAGTTTTATTTCACAATGGACTTTCATGTTGAGGGCTCTGTTAACTTTTTTTATTTACAGGTAAGTAGGAATGGCCAGTGTTTAGAATACGAGGTTTCTCGTAAGCTGACAGCAGAGTTGTCATTATTGCTGTGAATTCCGATAATCATCCATTACAGAAGAAAGCATTCTTTCTTTCAGTGTTTCACAGGCTAAAATTATTTGCACCTGACCACGTGGCAACTGCATCGTGAAAGTGATAGAATGGAAATGGGTAATAAAATTCTGTCAAAGATGTGGGTAGTGAAATGTTTATATGCTATTAACACACTGGGGAAGTCCTACGAAAAAAAATAGACTGTCGGTTTATAAATTTTGCAATTACTGGTGTATAAAATTAAGTGTGTAGATTGTGACTACTTTTACATCGCACAAAGTTGAAAGCAGTTCTGAAACCGACATAGGGGACCTGTTATAGCCGGCTGAAATCATTTACGTCAGTTCCTCAATCAGCTTCGTGACATCGAAAACAATTTACAGATTCTTCA
Source organism: Schistocerca gregaria (assembly GCF_023897955.1). Lineage (NCBI taxonomy): Eukaryota > Metazoa > Arthropoda > Insecta > Orthoptera > Acrididae > Schistocerca > Schistocerca gregaria. Next base: position 108,935,963 of record NC_064927.1, read on the forward strand.
TTATAAGAGTAGAGATGTTAATATGGATACCTCAGAGGACCTAGAAATTTTCATACATATAAGGCGCTTCCATGACCGATTAGTTAATGACCAGATCAGTGGAGCAGGAGATTGGTTTTTAATACTTTTGATAATGGCTTCAATTGCCGTTGCAAGTACAACTTGAAAGCTCATTGCGGCCACCGTTTATAACACCAAATGTGCAGTGACGTTTGCCGATGCTTTGAGTATATTTTTATATGCATTTCTTTTCACATATGTATCATTTGCTGTCATGTCTTACACGTTTTTATGCCTTTTCGCTTCACTTCTGTCATTGTGCCGTGCGCGGTTTGTGTTCACGCCTTTTATTGTTTGTCATCTTCTCTTACAGTACTGCCGCCTCATTTCCTTATTCCATTTACTGGCGTCACTAACTTCCTGCCTTATCTGCCGTGAGTGGCAGCAGCAGCGCTTATCGATAAGTGTACTGTCGTACCATCTCTGTAGCGATCGATAGCATTTCCGGGGCGTTGTGTGTCTGGAGTTCAGTTGCGAGCTCATTCGGGACGTACCAGAAGTGAATCGGAGACAGTCAGGATTTTCCCACCGCTGGCCACACACGTGAACTATCCGACGGAAGCAGACTGAGCGAAGACGACAGTTGGTTGGTCGTTCGTTCGCTCGTCTCATCGGGCGTCGTGTATTTGGTCTTCCGGCCGCTTCTGGGCCCTTTCAATTGGTCATCTTGCGGGACGTGGGTCAGTTCCTTCCTTGTGCAGAGATATCGGGTGGCCAATGGGCCGGTGTTCCCTCTGCATGGTTGGATCTGAGCCAGTGTCTCAGGGTTGCCGGGGGTACGAGTTGAGTCCAGACTCAGCAGCATTGAAGTCAGGGATGGACCAGCATTGAGTCGGTGGATGGAGGCGGTGGAGTGAGTCGGTGCAGTGATTCGGCAGAGTCAATCGGAAGGCAGACAGTCGCATGATAGTCGCCGGCTCTGAGTCTCGGTCGCTTATGGATTGTGGACTGAGCCGGGTTCGTCGTAACTCGGCTGCCGGACGAGTTGGCAGTCAGCAGCAGGCAGGTCCGCACGGTGAAAGTACGCCCCAGCACCGTGGTCGACGCAGACGGAAGGCCGTTGTTCGGTGGGTCGGCTTGTGGCCTTCTGATCACTTACACCAGTATCAGTCGGGCAGTAGTGGGCAGCCTGCAACAGTCGGGTCCGAATGGTGTTAGAATTCGCCGGGACCACTGTGGGACAAAATGGGCTGCCGTTTTCCGTTTGCTCGGCCGATCGTCTCAGTCCACGACGCCTTGGACCCTCAGGACGAACATTATTTTCAGAGTTGGGATGTGGTTGGACCGCGTGGGTTCGTTGGGACTGAGCAGCTACGTAGTCCCCACAGTGTGGAGACAGGCCGCGGAAGTTGGCGGCGGGCACGCGCTGTTGCAATTGGAAACGAGGCAAGCTGTGTGAGTGGCTTTTCGCTTTCCTCCGAAGCAGGATCCTCAAGTTCAGTAATTAGTTACAGGTTCTTAAACCTCGACTGTTACGATTTGTTTATTATTTGTGGATTGTTGTTTCCTCAGCCGTTGACGCGTGTGATGAAAAGTCATGTGTTTTGTTGCCTAGAATCTGCAGTCTCCCACTGTCACTTGACAGCTGTGACTTGTGTTTTCGGTATTCTTTTAAACTTGTCTTGAGTTGTGTTTCATGCCATGATCTTGGTGAAGCCGATTTTGAAGTTATTGGTATATTGGTTTATTCTTCATCGGCCGATATTTTCCACTAATTGTAGAGTTGGCTCTGACCACTGGAAATCGGTCAGATTGTCGGTCGGTCGTGAACCGTCCCAAGGTTGTGTTGCCTTCCAAAGAATAGGTTGTCGGTCTGGCTGCCTGTCTCACGTAAACGTGAGATCAAAAGTTGAAAGTTCTGACCAGGCTTTGAGCCGTAAGAAATAAATTTCTAATTTTTATGTGGCCTACAGCCGAGTTTTCTAGCTTAAATTAAAAATTGGAATTTGCTTTGTCTGGACTTTAAGCTGTGAGTTTTTTTTGAGTTTCGTATGTGGCCTTCAGCCGAAAGTTGTGTGAAGCATTTTAGGATACAGCCTTTAACCGATTTTAGTTGAAATTTAGAAGCTCTTCCCTTTACACCTTAGGCTGTAAAATTGTTTTCTGCATGGTGCGTGACCTTCAGCCGAGATTTAATCTCTCTTAAATTAAAAATCCTTGTCTTGCCCTTCAGTCACAAGATTGTTATTCTTTAGCATGAGGCCTTCTGCCCAGCTTACACGAAATATTTTAAAATAAGGCCTTCAGCCTTTTCAAATTGAAAGCTCTTCTTCCTGGGCCTTAAGCCGTTAAATTGTTTTGCTAATATGCAGCCTTCGCCAAGTGTCTGCCTATTTAGATTAAACTGTGGACGTCTTTATCTCGGCCTTAAGCCGTAACGCTGTTCTTGATTAATGTGAGGCGTTCAGCCGACTTCTATGGGCAAATTTTAAGTTAAGGCTTCCAAACTGTTTATATTGAAGATAAAATTTTTTTTCTAAAGATGTGAGACCTCTAGAAGAACTCCTGTACCTCAATTCCTCGCTTAGGCCTTGTGTCTTTGACTTTCGATGTGGCATTCAGCCGATCTAAATTAAATGAAAGGAGGTCTTTCGTTAAAATGTTGAGAGGATTAATTCTTGCTTGTGTGATTGTGTGTTTTAAGAAATAAAGTTTATATGTTGAGTGCAACTAACTTATTTTGGCCCCTTACCACAAATATAACTGCATCCGTTCTCTCCTACTAGCCTAGGGATTTCAGTCAGAAATGTGAATATACATCTTATATTAAATTTCCTAATGATACTGGCGGCTCCGACATCTGGCGTTGTATTAACCCAAGGTTGATTTTGGAATATCTACTGTATTCGAACATTATGAAGTACCTTGAAGAAAACGCTTTATTGACACATAGTCAGCACGGTTTCAGAAAATATCGTTCTGCTAAAACACAACTAGCTTTTTTTTCTCATGAAGTAATAAGATATGTGCCACAGGGGTTTCCAGAATTCATCGTAAATTCCGATGCCGTCGCTAAAATACACTCATATGTGGTCAGTTATTGGCAGATTTTCCGAAGTTTTTTGGTGATAACGGAATCTTGTATGCATCGACATAGCTTTTGAATCTCCTGCCTGAGGGGCCAGTAAACTGGTGCATGATATCTTATATACCACACTTTTGTTCAATTTTAGACAATTTTATTTATTATGTGGACTAGAAGGTATCCTCACTTATTCACAGTGGAGAAAGAAATCGTTATTTTTTAAAAATATCTGAGCAATTATTTGTGACGTTCGGCTATATAAGTGAGGCTCCTTTCTTGTGTATTGGTGTGCATAGAATGCATTTTTTCTGTGTAACAATTGACCATGGCAATATTTTATTATTGTGCCAAATTCGGTGGTGATTCTATTTTCTTCCAAATTAAGTGAGTGTGCTTTGCGGAGTGGTGCCTAAATGCTCCATGTCCGTGTGGCGCGAATTGGTGTTATATGCCTTCAGTTTTTATTGTATGTTGTAGATTTTAATAGCAATGAAATTTATGCTATTGTCGTCGTCTGCTACACAATTAATTTCATACCATCGTGGAAAATATTGCATTGTGTAAGCAGCGCTCGAGTCCCCTCCCAAGGGTAATCATGTACAAGCAATTTATCATCAAAATAACTCAAGTAGTATACTGTTTTTTATGGAGCCTGTTTACTTGCTTGGAAACATTAATTTCCAAAATAATCGGAGATACATTTGTCAGGAAGCTTGATCTTGACCCTCTTCCTGCTCATAAACTTTCCTATTAAAATAAGCTGATTATGAGACTATATCATTTGCAAATGCCGGTAAATTCTAATTTTTCTGAGACAGACACACTGTTATGTTTTGCTACATTTTTAAATAACGTAGGACCCTCATACTGCTGATAAACTTTCCCATTAAAAGTATGCTGACTGTGAGACTATATCATTTGCAAATGCTGGTAACTTACATTTGCGTTGTCTAGTCAAGTATTTCATTATGTTATATTCTCTCCCTGGAGATGGGAAACATTTTTACTTCCTTCTTGTTCATTTTTCCCTAACTGTAGATCAAAGTATAGTTTTTTATATATTCATTTCCAGATGTTTTGTTCTTTGTTTCTATAACTGACGAAAAATATGTTTTACATTCTGTGAAATGTTTCAACCATTCCTTTGTACATTCTACTGTTTACTATCTTGTCCGTGTAACGTTCATAAATTAATTTGCACAAAGAAGGTCTTTAACTTGTAACTGTTTACGTTTTGCGAGGAAGTCATTGGTTCACTCCTTCATAATACTCGAAACAACTAAAACTTCCTGTCACTGGAAAACCATGAGAGACCACTCGGAATTTCTTAATGTAGCCACTCCTAAAAATCCACTCTTGGTGGGAACGCCTCATTTGCGAACTGCGCATTATACCGTGAAGGTCGTGTCCACACTAACATACATGTGAGCCCGGAGGGTGTTCAGAACTGATCGGAAATTCCGTGGCCCATAGCTAAAATACACTCTTCTGTGGCCAGTTAATGGTAGATTCTCCATTGTTCTAGGTAAGAAAGCAATCTTGTGTGCTTGGAACCAGGGTTGGAAACTGCTGCCTGAGTTGGCGGTAAAATGGAGCATGAAAGTTTATTAACCCCAATGTTGAATTTTACGGAACCAGTCTTTATGCTGTAGACTAATAGATACTCTAATTCATTCGCAGTGGAGAAATAAATGGTCGTTTTTAAAACCTACATGGCAATTATTAGTGATTTTAGCCCAGATATCTGTTGCCTGATTTTGAGCACGATATTTGTTCATTTTTAATTTCCTTGTATATTATATGATACTATGTAAGCAACTGTTCACTCTCATCTCTAGCGCTAGTGTGTGGTAGCAAGACCTTCTTTCTTCTGGTAAACTTACCCATCGAAAGTAACCGAATTATGCAACCATATTCCCTACATAATGTCAGTAACTTCCGATACTTCGAAGGCAGACATCGTATATACTCTTCTAAGATTTGGAAAAAGAAAGCGAAATTGCAAAGTGTTTTCCGTTTTCATCATAACCGTGCCTACTGCTATTGAAGTTCGTATGTTTTCACTTCTATCTTCTTGGTCTCCCGTGAAGACAAACTGATTTTTTCGCAAGTTACACAATATCATCTGTAATAGGACTTCTAGTAGTCGATATTTCCTTTATCTGGAGCATTAGCTACAATTACTCTTGGTATTGGTTTTGTACCATCAATCTACAACAATACAGTGCGTCATTTTGAATTTCATAGACAAGCGTCTTAGCTTACTATTTTCTTGCGATGTAGAGGCAACACCTTCACCTTCTCTTTCTTCGTGCTTTACACCGCTGAATATCATAGTATAGTCGTCTACAGTTTAGTTCCACATGTTTTCGTATGTGTTTCGGTAATTTATGAAGAAAATCTGTTTCATACTCTTTCAAATATTTAGCTGATTCGAGCCCCTTAAGATCAATTCCCTAATGTACTAGAAGGAAGCTTTCCGAGGTTAATTAACCCATTGTCTCTTGCTCCTGTTTCTCACCCTTGTCGTATCCCAGTTATCCGTTCTGCAGTTTACTTTCTGTAACGTCTAGTGCTGTATACCTTGACACCTACAAAACGTATACTGGGTACTCCAAATACGTTTATTCCGTCTCTGAGTGGGGTAGTGGCCCATCGCTACTACAGAAATTTTCCCATGAATGATCCTACCACCCACTACACTGTCATCTATCAGCTGATTTAGAATCTATGAACTTTTTTTTACTTTTTGAATTGTGGGTGGCAAACCAAGTCGTTCTGATGTTGTAGCGATCATTGTTTAAACTTATAAATTTTTTTGTGCGTCATTGTGAACTGGTGACGACGAGTTGTCAAACAAATTTGTGAGCATATCAGATATATCAAACGCATTATGTAGAAATGTGGATAAGCTGTGGAACTCAATACCTGACCAAATATTTACGTGCAATTTCCAGAAGTTCATCATTATTGAAGTATCAGAATTTAAAGTGGAGCTGAGCCCAAAAGGGGCCGCAGGAGAAATTTTTATATCGATATCTTTGAGAAGAGTGTGGAGAGGCCAAAGTATCATGTTTGGTCATTTCATGATAATAATTTAAGTAATTGTACATATGGATTTTCTTAGAGTTACTGGATATTGTGAAGCTTACATTATGCCTGTGTCATTTCAAAACAGTTAGTGAAATGATAGATTATTGCGGAAGAATTTTTTCCAGAAGTTAATTGTCTTCTCAACATGTGAGTGAGGTTGATTTTTTCCATTGGTTTCCAGCAAGGTCCACGGCTGGTTGCGAAATTTGTTATTATAAAGTTAGTTCCATGTGTAATACTGGATATGTTTGTGAATGTGGGTTTCATTATGACCCTACTTTGACTGATATTTTACTTATGTACAGAAGTGCATGACAAAACTATATTGTGGTGCAACTGAGGACAGTACAGTCTCACCAACAAAGCCAAAGGCACCTTATACCTCTTCGCTCCATCTGTAGAACGAAGGAAATAAGACTAACGACCAAAATGCTGATACTTGAAAGTAATGTAAAATCTGTGCTTCTGTGTGCATGTGAAACATGGAAAGTGACAAAGCAACTAATCTCTAACCTGCAGATATTCAAGAACAGGTTTCTGTGGAATATCCTGGAGATAAGGTGACCAAATGTTATGTCTAACAAAACACTCAAGAATATAGCTGAGCTGCTGATAAGAAGCAGGAAGTTGACATGGTTAGGACACACATTTAATAGTCCAAATAAACACATTGTGTAGGAAGCACTTTATCGGATGCTGCATGGACGATGAGGACGAGGCAGGCTCAAGATGAGGTGGAGATTATCAGGTAAAGCACAAGGTCAATACCAAGGAAGAGGATGGGAGAAACTGAAAAAAATATCAGAAGACAGAGCAAGATTGCAATCCTTTATTGGAGGCGTACGCTGTATTATTACCTCATCTTTTTCATTTACCTATCTATCTTATCTTTTTCTGCTGCTTCAACACTCTGAGCACTACTCCAATTACTTTTTTATCATTTAAATATTGTCTCACATTTACCAAAAACCTAAGTACACTTTAGATTACATACTTCAACCATTCTGTAGCTTTTAAAACTGAACATGCTTCTTTCATTATCCAACTTGCTTAAGGCTCAACTGACACGTAACTCGATTAATTTTAGTTCTGGTAATTCTTTCGATGACATAAATGTTACGGCGTTATGGACAAACTTGTTGCTGTGTTAAACAATAAATCCTAACAAAAACATTTCTAACGTAAAAAGAGAGCAATTATTTATCATTCACTTTTCTAAAGTGAGGTACTAGCATCATTATGTAGAAAACAGGTTTGTGTAAGGTACAATAACGTAAGTACATGGATGATCTATGTAAGGGAGATGAATTTTAAAACAGTATGAAATGCTGTAGAAATGGGGGAGCCAACAAAGACCAAACTCTTCCATTTGGTGTGCAAGATATATGAGACATGCAAAGTATCTTCAAACTTCAAGAAAAATATAATAATTGCAATTTCAAATATAGCAGATGCTGACAGATGTGAATATTACCGTACTATGAGTTCAATAAGTCATGGATTCAAATAACAAACACGAATTCCTTACACAAGAATGAGAAAACTGGCCGAAGGAGACTTTGGAATAGATCAGTTTGGATCGAGGAGAAATATATTATCACATGTGGCAATACTAAGCGTGCTGCTTACCTTAGAAGATAGTTTAAGGAAAGACAACCTTCTTTTTATGGCGTCTGTAGACCTACAGAACTTTTTTGACATTGTTGACTGGAATACTCAAATTTAGAATGTAGCATAGGTAAAACACAGGGAGTGAAAGCCTATTTAGAACTTTTACATAAAGTATTTTCCGTCCAGTTAACTGATGTCTTAGGAACAACAAGTCATATCTTTTCATCTTTATATTGGTGTATACTGTTTGCCCTTCAAGGTATTTTATGAGTATCGATAACAAAGTCTTCTGTTACTGTCATTTACGTAGAAATTTTGTCGCCCTTTGGGTTTTTCCTCTGTTAGTATTTATTGGTATTGTATTGACTACATCTGATATATCACTCCTGTTGAAAATATTTAGAGAATACGTATGCAGAATATAGTGTACACCATATGACATATCGAGAGATTTTAACTTTACTGAGAGCAGTTTTTCGTAAAACTAGGGGGATTCTCATGTATAAGAATTATGGATATTTTTTATAAAAATCTAGACAAGAGATATTCGTTTGATCTTCTGATTTTTTATATGTTATATGTTTGGTGTGATCTATTACAAGTCTACGATCTCAAAGGAGTTTTAGTTTCGATGCTAACCAGTGGGTGTTACGTACTCTGCATTGTTGTGCACAGGTACGCTTCTTAACGCTGCATACTGTATTATGTAGGTTTTAAGCGCTATTATTTCTACTCCTCTCTTTCTGTAATGTCAACGGCTGTATATCTTGACATATCGTACACGTATACTCGTTGTTTTTAATATGCAGTGGCGTAGAAATAAAATAAAAAGTTTGGAAAATATACGGCTATTTGGTGATTATTCTTTGCCAGAAAGAATGGACAGTGTCTTGAAAAGAGGATATGAGATGTACATCAACAAAAGCAGAACAAGGGGATTGGAGTGTTGTCGAAATAAGACAGTACCATTAGAAGGTGTAAAACTGACTTATTCTGAACAGTGAGTTCTTAGATTGGTTATGAAATGCTGTTAAATAGCGTGAGTTCGCCTCAAGTGTGTAGGTTGTTGTTAACATGAAGACAAATGAAAGGTCATATTTCTAATATTATTGAGATTATTTGTAAAGAATGATAAAGTGTGGTATTTTTGCTGTTTCTTAATATGTACTGATGCATTTATATGTATAAGAGAATTTCGTTACGTCTCAAGCATCCTTGCATGTTATAGGTTAACATTTGTATTCGGTTACACATGTGATAGGAAGTCCATTCTCAAGGCAAGGACTAGATGCTACCTTTGATGGGAAGTCCGCTTTGAACAAAAATACAAGATTCTTTCTGTTGTAAAAGTCAAGGTCAACTGAAGTAAAAATCTTTTGTTAACTATCTCAGATCATCATATAGTTAAAGTAGAAAACATCTAAATTAACAATTGTGCAGCTTAAGAGTGGCTTACATCCACACTATTGTCTTACTGGCAGAGCAGTACTCACAAATGTATTAGCGACCTAAAGCTGTCTTAATCATATGCATGTATGGACGGAGTCGTTGCTGGGGTGGGGAAGGTGTGGAGGGGAACTGGTATGCCAGACATTTATGAACTGCCAGATACCAGTTTATTCGAATAAAGTGTACAATAGATCTTCATGTGCTATGTAAACATTCCTTCTTCTAACTTTTTGAGTGATACAAGGAAATAGGACAGTAACAAAGAAGAAGAATACCGGAGTACCAACAAATTTTATTCTGATTAGAGATATGAATCTGTGAAATAACATTTATCGTATTATACCAGGGAAGTCAAAAAGTAATAAATTCTTCTTTTTTTAAGATGTTAAGAATGCAATTACTTGGGTTGACAACACAACATTGACGATTAATTTAAGTATTTTCAGTATAATTGACCTCTATTCTCATTATCTGGATCAGGGTTTTAACAAAGGCATATACATTTAAAGCTTTGGTCCTGTTTCTAAAGCATTTGATGCAAGAATGTTTTCACAGCGTCCTCATCTTGAAGGTGAATCCCAAGATTAACTTCTTTTAGGGCCGAAACAATTGGAAGTTTGATCGTCATTCAAAAGTAGAACATTCGCCATAACTTTCATTAGAAAAATTCTCTGAAGATGTGGTTTGAAGTGCTGGGGGGTAGTGAAGTTTCGGTCTGTATTGATTGTTCATCCCTGCGCCAAAAATCGACCATAATCACACACTCTGCATTCCACAATACTGTAATCGTAACGTCTCTGCCGACAGCACGGTTTTGAACTTTTCCTCCTTCAATGAGTTTCTGTGATGCCATTCCATTAATTGTCTTCTTGATTGTGGTTAAAAAATGAAACCAAGTTTCTTCTTTGGGCAAATTATTTCTAGAAATTCCTCTCCGTCCAAACGGAAGCGCTGCATGAGTTAAGAGGCCATTCTTATCCTGGCCTCTTTATCGTGATCGGTAACGTTCTTGGTACTCAAGTTGCAAAAATAGTCGAGTATCCTAGTTGTTAAATAATCGTAATTACCCTGAATTTACTGAGGGAGGTAATGCGAAACAAATCATATTCAGTCAGCCGGTGACCACCAAGGACGATGTCGATTCGCTGAATGTTGTGTGGAAGCCTTAAAGGCACCAGTCTGCCGCTCAGCGGTTCGTCAGCCAACAGTGTTTGCCCTTCACTTTTGTTACAGCGATGAATACATCTTCTAACTTCCCTGATATCCACTGTTGAATCGCCGCACACATTTTCTTTCTTCCATTAATACAAATGCGAGTTTCACCTTCTGCATTCAAAAATTCTATCACAGAACATCTGGTGACAGGGGAGGTTACTGAAGCACTGGTTTAGAAGATAAGCGATGAGGAATAGCGACAAATTAAATTTTTCGTTTACCAAACTGTATTTAAGAAGGTGAAAGTAGAAGCATTCAATCTTGACTAACCTTCGTACATAACATATGATGCAATAGCAATACCCTATATCTCATTGCTTAATGGTAAGAAATAGTTCTCTTTTTACATAAAAATGAAAATATTCATCGAAGGACTCGTCTTGGAACTATATTTCGAAGTGGGGAGTGCGACAGTATTCAGTACAAAGAAAGTATGAACAATAACGTCTTGAGTCACCGATTAATTAGTGTTTTATTAATTCACACATCGCATTATTGTTATTGGTAAGAAACAAGGCCCCCGAAGTAGACAACATTCCATTAGAACTACTGACAGCCTTGGGAGAGCCAGTCATGACAAAACTCTACCAGCTGGTGACCAAGATGTATGAGACAGGCGAAATACCCTCAGACTTCAAGAAGAATATAATAATTCCAATCCCAAAGAAAGCAGGTGCTGACAGATGTGAAAATTACCGAACTATCAGTTTAATAAGTCACAACAACAACATTTCTCTGAGCCCCTTCACTCACCGTAAGCCTTATTTTGCTGTCGTACGTCGTATTTTAGTATCGTTGCCGTGTCGTGCATCTCGTTCCGTGCATCATATTACTAGTGCAGAAAGGTACATTACTGACAGATGTAAAGTAGTAATTTAAAACGAGTTTTTAAAATTTCTAAAATAGCCATGAGTACTGGAAGATGCCTGTTCATTCAACCTTCGAAATTTTATGCAAGTGAATTGCTATTTGCTCTCTCAGATGGTTGTCTAATGTTACCAAATTGGTTTTTGTCTTTTTAATGATGTTCTAAGCTTGGTCCGCATTCCTTGCAATACCTAACCCACAAGCGAGGAGATTTCAGTGAAGAGCCACAACGTTAGGCAAGCTTTGGGGGAAGATTGTTGACGGATCCAGCCCTCTATCTCAGACCCGTCCTTTTCCACTAAAGTGCTGTCCACGTCGTTCTGATCTGACCAGAGACCTCTAACCAGCGAATGTATGTTAAACCGGTGGATTTTCGTTGTTTATCTGGGGTCCCAGGACTTCGCGCGGTACTTGAAAGGTCACAGACCACGGGCGACGTATTTCTGTTCTTGCGACTATATTGCGGCGAAAGTAAGGTGTACATTGTCGGCATTTATTTTCTTATGGTGCGTTTTTGAATTGTGAAACCCATTTATATCGTAGAGAGGAAGTTAGTGTGCAGGATAGCAGGAAGAAAATGAGGGTAGTCGTCGGCAAATTATACGCTATGCGCTCATATATTTCTCAAAAGAAATAACGGTCAGTTTATTGAAGAAACTCAACACCTCGCCGTATAGATCTGATTCAGAATCTTGAGAACTTCTCTGAGAACACTCAAACATCGACATGATTGTAACATGACGTTCTTGAGCTTTGGAAAACTACAGGAACTCCAAACACTGGTAAACAATCCTTGTAACACAGTTGGGGGATAATAAAATGATGAACATATAACAAGAAAATTTCTATTGACACTCCCAAAGGGTTGTTTTATATAAGGGATGATCAGAAAGACCGTCTGATTTCGATTGCATTAGAGTTCATATGGAATGTAGCGGGAACCAAATGCGGGTATATAAGCACTAACATACAGGCAAAGAGATTTGAGTGACATTCGTGTCTTTTCGAAGTGCATTCGGTAAATGCAAAGACATTTATCGGTACGAAGGCAGTCTTGTGTGCTTGGACAGAGATTTTGAATCTCCTGCCTGAGAGGCTAGTAAACTGGTGACTGATAATTTATATAGCACACTGTTGCTAAATTTTAGGGAATTTCATTTATTCTGTGCACCAGAAGGTATCCAAACTCATTCACAGTGGAGAAAGGAAACGTTATTTTTAAAAAAAGTTGAGCAATTAATGGCGAAATTGCGTCTAGGTAAGTGATGCTTTATTTTCGTGCTTTTGTGTGTATAACCTTTCCGTTTTCTGTGTAGCTAATGACCATGACAATATTTTATGATTGTGCCAAATTCGGTGGTAAGTCTGTTTTCTTCCAAATTAAGTGAGTGTGCTTTGTAGAGTGGGGACTAATTGTTCTGAGTTTGCGTGGCGTACGTTGACGTCATGTATCTTCAATTTTTGCTGTATGTTGTAGAGTATAATAGCAATGAAAATTAATATATTGTAATCCTCATGCCTCACACTCAATTTCATACCGTAGTGGAAACTATTTTATTGAGAAAGCAGTGCTCAAGTTCCGTGTCTTGTGTCATCATGTGGATCCAGTTTATCATCAAAATAGTTCAGTTAATATACTGTTTCATTGGAGTCTATTTACACCCCAAAATATTATTTTCTAAATGATTCAGAGATACATATGCCAGGAAGCTTGATATACTATTGCACATGGCTGAACCCCTTTCTACTGACAATCTCTACCACAAAAATTAAGCAAATTATGAGACTATATGTCCTTTCCCATTAAAAGATTTCGTTAAACATTAATATTTAAATAATTTTTAAGAACTATAGTAAATTTCGTTCTTTAACATGTGTGAAAATATTTTTATAACGCTGAGGCATAAGAAGAAGCTACATATTCAGTCGTCTTGCATTATATTATATTTGTGAAGTGCAATAAATTGTAAAACAAGAGAGCGATTAGAGCAATGTGTTGTGTAGTTGCGACATCAGTTAATGGAAATTCCTGACATTGTTGCATTTAAAACGTTATCCCGGATCGTTTTGCAAGTGTTTCACTCTTTTTTAATCCATTTTCCGTTGTTCGATCCACAAATTTTGGAGTTTAACAGCTACTATTCTCACAAGAGAAACATACAATTCGCGTGACTTCGCACAAGGGCCACCGCAAATAATGTGTTAAGTGACGTCCACCCAGATAATGGATTAACAGGAGCCAAAATGTATCTTGTGACTTAATAAAATACGAAATTCTATATGACTTAATTGCATATTATTAATACCTTCTTTGAGAGATCTTTTTACATCGGTGAATCGAATGAAATAAACGACAAAAATTTATATAAACATGTATATAAAAACCTTGATTTTGATTAATACAAAGGGCTTCATAACGGCTGGAAACGAATGTTTTTTAGGAATATGGGGATGCCACTGAATGTAAACAAAAAGAAGAAAGTATAGAAGAAGAATATTTTGTTAAGTTACTGTAGCGTATTCGAAATTGATTGTAATTTACTTTCTAATAATACAATATGCAATGTGGGTAAGAATATAGTGCATCATGTTTCGAAGTCATAAAAGACATCTCTGGATGAGGAATAGACGAGGAGACATAGGAGGGATAATATAATGGTAACACATTCTTTTGGAAACCAGATTTTAAATCCTGAAACATTTCCATGGGCAGATGGTGACCATGACCTCAGTTTATTGGTTACGAGCAGCAGCGTATCAGTGAACAACAAACTCAAGAAATATAGGATACTAACGAGACTGTACCTGAATCAGTTGAAAGAAGCAGAGGTTGTTAAAGGGGTCAAGATAAGCATCAGATAACGTTTGACTGAAAGAGATGCAACCAATGAGACGAAAGTCGAGTGGTAGCCTTAGGACTCGAAGTAATCAATTTACAAAATAATTAAGTAGGTTGAAAGACAAACTCAGTATAAAACCGAGCATGAAGTTCAAAAATGGTTCAAATTTCTCTGAGCACTATGGGACGCAACTGCTGTGGTCATTAGTCCCCTAGAACTTAGAACTACTTAAACCTAACTAACCTAAGGACATCACACACATCCATGCCCGAGGCAGGATTCGAACCTGCGACCGTAGCAGTCGCACGGTTCCGGACTGCGCGCCTAGAACCGCGAGACCAAAGCGGCCGGCGAGCATGAAGTACGAAGTACGAAATCTAACAGGCGAAACGAAAAAATATGAAACTAGAACCAATAAACAAATTGTACAGAAACAAGCCTGCAGTCCAAGGGCATGAAAGCGAAGTAATAACTTAATACGAAATTACGCAGTTTTGTGACCTATCCATATACGATATTAATTCTCTATGCTGAGTAGCCAATAAAGGAAAACTAGAAGAAATTAGGAAAAGGAATTGAGGTTCAGTGAGAAGAAGTAGTTTTGCGGATGGTATTTTAATTCTGTCAGAGGCAATTACCGACATAGAAAAGCACTCTATGGAATGAGTTGTGTCTTGGAAATAGGTTTGCCCAGAAAAAGTTTTAAACAGGGATGGTGGGCCGTAGTTGCTTCAAACCGTCTGAGACTGATGCAATAAGTAGAGAAAATGAGACACTGAAGGGAACAGATGTGTTCTGCTATTTGGGAAGCTAAATAACTGATTGTGACTGCAGTAGTGAGCATTTAATACCTAGACTGGCGATAGCATGACTAGCAGTTCTGAAACTGATAAATCTGTTCACATGTAATGTACATTTAACTATTAGTAAACCTGTTCGAATCTTTTTGTCTAGAGTTTAGATTTATACCGAAGTGAAACATGTACGGAAAGTAGTTCAAACAAGAAGACAATAGAGACTCTATAAATGTGTACTACAACAGAACGTCAGTAAAGAAAAATGCAGACACATCTTAATACACGAAGCAATTAACATGTTAGCAATAAAGGTATGTTAGTGGCGTAAAAATTGTATAGAGAGACCAAAATCTGAATACAGCAAGGAAGCTCAAATGGAACTAGGTGACAGTAGTTTTTCCACGATGAGTAGGCTTGCATAGGATAGAACAATATGGAGAGCTGCATCACACAAGTTTTCAGACTAACGACGACAACAACCACAACAACAACAAAATTTACCTACTTCAGTGATAAAAGTCTGTATAACAAAGCACTGTTTAGGCTATTCGGGTTCTATCTGCCTTTCTGTCTTTGAAACTGATATCTTATAAGTATATTAAACGAACTGACTCTGAAATTATCCTTGTAGTTGCGATTTGTCTTATTACTTTAAAATTCAGTTCTATGCACCATGGTAGTGAAACGATCAGTAACCATTCTTTTTTTTACTAATAAGTTTTCCTTTTTTTTTTTGAACTACTCAATAATGATAAACTACAGCAAATCTCTTAACTAACAGAAATACATGCATCATAATTTTCAAAAGAGCAGCCGAAAAATACTGTGTTGGATAATCTTTCTCATGGTATTACCGACTATAAGGTGCATATTTGACAGAAGAAATATCCTACGAGTCGTTCCTGTTACCCATCCACTGTTAGCTACGGGGTCAACATTGTTATATCAGCTTTGTCAGCGTTAATGACATTAATTTGTCTGCAGGATGGCATTCGTGGAGTCATTACTCAACCTGAGCAGACACTGTGTACCCAATCTGTCTGCGTATAGTGTAGATATGTTCAAGTGCTAAGACATTTTCAGAATGTTTGCGTAACATGTAAATGAGGCGGGACCTGGGTACCAGCCCGGTATTCACCTAGTTGGATGTGGAAAACCGCCTAAAAACCACATCCAGGCTAGCCAGCTCACCAGCTCTCACCGTTAATCCGCGATTTAATCAGAGGCTGGCTCGCCTCCCCGTGTCCCGGAAGCTGATACTTTAGCACTGTTTGCTATCCGGGCGGGTAAACACTTATTACTATCGTTAATTTTTACCAAATGCTTTTAATCACATTTCACTTGTTGACAATGGGATTAAGATGTTATCCTCTGGCTGTCTTTACTTTTATGCAACAGGAAACCTACTTAGGCTTCACTTAAACTGACCATTGTGCACACAGATAATTTAACACAAGTCTTGCAACACATTATTCCCAGGATGGCACTAAACTGTGCGAAAGGTCCTGGAGCACCTCTATGAGAGTCGAACACAAAAGAATTTCAGCAGCCAGCGAACAACACCTGAACCACATGTTACGTCATCAGATTTTTCTTCTATGTCGCTTTCATTGATTGCCAGGTTTTCCAGTGCTTGCCACCGCACCAGACCTGAACCATGTCTTACCTCGTCCGACTCATTACCTTTCTCTGCATCTTCTTCTTGCTCCTCGTCCTCAGGCAGCACCTCCAGGAGCCGGCGTTCTCTGGGCACAACGTCCTCTGCTCCCTCCTGTGGCGGCGGCTGCTCGAAACCCCCACCTGAGGAAGAGTAAATGTGATAGATGAAGAACTGGCATTTGTATTGCTTATAATTCACACGTGATTTATCGCTTTTAACTGGGCTTTCAACATTCTGTGTTTCAGGCATCTAATTTCGCACACTCCGTAATGGACTGGTATCCAAACTAAATACGAGATACATACACGAGTCACCGTTTAAACTGATAAACTCTAATCGGTGTAGCTTTGTCCTCTACAATGCCACTTCACAGAGTCATTTGCTCAATATCTTAAATGATTCTCTTTCCTGCCATAATGACATTGGCTTACTCTTTATGTATCACTCTTACTTACGCTTTCTCGCAGAGGGCATTACATATACTATTTCTTTCTCAATACACAAGAATAAAATTTACACCAATATAAGGTAAATTCGTTTCTCTTTGACTTATATACGATATAGCTAGCCGGATTAATGCTGTCAGAGTGTTCATGTCCTTCTTCATCTCCGTAGTCTCACAGAATTGCATTATTACATAAAAAGTATCTAGGTGCCAATTTACCCTTTTCCGGGAACATCGCTAAGAATAAGACTGTTTTGTAGTTCTCTGATGTCACTATGCAAATCAGTGACCTGATGACCATGTATCAACTGCTACCATTTCTGATCTAAGCATTTAAGTCACATTAAACAACGTACGTATTACCTAATCCAAGAAATGACGGAATAGTTGTCTTAGTACTATGATGAGAAGGGAGACAGAGAAATAAAGAAAAAAAACTGATTATTCTCCCTCCTTCACTATTCTCAAGCTAGTGTGTAGATAATATCCCTCCACAAATATTCCTCAATTACGTAATGGCATCAGTCGCTTCCACACCTCAAATATGCCTATGAAAAGATCACAGTTTAAGAATACTGTTTACAATGAAACAAAAAAATTCCAGAATCTTCACGACGCACAAAATCTCAGATAATGTACTAAGGTTTTGAATCATTTAGTACCACTAGAATTCACTTTAGATTCAAAATTGTACTCTAGACGAGCTGTGGGTACTTACAGTAATATTCTGGCAAACCTGGCCAGTCGCCATCCCAGATATTCTCCTCTCCTTCCACAGGATACTTATCTCCACAGGAGCTCTGAATTAAGGTGAGAACTGCCTCCAGCTCATCCCTGGAGCAACTGTGTACCAGAGGTACACAGCGAGAGTCCTCCAGACCACCTCCTGTCTACAAAACAACAAAATAATATGTGAGATTCAATGAAATATGTAATCTGTAAGAAAATTTTAGTAAATCCGTAAAACGAAATACACGTATAGTGATATTCTCCTGAAGCACTATTTATAACGTGAATGCACACAGAAAAGCAGAATATTATTCACACACATGCTGATGAAACAATTTTGAAGTCGATACTCACAGGTTCATGCTGATTACGTGCATAGTTCGGAGATAATAAATTTGGAATTGACAAGCCAGCAACGGCCATACCTGTGTACAGACCATTGTAACGTGAATAAAAAAATTATAATTTTATCAATCACGTTTACCGGAACGGTAGAAAATGAAAAAAAAAAGACCACAATAATTGAAACAAATATAGTCGGAAACGTAAGAAAGAGAGATACGAACGTGGATACACAGGTAACAGGTAGACCTAAAAGTGCGAGGGATACAAAATGGGTACGCAATTTGTGTGTCTACGTGAATACATTTATGTTAACTCGTATTTATCTACACGCCTTTACATGCATAAAGATGCAATTACTCACATAAGACTTCCCTATATGTGTTGCCAATTCATATCGAGTGCAGCATTGTCCGCCGAATGGTGTGGTACCGAAATGTAACTTATTGATTCCATTATTCGTAATAAGTAAATCACATAATTTCTAAAATCGTTTTGACACAACTTGCCTCTTATATATGAAAACGTAACGATGGTGGTGCTGTAAATATCGACCAGTTGGTAATTTCCATCGAAGCCGCGGACGGCGATTCTAAATCGATCACGTGACGGGGGCGGGCGTTATGATGAATTATTTTCGAGATGCTAGGAAAACCAAAACGATTGTTCGAATTTTTATCGGAAATGTGACACTCTACCTACATTTTTGCGTGACATTGACAGAGTTTACCCATGTTACATCAAAAATGGAATGCTTCCCGTAGCTTACACGTCAAATGGACTTTCTCATGATGACAACGCCGAAGACGAATGAAGTGAGTCGTTTGTTTGTAATTACAACTATTTTAGCAACTCTCTTCTTTTGTCGTTTCTGTAGTGACTACTATAAACATGCTCGTAACACCCGCCACCACAGTCCCGCAATCGATTTAGAATCGCAGGTTCTATATTGTGTTTGGTACCCGGGGCTTCGATAGGCAAACATTCTTGGAAATTACCGACTAGTCAATAGAGCAGTCCAACTGTAGCTTCCTAACTACAATGTCTCTGTCGATAGGCCTGCATCGATAACAGAGGCCACTGGAGTGAACATCGTGTCACAGTGGAGACAACATATTCGTCTGTATTCCGTATTATATTCCACATTCTTCAATGCCTAAAGACTTAGCGCATATGTAGTCCTTGAGTTCAGTCGGGACTCCAGGCTACACTAGCCTTGTTACTCCTACGGAGAGAAATATACAAACAGTGTTACGCTATGTTAGCCTTTAGCTCCTAGACGCTACGTAAAATAGGAACAATATTAAACTACTTGTAAAATGCAGCGTTCTTCAACTCAGCACCGGTACAATGACGTATTACCGGCTAGCTTCAACTGAAGGTATGAACAAAAGTGATAAGGATTATTTGTGAAATCTACGTAAATAATTCCAAGTTTCTCTTACTTCAGACGGTAATAGTGAGATCAAATATGGAGAGCCTCCATTTATGCGCACAAATGTTTTGAAGGTTACTTACAGACACGCACGTTGCAGTTGACACCGTTGAAGATCACTGGTCTGGAAAACAACGTCCAGCACTGAGGTAGTAGTTATGAACCGCTAACGGAAATTTTTCACCAAACTTAACAGCAGGCAATGACACACTTGAGCATTCTCTGAAACGTATGTAGAACGGGACACATGGGAGTGTTTGTGCTGAAACAACTAGATTTCACCTCAACCAATCTGAGATTTACTTAAAAAATACTTCTTCCGGGGATGGAGGAGGAATGGGGGACTGTGCATACAGTGCTTGTCTGAAGAGGACAGTGTATTCTAACACGTTTGGAATGTCAGTTAAGGAAAAGATGTATCGTTAGTTGACGGTGTCGTCGAATTTGGAATATATTGAAAGTAACATTTGCAGCAAGGCCCATGTTCCAAGTAACAGTGGACAGACTCGCAGGAATGGAAGACGACACCTGATATATTCGGAGATTCTTGTGGTTGAGTTCAAAATGAATCCTGGAGTAAAACTTTTTTACGATGTAAGTCATGTCCATGAGCCGAAGCGAGCCCGGAGTTGTCAAGTAAAGCGCAAGGAAAGCAGAATTGCGGCGAGCTTGAGACAATTACTAGGGAACAATTCTTTAATTCGATTATTTTCCGACGCCGTCTTTATCATGGCGTTGAAAATTTGACGAAAAAATCTTTTAGATGATTGAAATTTTAAAACGCGGTACCAGTTTGTTGATTCAGTAATTGTAACAATGTCACTGTGTTGTGATTACACCAATGTAGTTAGTGTTCGTCATTACCCCAACGTCATTATTATCTTTGATACGACAGTTAATCATTTCCGTATTACAACCGAGTGTAGCTGGATTGATTACGTAACAGAATTGATATCATCAAACGAATCCACTACATTATTTTGTAATGGTAATTTAAATTTAATTTTCACACACATAGTAGTCTCAGCAATTAAGGCAGCAGCAACAGCACATTTTATAACTTTTGTGCTTTCTGTTCTGTGATCCCTATTGTCACAGGACACCTCCAATAGACTAACTGATTGAAGCTATCACGATATGATTTTCGGAATAAGCCTAATGGTGAGACAGACAAGGCCACGTGATTAATGTCTCTCCTACCGTTACCTACGAATTGTAGCAATAGTGTGTATCATAAGATCCAGCATCTTGTCAATCTAGCTGAGAATGCCTAAGTAACCGACGTCTGACATTTGGTGTCACACACTCGGATAACAGTACCATGTTCTTCCCCAGGTGTAACTTGCGCATGTGACGCCCGGTTTCACTGTGCGCAGACCATTTCATTGTCGGCATATGTGTGGATGGAGAACAGCAGCGCGTGTATCGTTTGACATTTATAACTGGATGAGGCGGTCGGAGTGGCCACCGGGACATGTACGAGTAGAATGGAAATCTGACCAACAGGGAATCGTTCACTGCACTCAGGACCTCCGTTGCAGCACGTGTTGCATCAAGAACATGCTCGCAGTGGATTATGATACACGGACAGATGTTAAGTGTTCGATCAAAGCTCAGGCTGCGAATTAGTTAATGTATTTTCCATTCGACGTACATGGCGGCATATCTCGGTGCGTGGAACTATGACTGAGCTGCTGTACAGTGGTGGCGTCCTCGACGCTTAGTTACATCCTTGTGCCGGTCCAGTGGTGGTGTGTATTCTCGTACATTAAGGTGTCCGAATAAGTGCTATTTGTCTTACGGATCAACATCTGCAATAGTGTCCAAGTCATCATCTGGTTGTCTCCGTCTAAATCACAAAGGACGTAGTGAGTTTTTCTCATGAGGTGATCTGAGGCTCAGAGTACCATTTATGTACGGGTTATAAATCTGCGACGCAGTTATCGCCTATGAAATTGTAATTAAACTTCAATGAGCTGGAAGTTTTCGATGAGGTGGTTGACCTTCCAGACTTGAGTCTCATAAAAGATTTTCATGACGTGATCCATGGTATTTTAGTAACGCACATTTCCTGAGATATCCTACGAAAATTTTCTTTCTTCTTTTCTGAAGGAATAAAACGGACATGAACGCTTTTTGTGAAATGAGTAGGCTATCTAAACGAAGAAAGTTTACTATCTCTTAGTATTATTAGTATAGATTTGTGGACTCGAGGTATTAATGTGAAAACTACCATAAACCTAAACCCTGATCACTGAGTAATGGAGATACGCTTGTAAAAATTAATAGGAACGGCACGAAAATTTACTAGCGGGCATATTCTACAGGTGTAGAAGACGTACATAACATGCACAAGAAACATGAATCTGGGGCGCTAGAGCTAATCCTACCAGATGACATGAATTGAGAGATAAATATTGAATGTCTGATAATGATTTAAAGTAACTGTTTGTAATCATCGTATCATATGTGAGTCTTCAACGTCCCTTCTTCCGTTATCTACCACGTCAATTGGAGATAACGAATTATCGTAGCTGTTACTGTGTAATAAGTAATTGCGCAGTGAAGTTGTGTTTCACGAAGTAATTCGCACATATGACGGACTTTAGCGACTGGGTGTTGGGGATATAGTCTCAAAGCAGTAATGCACTCAAATTCAGAGGATGGAGTTTTGAAGAAGTCTTCCGAGAGGTTTGGTGAGTGTGGTGGAATTATTCTCTGAAAATAATGGAAATTATTTCTATGTACCTTCATACGGACAGTATAATGCAAGTTGTACTTACACAAAGAAAGAAAAGCACTTTAAAAGCACTCTTAGTGAGATGCTGAACATTTCATCATGCTAACATACATTTTTTGAATTTGTCCGTACGGTTTGGTGCATCTGTCGGCATTGAAGATATGTGAGAATAGCCTATAGCAAATTTTGGAAAAAAATGAGGTGTGCGCATTAAGTTAACAGTACATTTACTACTATAAAATCAACAATATACTTCTCGCGATAGTAGGAAGTACTCTTTACTACAGAAAATTATAACACAATCTAAAGTAATATTTTCGGCAACGGACTTCCATATGTCTACAAAGCAAAATCCATTTGACACGTTGACGTGCTTCTCGCATGTAAATTAGAGTAATGAAATTATTATCTTCGTTTCAGCGTGATGCGAGTCGTTTATATTCCATTACGTAAGTGTATGTGTATGAGAAAGATGTACCTAGAGCCATTTGCTTCATTATACTTATGTTTATGCGATTATTTTACGACCAAACATTTTTCTCCATTATTACCTAATGCTTGGAGGTTAAATTATGTTACTTTGAAAAGTACTAAAATAACTTTCATTTCTTTTAGGTATATGTGATTTTAGGATAATGCATGCTTACAGAATCAACCTGCATATTTTACATGTTATGGCCTACGTAGAGGATAGACAGGAGGGCTGATCTAAGCAAAATGCACACATCATCAATTCTCAGTGTAATCACCGCTATTATCAACTGAGAGATTTGCTTGATGCAAGTGGTCACATGGACCCCATCCTCATATACAATAACGAAATTAACTCATCTTAGGATTCCGGTGCAAAAGTGCTCCAGGATAATGTCTTGAGGTAATTCAAGACCATATGCAAACGTTCGGCGTTGACGATGATGATGATACGTTTCTGAACAACCTTAACGGTGTTTCTGCGATAGCCAAATGTTCCGCAGAATTGTGTATTACTTCTTGCCTTATGATGCCGCCATCGTTCAACGATGATAATGCAACCCTCATGAGAAGTAAGTGATTTAATCTTTATGAGAGCATTCTAAGAAGGAAACCGGTGTGTATTAAAACTAAATGTGGTTTGCCTAATAAAGTCACCAGTGTCAGTGGTTCCCCTGCTAGCTAGCACCATACTCACCTCCACTTCGAATCTATCCAGCGACCATGGTGCCTTCGCCTACACAGATTTTGCTTGTGTTTACAACCGAGTTCCATTCAAGCAAATGTCTCGTGAACATGGTGCTCTCTATGCTCAAACACAAGTTTGTACGCCAATGGTTTCCCCACAATTCATCCAAGTGAGACACGCTCTGACGACGATAGGTTGTGGTATCGGAGGTGTCACGTCCGCTTCGTACGCAATTGCTCCACATCTCAAAACGTCTTAAACTGTCCAAACGAAAGTGGATAGAAAAATTTCTCTGTCTCGTTTGTGTTTCTGCAAAGGTGTACTATGTAAGATGTCAGGTCTCGCTAATACTTTAAATAAGGTGACTTCACTTTTTGGAAAATGCTGTGATTATTTTAAATACTGAACAGACATTTCGTATTACTAACCGGGAAGTATTTGTGCAGGTGACGTATAATAGTATCAGACCATCACACATTCCTGCCCAACACTCAACCTGCCCCCCCCCCCCCCCTTCATCACCCTCCATCCATCAACGTTCATTCCCTATAATCTGAATATACTTCTCTGTTTTACGTAAATGTATTTAGAAAAATAGCTTACCACTGCTAGAGAACTGTAAGACACCAATCACTGGAGTGTTCCATGTGTCCCAAAACATTTAGAAAGGCTGCAGGCTGTTCTCGGACACGTTCACTTCTCTCCCGACATTATTTCACTCCAGCATTTATTTAAATAAAAAATTTGGGGTCTCACAAATAGAGAACAACTAATAAACATGAAGATGAGGCATCTCGCAGTTGATATGACTGGAAACCTTGCAACTCATTCAGAAATCGAAAAATGGTAAAGCAACGGACTTGATGACATGGAAGCCAATATCCATTGCATGCATAAGTTTTTCGACTCTGCTTTGCACCTAGATGACACACTTACCGCTAAAACGTGTCACTGATGTCCTCTTCGACATTACCTCACAACATGATGCTCAGACAGCGACAGTATAGACTTGTAGTAGGTGTTGGAACGTGTGGAGAATATCCTGGTGCCGCTTATATGCGGCGTCAAAGTGCCGCAGTTTTTGACAGTGCTACGTACTGATAGTTTTCAGCTGCAGTTTCGGTTTGAAATAATTAATTGTTGTATAATATTCTCCTCAATTACTCGTTTATGAGAACCCTTCTGTCCCTTACTGCCATTTTTTTCAGTTCAGTTAACATGGTGGAAGCTTTGCTTGTTCTTCGCACCCAGTATCCGCATTTAACTTAGCTATTAATTTAATCGTCAGAACAAAAGCAGGGCATCAAGTCAGAATACTTGATACAGGAAACTGATAGCATTGCTGCGTATTGCATTCAAATACATACAGTTTCAGGTCACCGACTTCCTCCTGATTGGACTTTTCAGAAGGCAGCAAGGAGATGAAAACTTTACATCAAGGCAAATATCATCTTCATATACTCTCTTCGTCACAAAAAATGAAACTTCAAATTCCAATCATTAGAGAAGCATTTTACCCATGCAACAGGTGGCTACGAAGTGGCTTGAGGTTTTATATGCTGTTTTGGTTATTTCCGTTGTATATAGTTTTCTTCCCATGTGGTCTACATAAAAAGAATTGAATTACATTACATGCATTGACCGTTAGACTCACAGTTGAAATTCTACATAGTTTTCTACCCAAGTGATCTACATAAAAAGTGTTGAGTTATATTACATACATCGCATAATCTCACAGTAAGGAAGAAATTGCAAATGGAGGAAGGTTGCAGCTCACCTTACACAAAAGCACTGGTGGGTGGAGGGGGTAGGAAGGAGGGGAAGACAGCCGTTCAGAAAGAACTCTCTGCGCACTGGTCTGTTTCACTTTGAGTGCTTCCTTCTTTCTCCATCCTCTTTTTCACAACAGTGATTATAATAAGATGGGGTAGTACCAACATTATGTCTTCCTTATTTCATTCACGTAACAGAATCAGACGTTGTGGACTGACAGTAACACGAGATGTCAGTACTGTATAACATTTTTCAGTCCACAGTAGAAAGAAGAGAGAGCACAGAACGTAATCAGGCATTAATGTATAAATGTGAATGTACATGACATTATTTAAACGAATATTTCAGAAATCATTTCATGAAAAAGTGTGTTATATTTTCTAGTTGTGGTGCGACTAGACAACTGCTAATTATCTAGTTATCTCAAGCCTATTAAGGACATTCAGAATGACCAAGACTTCTTATTTTATGTAGCAAAGTATCTACCAGTAAAATGAAGGAAACAAAAGCAGCTAAGTGAAACAGAATGTGATACTTCCATCACTACCTGTACAATTAAGGTTTAAATTAAAGAGCACAAATAAAAAGCACATACAGATTAGCTGGATGCAGAAACAGACAGTAGCATTCATTATATATGTCAGTTAACAGGTTGTTATAATACCCAAAAGCAGGCTCGTAACATGAAACCAAAGACTGCAGAAAAAATATCACGGAAAAACACTTAATCCCCAAAAGTAACGTATTATCTAAAGAAATGTTTTATGGGGGCTGAAATTCACATGTTGTCCTCAAAACTAAGCGAATTATGTAAAGAAATATTTTACGAGTGTTGAAATTTACATGTTACACAGTTTCTCAAAGTCACAGATTGTACTAACACAGGCCACTTGATGCTATATGACTACATGCTAGCAATTGTTCCTGTCTACTGCCTAGCAATAGACAACAATTGATATATACCACGGATTTTTGTAAAGAACGTTGGTGTGCATTGAACGATGGAAGTAGTAAAAGTAAATGTTTCTCTCCTGGCCAGAAAACTGAATAAAAAGCATTGAGAAACATTTAGGTAGTAGAGAAGCCTCTCGTGGATGAAGAAAATGTAAACACCGTAGTTACAAAGCGCTGTATAAAATACTATTACATGTTTACATTAACGATAGTGAAGAATGTACCACATAAGTTAATACAAGTGTGTTCACAGAAGACAGCCACATTTTAATTACTGCTAAATCGCAAGATACATACAATGTTAGTACCTTTGATAGTATAAAAATTGGTCACAACGAGCAAAGCTACATAGAGGAGTTGAAATACATGAACTTCTGGATAACAATTAAAGATAACCTTTAAATCTCAACATAAATTAGACATTCCTAAACGGTGTCCCAAATATAAAATTTTTTGCTGTGTATCTCGATACATTTCTTCAGTGTAGAAAGTATAAAGCTACAAGCACAGAAAAAAAATTGTGCAACATAATACATCTATAATTCACATTAATGCTAAACATTTTGAGACAGTGCATGAATAGCAAAAGTTTTACTGACCATAATCTGGCCAAATACAAAACATATTTTCAGACAGAATCTCTGTCTTCTTCATACTGCGTTTTCTGCAGCTGCCTCGGCTGAGGTGTTGCTGCACTCATTTTCTCCGTTGGTATTCTCATGGCGCAGTTAAGGTATCCTTCTGTTAGCTTTTGTAGCTACTTGAGAAACATTGTTGGTATGATATTGGACTTCAGTTTCATCTTGCCATCGCTTTCTCCACCTGGTCATCAGTGATATCTTTCTACAACACAGTAGAGAAAGAAAGCATTTGTATCATGATATCAAAAATACATGTAGTTATCACTACACTGAAGAGAGAAGGAAAGAGCAAGAAAATATCTGAAAAGACAGTAAGGAAAACTCATGAAAGCCATGTCAAATCATATGGTATCACTAACTGCATGTCACTCAATGAGGTGTTTGCAGCTCAGAAAAGTCTGTCCACATTTGATATATCGCCATATTTTTATTCTAATTTTATAAGAATTATGTGTGCTATAATATATTGCTCACAATCAATATACATGCCAAATGTCAGATCTCACAGTAACATATATAACGCAATTCGTGTTATAATCTGCTGGAAAACAAAGATCACTTACTTCCCATACATACGAATACCACGTCCGTTTCGTAAGGCTGCTCAGTCACTTATATCACCTCTGTTCACTGGAATTCTCCACTGCTTCCTTCTTTCCTTATTCCGCAAATATACTAGCGTACAAACTCCACTTTCTCCAAAGTAGAAGATGAGAAAGCAGCAGAAAATGGTGGCAGAATTAACAACAAATCGTCAAACCCGTATGGCACAACTGAATATTGCTGTTGCTTCAAAACAGTACCGAGTTCACCACAAAATTCATTCTTGTTTGTACTCGTGTTGAAGCTCACAGATGTAACACCTCTGCCAAAAGGTGTCTGAATTAGGTTCAAACATATACACAGAGGACAATAACGTTT
Organism: Schistocerca gregaria; assembly: GCF_023897955.1. Classification (NCBI taxonomy): domain Eukaryota; kingdom Metazoa; phylum Arthropoda; class Insecta; order Orthoptera; family Acrididae; genus Schistocerca; species Schistocerca gregaria. Next base: position 108,963,719 of record NC_064927.1, read on the forward strand.
GTAACTCTGATTGTTTCCGTTGGCCTCCAACACCATAATCAAATCTCGGAAAGCGATATGACGAGAGAGAGAGAGAGACACACAGAGAGAGATACCGGTGGCAGAAAATGGCGTCGCAGCTGATCAGCCAGTCACGCTCGATTTCGCCTAAGGCCACTCTTTCCCTGCATACAGGCTCTCTAATCATGCTGCTGAAATTCAGATGTCTCACATAATTACGTTATACGCACTTCTCTTTCAGTAGTTCTTATGAGATTGTGGGGTTCTGTTATTCATACCATTACAGCGATGTGCTCCAGGCTCAGCTGTAACCTGAAGCATAAGAGCGATCCTCTCAACAGTAACTGTCATCTACGTATTCACATTTATCTCCATGGGCATATTTCTTCAACAGCTTCAGTATTAACAAACGGAAAGGCAGCGCTCGTTCGGATAACAGCTCACACCAACACTTCACACTGGGCAGAATGTTTCTGGCTAACCAGGAGAGTTCGCTACGCGAAGTGAGTGCACCGGAATACAGGAGCTAGGTGATACAGTTGCCACGTCATTAACATATCAGTCGGAGCCCACAAATGTAACTGCCTCAGTGGATTGCAACTGTCCGAGCATTGTTGCATATAGAGTGTGAATAGGAAGTTTATTTTGTTATGAGAACATAATTTATCGAAGGTTATCTATGAACAAGGATTCAGATGGTTACGATCTTCAACTGCGTTATGAGTAATGCTGTGGTTGTCATTTTATTACATCATCCATTAAAGGATGTATAGCATTTACTGCTAAATGTGTTGTTTATGGGAAAAAATTGATTGGAATCTCTTAGCAAAACATAAAGCTTGACTTATTTACACACGTTGAGTACGATCTTAAGCCCTTAATTTATCGGTACTTTCCTGCTATCTGTACAGTTTTTGTGGAAGATACATAGTCTTTTGTCAACGAGGATATTCTTAAACCACGTGTGCATTAAGAGAGGCTGTAAAGAGATAGAAACCCCGAATATTAAAACTCAGTTCATATCATTTAACTACTGACTCACATAGGATAACAAGCGGATTATTGACAGAGATCAGGTCATCAGCTGCCTGCAGGGACATTTGAAAAATACACCCTGTGAAATTTGTACGCAAATAATCATATCTCATAAGAATCCCATAATGCACAGCAAGATTCTAGCAGAGGATGGACAGGCGTAATGTAGAGAGCCTCTTCAACAGATTTGTTGCATCGTCCAAGTGTTTGCCTATTAACTGCAGTCTTACATTTGCCAGTCCCACAATGTCATCTATGTGATTGTTTCAATCAAGTTGCTCGTACCTTTTGTCCAGAGATTATTTGTGAAATTGGCAATATTTAGATTTGTGTGACTCATCGTGTAACTGAAATTTAACAGATTCGCTTTAGTTTTCATGTGGACGATCTCTCACTTTTCGTTTCATAGGGTCATTTCTTACTTTTCACACTGTATGGATACTTTGCGTGAATTGCTTCGCAATTGGTTTTGGTATTCTGATAACTTTACTAAACAGAAAACAAGCTAAGATGACTGCTGAGATTGTCTCCTAAAAACTGAATCCGTGCTGAGCTGCTATGGAGGAAGAATCTCACAATATGAAATACAAATCAGTCTCAATTGGCACAATATGACATTGCTCAATTCTGTTACAGAGGGTAGTGTACTGGGAGCTCTATACGTTAGATTCGTGTTATGAATGTATGCTCCGTTTTAAAAAAAGTGAAGTATTTCTCACAAAACGTTATGCTATCAACGAAGAGGAAGACTCTGATTCCATTACACTATCTTATATCTTGACTAGTAAAAATAGGAATACGATAAAAGAGAAAACAATGTGCTCAGGGGGCTATTTTCAGACAATAATTCGATACGGATGAAATGCAGGTGTTGTGATTCTGAATGTCATTTTATAGTCTGCGTATACTAGTCATCGTTGTGACTTTCCTCCTGTACGTTAGTGCGTGATCTTTTCCGTTGTGACAGCTCTCCACCCAGTCAGAGATGGGCAGAGGACAACACAACCTTATAACTAATGGAGTAATGCTTCTGGAACGTGATGCCATTCCGAGAGCATTACCTGGATTCTGTGACTTGAGGGCGTACATCTCTTACTCGACGAAATCATTTGGACTCAAATGCTACATATCGAAGTTTGGAAGTTTTGTGAGCATACAACAGGTAAGTGACAATCCGACGAAAGGGAGTTGAGAGGTTAGCTCTGTACCGCTTATTCTAAATGTTGTGAGCAAGTATATAAGAGCCGCTAACACTCGTCTCACGATGTGACTTCAGTGAGAAAATTAGGGGCTGATACGAAGATTTTGGTTGAGAGACAATCAGCACCAGATGTTCCGTCTTTCCGTTTCTCGATAAATAAGGAACAACATTTTTCTGTGACTATTGTGTGCCTATAAATGGATGGACTTATATATTGATAGGTAGATAAAATTTAAAACTACAGATATATGCATACTTGCGAGTCATCTACGGTGCATGGCGGAAGGTACCCTGTACCGCTGTTAAGTCATTTCCTTTCCTGTTCTACCTGCAGATAGATCGAAGGGGAAGAAATGACTTCATATACGCCTCCGTATGAATGCAAATTTCTCGTATCCCATATTTGTGGTCCTAATGCGAAAACAACGTTGGCAGCAGTTGAATACTTCTACACTCAGCCTCAAATGTCGGTACTCCAAATTTTATAGATAGTTTTATCGCCTTACTTCCAGGATTCCCATTTGATTTCACAAAGCATACACACACTTATTTGGCAGGAACCAATAGTAACACTTCAAGAGGGCTGTATTCTGAGAGAAACCTCAGTCTGCAGGCTCATCCACCTTTGGGGCGTTGTGGTCGTCAGACAGTTATTTTGATATTGTTCACTTGGTCAGTTCTACAGGGATATTTCGAAAACACACTTCACAACGTTTTGGTTTGCAGATGGGAGGAGGTGAACCATATTGTTCAGCATTTTGGCATTTCCCCCAGGGACATTTTAGCGCTCAGTTGTTGTGTAAAGAATGGCACAACTTTTGCGAGTCTGAAATCATTAATAGGCGCCCATCAGAGCGGTACCGTCCCGTTGTGTGAGCAGAGGTTTGTGACACGGTGGCGGCAGTGGCAGGTATTCACATAGGACCCGGCGTCAGCGACAGGGATGTGGCGGAGGTGTCATGGGGGTGAAGCAGAAGTGAAATACCCTCCTGGCCCTAAAGATCCCTAGGACCCAGCAGCATTAGTTTGGGAGCAATACACCGGAATTCTAAGTGACTTGCTTCCACTAGGATGACACGGTAACCAAGGGACAGAACGTAAGTAGCAATGCATATCTTCAGCTATTTGACGACGGATACCGCCCATAGTGACGACCTAGCTTTGGGAAGCCGGCAGTGACGACTTACAAGGGTCTGCAACGGTTACCTGGCGAGCGTAATCTGACATCAGAGAAAAAATCTCTCACCACGTATGGGGACTCTCATGATCAATTTCATTAATAATTCAGACAATTAGATATCAAGGACATGACTAAAGTTGGGTAGAATCGCGGGTGAGACTACCACAGATGTGATTCGCGAGATGGAGTGGTAATGAGGCATTTGCTCGCTGCTGCGAAATCTGTTAACGTAAACTCTCACCTGTGGCCATCGCAATGAAATGAACTATATTACCAGATTTATAACGTGCCATTTGGTATGTACTTGATATTTACATCTCTTCTGTGATGCTTTTTTGCTACCTTACGAGACCTCATAGATAATGAGGCATTTAAATACATTAAGTGTGTTCGGAAGTGAGGAGACACCCTGTGACAGAGGTACAGAATGGTGTTAGCGCCATGTCATTGGCGAAAATAAGTTAAATTGCAGGACATAGCAAATATTAAGCTGATAGAAAAAAAATTCTTTTTTACCTGATGAGAGTAACGTTACAGCTGGTACAGCCTGTAATGCACTGTTGTACCAGAAGTAACGATACTTTATCCGTGTGAAAACGCGAGTATCGTCTGATTTTCCTAGTTTTGAAAATAAAGTATATAACAGGGAGGAATCTACATGTTGTCTGAGATGTTTGAGGCGTATGAACAACAACATCCCAGTCTTGGATTGGCTATAGTGGATTTTGTAAACTGAGGGGAGGGTTGGGTTTGTGGGAAGGGAGCTATATCTGAAGTAATTAAGATTATACCTCTGAATCCACGCCATGCCTGTTCGTCTTGTAGTGTGCAAGCAGTTAGGAAGGCCAGTTCATATTAAGTGGCTGACTGGAAGCTGGGAGGTTTGGGTAGGGAAGTGGAGTTCTGGGTGATATCCCAGGAGGAGGCTCAATACTGAACTGGAAAGGGGCTAACACATAATATGACCATTTCTCAAAGTGTAGGGGCAATAGGAGCGGAAGTGGGATAGAGGGGAATGGAGGGCTTCTCAGATGGATGAATTATCTCCAAAGGATAATAAATCAACCCCTGGACGTCATAAACCTTTTAGCAGAATAATAGGTGAACAGGAGAGATGTGGTATAATTGATTACTTTAATTTACATATCAATTTGATATCAAAAGTGAACCAGGAATTGGCTTTATCCCTACTCCTGTGTTACCTTTAGTTGTGTGAAAATGTTTTCAGAATAGTGAAAGAGCCTGTAATATGTCATCGCCAAAATGTAATGACACAAAAGAATGAGATTCTTCGTGGTTGCCTACGTACAGATGCAAAATGGTCGTTGTGTGGTTGCCATCACTGCAGGAGCAGCTAAGCAGTTCATCATCACGCCTTGTTACATTGCACTCAGTTAACCAATACATATAGGTCAATTGTTCATCAGTATCTCAACTGTTATTTATCAGTCTTAATGTACAGTTACAACTGTGTGGAAAACCAACCCAAGACTGGACTGAGCAGTTCTGAGTGGAAGTTTAAGGATCAAGGGTAAGGTAAGCCTTACTGCTGTCACCAGTAAGTACTGTGAGTGAAAGGAACATGTCTGTTTTGAGACAAAACACACAGCACCTATCATCGAAATTTTCACTGCTGTGGATATGTTCTCGGTGCAATGTCGATAGAAGTGGTTAGAAATCACACGAAATGTAATTCCTTTGTAACAAACCGCTGCAGACCTCGTATCATTGTAACAAATTATTTGGCACACATTTAAACTTTTGCCACTCAGACTTTGATTCACCCTGACTTTTTGTTAGAAAGACAACACGTCTTATGCACCTTCATGTATCATATGCTGATCCACAGATAATCATATTTTATTTTAAACAACACATTGTCGAGTAGACGAGATGAGATCTTCAAAACTCGTGTTTGTAATTTTGACATTACAGTTATTATTGAAGCATCTCCACTGAGCACACACCAAATAAGGGCTGGTTGTGGCAGGTGCTCGTCTGTTCTACCTGCTCGACTAGTTGTGGAATTGAGGTGCGGAGATCAGTGGAGAATTCCTCGACTTCTCTGACCGCAATTTACACTGAGAGCAGTTTTCACTGGGTGCAGTTTACAGGACACGCTCTACAGGCATTGAAATTAATCATTGATGAAGACTGACTTTTGTACTGGACCAAGTCAGATTCACAACCTGTGCAAGTAGAGACCCCATCCAGAATCCTGCTGCTTGTCAGATTCGAGAAATCCCACAGGGATTTCGAAGATATTGTGCATCCATATCGAAAAGTAACTAGAGCTGTCTGTGCTTCGACTTGTATATATAGATAAATGGTGTCTGTTCTGTCACACACGTCCGACAGAAGAGACACCACTTATCTATATTTAGAGGAACTGACTATGAATGATGACTCTGATGACTGTAGGAATGTACTAAAAACACCACTGTATTCTTTCTACAGGACTCATCAATACGCAGTTAGATATATCGTGGCCATAGAGATATTTAAACATTCTTCTTGTTCACCTAATGCAAATTAAACAAGAAGAAGCCCTAATTAAAGACACCATGGGATGTACCTCTGTCATACATTTCACAGTGATCTGAGGGGTTTCTATATAGTTGGTTGGTTGGTTGGTTTAAAAGAGAGGGGATGGAAGGGACCAAACTGCCTGGTTATCGGTCCCTTGTTCCAAATAAAACAATACCTCACGCTTGAGAATCAGATATACGATATGTATAACACAGAACAGAAATAAAGGAAAAACCACAAGAATGGAGGAAAGGCAATAAATACTAAAAGGAACAAAAGTGGACAAGAAAACAACAGAGAGATACAAGAAACCGTCAGAAGAGAGTAAAACAACAAAGCAGATTACAGTGGCTGGTCGACCACGAAAATAATAAGGAAAAGCCAGCCACTCCGCAACACATTGAAACCTCCCCCATAAATGCACTAGGGTGGAGGACACAGATGGACAAAGAACATGTGCTAAATCTCATATTGAATGATAAAACCCACCCTCACGGATAAAACGTAAAACCAAATCAGCTGATGAGGTGTTGTCTGCTAAAATCGATGATAACGAAACTAGTAACCGAAGATGAAGTCGCAGGGCAGTGAAAGGAGGACATAGCTGAAGAATACGGGCCACTGTCAACCAGGCGCCGTACCGACACTGAGGTGGGTCTTCACGGCGCAGCAGGTAGTCGTGGGTTGCCCAGGCATGGCCAATGCAGAACCAGCAGAGAAGGAGTACAAGCGAGAGGCCCTCATCAACGACTTCCACATGTTCGTTGTCCCCTTAATGGCTCGCAGTTGGTTTTAATTACCGAGATTTTGTCATTCTGTCTTCCAAAGCCGAAAAACGTTGCGGCGAAATAACGAAAGCAGGTCAGTTGCAGGGATGCTGATCTCCAGAAGCGGTTTCCGTGTAACCTGTTTCGCCAGCCTGTCGGCAGGTTCATTTCCTGGGATTCCGACACGACCAGGGGTCCAGATGAACACCACTGAACGACTGGAACGTTTCAGGGTTTAGATGGACTCCTGGATGGATGCTACCAATGGGTGACGAGGGTAGCACTGGTTAATAGCTTTCAGGGTGCCCAAGGAGTCAGTACATAAAAGAAAAGACTCCCCAGGGCATAAATGGACATACTGAAGTGCTCGAGATCTTGCCACAAGCTCTGCAGTGAAAACACTGCAGGCATTGGGTAAGGAATACTATTCAATATGGCCACTGTGAACGTAGGCGAAGCCAACGTGACCACCATCAATCGAGCTGTCTGTGTAAACCAGTTCAGAGCTCTGTAACATGTCAAGAATCGAGGGGAAGTGACAGCGGAGACCTGCAGGGTTAACAGAGTCCTTAGGGCCACCTGAAAGGTCCAAACGAAGCTGCGGCCTAGGCGTACTCCATGGAGGCGTACGTGAATGGAGGGTAAAGGGAAGGACTCCTGTTCGAAGAGAAGGGACCACACACATACAGTAATCGTTAGCGCTGACCTGGGCTGCGGATGCAGGAGATGGACTGCCACGGGTGGGAAAAGGAGATGGTAATGTGGATGCTCAGGAGAACTATTAATGCATGCAGCATAACTGGCGTGCAGTTGTGCAAGTGTGACCTGCAGTGGAGGGACCCCGGCATCCACCAGTACATTTGTCACCAGACTCGTCCTAAAAGATCCTGTTACTAGTCGAGCAGCATATTGGTGCACAGGGTCGAGTAAATGTAACGCTGAGGGCGCTGGTGAACCATAAACCAAACTCCCATAGACAGTTGAGAATTGTACAAGAGCTCTTTAGAGCCGCAGTATCGTAGGGCGATCTGCACCCCAAATGGTGCTGCTTGGGCAATGGAGGATATTGAGGTGCTGCCAGCACTTCCACTTAAGCTGACAAAGATGAGGAAGCCAAGTCAAGCGTTGTAAACCAGTCCTAAGAATCGATATGTCTCCCCTACAGTGAGTGGATCATCATGAAGGTACCGTTCTGGGGCCGGATGTACAGTATAACGCTAACAGAAGTGCATGACACACGTCTCTGCGGGTGAAAACTGGAAGCTGTGGGCTAGAGCCCGTGACTGCGCCTTGTGGATGGTTGCAGTACGAAATGCAGAAATCGCCTGCATACAGAGTTGGTGAGAAGATTCCACTCAGTAAATGCGGCGTTATAGGGTTCACTGTGGTGTGTAGTGAACGAGAGAACCCTCTCTTCCATCAGTCGTTTGAGGACGCGAAAGGCTGGGGGATAATTCTCCAATGCAGAGGCGCAAGCATAGTGCTGAGCAAACAGCTCGGCAACTCCGTTTGCGTTGGTAGACAACACGCCATTTATGTGCACACCCATTGATGTCTGAGACCCGAAAAGACGTTTATCTTGGACCGGAATTGGGAAGGTGACATCAGGCACCTCTCCCTACACTCCGGTTTCTGTCTTTGTACAAGCTGGCGAATGCGGGCATGGAGCCATTTAAAGGCGAAGAGGTGCTGTAGGGATGGGTGCTGTTTATGTCGCTGTAGAGCTGCCGACGCTGTTTAATGACCTCAGCGGCTTCCAGCGACCACCACGGGACTTTCTTTCCCTGGGGCACCCCAGAGAACGAGTGATCGTGTTCTCCGCTGCAGAAACGACCGTTGTGGTGACCAGGTCAATCACAACATCGATGGCACCATGTGGGGGAGATTCGGCGGTCATAGCAGAGGTGAAGGCTTCCCAGTCTGCCTTGTCTAAAGCCCATCTGGGTAGGCGTCCATGGGCATGAGGCGAGAGGAGTGACAGGAAGATGGGGAAGTGATCACTACCTCACAGGTCGTCATGTGCTCTGCAGTGGATAGATGGCAGGAGTCCTGGGATGCAAATTAATAAATCAATGGCCGAGTAACTACCATGAGGCACACTGAAATGTGTGGCGCCCACAGCATTTAAGAGGCAGAGGTCGAGTTGGGACAGAGAATTTTCGACTCCTCTGCCTCGGCCAGTAAGCATGGTACCACCCCACAAGGGGTTATGACCAATAAAATCTCCCATAAGTAGAAAAGGTTTAGGGCGGTGACCAATCAGAGTAGCCAGGACATTCAGGGGGGAACCAGCACCATCCGAAGGAAGATTTAAGTTGCAGGCAGTTATTTCCTGCATCGTCCTTATTCTAACAGCAACAGCTTCAAGAGGAGTTTGAAGGTATACAGGTTCACCACAGACCGAGTTCAAGTCATATACGCAGACACCACCTGACACCATATTATATTCGTTCTGGTTCTTGTAATACAGCCACAGAGAACAGGGGTTCACACTGCCAGAAACCAGGTTTCCTTGGAGACAATACAGAAGGCAGGTGCAAAGCTTAACAACTGCCATAGCTCAGACAGGTGGTGGAAAAAACCGCCGCAATTCCAATGGAGGATGGCGTCATTGTTAGTCTGGGAAGGCATGAAGCGCCCAAGGAGGCAAGGTATTTCTCAGGGTCACCTTCTGCCACCGATTGAGTACCTGTGCGATAGACATCCATTGTGTCTGAGTGTCAGGCGATATCTAGGTTTTCAGCAGATGCCCGTATCTCCACCACATCCTCAGATGCAGAACTTGTAGGGAGTGTGGTATTGATGCTACGGCAAGTCTTGGTTCTTGGGTGCCTTCTTCTTTGTTAGTTTCTCTCGCTGTTCCTTCAGTGTTTGTGGCTGGGAGGACTTCATTGGGTCAGTCTGAGGGACTGAGGGATCGTGAAGCCCTACAAACTGCTATCTGTGGTTGCTTCAGCCACTTAACAGGTATCTGCTTTTCCACTGGTCGTAACCTGGTAAGGGAGTGACCCAAGAGATCTCCTTCCTGGCTAGAGGAGCTGAAGAAGACTTACACTTCTCCAAATGAGAAGTGGGTGCTATTCCTAAAGTAGGTGGTGCAGGAGCAACATGGAGGGAAGCGCTTCCCACAATCAAGGGGCAGGTGGAGTCTGACAGCTATGAGAGCCAACTGTACGTGGCAAAGCAGGAGATGGCGGGGGCGTAGGTTAACATCATTAGCACAGGACGAGCCTCTCATATATTTTCGCTTACTCTCAGTGTAGGGCAGGCTGTCCAAGGTCTTGTATTCCATTACCATCCATTCTTTCTGTAGAATCCTGCAGTCCAGCGAGCAAGGGGAATAGTGCTCTCCGTGGTTGACACAGATTGGAGGCAGGGCACATGGAGTATTGGGCTGGGAAGGACGTCCACAATCTCGAGTGGCGGAGTGGCGGCGCTGGAAGTACAGTGGGAAGACATATGACAAATTTCCGGCATTTAAAACACCGAATTGAGGGAGGGATATATAGCTTGACATCACAGTCGTAGTCCATCACCTTAACCTCAATGAAGATGAAGGTACCATTGGCAACCTAATTAACCTCAGGCCTCGATGGATGTGCCAGAAAAAATGAACACTTCGTCGCTCTAAATTTGCTCACAGCTCGTCATCAGACTGTAAATCAAGGTCCCTATGGAAAATAACACCCTGGACTACATTTAAGCTCTTATGGGGCATGATGGAAACAGAAAATTCCCCCAGCTTGTCACTGACAAGTAATGTCCATGACTGGGCAGAGTGTGCTGTTTTTATTAATACTGACCCAGAGCACGTTTTGTACAAGCCCTCCAAAAAAAACTAGGCTTCGTTGACATGAATGATTCCCTATCAGCTCTCGTACAGACAAGGTAGCAGCGCGAATAAGCTTCACTGCCATCCTCTGCCACGCGTTCCTCCCCTGGTGTGGCCAGGGAGGGAAACTATTTGGGGTCATACTTCTTCACATTGAATGGAGCTCTGGAATGCTTAGAGACTTCTGGTGGGTTGCCATCAGCATGAGATGACATACCACACTTCATTGTCTGTCATCCGCCCTCATGCCACAATCTCTGACCAAGGGCTCTCTCCTCGGGTGCCACCCAGCCTCAGCAAGAGCCACCTGGCAGGATGGTCATTCCAGGGAATCCTCATGACCCAGTTAGATAGGCATCTACTCCTTGGCTTACATGGAGAGTTAATGGTGCAAGACATCAGCAGAGCGATCCATGAGCTGTCAGGGGGCTACAGCCAACACGGTACATGGTGACCACACCACAACAGACTGACTACTGTGTTGGATAAGAGATGCAAAGAAGTCCATGGTCATCATCGACACAGAAAGCGGCACTGTATAGGGCATGGTGGAAAACGCACCTCGCTCAAAAGAAGGAGAAGGAGCGAGACTGCAATGCAATGATGAGAAAGTCGGCTAGAGATCTCAATGCACGATGGACACGATGCACCATGTAAGGTGCCCTTCCCCAATTAGCTCGCTCTTCAGAAAAAGTTTGGAGAATGGAGGTCAAACCGTACAGGGGACCAACACAGAAAATCTGAAACATGTGAGACTCTTTTTAGTCACCTCTTACGACAGCTGGAAATACCTCGGTCCTATTCTGACGCTCTGACCCGCAGGGGGCGTTTATAAATAGACATATTGTAGTGATTATACTATCACTTTATAAATTTTGTTTCGAACCTCTGAAAACATTAAATGCAATTTACATCCAACTAATAATTTAGAGAGAAAAGGAACAGTAACATAGTTTCCTGATATATTCAAGAACTGGATGTTGGAATCTAATTGTATCAGATGTTGATACCATCCCACCGGCCTCACACATTTAGCAACGGAATTGGAAGTTTCCATCATATGTCGACAGCCGTCATGTGGGACCTGGTGGACCCGATGCTGGACGCCTGCTGAACCACACCTCCATAACTCCTTACCATGAGGACACTCTGCCATTGTGATAAGGGGTTCGTGGTGGCAGTCACTCACACCACTCGCACGAACAGATTCTCCGACGTGACACCTTCATCACACTTGCTTCAGGGTGCCCTATCATTGTTGACACTGAAATTGCTGGATTTTTTATCGTGATGCACTGTTTGTAATGAGTCTTCGTACAATTGGAGGTATAAAGGATGATTATAATTAAAATTTCTTTTTGGCAAATTACATACTTGACTTTGGATCAACGGGAGGTACTCTGTGTGTATTTTTGAGTACGTTTGGGAGTATCAAAATATATCGCATCACTGTTTTTCGATGGTATTGACTTTAGATGCTTCACGATTTTGCATTCCCGACGGAAAGTAGATCATAATATCTGACAAAGATTTCAAGAACATATGTCTACATATTTCGGAGAAAAAGGGTTTTGATCAGCCAGACAAACTGGCAGGAAGACAGCAGACAGACCACAAAGTCATGCTATAAGAGTTCCGTTTTTACTGACTTCAGTAGGGACACTAAAACAACAATGATAAATCGTTGCTCCCGTTCGTCCTTGTCATGAGTTTACTTGGAGGTTAGTGATGGTTTGAACTACGGTTTTGTGACTCTCAATAACGACAAGGAGTTCTTCAATATGTTCAAAATAATAAAAAGCTTCATTCTTACGGTGGTAGCATTGATATCCATATTACACAAGATACATTTTCCGGAAGTCGGAAACAGAATTTCGGAAAAAAGACTTAGCTGTCGTGTTTACATTTTAAGGCCGACAGTGTGTTTGCTTAACCAGACGAACATCGGTTTCCTGATCTTCAGTTGTTTTACGCTAATGATTTAACCATCGGAATGGCTATTTCTCTTCAGATAAATGTTGTATAATATGTTTATTCCTCCTTGTCTGCACAATCGTAACACCGACAACCGAAATGAGTTTCAAAAATGGTAGCACATTTGTACGGCAGCGACATTCGATTGTGGAAGAGGAAATTTGGCAGCTAGAACCCCGTTTTCATAATCGATATTGATATGTTTACTTAGCCAATCAGAAGCGGTATTGGAAAACGGTTTACGAAATCCGGGTTTGAACGCTCATGCAAACTTTGTGCCTGCTACACTCAACTGACTAATACACAAACAACAGCAGGTGCAGTGTCGGTGACCAGAGTCATGCTGGGACGACCGACAATCCTCACCTCAACTGAGGACCACTGACGTCACTAGATCCACCAACTGGCTGCCGCATCGTGAGCGAGTGGAGGAGGAGAGAGTGTAGCAGATGGCGTGCTGCTCCCCCAGCTGCGCTGGTCCTCCCTTCCACAGACAGGCGGCGACCGTCGGTGGCCGCTGCCCTGGAACATTGAGAGAACACCATCACCAGGTGTCCTTCCTCCGCCACGACGACTTGGTAAAGTCAGTCTATACGCTTTGAGTAACTTTATCTCCGATGATGACGAAAAACGATAGAACTCTTGCAAAAATTAACAATTAACTAACTAAAGTTATTACTTGTATTGTCACTCATCAGTTGCAACTAAGAGCGACTCACTGGCTCTTTGAGCCTTAGCATTCGCTCCCAAGTTTCACTTAGTAGCTGAGAAAGAAATCTGTAGCAGGTGGAGCGAGGTGCCAATGATTGCCAAAAACCAGTATCTCCTATTTCATTGCATTATATTTATATGCTAAATTTTTAGTTTTTGAGTTGTCCGTCACGGACTGCGAGACACCAGGGTACCGAAATATGTGAAATTTACAACTACATTCTTAATAGCAGCGGGAGGAATGCTTTCCACAGGGTAATATCTGCTATGGGCAGACGCGACGCGACATCCTCCGAGAAACACTCTTGATCTTCAAAGTCCCTAGAAGTATTTACTTAATTCATAACAATTTAAAAGAGCAGACACGATTTGTTCGCCAAAAATGGACAGTAGTGTGAGAATGAGATTCCTACGTAGCTGCGTGCATAAGTATTCATTGCTGGACACACAATAGGGGGAAAGGACTGCCTAACAACCCTACCACAACAAAGGTCAGAATTTAATGGTTGTGGTGTTGCACATGCTGCTGAATACTGCATTTTCAGGCTACAACTAAGTTATTATATGGCAAGTGTCATTAGAGCAGAGCACAGTTAATAAAGTCATTTCATGTAATAATCAAAAAACTGGGCACTCATCTCTATTAGTTTCCCACGCTGGTCTCGTCCTAAAATCATGGCTCAATCGTTGAAAATCTACGTGGTGATTACAAACTCGGATGCAAAGAGGCCTAGGTTTTATCCTGCTATATACAAAAGTTATGTAGATGCGCTTCACAAATGATTCTTGGAGATTACACTTTTGCTGAACAATGGTGATGTAAAAAAATAATCAGCACTTCGAAATTAAGTTACACTTCCTTTTAATTGCTTTTACTGGAATATCACGCGTCACACTAAACATAACTTCACAATACAAAACATACTTGAAAACATTTTCATCACAGGCAATGTTAAAGTTCACATTTTATAAGCTGACTACGTTATGTGTCTTTCCAACACTTTACTTTCTCCGGGTCCGACTCTCTAACAACTAACCCTTTAACGACTAACTTATAATCACTTACGCGCCCAAAAATCAGAGTTACGAGTACGTCAAAGATCATAGTGACAAACTAAGGGATACACATCAGAATAATATTAATGCAATATAAACATATCGATGTATCACAAATGAAATCAAATCTGAATGTTGTCTCAGGAATACGTCAAATACTTTGCAGAAACACAGTGGAATATTACTGGTATCGAGAGGTTCAGGTGAGGTGCCGTAATGGTTGCATAATTCAAGTACCATTACAAGTGGGAGTAATTTTCTTGCTGTTCCTCAACTCCAGCGATCAACTGCTTGACAATAAATAAGTAGTGTAGAGGATGCTGGTTCACTACGAGAGATCGACTTGGGCGGTGCACGTAAGGTCTGCTGTCATTTGGTAGTCTAAAACATACTCAGCAAAATGTGACACAATGAGGGCGAAAGAGATGTTCAGCGTAAAGCGGCTGGAAGGAAGCCTTGTTCATAGCTTTTGAAAGAGTCCACTCCGTAGCAGCTGCACAGCCCCGTGTTGACATATGATACGTCACACACAGATTTTAAAATTGCAGCCACTCTCTGTCTTCAATTGTACAAAGCATCTCATCACGTTCAATTCAATGCTCACTTAGTCAAGCCAACTGATAGATGTGTGTCCTTCTATGGGTCAGAATCCTCATTCTTATTGTTAACTCAGTAATCAGTGATGGTTTATGTGGACGTTGGCAATCTACCTCATCACCACTAACATTCAGAGTTTGTGCACCTTTGCCAAAGCTTTGTTACGTACGTTAATATAATTCATTTGTAACCGCATAAAAGTAACAGTAACTTCTTTTACACATTTCTTGATTAAAAGCGAACTCCATGCACTTTAACAATAAACGTGACTTAACTCTGTCCTCTTATTTCTCTCCACAACTAAATAAGATCCTACTCTCAATATCGCTGTAGATACGGAGCCCATATTTCGTTTATGGCTTGGTCCCACCAGCTTAAATACTGACGTCCCGTATAAATAACCGTTTCGCAATTTTTTGTTGAATACTTCACATGATCTTATGAGGAGCCATCTGTTCACCGTCTACGTCAGCGGGCTCAGGACTTAACAGCATTACGGGGATATTCTTAAAGCGCAACCGTAACCTGAAATTGAGCAGAGATCTTCCAACATTAAGCCGTCATACACATATTCAGAATCATTTCCATTTTAGTTTAACACCTTCGAAATTAAGAAACAGAGACGAAACCTTCAGTTTACTCCAGCAGTGCGCACTGAGCAAAGTTTTTCTGGCTCATTAGTCGAGGTTACAGAGTGAGGTGAGCATGCTGGAGTACAGGCCACACGTTTAACGTCTTAGATGCACCACACACATGTAACTGTCTTAATGAAACGCGGCTGCTCTGAAAGGAATGAAAAGAAGAAAAGCTAACTCCCCCTAAGAGCTTCCAGCACATTTATGGTCATCTTAAGAGCATGCTGCCAAACAGATCTTTTCAACCAAATCATCAGAGAAGCTAAAATACTAACGAATTGCCAGCAAAGCATCACCGTACCAATCTTGGGTACTGCATAACATAATCTGCCTAGAGATTGGAGGACGTGCTACTTTAGATTAGCTTGTGTGCTGGATACGGCTTCTGTATGCTTGAAGTTCTGTGGTTCACTTCTATTGCTAATTTTATATTGTAAACAAATTTTTCTTTTTTATATTGAGATTATTTTCAGGCTTAACTGTGAATATAAAATGATTAACACAGCTGACGTGGTGTACTCCTGTACTTTCTCGATTCTGTGTTGGTATATTTTGCTAGATTTCTGCACGACATTCTCAGTCTTATATTGGTGGTCGCTGATGGTTGTCCAGTCGAGAATGCGTATGTAAAACGTGAAAAAGGTGATATGATGACGACAGAATGATCAAAATATCCTAGTATTTTTTGGACCCGAATATATCCTGTCAAAAATATTGTTAAAGGTGTGTGAAAGCTACTGCTTGACATTAGCTTGTGGGGTTAATTTGGCTTGTGTTTCAAGAGCTCATAGAGATTATGCCGGGTAGACGTATTCTGATTTGATGGTTCCTACGAACTTCTATTGGATTCTGGTGCTGAATACAAGTTATGTTCATCAAGATGTGAGACCTACGATAGTGTTTCAAAGGGAGATCATATTACCCTTAACAAGTGTACTCTCATTATATCTGCGTCTTTGAGTACTTAATTATTGTGTTCCCTGTATAATATCTGCAGAAAATAGGCCAATCGCAGTAGAAAACTAATGAAACCCTACGAGTGTTAATCCAACCAGGTGCCAGCATATTGGATGACCAAAAATACTGTTAACACTAATTCAGTATAAATATCGACATTTCCTTTCTAGACAGAGAGAGTGGGACGAAAGGGGTAAAGAGAGAGTGTCACTGGTATGGACACTGATACATCATGAAGGGCCAGTGGCAGGCTTAAGACGCAAAGTTTCACCACACAGGGAGAGACAGCTCTCCATCCCTCCGCCCAGCCCCTAGAAACATACTGAAGAGAAACGCACTATTGAAGTAGATATTGGGGCGTGAGGCTTTTGGCGCCATTTCATGTCATATCAGGAACAGTTGGGGGCGAAAAAGAAAGGCTAACAAACCTCAGATGCAGGGCGCTCCGGGCAGTGAGTCTGGGACGTCAAAAGGCTCTGAGCTCTATTAACTTCTGAGGTTGTCAGTCTCCTAGAACCTAGAACTACCTGAGCTTAACTGACGTAAGGACATCACACACATCCATGCCCGAGGCAGGATTCGAACCTGAGACCGTTGCGGTCGCGCGGTTCATGACTGTAGCGCCTAGAACCGCTCGGCCACTCCGGCCGGCCGGGGACGTCAGAGGGACAGAGAGAAGCATGGAAGTAACCAGGTAGGGCTAGGCAGAAGTAGCTGCAGTAGCATCAGCGCTGTTAATGAAATCATAAGAGAATAGCCGAGGAAGTCTGTGTGTCTTGTAGTGGGTGTGAGCTCAGTTAATACCACTGTCTCATTTAAGTCAGACAGAATAGTGCTAGCTAGTAACTCTCCTTGTACTACGACTTGGGAAATTCGTGGGTATAGCTCCTCCATAACAAATAGAGCAAGAATATAAACCGTTTGCTGATTGAATTTAGAAGTTTTAAACACTTGTGGTTTACAAACAATCCTGCTGGAGGAACATTGGCAACTGAGCATTATAGAAGAGTGTGAAAATACCTCTTCAGTTGTAAGGTTCTTCTTATTTTAAATAAAAGTAACTTTAAAACTGAAGCTGTATTTTGAAAATGTGTTACTTCTAGTAGAAGTTATTTCAAGTCAGTTACCAGTACTTACCATTTATAATAAGAGATTTACCATTTTAGTGAGTTCAAGAATCCCTCTCACATAGGCCAACTCACGCTTGGAACGCGACACCTGTTGTAACATCTATCTTAAAGCAGGCCGAAATGCCACGAGAAGGAGTGCAGCGTTGGATGAAGTTTTGCAGTAAAAGGCGGTCAGGCGTCAATTGCAGGTCGCTGGGTCACTGAGCCCGCAGCGAGTTAAACCGGCCACGCTGAACGCAAAACAATGTGTCCTTGGTAGATCCTGCAAGTACGCTTGCCAACGTTGCATAAACTACCCTTTTAAGCAGATGTTGAAGTTTTAACTTGCCGTTGCTTGCAGGGACTGACAACTGTCACACCATCCTACAAAAACCGTATAATATGTCGTAAAGTGGGAAAATGGATATTTTTTTACCACAAGTCACTCAGTCTCCCACTCTTTTATAGCAGTGCCGTTCAACAAAAAGGTGAAAACACCCAAGTCGCTAAACGTGACAATGTAATCTTCATTGAAAGCTCTTATGTCAGCTTAGTAATTCCCCTGGATTGCCACAAGGTGGAGCACTTAGCAGAGTGGTAGTTCCATCCTTTGTGTTCCAGTATTCGAAGAGTGTCTCTCATATTTTCGATCTCATTGTTTAGCTGACTGGTCTGTGGTGCACATGAGAGATTCAGTCAGATAAGAACATAATTATCATAATATCCACGGGTGTACTGCCGGTCTACAGTGTCGAACGGGCACAATGTTTCGGCGATCATACATGTCGCCATCATCAGGTGAACGGACTGAGCTCCTGTGAACGTGCCGGCACGGAGATCCGTACGCTTTGGCTGCTCAGAGGGAACTGGGTTGGGTCGCGGCGGAGGCCGATTTAAATACCCTCTGCCCGCGGCGCCTTTCTTCCACCGTCCGCGCCCCGCACCACGGTGGCGCGGCGGAACAGATTGCGACGGCGTCTGAGATGACGTCGGAGTGCTGGCTCTGTCCACCGTGGCGTCACAATTATACGTTTCCTCGATTTCCTCTTGATTAACCGAATCGCTGGTTCCCAAGCCTTGCTAAGATTATAGCGAAAGTGCACTGGTGGGGAGCGTCAAAGATAACCTCGGTTTGAGGAAGGCCTGCGCGTACTAGATTCCGTGTCAACGTGGCAAATCGTATATTGGTCAGACGATGCGTACCGTCGAGGATCGATGCCGTGAACACCAGAGGCACACTCGACTGATGTATCCGAGCAAGTCGGCGGTTGCTGAACATTGTTTGTCGGAAAATCACGCTATGGAGTATGAAGGCACGAGGATTTTGGTACAGACGTCGAGATACTGGGACAGCGTTGTTAGAGAGCCCATCGAAATTCGCACCAATGACGACGTCATAAACCGTGACTGTGGCTATAATCTTAGCAAGGCTTGGATTTCGTTAATCAAGAATACATCGAGCAAACGTATAATTTAATTGCGACGGCCACGGAGGACAGAGCCATCACTCCGACGTCATCACAGACGCCGTCGCAATCTGTTCCACCGCGCGACCGTGGCGCGAAGCTCGGACAGCGGTGGGAGCGCGCCACGGGCGGAGGGTATTTAAATTGGCCTCCGCCACGACCGAACTCAGTTCCCTCTGAACAGCCATAGCGTACGGATCTCCGTGCCGGCACGTTCACAGGAGCTCAGTCCATCAGTTCACCTGATGGTGGCGACATCTATGATCGCCGAAATATTGTGCGCCGGTTTAAGGCGCCATGTCATGGATTGCGCGGCCCTTCCCGCAGGAGGTTCAGTACCCCTCTGGCACTGGTGCGTCTGTTTTTCTTAGCATAGATTTGATTAAGATAGTTTTTATAGTGTGTAGTTCTAGCTATCGATGACCTCAGCAGTTTGGTTGCTTAGAACTTCACACACACTTTTTTCTACAGTACCTGATGTAGATCAGTGAATTTACCGGTGCACAGAACTTTTGTCAACAGTCTTCATTTATCACGAAGGAGAATCATAACCGTTCTGATAGTGGGAAAATGTGATCACACATATTAGTGTAAATAAGTCGTACACTTCAGTACCCATCAGTCTAATGGTTAAAGGCAGTTCCCTTCCTCACCACACTACAGGTTATAGGTTGTGATATGAGGCTTGTCGTAATCACTGCCTTCATGGTGAAACGATTCCCTGCTCATTTCACAGAATGGCCGCAAGAAACCGTATAAAACATAACAGAGTCACCTTGCTAAAATATTTTGACATGATTAGACCCCCTCGGCCAAAATGCAGCTAAAATACTGAAGATATACGAAGTGTTCGATCCCAGCATGTTACGGCAAATTACCACAGCTTTACATGGAAAGGATAAATTTTGCTCCTTCTAAGTTCCTTGTTATGTAAAGAAATAATATAACAGAAAGTAATTAGTTAGTTCAAAAACATATTTTGCATAGTGGGTGGCAAATAATGTTACACTGAAATTGTAGAGATCATTGTTGATACCCATAAATATCTGTATATTTCAATGCCAACAGGTAACAGTGTGTTTCCAGATAAATCTGTATACATGCAGATCCTATTCTCTATAAGTGTTGGCAAATTGGGAATCTCAGTACCAGATGTAAAATTTACTCAAAACTTACAGAATTTCAGTAATATAAGACTTTCGAATTATGATGAGAATGACTTAATTATTTGGGACAACTAAAACATCACAATTTAAAATAGAATTGGACGTGAATAGACAGGAGAACGGAAAGAAGCAATTGTCATATATCGATCAGTCAAGAAGCGGTGTGGGGATGCACATATATCATGTTTGGTCATTTCGTGGTACTGATTTAAGTGAATGTACATATTGGTTTCCCATTTACTACTTGATAGTATGAAGTTGAGGTTCTCTTTGAGTCATTTGGTAACAATGAGTGAAAGCACAGGATACTGATAATGATCTTTTTCCAAATGTTACTTGTATTGTCAGTAAGTGGCTGGAGCTATTTTGTATTGTTAGTTTAGAACATCATACAGGATTGAAACTTCCTGGCAGATTAAAACTGTTTGCCGGACCGAGACACGAACTCGGAAACTTTGCCTTCCCCAGACAAGTGCTCTGCTAACTGAGCTACCCAACCACAACTCACGCCCCGTCCTCACAGCTTCACTTCTGCCAGAATCTCGTCTTCTACCTTCCAAACTTTACAGAAGCTCTCCTGTGAACACTCTGCTGCAGAGTGATAATCTCATTCTACCATCATACAGGGATGGTTATGAAATTTTATATTAATCATTCATTTAGTTTCATTTGTGATTTTGGATATGTTTTTGAAGTTACGTATGGCTGTAATGCGTTAAGACAGATTTTTTACTTATGTACAGAGGTTATTAGTTAGCTTGTCACTACATATACAGGAAACGAAGATGAATTACCTCAGTTTAAGTTGTATGGAATGTGCCAAAAAAAATGGTGAATATGATATGATGTGCTTTAACTAATTCTTTATCTTTTACATCGTTAGGAAAACGTAAGAACATTTCATATGAATGAGAACAGGCCTCTAGGCCATGTAGCACTGTTTCAATCTTCACTGTTCCATCCTTTATCATTAGTTCATTTTTCCCATTTATCTATCTGACCTATATTTTTCTATTGTGTTTACCGCTGTCCAGCAATCGAATTTAATTTTTTTCTGATTCAAAATTATATTTCATGTGGAAGAAATCTTATTAAATTTGAGTTTACATAAATAACTCTGTCTGTAGCTCTTTAAATAGAACAGATTTGTTTATTTAGTTATCTTGTTTGATACTAAACTGGCAAATAAATTGGTTAATTTCGAGTTTACTAATGATTTGGTTGATGTAAGTGGTATTGGTGTCCTTGTATGCCTGATAAAGGTATAATACCAGCCACACTATACATAACAAGACCGTAATTAATCACCATTCAGGTTTCTAAAGCAGGATAGTAAGAATCATTATGTAGGAAACAGAGTCATGTCAGGTAACACACTTTGAGAACAAAGTCATTCATACTTTAAAGTAGTTGTTTATCACCAGAAAAGGATTAATGAGTGAAATGCAACACACACGTCCCCCCCCCTCCCACCTCAAAAAAAAATCTTGAATCTTGCAACCAGTGAGAGATTGTATGTGAATCTGATTATCAGGGTCAAATTATATTCAAAATGCAGAATTTATGACGTACAGATAATTTTGTCTGTGATAAAGTAAAAATTACAGAGATGTTGAAGTGCTAAGTTAATGATGAACGTTTTGGGATGTTGCATTTAGCTGTAATTTAAGTGTAGTCTCACGTAATGAAGGCTACTGTAAGATAAGATTACAATTGTATCTTTCGAAAACACACAAACTTTTCATCATAACAATGATTATAGCATTGTATTCAACGTGATTGTAAAGTTTAGAATTTTGCATAACTATTTTAAATGTCACGTTAATTCTCTTAAAATGTTAATGTCTGGGTTACTGATATGCAGTATGTTTTGAATCATTTGCCATACATCTACTGAAATTGTCAATGATTTATTTAAGCGTGGGTTTGTTTATTGACAAGAATGTTATTAATTTGGCAACTGTGAGTGGTTTTGTGTAATGAAAGAAGGTGACATGTAGAGTTAGAAATCATGATGTAACAAAAACGACTAGTTTTTGTGATTATTTATAGAAATAAAAATCACTTTCAGCTTGTATGAAACATCGTGAGAGAATGGCATGACTGAACTTGGTTGATTCTTTGTTGTTGTTGGTATTATCTGGGCAAGGTTAGTATGAAAGAAAGGAAGTTTTCGGAAAATTCAACGGAGAAGCCGAAAATTAATATCAAATACTGCACCAATGAAATATCATTAGTCAAGAATGACTCGATAGATTAGACTGATTATCTTTTTCGCGTTCGTAATTCTCAGGAGAAGGTTTGCACGAAAGAAAATGTATGGAAAAGCAACTGGGGAATTTGGAAATTAAACTCAATTCTCGAAGATCGTCACTTGAGACCTTCTCGGCCGTTTTGGTTCAATATTATTTGTAGTGTTCGTAATTGTGAATGGTAATGCTCTTATTTGGCATAAAAGGGAAAAGAAAATAATTGCGATCGGTTTGACAGTTCTAATGTCACACGTTTTCATATCAGAAGAGTTATATATGAAGTGGGATCGTGGATACCACAAGTCTCGGAAAGTTCTAGACTGGTTCATTTAAAATTTTACATAACGCTCTAATATTGTGACTGACATAGACAGATAGATAGTAGATTTTTCTAATATTTGTAATATATAAAAGGCGAATGGTTCTCTCTACAAATCTCGAAAAATTATGGACCGATTTAATTCAGATTCTCACATGATGCTCTGCTGAACATTCAAATGGAAATGGGCGTTGATAGCGCGACGTGGAGATGGACAGAAAGAGAGAGGAGGGGGAAGCTACTCCCAGAGAGATGGTAGAAGTTGTAGTGGTACGTGTTGTCATAAAGCATGCAACATGCCTCACTTTCCTTTTACGAGACCGATGAACGATGTTCTTGTGGAAAACGTAACTTTAATTAGTGGTGGAGCAAAGAGGCTCTACTGTGCCTGTGTTTGTTGGAAATTATGTGCAGATATGGGAAAGAAATCTATGGGCACAGTCCAGAAAGCGACGACAGACGTGTGACTTGGAATGGGCAGTGAGAGGCCGTTAGCACCTTGCAGTCGACTTTTGGGAGTGCTATGGACTTCAGAGAAGAAACGGAACAGACGACAATGATCAGGCACAAAAGAAGTCACGCACAAAAGAATAATGAATGTCGATGAAGTCTTCTTGGGCTATCAGCCGAGTCTAAGCTCCATGTAGCAGCAACGCTTCAACAAGTTTCCTACTTGCGATATTCAGGCGAAATGTCGAGTTAGTGTCCTGTCTGGTTCTTTATAGCCTTTCGTCTGAGTCGGCGGCGCCTGTCACACGCCCCTGTGGGTGTCTCGATGGGTGAGGGGGGGGGGGGGGGAGAGGGGGGCGCAGGGGAATGGTCGTGGCCGGTTGTGTTGAGGGCTCCCTGCTTATGCTTTTTGTGAAGAATTGAAAGACCGGGTATGGACATGTTGTCTGTAATGATTTTTTACTTGGGAGTTGTTGTGAGTTCATACGTTACTTGAGAATTGAAGAATTATGGACACAGTTTGTGATTTCGTAGATGGTTATTTAAATGTAGAAACTCTCTTACAGCCCTTGCCTCACTGCAACAGGAAACAGAATCCGCTGTAGATACGCGGCACTGCACATCAGGACCACAACATGAAGAGAAAACAAGACGACGACACGGAAATTAGGAGAAGAAGGTAACTGTTTGTACTTGGGAACGGGTAAAAACACTCCATATCGTAAAATGTTCACTTAAAGTCAACACACAACCAGGAAATCACCTCATGTTGCGATCGTAACAGGACAGATACGAGAAAATTTTAAATAAGACAGCAATAACAAAAAATTAAGTGATCAATAACCATAGCATATACCTCGTAACGGTACAAATGGCAGCAACATGTCTGAAGCTAAGGGGATTGTGGCTTTAGTTAAACCTCTACAATTTAGACTGTCATGGCCTCTGACTAAAGGAATACCAGCTGGCTATAGCAACCAGATAAACAACAAATATTATTCACATTTTGCAGTATGTTGACTGTGAAAACCGTTGATTAACATTTGATGACGATATAAGTACATTAATAAGCGATCACAATTTTTATTATGATGAACACTTTAAGTGGGAAGGTAATTTAGACTACATTGCTACCACAACCAGAAGTATGGAACCTATGGCTTTAGCGGTAATTCTAGATAAACTTAAAGCATTAGTAGAACTAGAGGAACTGTCTCAAAATAGAAAAAGTCAAGCAGATAAACTACATAAGCTGTCCCAAAGTAAAAGAAAAATTTTACATGATTCAGCCACAAAAATAGATAAAATTCCAAATTAGAGGAAACCTAAGTGAATTTACATAAAGAGTTCTAAACGAAAATAGTCGAGCATTGTGATATTGTGAGACAAGAAATGAAAAAAAATATTTAAACGCAAATAATAAGATGACACAGTTCGAGAAATTATCTCAGACGAATTACGTAACTATATGCAATCAAATCTTAGATACTTAAGATGGAGTACAAATTTTTGAACTAAATACAAATGCAATTTAAAATTTCTAGCGAGCCAAATACTTAAATTAATTTGGACAAGCGTCTAGAACGGATAGTATAGCAAAAAGTACACGGAACCGAAGATACAAACAGAGCTGTCCCAAATTCTGTGGACGGTATTGTTAATAATAAGATTGACTTACAGAAATTGTAGAAGGAATTAAAAGACACTGAGTAGAAACTTTAAAGCAAACTAGTTACATCTAGCATAGGATTATCACCAGAATTATTAGAAGTATTACAAACAGGAAATGGAGTTAGTTGTGATAAACAGTTTCAAAGTTTAAGCCCGAAAAAGAAGTACACCCAACGTAATTCATAAGAGGTGAACCTCAGAAATGGATAATAACTAAAAAATTAATTTTGCACTAGGATATTTACGAGCTGATGCAGCAGGTGGGGAAAAGCTCTTTCAGAGGAATTTAAAACGTGTGACGATTTCCTGAAGAAATTAAGAGTTAGTATTGGGCCACAAGTTCGTAAAAAAAATGACACTACGCTATCATAGAGGGTGGAATTATTGGTAATTGGGACTCCAATGTTAGGGCGCGTTATGGTGCCCTTTATGGACATGGCTGCCAAGGAGGGGAAGAAAGCGAATGTGCACTTCATGTGCATACCGAGTGGAGCCATTGCAGGCGTGGAACGGGCCTTTCCGGATGCTATGAAGAGCTCAGGGTGCAGCCAACTGCAGGTGGTACCAATGACATGTGTTGCTTTGGATAGTACGAAATTATCTTTGGTTACGGGCGGCTAACAGAAGTGGTAAAGGCTGCCAGTCTTGCATGTGAGATTAAAGGGGAGCTCACCATTTTCAGCCTAGTCGACAGGACCGATTGTGAACCTCTGCTACAGAGTCGAGTGGAGGGTCTGAATCAGAGGATTGCGACCGCTTAGTCTGCAGGTACCTCGAATTTCGCCATAGGGTGGTTGGGTCACGGCTTCCGATGAATGGATCAGGAGTGGTGTGGGTTCATAAACAAATAGGATTAACAGAGTACATTGGCAAAGGCCAAGGAAGAGCAGCACGTTTAATACCATCGAGAATTAGAGGAGAGAGTGTCACTGAAATGATACATATTTGGAGTTGACATAATTAAAACAAAGCCGTATACAGTCGCAGCGGAATCTTCTCACGAAATTTCAATCACCAACTTTCTCCTCCGAGTGAAAATTTTTTTTTCACTCCGACCTTCATAGAAAAAGACGATCATCACCAACTTTCTCCTCCGAATAAAAAAAAAATTTTTTCACTCCGATCTGCATAGAAAGAGACGATCATCATAATAAAGTCAGGAAAATCAGAGCTCGCACAGAGAGACATAGGTGCTTCTTTTCGCGTGCGCTGTTCGAGAATTTAATAACAGTGAATTGTTGTGGAGGTGGTTCTATAAACCGTCAGCCAGGCACTTAAGTGTTATTTGCAGAGTACCCATGTTGTTGCTGTTGTGGTCTTCAGTCCTGAAACTGGTTTGATACAGCTCTCCATGCTACTCTATCCTGTGCAAGCTTCTTCATCTCCCAGTACCTACTGCAACCTACATCCTCCTGAATCTGCTTAGTGTAGTCATCTCTTGGACTCCCTCTACGACTTTTACCCTCCACGCTGCCCTCCAATACTAAATTGGTGATCCCTTGATGCCTCAGAACATG
This sequence comes from Schistocerca gregaria, assembly GCF_023897955.1. NCBI lineage: Eukaryota > Metazoa > Arthropoda > Insecta > Orthoptera > Acrididae > Schistocerca > Schistocerca gregaria. Next base: position 108,990,143 of record NC_064927.1, read on the forward strand.
TCCTACCAACCGATCCCTTCTTCTGGTCAAGTTGTGCCACAAACTTCTCTTCTCCCCAATCCGATTCAATACTTCCTCATTAGTTATGTGATCTACCCATCTAATCTTCAGCATTCTTCTGTAGCACCACATTTCGAAAGCTTCTATTCTCTTCTTGTCCAAACTAGTTATCGTCCATGATTCACTTCCATACATGGCTACACTCCATACAAATACTTTCAGAAATGTCTTCCTGACACTTAAATCTATGCTCGATGTTAACAAATTTCTCTTCTTCAGAAACGCTTTCCTTGCCATTGCCAGTCTACATTTTATATCCTCTCTACTTCGACCATCATCAGTTATTTTGCTCTCCAAATAGCAAAACTCATTTACCACTTTAAGTGTCTCACTTCCTAATCTAATTCCCTCAGCATCACCCGACTTAATTCGACTACATTCCATTATCCTCGTTTTGCTTTTGTTGATGTTCATCTTATATCCTCCTTTCAAGACACTATCCATTCCGTTCAATTGCTCTTCCAAGTCCTTTGCTGTCTCTGACAGAATTACGATGTCATTGGCGAACCTCAAAGTTTTTATTTCTCCTCCATGGACTTTAATACCTACTCCGAATTTTTCTTTTGTTCTCTTCACTGTTTACTCAATATACATATTGAATAACATCGGGGATAGACTACAGCCCTGTCTTACTCCCTTCGCAACCACTGCTTCCCTTTCATGTCCCTCGACTCTTATAACTGCCATCTGGTTTCTGTACAAATTGTAAATAGCCTTTCGCTCCCTGTATTTTACCCCTGCCACCTTCAGAATTTGAAAGAGAGTATTCCAGTCAACACTGTCAAAAAACCTTCTCTAAGTCTACAAATGCTAGAAACGTAGGTTTGTCCTACCTTAATCTAGCTTCTAAGATAAGTCGTAGGGTCAGTATTGCCTCACGTGTTCCAACATTTCTACGGAATCCAAACTGATCTTCCCTGAGGTCGGCTTCTACTAGTTTTTCCATTCGTCTGTAAAGAACTCGCGTTAGTATTTTGCAGCTGTGACTTATTAAACTGATAGATCGGTAATTTTCACATCTGTCAACACCTGCTTTCTTTGGGACTGGAATTATTATATTCTTCTTGAAGTCTCAGGGTATTTCGCCTGTCTTATAAATCTTGCTCACCAGATGGTAGAGTTTTGTCAGGACTGGCTCTCCCAAGGCCGTCAGTAGTTCCAATGGAATGTTGTCTACTCCAGGGGCCTTGTTTCGACTTAGGTCTTTCAGTGCTCTGTCAAACTCTTCACGCAGTATCGTATCTCCCATTTCATCTTCATCTACATCCTCTTCCATTTCCATAATATTGTCCTCAAGTACATCGCCCTTGTATAGACCGTCTATATACTCCTTCCACCTTTCTGCTTTCCCTTCTTTGGTTAGAACTGGGTTTCCATCTGAGCTCTTAATATTCATACAAGTGGTCCTCTTTTCTCCAAATGTCTCTTTAATTTTCCTGTAGGCAGTATCTGTCTTACCCCTAGTGAGATAAGTCTCTACGTCCTTACATTTGTCCTCTAGCCATCCCTGCTTAGCCATGTTGCACTTCCTGTCGATGTCATTTTTGAGACGTATTTTATAATACTAATGCATAAGAAGTTTAATCTCCAGTCTTCTCTTATTATACTGTGTTGGTGAAGTGTTTCGTAAACAAGCGTGCGCCTAAATGATCTGGTGATCAATTACGGCATGAATTAATCGACATTTCCTGACATTAAAATATTATAAACATACTCCCTGAACTTTTTTGAAAATTATCCTTTGCTTTTTATCTATTTACAGTTCTTTGATTCGCAAATTTTAATTTAAGACTAAAAATCTCACAACGGGAACGTAGATTTAGCGTCATATCGCTCTAAGGCCAATATAAATAAATTATTAGATGATTTCTGCCTAGGTAATGAACCCGTGGGGTCAGAAATGTACTGCGTGACTTAAAGAACCACAAAATTTTCTATGATTCCAGGGTTACTGTTAATATTTACATTGTGACGGCTTTGTACATCGACTCGCATGAAATAAGTGATAAGTAAATGGGGGCTAGAGGTAGATCTGAACAGGAGCTAAAATACGTATATAAAAAATTTTGAGGTTGAGAAACAGAAAATTTTTAAGATCACTTGAAACTGATTAATATGTAGTTTTATCACGATACCATTCTGTGTAAAGGAACTGTAATAAATGAAAAATTATGTAAAGTTACTATACCATATTTAAAAATGTTTGTAATTTAACATGTCATACGATAATACGTAGTGTGTGTAACAGTGTAATACGTAACATTCAAAAGTCATGAAGGCAGCTTGTGAACGAGAGAGAGACATGGAGGCAGGCGAAGGCTTCAAACAGATACCGTAATGGTAAGACAGATCTTTCGAAAGCATATTTTAAATTCTAAAACATTTCTGTTACCAGATGTATAGTCGGACCATAGTTTATTGCTTATCATCAGCGGATTAAAACTGAAGAAATTGCAGAAATATGGGTTATGAAAGAGATTGGAAGTTGATAAGTTGAAAGAAACAGAGGTTACTGCAACGTCCAAAGGGAACATTGATAAACGATTATCTGATACAGCAGTAAGGAACACAATAAAAGACGAATTAGTAGCTTTGAGAGACCGTGTACTAAAGACAGCAAATAACCAAATAGGCACAAAAAAGTAAGCCCAGTGTAAATCCGTGTACACCGTGCCACATATTTAATCTAACTAATGGCTATAAGAATAATGCAAGAATCCAGGAGTGTGCCTAACACGGGGAAAGGTTTGGATGAAACGCAAGGAGCGAAAAGATTGCTACAGCTTGTACTGAATCAAGACTACAATCGAAGGACATGAAAGGGAAGAAGTAGTTCAATTGAAATGAGGCAGTACAGCAGCCTGCCCCCTTATGTTATTAATGGTGCATAATGAGTAGGCAGGATAGGAAACCTAGAAGATACTTGGAAGAGGAATTTAAGTTTACCGAGAAGAAACAAAAAATTTTCAGTTTCGCTAATGACGTCTTAATCTTATCAGAGAGACTTGTGGACATAGAATAACACTTTTCTGAACGAATTGTCTTGGAAAGATGTCGTAAGATGAAAAAATTTAAATGAAGGATAGTGAGCTGAATTCTTATTAAATTATGTGAGACTGAAGAAATTAGAATAACAAATGAAACACTAAAATAAATTGGTGTTTTGCTGTTTGGGCAGGAAAATAACTAATTAAGCTCAAATTATTTAACCTCTGATATAGGTATAAATGCTAGGAACCCTTTTGTGAAACTATTCATTTGGGTATAGATTTACGCAGGAATGAAAGACAGAAGAAAAGCAGTTGAAACTTGAAGAGAATACAAACTTTTGAAATATAGTACTACAGGGGAATGTTTAAGATGAGATTGATGGTAATAATAACTTCTGAAGAGGCGCACAGCTGAATTGGGGTAAAAAGAAATGTACAGCAAGTTTAAGTAAGTGAAGCACTCATTTGCTACGATATGTCCTCATGCCTAACGGAATCATGAAGTTAGTAATAAAGAGAGTGTTGGAAGATAATAGAGGAGACCACGGTTTTGAATGCAACTAAAAGACTCAGATGGATGTAGGTTACAGTACTTATTTGCAAATGAAGATTTTTGCACAGAATAGAGTAACATGGTGAGCTGCATCACATCAGTTTTCAGACTAAGGACTATTACAACAACAGTTTATTTTTCTTGATTTGCTGAAACTCTGTATGATAATACACAGGTCAGGCTGCTTGGGTTCAGTCTGACCTTCTCTGTTTAAACTAATATACGGAACCTATATTGGACGAAATGACTCTGAGACTAACATCGTCATAATCTCGTGATGTGTCTGATCTTGTTAAAATTCACACCTGTGCAACGTCGCAGTAAATCATTATGATAAGGAATAACACTGAATACGAAGTGAAAATTTGACTGAAGAAATAGCGTATTTATCTTTTCCGATTGCTTTTTCCTACTTAGCAATAGAGTCGACATTTTTATATAGCTTTTGGTACTTTTAACGACATTTTGGTCTTTGGGTGTAATTACTGATCTCATTACTCATCCTAGTAAAAAATCTGTGCTTCATCTGGCTGTGTCTAGCGTAGACATCATGTGCAAGTGCCAATATATTTTCAAAATGTTTGCGTAGCATGTAAATGGAACGGGAAATGGGTACTAGCCAAGAATTTTCCTAGCTGGATACGGAAAGACGCTCCAAAGCAACATCCATGCTGACCATTTCACCAGCTCTCGTCGTTGATCTGGGGCTGGCTCTCTTCTCCGTGTTGCAGAAGCTGGCTGGTAAAGACTTGCTACTAATGTTAATTTTTATTAAATGCTTGGAATAACCTTTCGCTTATTAACAGTCAGGATGAGGTCTTACTCTTTGGTTGCTTTATTATCTTTCTCAACAAGTGGACATTCACTTGTAGTGAATACAGCAGTCGAATAAAGGAATGTAAGTCCAGTAGAATACAATACCTCTATTTGTCTCTTTAGAATTGGGGTTTGCATTAAACGACATAGGTCCAACATATAAGCTCGCAAATTATCTACAATTACGCATTATCTGTATAAAATAGCTGAAATTCATTTTCATTGTACGCATGTGTCAATTAATTTTACGGAATAACCTCCAATAGATTAGTCTGACATATGTTGTTGTTGTGGTCTTCAGTCCTGATACTGGTATAATGCAGCTCTCCATGCTACAATATCCTGTGCAAATTTCTTCATCTCCCAGTACATACTGCAACCTACATCCTTCTGAATCTGCTTAGTCTATTGATCTCTTGGTCTCCCTCTACGATTTTTACCCTTCACACTGCCTTCCAATGCTAAATTTGTGATCCCTTGATGCCTCAGAACATGTCCTACCAACCGGTCCCTTCTTCTAGTCAAGTTTTGCCACAAACTCCTCTTCTCCCCAATTCTGTACAATACCTCCTCATTAGTTATGTGATCTACCCATTTAATCTTCAGCATTCTTCTGTAGCACCACATTTCGAAAGCTTCTATTCTCTTCCTGCCCAAATTATTTATTGTCCATGTTTCACTTCCATACATTGCGACACTCCATACAAATACTTTCAGAAACGACTTCCAGACACTTAAATCTATACCTCTACATCTACATTTATACTCCGCAAGCCACCCAACGGCGTGTGGCGGAGGGTACTTTACGTGCCACTGTCATTACCTTCCTTTTCGGTTCCAGTCACGTATGGTTCGCGGGAAGTACGGCTGTCTCAATGTTAACAAATTTCTCTTCTTCAGAAACGCTTTCCTAGCCATTGCCAGTTGACATTTTACATCTTTTCTACTTCGACCATCTTCAGTTATTTTGCTCCCCAAATAGCAAAACTCATTTACTACTTTAAGTGTCTCATTTCCTACTCTAATTCCCTCAGCATCACCCGACTTAATTCGACTACATTCCATTAGCCTTGTTTTGCTTTTGTTGATGTTCATCTTATACCCTCCTTTCAAGACAGTGTCCATTCCATTCAAATGCTTTTCCAAGTCCTTTGCTGTCTCTGACAGAATTACAATGTCATCGGCGAACCTCAAAGATTTTATTTCTTCTCCGTGGATTTTAATACCTACACCGAAATTTTCTTTTGTTTCCTATATTGCTTGCTCAATATACAGATTGAATAACATTGGGAAGGCTACAACCCTGTCTCCCTCCCTTCCCAACCACTGCTTCCCTTTCATGTCCCTCGACTCTTATAACTGCCATCTGGTTACTGTACAAGTTGTAATTAGCCTTTCGCTCCCTGTATTTTACCCCTGCCACCTTTAGAATTTGGAAGAGAGTATTCCAGTCAACTTTGTCAAAAAACCTTCTCTAAGTCTACAAATGCTAGGAACGTAGGTTTGCCTTTCCTTAATCTTTCTTCTAAGATACGTCATAAGGTCAGTATTGCCTCATGTGTTCCAGTATTTATACAAAATACAAACTGATCTTCCCCGATGTCGGCTTGTACCAGTTTTTCTATTCGTCTGTAAAGAATTCGTGATAATATTTTGCAGATATGACTTAGTAAACTGATAGTGCGGTAATTGTCACATCTGTCAGACCTGCTTTCTTTGCGATTGTAGTTATTATATTCTTCTTGAAGTCTGAGGGTACTTCGCCTGTCTCTACCAGATGGTAGAGTTATACCAGGACTGGCTCTCCCAAGGCCGTCAGTAGTTCTAATGGAATGTTGTCTACTCCCAGGGCCTTGTTTCGGCTCAGGTCTTTCAGTGCTCTGTCAAACTCTTCACGCAGTATCGTAACTCCCATTTCAACTTCATCTACATTCTCTTCCATTTCTATAATACTGTACTCAAGTACATCGCTCTTGTATAGACCCTCTATATCCTCCATCCATCTTTCTGCTTTCCCTTCTTTGCTTAGAACTGGGTTTCTTCCATCTGAGCTCTCGATATTCATACAAGTGGTTCTCTTTCCTCCAAAGGTCTCTTTACTTTTCCTGCAGGCAGTATCTATCATACCCCTAGTGAGATAAGCCTCTACATCCTTACATTTGTCCTCTAGCCATACCTGCTTAGCCATTTGCACTTCCTGTCGATCTCATTTTTTAGACGTTTGTATTCCTTTTTGCCTGCTTCATTTACTGCATTTTTATATTTTCTCCTTTCATCAATTAAATTCAATATTTCTTCTGTTACCCAAGGTTCTAGCCCTCGTCTTTTTACCTACTTGATCTTCTGCTGCCTTCACTACTTCATCCCTCAGAGCTATCCATTCTTCTTCTACTGTACTTCTTTCCCCCACTGCTGTCAATTGTTCCCTTATGCTGTGCCTGAAACTCTGTACAACCTCTGGCGTAGTCAGTTTATCCAGGTCCCATCTTCTTAAATTCCCACCTTTTTGCAGTTTCTTCACTTTTAATCTGCAGTTCATAACCAATAGATTGTGGTCAGAGTCCACTTCTGCCCCTGGAAATGGCTTACAATTTAATACCTGGTTCCAAAATCTCTGTCTTACCATTATATAATTTATCTGATACCTTTTAGTATCTCCGGAATTCTTCCATGTATACAACCTTCTTTTATGATTCTTGAACCAAGTGTTAGTATGATTAAGTTATTCTTGTCCAAAATTCTACCAGACGGCTTCCTCTTTCATTCCTTAGCCAAAATCCATATTCATCTACTATGTTTCCTTCTCTCCCTTTTCCTATTGACAATTTCCAGTCACCCATGACTATTAAATTTTCGTTTCCCTTCACTATCTGAATATTTTCTTTTATTTCATCATACATTTCATCCATTTCTTCATCATCTGCAGAGCTAGTTGGCATATAAACTTGTACTACTGTAGTAGGCGGGGGCTTCGTATCTATCTTGGCCACAATAATGCGTTCACTATGCTGTTTGTAGTAGCTTACCCGCACGCCTATATATTTACTACTCCTGCATTACCTCTATTTGATTTTGTATTTATAATCCTGCATTCACCTGACCAAAAGTCTTGTTCCTCCTGCCACCGAACTTCACTAATTCCCACTATATTTAACTTTAACCAGTCCATTTCCCTTTCTAAATTTTCTAACCTACGTGCTCGATTAAGGGATCTGACATTCCATGCTCTGATCCGTAGAACGCCAGTTTTCTTCCTCTTGATAACAACGTCCTCTTGAGTAGTCCTCGCCCGGAGATCCGAATGGGGGACTATTTTACCTCCAGAATATTTTACCCAAGAGGACGCCATCATCATTTAACCATACAGTAAAGCTGCATGCCATCGGGAAAAATTACGGCTGTAGTTTCTCCTTGCTTTCAGCCGTTCACAGTACCAAAACAGCAAGACCGTTTTGGGTATTGTTTCAAGGCCAGATCAGTCAATCAGCCAGACTGTTGCCCCAGCAACTACTGAAAAGGCTGCTGCCCCTCTTCAGGAACCACACGTTTGTCTGGCCTCTCAACAGATACCCCTTCGTTGTGGTTGCACCTAAGGTACGTCCATCTGTATCGCTCCCCACCAACGACATGGTCCATGGTTCGTGGGGGGGGGGAGTCTGACATAAACAACTAAGAATTCAGGGTAAGGGGGGTGGGCAGATCACTCTCTACCCATAATTTTACGTACTGTTATCTTCTATAATCAGGTATTTTAGAAGCTAACTTCGAGTTAAAATCTTTGGTCAGTGTTTTTATACATCATCATTACATTTTGTGAAACTTTGCAGCAAATCATATGAAAAGACGCGTTTCGGAGAGATCTTTAATGCGCTGAATGTTAACTTTGAGGCTGCTTAATATTTTTGGCGTTTTTAGTTCTAAACGTAAGGCGTTTGTTGTGGTTAGCTCCAAAGCTCGAAGTTTACGAGTTCGCATGACGATACTGTGATGTTTTGGTGATGTTAAAGGTCTTGTGCTGTGACTGGGTGGCATGAGCAATAAGTGCAACTACCATATTAATTCACATGTTTGAGAAGCGAACAGTTCGTATTTAGTGTGTATTATGAAAATATGCATTTATGTGAAATAGCGCACTAAAGATCTCTTCAAAATACGTCATTTTAGTATAGTTTGTTGTGCTAAAGTACACAAAACGCGAGACTGTAGCGCAACACACTGTATCGGTACCAAAAGTGATTCGTTTCTGAAAATGTCACCACGTTTATGAATGGATAAACATGATACTACCCTATTTTACTCACTTCACTTAATAGGCTAAGTAGGACTTAATATTAGGAAATTACCTCTTATCAATTATGAGTGCACTTTTGCTTACCTCAATTCATTTGTTTATAGATGAAGTCAGTTAGTCTCCCCTTCTGCACAGCAAAATGGTCTATGATTATTTCATTCTAATTTGGCCGATTCAGTAATTATTTTTCTAGGGAACACATTGCAGACACACAATTCATAATGCTGCGCAAGAATGTTTTTACTCCCTTTAAGTTAGAGAAGCGGCGTTATGCCTCTCCTGTTGTCATAGGAAAGGTTACTATTATTTGCAGAGGTTCTACACTTGCAGGAAAAGCTTTAGCCAGATTGTGATCGTAAAGAAAGTTCAACAATGTCAAAGCACCTGACGCCTTCATAAAATGCTTTCGGCTGTACAACACATCTCATGACGTAGATCTGAAGACTGTAAATTGAACAAATTAACGGCTATTTTAAGCACTTTTTCCGGAAAAATAGTTTGATGTTTTGTAAACAACGATGGATCAAACAGCTGTGCAGTCGATAAGTGATCATTGGAACTGAATCGTTCTCTGCTCTGAGTTGTGATGACGTCGCAAACGTTTCGTGCACACACTATTCTTGATTCTGTGAAACGTCCCCGTTTTGCTGTTGGTTCCACCTGTTCCCAGTGATCGTCAGTTTCAAGTGAGGTCCTAATTTGCTGGACAGAATCTGCAAAGTGCGATACATATTCAACAGTTTTCACTGCATCAATATTCCTCTGCTGCAGTTGATTAAAGAGAATGTCACAATGAGGCTTGACTGTATTATAAAAAATTTAACCAGAAGAAGAAATCTTCGTCTTGTAGGAAACCCTTCAGTCCCATGGCCTTGTTTATTGTCTTGTAATCACTGGCATCATCATCAATAATTCTTTCTAGGCACTCAACAACTTCCTTTTGGTATGTGTACACAGTAGTTACGCTCCGTGATTTAAAATTCCATCTGATGGACAGGTAGGAATACGCTTCTTCACTACCTCGTCAAGAATGGCTGCACGGCTAGAAGACCGGAAAAAAGGTGGATATTCCTTCCAAGTTGCTAAATAAGATCCGCACTTGTTTATTGCCCTTCACACAACGTTCAACAATTAAATGTAAGTGATGGGCGTAACAGTGAATAAAGTGAGCATTCCTGTACATTTGTCTAATTATAATTTGAACTCCAGTTTTATGGCCACTCATAACACGAGCACCGTCGTAACAATGAGCTGTCAGTTTTTCGGGTGTTTCATGTAAATTCATTTTCTCTAGCTCGCAGAGAGCAGCTGCAGATACAGCGTCTGCACTGTGACTTTTTGGCCGTACAAAGGAAATAAATCTTTCATTTATTTGTCCCAGTAGCTCATAATGAATTATTAGGACCAATTGTGACAAATTTGCACAGTCAGTAGTTTCATCAACTTCTATTGCGAGAAATTTTACCTTCGACAGTTCACTCATGATGAGATTGAGGCATACCTCATCAATTGATTCCAGGAGTTCATTTTGAACTGTCTTCGATAGGCCTAAGAAAACACGGTTGTCTGATTTCTGATTGTGATGCTTCATGACGCAGTCCAGTTCTGCCATAAGACTGACTAATCCTCGAAAAATTCCTGGGTTTTTGGAATCTTCTGTTTTGTCGTGGCCCCTTAAGGCAAGCTCGAATTTGCCGCAAAATGTAACACAGTCTATCAGTTTACCCAAAAATACCGATTTTCGATACATTTTCATTATATATCTATATATTACGGCGGTAAGCACTGTCTAATTGGCACATAATGTCCACTTTCCCTAGCATTGAATTCTCAATGAAACCATTTAAATGTTTTTCACTGGAATTATGTTTTTAATCTTTGCGTCAAAATTCTTTAAGTCAGTGATACTAGCTTCAGTCCAGGCACTATCAGTACTATTTTTAAGAAGACAGGCGAAACATAAAAATGCATTTTTCACTTCACAACCACACAATCACTCAGCTGCATCGTACATTGCTCTATTAAAACAGCGTTTGTATCCTTCCGTAGATTTGCACTGTTTCTATTCTTGATTGATCGTTAGATCGGGTCTGGGTGCACCAGGTTCTTTCACTTTCATCCTATTCCTGTGTTCCAAGTTTTTGCCTATTAAATTGCACATTGAATTCATATTGCACTCGCGGTATGTCACAGATATTCACAAGCAAGTAAAACACACTAAAATCTTGCAAAATACACTCCGAAAAAGAAACTTGCTAATATCACACGGTATCAACAAAAGCAGTCAGCATCAGCAAGCAAGAAAAGTAAAGTAAGGGGACAAATTTCGCGCGCTTTATCCTCTAATCACTTATGAAACTCTCGCTAGATGGCAGTACTGTTATGTTACTGTAGTCTAGTGCACTGTGGCGGGATATTTGTAACCTTATCCTAAATGTGGATAAAATAGCCAAATGTGGAAACAAAACAACTATGTAAAACATTTTAAAACAATAATTTTAAACGTCGATTATGACGCATCGAAGCGTAGTAGAGATGTGCAGAGACAGTGGTTGGATAGCGAAATTTCGGCCACTCTACATTCCTTTATTACATAGATAATGGAACGTGGAAAACGTGTGGTGGTTTGTACGACACCCTTAGGTTGAAAGCTCTGAGCCTTCGAATCGCCCATAAACAGTAGTACTACGTAGAAGCCACGCCCCCAAACCGCTGCTACATGCAGCTTACGATCCTTCCAAGGCGCAGCCTAAACACTACTATCCTTTCGGAGAACATCTATCAATACAAACAGTTCCAAAAACGTTGACCGTCTTTTTTTTAATCGGAATGGGAAATATGCGAAATTCGTACTGATAAATTAAATTATGTAAACGGAGTCCAGATCATTATATATTTTGCTGTGTGTGGTGATACACTCCTTCACAAAAAAAAGTATCAAACTTTGGAGCATAAAAAATAATTAGTTACATCTGTCACTTAACACAACTGTACTTCATAGCACTGCTTAATATTTTGAGGGAGAGCATGCACAGCAGAGATACTGCTGGCCGTAACATAGAAAAATATGATAAAAAATTCAGACACAAACCTTCACCAGACTGATGCTGGCTTTCTACAGTTGCCTCTGCTGAGGTATTATACATTTACTATCTTGAATAGGAGGCTGACAGAATAGATGAGGTTTGCTTCCTTTAGCCTTTGGAACTGTAAAGAAAAAGGTGATGGTGTGGCACTGGACTTCCTTTTCTATTACCATCAATCGTCGCATTATCCTTCTGGTCATCAGTGAAGTTTGTCTACAATAGAGAAGCATAAGAAGAGAAATATAGCTTCATATCCCAACAGCAGGTATAAGCACAACAGAAGCAAACAGAGAGAAACGTAACAAGGGAACGTCTGAAAAACTGTTGTGTTTCCAGCCCTGAAGACAGTAGCTATAAACTGATGAACACATTGTAAAAACACCTGGAAACACTAACAGTAGATAAATCAAATATGGAAATATTTATCTACTATTGAAAACAAATCATAGTGTTTCCGGTTAGAGTGTCAAGTTTTCTGAATCAAATTGAGTGAGCCGGAGTAGAGCATCTGGAGCATTGCAAGAGGGAATCCACACATTTAAGACATTAGTGGTAAGAGCACACACGTAACTGTCTTATTGAATCGCACGAGTACTAACAATGCATGTTGAAGAGTGTAAATAGGAAGTTCTTTATCATGCTGTTCTTGTGGTATTCAGTCCAGAGACTAATTTGATGCAGCTCTCCATGTTACTCTATAATATGCAAGCTTCTTCATCATCCAGTACCTACTGCAACCTACATCCTTCTGAATCCCATACTAAATTAGTGATCCCTTGATGCCTAAGAACATGTCCTACCAACCGATCCCTTCTTCTAGTCAAATTGTGCCACCAATTTCTCTTCTCCCCAATTCTATTCAATACCTCGCCATTAGTTATGTGATCTACCCATCTAATCTTCAGCATTCTTCTGTAGCACCACATTTCGAAAGCTTCTATTCTCTTCTTGTCCAAACTATTTACCATCCACGTTTCACTTCCATATATGGATAAACTCCATACAAATACATTACCAAATACTTCCTGACACTTAAATCTATACCCGATGATAACAAATATTTCTTCTTCAGAAACGCTTTCCTTTCTTTATCGTAAATGACTGTAGTTTATTCAAAGTAAAAAATGAGCAAGCCGGACGCTGTGGTCGAGCCATTCTAGGCCCTTCAGTCCGGAACCGCGCTGCTGCTACGGTCACTATGGTCGCAGGCTCGAATCCTGCCCTGGGCATGATGATGTGTGTGATGTCCTTAGGTTAGTTAGGTTTAAGTAGTCTTAAATCTAGGTGACTGATAACGTCAGTTGTTAAGTCACATAGTGCTTAGAGCCATTTTTGAACAGTGCGCAAACAATTTCAATAACTCAACGCTAGATAACTATTCAAACTGTCATGAAAATTATAACAACTAAAAAAAAGAAAGTGATGAGGTATTTCCAAAAGGCGCAGAGCTGTATCAAGGTGTCTGTTTGACAACTACCCATTTAACGTTTATTATAGACCCTTCTTCACGTTTATCTGTCAAGATTATAGATCGCTGAGCGAAATTTTTGCAATGGTAGAAACACAGAACCGTTGTGTTGGCATTCATGAAACCACCAGAAAGTAATCCCCATCAGTTGTTAATAATCCGACTTCATAAAGCTATGGAGCCTTTCAGAATACCTCACCACCATTGGCTTCTCATTTGATTTTGTACGATAATTTTATTGGTTATTGAGTGTTGAGTGTAGTCATTGTTATTACCAATGTCTCTGTGCTGTGGTTGTCATCCACAGAAAGTTGTTTGTATGAATTAAGACACTGACTACTGGTATTTAAACCGTGTTATGAATGATGTTGTAGATGGCACTTCATTACCTCAGTCATTGATAGTTTTATCAAGACACGCAGTTATAGAGGACGAAACACTGATAATTAAAAATAAGTTCACACCATTGTAGGTTCCAGAAATATTTTTAACTACTGACTCGCTGTTGTTGTTGTTGTTGTAGTCTTCAGTCCGGAGAATGCTTTGATGCAGCTCTACATGCAGCTCTATCCTGTGCAACCTTCTTCATCTTCCTGTACCTACTGCAGCCTCCATCCTTCTGAATCTGCTTAGTATATTCATCTCTTTGTCTCCCTCTACAATTTTTACCCTCCATGCTGCCCTCCAATACCAAATTGGTGTTCCCTCGATGTCTCAGAACATGTCGTACCAACCGATCCCTTCTTCTAGTCAAGTTGGGCCACAAACTCCTCTTCTCCCCAATTCTATTCAATACCTCTTCATCAGTTACGTGATCTACCCATCTAATCTTCAGTATTCTTCTGTAGCACCACATTTCGAAAGCTTATATTCTCGTCTTGTCCAAACTAGTTATCGTGCACGTTTCACTTCCATACATGGCTACGCTCCATACAAATACTTTCAGAAACAACTTCCTGACACTTAAATCTATACTCGATGTTAACAAATTTCTCTTGTTCAGAAACGCTTTCCTTGCCATTGCCAGTCTACATCTTATATCCTCTCTACTTCTACCATCATCACTTATTTTGCTCCCCAAATAGCAAAACGATTTTACTACTTTCAGTGTCTCATTTCCTAATCTAATTCCCTCAGCATCACCCGACTTAATTGGACTACATTCCATTATTCTCGTTTTGCTTTTGTTGATTATCATCTTATACCCTCCTTTCATGACACTGTCCATTCCGTTCAGCTGCTCTTGCAGGTACTTTGGTGTCTCTGACAGAATTACAATGTCATCAGCGAACCTCAAAGTTTTTATTTCGTCACCATGGACTTTAATGGCTACTTCAAAGTTTCTTTTGTTTCCCTTACTGCTTGCTCAATTTAAAGATTAAATAGTATCGGGGAGAAGCAACAACCCTGTCTCACCCGCTTCCCAAACACTGCTTCCCTTTCACGTCCCTCGACTCTTATAACTGCCACCCGGTTTCTGTACAAATTGTAAATAGCCTTTCCTTTCCTGTATTTTACCCCTTCCACCTTCAGAATTTGAAGAAGAGTGTTCCAGTCAACATTGTCAAAGGTTCTCTCTAAATCTGCAAATTCTAAAAACGTAGGTTTGCCTTTCCTTAATCTATTTTCTAAGACAAGTCGTCGGGTCAGTATTGCCTCTCGTGTTTCAACATTTCTACGGAATCCAAACTGATATTCCCCTAGGTCGGCTTCTAATAGTTTTTCCATTCGTCTGTAAAGAATTCGTTTTTAGTATTTTGCAGCAGTGGCTTATTATACTGATAGTTCGATAATTTTCACTTCTGTCAACACCTGCTTCCTGTGGGATTGGAATTATTATATTCCTCTTAAAGTCTGAGGGTATTTCCCGTGTTTCATACATCTTGCTCACCAGATGGTAGAGTTTTGTCAGGACTGGCTCTCCCAAGGCCGTCAGTAGTTCCAATGGAATGTTGTCTGCTCCGGGAGCGTTGTTTCGACTTAGGTCTTTCAGTGCTCTGTCAAACTCTTCACGCCGTATCATATCTCCCATTTCTTCTCCATCTACATCCTCTTCCATTTCCATAATATTGTTCTCAAGTACATCGCCCTTGTATAGACCCTCTATATACTCCTTCCGCCTCTCTGCCTTCCCTTCTTTGCTTGGAACTGGTTTTCCATCTGAGCTCTCGGTTTTCATGCAAGTGGTTCTCTTTTCTCCAAAGGTCTCTTTAATTTTCCTGTAGGCAGTATCTGTCTTACCCCTAGTGATATACGCCTCTACATCCTTACATTTGTCCTGTAGCCGTCCCTGCTTAGCCATTTTGCACTTCCTGTCGATCTCATTTTTGGAAACTTTGTATTCTTTTTTGCCTGCTTCATTTACTACATTTTTGTATTTTCTCCTTTCATTAAGTAAATTCAGTATTTCTTCTGTTTCCCAAGGATTTGTATGAGCCCTCGTCCTTTTACCTAGTTGATCCTCTGCTACCTTCACTATTTCATCTCTCAAAGCTACCCATTATTCTTCTACTGTATTTCTTTCCCCATTCTTGTCAATCGCTTCATCATGCTCTTCTTGAAACTCTCAACAACCTCTGGTTCTAACAGATTTTCCAGGTCCCACCTCCATAAAATCCCACATTATTGCAATTTCTTCAGCTTTAATTTACCAGTTTCATTCTACACTTCATAACCAATAGATTGTGGTCAGAGTCCACATCTTCCCATGGAAATGTTTAAAACCTGGTTCCTAAATCTCTGTCTTACCATTATACAGTCTGTCTGAAACCTTTCAGTGTCTCCAGGTTTCTTCCATCTATACAACCTTCATTTATAATTCTTGAACCTAGATTATTGATTAAGTTATGTTATGTCCGAATCCCTCTTTAATTCCTTACCCCCATTCCATATTCACCTACTACGTTTCCTTCTCTTCCTTTTCCTACTATCGAATTCCAGTCACCCATGACTATTAAAATTTCGTCTCCCTTCAAAATCTGAATAATTTCTTTTATCTCATCATACATTTCATCAATCTCTTAATAATCTGCGGAGCTAGTCGGCATATAAACTACTGTGGTAGGGGTGGTCTTCGTATCTGTCACGGCCACAGTAATGCGTTCACTATGCTGTTTGTAGTAGCTTACCAGCATTCCTATTTTTTATTCATTATTAAACCTACTCCTGCACTACCCCTGTTTGATTTTCTATTTATAATCCCGTATTCACCCCACCAGAAGTCTTGTTCCTCCTGCCACCGAACTTCACTAATTCCCACTATATCTAACTTTAACCTATTGATTGTCCTTTTTAAATTTTCTAACCTACCTACCAGATTAAGGGATCTGACATTCCACGCTCCGACCCGTAAAACACAGTTTTCTTTCTCCTGGTAACAACGTCCTCCTAAGTAGTCCCTGCCCGGAGATCCGAATGGGGCACTATTTTATCTTACCCAAGAGGACGCCATCATCATTTAACCATACAGTAAAGCTGCATGCCCTCGGGAAAAATTACGGTTGTAAATTACGGCTGTAGTTTCCTCTTGCTTTCAGCCGTTCGAAGTACCAGCACAGCAAGGCCGTTTTGGTTAGTGTTAGAAGGCCAGATCAGTCAATCATCTAGACTGTTGCCCTTGCAACTACTGAAAAGGCTGCTGACCCTCTTCAGGAATCACACATTTGTCTGGACTCTCAACAGATACCCCTCCGTTGTGGTTGAACAGACGATACGGCTATCTGAATCGGTGATGCACGCAAGCTTCCCCACCATCGTCAAGGTCCATGGTTCATGGGTGTGGGGGGGGGGGGGGGCGTTGAGTGTTAGACTTCTATAAAATGGAATATTTTGGAAAAATGTTGAACCTAGACATGCCTACAACTGCACAAATTGTAGCGAAATAAGGTTTAAAATCTTACCTGCACAGATCTAAATGAAGAAAAAGAATATTGACTCCAGCTATATTTGAATGCTCATGCTTTACATCCTAAACTGTCGGCCTATCCACTCAGCCATTGAAACAGATGTAAAACCATCGTCGTCGTGGTAATTCTACCAAAATGAAGTCTATATATTTCAACCATCTCTGAGTGCTAATAATGATTTTCAAAAGAAATGATACATTTAGTTAAATTGCAGTGAATCTTGACATGTACTGCATCCTAACTATTATATTGTTTCTATTTCACGATGTAAACACAAAGCCGAATCTGCGCAAAAATGATTCAAATGGCTCTAAGCACTATGGGACTTAACAGCTGAGGTCATGAGTGCCCTAGAATTTAGAACTACTTAAACCTAACTAACCTACGGACATCACACACATCCATGTCTGAGGCAAGATTCGAACCTGCGACCGTAGCAGCAGTGCGGTTCCTATCTGAAGCTCCTAGAACCGCTCGGCCACAGCAGCTGGCTAGTTGCACAGACTGTGAGAGTTGTGAACAGTGGTACTTCTGACCTTGGGCATGTGCAATAGTCTGTTGTTGGACACTAAATTATCTGGGCTGGGCAATCTTTTTGCCTGTCACTGTACTCAGATACTGCAACGATTTGCACTGGCTGTAAACTGACCGTGTATTCACAAGTTATAGTTTCACAAGTAAAACTGTATTGCTCTGCCATCAGTTGATACAGGCAGCACCACTTTTTGAGCTAAATAAAGGGATGCTGTGCTGATGCATCGCGAAGATTTTTGTTGGGAAGTGTGCAAGCCAGAAAAAAAACGGAAAAAGGACACTGTTCTCGTGGAAGGAGAAAAATTTTAACATGTTTTGTAAAGATATTTAGAAGTCTACTAAATGGGAAATGTAATCATTGTATTTTATGAAACACAATGTAGCACTGTGATTGAATGTTATCTAATGGATAAAACAGTACTGGTTCAAATTATGCAAAATTGTTTGATTATTTTCCATAGTTTGTTGAAGCAGAATAAGAGTTCTCGCATCAATGCACATGCATTGATCATTGTAAGGATAAAAGTGCACAAACTTGGTTTTGAATCAGTCTCCCACCCCCTCTCTTTCCCAGATCTGACAACATGGAACTTTTTCTCTGCTTCCTAAACTCAGAATGTGGAATAAACTCTTCACAGTTTTCTCGGGATTTGAAATGGACTCTATGAAAACAAAGGCGCTTTCGTTGCGGCGGAGGCTTCTCACGAAATTTCTGTCAACAACTTTCTCCTCTGAATGCGAAAATACTTTGTTGACTCCGAATTACATAGGCAGAAGCGATCATCACAATGAAGTAAGGTTAATGAGACCCGGCACGGAAAGATCCAGGTGTTCGCTTTTTCCCGCGCTCTGTTCGAGAGTGGCATAATAGAGAATAATTGCGAAGGTGGCTCGATGAATCCTCTGCCAGGCAGTGAAGTGTAATTTGCGGAGTATCCTTGTAGATGTAGATGTGGATGAAAAGCACAAGCGTTAGTATGGCTCCTGTTCAATGTGGTATGATGCCTCACAGCATGACGCAGAAATGGCGACAGTATACACGGGCAGCAGGTGTTGCAGCGGGTGGAGAACATCCTCGTGCAGCTTATTTGTGTGATCAGACTTCCTCAAGTTTTAACAGTGGTACATACTGATAGGTCTCAGCTGCAGTGTCGTATGGAATAAGTGATCATATAATTGTTTATGAGAGCTCTCTCGTTTATGGTCGGAATTATTGAACACTTAAGATGAAATGGTGGAAGCGTTGCTTATCCTCAACACCCAGTATCCACACTTATCTAAATTAGCCAACTTAATCGTGAGACCTGTTGTACTTAACTAGTGTTACAGGCTTCTTCATATGCTGCATACATATAATTACAAACAGATATCTAGCAATGCATTACTTATGCCATACTTGACCAAGAGCATTGTTAGATGTTGCTTCCTATCGGCTGAAGGCTACGCTACAGTCCTGGTTGACTTCCCGAGCAAGAGTGGTCGAGAGCTCTCTAGATACTTGCCACAAGCGGCGGGGCGGCGCTAGCGTGGGTCCAGCGAAATCTATTACGGACTGCGGTCGATATCTGAACCCCTAAAAACTCTGGTATCAAACGCTGATACCACAAGAACAAAAGAAGAACGTACAATCGGAATATCTGAAAGTGTAGGTCGGAATCTGCAGTCAATTCAGCTGATTAACGCTTTGACAACATATCAATTCCCTTTGGAACCTCAAATCCAACTGCTGAATGTGTAGTACATTTTACAGCGACCAGAAAACTATGAATTGGCTGTCCTGGAAGGCCTAGAATGGTTTAATGAATTAACTCTAAGTTTGAAACACCGTTTCATGATTGTTGGAATCTGACACAATTCTTATGAGGATTGAAAACACATAGTTAGTTGTGACACAGTATTTATGTTTCTGCATTTACTTTGCGTGTCTGTCACTGGATGTGCACCACCGAACGGAAACCTAATGTTCAACAAAGGAGATGGCAGATGTGGTATTCTGCTATGGGAATACAGATGGAAGCACTCTACTGGCATTCAACCACGATGACGCAAAATAACCACCACACCGTATATTATCTAAAAGGATGTTTACTAGATTACTCCAGAAACTCTCAGAAACGGGATCCTTTGCACTAAGAACACGTGATCGTGGCAGATCTTGAAGAACTGGAATTAGAACATGTAGTATACAATTCTGGAAAGATTGTCTGAAAAATATCTGCCGTGGAAGAAGTGTATTGCCCAGACAGTCATCCATAAATAACCGTTCTATCCCCAACATGTACACCGAGTCCAAGCTCTGGTGGCAAACGATTGGCGAGGCAGATTGCCATTCTGCCAGTGGCTTCTCGAAAAAGTATTAATAGTCTGTAGTTGACAGCAGCAGTAGTTTTTTGTTGATGAGTCGGGCTTCACGACACACAGTATCGTAATTTACGGCAATACGCCCATATGGGTCGATGCCAACCACCATGCTCTTAGAGAGAGACGACTCCAGTACACAATTACCATCAGTATTCCTGTTGATGTGCATGGAGCCCTACGTTCTGCACAGCACAGTGAATGGCGCATGGTATCGTCACTTCCTTCAGAACCAGTTAGCTGTGTTACTGGAGAATGTGCCACTACATAAACGACTAGGAATGCGATACGTGCATGATATGGTACAGGCCCACGTGGAACTGTGGTATGCCAAATATAGTGTCGAACGCTGTAATATATGGAACATAAGCAAAAGTAATTAAATTTTCATAAAAAGTTTATTTCGATTGGAAGTACGCATTTGCTACATTTTGTACGAATAAAACGGTTCAGATTGTCGTATCTACGATAAATGAGGTAAATGGTCTCACAGATGGCAAAAAATGTACATGTAGGGTTGGCAGCCCTTTGTTCAGAAGCGACCGTGACGGGTTTCGACCGTAGGCAAATCACGGCGCCGGTGCTGGTCGGGTGCGTGTGGTGTAGGAGTCGTGACGGAAGTTTGAGTAAAATTACCAAATATGCAGCAACCAGTCGCTAAATCTTGTATTATTTATTCACTTTTGCAAATCGATTTTAACAGATTAACAACCATAATCGGTGCTACACACACAAGAATAAAAATAATTAATAACAGTGGCCGAATGATTAAATGTACATAAAGCAACGTAAACCAATTAAATGTATATAGACGCATTAAACCATTTAAAATGAACGTACAAATTTACCTTTTAACCAATATGTGCCCTGAGTAGTAATACAGTCTTAAGCAGTTGTTCCTTTATACTAATTTGTACAATCGCTTTTTGGTGTATATAACTGTACTATGTGAATGACATCTTTGTCAATATATCCATTTCATGTAAATTTTAGTGTTTTATCATTAAATTTAACCTCACTTTGTGTGTCGTACCTCATTCTTCTTCTTCTCATTTTTATTTTAGCTCTATCTTTTCGTATAGAGGGGGGGTTTGCTTTGTAGCACCCCCTTACGGTTTCTCGTTGTCATAGTCAGTTCTCGATGTATCACTTTATGTTTGACCTCTGCTTAAGACAGCTCTGATGGTGTAAGAACCAAAAAAACCATTCATCAAACCAATGAGCTGTAAAAAAATAAAAGACACTTTTCGAATACGACATATGGATCGGAGGAGGTATCATTCCGGTTTGCACTAGGTTGTATGGAAATCCTGGGAAATGGGCAAGCTGGCAATAAGAGAAGCACGTGTCAAAAGTTTTTTTTCTAGTTTTCCAGAGCATGAAAGCGGTTTAAAAATAAAATAAAACCCGCTTTGATTCCTCCATTGTTGCGTATATGTAGATTCTGTTATTCCATTTATATGTGAAAGAGTGGTTTTCCACTTGTGTTACTAGCTGTCGATATCTACATGCTGTAGGATGTTGAACTCTCAATGACTATGAAAGCGTAGTATCTTGGGTGGTGGCTAGCATACTTTGAGGCATGATATATATATATATATATATATATATATATATATATATATATATATATATATATATATCAGTTCATGACATCCAGTCTTATATATTTTGTGTCACTGATGAACACAAGTCCAGATCATCCACTCTCAAAACTCCACCATCTCTCTCCCCACATCCACCACTGCTGGCGGCTCACCTCCAACTACGCAACGCTACGCGCTCTTAACAGCTAACTGCCCAACACTACAATAGCGACTATTTCAACAATTTAATCCAGCCACAGACTCCACACAGCACAACCAGTGATTTTCATACAGAGTGCTACGTGGCGTTACCACTATAAAAACCTAAACAGCCTACTTACAAAACATGTTTCGGTTTGTTGTTATTCGGAGCGATTATAAGATTAAAATCGCATCTACGGTCAATATTCTTAAAAAAATATCTCTTATTTTTATCTAATGAAAGGTCGAGGACCGTTAAAAAAATCAAGATTTGGTCATGTGATCGAAAACGTTGTGTTATTGGCTGATGCCCTGGTGACGTCACTGAATAGGAGTAAGACGAAATTATACGTGTGTTAGAAGTGTCTCTGGATTTTACGTGCTTTTTCTACAAATAATTTAGCTATTTAGTATTGCAAAACGCATTTACAACTTTTATGAAGGAATAGAAAGGAATTTTGTGAATGCTGATAGTGGAAAGCTTACCAGAATTGATGCCTTTATGCTCTACTCATTTAGTGACCCTATATGTGCAATGACAGAAGTTCTTTCCCGTGCTCCCTGCAACATTATTGATCTCAGTCAAATCTAAGTAATTATAGTACTCTTCCAAATGCGACGGAATCATACATCTAGATTGTCGACCATCAGTCATGAAATACGACTAAAAGCACAAAAAAATTATTATGCAGGAAACTCAGCAGAGGGATGACGACAAGCCCGGGCGCTGTGGCGCAATGGGACAGCCCCTATAACTGTGGACGGAAAACACGCAGGTTCGAATACTTTTCATGAAATATGAAAATGGCTTCAGCAAAAACTCACTGTAGCCGTTGTATCGGCCGTGGGATGTATTGTATGTAGCTGAGAAATTGACAACTGAGGAATCTTACAAACAATTACCTTTTTTTCAAAGTATTGCTAGTATTGGAGATAACATCATACTCAAACAGTACAACGAAGGGCAGGACGATGAGGCTTTATATGAGATGAGGTGGGATTCGTTTGAGAGACATAAAGCAAATACAACGTGCAGGCAGCACAAACGTAAGGACTCTGTTGATTGTGAGTGTAAACTAAAGTCAGTGTCTAAAGCATACTTAAATTCGTCTTACGTAAGGTGATGAATTTTCAAAAGCTTAGGCAATAAGGGTCCAAACTTGACAGCGAGAAGATAAAAAAAAGAAAACTTTGTTTCGAACGAACATAACTTACGTGCACAGCCGTTGCTAATGTAAGTGCATCTAAAAGCCAATGAAAACGCAACAACACTGCGTTTGTAATCGGTTCGGTGAAATTTTGTAATTGCGAGTTGGGTTTCGTATGACAGTACCGTCGATTTGTTTTGTAAATGACAAAAATCTTGTTACAGGCTAGATTCGAACTAGTGACTAACAGACATAATCCTTTTATATTTCACAGTTCACCCCTCTACCAACCAAGCTTCCAGTGACGCGAAAATAAGCGGCTATAGCCTTGACTTTTAGTAATAGGCTAGTTTCGTTGGCTGACGGTATCATTATTTGTAACACTGGGAAAGCGGGTCTTGGTGATAAATTGATGTTAACATCAGACTACAAGACGTTTTTAATTGATATGGGCATCGACATGTCGGCATTTTGCCGGTACTGTGCAACCTATTTTTACAAATCTTCTCATTGTCTGATACACAAAAGAAAAACAATGTTTCAAGAGCTTTTATGGATGTAGCTGTACAGTGTGTACTACATACCATTTGCTATCCATTTTCAGAAACATAAATCCCAAAAGAAGACATCACTGTGACACAGATTTATGAAAGTTGGAGCTGCGAGCTATCCAGTGACGTCACAGGTACCACCTGAATCGAATGGAGCGTTTTTGCGGGCTTTTAAATTATTTGAATTTCATTTCCGTTTTTATAAAAGAATACCGAAATTTAAGAATGAAGAAAGCATGTTACGAGCATAAAACGACATAATTAACGACTTAAGACGATTTTCAGGAAACAGTCAAACACACAGTGTAATCGGACTTTTTGGGAATAAGTAATTTAGACTAAATGTGTTCCCAACATAGTCTCTAAGAATTCGGAAATCTATGTAAAACTAAACACACAAATGCAAGTGAAATTGTCGCTTCTACAGACACCTGTTAAAATTTTCTTAACACAACAGGGTACTGAATCACTGCACCACTGAGTGGCGTATAATGGTGCTAATTTGTTGACGTAAGACGGGTTATGATAACGCAACAGAAAGATACGGAGTTTGCATTTGTGTCTCGTACACTGTTCGCTGAGACTGGGAAGTATGCACTTCAGATCTGAGCCACCAGCTTGTGTCTGGTACACGAAATAATTAAAGAAAGGTATGAAGCAAGTGACGCGCCCATCACACTATACAGAAGGCATTCGGAGTGTATGGCGGGGCTTTAGTAAATCGGGTTTCCGTATGGTCTGTGTGGGCCAGCATAAACACTAGTCTCATAAATCAACTGTCTGTAGTAAATAAATTTTGATTATATTTACATAAATGAGGCAGGGGTTGCTGGCCAAAACACACTAAATATTTCCGTGATTATACAACTTATTATTTACGTTTTACACGGAACGGTATTGTATAAAAAAAGTCAGATTTAGACACCAAACACGGTAGCGAATCTCAACGCAAAGTTAATGTTCCGAATAGATAGCAATAGGATTTAAACACGAATAACCATTGTCTCACTTACCAATGGATCACAACCCTAGTTGACTGACTATGTCCAACACCACGAAATAACTTCAAGGTAGGCGTGTGTGATTCTGCACGAAACTACTTCAACTTCTTGTCATCTGGTAAATGTTCAATGTTTACGTGCCAAATCTTGGCATAATTTTCACATCTTCAAATCAATGTCTAAGCATATCTACAGAAAAGTTGAGTCCACGACGCGGAAAATGTTCCAGGTTTCCGAAATTCCTTCACCAGGGAAGACGAATGGAATATTCCAGAATTTGAAACACGAACATCTGCTAGCATGAGTTTCTTAGAAGTAGATACCTTAGGCCTTAGGGGTTGCGAAGCAACTCAAATCGCTTGATACGGGCAAGTCTTCAGGTCCAGATTGTATACCGATTAGTTTCCTTTCAGATTACGCTGATACTATAGCTCCCTACTTAGCACTCATATACAACCGCTCGCTCAGCGATAGATCTGTACCTACAGATTGGAAAATTGCGCAGGTCGCACCAGTGTTCAAACATTATGAATCACCTCGAAGGGAACGATCTATTGACACGTAATCAGCATGGCTTCAGAAAACATCGCTCTTGTGCAACGCAGCTAGCGCTTTATTCGCACGAAGTAATGGCCGCTATCGACAGGGGATCTCAAGTTGATTCCGTATTTCTAGATTTCCGGAAAGCTTTTGACACCGTTCCTCACAAGCGACTTCTAATCAAGCTGCGGAGCTATGGGGTATCGTCTCAGTTGTGCGACTGGATTCGTGATTTCCTGTCAGGAAGGTCGCAGTTCGTAGTAATAGACGGCAAATCATCGAGTAAAACTGAAGTGATATCAGGTGTTCCCCAGGGAAACGTCCTGGGACCTCTACTGTTCCTGATCTATATAAATGACCTGGGTGACAATCTGAGAAGTTCTCTTAGACTGTTCGCAGATGATTCTGTAATTTACCGTCTAGTAAGGTCATCCGAAGACCAGTATCAGCTGCAAAGTGATTTAGAAAAGATTGCTGTATGGTGTGTCAGGTGGCAGTTGACGCTAAATAACGAAAAGTGTGAGATGATCCACATGAGTTCTAAAAGAAATCCGTTGGAATTCGATTACTCGATAAATAGTACAATTCTCAAGGCTGTCAATTCAACTAAGTACCTGGGTGTTAAAATTACGAACAACTTCAGTTGGAAGGACCACATAGATCATATTGTCGGGAAGGCAAGCCAAAGGTTGCGTTTCATTGGCAGGACACTTAGAAGATGCAACAAGTCCACTAAAGAGACAGCTTACACTACACTCGTTCGTCCTCTGTTAGAATATTGCTGCGCGGTGTGGGATCCTTACCAGGTGGGATTGACGGAGGACATCGAAAGGGTGCAAAAAAGGGCAGCTCGTTTTGTATTATCGCGTTATAGGGGAGAGAGTGTGGCAGATATGATACACGAGTTGGGATGGAAGTCATTACAGCATAGACGTTTTTCGTCGCGGCGAGACCTTTTTACGAAATTTCAGTCACCAACTTTCTCTTCCGAATGCGAAAATATTTTGTTGAGCCCAACCTACATAGGTAGGAATGATCATCAAAATAAAATAAGAGAAATCAGAGCTCGAACAGAAAGGTTTAGGTGTTCGTTTTTCCCGCTCGCTGTTCGGGAGTGGAATAGTAGAGAGATAGTATGATTGTGGTTCGATGAACCCTCTGCCAAGCACTTAAATGTGAATTGCAGAGTAGTCATGTAGATGTAGATGTAGATGTAGATGTAAAGTATTGGCCCTCGCGAACAATTCATCATTACTGAAAGTTTCGTGTTAGGTGAGGTCATACCCGAAGTTCCAAGTGGGCCCGTACCACATCGTGCATGTGTCGCATTCCAGGCGTTTATGTAGTGGCACATTCTCCAGTAACACAGCTAACTGTTTCTGAAGGAAGTGACGATACCATGCGGCATGCACTGTGCTGTGCAGAACGTAGGGCTCCATGCACATCAACAGGAATACTGATGGTTAATGTGTACTGGAGCCGTCTCTCTCCAAGTGCATGTTGGTTGGCATCGACCCATATGGCCGTATTGCTGTAAATTACGATACTGTGTGTCGTGAAGCCTGACTCATCAACAAACAACAACTGCTGTTGTTATTTTTTCGGTTACACCTAATGTACTCGATTGAAATTACAATTGCTCTTAACTTCTGTCATAGATCGTAAATCAGGAATTTGAAAGTAAATGATTCTGACCGGGGAAAATTCTGAGAAGCGGACAGTGTAGCTCTGCATACCACATACATATAAGTAAGTGTTCGGTTAAGAGCTTATTAGTCTGATCGTTATGGATGATTCCCCTCCCTCAACAGAGCAGATGGATAAACCTTATGCCCTGAAGATACCTAATTCTCCCACGATGAACTTGGTCCATGTTCTTTAGTCAGAATTATTATGCTCTATGTAAATTTCTTGTGAAGTAAAGAAATAATCTATATGAAATAATGACATTTACCATATTACGAAATACACTCTCTTTTAATTTCTTAAAAGACACATTTTTAAATATGTGCGGCAAAATTTCTATAAGGAAATTGTTGAGGTCATCGTTTAAAGACATAAAATTTTGTATGGTTTTTGGTAAAGCAAATATCATATTTCCAAAGAAAACTGTATACATACAGAACTTGTCCAAGGAATTCTATGTAAATCTGGGAAGCTGTGGAACTCAGTAACAATATTTACTTCAGAATCCCCGAAAGGCTATCGTGTTTTCAGGTAAAGTGCAAGTGGGTGTGAATGGTCAGGAGGAGAGAAAGTAGTAGATCTCATATATGGATGAGTCGAGAAGAAGTATAGCGAAGAGAAACCACAATGTTTGGTCATTTCATGATACTAATTTATGTAATGGTACATGTGGTTTTTCTCAGTGTTAATTGGTAACATGGAGTAATAGGTTTTCCCTGTGTCACTGAGTAATAATGAATGAAAGCAGAGTTTATTAATAGGATTTTCTCTCCAATATGGCACTTGTGTTGTCAGTCTATAGCAGTACGTTATCAATAAGTGTCATTGGTTTCGAGCATGGTAAAGTTCAGGTTATTACCTAGTTTTCTTTGTGATATTAAATATGCTTCAGAATTGTAAAATGTTTATGTTGTTTTTTACACTATAAAGAGCTGAATTTTTACTGATATACAGAGATTTTGCTTAGTTTGTCAGTACATACTGAGAATAAGGATGAGTTAACGTAGTGTCTTTAGTGTGTAAAGTTTAAAACAAAATGATGAATGTGATATAGAGTGTTTTACATAACTGATTCCCTTTTAAAACATTTAGTGCTACATATACACACTGTTTTCCGGCGAGTACGAGGTCCTCAGTCGTGTTCCACCGTTTCCTCACCTTCATTGAGTGCTGTATTCTTTCTTTCTAATTAGGTTTTTAGCGCTTTAATATTATCTCAGATCTTCTCGCAATCTGATTACATCTGTGCTTAGGTAATGAAATCTGTCCATAGCTTTTTAACTGGACAAAAAGAACTCTTTTTTCATGAATCTTTTTTCAGACTAAATTGATATATACCTCGCATTAATATATCAAGTGAAAGATGTCCAGCTTTTAAAGGAGGCTAGTCTGAAGTGTTATACAGGAAGTAAAGGTACGTATGGTAGAATATCATACGTAACACCTTTTAGGAACAATGTCATTCAAAGGGTGAAGTAATTCTTAGGTACTAGAATAGGAGAAAAGATCTCCATATAAATATACAGCATAAAAGCTAAAATCCTCGAAACAGTCTGGTGATATATGATCTTGTGATTTCAGGATAAAGTTACAGTGAAAGTGAACTATTTTGATGCACAGACAATTGCTTTTCAAGAGCTGTATATGCCCAGGACATAAAATGCTTTGTCACAGATAATTTTATTTACAGTAATATATATATATATATATATATATATATATATATATATATATATATATATATATATATATATATATAGTGATCCACTGATAGTGACTGGGCCAAACATCTCACGAAATAAGCATCAAACGAAAAAACTGCAAAGAACGAAACTCGTATAGCTTGAAGGGGGAAACCACATGGCGCTATGGTTGGCCCACTAGATGGCGCTGCCATAGGTCAAACGGATAACAACTGCTTTTTTTTCTAGACAGGAACCCCCTTTTTTATTACATGTTCTTATAGTACGTAAAGAAATATGAATATTTTAGTTGGACCACTTTTTTCGCTTTGTGACAGATGGCGCTGTAATAATCACAAACGTATAGTACGTGGTATTACTTAACATTCCACCAGTGTTGACGGTATTTCTTCGTACATTACAAATAGACCGTTTACCAACTGCGGAAACGGTCGATATCGTGTTGATTTATGGCTACTGTGGTGAAAATAGCCAACGGGCGTGTGCTATGTATGCTGCTCGGTATCCTGGACGAAATCATCAAAGTCTCCGGACCGTTCGCCGAGTATTTACGTCATTTAAGGAAACAGGAAGTGATCAGCCGCATGTGAAACGTCAACCGCGACCTGCAACAAATGATGATGTACAAGTAGGTGTTTGAGCTGCTGTCGCGGCTAATCCGACATCAGTAGCAGACAAATTGCGCGAGGATTGGGAATCTCAAAAAAGTCGGTGCTGAAAATGCTACATCAACATCGGTTGCACCCGTACCATATTTCTATGCACCAGGAATTGTATGGCGACGACTTTGAACATTGTGTACAGTTCTGACACTGGGCACAAGAGAAATTACGGGACGATGACAGATTTTTTGAACGCATTCTATTTAGCGACGAACAGCGCTAACGTAAACAGGCGTAATATGCACTATTTGGCAACGGAAAATCCACGATGGGTGCGGCAAGTGAAATATCAGCGACCTTGGCGGGTTAATGTATGATGCAGCATTATGGGGGGGGGGGAAGGATAATTGGCTCCCATTTTATCGATTTATGTGTGATCATTACGGAAGGCGAACTACTCGCTGTTGAGAGGAATGTCTTTGCAGGTATTGACAAATCCATTGAGGTTGACGTACATCATTTTGAACATTTATTGCATTAATGTGGAATTTACAGGTAATCACGCCATAATAGCATTCGTTCTCAGAAATGGGAAATTCACAAAGGTAAATGTATCACATTGGAACAACCGAAATAAAATGTTCAAACGTACGTACGTTCTGTATTTTAAGTTGTAAAACCTACCTATTACAAACAGTTTGTCTAAAATTGTGAGCCTACAGCGCCATCCATCATAAAGCGAAAAAAGTGGTCCAACTAAACCATTCATATTTATTTATGTTGTATACGAATATGTAATGAAAACTGGGAGTTTCGTTCTTTGTAGTTTTTTCGTTTGAAGCTTATTTCGTGAGATATTTGACCCGGTCACGATAAATGGCCCATATATATGTGCTAATAGTGATCACATTTGGGGTGTTGTGTTTGTGTGAAATGTACTGTAAGTTCAAGGACTGAAGATTTTCTTGTGATGTGATAGGATTATACTGACATGTTCAGAGAAGTCGTGGATTTTTTATGATAATGATGAAAGTGTTGTTCTATACAGAATTTTGAAGTTTTCTGAAGCTGATGATAATCATTTGAAATGTTATTTTAATTCCGGTAAGATGTTAATTCTAGGGTAAAGGATAGATAGTTATGAAGTGTATTGTATTGCATGTGTTTTAACATGGGCCATTTATTTACAGAAAAATGGAACTTTTTAATAATCTGAGTGTTGAGATATAATTATTCACAAGAACGGTGTTAAAGTGACAACTATGACAGCGTTAGTACTCTAACCAAAAGTGATAGACAAGCATTCTTAGAACTTATAGTGTGAGAACTATAGCAGTTTTTTGTGATAATGGATTAAATAAGGAATATGAAACGATGAAATGTTGTCACTGCCTGTATTTAATAACATGTTGCTAAAATGATTAAGAAAGTGCTGATATTTAGAGCTAATTTTCCTGAAAACAGACGAAGTGTATGCGTTTAACTTTAACCAATGTTAACATCTCTCATCAGTCATATTTCACAGAAATCTTCTTCCAGCGTATGTAAACAACTTTTGCGCGAAAGTAGGCAAGCGATTATGTATTGTTCCTCAATCGATATGGGAATTTTTTGATCGAAAACCATCCATAAATGGTTTACGGTTATGATACACGAAGCATGTAATAGTGTTTCTCCTTACCCTGAACCCACTGCCGCTTTCGTGTGGGCCTCACTGCTGAGTATTCTTTTCCCAGCAAGTCCTTGATAGTCCAAATGACAGTACAGGTGATTCCTTTCGCTGACATTATGAAATGCTACAAGACACAGTCACCAATGTACAACAAAATACGTTAATACGAGCAGGGCAGAGTGTTGTATGGAGGATAGTGTACCTAGAAACCCATGATTTTTTCTGTTTGGTGCTTCATTCTAATGATCAATTGTAGAATCATATCAAGGAATTCAACCACAGGGATTTCCAGCACTGCCTACTGTTTTCGTTCTAGCTATGAGACATGAGATTACGTTCCAGGTAGTGTTTGTAAATACTTGCAAAGAAAATACTTTTATTTAAGTTTCTGTGACCCTAAAATAGAAATATGCGTTGATACTAGCTAAAATGTCGCATCAGGATCTACCAAATGATGCAAGGCATAAGGAAAGAATTTAAAAAATAAGTCTTGAAGGTGCAAAAGATCGTGAGTACAGTCCCGGAATGTTCTAAGAAGGGACAGTTGAGGAAAATATAAGTTTAACCCTTGAATTAATTTCCAGGAAACCACCTTTTGTGACACTTATGTACCCCTTTTCACGATGCCTGCGATGTAATCCACTATTTTTTGGCCATAAATTTGGGGGTTGGGGGGTTGGGTTGGGTTTGTTGGGGACGGAGACCAGACAGGGACATCGGTCTCATCGGATCAGGGAAGGATGAGGAAGGAAGTTGGTCGTGCCCTTTCAATGGAACCATCCCGGCATTTGCCTGGAGCGATTTAGGGAAATCACGGAAAACCTAAATCAGGATGGCCGGACACGGGATTGAACCGTCGTCCTTCCGAATGCGAGTCCAGTGTCTAACCACTGAGCCACCTCGCTCGGCCCATAAATTTCTCCAATTTTAACAAACAAACATAAAGGGCTCAATTTTCAAACATTTACAAGCTAAAACATGTTGTTCTGAGTCCTAAAATATCTATATGTACTCCTAGCAAAAAGAAATCAAATGTCATGAAATCCTGTTTTATCAAATTCATTCAAATTTAGTTATGAATTATTATTTTTATGTGTGTAGACATAAGGAACCAATTTGGTAGTGATTGGTTTAATAGAAAGAGAGAAAAATGATCATTAATTACATCAAGTGTATTACAGTTTATAATTTGTAACAAGTTATGAATTCGCATAAAAATTTTGAAAACTGGATTTGGCATTGTAAAATTTTATTTGGCGATCTTTAATATCTGGAAAGTATGCGTTTCATGCACATTCATCCTTGGGATAACTAAGCAAGTCGATATATTGCTACCAGCAGGAGATACGAGTTTGAATGCCAGGCTACACAAAGTTTCAGTTAGCGTGACACATTAATTATAAGAACTCACTCCTGGAAGACGTCCCGCTAACACCGTCTAACGTCTCCTCTACAGTTGATAATGGCCTGAATTCGCTGTAGAAGAGTGTCCATGCGTTTCTCCACATATGCTGTATCACTCACTGGTGATGAAGTTTCAGAGAGGTACCAGACTGAGTGGGAGTAATGATTGTTCTTTTAGTCAACTGTCAACTCTCAGATATATCCTACATATTTAAGACAGAGTAATTTAGAGAACTGGTCGAGGAGTGCTGAGTATTTTTCAGATTTCTAAAGGAAGTACATTAGTCGAGTACCTTCATTGATAGTGTCTGTAATGTTTTATGAATGTTCCTTCAGACATGCATGCATGTATGTCGTCACAGACACTGCTGACAAATCATAAACCGTATCCACAAATTTCGAATAAAGTACTACCATCACTTCGGTATTTATCAGAAAGAAAGGGAATTTGTGCGCCACCGGGACTTGAAGCCAGATATACAGCTTTGCGTGAGTGGTCACCAACCACTTTTTATTTTGCCTTAAGAAAGCAGAGGAACTAGCTTCAGGCTGGAAGAAAAAGCGTGGACAGTGGTCCAAAACCCAAGGCGCGGCCAAGACGCCTCCCGCTTTTTCACCTTCGACCGCCCCCTGAAAGACTATTTTTTCCTTCAACTCCACAATCTGTGACTTAATGTTAATAAAAATCATTTCTGTTGTAGAGAAGCCATTGTAAACTAATTAAATAACGTAAGTCACCACAACATAAAATGAAATGAAAGCACACGTAATTCGTGCGTCCATCTTATTGCATGAGGGTAACTCGAAATACACAAGAACAGCAAAGGATATGGAATTAGCTTATTTGTATTGCTTTCGAAACGACACTACAGTCGAATGAAACCAAAACAGTGTTGAAGCAAATCCTGCACACGATCACACGTACTCTTCCCGTTCGCAGTGTTGATTGGTAGTACGTTGATAACCAGTTCTCCTCATATCATGGGCCACTACTGGGATCGTAAGCCTTTGCCACAGTACTCTAGAAATGTGAGAGTGGTTTTAGGAGCAACTACGCAAATAATTACTGAGGAGATGCTGCTAGCGATGAGTGTGTTCAAGTGTGCTATGATTGTCTTTGAGATATCGCCAATAGTTGACAACCATCTGTCATCATCTCGGAATAAGTAGTAAATGCAAATGCCTTTAAAAAACATGAGAGCGGAGTCTTCTTGGTCTGGAGGGAAGTATCCATTGGCCACAGGAAGAGCTAGCCATCTTTTTACACTGAATCACTTTACAAATGATGAGTCTCGGCCATGAGCAACCAATATCTCTCAGCTTGGGAGCTTGAGTGGTGGTAAAACCAGGACGCACATATCTAAATTTGAGTATGAATTCCCAGATGTGCAAAACAGTGTAGTGACGTGCGTTATCGAAACATGTGACAGGATGAATGTGGGCATCAGTTACTCTAAAAGAGATCCAGTAAGTGAATTATACTGACGGCTCCACAATCACGCCGTTTTGAACAAATATTTGGCTGCAGCCATCGCTCATACATGGACAAGTTCCAGCCTGCCCCCCTGTGGAGTGACTGTGAGGGTGTACACCAGACTTTAAATAGGAATCGAACTGTAAAGTAATAGACAAGCGACGCCTGCAGACTGCATGCTATCGCAGTCGGTTGTGGTAGAACCTGAGCCATGTGTACCACCTTGGTCGCCATGTGAAAATTAAGGCATTCAACACGATGCAGTAATTCCATGTGTCAAAGTAGTTTCTGGCAAAATTCTGTGTGCATCGCCTGCGCAGTTATCTATAGTTCATGGTAGGTGTGTATAACTAATGTCCAAGTATCTGATCACATCCACCTGTGGGAGGGGCGCTATGCATCATTCCTGGAGGCCCCTTCCAAATGAAAAGCCGCAGTTTTGGATACATTCATGTTTCTTTTCGCCACCAATCGAAATCATTTGGTCTATTGAAGCCCGTGGCTCAACACATCATGTGACCGGCCAGCAGTATAACGACATTAGCATTCCCTACGATAGGGAAGATGTGTTCACTGAATTTAGTCCCTGTGTGTATGCTTTTCAGCAATCATGTGAGCGGTACCCAATGCGATCGGTTACAAAGTAATGGAGATTGGTCATTCTTGATGAAACGAATGACACATTGGGAAAAAGCCGACGGTAGATTATGTACCAATACATGGGACCACGCTCCACATAAGAGGCGTGAAAGACTGTCAAGGTAGTCACGTGGGAAGCCCATTGGGCCAATCGTGGTAGAAATGATGCGAGAAACATGTGGTTCATTCGCTCCACCATGGGGTGAGGTGGCGGGGGGTGAGAAAGGCCTTGAAACACTCTACATTCGCCAGCGGCGGCTTTTATGTTTGTCCCCCATTCCTATGTCGTTTGCTACACTGAAAGGATTTGTGGCAAGACTCTATTTATGTACGCTGCCAGATGCTGGGTGAAGATCTCACAATCCGAATTTAACATTCTAATCGGATGGTAGTCCTCGCTAGTTCATCTTCTTGAAGCCTTGTGTATCAAAATGAGTAGTCCACTAGCAAAGGCAGGTGACGCGCAAAACATGGGGGACATTAGATCTTGGTACATGAAGATCCGATGTGGCATCGTTAGCGTATGGAAAGTCCGATAGATTTCGAAACGCATACCGTGTGGCCTGGGTGACACGTTATGTAGACCGTTGTCTATCACGTCCTCAACGTGTCCTGCGAAATCTTCGCTAAAAGCGTCGATGCTGCTTTGCCGTTGGGGGGTGACTGACATGTGCTGGGAAACGTCGTTACCATCGTGATCCTCTATAATCTCTTCCTGTAAATGTTGTGGCGAGACAGGATTTCATCTCTCTCTCTGTTTTGATGTTGCGATCACACTACCACCACTTCTAATTTTCCCAGTCTAAGAAACAATATTTTGGCTTTAATTGGGCGGCATAATTTTTCGGTCTGGTGGCAGCAGTTGGGATGCGAGTTTTGAAGCATCGGGTAATAAAAGTCTGAAGTATGGCGATACTGTGTAGTGATTCAAATTCCATATTGTATTAGCAGCCACCGGGAGGCCAGTGTTACACATTGCATCCATCATGCTAACATCAAAAGGAATTGACGGTCTACTCGTGTACCATATTCACCTCCTACATCCAATGGCTGCTTCATACCTGTTGTGGCTGTATGGTGACACTTCACATGAAGGTTGTATGTTGTGAGAAGCGAAGTAGCCATCGTTCGGCATCTGACAACTCTGGCACAAGAACATATGGAACATCGGGGCGATTAAGACAACTGGCAGAGTTACAGATAAGATATGTGTATCCAGGGTGGTCAAATTGCACTTCTTCCCAAATATCCTTGGGAAGCAGGTCCCAAACCAGTTTCCCAAACTATTCGCAAGACGTGACATGTGGGTCCTGGTCTTTTAGAGTGGAGCACACAGTTAATGTCACTGCCACAGATATACTGATCCTAACAGTCAAGACAGAGAGAAGTGACTCCCTCTGAGTAGACTGAACAGATCTGTCATCTCTTGCGGGTTTTTAATAAGTATGAAAGATAGAAATACACGTACCCAGCGTCATGATTGTCGTCTCCTGGTAGTTTCAATGACATCATGCAGTTGAATAGCCATACTGTTCCAGTCTGATGACCCAGTATCATATATGTGACATAACCACAGAAGCGGCTAAGGGATGCAATGCACATTTCTTGCAATGAAGCAAAGTAAATACATCTCGCTCACGAATCATCCCTCGCACCAGATGGATCTTTACCATTGTTTCAAGACTATTAAGAGTGATTGTGACGATAGGATAAACCCGTCGTCGTCGTTGTGAATTGTACGACACTTACAACGGGCGTTGCATCTTTCCAGTGCATCAGAGGATGCTGGGACTGGTCGTCAGGGAGTGTCAGATGACAAGCTGAAGTGGCAATAGTCATGGGGTCTGAAAAGTAACACACAGGAAGCAGTGTAAGCTGCTACAGCGGCGCCATGTCCTCCAGCGGTACTTGGACTGTTCTACAGTGGATGCATTCTAATTGGAAATGCACCTCTTTCCCACATTCAGAGTAGCTTTTTAGTTTGTCCGTCGTAAATGGCGATGGCATGGTAACTAGTGATGTAGAGAGATGGCGGAACATGTATTTTAAGTTCACTTCAGCCCTGTCTGACTCCATTCATGAATTACGTCCATCTTTCCTCGACATGATTATCTAACATGCCAGATGGGCGAAATCCACACTCGGCGACTTCTGCTGGGAGTTCAAATGGAAGTTCGAGTGTCCTCCTTGTGCAGAGCGTGACTGACGCCCACAGTACCTACACAGCCAGCAGCGTGGCAGACGCAGAGGCCCTGTTTCTTCTCCCAAAAAGTCTGTCTATTTTGCGTTTATGATGGTCTTTACACAGACTATACTACTGAGAACATATAAATATATGCTGATGATGTAAATCGCCTGGATATTGACCTTTTCTTGTAAAAATCTTCCTATTTTGAATGCTCTTCGTCGAGCAAATTCGCTTGGGTACGGAAATGTGAGCGTTGATCTTCTTTATTCCTTTTCCATTTTGATCTATATGCTTAAACCGGTGCACACGAAACAGCCGAATATAAATCATAGGCACACCCTTCGCTGTGAGGAAATAAACAGTACTTCTGAAGCTCTGCACTGACAAAAGCAAACGGTACCACTTTGGCTATAGAGCACGTGGCACAGACAGATCCAAAATTCAGTAAGTCCCTGTCCTAGGCTCATATAGTGCATCCATAATAATCTGATTCCCACACGTGGAATGAAGTTAGCTGTCTCGTCAGGTTGCCTTGTCTGTATTTGACAGCCTCTGTAAAGTTCAATGCAGTGTTCATCTGGCAATCATAAATGGTTCTGTAAAGCTAGATGCACTGCTGTTTCAAACATGCTTGCATGTCCAAAGGAACAGATTATGATGAGGAAATACAACAATATTACAACGTGAAATGTATTCGCGAAATGTGAATATGGAAACACCACAACTATATAATTTACTGGGAACAAAAGAAACTTTGTGCCGGCCAGGGACTCTAACCCAGATTTCCCGGTTCATGTGAATGATCCCATTAATCGTTCGGCTGTCCTAGCGTGCTTCACGCTTAGACACAAAGTTCAATATGTCACACTTTCTACTCCCCAAAGTGCTACCACTGTTATTTGATTCTTAGTCCAGGAAAGGATTATTTAATTTTCTCAACAAGGTTCCTTGGCTTGGGCATGAAATTCTTCAGTGCATTGTGCGTATATGAACGTGTCTGTAAAGGATGTTGCACTGTTCCTTCAGACACGCATGTATGTCCGAAGATACATACACTGCAAACAATTTGCAGTCGTATAAAATATTGACAAGCATTTGAAAATTGGAGCACGGTGTTGCCGCAGCTATAAAATTTACTAGAATGAAATGGCAACGTGTGCTGCGCCGGAACGCGAACCTGGATTTCCCGGTTTGTGCAATAGGTTGACGGACTCTCTACGTCTTTGTTTGTCCCGTCTCTCGAACCGTTGCTGCTACGGTCAGTTTGCTGCTCTGCTTTCAGGTTTGAAACCCTCAGAGGAGAATCTCGCACGCAGGGCGTTTGCTGATGAAGCGCTGGTCTTCCTCGACGAAGTAAGGAAGTCCCATTGTTAAAAGTTATAACTGTTGATTTTTGTTTTACTGCATGTGCGCACTTAAATGAAGAAATTTCTCGACCTACACGGCTTCGAGGACACTGTCATTTCTTGGCCACGATCTGATGATCGATATTCATCTACGTGGGCTGTAGTCCATCGCTGAGTATTACAGACGGCAGCTTTGAATTGGAATCTCCTTTTGACAAAATTCAGGGTGCGGTACTGCAACATGATGGGCACTCGCTTACAACTTCCAAGATAGCACACAGACTGGATACGTAATTTTGTGTAATGCATATTATATTGAACAGAACATTCCCCTTCTCAAAGTAGTAGCGAAGAAATTGGGGCAACTGTCCCACTCGTCCGTTAATTTTTGTTTTCTTATTTATATTTTGTTACTAATGATCGTATTGTTTCGCATATACAGAATCTGAGGGATAGCAAGGTGAAGTTCCACGTGTGTTTGCGTGGGCTTTAGTGGGATTTCTGAAGTTCTTTTGAAGAAAAAATCGAAGGGTAGAAAGAAGGTAGTGGTTGCTTTCATAATTGCAAAGAAAGTTTTTCGTGCATGTATTGTGATGCAAGATTGGCGTATTTAATAATATTAAATAAAATGAAGTGGCAAGGAGATAACATACCCACTCCGTTCTCTAATTATTTCACCCCATTACGTCTGTCTACTAAGAGTAGCATTCTTATGAAAGTTACAAAAATAATCCGTCTAAGAGGTTGCAGCTTCATGCCAAGACCAGACAATCTGTGCTCGAGAGTTCCCCATCAATGCAGCGGGCAATGGCCACCGAGCACTGACCGCACAGCGCCAGGCCTACTGTGTGCGTTTCTGCACTCGCATTTCCCAGCACCAAATTAATTAATTTTTTTTTTTTTGGTCATCAGTCTACTGACTGGTTTGATGCGGCCCGCCACGAATTCCTTTCCTGTGCTAACCTCTTCATCTCAGAGTGGCACTTGCAACCTACGTCCTCAATTATTTGCTTGACGTATTCCAATCTCTGTCTTCCTCTACAGTTTTTGCCCTCTACAGCTCCCTCTAGTACCATGGAAGTCATTCCCTCATGTCTTAGCAGATGTCCTATCATCCTGTCCCTTCTCCTTATCAGTCTTTTCCACATATTCCTTTCCTCTCCGATTCTGTGTAGGACCTCCTCATTCCTTACCTTATCAGTCCACCTAATTTTCAACATTCGTCTATAGCACCACATCTCAAATGCTTCGATTCTCTTCTGTTCCGGTTTTCCCACAGTCCATGTTTCACTACCATACAATGCTGTACACCAGACGTACATCCTCAGAAATTTCTTCCTCAAATTAAGGCCGGTATTTGATATTAGTGGACTTCTCTTGGCCAGAAATGCCTTTTTTGCCATAGCGAGTCTGCTTTTGATGTCCTCCTTGCTCCGTCCGTCGTTCGTTATTTTGCTGCCTAGGTAGCAGAATTCCTTAACTTTATTGACTTCGTGACCATCAATCCTGATGTTAAGTTTCTCGCTGTTCTCATTTCTACTACTTCTCATTACCTTCGTCTTTCTCCGATTTTCTCTCAAACCATACTGTGTACTCATTACACTGTTCATTCCGTTCAGCAGATCATTTAATTCTGCTTCACTTTCACTCAGGTTAGCAATGTCATCAGCGAATCGTATCATTGATATCCTTTCACCTTGTATGTTAATTCCACTCCTGAACCTTTCCTTTATTTCCATCATTGCTTCCTCGATGTACAGATTGAAGAGTATGGGCGAAAGGCTACAGCCTTGTTTTACACCCTTCTTAATACGAGCACTTCGTTCTTGATCGTCCACTCTTATTATTCCCTCTTGGTTGTTGTACATATTGTATATGACCCGTCTCTCCCTATAGCTTACACCTACTTTTTTCAGAATCTCGAACAGCTTGCACCATTTTATATTGTCGAACGCTTTTTCTAGGTCGACAAATCCTATGAACGTATCTTGATTTTTCTTTAGCCTTGCTTCCATTATTAGCCGTAAAGTCAAAATTGCCTCTCTCGTGCCTTCACTTTTCCTAAAGCCAAACTGATCGTCACCTAGCGCATTATCAATTTTCTTTTCCATTCTT
Source organism: Schistocerca gregaria (assembly GCF_023897955.1). Classification (NCBI taxonomy): domain Eukaryota; kingdom Metazoa; phylum Arthropoda; class Insecta; order Orthoptera; family Acrididae; genus Schistocerca; species Schistocerca gregaria. Next base: position 109,030,060 of record NC_064927.1, read on the forward strand.
CTGTATATTATTCTTGTAAGCAGCTTCGATGAATGAGCTGTTAAGCTGATTGTGCGATAATTCTCGCACTTGTCAGCTCTTGCCGTCTTCGGAATTGTGTGGATGATGCTTTTGCGAAAGTCAGATGGTATGTCCCCAGACTTATATATTCTACACACCAACTTGAATAGTCGTTTTGTTGCCACTTCCCATAATGATTTTAGAAATTCTGATGGAATGTTATCCATCCCATCTGCCTTATTTGACCGTAAGTCCTCCGAAGCTCTTTTAAATTCCGATTCTAATACTGGATCCCCAATCTCTTCTAAATCGACTCCTGTTTCTTCTTCTATCACATTAGACAAATCTTCACCCTCATAAAGGCTTATTTAATACTGTATGGTTTTTAGTACTGTAGTTAATAACTGGTACAATGGAATGTACCCTCTGTCATGCGTTTTGTAGTGATTTGAGAAGTATGAAAAGATGTAGAAGGTATTATACATCCATGTCTGTGACGGCGTGTAAGAATGTTAATCTGTATGGCTTCGGGTGCAATCGTTTTTCTCACATGCTCCAGACAGTTGATTGAGGAACTTCAAGCTCTTTCTTCAGCCCGAAGTATTTTCGAAAGGCCGACAGAAAACCGTGCCGTAAAAACAGTGTCAGACCCTTGCTCATGCATCATATGACTTGAAGCTTATGAAGAGTGTAATTTATAATCTCAGGCAACACATATCCGACAAAAGTAGATTTATGCACACGTACGCGCCAATTTTGCTTTGGTTGTGGTTACCCAGCTGCCATACGTACATATTGCAACTGCATTTCTTTTTTATTTGACGCTTTAGCCTTGCACTTCTGATAAAATGTTGACTATTCGAAGGTTATGAAGTGCGTTGTTTAAGCGTCAGACAATGTAGTGGAAAACGGGAAAAAATTGATATGGATACTTTGTTTAATTTAGACAGATTTTCGTCGTATGTTTGTCGTCATAAATTGTTACTTTACTGACCGTATCGCTCGTAGATATGTACCGCTCCGTCGTTAACAATGTCACGATACAAACTGGAGAAGGCATTTTTATCAGTAAAGAAATTTTCTTCGTTGTTGCTGCATAAGAATCTAGACAGGTGAACATTATGGAATCAGAAAAAAATGGGCGATGAATGGTGACTCGCGGATAAATTCTGTTGCGAAGCCAGGAGAGTGCAGCAGGCGATATCGTACTGTAGCCACACGTTATCCAGAACTTTTGATTGTTCTCTTCTAATGAGACTGTTCGTAACAAATACAGCTGTGATGGACGCGCCACGATAAAATAATTTGTTACACAAAACACTTACTTGCTGTCACCTTGTGCATAAAACTACGTTTTCTGGACTACAATTGTGCTCAACGTTCATTTTAATTTTATGGAGTTAAGATATAGTGGTTCAAGTTCCTATGTGATCATAATGGTACATGCTCTCGTCGATTTCCTGAAGAGAGTTTGAGGTAAATCGTAGATTATTTCCATTAAAAGGGAACAGCAAATTTCCTCCTCGATCCCGTCAATCAAACATTTGGTTCGTCTCTGATGACCTTGTAGTTGACAGACGTTTGTCGCTAATCTTCCTTGTCTTCACATTTTTCCAACATTTCATATTGACTGCAAGAATCGCACAACGGTTAAATAGTCGCAGTTGGTCTCTTCTGCTAATCATCGCGTTCGCTGATTCAGATCGCAATTGAAAGTTATAAAAAAACATACTTCATTAAAGCCTGCTGTTCTTCACCCATGCGCAGAATAGTTCACATTGAAATTATACCACTGTAAACGGGAATTTTTTGTTTCTCACACGATTAATTTAATGCTATTCAACCCACACACAACACAAGCTTATTCATGCCGCATAACTGCATTCACCCTGACACTAAATCAGAAGAAATGAAAACGTCTCGAATCACAGACTTTTCATCTTTTATATTACTACTTTTAACGCTTAAACAGCGCTCCTGAATATTTTCATACATATAACATTAAACAAATAGCCTAATATATTATTCTAGAACATCAAATAAAAAGTGACGTTTCATAATTGCACTAATATCAACCAAGCTGACTCTCCTTATAAAATCGTTACGAACATATCCGCCGATTTCATTTTTGCATGCAGTGGTACATACCATACTTCAGTATACCTTGAACCATATGCTGCATGAAGAGTGGCCACAAAGCCTTTGTTGCTACTCGGTGTTCACTCGGTCAATTAAAGATCTTCCGCGCCGCAAACTAATCTGAACCACACTGAGGTGACAAAAGTCACGGGATAGCGATAAACACGTGTACAGATGGGGACAGTATAGAGCACACAAGGTACAAAAGGGCAGGGCATTGGCTGATCTGTGACGTCTACTCAAGTGGTACATGTGAAACGACTTATGGCGTGTTTATGGCACACACGATGGGAAATAAGCGACCTTAAACGCGGAATGGTAGTTGGAGGAACACGAATGGGACATTTCATTTCGGAAATCGTTAGGGATTTCAGTATTCCCAGATCCGCAGTGTCAAGAGTGGGCCGAGAGTACCAGATTTCAGGAATTATCTCTCACAATGGACAACGCAGAGGCCGAAGGCTTCATTTGACGACAGAGAGCAGCGGTGTATGTGTAGAGTTTTCACTGCTACGGTATAAACAACACTGTGTGAAATAACCGCAGCCACAGGAATTAACACAAAACGTACGACGAAAGTATCCGTTAGGATAGTACGGTAAATCATGGGCTATGGCAGCAGACAACGGAACCAGTACCTTTCCTAACAGCACATCGCCTTCAGAGATTGTCTTGGGCTCGTGAATACGTCAGTTCGATTCTACACCACTGGAAAACCGAGGCTTGGTCACATGGTAAGAGTTGATAGGACGATCCAAATGAGGCGTAGACCCACGAACACCAAATGCTGAAATGATCATGGACTGGAGATCGTTACTGTCGTCTACTCGGAGACAATTTCCTGCCATTCATAGACTTCATGTTCTCAAAGAACGATGGAATTCTTATGGATAAAAATGTGCCAAGTCATCGGAACACAGTTGTTCGCGATTCGTTTGAAGAACATTCTGGACCATTCAAGCGAATTATTTGGTCACCAAGATATCACAACATCCATCCCACGGAATATTTATGGAACGTAATCGAGGTGGCAGTTCGTGCACAAAATCTTGCATCGACATCACTTCTCCTGTTATCGACGGGTATAGAAGCAGCATGGCTCGGTATTTCAGCATTGTTCAGTCTGTGGCACGAGTTGCTGCATTACGCCGGACAAAGGAAGTCTGACACGATATGAGGAGTCATCCCATTACTTTCGTCACTTCACAATAAATAACAGATAAATTAAATGATGAACGAAAGTAGCCCACATCTTTTGGAAAAGAGGAAGCTGCACTGAAGGAAATAAACAGGATGTAAGAATGGGAAATTACTGGGCGCTAACAAATAAACAGGATGTAAGTGAGTGTGTTAGTTATGGTTTCGAATGAAGACAGCAGTGTGCGTACGATTCCTGTTGCCTAAAAGTTAAATGAGAATGTAGTAACTGAAACTGAGTGTCCTGGTCGTGTTAACCAACTAAGCAAAATTTAACACATTTAAATAACTGTCAGCACGTGCATCTCAGAAATCGAGTAAATATAGATTTTCATTATAGTTTTTGTTAGTATCGTTTGGTATCAAGATATCATTTATGTCCATTTATGAGGGCAAATGAGACGGGATTTATATCAGAATAAATGTATCATTTGATTATTGACGCCTAGGACGTAATTCTGAGCATTTCCGCTTGGGTTAAACAATACGAACTGATGGAAAATGTCTTAGTGGTTATCAAAACCGTGGTATGGAATTAAAGTTATTTGAGGCATTATTTCTTGGGAGTGAATTGTATTTTCGTGACACGTCGTTAGTGCTCAGAGAATAGTTCTGAGGGACTGAGTTCATGGCTTTAAAGGCGTTCTTCCAAGAATGAGAGGCTAGTATGAGCAATGTTCTATTTATTTTGTTTCTATAGGAGATTCGTGCCATCACAATCGTTAGTGGCCGATGCGTGAATCGACCACTATAGAAAAACGTCGTATGGGTATGTACAGGGGAGAGAGATTAGCAGAGACTACGGCTGAATTAGTCCAGAGAAATATTCTGTGCCGGCCGCGATGGTCCCGCGGTTCTAGGCGCTCAGTCAGGAACCGCGCCTGCTGCGGTCGCAGGTTCGAATCCTGCCTCGGGCATGGATGTGTGTAATGTCCTTAGGTTAGTTAGGTTTAAGTAGTTCTAAGTTCTAGGGGACTTATGACCACAGATGTTGAGTCCCATAGTGCTCAGAGCCATTTTTTTAAAAATATTCTGTATCTTCAATGCATTTCACAGCCACTTTCCACGTATACTGATGCGTGTGATTAGGGACAGCTCTGTGAATTTTGGCAAATAGAACTTAAAGATCAGTAACCAGTAAATTGTGGATTCGGCGTGGTTGTGCAGGGAATTTTGGAATTGAAGAAGGCTACCCTAGAAAAAAAAGGAAGTGATATGGAAGGGACTTTCATAAACAGTCTCTAGCCATGAGTTGACTTAAAAATAATTTTGGAAAGGTCATCTACATGTGAGTGATTACTTCACTATCAACTCCACACACATACCAATATGGTACACCACCATTTTATGCACTACAGTTATGGATATTGCATGCCGATTAAAGAGCAAATAAAAGTTACATTATGTAGAACAGCACTAACCTTAACCTAACATGCTAAACAAGGCCCCGGGAGTAGACAACATTCCATTAGAACTACTGATGGCCTTGGGAGAGTCAGTCATGACAAAACACTACCATCTGGTGAGCAAGATGTACGAGACAGGCGAAATACCCTCAGACTTCAAGAAGAATATAATAATTCCAATCCCAAAGCAAGCAGGTGTGAAAATTACCGAACTATCAGTTTAATAAGTCACAGCTGCAAAATTCTAACGCGAATTCTTTACAGACGAATGGAAAAACTGTTTAAAGCTGACCTCGGGGAGATCAGCTTAGATTCCGTAGAAATGTTGGAACACGTGAGGCAATACTGACTCTACGACTTATCTTAGAAAATAGATTAAGGAACGGCAAACCTACGTTTATAGCATTTGTAGACTTAGAGAAAGCTTTTGACAATGTTGACTGGAATACTCTCTTTCAAATTCTGAAGGTGGCAAGGGTAAAATACAGGGAGCGAAAGGCTATTTACAATTTGTACAGAAATCTGATGGCAGTTATAAGAGTCGAGGGGTGTGAGAGGGAAGCAGTGGTTGGGAAGGGAGTGAGACAGTGTTGTAACCTATCCCCGATGTTATTCAATCTGTATATTGAGCAAGCAGAGAAGGAAACAAAAGAAAAATTCGGAGTAGGTATTAAAGTCCATGGAGAAGAAATAAAAAGTTTGAGGTTCGCCGATGACATTGTAATTCTGTTAGAGACGGCAAAGGACTTGGAAGGTCAGTTAAACGGAATGGACAGTGTCTAGAAAGGAGGGTATAAGATGAACATCAACAAAAGCAAAACGAGGATAATGGAATGTAATCGAATTAGGTCGGGTGATGCTGAGGGAATTAGATTAGAGAATGAGACACTTAAAGTAGTAAATGAGTTTTGCTATTTGGGGAGCAAAATAACTGATGATGGTCGAAGTAGAGAGGATATAAACTGTAGACTGGCAAGGAAATCGTTTCTGAAGAAGAGCAATTTGTTAACATCGAGTATAGATTTAAACGTCAGGAAGTCGTTTCTGAAAGTATTTGTATGTTGTGTAGTCATGTATTTAAGTGAAACATGGACGATACATAGTTTGTACAAGAAGAGAATAGAAGCTTTCTAAATGTGGTGCTACAGAAGAATGCTGAAGATTAGATGGGTAGATCACATAACTAATGAGGAGGTATTGAATATAATTGGGGACAAGAGGAGCTTGTTGCACAACTTGACTAGAAGAAGGGATCGGTTGGTAGGACATGTTCTGAGACATCGAAGGATCACCAATTTAGTATTGGAGGGTAGCGTGGAGGGTAAAATTCGTAGAGGGAGACCAAGGGATGAATACACTAAGCAGATTCAGAAGGATGTAGGCTGCAGTAGGTACTGGGAGATGAAGAAGCTTGCACAGGATAGAGTAGCATGGAGAGCTGCATCAAACCAGCCTCAGGACTGAAGATGACAACAGCAACATAAAAATTTATGGAGGATAATAGTTCAAACAGCTGCACTCTCGAGCTGTATGGAAGCCCTTGTAAATGCAAATCTCGTCATTGAATGCAATGACATGAGACACCACTTCTGACGTGTACGATGCTCAGTACAATGGAAAACGAAAGTAATGTTATTCTATTAGAATTAATAGTACTAGTATAAAGTCATTTCCTACAAGAAGTGACTTTTCCTTTTTGACATTGTTATAAGTGTAAAGTAAAAGAAATGTATGCTAACTGATGGATTAAGCTTTTGAGTCAATAAGTGTAATATTATTTTCTTATTGTGTGTGATTAAGAATGGAATGACTTTCCTGGATCGCCAGTGTAGAATATAAGGTTACGATTTGCAGTAACTGAATTATTGGGTAAGGTGTGTGTTAACCAACACCTGAGCAAGCGTCAGTATACGAATATATGCTTACATGTGAATGTGATTTGTTGAGTTGCCGCAAGTGCTTCAGCACCGTAAAGTTGGATGCAGTAAACCTGAAAGAATTATACTCGCAGGAACGTCGATTAAGTTTATTTAAGCAAAACAGCAAAAACTAAAATATTGAAAATTTGATGACAATTCTTCAACTCTCATATGAATGCCACGTATATTATACTCAACTAAGCAACAATGTTGTCTTCACTTAATAATAACAGAATAAAGAAATCCGTGTTATAGCTGACATACGATATTGTTATATGGATAGCGAGATAAGTTCTTCGGATATGTTAGCGGACCCCAGCGAGGTCCGTTCTGATGTTTGTTGTCTCTCACTTGAGTTACACTTCGGGAAATGACAGAACGCGTTCCGATCGCAAATGGGTAGGGAAGAGGAAGGAAGAATTGCAATTGCTGATATGGTAAAAATCCCCTTAGCCCCCTCTCTGATCTCACATACCATCCGAAGGAATAGGGACAGCTGGTAAGCATCTTACCCTTCACAACCGTCCATATTTCATCTTTCACTGTCTTCTCCAACGCTAGAATCAGAGCTACGTTCATCTCCCTACCAAAAAGCTTGAAAAATCAAAGATTATTTTTAGAAGCTGTATCGATAAAAGAACAGAACATACAACCACAGAGAAGATAAATATTAAACAAGAGTCTCTGGCAATACATTTAAATATCATTAGTTCTGGTGCTGTGTGTCATAAGATTTTTTCTATACTGATAGTTGGAATCATCATTTTCGTACTCAGGTTGAGTACCAAGAATTGGCCAATATTTTCAAAAAAATAGAGTTTGATTCTTAACGTAGTAGCTTTGGTTACACATACTGAGCGTAACGTGTGGGAGGAAATTGTGTCTTCTGTTTCCCAGCAAACAGTGAACAGTGATGTACTTGTTACTTTTACAAAAGATACGACTCTCGCACGATGAAACTTGAATTTCGAAAACCAATTTTTGCTGAAGTGTTTTCAAGTTAAGACCTGAAGCGGCGTTGCTTGTCCGGCCCCCCCTCAGTTTTCTGATCTTTTGCTGTTTACCATAAATGGCCTCTGGGAAACATAAATTTAAGTATCAGACTCAATCGTCGCACTAGCTCTTTCTCTACAATAAAGCAACTTAGGTCGTCAGCTTTGTGCTCAGTCTTATTTTCCTACCTCTCCTTCTTAGTACAAACAGATATTACTAATACTTTTTTAAAACAAGGCGTAACGAACGATCCGAAGACATTTCAAAACAGTTTCCTTGGAGTCTGTTATTGAACACAAAAGATGTTTATACTGATGTTGACTTACGATTCTACCTTAATTGTTGGTCACACACACCCAAAAAATGCAATATAACTGTACAAAACTAGTTGGGTACTTAATCATGGTGTTCCATGTGTAGTATCGACACAAGACAGCCAAGTGTTGTAGAAGTATGTTGGGTTATCTCTAAAGTTCGTTAGCTTTTCGTGACAGTGGAATTACACACATCGCCTGCAAACACACTTCCCTGCACACAGCTACGGCAGAGAGTTTGCCAGTTTGTCACCCCTTACACTACACACGCAAGGTCGGGTACAACATAACCAAAAAGCGGATCGATTTTGTAAACAAACTATTAATTTCATGCAGGATGCATCACTGTTGTCGACAATATATTGCGTTTTCTCGGATAACCTGTAAACGACTCTTTTCAAAAATGTTGGGGTTTCTGAGGTTGATGACCTCTTAAAGAATCGGTCTGTAGTTCTCGAAGGAGTTGACGTATTAGCCATTGAGGAAATTGTGCAGGGAACCGAGTAGATGAAAGTCAGAAGAGGCAGCGTCCATCGATTAAGGGCTTTGGGCAACACATCACAAAGAAAAGAACTCAGGTTTTCATGGGTCACCATGGAGATATGTGGTCTGTCGATGTTGTGGTGTAAGATGACGTCGTGTCCAAAATCCGCTCATTCAATGGCAGCCTTGCGACAATCAAACTGCGGACACTAGATCTCTGAAGTGATAGTGTAATTCGGACGAAGTTTGTAATACAAGACTTCTTTGCAATCCCACCAGGCGCATAGCAGAATATTTCCGAGAAGCATCCCTGACTTATGACCCGTTAGTGGTGGCTGCCATGTCTTGCGCCACGATTTATTATTCTAGACGTTGTTGTACACGATCCACTTTCCATCCTCAATTACCAGTCATTAACGAAAAGGAGCATTGTGACTGCGTCTCAATAAGAAGCCACAGACGGACACGATCTGAAACAAATTCGCTTCTCTCAGTTCATGAGGAACCCACGCATCGCGAATATTTACGAACCCAGCTTCTCCAAGTTCCTGGTTGCAGCAGCAAGAGCGTCATGGAGCTCCAATGCCGACACCCGCGTCGTCATTTGTGGATTATTCACTATCATATCATTAAGCCACTATACATCTGTAAACGTAGGCCGACCAGATCGGATGTTGGTCTATTAGGGCCAAATTACAGGTCGAAGTCTACTAAACCACTTCTGACTTGCTCGAGCCATTATTACATCTATCCACTATACAGTACAATTCTTCTGCCTGCACTGTGAGGTGTTTTTCCACATACGATAGTAAAATAGCGTAAGATAGCGCTAACGTCCTTTCCTGCTTTCAGGGGCTTGTAAAGACACATTCATCCTGTTCCATCCAACGCCATCCACAAGTACACATTGACATATCGAATGGTGCGTCGGTTTGCCGATACTTATTGCGTTTTCCTATTTTTTACAGATGGATTGTACACGAGCTCCTTCAATGTTTGGGATTTGTATTCGGTTACACATGCTATCGGAAGCCCACTCTCCACACAAATTCCAGATACTATCTGTGTTAAAAGTCACGGATCAACTACATTTATAATGTTTTGTTAAGTATTACACTCAATCATATATTTAAAGTTCGGAGAATGTAGATAAACACCCGTGAATATTAAGATTGGGCGGCATCCATAGATATGAGTATAGTACTCACTACCAGTTACCTATAAAAGCAGTACGACTCTTATGTATGCATGGAATCGTGAGCTGGCAGAGAGGCAGGAGTGTTAAATGTATCTGACATGCCGAATATTTATCAAGTGTCCGGTATCACTGCATTCACATCGATTATACAATAGATGTTCATCTGCAATATGAACATTGCTAATTCCAATAATCATATGCTGTGCATTCGAGATTACTGCAACCATAACGTCCCTGGAGATAGCATAGTATTGAACTCTCTCTCCTTCAGAGAGTTTGTTTGATGCCATTTCTTTTACTACCACTTTCATTCTGCTTAGAAAAATGAACCCAACGTTCGTCTATGAAATTTTTTTTCCAGAATCGTCTCTTCCTCCTAATGGAAGCGTTGCATCAGTTGGGACGTAATTCTTTTCCTTGCCTCTTCATTCTGGTCGGATAAAGTTCTTCGTAATCAAGCTGTACAAACATATGAGTATCCCAGTTCTTGAGTAATCGTCATCACGCTGCCTTTACTGAGTGAGGAATCCAACTTATAACACTGGTGATATCCACCGATGCATCACTGTGCGCTGTTGTCGTTTTTCGTGAATACGAATGGGCGTTCCACCTTCTTCATTCAAAAACTGCCACACAACGCTGCCTAATACGGCCATTTTGCAAGCGACTAAAATGTAGGCATCTGGTGACGCAGAAAGTTACTATGGCAGTAGTCTGAAAAAAAAGCATTCAGTAATAGCGCAACATTAATTAGTTCACTTCCAAAACTGTATTAAAAGAGAATGAGTTAGGTAGCATTCATTCTGGAATGACCTCCTCACACAATACACAATGAAACACAAATAATTTGTACCTCATCGCTTAACGGTAAAAAATTCTACTTCTCTCATACAAAAATCGACAATATTCTTGTAATCACATTTGTGGTTCTAAACATCACCGGGTTCAGTACACATGAAATATGAATAATAACGTCTCGCGTCACCGAAAATTTTATATTTTTTTAAGTCACACAACGCATTTCGGATCCAGTGTGCCCATTAACGTTTTACCTAACCTTTTGCTGAGCCCTTCACTCAATCTAAGCCGTTCTTTTATTGGCATATATGAAATGGGTCCATTGCCGTGCAACCATCTTATCTATACTCCTCCTCTTATCAAATTTCAATTATGGTGCGAATGTTAAACGATTCAGTCCTTTCCTACTGTTGCAGGCCATTAATAATAAATACCCTGTGCTTCGTATTATTCATATTACAAGCCAGAGACCTATTTTACTGATTGCTGTTATTAAATGATTTTATTAGTCCCTTAATTGTATTTTTGTAAAACAGTGAGATATTTTGTGCAATACAGGATAGTCAAGAACACTGTTTCCGCAAGTATGTGGACATTTCGATTTTAAATCCCAATACGACTTCACTATCGTGTTTGTAGACTTGCCTAGTTATACTACGTGAGTCTACATATACGATAAGCAGAAAAGTACTCATTATTTAACTTTAACTTGCGCTTATTTTAAGTACTCGTATGTGACTCGGTGAATATCACGTTAATCACCTGTAGCAAAATCACATATTCAGTTGTATACGGGGTCATGAACTGTCGTATAGCTTAACACATCAAGACGTTACTTAACTACTGAGGATAGCAGTTTATTCATACAATACAGAACACAGCTGGAAACGTTTGCTTTTCACCACGATGACGCGAAATGTGCGTTCCTATTGTGAGAGGGTTACATGTTAACCTTATAAATTGTCAATAGTGGAGAACTTCCAAAAGGGTCCTGCCAGACCATTTTAACATCCTTAATGTCAGCAAACGTTGACAGCTTATGGTGCAACTGCACAGTATTTAACTCTATGCACACACCTTCTTCTATATCCCACAGATAGAGCATCATATGAAATGATCAAAATAATGCTTTTTATGTAGTGCCAGATGGTAGCGTGATAAAGTAGCATAACACATGTAAAGTGATAATTAAACGGCTTTTTTTTAATTATTAAAATAGCCATCAGTAGCGGAAGGTGCCCGTTAATTCAAGCTTTGTGGTTTTATGCAGGTGTATTGCTGTATGCTCGAGCAGATGAAGAGAGTAACAATTCATCTGATTGTGTAATGTTACCAAACTGGTTTCTGTCTACTCTCTGATCTGTTAAGTTTAACTCATATGTTGTGCAATATCCAGCCCACGGGTGAGGCGATTTATGTGAAAAGACAGAACTGCAGGCAAGCTTTGAGGAGATTTTGACGGATCGTACCTGCCGATATCAAGCGTGCCGTTTTCGACTAACATGCAGGCCACGTCTTTGGGTTCCGAGCAGAGGACTCGAACCATAGTGCGTATGTTAAACCGCTGGATTTTCGTGATTTATCCTGTACTGCATGCTCAACAGACCAGACATCACAGGCGACATATTTCTGTAGTTTCGACTATGTGCCGCAGTAAGTAATGTGTACGGTGCAGCGATTTTACGAATTCTTTCTTATGGTGAATTTTTGAATTTTTTTTTTTTTTTATTCATGAAAGTTGAGGTGAAGTTAGTATGCACGACAAAAGGAAGAAATTTAGGGCAGACACCGGCGACTTATACGCCACGCGCTCATACATTTCTCAAAAGAAATATTGGTCATTGGATTGCCGAATATCAGAACACTGCCACATCGGTCTGATTCAGAGACGTGGGAACTCCTTTGAGATTATTGAAATGTCGACATGCTAGAAATACGGTGTTCTTGATCCTTTGTCAAGTAGAGTAACTTTAAATACCGGTAAAATAATGGTCGTAACACAGTTAAGGGTGATACAATATTGAACAGAGTGCAAACAATTTTTTATTGACTCTCGCCGGCGAGTTTGATTACGTAAGGAGTCATCAAAGGATTGATCAAAAAATTGTGTTTGAGGGCGTTTCCATTTAAGTGTTTATGGAAGGAAGCGGGGCTTCAGTGCACATTTGTAAACACTAACATGTAGGCGACGGATCTGTGTAGGATTAATGTCTTCCCGAAGTGCACGCCGTAAATGCACAAATGTGAATTATGTCGACGTTACTACCAAACGCATACAAACAGAATAATTGCGATGTTATTCCTTCCATAGCTGCCGAAACCAACGCTCTCAGACACTCTTCGGCTAATGAACAATACTTCACCCGTCGTTCCCTCGTCCTAAGAAGTTCAAGGGTCAGTAGTTTTCTGTTTTGGTTACCGATGCCCATTGCTTGAAGATTTCACTGACCCTGGTGTCTTAACCATTGGGGAACAGTAATGCGCAACTCTGGAGAAATGACGGCACGTTATCAAGGCGAAATATCCGCAAAAATTGCATGATCGCCTGTTCTGGCTTGATGATGACACACATTTCAATATCGAAAATGTCGTAACGCAGAATTATTGGTGTCGTGGGGTTTCCTACCGTTGGGTTTCCTACAAGCAGTGGCCCGGCCCGGCCAAATAAATCGAGGCTCCCTTGCTGCCCCCTCCCAACCTCCTCACCACTAGGTTCTAGGAGAACTTCAAACGCAAACGGAAGGAAGTCCCACATTGCTTATCATCTTCATTTTGTGTCGTGATAATTTACAAGGTATAACGTTATTTTACGTAACACTGAAAGTGACCGTTGCTCTTATTTAATAGCTATGTTGCCCCTTATACGACTGAACTCATTACGTGATTTCTGTTGTTCGAATCTATTACTTATGTTTCGCAACTAAGTCGGCATAGAGCGAGCGGGATGTTTAAAAAAAGAATCTCTATTTCCCAAACCAAGAGGATGGTCACTGTCTACATAAAACTTCGTTCAGTGCGTTGTGGAGGGTACTTTACTTACGGATTTCAACAAAATCCACAGTGTTGCTCCGATCTTGATGAAATTTTGTACATTCGATCTTCAAAACAAGGGGAAGCTCACCGTCTACGTGAAATTTCATACGGTGTATTGCGGAGGGTACCTTACAACTGAGTTACACACCGATCGACTGATAGCTTGGGAGTTGGCTCATGTATGTATGTTTTCGTGGTGAAGCCATTTATACAAGTCAACGTATGCTGGATGGCGGAGAGCTGGCCTATCTTTAAATAAATTCAATATCGTTTCGTCAGTCAGCATGGAAGTTGGCAGATATACATATTTTTTCATAGATGGGGAAAGAGCAGATGGTATGATGGAGGCGGAGGAGGAGATATACGGAGAGAGGAGAACGTGATGGAGTCATGGAGGAGGGTGGAGGTTGGCTGGTTCAAATGGCTCTGAGCACTATGGGACTTAACTTCTGTGGTCATCAGTCCCCTAGAACTTAGAACTACTTAAACCTAGCTAACCTAAGGACATCACACACATCCATGCCCGAGGCAGGATTCGAACCTGCGACCGTAGCGGTCGCGCGGTTCCAGAATGTATCGCCTAGAACCCCTCGGCCACTAGGTCAGAGGAGAGGAGGTGCATCAAGAGAAGTGAGAGAAGCAGATTAAGAGAGAGGGAGCAGCAGGTAAACAGAGAACGGGAATTACTAATGGAACACTGCAATACATACATGAATGAGGGGTGTTACAGTGAATTTGATGTACTATTAAAAAAAGCGAAGGAGGAGGTGGACAGAGACGGAAAGATGGATGGAGAAGGAGAGGAGGATGGAGAGGAGGAGGAAGTGTTGTGAGAGAGGAGGGCAGATGGAGGAGATGGAAATAGAGACCGATAGGCGGAAGGAGGAGGTGGATAGAGAGACGAGATAGGACTAAATGGACAGGAGAGAAGAGGGAAGAGGGGATGAACTGATATAAAACTGGGGTGAATAAATATCCGGGCAACGCCGGGTTTACTGTTAGTAATTAGATAAAGATTTACGCGACAGTGGAAGTGTTCACCTGAAAGGAATTATAGAATATTTTCCGATGGTTAAATGCGGCGTATAAAGTCTCGATAACTAGAGTGTTGTTCTAGATGTATACAGATGATTAAATTAGTGCTTAATATAGATGACTCCACCAAAGTTCATCTAGTTGGAATTTCATCTTTATAAAATGAACTACATAACAATCAGTTTAAAAATGCTCCTGTTGGAGCACAGTAAAGGTAAATATGATCGTGTTCAAAAGACTGTGACAGAAAAGTAGGCAATCAGCTGTCTGAGTCCTCATTCCTCCTTCCTCACCAAAAATTCTGGAAGCTTCACAGGACGAGTGACCATGTTATATGATAGATTTCCTAAGTAAAATTTCAGTTTTGTTGAGTTATAAATTCAAAAAATATCAGATTTTGTATTAGAACTTTAGAAATACCGTTAAAAGCTTACTTTTGTGAATGAGATCAGCCAAATACAAATAATTAGTTTCGTATGACATATGTGACGAAACTCCAGAATCGGCAAGTTAACTTTACGAAATTATTGATGCTACTAAAATGTGTGCTGTACTTACACATACCGTTTTAAAACAAGAATAATTTTTGAGGCCCACAGCAAATTCTAGAATTTTTCACACAGAACATCACGGTAAATTTTTTATCATCCAACTATTCGACTCTCTGGTCCCATTACGTGGTGATGCCCTTGTTTCTGACTGCAAATAAATATCGTAACACTGAACTTTCCGACTGACATGAAAATAAAAACATCCCTTCACATTTTATCCAGGCTTAGGACTGGCTATGCACGTAGTACATAGGCATGTTTAAATGTTTTTTTTTCATTTTATTTACTTTTATTTATTTATTTATTTTGTTTCTGTTGTTATTTGCTTAGTTGTTGTTATTGTTCTTGTTCAACACTACAGTAGCAAATTCATAACCTTTTTCATATCAATCGTAAACTGATATTCAATGTTTTCTAAAAATCCTAGAGATTTTAAACATCTTTTTAAATTTGCAGGGTCTTTATATGTTTTCATAATGTTTTTTAATCTTTTGTCAAGATCTATGCACCTCTTCTTTCTTTTTTGAATAGGTAGGCCAATGGAATCTTTTTTAATTTCAAAAATACCGTTCATTGCCTCCTCCTTCAGCTTTTGAATCAGAAAGCTCACATTTGGATGTTTCTAGTTTATTGAGTATTTCAGTTTTCTATGCCAACCTTCGACAGCATTCCTCACTCTGTGTCCTTGGTTAAAAACATTCCACATTTCAAAAGGTATATTAGGATTTTCCATCCACTGATCAGCCATATAGTCTGTAAATGCTGTGACCTTCTCTCCACTGGCCATTTATTCCGTTATTAAAATCCACGCTTCATCGACAATGTTAAGTGGAAGATGTGCCACTGCAGTACACATGCGACAAAACAATTACGCTTCCTCCCTATCCCTGTAGTCTTCCGTTATTCCCAGTTCCTGTATCTTCTTCCACAGACACTGGTTAAAGTGAAAAATACAGCCGGAAAATTGTGTTTCACGGAACACTGAATTCCTTGCTTTAATTGTAGCCATTTCTAAATCTAGCACTGCAGTTTTTGGTGATCATCCAGGCATCTTAGACATTGAACCAGAAAAAAGTTTTTCATACGAATTTTTACTTTTTTCTGGCAGCAAAGCAAGTAAAACAGGAAATATCCTAGTTGCCTCTTCTGTACTTTCGATGTCGACATGGATTGTGTACAATTGTTTCAACTATTTCGAAGAGCTGTCAAATGTCCCATCCATGATCACACATCCATTGACACAAAGTATTTTCTCTGCTTCTTATCAAGTAAATACTAGAAGTCTCTTGCCTGGAACACAGCCATCATCGATCTCCAAAAAACTATTACCTTCCGCTAATTTCAAAAGTTCTTCACTAAGGTGAATTTCCAAACTGGAGCCAGGGTTCTGGGTTGTCCCAATAGCTCCTCCTCTCGCCTTACGCAATAGAGTCTTGGAGTTGTCATAATTCGGAATATATGTCACGAATTCTAATACTTCATCTTTCAAATCTTGAAATTTCTGCTTTAAAATTTGGGCTACAGGCACTGTCCTTTCTTCACGAACTATTTTTCTGGAATTATGTAGTCTTTTCATTATCTACACATCTGTTTTGTGAGGTGGACGAAAAGTTGCTGTTGAGCAACGATTTCACCATTTTCAATTTTTAAATGGCCTTTGCACCTACTTCGTTCATAACTGAAGCACATACAGTTCGTATATTCTTCATTCCTCCTGTAAATACGGTAGCGATGACCATCCTTCATAATACACGGCCTCCCTTTTGTTGTTGTTATCACTTCCATCGTGTACACTGCATAGAACAGAAGTCGTATAGGAAAACGCAAGGAACGAAAGCTGTCGACGACCACACTGTCTGAGAAACGGTGACAACACATGCTCTCAGGGTGAGCGACTGGGGTAGGCAAGTAGTGGGGGAGGCTCACCTCTCACACACCTCGTTAGGGAACCGGATGCTCGGGACAGCTTCGGTACCAGTAGCACCCTTGTAGGAAACCCCACGATAGGAAACCCCACGTCAACCCAAGTGAAAGACACACGAACACCCACCCCATGCGATTATCACGGTTTTGGTCCCTCAAAAAAGACTTTGAAGGATGGACTATTTTTGTTGTACGAGGATGTGCAGCACGTAGATAAGGCTTCTTCACTCAGCAGTATACGATATTTATCAAACGGGTGTCTTCATAATGGGGCGTCGATTAAGTGATTGCCCCAGTGCTGAAGGCGAGTTTGACTAATCGGCATACTGATTGTGGATTGTAAGGCTTCGAAAGGAAACATTTTAAGCTTCTTTCTCATACCTTTCATAAACCTAATTTCTTAATTTGCAGCTTACTTTTCAATACACTTTGGCCCACTGTTGGAATGTCATCTACAATGTGTCAGTCATCTCTTTGTTCACTCTACTTTTTACTGTCTTGTTTACGTAACGTTCATAGATTAATTTTCTCGGTCGTCTCCACAATAACATTTGTGTGACCCCGATGGTTTTCCAGAATTGACCCGAAATTCCGTTGTCTGTAGCTAAAATACGCTCGTGTGTGGCCAGTTAATAATAGATTTTGCATAGTTTTTAGTAAGAACGTAATCTTGTGTGCTTGAAAACAGGATTTGAAGCTGTGGCCTCAATAGGCAGAAAACTTGAGGATTATATTTTATAAGCCTCACTGTTGCATTTTAAGGAGTCAGTCTTTATTGTTGTGGAATAATAGGTATCGTAGCTCAATCACAGTGGAGAAAGATCTTGTTATTTTTTTTAAAAATAGGTCTGCAGTAATTTATTCCATTTGGCCCAGACGTATTACGCCTTATTTTGCGTGTGACCTCTTTTTATTCTTCGGACCCATTCACCACGTCAGTATTTTTTTTTCATTGTGATATATTTGGTTGGAAGTCTATTTTTTCCAAGGTAAGTGAATGTGCTTTGTAGAGTGTAGACCTAAATGCTACTTGTTTTTGAGCGGTGAGTTCGCATGAAGCGTTCTTTATTTCTTTGTGTTGTTGATTTTCACAGCAATAAAATTTTTGCTTTTCTCGTCCTCATGCTAAACTATAAATATCATCCCTGTGTGCAAAAGGTTTCATTATGTGTGCAACTCTTCCGTATCCTCTCCTGTGCCACTTGTAGTAGCAAGACCGTCTTTCTTCCGGTAAACTCTGCCATTAAAAGTTTGCTAATTATGTGACAACATTACTTGCATAATGATGGTAACTTCGGATATTTCGCAGGCAGGGCCCTTTTTTGTTCTACTAAGTTTTGAAGAAAATAGCGAAATTGGTGAGTATTGTCCCGTTTTCACCACATACGTATCTCCAAATGTGTCTAGTATTATTGGAGTTAGTTTGTTTCCACTTCTAGCATTTAGATCTCCCGTAAAGAAAATCTGATTTTTATTCATACTGTTTAATATCACCTGCAATAGTTTGAAAAAGACCTTAGAGTAGTCAATATTCCCTTCATGTTGGACGTTAGCTTCTATTATTCTTTGGATTGCTCTTGTGTCTTTAATTCGTAATAGAACAGTGCGTCCTTTTTAATTTCATAGTCAAGTGTTTTACCTTATTCTTTTGTAAGAATGTAGATGGTAACACCCTTACTTGTTCTTCTTTCTAAATTTACTCTTCTGTAGATCATAGTATAGCCATATACATATCTAGTTACAGGTGGTTTTCTCTGTAATACCTGTTAAATCTATTTCCTTTCCTTTCAAATGTTCTGATAATTCGAATTCCTTAACACCAGTTTTGTAACGTACAAGGAGAAAGCTTTCCAAGCTTCCTTAAACCACTGTCTCTCGCTCCTGCTTCTCACCCATATCGTAACCCGCTAAACCGTCCTTTTCCTGAGGATAGACTATGTGGTGCAAGTACGTTTATTTTGTCTGTGAATAGGTTACTAGCCCATCTCTATTAGAGGTATTTTCCCATGTATGGTCCCAACATTCACTACACTGACACATATAAGCTGATTTATACCTAAAAAAATTTTTTTTCTTTTTCCATTTTGGATAGCAAACAATGCCATACTAAAATTGTAGTGATCATTGTCTAAACACAATAAAAGTATGTCTGTTTCATGGTGGACCACTGATAACGAGTTGCCAAAAGAATTGATAAGCATACAAAACTTATCCTCGCGGCGCTTAGTAGACCCCAACCGAGCGCCTCCCGAGGTGGCGGAGAGGGCAACGCCTCCTAGATATAGGTGGTACCGAGGAAATGAAATACTCTGGGCGGACCAAAACTACCAGTAGCGTCTTTTCCCGCAGTGGCCCGCTACAAAAGGCGTCTGCTCCACATGTCAGTGACGGCCTCAACCAACCTCCTGATCTGGAAAGTCAGGTAGTACATCAGGATGGTGCAACGAGAAAAATCTCATTACCCCAGCCCCCAGTCAATAGACTGGGATCGTCGTGAGCATCGGATTCCGGGGGCTCACGGACATCATGAGAAGAATCGGAGCTTCTCAAACTCCCTCAAGACCAAACGCAAACACTAAATCGGCACACTCAACGTTAACACACTGATGAACACAGGAAAGATGAAACAACTGACAGACACTCTTGAAAAATTTCAAATCAAAATATGTGCACTGCAAGATACACGATTCACAGACGAAGACCATTTCATCACGGAGAATTTCAGAATATACAAAGGAAAACTATCGAGACAAGTCGACCACGTAATAGACCAGAAAGACTCAGAAAAAGAAATTTTGAACATAGACACACGTAAAGTCTATTTCGACTCAGACCACCACCTACTACAGGTCAGGATTCGTCTTTTGCGCAAAAAAAAGCTTCAGAAGAACAAAGTTGTTAGACCAGCTCCAGAATACCTTACTTTAAAGCAGACACAAATATTAGACAAAATTAAAATGGAGAAACGACAGCCTGGACACAACTTTCAGGAAGATTCCGAGAGGCCACGAAACTAGCACAAGCACCACACACAAGGAAACACCGTTTGGTGTAACCACACATGTAACCAAGCTACTCACCAACAATCAGTGCATGGAAAATCCTAAGAGAATTGGAAAAACTCCCTGAAAACACAAAAGCAATCAAGCAAAATCATTCGCAGTGACAAACGACAGTATGATAAACGGCGACTGAGGGAGATCGAATCGGACTTCGTGAAGAACAATACAAGAAACTTCTACAGAACGTTCAGAGAAAGTATGACTGGATATCAGCCACCCAACTTGTGCTTCAGAAGAGCGGATGGAAACCTAGAAACCAATACCAAAATTAATTGTGACATTCTGGCAATGTACTTTGGAAAAGTGTTCAACATGGACACCCCTATGGAAGAAATGATGACAGAAACGAGCACGTACAATCCAGATAGTGAACCTCCAACTCTAGAAGAAGTTAAAGAAATAAGTCACTCAAGAATCGTAGAGCACAAGGAGAAGACGGCATCACTGAGGAAATCTGAAAGTTACAACACCCAGAACTCACCAAAGACATCCACAGGATCTTGGAAGATATCTGGAAGACCATGAAAATTCCTGACGGCTGTAAAACTCCCCTGATACACCCACTACACAAGAAAGGTGACAAGACTGACCCAAACAACTGCAGAGGAATATCTCTACTACCGGTCACATACAAGATCCTGTCTAAAGCTTTACTAAACAGACTAGAATGCCAGACCGACCACTTGACTGGGGAATAACAAGCAGGCTTCCATAAAGGGCGGACTTATGCGGAACAAATTTGGAACCTGAAAATGATTTTACAATACAAACAGAACCTCATCATTACCTTTGTCGACTTCAAAAAGGCATACGACTCTATCGACGGGAAAACTCTCTTCAAAATTCTAGCAGAATACAAAGTAGACAACAAAACACAGGCTATCATAGAGCCAACTTTAACCAACACGACCTCCAAAGTAAAGTTCTGTGGGGAACTACCAGGGCCCTTAGAAATTCGCACAGGTGTCCGACAAGGCGAAAGCCTATCACCTCTCCTTTTCAATCTGATGTTAGATAAGGTAATAAAAGACTGGGAAACATCACAACAGGGGATGACCTTAGGAAACCTACAGATTAAATGCGTGACTTTTGCAGAAGATTTGGCGATTGTCACGAAAGGTATAAAAGAAACAAAAGACAGTATTGAAAAGCTACACGAAATCGCTTCCAAAACTGGATTACATATCTCTTACGAAAAGACACAGTTTATGAGCACAAAGAAACTCTCATCTCTGAACGCAAAGTATGGCACGGTTTACAAAACGGCAAACTTCAAATACCTCGGTGAAAAACTACAAATGAGTGGACATAACAGAAACTCAAACGAAGAAAGAAAAAATAAACTGGACAAGGCGCACAAAGTAGTGTGGAATCATTACAACAAGAAGTCTATCTCACGAAAAGCCAAATTACGCCACTACGACACGGTGGTGCTCCCCGAGGCACTATATGCTGCAGAGACCACACTAATCGTAGGGCATAAACGTATCAGATAACTAGAAAAAGTAGGACGGAAAATACTTAGGAAAATATTCAACAATGGAATATGGATCAAGAAACCTGCAGAGGAACTATACAACATACGGAGACAATCACAGAAAAGGTTAGAAAACGCAGACTACAATTCTATGGACACCTACACAGAATACCATCACACAGACTGACCAAACAGATCTTTGACTGAGTAACCACTAGAAACAACAAATGGGTGGCAGAGGTAAAAAACGACCTGAATCAATTCAACATAATAGCAGACACAATAAGGGACAGAATAAAATTCACAAACATCATTAGGAAATGTAAACTACACGAGATAAAATGTCACAAACTATCAGGTGTAAAATGGTCCGAAGAACGCAAGGAAGATCACAGCCGGAAGATGAAAGAAATGTGGGCAACCAAAACGGCAATCAAGATGAATCCGAAGACACATAGCCGACAAGTAGCATGGACAGAGGAACGGAAACAGAAACACAATGAGGGAAGTTTAAGTAGCAAGGAAGGGAGCAAAAGGAAGTGGTCATGTAGTTTAGTCCAAATGCGCTCTTTTAGGGCAAAACAGCAATAATAATAATAATAATAATAATAATAATAATAATAATAATCCAAAACTTATCAAACGAATTATCTACAAATGTGGGCTCTATATGCAACTTAACTCCTGACGACATATTAACATACATTTTGCAGAAGTTCAGAATTACCGAAATTTAAGGATTTAAAGAGCAATTGATCACCTATGGCCAAGAGATGGAGCAGGAGAAATTATCATATCGAGATCAGTCCAGAAGCAGTAGAAGAGGCCAGAATATCATGTTTGGTCATTTAATGATACAAATTTAAGTAAATGTATGTGTGTTGCTGGATACTGGGAAGCTTCGATTATCCTGTAGCCATCTGGTAATAATGAGTGAATTTACAGATTACTGTTCAAGAATTTCCACCAAGTTTTACTTGTCCTCTCAATTCGTCACGGAGGTTGTTCTTTGTCATTGATTTCCGACGTGGTAGAGATTAGGTTGTGAAATTTTTTATTAATTGTTAAGTTAGTTTCATGTGTGATACTGGATACGTTTTTGAATGTAGGTTTCATTATGACGCTATTTAGATTGTTAATTTATCTATGTACAGAGGTGCATGATAAAACTATATTGTGCTGCAACAGAAGACATTATCAGCAGCACTAACAGAAGCCAAAGGCGCCTTACACCTCTTCGCTCCATCTGGAGAGCGGAGGAAGTAATATTGAGAAAAAATTTCAGATATGTGAAAGTAATGTAAAAACTGAGCTTCCATATCGTTGTTAAACATGGAAAGTGAGAAGGCAGCCAGTACATAACTGTGACACATTCAGCAACTGATATCTGAGGAACGGATATGGTGGCCAAATGTCATGTTTAACGAAACACTCTGGGAAAGAACCAGCTAGAAGCCAAATGAGCTGCAAATAAGAAGTAGAAAGTGGAGATTGTTAGAATATTCACCTAGGACACTCAATGAACATATTGCGAAGGAAGCTCTTCATTGAGTACTGCATGGACGATGGAGACGAGGCAGGTCCAAAATGAGGTGTAGACGACCAGTTGAAGCAGAAGGTCAATAGCAAATATATGTATAAAATGGCCGTGAATTATCGTAGTTTATATGGTGTATTATTCTCGACAAGTTGGTGAGTGTGATATGGTGTGTTTTAAACAACTAGTTATATTGTTGCACGCTTAGGGGTAGATAGACGCATTATATCCCTGCGAGTACGTGACTCTGAGCCATAGCGTTTCACTCCTCACTGTTCCACGCTACGTTATTTGCCCTTTTATCCATTTAACTGTGTGACCTACCTTTTTCTGTTGCGTTTACACTCTGGGCTGTACTCCAATTACGTTATTAGCGTTTTACTATTATCTTACTTTTTTCACAAAGCCTGAGCACATTTTAGAGTACATGCTTAAATTGGACTGTGGCTTTTAAAACTGAACAGGCTTGATTTTTCATCCATCTTGCTTGAGGCTCAACTAACATATAACTTTATTAATTTTAGTTCTATTTATTATTTCGATGATAGTAACACTGTTATAGACAAGATTGTTACTGTGTTGAGTGACAAAACCTAATTAGGAATTTGTTGAATATAAAAAGACAATAATTATTTCTCATAAACTTTTATAAAGTTGCATACTATTAGTCATTATGTGGGAAACATGTATATGTATGGTATAATACCATAAGTGACACCTTCTGAGAACAATTCCAAATGTTCAGTAGAAAAGTAAAAAAAAATCTTAAAATTGAATCAAACACAAAAAGCCAAAGATCTTGTAACAAATGAGTGATATATACATATTCTTGTGAGGTTCCAGAAATAATTCTGTTGAAATGTCACTATTTATGATATACAGCTAACTTTGTCTTCAATAAAGTAATTACATAGAAATGGTGTACTAAGCTAATGATGAACATAATTGAGATGTTGCACTTAGCTGACAAGTAAAAGTGAGAGTATGAAGCAATGATTTTTGTAAGATGTTCGGATTAAAAAGAAATGATTGAAAAATAAATGAATTTTGTTATGATCATGATGACGATAGCATTCTTTTCAACAACTTTATGAACTTTTTAATGCTGGATAGTTGTATTGACAAGAAAGATATTAACAAGGCAACTATGAATGTTTTTCTACAATGAAGAACGCTTGCCATTTATAGGTAGAGCAGTGAATTAGTGGTAATTAACTGAAGATTATATTATGATAAAATTTTGGTGCCGTCTAAATCTTGTTACCAACTGCTGTAATGGACAAACAAGACGTGGTAGCTAATAAAAGATGGAAACATTAACGATAATTCAGTGAGATTTAAGGGAGAACCTGCTTACCCTTCACTATGTGTGATCCCCTTATGCTATGGACCTTGAGTGCACAGGGTGCCTCCTCAATATAGATATCCATACTGTAGATACAACGACAGTGGAAGGATCTCTGTTGAAATATGGGACAAACATATTTCTCCTGAAGAGAGGGTCCAACCTTTGCGGCAGTTGCAGGGCAACACTCTGTGTCATTGGCTGGTCTGGACATGTAACTACAACGAAATCGAACCTGCTGTCATCGTACAGTGAAACAGCTGAAAGCAAGTGGAAACTACAGCTGTAATTTTTTTCTGAGGGTATGCAAATTCAATGTATGTTTAAATGATGTCGTTACCCATTCACACCTCTGGGTGGAGGTATCACGAGAACGATAACTGTCATTCTATAGATTGAGGAGTGTAATATTAGACCGCTAAATCAGGTAGGTTAGAAAATTTAAGAAGATTGAAGTTAGCTATGGTGGGAATTGGTGTAATTCAGAAGCAGGAGGAAGGAGCAACTCTTCTGGTCAGATGATTTCAAGGATATAAATAAAAAATGAAATATGGTAATGGAAGTGTAAGTTTAACAATGAATACCGAAGTAGGAAAGTACTTAAGCTGCCCTGGACAGCACAGTGAAGGGACTGACACTAAAGCCGTATCTGCCACTGTAGCATCAGTTCATATGATAATTAGTTCTGCAGATGATGAAGACATTGTAGAAATGTGTGATGACACGAAAGAAATTATTCAGATAGTTAAGGGAGATATAATTTAACTGCGATGGCTGGCTGGAATACGATAGTAGGAAACGAGGAGGAAGAAGCATAGCAGGTGAACATGGACTAGGGGGAGGAATGAAAGAGGAATAGCTTACTAGAATTCTGCACAGAGAATAGTTTAATCATCGCTGACACTTAGTTTCAGACTCATGAGAAAAATAATTTATGCTTGGAAGAGACTTGGAGACACCTTAAGCTTGCAGATTGATAATAGAATGGTAAGACAGATTTTAAAACACAAGACAATACAGGCGCCAGATGCAGACTCTGGTCACAATTTAGTGCTTATCAACTATAGGCTGAATGTGAAGAAACTGCCAAAATGTAGACATTAAGGAAATGGGAACTGGATAAGGTGAAAGGACCGGGGGTTGCTGAGATATTCATAGGGTGCATTAGGCAACGATTGACTGTAACAGGTAAGAGGAATACAGTAGAAGACTAATGAGTAGCTTCGAGAGATGAAATTGGAAGGAAGGCTAGAATTGGCCGTAATTTTGATGATTTCTTAACAGCAAAATTGATTTTCGATCACAATATGATCACCTTCAGCGCTTTAGCGTACAAATTAAAGCTCGTAGGCTCTTGTGTCTAGTTATTAGCAGTGATCGTTTCATAACTTCTGTTACTGCTAGTGAGTAGACACCAGTTACCTACGAGCTGTAATTTGTACGAAAAAGCAGTGAAGATGATCACTATGTGATCGAAAATCGATTTTACTGTTAATAAAGCATAACAATTACTGCTTACCTTCCTCCTAATTTTATTTATCATATGGTCGTTGTGCACACAGCACTCCATGGAGTCGCCAATCAATTTGAGAGATGAAATAATGAAGGCAGCAGAACATCAGATAGGTAAGACAATATTGAATTCAATTTAGTAAAGAAGAAAATATAAAAATGGAGCAAAAGAAGTAAGCGAAAGGGAATACAAACGTCTAAATAATCAGGTTGACAGAAGGTGCAAAATGACTAAGCCGGAATGGCCAGAGTACGTATGTAAGTATGTAGAATGATATACTGCTACGAGAAAGATAGATACTGTCTGCAGGTTCCTTTGTAGAAAAGAGAAGTAGCTGTGTGAATATCGAGAGTTGAGACGGAAAACCAGCCCTAAGTAAACAATGGAAAGCTGAAAGATGAGAGTAAATGGATGGTCTATATAAGGGAGATGAACGTGAATACAATATTATAGAAATGGATGAGGACGTAGATGAACATGAGATGGAAGATTTGATAGTGCGAGAGGAATTTGATAGAGCACTGAGAGATCAATGTCGAAACTATGCCAGAGGAGTGGACGACATTCTGTCAGAACTGCTATATAAATGGGAGAGCCAACAAAGATAAAACTCTTCCATTTGGTGTGGAAAATGTATGAGACATGCGAATTACCGTCAGACTTCAAGAAAAATATAATAATTCCAATTTCAAAGAAACCAACTGCTGACAGGTGTGAATATTACCGCACTGTGAGTTTAATAAGTCATAATTGCAAAATACTAACACGAATTCCTTACAGAAGAATGGAAAATCTCGTAGAAGTTGGCTTTGGAGTAGATCAGTTTGGATTTATTTTGAAATGTATTACCACATGTGGCAAAACTGAGATAGTTTAACAAAAGGCACCCCTACTTTTACAGCATCTATACACTTACAGAAATCTTTTGATTTTTTGACTGGAATAAAATCTTTTCGAAGGTAAAATAGAGGGAGTGAAAGCCTATTTAGACCTATTACATTAACCAGACGGAAGTTGCAAGTGTCGCGGGGTATGAAAGAGAATCAGTGGTTGATTAGGAACTGAGACAGGCCTGTGTCCTATCCTGGATCTTACTGAGTCAGTACAATGGGCAAGCAGTAATCAAAACCAAGGAAAAGTTTTGAGTAGGAGTCAAAGTTCAGGGAGAATAAATAAAGTCATTGGAGTTCACAATGTAGTTCTGTCAGAGACAATAAAGTCTTACAGGAAAAGCTGAACGTTGTCTCCGTTGATCCATTGTGGATGCAGGACAGCGGCTGGTCATTTATTTAGGAAAAACTAATCACTTAACACCCATACGTTAATAGAAATGGTTATTTCATTTAGAAGACCAGTTTTGGAAATCCATTAACTCCACCTCCAGGCCGCTGCGTGTTAAAAATAACTAGTATTAGTATAGTATACAAAAATTGATATTCTAGAAAATGAAGCGTAGTGAGATAAATTCTCCAAAACCTAAAAATGCATTGGGCGGTGTTAAGAAGTGTATCTGTGCACACAACGCACAACAAAGTGGAATAAGTACACCTGCTGGTTAGAAACGAAACTAAGTACTTTGACATCATAGAGTTATAATAGAACATGTCAAACATTTCAAAAACATAAATTAGAAAGTGTACAAAATCAGAAGCACAAAGGAAAAATGCTTGTCTAGCTTTTTTAAAAATATATCCACAACCCTTACAGATGAGTATCACTCTTGTTCTTAGGAAACAGTATCGGCTCTCAAATTAAAAACTCGCAATACGACGTATCAAGTACACAATATTGTGAATACCTATAGAATAAGTAACACTAGTGATGTATGAGATGTGTTTATGACAGAATCAAAAACCTCTACCAGAGGCAAAAAACAGCCGACAAATTACTATGTAAATGAATGTAAGTGAAGAACCTGCACAGGATACTCATAAAATAATCAGAGGGCATAATACTGTGTCCCAAGTAAATAGTGAACGATATGACTTATTGTGTATTAAACATCAATTAATTGGCGGTGGGACAAACAAGGGACCCCAAACACCATACTATTATGTTGACGACATATTCGTTGTATAATGGAAATAAGAACGAGGCACTCAGACTACAAGACATTTTTAACTCTTTATACCACAAGTTTCATTTCACAATGGACTTTCATGTTGAGGGCTCTCTTAACTTTTTTTATTTACAGTTAAGTAGGAATGGCCAGTGTTCAGAATACGAGGTTTCTCCTAAGCCGACAGCAGAGTTGTCATTATTGCTGCGAATTCCGATAATCATCCATTACAGAAGAAAGCATTCTTTCTTTCAGTGTTTCACAGGCTAAAATTATTTGTACCTGACCACGTGGCAACTGCATCGAGAAAGCTTCCATTGCAAAGACAGGCACTGGTAATGGATTTAGAGAAAGTGATAGAATGGAAATGGGTAATAAAATTCTGTCAAAGATGTGGGAAGTGAAATGTTTATATGCTATTAACACAATGGGGAAGCTCCTACGAAAAAATATAAGACTGTCGGTTTATAAATTTTGCAATTGCTGGTCTATAAAATTGTGTAGATTGTGACTACTTTTACATCGCAGAAACTTGAAAGCAGTTCTGAAATCGACATTGGGAACCTGTTATCCCGGCTGAAATCATTTACGTCAGTTCATCAATCAGCTTCGTGACATCGAAAACAATTTACAGATTCTTCATTATAAGAGTAGAGATGTTAATATGAATACCTGAGAGGACCTAGAAATTTTCATACATATAAGGCGCTTCCATGACCGATTAGTTAATGACCAGATCAGTGGAGCAGGAGATTGGTTTTTAATACTTTTGATAATGGCTTCAATTGCGTTTGCAAATAGAACTTGTAAGCTCATTGCGGCCACCGTTTATAACACCAAATGTGCAGTGACGTTTGCCGTTGCTTTGAGTATATTTTTATATGCATTTCTTTTCACATATGTATCATTTGCTGTCATGTCTTAGACGTTTTTATGCCCTTTCGCTTCACTTCTGTCATTGTGCCGTGCGCGGTTTGTGTTCACGCCTTTTAATGTTTGTCATCTTCTCTTACGGTACTGCCGCCTCATTTCCTTCTTCCATTTACTGGCGTCACTAACTTCCTGCCTTATCTGCCGTGAGTGGCAGCAGCATCGCTTATCGATAAGTGTACTGTCGTACCACCTCTGTAGCGATCGGTAGCATTTCCGGGGCGTTGTGTGTCTGGAGTTCAGTTGTGAGCACAGTCGGGACGCAACAGAAGTGAATTGGAGACAGCCAGGATTTGCCGACCGCTGGCCACACACGTGAACTATCCGACGGAAGCAGACTGAGCGAAGACGACAGTTGGTTGGTCGTTCGTTCGCTCGTCTCATCGGGCGTCGTGTATTTGGTCTCCCGGGCCGCTTCTGGGCCCTTTCAATTGGTCATTTTGCGGGACGTGGGTCGGTTCCTTCCATGTGCAGAGATATCGGGTGTCCAATGGGCCGGTGTTCGCTCTGCATGGTTGGATCCGAGCCAGTGTCTCCGGCTCGTCGTGTGTAGGAGTTGAGTCCGGACAGACGGAGGGACGGACCAGCAGTGGGTCGGTGAACAGAGTCGGTGCAGTGAGTCGACAGAGTCAGTCAGAAGGTAGACAGTCGCATGATAGACGTTGGCTCTGAGTCTCAGTCGCTTTTGGGTTGTGGACTGAGCCGGGTTCGTCGTAGCTCGGCTGCCGGACGAGTTGGCAGTCAGCAGCAGGCAGGTCCGCACGGTGAAAGTACGCCCCAGCACCGTGGTCGACGCAGACGGAAGGCCGTTGTTCGGTGGGTCGGCTTGTGGCCTTCTGATCACTGACACCAGTATCAGTCGGGCAGTAGTGGCCAGCATGCAACAGTCGGGTCCGAATGGTGTTAGAATTCGCCGGGACCACTGTGGGAGAAAATGGGCTGCCGTTGGCCGTTTGCTCGGCCGATCGTCTCAGTAGACGACGCCTTGGACCCTCAGGACGAACACCATTTGCAGAGTTGGGATGTGGTTGGACCGCGTGGGTTCCTTGGGACTGAGCAGCTACGTAGTCCCCACAGTCTGGAGCCAGGCCGCGGAAGTTGGCGGCGGGCACGCGCTGTTGCAATTGGAAAGGACGCAAGCTGTGTGAGTGGCTTTTCGCTTTCCTCCGAAGCAGGATCCTCAAGTTGAGTAATTAGTTACCGGTTCTTAAACTCGAATGTTACGATTTGTTTATTATTTGTGGATTGTTGTTTCCTCAGCCGTTGACACGTGTGATGAAAAGTCATGTGTTTTGTAGCCTAGAATCTGCAGTCTCCCATAGTCACTTGACAGCTGTGACTTGTGTTTTCGGTATTCTTTTAAACTTGTCTTGAGTGGTGTTTGATGCCTTGATCTTGGTGAAGCCGATTTTGAAGTTATTGGTATATTGGTTTATTCTTCATCGGCCGATATTTTCCACTAATCGTAGAGTTGGATCTGACCATTGGAAATCGGTCAGATTGTCGGTCGGTCGTGAACCGTCCCTAGGTTGTGTTGCCTTCCGATGAAGAGGTTGTCAGTCTGGCTGCCTGTCTCACGTAAACGTGCGATCAAAAGTTGAAAGTTCTGACCAGACTTTAAGCCGTAAGAAATAAATTTCTAATTTTTATGTGGCCTACAGCCGAGTTTTCTAGCTTAAATTAAAAATTGGAATTTGCTTTGTCTGGACTTTAAGCTGTGAGGTTTTTTTTAGTTTCGTATGTGGCCTTCAGCCGAGAGTTGTGTGAAGTATTTTAGGATAAAGCCTTTAGCCGATTTTAGTTGAAATTTAGAAGCTCTTCCCTTTACGCCTTAGGCTGTAAAATTGTTTTCTGCATGGTGCGTGGCCTTCAGCCGAGATTTAATCTCTCTTAAATTAAAAATCCTTGTCTTGCCCTTCAGTCACAAGATTGTTATTCTTTAGCATGAGGCCTTCTGCCCAGCTTACACGAAATATTTTAAAATAAGGCCTTCAGCCTTTTCAAATTGAAAGCTCTTCTTCCTTGGCCTTAAGCCGTTAAATTGTTTTGCTAATATGCGGCCTTCGGCAAGTCTCTGCCTATTTAGATTAAACTGTGAACGTCTTTATCTTGGCCTTAAGCCGTAACGCTGTTCTTCATTAATGTGTGGCGTTCAGCTGTGTTCTATGGAAAAATTTAAGTTAAGGCTTCCAGACTGTTTATATTGAAGATAAAATTTTTTTTCTAAAGATCTGAGACCTCCAGAAGAACTCCTGTACCTCAATTCCTCGCTTAGGCCTTGTGTCTTTGACTTTCGATGTGGCATTCAGCCGATCTAAATTAAATGAAAGGAGGTCTTTCGTTAAAATGTTGAGAGGATTGATTTTTGCTTGTGTGATTGTGTGTTTTAAGAAATAAAGTTTATATGTTGAGTGCAACTAACTTATTTTGGCCCCTTACCACAAATATAACTGCATCCGTTCTCTCCTACTAGCCTAGGGATTTCAGTCAGTAATGTGAATATACATCTTATATTAAATTTCCTAATGATACTGGCGGCTCCGACATCTGGCGTTGTATTAACCCAAGGTTGATTTTGGAATATCTACTGTATTCGAACATTATGAAGTACCTTGAAGAAAACGCTTTATTGACACATAGTCAGCACGGTTTCAGAAAATATCGTTCTGCTGAAACACAACTAGCTTTTTTTCTCATGAAGTAATAAGATATGTGCCACAGGGGTTTCCAGAATTCATCGTAAATTCCGATGCCGTCGCTAAAATACACTCATATGTGGTCAGTTATTGGCAGATTTTCCGAAGTTTTTTGGTAAGAACGGAATCTTGTATGCATCGACATAGCTTTTGAATCTCCTGCCTGAGGTGCCAGTAAACTGGTGCATGATATCTTATATACCACACTTTTGTTCAATTTTAGACAACTTTATTTATTATGTGGACTAGAAGGTATTCTCACTTATTAACAGTGGAGAAAGAAATCGTTATTTTTTAAAAATATCTGATTAATTATTTGTGACGTTCGGCTATATAAGTGAGGCTTCTTTCTTGTGTATTGGTGTGCATAGAACGCATTTTTTCTGTGTAACAATTGACCATGGCAATATTTTATTATTGTGCCAAATTCGCTGGTAATTCTATTTTCTTCCAAATTAAGTGAGTGTGCTTTGCGGAGTGGTGCGTAAATGCTCCATGTCCGTGTGGCGCGAATTGGTGCTATATGCCATCAGTTTTTATTGTATGTTGTAGATTTTAATAGCAATGAAATTTATGCTATTGTCGTCGTCTGCTACACAATTAATTTCATACCATCGTGGAAAATATTGTATTGTGTAAGCAGCGCTCGAGTCCCCTCCCAAGGGTTATCATGTACAAGCAATTTATCATCAAAATAGCTCAAGTAGTATACTGTTTTTTATGGAGCCTATTTACTTGCTTGGAAACATTAATTTCCAAAATAATCAGAGATACATTTGTCAGGAAGCTTGATCTGGACCCTCTTCCTGCTCATAAACTTTCCTATTAAAATAAGCTGATTATGAGACTATATCATTTGCAAATGCCGGTAAATTCTAATTTTTCTGAGACAGACACACTGTTATGTTTTGCTACATTTTTAAATAACGTAGGACCCTCATACTGCTGATAAACTTTCCCATTAAAAGTATGCTGACTGTGAGACTATATCATTTGCAAATGCTGGTAACTTACATTTGCGTTTTCTAGTCAAGTATTTTATTATATTATATTCTCTCCCTGGAGATGGGAAACATTTTTACTTCCTTCTTGTTCATTTTTCCCTAACTGTAGATCAAAGTATAGTTTTTTATATATTCATTTCCAGATGTTTTATTCTTTGTTTCTATAACTGACGAAAAATATGTTTTACATTCTGTGAAATGTTTCAACCATTCCTTTGTACATTCTACTGTTTACTATGCTGTCCGTGTAACGTTCATTGATTAATTTTCATAAAGAAGGTCTTTAACTTGTAACTGTTTACGTTTTGCGAGGAAGTCATTGGTTCACTCCTTCATAATACTCGAAACAACTAAAAATTCCTGTCACTGGAAAACCATGAGAGACCACTCGGAATTTCTTAATGTAGCCACTCCTAAAAATCCACTCTTGGTGGGAACGCCTCATTTGCGAACTGCGCATTATACCATGAAGGTCGTGTCCACACTGACATACATGTGAGCCCGGAGGGTGTTCAGAACTGATCGGAAATTCCGTGGCCCATAGCTAAAATACACTCTTCTGTGGCCAGTTAATGGTAGATTCTCCATATTTCTAGGTAAGAAAGCAATCTTGTGTGCTTGGAACCAGGGTTGGAAACTGCTTCCTGAGTTGGCGGTAAAATGGAGCATGATAGTTTATTAACCCCAATGTTGAATTTTACGGAACCAGTTATTATGCTGTAGACTAATAGATACCCTAACTCATTCGCAGTGGAGAAATAAATCGTTGTTTTTAAAACCTGCTTGATGATGTTTAGCCCAGATATATGTTGCCTGATTTTGAGCACGATATTTGTTCATTTTTAATTTCCTTGTATATTATATGATACTATGTAAGCAACTGTTCATTCTCATCTCTAGCGCCAGTATGTGGTAGCAAGACCTTCTTTCTTCTGGTAAACTCTTCCATCGAAAGTAACCGAATTATGCAACCATATTCCCTACATAATGTCAGTAACTTCCGATGCTTCGAAGGCAGACATCGTATATACTCTTCTAAGGTTTGGAAAAAGAAAGCGAAATTGCAAAGTGTTTTCCGTTTTCATCATAATCGTTTCACCAAAAGTGCCTACTGCTATCGAAGTTCGTATGTTTTCACTTCTATCTTCTTGGTCTCCCGTGAAGACAAACTGATTTTTACGCAAGTTACACAATATCATCTGTAATAGGACTTCTAGTAGTCGATATTTCCTTCATCTGGAGCATTAGCTACAATTATTCTTGGTATTGGTTTTGTACCTTCAATCTACAACAACACAGTGCGTCGTTTTGAATTTCATAGACAAGCGTCTTAGCTTACTATTTTCTTGCGATGTAGAGGCGACACCTTCACCTTCTCTTTCTTCGTGCTTTACACCGCTGAATATCATAGTATAGTCGTCTACAGTTTAGTTCCACATGTTTTCGTATGTGTTTCGGTAATTTATGAAGAAAATCTGTTTCATACTCTTTCAAATATTTAGCTGATTCGAGCCCCTTAAGATCAATTCCCTAATGTACTAGAAGGAAGCTTTCCGAGGTTCATAAACCCATTGTCTCTTGCTCCTGTTTCTCACCCTTGTCGTATCCCAGTTATCCGTTCTGCAGTTTACTTTCTGTTACGTCAAGTGCTGTATACCTTGACACCTACAAAACGTATACTGGGTACTCCAAGTACGTTTATTCCGTCTCTGAGTGGGGTAGTGGCCTATCGCTACTACAGAAATTTTCCCATGAATGATCCTACCACCCACTACACTGTCATCTATCAGCTGATTTAGAATCTATGAAATTTTTTTACTTTTTGAATTGTGGGTGGCAAACCAAGTCGTTCTGGTGTTGTAGCGATCACTGTTTAAACTTATAAACTTTTTTGTGCGTCATTGTGAACCGGTGACGACGAGTTGTCAAACAAATTTGTGAGCATATCAGATATATCAGACGCATTATGTAGAAATGTGGATAAGCTGTGGAACTCAATACCAGACCAAATATTTACGTGCAATTTCCAGAAGTTCATCATTATTGAAGTATCAGAATTTAAAGTGGAGCTGAGCCCAAAAGGTGCCGCAGGAGAAATTTTTATATCTATATCTTTGACAAGAGTGTGGAGAGGCCAAAGTATCATGTTTGGTCATTTCATGATAATAATTTAAGTAATTGTACATATGGATTTTGTTTGTGTTACTGGATATTGTGAAGCTTACATTATGCCTGTGTCATTTCAAAATAGTTAGTGAATTGATAGATTATTGCGGAAGAATTTTTCCCATATGTTAATTGTCTTCTCAAGATGTGAGTGAGGTTGATTTTTTCCATTGATTTCCAGCAAGGTACACGGCTGGTTGTGAAATTTGTTATTATAAAGTTAGTTCCATGTGTAATAGTGGATATGTTTGTGAATGTGGGTTTCATTATGACCCTACTTTGACTGATATTTTACTTATGTACAGAAGTGCATGACAAAACTATATTGTGGGGCAACTGAGGACTGTACAGTCTCACCAGCAAAGCCAAAGGCACCTTATACCTCTCCGCTCCATCTGTAGAACGAAGGAAATAAGACTGACGACCAAAATGCTGATACTTGAAAGTAATGTAAAATCTGTGCTTCTGTGTGAATGTGAAACATGGAAAGTGACACAGCAAGTAATCTCTAACCTGCAGATATTCAAGAACAGATTTCTGTGGAACATCCTGGAGATAAGGTGACCAAATGTTATCTCTAACGAAACACTCTGGGAAAGAAGCAGCAAGAATATAGCTGAGCTGCTGATAAGAAGCACGAAGTTGACATGGTTAGGACAAACATTTAATAGACCAAATAAACACACTGCGTAGGAAGCACTTTATCGGATGCTGCATGGACGATGAGGACGAGGCAGGCTCAAGATGAGGTGGAGATTATGAGGTAAAGCACAAGGTCAATACCAAGGAAGAGGATGGGAGAAACTGAAAAAAAAATATCAGAAGACAGAGCAAGATTGCAATCCTTTATTGCAGGCGTATGCTGTGTTATTATCTCATCTTTTTCATTTACCTATCTATTTTATCTTTTTCTGCTGCTTCAACACTCTGAGCACTACTCCACTTACTTTTTTATCATTTAAATATTGTCTCACATTTACCAAAAACCTTAGTACACTTTAGATTACATACTTCAACCATTCTGTAGCTTTTAAAACTGAACATGCTTCTTTCTTTATCCAACTTGCTTCAGGCTCAACTGACACGTAACTCGATTAATTTTAGTTCTTGTAAGTATTTCGATGACATAAATGTTACGGCGTTATGGACAAACTTGTTGCTGTGTTAAACAATAAATCCTAACAAAAACATTTCTAATGTAAAAAGAGAGCAATTATTTATCATTCACTTTTCTAAAGTGAGGTACTAGCATCATTATGTAGAAAACAGGTTTGTGTAAGGTACAATAACGTAAGTACATGGATGGTCTATGTAAGAGAGATGAATTTGAAAACAATATGAAATGCTGTAGAAATGGGTGAGCCAACAAAGACCAAACTCTTCCATTTGGTGTGCAAGAAATATGAGACATGCAAAGTATCCTCAAACTTCAAGAAAAATATAATAATTGCAATTTCAAATATAGCAGATGCTGACAGATATGAATATTACCGTACTATGAGTTTAATAAGTCATGGATTCATATACAAACACGAATTCCTTACACAAGAATGAGAAAACTGGCCGAAAGAGACTTTGGAATAGATCAGTTTGGATCGAGGAGAAATGTATTAACACATGAGGCAATACTAAGCGTGCTCCTTACCGTAAAATATAGTTTAAGGAAAGGCAACCTTCTTTTTATGGCATCTGTAGACCTACAGAACTTTTTTTACATTGTTGACTGGAAGACTCAAATTTAGAATGTAGCAGAGGTAAAACACAGGGAGTGAAAGCCTATTTAGAACTTTTACATAAACCATACGGCTGCTGCAACTGTCAAAGCGCGTGAAAGGGAATCAGTGATTGATAAGGAACTGAGACGGGGTTGTAGCATATCCCTGATCCTATTTAGTGTATACAAAGTACAAGCAGTAATCAAAACCACAGCAAAATTTTGTGCAGGACTTATAGTTCAGAGAGAAGAAATAAAATCTATAGGGTTTTGCCGATGACAATGTAGTTATGTCCGAAACAACAAAGGGAATAAAGGAGAAGTTGAAACGAACGGACTGCCTCTGTCGATCCATCGTGGATACGGGACAGCGGCTGGTCAGATATTTATGGATAACAAATCTCCAAACAGCTGTACGTTTTTAGAAATTATTATTTTATTTACACGACCAGTTTCGGCATCCCATCAATGCAATCTCCAAGTGGCTACATGTTAAAAACGAATATACTTGACGTAACAGAAAGTAAATTGCAGAACGGATAACTGGGATACGACAAGGGTGAGAAACAGGAGCAAGAGACAATGGGTTAATGAACCTGGGAAAGCTTCCTTATAGTTCATTAGGGAATTGATCTTAAGGAGCTCGAATCAGCTAAATATTTGAAAGAGTATGAAACAGATTTTCTTCATAAATTACCGAAACACATAATAAAACATGTGAAACTAAATTTTAGACGACTATACTATGATCTTCAGCGGTGTAAAGCACGAAGATAGAGAAGGTAAAAATCCTCAAAACCTTACAAAATGCAGTGTGCAGGGTTAAGAAGAGAATCTGTGCACACAACTCATAACAAAGCATCGAAACTAACTACTTTCACCCCACAGAGCTATAATCGAACGTGCCAAACATTACAAAAAAGTTTAATAAATCAAAAGCACAAAGGAATAATGTTTGAAGAGCTTTATTATAAAAAATATCCACAACATTTACAGATCATAATCACTCTAGTTCTTGGCACAAATTATTCCCATTGAAGATAAAAACTCGCGATATGACAAATGGAGTACACAGTAATGTGCATACCTATAGCCTAAGTAGCACTAGTGATATTTGAGAGGTAGTTATCACAATATCAAAAGACGCTACCAGAGGCCAAACATAACTGCCGACAAATTATTAAGTGAACGGCAGTAAACTTGCACGGGATACTCATAAAACATCTAGAAGGCATCATATTATATTCGAAGAGAAGAATGAAACATCATGACTAGGTGTTCCTTAAATGCCACTTAATTGGGGGGGGGGGGGGGGGAATAGTACAGTGGACCAAACATAGAACCCCAAACACCAAATTTTTATGTTGACGATATATTCGTCGTTTTTAATAAGTGTAAGGATGAGTCGATCAAGCTACAATTCATTTTCACCTCTTTACACTAGGGCTAGTTTAACTTGTTGGATTTACAGGTAACCAGGATTGCCAGTGTTCAGAATACCAGATTTTTCGAAAGCCGACAACAAGAGATGTCGTTATTACTGTGAATTTTAAACCTCCCCGACTACACAAGAAATGTTTCCTTTGTTCAGTGTCTCACAGGTTAACACAATTTGCAATTCACCAAGTGCAAACCGACATGCAGTATCCACCACTGTACATATAGGGACTGCTAATGGATTTAGAGAAAGTAATATTATGGAAATGGGTGAAAAATTTTTGTCAAAGACTCACAAAGAGACCAGTGTAAAGAAGGGAGATGTCAGATACGCTGCTAAGATCCATGTTGGCCCAACCTCTCTGAAGACTAGTAAGGTGTTTAAAAAGCATAATATGGTGGTAAGTTTCAATGCTATTAACAGACTGGGGAAGCTCCTTCGACATAGCATAGAGCAGCCTGTTACTACATTTTTCAGTGCCCGGTCTACAAGATTGAGCGTGGAGCTTGTGACATATTTTACATCCGACAGACTGGGAGAGAGTTCAGGACCAAAATAGGGAACAATGTTATCCTACTTGTGGTAGTGTACTAGGACCTCATTTACGTCAGTGCACCTATCAGCTTCGCGGCACAGAAAACAAATTACAGTCTTCATTATGAGGGTAAAGTTATTTAACTGGATATCTTGGAAGACTTAGAACTTTTCATACATAGAAGACCCTTCCATGAAAGTTTAGTTAATGAGCACATCACTGGAACAAGAGATTGTTTTTTCATACTTTTGATAATGTTTTCAGTTGCGATTGGAAGTAAAAATCGTAGACCCTTTGCGGCCACCCTTTATAACAAGAAATGTACAGTGATGTATGCAGCAATTTTGAGTATATTTGCATATGCTGTAATTTTAACATACGTATTTTTGGCGTCATCTTACAAGGTTTATGCCTTTTCGCTTTACTTTTGTCATTGCAAGTAATGTGGATATACAACTGTTTTAAGCATCCTTATGATACTGGCGGCGAAGCCACCTGGCTTTGTGTTAGCCGAGGTGTCCTCTATCGGCCTCAGCGCGCATTAACTGCCACTCTGGCTCTGGAAATTTTGGTTTCTGTCTATACGAGTGGGAAGCTATTGTACCTGAAATGCCATATGCATTTCTTGATGGATGGTATTTACAACTGCCTCTTGAGGTCGTAAAATTGCGTAAGGTATGTACATTTTCGCCTACTGTGAGTCCTTCGACTTATTTGAATTTTCGTACCTATGTTAACCATACAATTGTGTATACTTGCATTCGTATTATGGGGAGAGTTTGTAATCTCAAACTTTAATTGCTGACAGGTCACCAGTAAGAAAGCCCCAAAACAGCTTCATGTTTTTTTCAGCAACCAACAAGCACTTTTAGAGTCATTTTTTTTATATTTGTCATGGTTACCTTCTGGTGCCAGACATTTCAATCTTAGATAGAAGAAATGATCCTCCTTTTTGTGCCAGTATGCACGTTACATAGTATCCTTTTGCTTTGTAGTCCGGTTGGTTTTCGTACAGTCACTTTCCTTTTAAACTGACCCTTTCCCTCAGTACCTTCTGTGCTATAGCTTTCTATGTGTTAGTTACTATCTGGCTGGGTTTCATCATCCATTACACAGGTTGGTGTCATGCATTCACAAGTGAACAGTAATGACATAGTTAAGTGAGACCCCTTATGGTTAACATGTTTCTTGGGGTTCTCTGCTTGTTCCTACCTAATATTTTCCGTCCAGTTAACTGATGTTTTAGGAACAACAAGTCATTTCTTTATTTTAGTGTATAATGTTACGCCTTCAAGGTGTTTTATGAGTATCGATAACAAAGTCTTTTGTTACCGTCATTTACGTAGAAATTTTGTCGCCCTTTGGGTTTTTCCTCTGTTAGTCTTTATTGGTATTGTATTGACTACATCTGATATATCACTCCTGCTGAAAATATTTAGAGAATACGTATGCAGAATATAGTGTACACCATATGACATATCGAGAGATTTTAACTTTACTGAGAGTAGTTTTTCGTAAGAACTAGGAGGATTCTCATCTATAAGAATTATGGACATTTTTTATAAAAATCTAGACAAGAGATATTCGCTTGACCATCTGCTTTTGTACATGTTCTAGGTTTGGTGTGATCTATTACAAGTCTACGATCTCAAAGGAGTTTTAGTTTCGATACTAACCAGTGGGTGTTACGTACTCTGCTTTGTTGTGCTTTGTGTGCACAGGTACGCTTCTTAACGCATCATACTGTATTATGTAGGTTTTAAGCGCCTTTATTTCTACTCCTCTCTTTCTGTAATGTCAACGATTGTATATCTTGACATATCGTACACGTATACTCATTGTTTTTAACATGCAGTGGCGTAGAAATAAAATAAAAACTTTGGAAAATATACGGCTATTTGGTGATTTTTCTTTGCCAGAAAGAATGGACAGTGTCTTGAAAAAAGGATATGAGATGTACATCAACAAAAGCAAAACAAGGGGATTGGAGTGTAGTCGAAATAAGACAGTACCATTAGAAGGTGTAAAACTGACTGCCCTGATTTATTCTGAACAGTGAGTTCTTAGACTGGTTATGAAATGCTGTTAAATAGCGTGAGTTCGCCTCAAGTGTGCAGGTTGTTGTTAACATGAAGACAAATGAAAGGTCATATTTCTAATATTATTGACATTATTGTAAAGTATGATAAAGTGTGGTATTTTTGCTATTTCTTAATACGTACTGATGCATGGTATAAGAGAATTTCGTTATGTCTCAAGGATCCTTGCATGTTATAGGTTAACATTTGTATTCGGTTACACATGTGATAGGAAGTCCATTCTCAAGGTAAGTACTAGATGCTACCTTTGATGGGAAGTCCGCTTTGAACACAAATACAAGATTCTTTCTGTTGTAAAAGTCAAGGTGAACTGAAGTAAAAATCTTTTGTTAACTATCTCAGATCATCATATAGTTAAAGTAGAAAACATCTAAATTAACAATTGTGCAGCTTAAGAGTGGCCTACATCCACACTATTGTGTTACTGGCAGAGCAGTACTCACAAATGCATTAGCGACCTAAAGCTGTCTTAATCATATGCATATATGGACGGAGTCGTTGCTGGGGTGGGGAAGGTGTGGAGGGGAACTGGTATCCCAGACATTTTTGAACTGCCAGGTACCAGTTTATTCGAATAAAGTGTACAATAGATCTTCATGTGCTATGTAAACATTCCTGCTTCTAACTTTTTGAGTGATGCAAGGAAATAGGACAGTAACAAAGAAGAAGAATACCGGAGTACCAACAAATTTTATTCTGATTAGAGATATGAATCTGTGAAATAACATTTATCGGATTATACCAGGGAAGTCAAAAAGTAATAAACTCTTCTTTTTTTAAGATGTTAAGAATGCAATTACTTGGGTTGATAACACAACATTGACGATTAATTTAAGTATTTTCAGTATAATTGACCTCTATTCTCATTATCTGGATCAGGGTTTTAACAAAGGCATATACATTTAAATCTTTGGTCCTGTTTCTGAAGCATTTGATGCAAGAATGTTTTCACAGCGTCCTCATCTTGAAGGTGAATCCCAAGATGAACTTCTTTTAGGGCCGAAACAATTGGAAGTTTGATCGTCAGTCAAAAGTAGAACATTCGCCATAACTTTCATTAGAAGAATTCTCTGAAGATGTGGTTTGAAGTGCTGGGGGGTAGTGAAGTTCCTGCGCCAAAAATCGACCATAATCACACACTCTGCATTCCACAATACTGTAATCGTAACGTCTCTGCCGACAGCACGGTTTTGAACTTTTCCTCCTTCAATGAGTGTCTGTGATGCCATTCCATTAATTGCCTTCTTGATTGTGATTAAAAAATGAAACCAAGTTTCTTCTTTGGGCAAATTATTTCTAGAAATTCCTCTCCGTCCAAACGGAAGCGCTGCATGAGTTAAGAGGCCATTCTTATCCTGGCCTCTTTATCGTGATCGGTTAACGTTCTTGGTACTCAAGTTGCACAAATAGTCGAGTATCCTAGTTGTTAAATAATCGCAATCACCCTGAATTTACTGAGGGAGGTAATGCGAAACAAATCATATTCAGTCAGCCGGTGACCACCACGGACGATGTCGATTCGCTGAATGTTATGTGGAAGCCTTAAAGGCACCAGTCTGCCGCTCAGCGGTTCGTCAGCCAACGGTGTTTGCCCTTCACTTTTGTTACAGCGATGAATACATCTTCTAACTTCCCTGATATCCACTGTTAAATCACCGCACACATTTTCTTTCTTCCATTAATACAAATGCGAGTCTCACCTTGTGCATTCAAAAATTCTATCACAGAACATCTGGTGACAGGGGAGGTTATTGAAGCACTGGTTTAGAAGATAAGCGATGAGGAATAGCGACAAATTAAATTTTTCGTTTACCAAACTGTATTTAAGAAGGTGAAAGTAGAAGCATTCGATCTTGACTAACCTTCGTACATAACATATGATGCAATAGCAATACCCTATATCACATTGCTTAATGGTAAGAAATAGTTCTCTTTTTACATAAAAATGAAAATATTCATCGAAGTACTCTTCTTGGAACTATATTTCGAAGTGGGGAGTGCGACAGTATTCAGTACAAAGGAAGTATGAACAATAACGTCTTGAGTCACCGATTAATTAGTGTTTTATTAATTCACACATCGCATTATTGTTATTGGTAACATTTCTCTGAGCCCCTTCACTCACCGTAAGCCTTATTTTGCTGTCGTACGTCGTATTTTAGTATCGTTGCCGTGTCGTGCATCTCGTTCCATGCATCATATTACTGGTGCAGAAAGGTACATTACTGACAGATGTAAAGTAGTAATTTAAAACGAGTTTTTAAAATTTCTAAAATAACCATGAGTACTAGAAGATGCCTATTCATTCAACCTTCGAAATTTTATGCAAGTGAATTGCTATTTGCTCTCTCAGATGGTTGTCTAATGTTACCAAATTGGTTTTTGTCTTTTTAATGATGTTATAAGTTTGGTCCGTATTCCTTGCAATACCTAACCCACAAGCGAGGAGATTTCAGTGAAGAGCCACAACGTTAGGCAAGCTTTGGGGGAAGATTGTTGACGGATCCAGCCCTCTATCTCAGACCCGTCCTTTTCCACTAAAGTGCAGTCCACGTCGTTCTGATCTGACCAGAGACCTCTAACCAGCGAATGTATGTTAAATCGGTGGATTTTCGTTGTTTATCCGGGGTCCCAGGACTCCGCGCGGTACTCGAAAGGTCACAGACCACAGGCGACGTATTTCTGTTCTTGTGACTATATTGCGGCGAAAGTAAGGTGTACATTGTCGGCATTTATTTTCTTATGGAGCGTTTTGAATTGTGAAACCCATTTATATCGTAGAGAGGAAGTTAGTGTGCTGGATAGCAGGAAGAAAATGAGGGTAGTCGTCGGCAAATTATACCCTATGCGCTCATATATTTCTCAAAAGAAATAACGGTCAGTTTATTGAAGAAACTCAACACCTCGCCGTATAGATCTGATTCAGAATCTTGAGAACTTCTCTGAGAACACTCAAACATCGACATGATTGTAACATGACGTTCTTGAGCTTTGGAAAACTACAGGAACTCCAAACACTGGTAAACAATCCTTGTAACACAGTTGGGGGATAATGAAATGATGAACATATAACAAGAAAATTTCTATTGACACTCCCAAATGGTTGTTTTATATAAAGGATGATCAAAAAGACCGTCTGATTTCGATTGCATTAGAGTGCATATGGAATGTAGCGGGAACCCAATGAGGGTATATAAGCACTAACATATAGGCAAAGAGATTTGAGTGACATTCGTGTCTTTTCGAAGTGCATTCGGTAAATGCAAAGACGTTTATCGGTACGAAGGCAGTCTTGTGTGCTTGGACAGAGAATTTGAATCTCCTGCCTGAGAGGCTAGTAAACTGGTGACTGATAATTTATATAGCACACTGTTGCTAAATTTTACTGAATTTCATTTATTCTGTGCACCAGAAGGTATCCTAACTCATTCACAGTGGAGAAAGGAAACGTTATTTTTAAAAAAAGTTGAGCAATTAATTGCGAAATTGCGTCTAGGTAAGTGATGCTTTATTTTCGTGCTTTTGTGTGTATAACCTTTCCGTTTTCTGTGTAGCTAATGACCATGACAATATTTTATGATTGTGCCAAATTCGGTGGTAAGTCTGTTTTCTTCCAAATTAAGTGAGTGTGCTTTGTGGAGTGGGGACTAATTGTTCTGAGTTTGTGTGGCGTACGTTGACGTCATGTATCTTCAATTTTTGCTGTATGTTGTAGAGTTTAATAGCAATGAAAATTAATATATTGTAATCCTCATGTCTCACAATCAATTTCAAACCATAGTGGAAACTATTTTATTGAGAAAGCAGTGCTCAAGTTCCGTGTCTTGTATCATCATGTGGATCCAGTTTATCATCAAAATAGATCAGTTAATATACTGTTTTCATTTGAGTCTATTTACACCCTAAAATATTATTTTCTAAATGATTCAGAGATACATATGCCAGGAAGCTTGGTATACTATTGCACATGGCTGAACCCCTTTCTACTGATAATCTCTCCCACAAAAATTAAGCAAATTATGAGACTATATGTCCTTTCCCATTAAAAGATTTCGTTAAACATTAATATTTAAATAATTTTTAAGAACTATAATAAATTTCGTTCTTTAACATGTGTGAAATTATTTTTATAACGCTGAAGCATAAGAAGAAGCTACATATTCAGTCGTCTTGCATTATATTATATTTGTGAAGTGGCATAAATTGTAAAACAAGAGAGCGATTTGAGCAATGTGTTGTGTAGTTGCGATATCAATTAATGGAAATTCCTGACATTGAAGCATTTAAAACGTTATCCAGGATCATTTTGCAAGTGTTTCACTCTTTTTTAATCAATTTTCCGTTGTTCGATCTACAAATTTTGGAATTTAACAGCTACTATTCTCACAAGAGAAACATACAATTTGCGTGACTTCGCACAAGCGCCACGGCA
The DNA here is from genome assembly GCF_023897955.1 of Schistocerca gregaria. Taxonomy (NCBI): domain Eukaryota; kingdom Metazoa; phylum Arthropoda; class Insecta; order Orthoptera; family Acrididae; genus Schistocerca; species Schistocerca gregaria. The sequence continues at coordinate 109,075,056 of NC_064927.1, forward strand.
AATAATGTGTTAAGTGACGTCCACCCAGATAATGGATTAACAGGAGCCAAAATGTATCTTGTGACTTAATAAAATACGAAATTCTATATGACTTAATCGCATATTATTAATACTTTCTTTGAGAGATATTTTTACATCGATGAATCGTATGAAATAAATGACAAAAATTTATATAAACATGTATATAAAAACCTTGATTTTGATTAATACAAAGGGCTTCATAACGGCTGGAACGAATGTTTTTTAGAAATATGGGGATGCCACTGAATGTAAACAAAAAGAAGAAAGTATAGAAGAAGAATATTTTGTTAAGTTACTGTAGCGTATTCGAAATTGATTGTAATTTACTTTCTAATAATGCGAGATGCGATGTGGGTAAGAATATAATGTATCATGTTTCGAAGTCATAAAAGACATCTCTGGATAAGGAATAGACGAGGAGACATAGGAGGGATAATATAATGGTAACACATTCTTTTGGAAACCAGATTTTAAATCCTGAGACATTTCCATGGGCAGATGGTGACCGTGACCTTAGTTTATTGGTTACGATCAGCAGCGTATCACTGAACAACAAACTCAAGAAATATAGGATACTAATGTGACTGTACCTGAATCAGTTGAAAGAATAGGGGTTGCTAAAGGGGTCAAGATAAGCATCAGATAACGTTTGACTGAAATAGATGCAAACAATGCGACGAAAGTCGAGTGAGTAGCCTTAGGATTCGAAGTAATCAATTTACAAAATAATTAAGTAGGTTGAAAGACAAACTCAGTATAAAACCGAGCATGAAGTACGAAATATGAAATCTAACAGTCGAAACGAGAAAATATGAAACTAGAACCAATAAACAAATTGTACAGAAACAAGCCTGCAGTCCAAGGGCATGAAAGCGAAGTAATGTCTGAATACGAAATTACGCAGTTTTGTGACCTATCCATATACGATATTAATTCTCTATGCTGAGTAGCCAATAAAGGAAAACTAGAAGAAATTAGGAAAAGGAACTGAGGTTCAGTGAGAAGAAGTAGTTTTGCGGATGGTATTTTAATTCTGTCAGAGGCAATTACCGACATAGAAGAGCACTCTATGGAATGAGTTGTGTCTTGGAAAGAGGTTTGCCCAGAAAAAGTTTTAAACAGGGATGGTGGGCCGTAGTTGCTTCAAACCGTGTGAGACTGATGCAATAAGTAGAGAAAATGAGACACTGAAGGGAACAGATATGTTCTGCTATTTGGGAAGCTAAATAACTGATTGTGACTGCAGTAGTGAGCATTTAATACCTAGACTGGCGATAGCATGACTAGCAGTTCTGAAACTGATAAATCTGTTCACAAGTAATGTACATTTAACTATTAGTAAATCTGTTCGAATCATTTTGTCTAGAGTTTAGATTTATACCGAAGTGAAACATGTACGGAAAGTAGTTCAAACAAGAAGACAATAGAGACTCTATAAATGTGTACTACAACAGAACGTCACTAAAGAAAAATGCAGACACATCTTAATACATGAAGCAATCAACATGTTAGCAATAAAGGGATGTTAGTGGCGTAAAAATTGTATAGAGAGACCAAAATCTGAATACAGCAAGGAAGTTCAAATGGAACTAGGTGACAGTAATTTTTCCGCGATGGGGAGGCTTGCATAGGATAGAACAATATGGAGAGCTGCATCACACCAGTTTTCAGACTAACGACGACAACAACCACAACAACAACAAAATTAGCTTACTTCACTGCTAAAAGTCTGCATAACAATGCACAGTTTATGCTATTCGGGTTCTATCTGCCTTTCTGTCACTGAAACTGATGGCTTATATGTATATTAAACGAACTGACTCTGAAATTATCCTTGTAGTTGCGATTTGTCTTATTATCTTAAAATTCAGTTCTATGCACCATGGTAGTGAAACGATCAGTAACCATTCTTTTTTTACTAATAAGTTTTCCTCCTTTTTGAACAACTCAATAATGATAAACTACAGCAAATCTCTTAACTAACAGAAATACATGCACCATAATTTTCAAAAGAGCAGCCGAAAAATACTATGTAGGATAATCTTTCTCATGGTATTACCGACTATAAGGTGCATATTTGACAGAAGAAATATCCTACGAGTCTTTCCTGTTACCCATCCACTGTTAGCTACGGGGTCAAAATTGTTATATCAGCTTTGTCAGCGTTAATGACATTAATTTGTCTGCAGGATGCCATTCGTGGAGTCATTAGTCAACCTGAGCAGACACTGTGTACCCAATCTGTCTGCGTCTAGTGTAGATATCTTCAAGTGCGAAGACATTTTCAGAATGTTTGCGTAACATGTAAATGAGGCGGAACCTGGGTACCAGCCCGGTATTCACCTAGTTGGATGTGGAAAACCGCCTAAAAACCACATCCAGGCTAGCCAGCTCACCAGCTCTCACCGTTAATCCGCGATTTAATCAGAGGCTGGCTCGCCTCCCCGTGTCCAGGAAGCTGATACTTTAGCACTGTTTGCTATCCGGGTGGGTAAACACTTATTACTATCGTTAATTTTTACCAAATGCTTTTAATCACATTTCACTTGTTGACAATGGGATTAAGATGTTATCCTCTGGCTGTCTTTACCTTTATGCAACAGGAAAGCTACTTAGGCTTCACTTAAACTGACCATTGTGCACATAGATAATTTAACACAAGTCTTGCAACACATTATTCCTAGGATGGCACTAAACTGTGCGAAAGTTCCTGGAGCACCTCTATGAGAGTCGAACACAAAAGAATTTCAGCAGCCAGCGAACAACACCTGAACCACATGTTACGTCATCAGATTTTTCTTCTATGTCGCTTTCATTGATTGCCAGGTTTTCCAGTGCTTGCCACCGCACCAGACCTGAACCATGTCTTACCTCGTCCGACTCCTTACCTTTCTCTGCATCTTCTTCTTGCTCCTCGTCCTCAGGCAGCACCTCCAGCAGCCGGCGCTCTCTGGGCACAATGTCCTCTGCTCCCTCCTGTGGCGGCGGCTGCTCGAAACCCCCACCTGAGGAAGAATAAATGTGATAGATGAAGAACTGGCATTTGTATTGCTTATAATTCACACGTGATTTATCGCTTTTAACTGGGCTTTCAACATTCTGTGTTTCAGGCATCTAATTTCGCACACACCGTAATGGACTGGTACCCAAACTAAATACGAGATACATACACGAGTCACCGTTTAAACTGATAAACTCTTATCGGTCTAGCTCTGTCCTCTACAATGCCACTTCACAGAGTCATTTGCACAATATCTTAAATGATTCTCTTTCCTGCCATAATGACATTGGCTGACTCTTTATATATCACTCTTACTTACGCTTTCTCGCAGAGGGCATTACATATACTATTTCTTTCTCAATACACAAGAACAAAATTTACACCAATATAAAGTTAATTCGTTTCTCTTTGAGTTGTAGATATATACGATATAGCTAGCCGGATTAGTGCTGTCAGAGTGTTCATGTCCTTCTTCACCTCAGTAGTCTCACAGAATTGCATTATCACGTAAAAAGTATCTAGGTGCCAATTTGCCCTTTTCCGGGAACATCGCTAAGAATAAGACTGTTTTGTAGTTCTCTGATGTCACTATGAAAATCAGTGACCTGATGACCATGTATCAACTGCTACCATTTCTGATCTAAGCATTTAAGTCACATTAAACAACGTACGTATTACCTAATCCAAGAAATGACGGAATAGTTGTCTTAGTACTATGATGAGAAGGGAGACAGAGAAATAAAGAAAAAAAACTGATTATTCTCCCTCCTTCACTATTCTCAAGCTAGTGTGTAGATAATATCCCTCCACAAATATTCCTCAATTACGTAATGGCATCAGTCGCTTCCACACCTCAAATATGCCTATGAAAAGATCACAGTTTAAGAATTCTGTTTACAATGAAACAAAAAAATTCTTGAATCTTCACGATGCACAAAATCTCAGATAATGTACTATGGTTTTGAATCATTTAGTACCACTAGAATTCACTTTAGATTCAAAATTGTCCTCTATACGAGCTGTGGGTACTTACAGTAATATTCTGGCAAACCTGGCCAGTCGCCGTCCCAGATATTCTCCTCTCCTTCCACAGGATACTTATCTCCACAGGAGCTCTGAATTAAGGTAAGAACTGCCTCCAGCTCATCCCTGGAGCAACTGTGTACCAGAGGTACACAGCGAGAGTCCTCCAGACCACCTCCTGTCTACAAAACAATAAAATAATATGTGAGATTCAATGAAATATGTAATCTGTAAGAAAATTTTAGTAAATCCGTAAAACGAAATACAGGTATAGTGATATTCTCCTGAAGCACTATTTAACACGCGAATGCACACAGAAAAGCAGAATATTATTCACACACATGCTCATGAAACAATTTTGAAGTCGATACTCACAGGTTCATGCTGATTACGTGCATAGTTCGGAGATAATAAATTTGGAATTGACAAGCCAGCAACGGCCATACCTGTGTACAGACCATTGTAACGTGAATAAAAAAATTATAATTTTATCAATCACGTTTACCGGAACGGTAGAAAATGAAAAAAAAAAACACATTAATTGAAACAAATATAGTCGGAAACGTAAGAAAGAGAGATGCGAACGTGGATACACAGGTAACAGGTAGACCTAAAAGTGAGAGGGATACAAAATGGGTACGCAATTTGTGTGTCTACGTGAATACATTTATGTTAACTAGTATTTATCTACACGCCTTTACATGTATAAAGATGCAATTACTCACATAAGACTTCCCTATATGTGTTGCCAATTCATATCGAGTGCAGCGATTCTAGCACACACTAACGGTCTTTATGAGCGTTCACATCTATCTAAAAACAAAGTAACGTCAACGTATCAGAAATAATAGAAAATTCGTATTCTCATTAAATTGTTATCAGCGTTACTTCGTTTCATGAAACGCTAATTCAAAGTCTCTTTACATGCCACAAACTGCCGTAAATACAGTACAACAAGAATCCCATGCAGTAATTTCGAAGAAATAAAAAAAATAAATAAAGGTGACGAATGGCTTTGTGTCGTTGGAATAAGTGTAATATCGCTGGACGGTAAGCGAGAAACTTTCGCCGCATCGTACCTCGATCTGCTAAATGCTGGGCAACTGCTTAAGTGATTCGTTACAATATCAAATGTCGCACTCACATAACACGAAGTACAGGATATATGTAGCTTTTACACACGTAAGTCTGAGCCGAAATGGAAATTAGGCTTACCATCGTTCGCAATCCAAGAGCACTCGGCTCGCAAGGCATCACGTCGGCAATCTTGAGCCAACTGACAGGGAACGTTTCCCCGGAAATGAATTTACCGATCGTCAACTGTCTTCATTTGTTGCGTGCGCCATGACGTAACGTGGGTGCTATGTGCATCCGATTCAGCGAGAAGGCACGTCATGCGGGAACTGGTTTCGCGTCTGCTACAACAACGTTCTGATGTGGAACGTTAACACGAGATAGTTATTTCACTGAATGCCGGGTTTTATCAGTTTTTATATATATTTTTGTGTTTCGCAGAGCCCTACTTTTAATTTAATGTGTGATTCAGCAACATTACTTTGATATTGTATTACAAGAAATGTGTGTAGCGAATATAGTGATTCACGATACCAATGGAACAGCATTGTCCGCCGAATGGTGTGGTACCGAAATGTAACTTATTGATTTCATTATTCGTAATAAGTAAATCACATAATTTCTAAAATCGTTTTGACACAACTTGCCTCTTATATATGAAAACGTAACGATGGTGGTACTGTAAATATCGACCAGTTGGTAATTTCCATGATGTTGGCCTATTGAAGTCGCGGACTGCGATTCTAAATCAATCACGTGACGGGGGCGGGCGTTATGATGAATTATTTTCGAGATGCTAGGAAAACCAAAACGATTGTTCGAATTTTTATTGGAAATGTGACACTCTACCTACATTTTTGCGTGACATTGACAGAGTTTACCCATGTTACGTCAAAAATGGAATGCTTCCCGTAGCTTACACGTCAAATGGACTTTCTCATGACGACAACGCCGACGACGAATGAAGTGAGTCGTTTATTTGTAATTACAACTATTTTAGCAACTCTCTTCTTTTGTCGTTTCTGTAGTGACTACTATAAACATGCTCATAACGCCCGCCACCACAGTCCCGCAATCGATTTAGAATCGCAGTTTCGATATCTGTGTTTGGTACCCGGGTCTGCGATAGGCAAACATTCTTGGAAATTACCGACTAGTCAATAGAGCAGTCCAACTGTAGCTTCCTAACTACAATGTCTTTGTCGATAGGCCTGCATCGATAACAGAGGCCACTAGAGTGAACATCGTGTCACAGTGGAGACAACATATTCGTCTGTATTCCGTATTATATTCCACATTCTTCAATGCCTAAAGACTTAGCACATATGTAATCCGTGAGTTTTGTCGGGACTCCAGGCTACACTAGCCTTGTTACTCCTACGGAGAGAAATATACAAACAGTTTTACGCTATGTTAGCCTTTAGCTCCTAGACGCTACGTAAAATAGGAACAATATTAAACTACTTGTAAAATGCGGCGTTCTTCAACTCAGCACCGGTACAATGACGTATTCCCGGCTAGCTTCAACTGAAGGTATGAACAAAAGTGATAAGGATTATTTGTGAAATCTACGTAAATAATTCCAAGTTTCTCTTACTTCAGACGGTAATAGGCAGGTCCAATATGGAGAGCCTCCATTTATGCGCACAAATGTTTTGATTGTTACTTACAGACACGCACGTTGCAGTTGACAGCGTTGAAGATCACTGGTCTGGAAAACAACGTCCAGCACTGAGGTAGTAGTTATGACCCGTTAACGCAAATTTTTCACCGAACTTAACAGCAGGCAATGACACACTTGAGCATTCTCTGAAACGTATGTATAACGGGACACATGGGAGTGTTTGTGGTGAAACAACTAGATTTCACCCAACCAAACTGAGAATTACATAAAAAATACTTCTTCCGGGGATGGAGGAGGGATGGGGGAGTGTGCATGCACTGCTTGTCTGAAGAGGACAGTGTATTCTAATACGTTTGGAATGTCAGTTAAGGAAAAGATGTATCGTTAGTTGACGGTGTCGTTGAATTTGGAATATATTGAAAGGAACATTTGTAGCAAGGCCCATGTTCCAAGTAACAGTGGACAGACTCGCAGGAATGGAAGACGACACCTGATGTATTCGGAGATTCTTGTGGTTGAGTTCAAAATGAATCCTGGAGTAAAACTTTTTTCCGATGTAAGTCATGCCCATGAGCCGAAGCGAGCCCGGAGTTGTGAAGTAAAGCGCAAGGAAAGCAGAATTGCGGCGAGCTTGAGACAATTCCTAGGGAACAATTCTTTAATTCGATTATCTTCCGACGCCGTCTTGATCACGGCGTTGAAAATTTGATGGAATAATCTTTTAGATGATTGAACTTTTAAAACGCGGTACCAGTTGGTTGATTCAGTAATTGTAACAATGTCACTGTGTTGTAATTACACCAATGTAGTTAGTGTTCGTCATTACCCCAATGTCATTATTACCTTTGATACGACAGTTAATCAATTCCGTATTACAACCGAGTGTAGCTGGATTGATTACGTAACAGAATTGATATCATCAAACGAATCCACTACATTATTTTGTAATGGTAATTTAAATTTAATTTTCACACACGTAGTAGTCTCAGCAATTAAGTTAGCAGCAACAGCACATTTTATAACTTTTGTGCTTTCTGTTCTATGATTCCTATTGTCTCAGGACACGTCTAATAAACTAACTGATTGAAGATATCACAGTATGATTTTCGGAATAAGCCTAATGGTGAGACAGACAAGGCCACGTGATTAATGCCTCTCCTACCGTTACCTACGAATTGTAGCAATAGTGTGTATCATAAGATCCAGCATCTTGTTAATCTAGCTGAGAATGCCCAAGTAACCGACGTCTGACATTCGGCGTCACACACTTGGATAACAGTACCATGTTCTGCCCCAGGTGTAACTTGCGGATGTGACGCCCCGTTTCACTGTGCGCAGACCATTTCATTGTCGGCATATGTGTGGGTGGAGAACAGCAGCGCGTGTATCGTTTGCCATTTATAACTGGATGAGGCGTTCGGAGTGGCCACCGGGACATGTACGAGTAGAATGGAAATCTGACCAACAGGGAATCGTTCACTGCACTCAGGACCTCCGTCGCAGCACGTGTTGCATCAAGAACACGCTCGCAGTGGATTATGATACACGGACAGATGTTAAGTGTTCGATCAAAGCTCAGCCTGCGAGTTACTTAATGTATTTTCCATTCGACGTATATGGCGGCATATCTCGGTGCGTGGAACTATGACTGAGCTGCTGTACAGTGGTGGCGTCCTCGACGCTTAGTTACATTCTTGTGCCGGTCCAGTGGTGGTGTGTATTCTCGTACATTAAAGTGTTCGAATACCTGCTATTTGTCTTACGGATCAACATCTGCAATAGTGTCCAAGTCATCATCTAGTTGTCTCCGTCTACATCACAAAGGACATAGTGAGTTTTTCTCATGAGGTGATATGATGCTCAGAGTACCATTTATGTACGGATTATAAATTTGCGACGCAATTATCGCCTATGAATTTGTAATTAAACTTCAATGAGCTGGACGTTTTCGATTAGGTGGTTGACCTTCCAGACTTGAGTCTCATAAAAGATTTTCATGACGTGATCCATGGTATTTTAGTAACGCACATTTCCTGAGATATCCTACGATTATTTTCTTTCTTCATTTCTGAAGGAATATAACGGACATGAATGCTTTTTGTGAAATGCGTAGGCTATCTAAACGAAGAAAGTTTACTATCTCTTAGTATTATTAGTATAGATTTGTGGACATAAGGTATTAATTTGAAAACTACCATAAACCTAAGTCCTGATCACTGAGTAATGGAGATATGCTTGTAGCGAATACTAGGAACGGCACGAAAATTTACTAGCGGGCATATTCTACAGGTGTAGAAGACGTACCTAACATGCACAAGAAATGATTTAAAGTAACTGTTTGTAATCATCGTATCATATGTGAGTCTTCAACGTCCCTTCTTCCGTTATCTACCACGTCAATTGGAGATAACGAATTATCGTAGCTGTTGCTGTGTAGTAAGTAATTGCACAGTGAAGTTAAGTTGTGTTTCACGAAGTAATTCGCACATATGACGGACTTTAGCGACTGGGTGTTGGGGATATAGTCTCAAAGCAGTAATGCACTCAAATTCAGAGGATGGAGTTTTCAAGAAGTCTTCCGAGAGGTTTGGTAAGTGTGGTGGAATTATTCTCTGAAAATAATGGAAATTATTTCTATGTACCTTCATACGGACAGTATAATGCAAGTTGTACTTACACAAAGAAAGAAAAGCACTTTAAAAGCACTCTTAGTGAGATGCTGAACATTTCATCATGCTAACATACATTTTTTGAATTTGTCCGTACAGTTTGGTGCATCTGTCGGCATTGAAGATATGTGAGAATAGCCTATAGCAAATTTTGGAAAAAAATGAGGTGTGCGCATTAAGTTAACAGTACATTTACTACTATAAAATCAACAATATACTTCTCGCGATAGTAGGAAGTACTCTTTACTACAGAAAATTATAACACAATCTAAAGTAATATTTTCGGCAACGGACTTCCATATGTCTACAAAGCAAAATCCATTTGACACGTTGACGTGCTTCTCGCATGTAAATTAGAGTGATGAAATTATTATCTTCGTTTCAGCATGATGCGAGTCGTTTATATTCCATTACGTAAGTGTATGTGTATGAGAAAGATGTACCTAGAGCCATTTGCTTCATTATACTTATGTTTATGCGATTATTTTACGACCAAACATTTTTCTCCATTATTACCTAATGCTTGGAGGTTAAATTATGTTACTTTGAAAAGTACTAAAATAACTTTCATTTCTTTTAGGTATATGTGATTTTAGGATAATGCATGCTTAGAGAATCAACCTGCATATTTTACATGTTATGGCCTACGTAGAGGATAGACAGGAGGGCTGATCTAAGCAAAATGCACACATCATCAATTCTCACTGTAATCACTGCTATTATCAACTGAGAGATTTGCTTGATGCAAGTGGTCACATGGACCCCATCCTCATATACAATAACGAAATTAACTCATCTTAGGATTCCGGTGCAAAAGTGCTCCAGGATAATGTCTTGAGGTAATTCAAGACCATATGCAAACGTTCGGCGTTGACGATGATGATGATACGTTTCTGAACAACCTTAACGGTGTTTCTGCGATAGCCAAACGTTCCGCAGAATTGTGTATTACTTCTTGCCTTATGATGCCGCCATCGTTCAACGATGATAATGCAACTCTCATGAGAAGTAAGTGATTTAATCTTTATGAGAGCATTCTAAGAAGGAAACCGGTGTGTATTAAAACTAAATGTGGTTTGCCTAATAAAGTCACCAGTGTCAGTGGTTCCCCTGCTAGCTAGCACCATTCTCACCTCCACTTCGAATCTATCCAGCGACCATGGTGCCTTCGCCTACACAGATTTTCCTTGTGTTTACAACCGAGTTCCATTCAAGCAAATGTCTCGTGAACATGGTGCTCTCTATGCTCAAACACAAGTAGCTGTAGCTAACCATGCCTTCTTTTGTTCTAATGGATATGTTTTTCAATAAGGCATGGATGTTAAAACTTTGTTGTACGCCAATGGTTTCCCCACAATTCATCCAAGTGAGACACGCTCTGACGACGATAGGTTGTGGTATCGGAGGTGTCACGTCCGCTTCGTACGCAATTGCTCCACATCTCAAAACGTCTTAAACTGTCCAAACGAAAGTGGATAGAAAAATTTCTCTGTCTCGTTTGTGTTGCTGCAAAGGTGTACTATGTAAGATGTCAGGTCTCGCTAATACTTTAAATAAGGTGACTTCACTTTTTGCAAAATGCTGTGAATATTTTAAATACTGAACAGACATTTCGTATTATTAACCGGGAAGTATTTGTGCAGGTGACGTATAATAGTATCAGACCATCACACATTCCTGCCCAACACTCAACCTGCCCACACATCCCCCCCCCCCCTCCCCTTCATCACCCACCATCCATCAACATTCATTCCCTATAATCTGAATATACTTCTCTGTTTTACGTAAATCCCGTTGGTGAATGGATTTAGAAAAATAGCTTACCACTTCTAGAGAACTGTAAGACACCAATCACTGGAGTGATCCATGTGTCCCAAAACATTTAGAAAGGCTGCAGGCTGTTCTCGGACACGTTCACTTCTCTCCCGACATTATTTCACTCCAGCATTTGTTTAAATAAAAAATTTGGGGTCTCACAAATAGAGAACAACTAATAAACATGAAGATGAGGCATCTCGCAGCTGATATGACTGGAAACCTTGCAACTCATTCAGAAATCGGAAAATGGTAAAGCAACGGACTTGATGACATAGAAGCCAATAACCATTGCTTGCATAAGTTTTTCGACTCTGCTTTGCACCTAGATGACACACTTACCGCTAAAACGTGTCACTGATGTCCTCTTCGACATTACCTCACAACATGATGCACTAGGTGTTGGAACGTGTGGAGAATATCCTGGTGCCGCTTATATGCGGCGTCAAAGTGCCACAGTTTTTGACAGTGCTACGTACTGATAGTTTTCAGCTGCAGTTTCGGTTTGAAATAATTAATTGTTGTATAATATTCCCCTCAATTACTCGTTTATGAGAACCCTTCTGTCCCTTATTGCCATTTTTTCAGTTCAGTTAACATGGTAGAAGCTTTGCTTGTTCTTCGTACCCAGTATCCGCATTTAACTTAGCTATTAATTTAATCGTCAGAACAAAAGCAGGACATCAAGTCAGAATACTTGATACAGGAAACTGATAGCATTGCTGTGTACTGCATTCAAATACATACAGTTTCAGGTCACCCACTTCCTCCTGATTGGACTTTTCAGAAGGCAGCAAGGAGATGAAAACTTTACACCAAGGCAAATATCATCTTCATATACTCTCTTCGTCACAAAAAATGAAACTTCAAATTCCAAGCATTAGAGAAGCATTTAACCCATGCAACAGGTGGCTACGAAGTGGCTTGAGGTTTTATACGCTGTTTTGGTCATTTCCATTGTATATAGTTTTCTTCCCATGTGGTCTACATAACAAGCATTGAATTACATTACATGCATTGACCGTTAGACTCACAGTTGAAATTCTACATAGTTTTCTACCCAAGTGATCTACATAAAAAGTGTTGAGTTATATTACATGCATCGCATAATCTCACAGTAAGGAAGAAATTGCAAATGGAGGAAGGTTGCAGCTCACCTTACACAAAAGCACTGGTGAGTGGAGGGGGTAGGAAGGAGGGGAAGACAGCCATTCAGAAAGAACTCTCTGCGCACTGGTCTCTTTCACTTTGAGTGCTTCCTTCTTTCTCCATCCTCTTTTTCACAACAGTGATTATAATAAGATGGGGTAGTACTAACATTATGTCTTCCTTATTTCATTCACGTAACAGAATCAGACGTTGTGGACTGACAGTAACACGAGATGTCAGTACTGTATAACATTTTTCAGTCCACAATAGAAAGAAGAGAGAGCACAGAACGTAATCAGACATTAATGTATAAATGTGAATGTACATGACATTATTTAAACGAATATTTCAGAAAGCATTTCATGAAAAAGTGTGTTATATTTTCTAGTTGTGGTGCGACTAGACAACTGCTAATTATCTAGTTATCTCAAGCCTATTAAGGACATTCAGAATGACCAAGACTTCTTATTTTATGTAGCAAAGTATCTACCAGTAAAATGAAGGAAACAAAAGCAGCTAAGTGAAACAGAATGCGATACTTCCATTTGTTATTAGTTAACAATACACATCACTACCTGTACAATTAAGGTTTAAATTAAAGACCACAAATAAAAAGCACATACAGATTAGCTGGATGCAGAAACAGACAGTAGCATTCATTATATATGTCAGTTAACAGGTTGTTATAATACCCAAAAGCAGGCTCGTAACATGAAACCAAAGACTGCAGAAAAAATATCACGGAAAAACACTTAATCCCCAAAAGTAACGTATTATCTAAAGAAATGTTTTATGGGGGCTGAAATTCACATGTTGTCCTCAAAACTAAGCGAATTATGTAAAGAAATATTTTACGAGTGTTGAAATTTACATGTTACACAGTTTCTCAAAGTCACAGATTGTACTAACACAGGCCACTTGATGCTATATGACTACATGCTAGCAATTGTTCCTGTCTACCGCCTAGCAATAGACAACAATTGATATATACCACGGATTTTTGTAAAGAACGTTGGTGTGCATTGAACGATGGAAGTAGAAAAAAGTAAATGTTTCTCTCCTGGCCAGAAAACTGAATAAAAAGCATTGAGAAACATTTAGGTAGTAGAGAAGCCTCTCGTGGATGAAGAAAATGTAAACACCGTAGTTACAAAGCGCTGTATAAAATACTATTACATGTTTACATTAACGATAGTGAAGAATGTACCACATAAGTCAATACAAGTGTGTTCACAGAAGACAGCCACATTTTAATTACTGCTAAATCGCAAGATACATACAATGTTAGTACCTTTGATAGTATAAACATTGGTCACAACGAGCAAAGCTACATAGAGGAGTTGAAATACATGAACTTCTGGATAACAATTAAAGATAACCTTTAAATCTCAACATAAATTAGACATTCCTAAACGGTGTCCCAAATATAAAATTTTTTGCTGTGTATCTCGATACATTTCTTCAGTGTAGAAAGTATAAAGCTACAAGCACAGAAAAAAAATTGTGCAACATAATACATCTATAATTCACATTAATGCTAAACATTTTGAGACAGTGCATGAATAGCAAAAGTTTTACTGACCGTAATCTGGCCAAATACAAAACATATTTTCAGACAGAATCTCTGTCTTCTTCATACTGCGTTTTCTGCAGCTGCCTCGGCTGAGGTGTTGCTGCACTCATTTTCTCCGTTGGTATTCTCATGGCGCAGTTAAGGTATCCTTCTGTTAGCTTTTGTAGCTACTTGAGAAACATTGTTGGTATGATATTGGACTTCAGTTTCATCTTGCCATCGCTTTCTCCACCTGGTCATCAGTGATATCTTTCTACAACACAGAAGAGAAAGAAAGCATTTGTATTATGATATCAAAAATACATGTAGTTATCACTACACTGAAGAGAGGAGGAAAGAGCAAGAAAATATCTGAAAAGTCAGTAAAGAAAACTCATGAAAGCCATGTCAAATCATATGGTATCACTAACTGCATGTCACTCAATGAGGTGTTTGCAGCTCAGAAAAGTCTGTCCACATTTGATATATCGCCATATTTTTATTCTACTTTTATAAGAATTATGTGTGCTATAATATATTGCTCACAATCAATATACATGCCAAATGTCAGATCTCACAGTAACATATATAACGCAATTCGTGTTATAATCTGCTGGAAAACAAAGATCACTTACTTCCCATACATAAGAATACCACGTCCGTTTCGTAAGGCTGCTCAGTCACTTATATCACCTCTGTTCACTGGAATTCTCCACTGCTTCCTTCTTTCCTTATTCCGCAAATATACTAGCGTACAAACTCCACTTTCTCCAAAGTAGAAGATGAGAAAGCAGCAGAAAATGGTGGCAGAATTAACAACAAATCGTCAAACCCGTATGGCACAACTGAATATTGCTGTTGCTTCAAAACAGTACCGAGTTCACCAAAAAATTCATTCTTGTTTGTACTCGTGTTGAAGCTCACAGATGTAACACCTCTGCCAAAAGGTGTCTGAATTAGGTTCAAACATATACACAGAGGACAATAACGTTTGTAACTCTGATTGTTTCCGTTGGCCTCCAACACCATAATCAAATCTCGGAAAGCGATATGACGAGAGAGAGAGAGAGACAGAGAGAGATACCGGTGGCAGAAAATGGCGTCGCAGCTGATCAGCCAGTCACGCTCGATTTCGCCTAAGGCCACTCTTTCCCTGCATACAGGCTCTCTAATCATGCTGCTGAAATTCAGATGCCTCACATAATTGCGTTATACGCACTTCTCTTTCAGTAGTTCTTATGAGGTTGTGGGGTTCTGTTATTCATACCATTACAGCGATGTGCTCCAGGCTCAGCTGTAACCTGAAGCATAAGAGCGATCCTCTCAACAGTAACTGTCATCTACGTATTCACATTTATCTCCATGGGCATATTTCTTCAACAGCTTCAGTATTAACAAACGGAAAGGCAGCGCTCGTTCGGATAACAGCTCACACCAACACTGCACACTGGGCAGAATGTTTCTGGCTGACCAGGAGAGTTCGCTACGCGAAGTGAGTGCACCGGAATACAGGAGCTAGGTGATACAGTTGCCACGTCATTAACATATCAGTCGGAGCCCACAAATGTAACTGCCTCAGTGGATCGCAACTGTCCGAGCATTGTTGCATAGAGAGTGTGAATAGGAAGTTTATTTTGTTATGAGAACATAATTTATCGAAGGTTATCTATGAACAAGGATTCAGATGGTTACGATCTTCAACTGCGTTATGAGTAATGCTGTGGTTGTCATTTTATTACATCATCCATTAAAGGATGTATAGCATTTACTGCTAAATGTGTTGTTTATGGGAAAAAATTGATTGGAATCTCTTTGCAAAACATAAAGCTTGACTTATTTACACACGTTGAGTACGATCTTAAGCCCTTAATTTATCGGTACATTCCTGCTATCTGTACAGTTTTTGTGGAAGATACATAGTCTTTTGTCAACGAGGATATTCTTAAACCATGTGTGCATTAAGAGAGGCTGTAAAGAGATAGAAACCCCGAATATTAAAACTCAGTTCATATCATTTAACTACTGACTCACATAGGATAACAAGCGGATTATTGACAGAGATCAGGTCATCAGCTGCCTGCAGGGAAATTTGAAAAATACACCCAGTGAAATTTGTATGCAATATGTCTCTAAACTACTTGCTCACTATTTCACAGCCTACCTGCTACAAGAGTGCTGCTCCATCCCCAACTTTCGTCCTCAGTGGTGTGCTTTGTGGCCATGTTCGAGACGAGTCGACGTCTCAATGCAAATGAACAACAGCGTAAACAATTCCTAACGCTGGAAGAAGTAAAAGAGGTCCCCACTGGTTGACGAAATAAATGTGTGTGAATTCATAAGGGAAGGAACTGCTTAGATATTCGGTCCCTAGACATATACACTACTTAAACTGACTTTAACCTGTGCTAAGAACAACACACACGCCCATGCCCCAGGGAAGTCTCGATATTCCGGTGGGAGGGGCCTCAAACCAAACGACGACTCCATACAGCTAACCCCATATAATATTCCCTCATACATGCGCATATGACACTGGCCCTACTGGTTTAAACATTTTGTCTTACTGTTCCTTCTTGTATGACGAGTGTCTACATCTACATCTATATGACTGCACTGCACTTCACACTTAAGTGCCCAGCAGAGGGTTCATCAAACCACTTTCATACTGTTTCTCTGTCGTTCTGATGTCGAACAGTGTAGGGGAGAGAAAAACACCAAACACTTTCTGTGTGAGTTCTGATTTCCCTTATGCTATTACAATGATCATTACTCATTATTTCGGTTAATTCCAGCTAACCGCTTACATAACTGGAGGACAAAGTTGGAGATCGAAAGTTTGTGGAAAGTCTCACCGCAACGAGGGGCGCTTTTGTTTCAATGATTGCCAGTCCTGCTCGTGTATCATATCAATGACACTCTGTCCCCTGTCTCACCACGACACAAAACGAGCTGCCACAATTTGAACTTTGTTGACGTCCTCTCTCAATCATATCTGATAAGAATCCCATAATGCACAGCAAGATTCTAGCAGAGGATGGACAGGCGTAATGTAGAGAGCCTCTTCAACAGATTTGTTGCATCGTCCAAGTGTTTGCCAATTAACTGCAGTCTTACATTTGCCAGTCCCACAATGTCATCTATGTGATTGTTTCAATCAAGTTGCTCGTACCTTTTGTCCAGAGATTATTTGTGAAATTGGCAATATTTAGATTTGTGTGACTCATCGTGTAACTGAAATTTAACAGATTCGCTTTAGTATTCATGTGGACGATCTCTCACTTTTCGTTTCATAGGGTCATTTCTTACTTTTCACACTGTATGGATACTTTGCGTGAATTGCTTCGCAATTGGTTTTGGTATTCTGATAACTTTACTAAACAGAAAACAAGCTAAGATGACTGCTGAGATTGTCTCCTAAAAACTGAATCTGTGCTGAGCTGCTATTGTGGAAGAATCTCACAATATGAAATACAAATCATTCTCAATTGGCACAATATGACATTGCTCAATTCTGTTACAGAGGGTAGTGTACTGGGAGCTCTATACGTTAGATTCGTGTTATGAATGTATGCTCCGTTTTAAAAAAAGTGAAGTATTTCTCACAAAACGTTATGCTATCAACGAAGAGGAAGACTCTGATTCCATTACACTATCTTATATCTTGACTAGTAAAAATAGGAATACGATAAAAGAGAAAACAATGTGCTCAGGGGGCTATTTTCAGACAATAATTCGATACGGATGAAATGCAGGTGTTGTGATTCTGAATGTCATTTTATAGTCTACGTATACTAGTCATCGTTGTGACTTTCCTCCTGTACGTTAGTGCGTGATCTTTTTCGTTGTGACAGCTCTCCACCCAGTCAGAGATGGGCAGAGGACTACACAACCTTCTAACTAATGGAGTAATGCTTCTGGAACGTGATGCCATTCCGAGAGCATTACCTGGATTCTGTGACTTGACGGCGTACATCTCTTACTCGACGAAATCATTTGGACTCAAATGCTACATATCGAAGTTTGGAAGTTTTGTGAGCATACAACAGGTAAGTGACAATCCGACGAAAGGGAGTTGAGAGGTTAGCTCTGTACCGCTTATTCTAAATGTTGTGAGCAAGTATATAAGAGCCGCTAACACTCGTCTCACGATGTGACTTCAGTGAGAAAATTAGGGGCTGATACGAAGATTTTGGTTGAGAGACAATCAGCACCAGATGTTCCGTCTTTCCGTTTCTCGATAAATAAGGAACAACATTTTTCTGTGACTATTGTGTGCCTATAAATGGATGGACTTATATATTGATAGGTAGATAAAATTTAAAACTACAGATATATGCATACTTGCGAGTCATCTACGGTGCATGGCGGAAGGTACCCTGTACCGCTGTTAAGTCATTTCCTTCCCTGTTCTACCTGCAGATAGATCGAAGGGGAAGAAATGACTTCATATACGCCTCCGTATGAATGCAAATTTCTCGTATCCCATATTTGTGGTCCTAATGCGAAAACAACGTTGGCAGCAGTTGAATACTTCTACACTCAGCCTCAAATGTCGGTACTCCAAATTTTATAGATAGTTTTTTCGCCTTACTTCCGGGATTCCCATTTGATTTCACAAAGCATACACACACTTATTTGGCAGGAACCAATAGTAACACTTCAAGAGGGCTGTATTCTGAGAGAAACCTCAGTCTGCAGGCTCATCCACCTTTGGGGCGTTGTGGTCGTCAGACAGTTATTTTGATATTGTTCACTTGGTCAGTTCTACAGGGATATTTCGAAAACACACTTCACAACGGTTTGGTTTGCAGATGGAGGGGTGAACCATATTGTTCAGCATTTTGGCATTTCCCCCAGGGACATTTTAGCGCTCAGTTGTTCTGTAAAGAATGGCACAACTTTTGCGAGTCTGAAATCATTAATAGACGCTCATCAGAGCGGTACCGTCCCGTTGTGTGAGCAGAGGTTTGTGACACGGTGGCGGCAGTGGCAGGTATTCACATAGGACCCGGCGTCAGCGACAGCGATGTGGCGGAGGTGTCATGGGGGTGAAGCAGAAGTGAAATACCCTCCTGGCCCTAAAGATCCCTAGGACCCAGCAGCATTAGTTTGGGAGCAATACACCGGAATTCTAAGTGACTTGCTTCCACTAGGATGACACGGTAACCAAGGGACAGAACGTAAGTAGCAATGCATATCTTCAGCTATTTGACGACGGATACCGCCCATAGTGACGACCTAGCTTTGGGAAGCCGGCAGTGACGACTTACAAGGGTCTGCAACGGTTACCTGGCGAGCGTAATCTGACATCAGAGAAAAAATCTCTCACCACGTATGGGGACTCTCATGATCAATTTCATTAATAATTCAGACAATTAGATATCAAGGACATGACTAAAGTTGGGTAGAATCGCGGGTGAGACTACCACAGATGTGATTCGCGAGATGGAGTGGTAATGAGGCATTTGCTCGCTGCTGCGAAATCTGTTAACGTAAACTCTCACCTGTGGCCATCACAATGAAATGAACTATATTACCAGATTTATAACGTGCCATTTGGTATGAACCTGATATTTACATCTCTCCTGTGATGCTTTTTTGCTACCTTACGAGACCTCATAGATAATGAGGCATTTAAATACATTAAGTGTGTTCGGAAGTGAGGAGACACTCTGTGACAGAGGTACAGAATGGTGTTAGCGCCATGTCATTGGCGAAAATAAGTTAAATAGCAGGATATAGCAAATATTAAGCTGATAGAAAAAAATTCTTTTTTACCTGATGCGAGTAACGTTACTGGTGGTACAGCCTATAATGCACTGTTGTACCAGAAGTAACGATACTTTATCCGTGTGAAAACGCGAGTATCGTCCGATTTTCCTAGTTTTGAAAATAAAGTATATAACAGGGAGGAATCTACATGTTGTCTGAGATGTTTGAGGCGTAGGAACAACACCATCCCGGTCTTGGATTGGCTATAGTGGATTTTGTAAACTGAGCGGAGGGTTGGGTGTGTGGGAAGGGAGCTATATCTGAAGTAATTAAGATTATACCTCTGAATCCACGCCATGCCTGTTCGTCTTGCAGTGTGCAAGTAGTTAGGAAGGCCAGTTCATGTTAAGTGGCTGACTGGAAGCTGGGAGGTTTGGGTAGGGAAGTGGAGTTCTGGGTGATATCCCAGGAGGAGGCTCAATCCTGAACTGGGAAGGGGCTAACACATAATATGACCATTTCTCAAAGTGTAGGGGCAATAGGAGCGGAAGTGGGAGAGAGGGGAATGGAGGGCTTCTCAGATGGATGGATTATCTCCAAAGGATAATAAAACAACCCCTGGAGGTTATAAACCTTTTAGCAGAACAATAGGTGAACAGGAGAGATGTGGTATAATTGATTACTTTAATTTACATATCAATTTGATATAAAAAAAATGGCTCTGTGCACTATGGGACTCAACTGCTGTGGTCATTAGTCCCCTAGAACTTAGAACTACTTAAACCTAACTAACCTAAGGACATCACACACATCCATGCCCGAGGCAGGATTCGAACCTGCGGCCGTAGCAATCGCACGGTTCCAGACTGCGCGCCAAGAACCGCGAGACCACCGCGGCCGGCAATTTGATATCAAAAGTGAACCAGGAATTGGCTTTATCCCTACTCCTGTGTTACCTTTAGTTGTGTGAAAATGTTTCCAGAATAGTGAAAGAGCCTGTAATATGTCATCGCCAAAATGTAATGACACAAAAGAATGAGATTCTTCGTGGTTGCCTACGTACAGATGCAAAATGGTCGTTGTGTGGTTGCCATCACTGCAGGAGCAGCTAAGCAGTTCATCATCATGCCTTTTACATTGCACTCAGTTAACCAACACACAATATGGATATAGGCCAATTGTTCATCAGTAACTCAAGTGTTATTTATCAGTCTTAATGTACAGTTACCACTGGGTGGAAAACCAACCCAAGACTGGACTGAGCAGTTCTGAGTGGAAGTTTAAGGATCAAGAGTAAAGTAAGCCTTACTGCTGTCACCAATAAGCACAGTGAGTGAAGGGACCATGTCTGTTTCGAGACAAAACACACAGCATCTATCATCGAAATTTTCACTGCTGTGGATATGTTCTCGGTGCAATGTCGGTAGAAGTGGTTAGAAATCACACGAAATGTGATTCCTTTGTAACAAACCGCTGCAGACCTGGTACCATTGTAACAAAATATTTGGCAACATTTAACCTTTTGCCGCTCAGACTTTGATTTACCCTGACTTTTTGTTAGAAAGACAACACATGTTATGCACCTTCATGTATCATATGCTGATCCACAGATAATCATATTTTATTTTAAACAACACTTTGTCGAGTAGACGAGATGAGATCTTCAAAACTCATGTTTGTAATTTTGGCATTACGGTTATTATTGAAGCATCTCGACTCATCTTTATCAGCACACACCAAATAAGGGCTGGTTGTGGCTGGTGCTCGTCTGATCTACCTGCCGGACTAGTTGTGGAGTTGAGGTAGGGAGATCAGCGGAGAATTCCTCGACTTCTCTGATCGCAAATTACACTGAGCGCAGATTTCTCTCTGTGCAGTTTACAGGACAGCGTCTACAGGCATTGAAATAAATCATTCATGAAGACTGACTTTTGTACTGGACCAAGTCAGATTCACAACCTGTGCAAGTAGAGACCCCATCCAGAAACCTGCTGCTTGTCATATATTTAGAGGAACTGACTGTGAATGATAACTCTGATGACTGTAGGAATGTACTAAAAACACCACTGTATTCTTTCTACAGGACTCATCAATACGTAGTTAGATATATCGTGGCCATAGAGATATTTAAACATCCTTCTTGTTCACCTAATGCAAATTAAACAAGAAGAAGCCCTAATAAAAGACACCATGGGATGTACCTCTGTCATACATTTCACAGTGATTTGAGGGGTTTCTATATAGTTGGTTGGTTGGTTGGTTTAAAAGAGAGGGGATGGAAGGGACCAAACTGCCTGGTCATCGGTCCCTTGTTCCAAATAAAACAATACCTCACGCTTGAGAATTAGATATACGATATGTATAACACAGAACAGAAAGAAAAGAAAATCATGGCTCAATCGTTGAAAATCTACGTGGTGATTACAAACTCGGATGCAAAGAGGCCTAGGTTTTATCCTGCTATATACAAAAGTTATGTAGATGCGCTTCACAAATGATTCTTGGAGATTACACTTTTGCTGAACAATGGTGATGTACAAAAATAATCAGCACTTCGAAATTAAGTTACACTTCCTTTTAATTGCTTTTATTGGAATATCACGCGTCACACTAAACATAACTTCACAATACAAAACATACTTGAAAACATTTTCATCACAGGCACTGTTAAAGTTCACATTTTATAAGCTGACTACGTTATGTGTCTTTCCAACACTTTACTTTCTCCGGGTCCGACTCTCTAACAACTAACTCTTTAACGACTAACTTATAATCACTTACGCGCCCAAAAATCAGAGTTACGAGTACGTCAAAGATCATAGTGACAAACTAAGGGATACACATCAGAATAATATTAATGCAATATAAACATATCGATGTATCACAAATGAAATCAAATCTGAATGTTGTCTCAGGAATACGTCAACTACTTTGCAGAAACACAGTGGAATATTACTGGTATCGAGAGGTTCAGGTGAGGTGCCGTAATGGTTGCATAATTCAAGTACCATTACAAGTGGGAGTAATTTTCTTGCTGTTCCTCAACTCCAGCGATCAACTGCTTGACAATAAATAAGTAGTGTAGAGGATGCTGGTTCACTACGAGAGATCGACTTGGGCGGTGCACGTAAGGTCTGCTGTCATTTGGTAGTCTAAAACATACTCAGCCAAATGTGACACAATGAGGGCGAAAGAGATGTTCAGCGTAAAGCGGCTGGAAGGAAGTCTTGTTCATAGCTTTCGAAAGAGTCCACTCCGTTGCAGCTGCACAGCCCCGTGTTGACATATGATACGTCACACACAGATTTTAAAATTGCAGCCACTCTCTGTCTTCAATTGTACAAAGCATCTCATCACGTTCAATTCAATGCTAACTTAGTCAAGCCAACTGATAGATGTGTGTCCTTCTATGGGTCAGAATCCTCATGCTTATTGTTAACTCAGTAATCAGTGATGGTTTATGTGGACGTTGGCAATCTCCCTCATCACCACTAACATTCAGAGTTTGTGCACCTTTGCCAAAGCTTTGTTACGTACGTTAATATAATTCATTTGTAACCTCATAAAAGTAACAGTAACTTCTTTTACACATTTCTTGATTAAAAGCGAACTCCATGCACTTTAACAATAAACGTGACCTAACTCTGTCCTCTTATTTCTCTCCACAACTAAATAAGATCCTACTCTCAATATCGCTGTAGATACGGAGCCCATATTTCGTTTATGGCTTGGTCCCACCAGCTTAAATACTGACGTCCCGTATAAATAACCGTTTCGCAATTTTTTGTTGAATACTTCACATGATCTTATGAGGAGCCATCTGTTCACCGTAAACGTCAGCGGGCTCAGGACTTAATAGCATTACGGGGATATTCTTAAAACGCAACCGTAACCTGAAATTGAGCAGAGATCTTCCAACATTAAGCCGTCATACACATATTCAGAATCATTTCCATTTTACTTTAACACCTTCGAAATTAAGAAACAGAGACGAAACCTTCAGTTTACTCCAGCAGTGCGCACCGATCAAAGTTTTTCTGGCTCATTAATCGAGGTTACAGAGTGAGGTGAGCATGCTGGAGTACAGGCCACATGTTTAACGTCTTAGATGCACCACACACATGTAACTGTCTTAATGAAACGCGGCTGCTCTGAAAGGAATGAAAAGAAGGAAAGCCAACTCCCCCTAAGAGCTTCCAGCACATTTATGGTCATCTTAAGAGCATGCTGCCAAACAGATCTTTTCAACCAAATCATCAGAGAAGCTAAACTACTAACGAATTGCCAGCAAAGCATCACCGTACCAATCTTGGGTACTGCATGACATAATCTGCCTAGAGATTGGAGGACGTGCTACTTTAGATTAGCTTGTGTGCTGGATACGGCTTCTGTATGCTTGAAGTTCTGTGGTTCACTTCTATTGCTAATCGATAAAAGAGCCTAAGCATGTTTCTAAATTTAATGCAACAGAAAAAAGATGAACATTTATTATTTACTACAAAAGAAGCGAAAACTGTTTGTTAGAGGAGACATATATTCAAAGTGCAATGATAATAAGAAAGAAGTATTTTTAATGCCGACAAAACGCTGGCAGCTCGGATTGTGATGGAGTTCGTCAGAAAGCAGATTATGTCGACAGTTTCAGTCGGCCCCGTGTGGTGTAGTAAACTGGGAAAGAAGTCTGAATCCCTTCAACGAGTTGAACATTGCATATCACATAGGAAGTGAAATTTTATATTGTAAACAAATGTTTCATTTTTATATTGAGATTATTTTCAGGCTTAACTGTGAATATAAAATGATTAACACAGCTGACGTGGTGTACTCCTGTACTTTCTCGATTCTGTGTTGGTATATTTTGCTAGATTTCTGCACGACATTCTCAGTCTTATATTGGTGGTCGCTGATGGTTGTCCAGTCGTGAATGCGTATGTAAAACGTGAAAAAGGTGATATGATGACGACAGAATGATCAAAATATCCTAGTATTTTTTGGACCCGAATATATCCTGTCAAAAATATTGTTAAAGGTGTGTGAAAGCTACTGCTTGACATTAGCTTGTGTGGTTAATTTGGCTTGTGTTTCAAGAGCTCATAGAGATTATGCCGGGTAGACGTATTCTGATTTGATGGTTCCTACGAACTTCTACTGGATTCTGGTGCTGAATACAAGTTATGTTCATCAAGATGTGAGACCTACGATAGTGTTTCAAAGGGAGATCATATTACCCTTAACAAGTGTACTCTCATTATATCTGCGTCTTTGAGTACTTAATTATTGTGTTCCCTGTATAATATCTGCAGAAAATAGGCCAATCGCAGTAGAAAACTAATGAAACCCTACGGGTGTTAATCCAACCAGGTGCCAGCATATTGGATGACCAAAAATACTGTTAACACTAATTCAGTATAAATATCGACATTTCCTTTCTAGACAGAGAGAGTGGGACGAAAGGGGTAAAGAGAGAGTGTCACTGGTATGGACACTGATACATCATGAAGGGCCAGTGGCAGGCTTAAGACGCAAAGTTTCACCACACAGGGAGAGACAGCTCTCCATCCCTCCGCCCAGCCCCTAGAAACATAGTGAAGAGAAACGCACTATTGAAGTACATATTGGGGCGTGAGGCTTTTGGCGCCATTTCATGTCATATCAGGAACAGTTGGGGGCGAAAAAGAAAGGCTAACAAACCTCAGATGCAGGGCGCTCCGGGCAGTGAGTCTGGGACGTCAAAAGGCTCTGAGCTCTATTAACTTCTGAGGTTGTCAGTCTCCTAGAACCTAGAACTACCTGAGCTTAACTGACGTAAGGACATCACACACATCCATGCCCGAGGCAGGATTCGAACCTGAGACCGTTGCGGTCGCGCGGTTCATGACTGTAGCGCCTAGAACCGCTCGGCCACTCCGGCCGGCCGGGGACGTCAGAGGGACAGAGAGAAGCATGGAAGTAACCAGGTAGGGCTAGGCAGAAGTAGCTGCAGTAGCATCAGCGCTGTTAATGAAATCATAAGAGAATAGCCGAGGAAGTCTGTGTGTCTTGTAGTGGGTGTGAGCTCAGTTAATACCACTGTCTCATTTACGTCAGACAGAATAGTGCTAGCTAGTAACTCTCCTTGTACTACGACTTGGAAAATTCGTGGGTATAGCTCCTCCATAACAAATAGAGCAAGAATATAAACCGTTTGCTGATTGAATTTAGAAGTTTTAAACACTTGTGGTTTACAAACAATCCTGCTGGAGGAACATTGGCAACTGAGCATTATAGAAGAGTGTGAAAATACCTCTTCAGTTGTAAGGTTCTTCTTATTTTAAATAAAAGTAACTTTAAAACTGAAGCTGTATTTTGAAAATGTGTTACTTCTAGTAGAAGTTATTTCAAGTCAGTTACCAGTACTTACCATTTATAATAAGAAATTTACCATTTTAGTGAGTTCAAGAATCCCTCTCACATCGGCCAACTCACGCTTGGGACGTGACACCTGTTGTAACATCTATCTTAAAGCAGGCCGAGATGCCACGAGAAGGAGTGCAGCGTTGGATGAAGTCTTGCAGTAAAAGGCGGTCAGGCGTCAATTGCAGGTCGCTGGGTCACTGAGCCCGCAGCGAGTTAAACCGGCCACGCTGAACGCAAAACAATGTGTCCTTGGTAGATCCTGCAAGTACGCTTGCCAACGTTGCATAAACTATCCTTTTAAGCAGATGTTGAAGTTTTAACTTGCCGTTGCTTGCAGGGATTGACAACTGTCACACCATCCTACAAAAACCGTATAATATGTCGTAAAGTGGGAAAATGGATATTTTTTTACTACAAGTCACTCAGTCTCCCACACTTTTATAGCAGTGCCGTTCAACAAAAAGGTGAAAACACCCAAGTCACTAAACGTGACAATGTAATATTCATTGGAAGCTCTTATGTCAGCTTAGTAATTCCCCTGGATTGCTACAAGGGGGAGCACTTAGCAGAGTGGTAGTTCCATCCTTTGTGTTCCAGTATTCGAAGAGTGTCTCTCATATTTTCGATCTCATTGTTTAGCTGACTGGTCTGTAGTGCACATGAGAGATTCAGTCAGATAAGAACATAATTATCATAATATCCACGGGTGTACTGCCGGTCTACAGTGTCCAACGGGCACAATGTTTCGGCGATCATACATGTCGCCATCATCAGGTGAACGGACTGAGCTCCTGTGAACGTGCCGGCACGGAGATCCGTACGCTTTGGCTGCTCAGAGGGAACTGGGTTGGGTCGCGGCGGAGGCCGATTTAAATACCCTCTGCCCGCGGCGCGCTTCTTCCACCGTCCGCGCCCCGCACCACGGTGGCGCGGCGGAACAGATTGCGACGGCGTCTGAGATGACGTCGGAGTGCTGGCTCTGTCCACCGTGGCGTCACAATTATACGTTTCCTCGATTTCCTCTTGATTAACCGAATCGCTGGTTCCCAAGCCTTGCTAAGATTATAGCGAAAGTGCACTGGTGGGGAGCGTCAAAGATAACCTCGGTTTGAGGAAGGCCTGCGCGTACCAGATTCCGTGTCAACGTGGCAAATCGTATATTGGTCAGACGATGCGTACCGTCGAGGATCGATGCCGTGAACACCAGAGGCACACTCGACTGATGTATCCGAGCAAGTCGGCGGTTGCTGAACATTGTTTGTCGGAAAATCACGCTATGGAGTATGAAGGCACGAGGATTCTGGTACAGACGTCGAGATACTGGGACAGCGTTGTTAGAGAGCCCATCGAAATTCGCACCAATGACGACCTCATAAACCGTGACTGTGGCTATAATCTTAGCAAGGCTTGGAAACCAGCGATTTCGTTAATCAAGAATACATCGAGCAAATGTATAATTGCGACGGCCACGGAGGACAGAGCCATCACTCCGACGTCATCACAGACGCCGTCGCAATCTGTTCCACCGCGCGACCGTGGCGCGAAGCTCGGACAGCGGTGGGAGCGCGC
The DNA here is from genome assembly GCF_023897955.1 of Schistocerca gregaria. NCBI lineage: Eukaryota > Metazoa > Arthropoda > Insecta > Orthoptera > Acrididae > Schistocerca > Schistocerca gregaria. The sequence continues at coordinate 109,102,661 of NC_064927.1, forward strand.
CACGGGCGGAGGGTATTTAAATTGGCCTCCGCCACGACCGAACTCAGTTCCCTCTGAACAGCCATAGCGTACGGATCTCCGTGCCGGCACGTTCACAGGAGCTCAGTCCATCAGTTCACCTGATGGTGGCGACATCTATGATCGCCGAAATATTGTGCGCCGGTTTAAGGCGCCATGTCATGGATTGCGCGGCCCTTCCCGCAGGAGGTTCCAGTACCCCTCTGGCACTGGTGCGTCTGTTTTTCTTAGCATAGATTTGATTAAGATAGTTTTTATAGTGTGTAGTTCTAGCTATCGATGACCTCAGCAGTTTGGTTGCTTAGAACTTCACACACACTTTTTTCTAGAGTACCTGATGTAGATCAGTGAATTTACCGGTGCACAGAACTTGTGTCAACAGTCTTCATTTATCACGAAGGAGAATCATAACCGTTCTGATAGTGGGAAAATGTGATCACACATATTAGTGTAAATAAGTCGTACACTTCAGTACCCATCAGTCTAATGGTTAAAGGCAGTTCCCTTCCTCACCACACTACAGGTTATAGGTTGTGATATGAGGCTTGTCGTAATCACTGCCTTCATGGTGAAACGATTCCCTGCTCATTTCACAGAATGGCCGCACGAAACCGTATAAAACATAACAGAGTCACCTTGCTAAAATATTTTGACATGATTAGACCCCCTCGGCCAAAATGCAGCTAAAATACTGAAGATTTACGAAGTGTTCGATCCCAGCATGTTACGGCAAATTACCACAGCTTTACATGGAAAGGATAAATTTTGCTCCTTCTAAATTCCTTGTTATGTAAAGAAATAATATAACAGAAAGTAATTAGTTAGTTCAAAAACATATTTTTGCATAGTGGGTAGCAAATAATGTTACACTGAAATTGTAGAGATCATTGTTGATACCCATAAATATCTGTATATTTCAATGGGAACAGGTAACAGTGTGTTTCCAGATAAATCTGTATACATGCAGATCCTATTCTCTATAAGTGTTGGCAAATTGGGAATCTCAGTACCAGATGTAAAATTTACTCAAATCTTACAGAATTTCAGTAATATAAGACTTTCGAATTATGATGAGAATGACTTAATTATTTGGGACAACTAAAACATCACAATTTAAAATAGAATTGGACGTGAATAGACAGGAGAACGGAAAGAAGCAATTGTCATATATCGATCAGTCAAGAAGCAGTGTGGGGATGCACATATATGATGTTTGGTCATTTCGTGGTACTGATTTAAGTGAATGTACATATTGGTTTCCCATTTACTACTTGATAGTATGAAGTTGAGGTTGTCTTTGAGTCATTTGGTAACAATGAGTGAAAGCACAGGATACTGATAATGATCTTTTTCCAAATGTTACTTGTATTGTCAGTAAGAGGCTGGAGCTACTTTGTATTGTTAGTTTAGAACATCATACAGGATTGAAACTTCCTGGCAGATTAAAACTGTTTGCCGGACCGAGACACGAACTCGGAAACTTTGCCTTCCCCAGACAAGTGCTCTGCTAACTGAGCTACCCAACCACAACTCACGCCCCGTCCTCACAGCTTCACCTCTGCCAGAATCTCGTCTTCTACCTTCCAAACTTTACAGAAGCTCTCCTGTGAACACTCTGCTGCAGAGTGATAATCTCATTCTACCATCATACAGGGATGGTTATGAAATTTTATATTAGTCATTCATTTAGTTTCATTTGTGATTTTGGATATGTTTTTGAAGTTACGTATGGCTGTAATGCGTTAAGACAGATTTTTTACTTATGTACAGAGGTTACTAGTTAGCTTGTCACTACATATACAGGAAACGAAGATGAATTACCTCAGTTTAAGTTGTATGGAATGTGCCAAAAAAAATGGTGAATATGATATGATGTGCTTTAACTAATTCTTTATCTTTTACATCGTTAGGAAAACATAAGAACATTTCATATGAATGAGAACAGGCCTCTAGGCCATGTAGCACTGTTTCAATCTTCACTGTTCCATCCTTTATCATTAGTTCATTTTTCCCATTTATCTATCTGACCTATATTTTTCTATTGTGTTTACCGCTGTCCAGCAATCGAATTTAATTTTTTTCTGATTCAAAATTATATTTCATGTGGAAGAAATCTTATTAAATTTGAGTTTACATAAATAACTCAGTCTGTAGCTCTTTAAATAGAACAGATTTGTTTATTTAGTTTTCTTGTTTGATACTAAACTGGCAAATAAATTGGTTAATTTCGAGTTTACTAATTATTTGGTTGATGTAAGTGGTATTGGTGTCCTTGTATGCCTGATAAAGGTATAATACCAGCCACACTATACATAACAAGACCGTAATTAATCACCATTCAGGTTTCTAAAGCAGGATAGTAAGAATCATTATGTAGGAAACAGAATCATGTCAGGTAACACACTTTGAGAACAAAGTCATTCATACTTTAAAGTAGTTGTTTATCACCAGAAAAGGATTAATGAGTCAAATGCAATACCAATGTCCCCCCCCCCCCCCCTCCCACCTCAAAAAAAATCTTGAATCTTGCAACCAGTGAGAGATTGTATGTGAATCTGATTATCAGGGTCAAATTATATTCAAAATGCAGAATTTATGACGTACAGATAATTTTGTCTGTGATAAAGTAAAAATTACAGAGATGTTGAAGTGCTAAGTTAATGATGAACGTTATTGGGATGTTGCATTTAACTGTAATTTAAGTGTAGTCTCACGTAATGAAGGTTACTGTAAGATAAGATTACAATTGTATCTTTCGAAAACACACAAACTTTTCATCATAAGAATGATTATAGCATTGTATTCAACGTGATTGTAAAGTTTAGAATTTTGCATAACTATTTTAAATGTCACGTTAATTCTCTTAAAATGTTAATGTCTGGGTTACTGATATGCAGTATGTTTTGAATCATTTGCCATACAAATGAAATTGTCAATGATTTATTTAAGTGTGGGTTTGTTTATTGACAATAATGTTATTAATTTGGCAACTGTGAGTGGTTTTGTGTAATGAAAGAAGGTGACATGTAGAGTTATAAATCATGATGTAACAAAAACGGCAAGTTTTTGTGATTATTTATAGAAATAAAAATCACTTTCAGCTTGTATGAAACATCGTGAGAGAATGGCATGACTGAACTTGGTTGATTCTTTGTTGTTGTTGGTATTATCTGGGCAAGGTTAGTATGAAAGAAAGGAAGTTTTCGGAAAATTCAACGGAGAAGTCGAAAATTAATATCAAATACTGCACCAATGAAATATCATTAGTCAAGAACGACTCGATAGATTAGACTGATTATCTTTTTCGCGTTCGTAATTCTCAGGAGAAGGTTTGCACGAAAGAAAATGCATGGAAAAGCAACTGGGGAATTTGGAAATTAAACTCAATTCTCGATGATCGTCACTTGAGACCGGCTCGGCCGTTTTGGTTCAATATTATTTGTAGTGTTCGTAATTGTGAATGGTAATGCTCTTATTTGGCATAAAAGGGGAAAGAAAATAATTGCGATCGGTTTGACAGTTCTAATGTCACACGTTTTCATATCAGAAGAGTTATATATGAAGTGGGATCGTGGATACCACAAGTCTCGGAAAGTTCTAGACTGGTTCATTTAAAATTTTACATAACGCTCTAATATTGTGACTGACATAGACAGATAGATAGTAGATTTTTCTAATATTTGTAATATATAAAAGGCGAATGGTTCTCTCTACAAATCTCGAAAAATTATTATACCGATTTAATTCAGATTCTCACATGATGCTCTGCTGAACATTCAAATGGAAATGGGCGTTGATAGCGCGACGTGGAGATGGACAGAAAGAGAGAGGAGGGGGAAGCTACTCCCAGAGAGATGGTAGAAGTTGTAGTGGTACGTGTTGTCATAAAGCATGCAACATGCCTCACTTTCCTTTTACGAGACCGATGAACGATGTTCTTGTGGAAAACGTAACTTTAATTAGTGGTGGAGCAAAGAGGCTCTACTGTGCCTGTGTTTGTTGGAAATTATGTGCAGATATGGGAAAGAAATCTATGGGCACAGTCCAGAAAGCGACGAGAGACGTGTGACTTGGAATGGGCAGTGAGAGGCCGTTAGCACCTTGCAGTCGACTTTTGGGAGTGCTATGGACTTCAAAGAAGAAACGGAACAGACGACAATGATCAGGCACAAAAGAAGTCACGCACAAAAGAATAATGAATGTCGATGAAGTCTTCTTGGGCTATCAGCCGAGTCTAAGCTCCATGTAGCAGGAACGCTTCAACAAGTTTCCTACTTGCGATATTCAGGCGAAATGTCGAGTTAGTGTCCTGTCCGGTTCTTTATAGCCTTTCGTCTGAGTCGGCGGCGCCTGTCACACGCCCCTGTGGGTGTCTCGATGGGTGAGGGGGGGGGGGGGAGGGGGGCGCAGGGGAATGGTCGTGGCCGGTTGTGTTGAGGGCTCCCTGCTTATGCTTTTTGTGAAGAATTGAAAGACCGGGTATGGACATGTTGTCTGTAATGATTTTTTACTTGGGAGTTGTTGTGAGTTCATACGTTACTAGAGAATTGAAGAATTATGGACACAGTTTGTGATTTCGTAGATGGTTATTTAAATGTAGAAACTCTCTTACAGCCCTTGCCTCACTGCAAAAGGAAACAGAATCCGCTGTAGATACACGGCACTGCACATCAGGACCACAACATGAAGAGAAAACAAGACGACGACACGGAAATTAGGAGAAGAAGGTAACTGTTTGTACTTGGGAACGGGTAAAAACACTCCATATCGTAAAATGTTCACTTAAAGTCAACACACAACCAGGAAATCACCCCATGTTGCGATCGTAACAGGACAGATACGAGAAAATTTTAAATAAGACAGCAATAACAAAAAATTAAGTGATCAATAACCATAGCATATACCTCGTAACGGTACAAATGGCAGCAACATGTCTGAAGCTAAGGGGATTGTGGCTTTAGTTAAACCTCTACAATTTAGACTATCATGGCCTCTGACTAAAGGAATACCAGCTGGCTATAGCAACCAGATAAACAACAAATATTATTCACATTTTGCAGTATGTTGACTGTGAAAACCGTTGATTAACATTTGATGACGATATAAGTACATTAATAAGCGATCACAATTTTTATTATGATGAACACTTTAAGTGGGAAGGTAATTTAGACTACATTGCTACCACAACCAGAAGTATGGAACCTATGGCTTTAGCGGTAATTCTAGATAAACTTAAAGCATTAGTAGAACTAGAGGAACTGTCTCAAAATAGAAAAAGTCAAGCAGATAAACTACATAAGCTGTCCCAAAGTAAAAGAAAAATTTTACATGATTCAGCCACAAAAATAGATAAAATTCCAAATTAGAGGAAACCTAAGTGAATTTACATAAAGAGTTCTAAACGAAAATAGTCGAGCATTGTGATATTGTGAGACAAGAAATGAAAAAAAATATTTAAACGCAAATAATAAGATGACACAGTTCGAGAAATTATCTCAGACGAATTACGTAACTATATGCAATCAAATCTTAGATACTTAAGATGACGTACAAATTTTTGAACTAAATACAAATGCAATTTAAAATTTCTAGCGAGCCAAATACTTAAATTAATTTGGACAAGCATCTAGAACGGATAGTATAGCAAAAAGTACACGGAACCGAAGATACAAACAGAGCTGTCCCAAATTCTGTGGACGGTATTGTTAATAATAAGATTGACTTACAGAAATTGTAGAAGGAATTAAAAGACACTGAGTAGAAACTTTAAAGCAAACTAGTTACATCTAGCATAGGATTATCACCAGAATTATTAGAAGTATTACAAACAGGAAATGGAGTTAGTTGTGATAAACAGTTTAAAAGTTTAAGCCCGAAAAAGAAGTACACCCAACGTAATTCGTAAGAGGTGAACCTCAGAAATGGATAATAACTAAAAAATTAATTTTGCACTAGGATATTTACGAGCTGATGCAGCAGGTGGGGAAAAGCTCTTTCAAAGGAATTTAAAACGTGTGACGATTTCCTGAAGAAATTAAGAGTAAGTATTGGGCCACAAGTTCGTAAAAAAAATGACACTACGCTATCATAGAGGGTGGAATTATTGGTAATTGGGGCTCCAATGTTAGGGCGCGTTATGGTGCCCTTTATGGACATGGCTGCCAAGGAGGGGAAGAAAGCGAATGTGCACTTCATGTGCATACCGAGTGGAGCCATTGCAGGCGTGCAACGGGCCTTTCCGGATGCTATGAAGAGCTCAGGGTGCAGCCAACTGCAGGTGGTACCAATGACATGTGTTGCTTTGGATAGTACGAAATTATCTTTGGTTACGAGCGGCTAACAGAAGTGGTAAAGGCTGCCAGTCTTGCATGTGAGATTAAAGGGGAGCTCACCATTTTCAGCCTAGTCGACAGGACCGATTGTGAACCTCTGCTACAGAGTCGAGTGGAGGGTCTGAATCAGAGGATTGCGACCGCGTAGTCTGCAGGTACCTTGAATTTCGCCATAGGGTGGTTGGGTCACGGCTTCCGATGAATGGATCAGGAGTGGTGTGGGTTCATAAACAAATAGGATTAACAGAGTACATTGGCAAAGGCCAAGGAAGAGCAGCACGTTTAATACCATCGAGAATTAGAGGAGAGAGTGTCACTGAAATGATACATATTTGGAGTTGACATAATTAAAACAAAGCCGTATACAGTCGCAACGGAATCTTCTCACGAAATTTCAATCACCAACTTTCTCCTCCGAGTGAAATTTTTTTTTTTCACTCCGACCTTCATAGAAAAAGACGATCATCACCAACTTTCTCCTCCGAATAAAAAATTTTTTTTTCACTCCGATCTGCATAGAAAGAGACGATCATCATAATAAAGTCAGGAAAATCAGAGCTCGCACAGAGAGACATAGGTGCTTCTTTTCTCGTGCGCTGTTCGAGAATTTAATAACAGTGAATTGTTGTGGAGGTGGTTCTATAAACCGTCAGCCAGGCACTTAAGTGTTATTTGCAGAGTACCCATGTTGTTGCTGTTGTGGTCTTCAGTCCTGAAACTGGTTTGATGCAGCTCTCCATGCTACTCTATCCTGTGCAAGCTTCTTCATCTCCCAGTACCTACTGCAACCTACATCCTCCTGAATCTGCTTAGTGTAGTCATCTCTTGGACTCCCTCTACGACTTTTACCCTCCACGCTGCCCTCCAATACTAAATTGGTGATCCCTTGATGCCTCAGAACATGTCCTACCAACCGATCTCTTCTTCTGGTCAAGTTGTGCCACAAACTTCTCTTCTCCCCAATCCGATTCAATACTTCCTCATTAGTTATGTGATCTACCCATCTAATCTTCAGCATTATTCTGTAGCACCACATTTCGAAAGCTTCTATTCTCTTCTTGTCCAAACTATTTATCGTCCATGATTCACTTCCATACATGGCTACACTCCATACAAATACTTTCAGAAATGACTTCCTGACACTTAAATCTATGCTCGATGTTAACAAATTTCTCTTCTTCAGAAACGCTTTCCTTGCCATTGCCAGTCTACATTTTATATCCTCTCTACTTCGACCATCATCAGTTATTTTGCTCTCCAAATAGCAAAACTCATTTACCACTTTAAGTGTCTCACTTCCTAATCTAATTCCCTCAGCATCACCCGACTTAATTCGACTACATTCCATTATCCTCGTTTTGCTTTTGTTGATGTTCATCTTATATCCTCCTTTCAAGACACTATCCATTCCGTTCAATTGCTCTTCCAAGTCCTTTGCAGTCTCTGACAGAATTACGATGTCATCGGCGAACCTCAAAGTTTTTATTTCTCCTCCATGGACTTTAATACCTACTCCGAATTTTTCTTTTGTTCTCTTCACTGCTTACTCAATATACAGATTGAATAACATCGGGGATAGACTACAGCCCTGTCTTACTCCCTTCGCAACCACTGCTTCCCTTTCATGTCCCTCGACTCTTATAACTGCCATCTGGTTTCTGTACAAATTGTAAATAGCCTTTCGCTCCCTGTATTTTACCCCTGCCACCTTCAGAATTTGAAAGAGAGTATTCCAGTCAACACTGTCAAAAAACCTTCTCTAAGTCTACAAATGCTAGAAACGTAGGTTTGTCCTTCCTTAATCTAGCTTCTAAGATAAGTCGTAGGGTCAGTATTGCCTCATGTGTTCCAACATTTCTACGGAATCCAAACTGATCTTCCCTGAGGTCGGCTTCTACTAGTTTTTCCATTCGTCTGTAAAGAACTCGCGTTAGTATTTTGCAGCTGTGACTTATTAAACTGATAGTTCGGTAATTTTCACATCTGTCAACACCTGCTTTCTTTGGGACTGGAATCATTATATTCTTCTTGAAGTCTGAGGGTATTTCGCCTGTCTTATAAATCTTGCTCACCAGATGGTAGAGTTTTGTCAGGACTGGCTCTCCCAAGGCCGTCAGTAGTTCCAATGGAATGGTGTCTACTCCAGGGGCCTTGTTTCGACTTAGGTCTTTCAGTGCTCTGTCAAACTCTTCACGCAGTATCGTATCTCCCATTTCATCTTCATCTACATCCTCTTCCATTTCCATAATATTGTCCTCAAGTACATCGCCCTTGTATAGACCGTCTATATAGTCCTTCCACCTTTCTGCTTTCCCTTCTTTGGTTAGAACTGGGTTTCCATCTGAGCTCTTAATATTCATACAAGTGGTCCTCTTTTCTCCAAATGTCTCTCTAATTTTCCTGTAGGCAGTATCTGTCTTACCCCTAGTGAGATAAGTCTCTACGTCCTTACATTTGTCCTCTAGCCATCCCTGCTTAGCCATGTTGCACTTCCTGTCGATGTCATTTTTGAGACGTATTTTATAATACTAATGCATAAGAAGTTTAATCTCCAGTCTTCTCTTATTATACTTTGTTGGTGAAGTGTTTCGTAAACAAGCGTGCGCCTAAATGATCTGGTGATCAATTACGGCATGAATTAATCGACATTTCCTGACATTAAAATATTATAAACGTACTCCCTGAACTTTTTTGAAAATTATCCTTTGCTTTTTATCTATTTACAGTTCTTTGATTCGCAAATTTTAATTTAAGACTAAAAATCTCACAACGGGAACGTAGATTTAGCGTCATATCACTCTAAGGCCAATATAAATAAATTATTAGATGATTTCTGCCTAGGTAATGAACCCGTGGGGTCAGAAATGTACTGCGTGACTTAAAGAACCACAAAATTTTCTATGATTCCAGGGTTACTGTTAATATTTACATTGTGACGGCTTTGTACATCGACTCGCATGAAATAAGTGATAAGTAAATGGGGGCTAGAGTTAGATCTGAACAGCAGCTAAAATATGTATATAAAAAATTTAGAGGTTGAGAAACAGAAAATTTTTAAGATCACTTGAAACTGATTAATATGTAGTTTTATCACGATACCATTCTGTGTAAAGGAACTGTAATAAATGAAAAATTATGTAAAGTTACTATACCATATTTAAAAATGTTTGTAATTTAACATGTCATACGATAATACGTAGTGTGTGTAACAGTGTAATACGTAACATTCAAAAGTCATGAAGGCAGCTTGTGAACGAGAGAGAGAGAGACATGGAGGCAGACGAAGGCTTCAAACAGATACCGTAATGGTAAGACAGATCTTTCGAAAGCATATTTTAAATTCTAAAACATTTCTGTTACCAGATGTATAGTCGGACCATAGTTTATTGCTTATCATCAGCGGATTAAAACTGAAGAAATTGCAGAAATATGGGTTATGAAAGAGATTGGAAGTTGATAAGTTGAAAGAAACAGAGGTTACTGCAACGTCCAAAGGGAACATTGATAAACGATTATCTGATACAGCAGTAAGGAACACAATAAAAGACGAATTAGTAGCTTTGAGAGACCGTGTACTAAAGACAGCAAATAACCAAACAGGCACAAAAAAGTAAGCCCAGTGTAAATCCGTGTACACCGTGCCATATATTTAATCTAACTAATGGCTATAAGAATAATGCAAGAATCCAGGAGTGTGCCTAACACGGGGAAAGGTTTGGATGAAACGCAAGGAGCGAAAAGATTGCTGCAGCTTGTACTGAATCAAGACTACAATCGAAGGACATGAAAGGGAAGAAGTAGTTCAATTGAAATGAGGCAGTACAGCAGCCTGCCCCCTTATGTTATTAATGGTGCATAATGAGTAGGCAGCATAGGAAACCTAGAAGATACTTGGAAAAGGAATTTAAGTTTACCGAGAAGAAACAAAAAATTTTCAGTTTCGCTAATGACGTCTTAATCTTATCAGAGAGACTTGTGGACATAGAATAACACTTTTCTGAACGAATTGTCTTGGAAAGATGTCGTAAGATGAAAAAATTTAAATGAAGGATAGTGAGCTGAATTCTTATTAAATTATGTGAGACTGAAGTAATTAGAATAGCAAATGAAACACTAAAATAAATTGATGTTTTGCTGTTTGGGCAGGAAAGTAACTAATTAAGCTCAAATTATTTAACCTCTGATATAGGTATAAATGCTAGGAACCCTTTTGTGAAACTATTCATCTGGGTGTAGATTTACGCAGGAATGAAAGACAGAAGAAAAGCAGTTGAAACTTGAAGAGAATACAAACTTTTGAAATATAGTACTACAGGGGAATGTTTAAGATGAGATTGATGGTAATAATAACTTCTGAAGAGGCGCACAGCTGAATTGGGGTAAAAAGAAATGTACAGCAAGTTTAAGTAAGTGAAGCACTCATTTGCTACGATATGCCCTCATGCCTAACGGAATCATGAAGTTAGTAATAGAGAGAGTGTTGGAAGATAATAGAGGAGACCACGGTTTTGAATGCAACTAAAAGACTCAGATGGATGTAGGTTACAGTACTTATTTGCAAATGAAGATTTTTGCACAGAATAGAGTAACATGGTGAGCTGCATCACATCAGTTTTCAGACTAAGGACTATTACAACAACAGTTTATTTTTCTTGATTTGCTGAAACTCTGTATGATAATACACAGGTCAGGCTGCTTGGGTTCAGTCTGACCTTCTCTGTTTAAACTAATATACGGAACCTATATTGGACGAAATGACTCTGAGACTAACATCGTCATAATCTCGTGATGTGTCTGATCTTGTTAAAATTCACACCTGTGCAACGTCGCAGTAAATCATTATGATAAGGAATAATACTGAATACGAAGTGAAAATTTGACTGAAGAAATAGCGTATTTATCTTTTCCGATTGCTTTTTCCTACTTAGCAATAGAGTCGACATTTTTATATAGCTTTTGGTACTTTTAACGACATTTTGGTCTTTGGGTGTAATTACTGATCTCATTACTCATCCTAGTAAAAAATCTGTGCTTCATCTGGCTGTGTCTAGCGTAGACATCATGTGCAAGTGCCAATATATTTTCAAAATGTTTGCGTAGCATGTAAATGGAACGGGAAATGGGTACTAGCCAAGAATTTTCCTAGCTGGATACGGAAAGACGCTCCAAAGCAACATCCATGCTGACCATTTCACCAGCTCTCGTCGTTGATCTGGGGCTGGCTCTCTTCTCCGTGTTGCAGAAGCTGGCTGGTAAAGACTTTCTACTAATGTTAATTCTTATTAAATGCTTGGAATAACCTTTCGCTTATTAACAGTCAGGATGAGGTCTTACTCTTTGGTTGCTTTATTATCTTTCTCAACAAGTGGACATTCACTTGTAGTGAATACAGCAGTCGAATAAAGGAATGTAAGTCCAGTAGAATACAATACCTCTATTTGTCTCTTTAGAATTGGGGTTTGCATTAAACGACATAGGTCCAACATATAAGCTCGCAAATTATCTACAATTACGCATTAGCTGTATAAAATAGCTGAAATTCATTTTCATTGTACGCATGTGTCAATTAATTTTACGGAATAACCTCCAATAGATTAGTCTGACATATGTTGTTGTTGTGGTCTTCAGTCCTGATACTGGTATAATGCAGCTCTCCATGCTACAATATCCTGTGCAAATTTCTTCATCTCCCAGTACATACTGCAACCTACATCCTTCTGAATCTGCTTAGTCTATTGATCTCTTGGTCTCCCTCTACGATTTTTACCCTTCACACTGCCTTCCAATGCTAAATTTGTGATCCCTTGATGCCTCAGAACATGTCCTACCAACCGGTCCCTTCTTCTAGTCAAGTTTTGCCACAAACTCCTCTTCTCCCCAATTCTGTACAATACCTCCTCATTAGTTATGTGATCTACCCATTTAATCTTCAGCATTCTTCTGTAGCACCACATTTCGAAAGCTTCTATTCTCTTCCTGTCCAAATTATTTATTGTCCATGTTTCACTTCCATACATTGCGACACTCCATACAAATACTTTCAGAAACGACTTCCAGACACTTAAATCTATACCTCTACATCTACATTTATACTCCGCAAGCCACCCAACGGCGTGTGGCGGAGGGTACTTTACGTGCCACTGTCATTACCTTCCTTTTCGGTTCCAGTCGCGTATGGTTCGCGGGAAGTACGACTGTCTCAATATTAACAAATTTCTCTTCTTCAGAAACGCTTTCCTTGCCATTGCCAGTTGACATTTTACATCTTTTCTACTTCGACCATCGTCAGTTATTTTGCTCCCCAAATAGCAAACTCCTTTACTACTTTAAGTGTCTCATTTCCTACTCTAATTCTCTCAGCATCACCTGACTTAATTCGACTACATTCCATTAGCCTTGTTTTGCTTTTGTTGATGTTCATCTTATACCCTCCTTTCAAGACAGTGTCCATTCCATTCAAATGCTTTTCCAAGTACTTTGCTGTCTCTGACAGAATTACAATGTCATCGGCGAACCTCAAAGATTTTATTTCTTCTCCGTGGATTTTAATACCTACACCGAAATTTTCTTTTGTTTCCTATATTGCTTGCTCAATATACAGGTTGAATAACATTGGGAAGGCTACAACCCTGTCTCCCTCCCTTCCCAACCACTGCTTCCCTTTCATGTCCCTCGACTCTTATAACTGCCATCTGGTTACTGTACAAGTTGTAATTAGCCTTTCGCTCCCTGTATTTTACCCCTGCCACCTTTAGAATTTGGAAGAGAGTATTCCAGTCAACTTTGTCAAAAAACCTTCTCTAAGTCTACAAATGCTAGGAACGTAGGTTTGCCTTTCCTTAATCTTTCTTCTAAGATACGTCATAAGGTCAGTATTGCCTCACGTGTTCCAGTATTTATACAGAATACAAACTGATCTTCCCCGATGTCGGCTTGTACCAGTTTTTCTATTCGTCTGTAAAGAATTCGTGATAATATTTTGCAGATATGACTTAGTAAACTGATAGTGCGATAATTTTCACATCTGTCAGACCTGCTTTCTTTGCGATTGTAGTTATTATATTCTTCTTGAAGTCTGAGGGTACTTCGCCTGTCTCTACCAGATGGTAGAGTTATAGCAGGACTGGCTCTCCCAAGGCCGTCAGTAGTTCTAATGGAATGTTGTCTACTCCCAGGGCCTTGTTTCGGCTCAGGTCTTTCAGTGCTCTGTCAAACTCTTCACGCAGTATTGTAACTCCCATTTCAACTTCATCTACATTCTCTTCCATTTCTATAATACTGTACTCAAGTACATCGCTCTTGTATAGACCCTCTATATACTCCATCCATCTTTCTGCTTTCCCTTCTTTGATTAGAACTGGGTTTCTTCCATCTGAGCTCTTGATATTCATACAAGTGGTTCTCTTTCCTCCAAAGGTCTCTTAACTTTTCCTGCAGGCAGTATCTATCATACCCCTAGTGAGATAAGCCTCTACATCCTTACATTTGTCCTCTAGCCATACCTGCTTAGCCATTTGCACTTCCTGTCGATCTCATTTTTAGACTTTTGTATTCCTTTTTGCCTGCTTCATTTACTGCATTTTTATATTTTCTCCTTTCATCAATTAAATTCAATATTTCTTCTGTTACCCAAGGTTTTCTTCTAGCCCTCGTCTTTTTACCTACTTGATCTTCTGCTGCCTTCACTACTTCATCCCTCAGAGCTATCCATTCTTCTTCTACTGTACTTCTTTCCCCCACTGCTGTCAATTGTTCCCTTATGCTGTGCCTGAAACTCTGTACAACCTCTGGCGTAGTCAGTTTATCCAGGTCCCATCTTCTTAAATTCCCACCTTTTTGCAGTTTCTTCACTTTTAATCTGCAGTTCATAACAAATAGATTGTGGTCAGAGTCCACTTCTGCCCCTGGAAATGGCTTACAATTTAATACCTGGTTCCAAAATCTCTGTCTTACCATTATATAATCTATCTGATACCTTTAAGTATCTCCGGAATTCTTCCATGTATACAACCTTCTTTTATGATTCTTGAACCAAGTGTTAGTATGATTAAGTTATTCTTGTGCAAAATTCTACCAGACGGCTTCCTCTTTCATTCCTTAGCCAAAATCCATATTCACCTACTATGTTTCCTTCTCTCCCTTTTCCTATTGACGATTTCCAGTCACCCATGACTATTAAATTTTCGTTTCCCTTCACTATCTGAATATTTTCTTTTATTTCATCATACATTTCATCCATTTCTTCATCATCTGCAGAGCTAGTTGGCATATAAACTTGTACTACTGTAGTAGGCGGGGGCTTCGTATCTATCTTGGCCACAATAATGCGTTCACTATGCTGTTTGTAGTAGCTTACCCGCACGCCTATATTTTTACTACTCCTGCATTACCTCTATTTGATTTTGTATTTATAATCCTGCATTCACCTGACCAAAAGTCTTGTTCCTCCTGCCACCGAACTTCACTAATTCCCACTATATCTAACTTTAACCTGTCCATTTCCCTTTCTAAATTTTCTAACCTACGTGCTCGATTAAGGGATCTGACATTCCACGCTCTGATCCGTAGAACGCCAGTTTTCTTCCTCTTGATAACAACGTCCTCTTGAGTAGTCCTCGCCCGGAGATCCGAATGGGGGACTATTTTACCTCCAGAATATTTTACCCAAGAGGACGCCATCATCATTTAACCATACAGTAAAGCTGCATGCCATCGGGAAAAATTACGGCTGTAGTTTCTCCTTGCTTTCAGCTGTTCACAGTACCAAAACAGCAAGGCCGTTTTGGTTATTGTTTCAAGGCCAAATCAGTCAATCAGCCAGACTGTTGCCCCAGCAACTACTGAAAAGGCTGCTGCCCCTCTTCAGGAACCACACGTTTGTCTGGCCTCTCAACAGATACCCCTTCGTTGTGGTTGCACCTAAGGTACGTCCATCTGTATCGCTCCCCACCAACGACATGGTCCATGGTTCGTGGGGGGGGGGGGGGGGGGGGGGAGCCTGACATAAACAACTAAGAATTCAGGGTAAGGGGGGTGGGCAGATCACTCTCTACCCATAATTTTACGTACTGTTATCTTCTATAATCAGGTGTTTTAGAAGCTAACTTCGAGTTAAAATCTTTGGTCAGTGTTTTTATACATCATCATTACATTTTGTGAAACTTTGCAGCAAATCATATGAAAAGACGCGTTTCGGAGAGATCTTTAATGCGCTGAATGTTAACTTTGAGGCTGCTTAATATTTTTGGCGTTTTTAGTTCTAAACGTAAGGCGTTTGTTGTGGTTAGCTCCAAAGCTCGAAGTTTACGAGTTCGCATGACGATACTGTGATGTTTTGGTGATGTTAAACGTCTTGTGCTGTGACTGGGTGGCATGAGCAATAAGTGCAACTACCATATTAATTCACATGTTTGAGAAGCGAACAGTTCGTATTTAGGGTGTATTATGAAAATATGCATTTATGTGAAATAGCGCACTAAAGATCTCTTCAAAATACGTCATTTTAGTATAGTTTGTTGTGCTAAAGTACACAAAACGCGAGACTGTAGCGCAACACACTGTATCGGTACCAAAAGTGATTCGTTTCTGAAAATGTCACCACGTTTATGAATGGATAAACATGATACTACCCTATTTTACTCACTTCACTTAATAGGCTAAGTGGGACTTAATATTAGGAAATTACCTCTTATCAATTATGAGTGCACTTTTGCTTACCTCAATTCATTTGTTTATAGATGAAGTCAGTTAGTCTCCCCTTCTGCGCAGCAAAATGGTCTATGATTATTTCATTCTAATTTGGCCGATTCAGTAATTATTTTTCTAGGGAACACATTGCAGACACACAATTCATAATGCTGCGCAAGAATGTTTTTACTCCCTTTAAGTTAGAGAAGCGGCGTTATGCCTCTCCTGTTGTCATAGGAAAGGTTACTATTATTTGCAGAGGTTCTACACTTGCAGGAAAAGCTTTAGCCAGATTGTGATCGTAAAGAAAGTTCAACAATGTCAAAGCACCTGACGCCTTCATAAAATGCTTTCGGCTGTACAACACATCTCATGACGTAGATCTGAAGACTGTAAATTGAACAAATTAACGGCTATTTTAAGCACTTTTTCCGGAAAAATAGTTTGATGTTTTGTAAACAACGATGGATCAAACAGCTGTGCAGTCGATAAGTGATCATTGGAACTGAATCGCTCTCTGCTCTGAGTTGTGATGACGTCGCAAACGTTTCGTGCACACACTATTCTTGATTCTGTGAAACGTCCCCGTTTTGCTGTTGGTTCCACCTGTTCCCAGTGATCGTCAGTTTCAAGTGAGGTCCTAATTTGCTGGACAGAATCTGCAAAGTGCGATACATATTCAACAGTTTTCACTGCATCAATATTCCTCTGCTGCAGTTGATTAAAGAGAATGTCACAATGAGGCTTGACTGTATTATAAAAAATTTAACCAGAAGAAGAAATCTTCGTCTTGTAGGAAACCCTTCAGTCCCATGGCCTTGTTTATTGTCTTGTAATCACTGGCATCATCATCAATAATTCTTTCTAGGCACTCAACAACTTCCTTTTGGTATGTGTACACAGTAGTTACGCTCCGTGATTTAAAATTCCATCTGATGGACAGGTAGGAATACGCTTCTTCACTACCTCGTCAAGAATGGCTGAACTGCTAGAAGACCGGAAAAAAGGTGGATATTCCTTCCAAGTTGCTAAAGAAGATCCGCACTTGTTTATTGCCCTTCACACAACGTTCAACAATTAAATGTAAGTGATGGGCGTAACAGTGAATAAAGTGAGCATTCCTGTACATTTGACTAATTATAATTTGAACTCCAGTTTTATGGCCACTCATAACACGAGCACCGTCGTAACAATGAGCTGTCAGTTTTTCGGGTGTTTCATGTAAATTCATTTTCTCTAGCTCGCAGAGAGCAGCTGCAGATACATCGTCTGCACTGTGACTTTTTGGGCGTACAAAGGAAATAAATCTTTCATTTATTTGTCCCAGTAGCTGATAATGAATTATTAGGACCAATTGTGACAAATTTGCACAGTCAGTAGTTTCATCAACATCTATTGCGAGAAATTTTAC
Organism: Schistocerca gregaria; assembly: GCF_023897955.1. Lineage (NCBI taxonomy): Eukaryota > Metazoa > Arthropoda > Insecta > Orthoptera > Acrididae > Schistocerca > Schistocerca gregaria. The sequence continues at coordinate 109,120,109 of NC_064927.1, forward strand.
CTTCGACAGTTCACTCATGATGAGATTGAGGCATACCTCATCAATTGATTCCAGGAGTTCATTTTGAACTGCCTTCGATAGGCCTAAGAAAACACGGTTGTCTGATTTAAGATTGTGCTGCTTCATGACGCAGTCCAGTTCTGCCATAAGACTGACTAATCCTCGAAAAATTCCTGGGCTTTTGGAATCTTCTGTTTTGTCGTGGCCCCTTAAGGCAAGCTCGAATTTGCCGCAAAATGTAACACAGTCTATCAGTTTACCCAAAATATACCGATTTTCGATACATTTTCATTATATATCTATATATTACGGCGGTAAGCACTGTCTAATTGGCACATAATGTCCACTTTCCCTAGCATTGAATTCTCAATGAAACCATTTAAATGTTGTTCACTGGAATTATGTTTTTAATCTTTGCGTCAAAATTCTTTAAGTCAGTGATACTAGCTTCAGTCCAGGCACTATCAGTACTATTTTTAAGAAGACAGGCGAAACATAAAAATGCATTTTTCACTTCACAACCACACAATCACTCAGCTGCATCGTACATTGCTCTATTAAAACAGCGTTTGTATCCTTCCGTAGATTTGCACTGTTTCTATTCTTGATTGATCGTTAGATCGGGTCTGGGTGCACCAGGTTCTTTCACTTTCATCCTATTCCTGTGTTCCAAGTTTTTGCCTATTAAATTACACATTGAATTCATATTGCACTCGCGGTATGTCACAGATATTCACAAGCAAGTAAAACACACTAAAATCTTGCAAAATACACTCCGAAAAAGAAACTTGCTAATATCACACGGTATCAACAAAAGCAGTCAGCATCAGCAAGCAAGAAAAGTAAAGTAAGGGGACAAATTTCGCGCGCTTTATCCTCTAATCACTTATGAAACTCTCGCTAGATGGCAGTACTGTTATGTTACTGTAGTCTAGTGCACTGTGGCGGGATATTTGTAACCTTATCCTAAATGTGGATAAAATAGCCAAATGTGGAAACAAAACAACTATGTAAAACATTTTAAAACAATAATTTTAAACGTCGATTATGACGCATCGAAGCGTAGTAGAGATGTGCAGAGACAGTGGTTGGATAGCGAAATTTCGGCCACTCTACATTCCTTTATTACATAGATAATGGAACGTGGAAAACGTGTGGTGGTTTGTACGACACCCTTAGGTTGAAAGCTCTGAGCCTTCGAATCGCCCATAAACAGTAGTACTACGTAGAAGCCACGCCCCCAAACCGCTGCTACATGCAGCTTACGATCCTTCCAAGGCGCAGCCTAAACACTACTATCCTTTCGGAGAACATCTATCAATACAAACAGTTCCAAAAACGTTGACCGTCTTTTTTTTAATCGGAATGGGAAATATGCGAAATTCGTACTGATAAATTAAATTATGTAAACGGAGTCCAGATCATTATATATTTTGCTGTGTGTGGTGATACACTCCTTCACAAAAAAAGTATCAAACTTTGGAGCATAAAAAATAATTAGTTACATCTGTCACTTAACACAACTGTACTTCATAGCACTGCTTAATATTTTGAGGGAGAGCATGCACAGCAGAGATACTGCTGGCCGTAACATAGAAAAATATGATAAAAAATTCAGACACAAACCTTCACCAGACTGATGCTGGCTTTCTACAGTTGCCTCTGCTGAGGTATTATACATTTACTATCTTGAATAGGAGGCTGACAGAATAGATGAGGTTTGCTTCCTTTAGCCTTTGGAACTGTAAAGAAAAAGGTGATGGTGTGGCACTGGACTTCCTTTTCTATTACCATCAATCGTCGCATTATCCTTCTGGTCATCAGTGAAGTTTGTCTACAATAGAGAAGCATAAGAAGAGAAATATAGCTTCATATCCCAACAGCAGGTATAAGCACAACAGAAGCAAACAGAGAGAAACGTAACAAGGGAACGTCTGAAAAACTGTTGTGTTTCCAGCCCTGAAGACAGTAGCTATAAACTGATGAACACATTGTAAAAACACCTGGAAACACTAACAGTAGATAAATCAAATATGGAAATATTTATCTACTATTGAAAACAAATCATAGTGTTTCCGGTTAGAGTGTCAAGTTTTCTGAATCAAATTGAGTGAGCCGGAGTAGAGCATCTGGAGCATTGCAAGAGGGAATCCACACATTTAAGACATTAGTGGTAAGAGCACACACGTAACTGTCTTATTGAATCGCACGAGTACTAACAATGCATGTTGAAGAGTGTAAATAGGAAGTTCTTTATCATGCTGTTCTTGTGGTATTCAGTCCAGAGACTAATTTGATGCAGCTCTCCATGTTACTCTATAATATGCAAGCTTCTTCATCATCCAGTACCTACTGCAACCTACATCCTTCTGAATCCCATACTAAATTAGTGATCCCTTGATGCCTAAGAACATGTCCTACCAACCGATCCCTTCTTCTAGTCAAATTGTGCCACCAATTTCTCTTCTCCCCAATTCTATTCAATACCTCGCCATTAGTTATGTGATCTACCCATCTAATCTTCAGCATTCTTCTGTAGCACCACATTTCGAAAGCTTCTATTCTCTTCTTGTCCAAACTATTTACCATCCACGTTTCACTTCCATATATGGATAAACTCCATACAAATACATTACCAAATACTTCCTGACACTTAAATCTATACCCGATGATAACAAATATTTCTTCTTCAGAAACGCTTTCCTTTCTTTATCGTAAATGACTGTAGTTTATTCAAAGTAAAAAATGAGCAAGCCGGACGCTGTGGTCGAGCCATTCTAGGCCCTTCAGTCCGGAACCGCGCTGCTGCTACGGTCACTATGGTCGCAGGCTCGAATCCTGCCCTGGGCATGATGATGTGTGTGATGTCCTTAGGTTAGTTAGGTTTAAGTAGTCTTAAATCTAGGTGACTGATAACGTCAGTTGTTAAGTCACATAGTGCTTAGAGCCATTTTTGAACAGTGCGCAAACAATTTCAATAACTCAACGCTAGATAACTATTCAAACTGTCATGAAAATTATAACAACTAAAAAAAAGAAAGTGATGAGGTATTTCCAAAAGGCGCAGAGCTGTATCAAGGTGTCTGTTTGACAACTACCCATTTAACGTTTATTATAGACCCTTCTTCACGTTTATCTGTCAAGATTATAGATCGCTGAGCGAAATTTTTGCAATGGTAGAAACACAGAACCGTTGTGTTGGCATTCATGAAACCACCAGAAAGTAATCCCCATCAGTTGTTAATAATCCGACTTCATAAAGCTATGGAGCCTTTCAGAATACCTCACCACCATTGGCTTCTCATTTGATTTTGTACGATAATTTTATTGGTTATTGAGTGTTGAGTGTAGTCATTGTTATTACCAATGTCTCTGTGCTGTGGTTGTCATCCACAGAAAGTTGTTTGTATGAATTAAGACACTGACTACTGGTATTTAAACCGTGTTATGAATGATGTTGTAGATGGCACTTCATTACCTCAGTCATTGATAGTTTTATCAAGACACGCAGTTATAGAGGACGAAACACTGATAATTAAAAATAAGTTCACACCATTGTAGGTTCCAGAAATATTTTTAACTACTGACTCGCTGTTGTTGTTGTTGTTGTAGTCTTCAGTCCGGAGAATGCTTTGATGCAGCTCTACATGCAGCTCTATCCTGTGCAACCTTCTTCATCTTCCTGTACCTACTGCAGCCTCCATCCTTCTGAATCTGCTTAGTATATTCATCTCTTTGTCTCCCTCTACAATTTTTACCCTCCATGCTGCCCTCCAATACCAAATTGGTGTTCCCTCGATGTCTCAGAACATGTCGTACCAACCGATCCCTTCTTCTAGTCAAGTTGGGCCACAAACTCCTCTTCTCCCCAATTCTATTCAATACCTCTTCATCAGTTACGTGATCTACCCATCTAATCTTCAGTATTCTTCTGTAGCACCACATTTCGAAAGCTTATATTCTCGTCTTGTCCAAACTAGTTATCGTGCACGTTTCACTTCCATACATGGCTACGCTCCATACAAATACTTTCAGAAACAACTTCCTGACACTTAAATCTATACTCGATGTTAACAAATTTCTCTTGTTCAGAAACGCTTTCCTTGCCATTGCCAGTCTACATCTTATATCCTCTCTACTTCTACCATCATCACTTATTTTGCTCCCCAAATAGCAAAACGATTTTACTACTTTCAGTGTCTCATTTCCTAATCTAATTCCCTCAGCATCACCCGACTTAATTGGACTACATTCCATTATTCTCGTTTTGCTTTTGTTGATTATCATCTTATACCCTCCTTTCATGACACTGTCCATTCCGTTCAGCTGCTCTTGCAGGTACTTTGGTGTCTCTGACAGAATTACAATGTCATCAGCGAACCTCAAAGTTTTTATTTCGTCACCATGGACTTTAATGGCTACTTCAAAGTTTCTTTTGTTTCCCTTACTGCTTGCTCAATTTAAAGATTAAATAGTATCGGGGAGAAGCAACAACCCTGTCTCACCCGCTTCCCAAACACTGCTTCCCTTTCACGTCCCTCGACTCTTATAACTGCCACCCGGTTTCTGTACAAATTGTAAATAGCCTTTCCTTTCCTGTATTTTACCCCTTCCACCTTCAGAATTTGAAGAAGAGTGTTCCAGTCAACATTGTCAAAGGTTCTCTCTAAATCTGCAAATTCTAAAAACGTAGGTTTGCCTTTCCTTAATCTATTTTCTAAGACAAGTCGTCGGGTCAGTATTGCCTCTCGTGTTTCAACATTTCTACGGAATCCAAACTGATATTCCCCTAGGTCGGCTTCTAATAGTTTTTCCATTCGTCTGTAAAGAATTCGTTTTTAGTATTTTGCAGCAGTGGCTTATTATACTGATAGTTCGATAATTTTCACTTCTGTCAACACCTGCTTCCTGTGGGATTGGAATTATTATATTCCTCTTAAAGTCTGAGGGTATTTCCCGTGTTTCATACATCTTGCTCACCAGATGGTAGAGTTTTGTCAGGACTGGCTCTCCCAAGGCCGTCAGTAGTTCCAATGGAATGTTGTCTGCTCCGGGAGCGTTGTTTCGACTTAGGTCTTTCAGTGCTCTGTCAAACTCTTCACGCCGTATCATATCTCCCATTTCTTCTCCATCTACATCCTCTTCCATTTCCATAATATTGTTCTCAAGTACATCGCCCTTGTATAGACCCTCTATATACTCCTTCCGCCTCTCTGCCTTCCCTTCTTTGCTTGGAACTGGTTTTCCATCTGAGCTCTCGGTTTTCATGCAAGTGGTTCTCTTTTCTCCAAAGGTCTCTTTAATTTTCCTGTAGGCAGTATCTGTCTTACCCCTAGTGATATACGCCTCTACATCCTTACATTTGTCCTGTAGCCGTCCCTGCTTAGCCATTTTGCACTTCCTGTCGATCTCATTTTTGGAAACTTTGTATTCTTTTTTGCCTGCTTCATTTACTACATTTTTGTATTTTCTCCTTTCATTAAGTAAATTCAGTATTTCTTCTGTTTCCCAAGGATTTGTATGAGCCCTCGTCCTTTTACCTAGTTGATCCTCTGCTACCTTCACTATTTCATCTCTCAAAGCTACCCATTATTCTTCTACTGTATTTCTTTCCCCATTCTTGTCAATCGCTTCATCATGCTCTTCTTGAAACTCTCAACAACCTCTGGTTCTAACAGATTTTCCAGGTCCCACCTCCATAAAATCCCACATTATTGCAATTTCTTCAGCTTTAATTTACCAGTTTCATTCTACACTTCATAACCAATAGATTGTGGTCAGAGTCCACATCTTCCCATGGAAATGTTTAAAACCTGGTTCCTAAATCTCTGTCTTACCATTATACAGTCTGTCTGAAACCTTTCAGTGTCTCCAGGTTTCTTCCATCTATACAACCTTCATTTATAATTCTTGAACCTAGATTATTGATTAAGTTATGTTATGTCCGAATCCCTCTTTAATTCCTTACCCCCATTCCATATTCACCTACTACGTTTCCTTCTCTTCCTTTTCCTACTATCGAATTCCAGTCACCCATGACTATTAAAATTTCGTCTCCCTTCAAAATCTGAATAATTTCTTTTATCTCATCATACATTTCATCAATCTCTTAATAATCTGCGGAGCTAGTCGGCATATAAACTACTGTGGTAGGGGTGGTCTTCGTATCTGTCATGGCCACAGTAATGCGTTCACTATGCTGTTTGTAGTAGCTTACCAGCATTCCTATTTTTTATTCATTATTAAACCTACTCCTGCACTACCCCTGTTTGATTTTCTATTTATAATCCCGTATTCACCCTACCAGAAGTCTTGTTCCTCCTGCCACCGAACTTCACTAATTCCCACTATATCTAACTTTAACCTATTGATTGTCCTTTTTAAATTTTCTAACCTACCTACCAGATTAAGGGATCTGACATTCCACGCTCCGACCCGTAAAACACAGTTTTCTTTCTCCTGGTAACAACGTCCTCCTAAGTAGTCCCTGCCCGGAGATCCGAATGGGGCACTATTTTATCTTACCCAAGAGGACGCCATCATCATTTAACCATACAGTAAAGCTGCATGCCCTCGGGAAAAATTACGGTTGTAAATTACGGCTGTAGTTTCCTCTTGCTTTCAGCCGTTCGAAGTACCAGCACAGCAAGGCCGTTTTGGTTAGTGTTAGAAGGCCAGATCAGTCAATCATCTAGACTGTTGCCCTTGCAACTACTGAAAAGGCTGCTGACCCTCTTCAGGAATCACACATTTGTCTGGACTCTCAACAGATACCCCTCCGTTGTGGTTGAACAGACGATACGGCTATCTGAATCGGTGATGCACGCAAGCTTCCCCACCATCGTCAAGGTCCATGGTTCATGGGTGTGGGGGGGGGGGGGGGCGTTGAGTGTTAGACTTCTATAAAATGGAATATTTTGGAAAAATGTTGAACCTAGACATGCCTACAACTGCACAAATTGTAGCGAAATAAGGTTTAAAATCTTACCTGCACAGATCTAAATGAAGAAAAAGAATATTGACTCCAGCTATATTTGAATGCTCATGCTTTACATCCTAAACTGTCGGCCTATCCACTCAGCCATTGAAACAGATGTAAAACCATCGTCGTCGTGGTAATTCTACCAAAATGAAGTCTATATATTTCAACCATCTCTGAGTGCTAATAATGATTTTCAAAAGAAATGATACATTTAGTTAAATTGCAGTGAATCTTGACATGTACTGCATCCTAACTATTATATTGTTTCTATTTCACGATGTAAACACAAAGCCGAATCTGCGCAAAAATGATTCAAATGGCTCTAAGCACTATGGGACTTAACAGCTGAGGTCATGAGTGCCCTAGAATTTAGAACTACTTAAACCTAACTAACCTACGGACATCACACACATCCATGTCTGAGGCAAGATTCGAACCTGCGACCGTAGCAGCAGTGCGGTTCCTATCTGAAGCTCCTAGAACCGCTCGGCCACAGCAGCTGGCTAGTTGCACAGACTGTGAGAGTTGTGAACAGTGGTACTTCTGACCTTGGGCATGTGCAATAGTCTGTTGTTGGACACTAAATTATCTGGGCTGGGCAATCTTTTTGCCTGTCACTGTACTCAGATACTGCAACGATTTGCACTGGCTGTAAACTGACCGTGTATTCACAAGTTATAGTTTCACAAGTAAAACTGTATTGCTCTGCCATCAGTTGATACAGGCAGCACCACTTTTTGAGCTAAATAAAGGGATGCTGTGCTGATGCATCGCGAAGATTTTTGTTGGGAAGTGTGCAAGCCAGAAAAAAAACGGAAAAAGGACACTGTTCTCGTGGAAGGAGAAAAATTTTAACATGTTTTGTAAAGATATTTAGAAGTCTACTAAATGGGAAATGTAATCATTGTATTTTATGAAACACAATGTAGCACTGTGATTGAATGTTATCTAATGGATAAAACAGTACTGGTTCAAATTATGCAAAATTGTTTGATTATTTTCCATAGTTTGTTGAAGCAGAATAAGAGTTCTCGCATCAATGCACATGCATTGATCATTGTAAGGATAAAAGTGCACAAACTTGGTTTTGAATCAGTCTCCCACCCCCTCTCTTTCCCAGATCTGACAACATGGAACTTTTTCTCTGCTTCCTAAACTCAGAATGTGGAATAAACTCTTCACAGTTTTCTCGGGATTTGAAATGGACTCTATGAAAACAAAGGCGCTTTCGTTGCGGCGGAGGCTTCTCACGAAATTTCTGTCAACAACTTTCTCCTCTGAATGCGAAAATACTTTGTTGACTCCGAATTACATAGGCAGAAGCGATCATCACAATGAAGTAAGGTTAATGAGACCCGGCACGGAAAGATCCAGGTGTTCGCTTTTTCCCGCGCTCTGTTCGAGAGTGGCATAATAGAGAATAATTGCGAAGGTGGCTCGATGAATCCTCTGCCAGGGAGTGAAGTGTAATTTGCGGAGTATCCTTGTAGATGTAGATGTGGATGAAAAGCACAAGCGTTAGTATGGCTCCTGTTCAATGTGGTATGATGCCTCACAGCATGACGCAGAAATGGCGACAGTATACGCGGGCAGCAGGTCCTGCAGCGGGTGGAGAACATCCTCGTGCAGCTTATTTGTGTAATCAGACTTCCTCAAGTTTTAACAGTGGTACATACTGATAGGTCTCAGCTGCAGTGTCGTATGGAATAAGTGATCATATAATTGTTTATGAGAGCTCTCTCGTTTATGGTCGGAATTATTGAACACTTAAGATGAAATGGTGGAAGCGTTGCTTATCCTCAACACCCAGTATCCACACTTATCTAAATTAGCCAACTTAATCGTGAGACCTGTTGTACTTAACTAGTGTTACAGGCTTCTTCATATGCTGCATACATATAATTACAAACAGATATCTAGCAATGCATTACTTATGCCATACTTGACCAAGAGCATTGTTAGATGTTGCTTCCTATCGGCTGAAGGCTACGCTACAGTCCTGGTTGACTTCCCGAGCAAGAGTGGTCGAGAGCTCTCTAGATACTTGCCACAAGCGGCGGGGCGGCGCTAGCGTGGGTCCAGCGAAATCTATTACGGACTGCGGTCGATATCTGAACCCCTAAAAACTCTGGTATCAAACGCTGATACCACAAGAACAAAAGAAGAACGTACAATCGGAATATCTGAAAGTGTAGGTCGGAATCTGCAGTCAATTCAGCTGATTAACGCTTTGACAACATATCAATTCCCTTTGGAACCTCAAATCCAACTGCTGAATGTGTAGTACATTTTACAGCGACCAGAAAACTATGAATTGGCTGTCCTGGAAGGCCTAGAATGGTTTACTGAATTAACTCTAAGTTTGAAACACCGTTTCATGATTGTTGGAATCTGACACAATTCTTATGAGGATTGAAAACACATAGTTAGTTGTGACACAGTATTTATGTTTCTGCATTTACTTTGCGTGTCTGTCACTGGATGTGCACCACCGAACGGAAACCTAATGTTCAACAAAGGAGATGGCAGATGTGGTATTCTGCTATGGGAATACAGATGGAAGCACTCTACTGGCATTCAACCACGATGACGCAAAATAACCACCACACCGTATATTATCTAAAAGGATGTTTACTAGATTACTCCAGAAACTCTCAGAAACGGGATCCTTTGCACTAAGAACACGTGATCGTGGCAGATCTTGAAGAACTGGAATTAGAACATGTAGTATACAATTCTGGAAAGATTGTCTGAAAAATATCTGCCGTGGAAGAAGTGTATTGCCCAGACAGTCATCCATAAATAACCGTTCTATCCCCAACATGTACACCGAGTCCAAGCTCTGGTGGCAAACGATTGGCGAGGCAGATTGCCATTCTGCCAGTGGCTTCTCGAAAAAGTATTAATAGTCTGTAGTTGACAGCAGCAGTAGTTTTTTGTTGATGAGTCGGGCTTCACGACACACAGTATCGTAATTTACGGCAATACGCCCATATGGGTCGATGCCAACCACCATGCTCTTAGAGAGAGACGACTCCAGTACACAATTACCATCAGTATTCCTGTTGATGTGCATGGAGCCCTACGTTCTGCACAGCACAGTGAATGGCGCATGGTATCGTCACTTCCTTCAGAACCAGTTAGCTGTGTTACTGGAGAATGTGCCACTACATAAACGACTAGGAATGCGATACGTGCATGATATGGTACAGGCCCACGTGGAACTGTGGTATGCCAAATATAGTGTCGAACGCTGTAATATATGGAACATAAGCAAAAGTAATTAAATTTTCATAAAAAGTTTATTTCGATTGGAAGTACGCATTTGCTACATTTTGTACGAATAAAACGGTTCAGATTGTCGTATCTACGATAAATGAGGTAAATGGTCTCACAGATGGCAAAAAATGTACATGTAGGGTTGGCAGCCCTTTGTTCAGAAGCGACCGTGACGGGTTTCGACCGTAGGCAAATCACGGCGCCGGTGCTGGTCGGGTGCGTGTGGTGTAGGAGTCGTGACGGAAGTTTGAGTAAAATTACCAAATATGCAGCAACCAGTCGCTAAATCTTGTATTATTTATTCACTTTTGCAAATCGATTTTAACAGATTAACAACCATAATCGGTGCTACACACACAAGAATAAAAATAATTAATAACAGTGGCCGAATGATTAAATGTACATAAAGCAACGTAAACCAATTAAATGTATATAGACGCATTAAACCATTTAAAATGAACGTACAAATTTACCTTTTAACCAATATGTGCCCTGAGTAGTAATACAGTCTTAAGCAGTTGTTCCTTTATACTAATTTGTACAATCGCTTTTTGGTGTATATAACTGTACTATGTGAATGACATCTTTGTCAATATATCCATTTCATGTAAATTTTAGTGTTTTATCATTAAATTTAACCTCACTTTGTGTGTCGTACCTCATTCTTCTTCTTCTCATTTTTATTTTAGCTCTATCTTTTCGTATAGAGGGGGGGTTTGCTTTGTAGCACCCCCTTACGGTTTCTCGTTGTCATAGTCAGTTCTCGATGTATCACTTTATGTTTGACCTCTGCTTAAGACAGCTCTGATGGTGTAAGAACCAAAAAAACCATTCATCAAACCAATGAGCTGTAAAAAAATAAAAGACACTTTTCGAATACGACATATGGATCGGAGGAGGTATCATTCCGGTTTGCACTAGGTTGTATGGAAATCCTGGGAAATGGGCAAGCTGGCAATAAGAGAAGCACGTGTCAAAAGTTTTTTTTCTAGTTTTCCAGAGCATGAAAGCGGTTTAAAAATAAAATAAAACCCGCTTTGATTCCTCCATTGTTGCGTATATGTAGATTCTGTTATTCCATTTATATGTGAAAGAGTGGTTTTCCACTTGTGTTACTAGCTGTCGATATCTACATGCTGTAGGATGTTGAACTCTCAATGACTATGAAAGCGTAGTATCTTGGGTGGTGGCTAGCATACTTTGAGGCATGATATATATATATATACACTCCTGGAAATTGAAATAAGAACACCGTGAATTCATTGTCCCAGGAAGGGGAAACTTTATTGACACATTCCTGGGGTCACATACATCACATGATCACACTGACAGAACCACAGGCACATAGACACAGGCAACAGAGCATGCACAATGTCGGCACTAGTACAGTGTATATCCACCTTTCGCAGCAATGCAGGCTGCTATTCTCCCATGGAGACGATCGTAGAGATGCTGGATGTAGTCCTGTGGAACGGCTTGCCATGCCATTTCCACCTGGCGCCTCAGGTGGACCAGCGTTCGTGCTGGACGTGCAGACTGCGTGAGACGACGCTTCATCCAGTCCCAAACATGCTCAATGGGGGACAGATCCGGAGATCTTGCTGGCCAGGGTAGTTAACTTACACCTTCTAGAGCACGTTGTGTGGCACGGGATACATGCGGACGTGCATTGTCCTGTTGGAACAGCAAGTTCCCTTGCCGGTGTAGGAATGGTAGAACGATGGGTTCGATGACGGTTTGGATGTACCGTGCACTATTCAGTGTCCCCTCGACGATCACCAGAGGTGTACGGCCAGTGTAGGAGATCGCTCCCCACACCATGATGCCGGGTGTTGGCCCTGTGTGCCTCGGTCGTATGCAGTCCTGATTGTGGCGCTCACCTGCACGGCGCCAAACACGCATACGACCATCATTGGCACCAAGGCAAAAGCGACTCTCATCGCTGAAGACGACACGTGTCCATTCGTCCCTCCATTCACGCCTGTCGCGACACCACTGGAGGCGGGCTGCACGATGTTGGGGCGTGAGCGGAAGACGGCCTAACGGTGTGCGGGACCGTAGCCCAGCTTCATGGAGACGGTTGCGAATCGTCCTCGCCGATACCCCAGGAGCAACAGTGTCCCTAATTTGCTGGGAAGTGGCGGTGCGGTCCCCTACGGCACTGCGTAGGGTCCTACGGTCTTGGCGTGCATCCGTTGCTCGCTGCGGTCCGGTCCCAGGTCGACGGGCACGTGCAATTTCCGCCGACCACTGGCGACAACATCGATGTACTGTGGAGACCTCATGCCCCACGTGTTGAGCAATTCGGCGGTATGTCCACCCGGCCTCCCGCATGCCCACTATACGCCCTCGCTCAAAGTCCGTCAACTGCACATACGGTTCACGTCCACGCTGTCGCGGCATGCTACCAGTGTTAAAGACTGCGATGGAGCTCCGTATGCCACGGCAAACTGGCTGACACTGACGGCGGCGGTGCACAAATGCTGCGCAGCTAGCGCCATTCGACGGCCAACACCGCGGTTCCTGGTGTGTCCGCTGTGCCGTGCGTGTGATCATTGCTTGTACAGCCCTCTCGCAGTGTCCGGAGCAAGTATGGTGGGTCTGACACACCGGTGTCAATGTGTTCTTTTTTCCATTTCCAGGAGTGTATATATATATATATATATATATATATATATATATATATATATATATATCAGTTCATGACATCCAGTCTTATATATTTTGTGTCACTGATGAACACAAGTCCAGATCATCCACTCTCAAAACTCCACCATCTCTCTCCCCACATCCACCACTGCTGGCGGCTCACCTCCAACTACGCAACGCTACGCGCTCTTAACAGCTAACTGCCGAACACTACAATAGCGACTATTTCAACAATTTAATCCAGCCACAGACTCCACACAGCACAACCAGTGATTTTCATACAGAGTGCTACGTGGCGTTACCACTATAAAAACCTAAACAGCCTACTTACAAAACATGTTTCGGTTTGTTGTTATTCGGAGCGATTATAAGATTAAAATCGCATCTACGGTCAATATTCTTAAAAAAATATCTCTTATTTTTATCTAATGAAAGGTCGAGGACCGTTAAAAAAATCAAGATTTGGTCATGTGATCGAAAACGTTGTGTTATTGGCTGATGCCCTGGTGACGTCACTGAATAGGAGTAAGACGAAATTATACGTGTGTTAGAAGTGTCTCTGGATTTTACGTGCTTTTTCTACAAATAATTTAGCTATTTAGTATTGCAAAACGCATTTACAACTTTTATGAAGGAATAGAAAGGAATTTTGTGAATGCTGATAGTGGAAAGCTTACCAGAATTGATGCCTTTATGCTCTACTCATTTAGTGACCCTATATGTGCAATGACAGAAGTTCTTTCCCGTGCTCCCTGCAACATTATTGATCTCAGTCAAATCTAAGTAATTATAGTACTCTTCCAAATGCGACGGAATCATACATCTAGATTGTCGACCATCAGTCATGAAATACGACTAAAAGCACAAAAAAATTATTATGCAGGAAACTCAGCAGAGGGATGACGACAAGCCCGGGCGCTGTGGCGCAATGGGACAGCCCCTATAACTGTGGACGGAAAACACGCAGGTTCGAATACTTTTCATGAAATATGAAAATGGCTTCAGCAAAAACTCACTGTAGCCGTTGTATCGGCCGTGGGATGTATTGTATGTAGCTGAGAAATTGACAACTGAGGAATCTTACAAACAATTACCTTTTTTTCAAAGTATTGCTAGTATTGGAGATAACATCATACTCAAACAGTACAACGAAGGGCAGGACGATGAGGCTTTATATGAGATGAGGTGGGATTCGTTTGAGAGACATAAAGCAAATACAACGTGCAGGCAGCACAAACGTAAGGACTCTGTTGATTGTGAGTGTAAACTAAAGTCAGTGTCTAAAGCATACTTAAATTCGTCTTACGTAAGGTGATGAATTTTCAAAAGCTTAGGCAATAAGGGTCCAAACTTGACAGCGAGAAGATAAAAAAAAGAAAACTTTGTTTCGAACGAACATAACTTACGTGCACAGCCGTTGCTAATGTAAGTGCATCTAAAAGCCAATGAAAACGCAACAACACTGCGTTTGTAATCGGTTCGGTGAAATTTTGTAATTGCGAGTTGGGTTTCGTATGACAGTACCGTCGATTTGTTTTGTAAATGACAAAAATCTTGTTACAGGCTAGATTCGAACTAGTGACTAACAGACATAATCCTTTTATATTTCACAGTTCACCCCTCTACCAACCAAGCTTCCAGTGACGCGAAAATAAGCGGCTATAGCCTTGACTTTTAGTAATAGGCTAGTTTCGTTGGCTGACGGTATCATTATTTGTAACACTGGGAAAGCGGGTCTTGGTGATAAATTGATGTTAACATCAGACTACAAGACGTTTTTAATTGATATGGGCATCGACATGTCGGCATTTTGCCGGTACTGTGCAACCTATTTTTACAAATCTTCTCATTGTCTGATACACAAAAGAAAAACAATGTTTCAAGAGCTTTTATGGATGTAGCTGTACAGTGTGTACTACATACCATTTGCTATCCATTTTCAGAAACATAAATCCCAAAAGAAGACATCACTGTGACACAGATTTATGAAAGTTGGAGCTGCGAGCTATCCAGTGACGTCACAGGTACCACCTGAATCGAATGGAGCGTTTTTGCGGGCTTTTAAATTATTTGAATTTCATTTCCGTTTTTATAAAAGAATACCGAAATTTAAGAATGAAGAAAGCATAAAACGACATAATTAACGACTTAAGACGATTTTCAGGAAACAGTCAAACACACAGTGTAATCGGACTTTTTGGGAATAAGTAATTTAGACTAAATGTGTTCCCAACATAGTCTCTAAGAATTCGGAAATCTATGTAAAACTAAACACACAAATGCAAGTGAAATTGTCGCTTCTACAGACACCTGTTAAAATTTTCTTAACACAACAGGGTACTGAATCACTGCACCACTGAGTGGCGTATAATGGTGCTAATTTGTTGACGTAAGACGGGTTATGATAACGCAACAGAAAGATACGGAGTTTGCATTTGTGTCTCGTACACTGTTCGCTGAGACTGGGAAGTATGCACTTCAGATCTGAGCCACCAGCTTGTGTCTGGTACACGAAATAATTAAAGAAAGGTATGAAGCAAGTGACGCGCCCATCACACTATACAGAAGGCATTCGGAGTGTATGGCGGGGCTTTAGTAAATCGGGTTTCCGTATGGTCTGTGTGGGCCAGCATAAACACTAGTCTCATAAATCAACTGTCTGTAGTAAATAAATTTTGATTATATTTACATAAATGAGGCAGGGGTTGCTGGCCAAAACACACTAAATATTTCCGTGATTATACAACTTATTATTTACGTTTTACACGGAACGGTATTGTATAAAAAAAGTCAGATTTAGACACCAAACACGGTAGCGAATCTCAACGCAAAGTTAATGTTCCGAATAGATAGCAATAGGATTTAAACACGAATAACCATTGTCTCACTTACCAATGGATCACAACCCTAGTTGACTGACTATGTCCAACACCACGAAATAACTTCAAGGTAGGCGTGTGTGATTCTGCACGAAACTACTTCAACTTCTTGTCATCTGGTAAATGTTCAATGTTTACGTGCCAAATCTTGGCATAATTTTCACATCTTCAAATCAATGTCTAAGCATATCTACAGAAAAGTTGAGTCCACGACGCGGAAAATGTTCCAGGTTTCCGAAATTCCTTCACCAGGGAAGACGAATGGAATATTCCAGAATTTGAAACACGAACATCTGCTAGCATGAGTTTCTTAGAAGTAGATACCTTAGGCCTTAGGGGTTGCGAAGCAACTCAAATCGCTTGATACGGGCAAGTCTTCAGGTCCAGATTGTATACCGATTAGTTTCCTTTCAGATTACGCTGATACTATAGCTCCCTACTTAGCACTCATATACAACCGCTCGCTCAGCGATAGATCTGTACCTACAGATTGGAAAATTGCGCAGGTCGCACCAGTGTTCAAACATTATGAATCACCTCGAAGGGAACGATCTATTGACACGTAATCAGCATGGCTTCAGAAAACATCGCTCTTGTGCAACGCAGCTAGCGCTTTATTCGCACGAAGTAATGGCCGCTATCGACAGGGGATCTCAAGTTGATTCCGTATTTCTAGATTTCCGGAAAGCTTTTGACACCGTTCCTCACAAGCGACTTCTAATCAAGCTGCGGAGCTATGGGGTATCGTCTCAGTTGTGCGACTGGATTCGTGATTTCCTGTCAGGAAGGTCGCAGTTCGTAGTAATAGACGGCAAATCATCGAGTAAAACTGAAGTGATATCAGGTGTTCCCCAGGGAAACGTCCTGGGACCTCTACTGTTCCTGATCTATATAAATGACCTGGGTGACAATCTGAGAAGTTCTCTTAGACTGTTCGCAGATGATTCTGTAATTTACCGTCTAGTAAGGTCATCCGAAGACCAGTATCAGCTGCAAAGTGATTTAGAAAAGATTGCTGTATGGTGTGTCAGGTGGCAGTTGACGCTAAATAACGAAAAGTGTGAGATGATCCACATGAGTTCTAAAAGAAATCCGTTGGAATTCGATTACTCGATAAATAGTACAATTCTCAAGGCTGTCAATTCAACTAAGTACCTGGGTGTTAAAATTACGAACAACTTCAGTTGGAAGGACCACATAGATCATATTGTCGGGAAGGCAAGCCAAAGGTTGCGTTTCATTGGCAGGACACTTAGAAGATGCAACAAGTCCACTAAAGAGACAGCTTACACTACACTCGTTCGTCCTCTGTTAGAATATTGCTGCGCGGTGTGGGATCCTTACCAGGTGGGATTGACGGAGGACATCGAAAGGGTGCAAAAAAGGGCAGCTCGTTTTGTATTATCGCGTTATAGGGGAGAGAGTGTGGCAGATATGATACACGAGTTGGGATGGAAGTCATTACAGCATAGACGTTTTTCGTCGCGGCGAGACCTTTTTACGAAATTTCAGTCACCAACTTTCTCTTCCGAATGCGAAAATATTTTGTTGAGCCCAACCTACATAGGTAGGAATGATCATCAAAATAAAATAAGAGAAATCAGAGCTCGAACAGAAAGGTTTAGGTGTTCGTTTTTCCCGCTCGCTGTTCGGGAGTGGAATAGTAGAGAGATAGTATGATTGTGGTTCGATGAACCCTCTGCCAAGCACTTAAATGTGAATTGCAGAGTAGTCATGTAGATGTAGATGTAGATGTAGATGTAAAGTATTGGCCCTCGCGAACAATTCATCATTACTGAAAGTTTCGTGTTAGGTGAGGTCATACCCGAAGTTCCAAGTGGGCCCGTACCACATCGTGCATGTGTCGCATTCCAGGCGTTTATGTAGTGGCACATTCTCCAGTAACACAGCTAACTGTTTCTGAAGGAAGTGACGATACCATGCGGCATGCACTGTGCTGTGCAGAACGTAGGGCTCCATGCACATCAACAGGAATACTGATGGTTAATGTGTACTGGAGCCGTCTCTCTCCAAGTGCATGTTGGTTGGCATCGACCCATATGGCCGTATTGCTGTAAATTACGATACTGTGTGTCGTGAAGCCTGACTCATCAACAAACAACAACTGCTGTTGTTATTTTTTCGGTTACACCTAATGTACTCGATTGAAATTACAATTGCTCTTAACTTCTGTCATAGATCGTAAATCAGGAATTTGAAAGTAAATGATTCTGACCGGGGAAAATTCTGAGAAGCGGACAGTGTAGCTCTGCATACCACATACATATAAGTAAGTGTTCGGTTAAGAGCTTATTAGTCTGATCGTTATGGATGATTCCCCTCCCTCAACAGAGCAGATGGATAAACCTTATGCCCTGAAGATACCTAATTCTCCCACGATGAACTTGGTCCATGTTCTTTAGTCAGAATTATTATGCTCTATGTAAATTTCTTGTGAAGTAAAGAAATAATCTATATGAAACAATGACATTTACCATATTACGAAATACACTCTCTTTTAATTTCTTAAAAGACACATTTTTAAATATGTGCGGCAAAATTTCTATAAGGAAATTGTTGAGGTCATCGTTTAAAGACATAAAATTTTGTATGGTTTTTGGTAAAGCAAATATCATATTTCCAAAGAAAACTGTATACATACAGAACTTGTCCAAGGAATTCTATGTAAATCTGGGAAGCTGTGGAACTCAGTAACAATATTTACTTCAGAATCCCCGAAAGGCTATCGTGTTTTCAGGTAAAGTGCAAGTGGGTGTGAATGGTCAGGAGGAGAGAAAGTAGTAGATCTCATATATGGATGAGTCGAGAAGAAGTATAGCGAAGAGAAACCACAATGTTTGGTCATTTCATGATACTAATTTATGTAATGGTACATGTGGTTTTTCTCAGTGTTAATTGGTAACATGGAGTAATAGGTTTTCCCTGTGTCACTGAGTAATAATGAATGAAAGCAGAGTTTATTAATAGGATTTTCTCTCCAATATGGCACTTGTGTTGTCAGTCTATAGCAGTACGTTATCAATAAGTGTCATTGGTTTCGAGCATGGTAAAGTTCAGGTTATTACCTAGTTTTCTTTGTGATATTAAATATGCTTCAGAATTGTAAAATGTTTATGTTGTTTTTTACACTATAAAGAGCTGAATTTTTACTGATATACAGAGATTTTGCTTAGTTTGTCAGTACATACTGAGAATAAGGATGAGTTAACGTAGTGTCTTTAGTGTGTAAAGTTTAAAACAAAATGATGAATGTGATATAGAGTGTTTTACATAACTGATTCCCTTTTAAAACATTTAGTGCTACATATACACACTGTTTTCCGGCGAGTACGAGGTCCTCAGTCGTGTTCCACCGTTTCCTCACCTTCATTGAGTGCTGTATTCTTTCTTTCTAATTAGGTTTTTAGCGCTTTAATATTATCTCAGATCTTCTCGCAATCTGATTACATCTGTGCTTAGGTAATGAAATCTGTCCATAGCTTTTTAACTGGACAAAAAGAACTCTTTTTTCATGAATCTTTTTTCAGACTAAATTGATATATACCTCGCATTAATATATCAAGTGAAAGATGTCCAGCTTTTAAAGGAGGCTAGTCTGAAGTGTTATACAGGAAGTAAAGGTACGTATGGTAGAATATCATACGTAACACCTTTTAGGAACAATGTCATTCAAAGGGTGAAGTAATTCTTAGGTACTAGAATAGGAGAAAAGATCTCCATATAAATATACAGCATAAAAGCTAAAATCCTCGAAACAGTCTGGTGATATATGATCTTGTGATTTCAGGATAAAGTTACAGTGAAAGTGAACTATTTTGATGCACAGACAATTGCTTTTCAAGAGCTGTATATGCCCAGGACATAAAATGCTTTGTCACAGATAATTTTATTTACAGTAATATATATATATATATATATATATATATATATATATATATATATATATATATAGTGATCCACTGATAGTGACTGGGCCAAACATCTCACGAAATAAGCATCAAACGAAAAAACTGCAAAGAACGAAACTCGTATAGCTTGAAGGGGGAAACCACATGGCGCTATGGTTGGCCCACTAGATGGCGCTGCCATAGGTCAAACGGATAACAACTGCTTTTTTTTCTAGACAGGAACCCCCTTTTTTATTACATGTTCTTATAGTACGTAAAGAAATATGAATATTTTAGTTGGACCACTTTTTTCGCTTTGTGACAGATGGCGCTGTAATAATCACAAACGTATAGTACGTGGTATTACTTAACATTCCACCAGTGTTGACGGTATTTCTTCGTACATTACAAATAGACCGTTTACCAACTGCGGAAACGGTCGATATCGTGTTGATTTATGGCTACTGTGGTGAAAATAGCCAACGGGCGTGTGCTATGTATGCTGCTCGGTATCCTGGACGAAATCATCAAAGTCTCCGGACCGTTCGCCGAGTATTTACGTCATTTAAGGAAACAGGAAGTGATCAGCCGCATGTGAAACGTCAACCGCGACCTGCAACAAATGATGATGTACAAGTAGGTGTTTGAGCTGCTGTCGCGGCTAATCCGACATCAGTAGCAGACAAATTGCGCGAGGATTGGGAATCTCAAAAAAGTCGGTGCTGAAAATGCTACATCAACATCGGTTGCACCCGTACCATATTTCTATGCACCAGGAATTGTATGGCGACGACTTTGAA
This sequence comes from Schistocerca gregaria, assembly GCF_023897955.1. Taxonomy (NCBI): domain Eukaryota; kingdom Metazoa; phylum Arthropoda; class Insecta; order Orthoptera; family Acrididae; genus Schistocerca; species Schistocerca gregaria. The sequence goes on from NC_064927.1 coordinate 109,140,606, forward strand.
CATTGTGTACAGTTCTGACACTGGGCACAAGAGAAATTACGGGACGATGACAGATTTTTTGAACGCATTCTATTTAGCGACGAACAGCGCTAACGTAAACAGGCGTAATATGCACTATTTGGCAACGGAAAATCCACGATGGGTGCGGCAAGTGAAATATCAGCGACCTTGGCGGGTTAATGTATGATGCAGCATTATGGGGGGGGGGAAGGATAATTGGCTCCCATTTTATCGATTTATGTGTGATCATTACGGAAGGCGAACTACTCGCTGTTGAGAGGAATGTCTTTGCAGGTATTGACAAATCCATTGAGGTTGACGTACATCATTTTGAACATTTATTGCATTAATGTGGAATTTACAGGTAATCACGCCATAATAGCATTCGTTCTCAGAAATGGGAAATTCACAAAGGTAAATGTATCACATTGGAACAACCGAAATAAAATGTTCAAACGTACGTACGTTCTGTATTTTAAGTTGTAAAACCTACCTATTACAAACAGTTTGTCTAAAATTGTGAGCCTACAGCGCCATCCATCATAAAGCGAAAAAAGTGGTCCAACTAAACCATTCATATTTATTTATGTTGTATACGAATATGTAATGAAAACTGGGAGTTTCGTTCTTTGTAGTTTTTTCGTTTGAAGCTTATTTCGTGAGATATTTGACCCGGTCACGATAAATGGCCCATATATATGTGCTAATAGTGATCACATTTGGGGTGTTGTGTTTGTGTGAAATGTACTGTAAGTTCAAGGACTGAAGATTTTCTTGTGATGTGATAGGATTATACTGACATGTTCAGAGAAGTCGTGGATTTTTTATGATAATGATGAAAGTGTTGTTCTATACAGAATTTTGAAGTTTTCTGAAGCTGATGATAATCATTTGAAATGTTATTTTAATTCCGGTAAGATGTTAATTCTAGGGTAAAGGATAGATAGTTATGAAGTGTATTGTATTGCATGTGTTTTAACATGGGCCATTTATTTACAGAAAAATGGAACTTTTTAATAATCTGAGTGTTGAGATATAATTATTCACAAGAACGGTGTTAAAGTGACAACTATGACAGCGTTAGTACTCTAACCAAAAGTGATAGACAAGCATTCTTAGAACTTATAGTGTGAGAACTATAGCAGTTTTTTGTGATAATGGATTAAATAAGGAATATGAAACGATGAAATGTTGTCACTGCCTGTATTTAATAACATGTTGCTAAAATGATTAAGAAAGTGCTGATATTTAGAGCTAATTTTCCTGAAAACAGACGAAGTGTATGCGTTTAACTTTAACCAATGTTAACATCTCTCATCAGTCATATTTCACAGAAATCTTCTTCCAGCGTATGTAAACAACTTTTGCGCGAAAGTAGGCAAGCGATTATGTATTGTTCCTCAATCGATATGGGAATTTTTTGATCGAAAACCATCCATAAATGGTTTACGGTTATGATACACGAAGCATGTAATAGTGTTTCTCCTTACCCTGAACCCACTGCCGCTTTCGTGTGGGCCTCACTGCTGAGTATTCTTTTCCCAGCAAGTCCTTGATAGTCCAAATGACAGTACAGGTGATTCCTTTCGCTGACATTATGAAATGCTACAAGACACAGTCACCAATGTACAACAAAATACGTTAATACGAGCAGGGCAGAGTGTTGTATGGAGGATAGTGTACCTAGAAACCCATGATTTTTTCTGTTTGGTGCTTCATTCTAATGATCAATTGTAGAATCATATCAAGGAATTCAACCACAGGGATTTCCAGCACTGCCTACTGTTTTCGTTCTAGCTATGAGACATGAGATTACGTTCCAGGTAGTGTTTGTAAATACTTGCAAAGAAAATACTTTTATTTAAGTTTCTGTGACCCTAAAATAGAAATATGCGTTGATACTAGCTAAAATGTCGCATCAGGATCTACCAAATGATGCAAGGCATAAGGAAAGAAGTTAAAAAATAAGTCTTGAAGGTGCAAAAGATCGTGAGTACAGTCCCGGAATGTTCTAAGAAGGGACAGTTGAGGAAAATATAAGTTTAACCCTTGAATTAATTTCCAGGAAACCACCTTTTGTGACACTTATGTACCCCTTTTCACGATGCCTGCGATGTAATCCACTATTTTTTGGCCATAAATTTGGGGGTTGGGGGGTTGGGTTGGGTTTGTTGGGGACGGAGACCAGACAGGGACATCGGTCTCATCGGATCAGGGAAGGATGAGGAAGGAAGTTGGTCGTGCCCTTTCAATGGAACCATCCCGGCATTTGCCTGGAGCGATTTAGGGAAATCACGGAAAACCTAAATCAGGATGGCCGGACACGGGATTGAACCGTCGTCCTTCCGAATGCGAGTCCAGTGTCTAACCACTGAGCCACCTCGCTCGGCCCATAAATTTCTCCAATTTTAACAAACAAACATAAAGGGCTCAATTTTCAAACATTTACAAGCTAAAACATGTTGTTCTGAGTCCTAAAATATCTATATGTACTCCTAGCAAAAAGAAATCAAATGTCATGAAATCCTGTTTTATCAAATTCATTCAAATTTAGTTATGAATTATTATTTTTATGTGTGTAGACATAAGGAACCAATTTGGTAGTGATTGGTTTAATAGAAAGAGAGAAAAATGATCATTAATTACATCATGTGTATTACAGTTTATAATTTGTAACAAGTTATGAATTCGCATAAAAATTTTGAAAACTGGATTTGGCATTGTAAAATTTTATTTGGCGATCTTTAATATCTGGAAAGTATGCGTTTCATGCACATTCATCCTTGGGATAACTAAGCAAGTCGATATATTGCTACCAGCAGGAGATACGAGTTTGAATGCCAGGCTACACAAAGTTTCAGTTAGCGTGACACATTAATTATAAGAACTCACTCCTGGAAGACGTCCCGCTAACACCGTCTAACGTCTCCTCTACAGTTGATAATGGCCTGAATTCGCTGTAGAAGAGTGTCCATGCGTTTCTCCACATATGCTGTATCACTCACTGGTGATGAAGTTTCAGAGAGGTACCAGACTGAGTGGGAGTAATGATTGTTCTTTTAGTCAACTGTCAACTCTCAGATATATCCTACATATTTAAGACAGAGTAATTTAGAGAACTGGTCGAGGAGTGCTGAGTATTTTTCAGATTTCTAAAGGAAGTACATTAGTCGAGTACCTTCATTGATAGTGTCTGTAATGTTTTATGAATGTTCCTTCAGACATGCATGCATGTATGTCGTCACAGACACTGCTGACAAATCATAAACCGTATCCACAAATTTCGAATAAAGTACTACCATCACTTCGGTATTTATCAGAAAGAAAGGGAATTTGTGCGCCACCGGGACTTGAAGCCAGATATACAGCTTTGCGTGAGTGGTCACCAACCACTTTTTATTTTGCCTTAAGAAAGCAGAGGAACTAGCTTCAGGCTGGAAGAAAAAGCGTGGACAGTGGTCCAAAACCCAAGGCGCGGCCAAGACGCCTCCCGCTTTTTCACCTTCGACCGCCCCCTGAAAGACTATTTTTTCCTTCAACTCCACAATCTGTGACTTAATGTTAATAAAAATCATTTCTGTTGTAGAGAAGCCATTGTAAACTAATTAAATAACGTAAGTCACCACAACATAAAATGAAATGAAAGCACACGTAATTCGTGCGTCCATCTTATTGCATGAGGGTAACTCGAAATACACAAGAACAGCAAAGGATATGGAATTAGCTTATTTGTATTGCTTTCGAAACGACACTACAGTCGAATGAAACCAAAACAGTGTTGAAGCAAATCCTGCACACGATCACACGTACTCTTCCCGTTCGCAGTGTTGATTGGTAGTACGTTGATAACCAGTTCTCCTCATATCATGGGCCACTACTGGGATCGTAAGCCTTTGCCACAGTACTCTAGAAATGTGAGAGTGGTTTTAGGAGCAACTACGCAAATAATTACTGAGGAGATGCTGCTAGCGATGAGTGTGTTCAAGTGTGCTATGATTGTCTTTGAGATATCGCCAATAGTTGACAACCATCTGTCATCATCTCGGAATAAGTAGTAAATGCAAATGCCTTTAAAAAACATGAGAGCGGAGTCTTCTTGGTCTGGAGGGAAGTATCCATTGGCCACAGGAAGAGCTAGCCATCTTTTTACACTGAATCACTTTACAAATGATGAGTCTCGGCCATGAGCAACCAATATCTCTCAGCTTGGGAGCTTGAGTGGTGGTAAAACCAGGACGCACATATCTAAATTTGAGTATGAATTCCCAGATGTGCAAAACAGTGTAGTGACGTGCGTTATCGAAACATGTGACAGGATGAATGTGGGCATCAGTTACTCTAAAAGAGATCCAGTAAGTGAATTATACTGACGGCTCCACAATCACGCCGTTTTGAACAAATATTTGGCTGCAGCCATCGCTCATACATGGACAAGTTCCAGCCTGCCCCCCTGTGGAGTGACTGTGAGGGTGTACACCAGACTTTAAATAGGAATCGAACTGTAAAGTAATAGACAAGCGACGCCTGCAGACTGCATGCTATCGCAGTCGGTTGTGGTAGAACCTGAGCCATGTGTACCACCTTGGTCGCCATGTGAAAATTAAGGCATTCAACACGATGCAGTAATTCCATGTGTCAAAGTAGTTTCTGGCAAAATTCTGTGTGCATCGCCTGCGCAGTTATCTATAGTTCATGGTAGGTGTGTATAACTAATGTCCAAGTATCTGATCACATCCACCTGTGGGAGGGGCGCTATGCATCATTCCTGGAGGCCCCTTCCAAATGAAAAGCCGCAGTTTTGGATACATTCATGTTTCTTTTCGCCACCAATCGAAATCATTTGGTCTATTGAAGCCCGTGGCTCAACACATCATGTGACCGGCCAGCAGTATAACGACATTAGCATTCCCTACGATAGGGAAGATGTGTTCACTGAATTTAGTCCCTGTGTGTATGCTTTTCAGCAATCATGTGAGCGGTACCCAATGCGATCGGTTACAAAGTAATGGAGATTGGTCATTCTTGATGAAACGAATGACACATTGGGAAAAAGCCGACGGTAGATTATGTACCAATACATGGGACCACGCTCCACATAAGAGGCGTGAAAGACTGTCAAGGTAGTCACGTGGGAAGCCCATTGGGCCAATCGTGGTAGAAATGATGCGAGAAACATGTGGTTCATTCGCTCCACCATGGGGTGAGGTGGCGGGGGGTGAGAAAGGCCTTGAAACACTATACATTCGCCAGCGGCGGCTTTTATGTTTGTCCCCCATTCCTATGTCGTTTGCTACACTGAAAGGATTTGTGGCAAGACTCTATTTATGTACGCTGCCAGATGCTGGGTGAAGATCTCACAATCCGAATTTAACATTCTAATCGGATGGTAGTCCTCGCTAGTTCATCTTCTTGAAGCCTTGTGTATCAAAATGAGTAGTCCACTAGCAAAGGCAGGTGACGCGCAAAACATGGGGGACATTAGATCTTGGTACATGAAGATCCGATGTGGCATCGTTAGCGTATGGAAAGTCCGATAGATTTCGAAACGCATACCGTGTGGCCTGGGTGACACGTTATGTAGACCGTTGTCTATCACGTCCTCAACGTGTCCTGCGAAATCTTCGCTAAAAGCGTCGATGCTGCTTTGCCGTTGGGGGGTGACTGACATGTGCTGGGAAACGTCGTTACCATCGTGATCCTCTATAATCTCTTCCTGTAAATGTTGTGGCGAGAAAGGATTTCATCTCTCTCTCTGTTTTGATGTTGCGATCACACTACCACCACTTCTAATTTTCCCAGTCTAAGAAACAATATTTTGGCTTTAATTCGGCGGCATAATTTTTCGGTCTGGTGGCAGCAGTTGGGATGCGAGTTTTGAAGCATCGGGTAATAAAAGTCTGAAGTATGGCGATACTGTGTAGTGATTCAAATTCCATATTGTATTAGCAGCCACCGGGAGGCCAGTGTTACACATTGCATCCATCATGCTAACATCAAAAGGAATTGACGGTCTACTCGTGTACCGTATTCACCTCCTACATCCAATGGCTGCTTCATACCTGTTGTGGCTGTATGGTGACACTTCACATGAAGGTTGTATGTTGTGAGAAGCGAAGTAGCCATCGTTCGGCATCTGACAACTTTGGCACAAGAACATATGGAACATCGGGGCGATTAAGACAACTGGCAGAGTTACAGATAAGATATGTGTATCCAGGGTGGTCAAATTGCACTTCTTCCCAAATATCCTTGGGAAGCAGGTCCCAAACCAGTTTCCCAAACTATTCGCAAGACGTGACATGTGGGTCCTGGTCTTTTACAGTGGAGCATACAGTTAATATCACTGCCACAGATATACCGATCCTAACAGTCAAGACAGAGAGAAGTGACTCCCTCTGAGTAGACTGAACAGATCTGTCATCTCTTGCGGGTTTTTAATAAGTATGAAAGATAGAAATACACGTACCCAGCGTCATGATTGTCGTCTCCTGGTAGTTTCAATGACATCATGCAGTTGAATAGCCATACTGTTCCAGTCTGATGACCCAGTATCATATATGTGACATAACCACAGAAGCGGCTAAGGGATGCAATGCACATTTCTTGCAATGAAGCAAAGTAAATACATCTCGCACACGAATCATCCCTCGCACCAGATGGATCTTTACCATTGTTTCAAGACTATTAAGAGTGATTGTGACGATAGGATAAACCCGTCGTCGTCGTTGTGAATTGTACGACACTTACAACGGGCGTTGCATCTTTCCAGTGCATCAGAGGATGCTGGGACGGGTCGTCAGGGAGTGTCAGATGACAAGCTGAAGTGGCAATAGTCGTGGGGTCTGAAAAGTAACACACAGGAAGCAGTGTCAGCTGCTACAGCGGCGCCATGTCCTCCAGCGGTACTTGGACTGTTCTACAGTGGATGCATTCTAATTGGAAATGCACCTCTTTCCCACATTCAGAGTAGCTTTTTAGTTTGTCCGTCGTAAATGGCGATGGTATGGTAACTAGTGATGTAGAGAGATGGCGGAACATGTATTTTAAGTTCACTTCAGCCCTGTCTGACTCCATTCATGAATTACGTCCATCTTTCCTCGACATGATTATCTAACATGCCAGATGGGCGAAATCCACACTCGGCGACTTCTGCTGGGAGTTCAAATGGAAGTTCGAGTGTCCTCCTTGTGCAGAGCGTGACTGACGCCCACAGTACCTACACAGCCAGCAGCGTGGCAGACGCAGAGGCCCTGTTTCTTCTCCCAAAAAGTCTGTCTATTTTGCGTTTATGATGGTCTTTACACAGACTATACTACTGAGAACATATAAATATATGCTGATGATGTAAATCGCCTGGATATTGACCTTTTCTTGTAAAAATCTTCCTATTTTGAATGCTCTTCGTCGAGCAAATTCGCTTGTGTACGGAAATGTGAGCGTTGATCTTCTTTATTCCTTTTCCATTTTGATCTATATGCTTAAACCGGTGCACACGAAACAGCCGAATATAAATCATAGGCACACCCTTCGCTGTGAGGAAATAAACAGTACTTCTGAAGCTCTGCACTGACAAAAGCAAACGGTACCACTTTGGCTATAGAGCACGTGGCACAGACAGATCCAAAATTCAGTAAGTCCCTGTCCTAGGCTCATATAGTGCATCCATAATAATCTGATTCCCACACGTGGAATGAAGTTAGCTGTCTCGTCAGGTTGCCTTGTCTTTCAGATAAATTACGTTGAAGGAGTGTCTGTATTTGACAGCCTCTGTAAAGTTCAATGCAGTGTTCATCTGACAATCATAAATGGTTCTGTAAAGCTAGATGCACTGCTGTTTCAAACATGCTTGCATGTCCAAAGGAACAGATTATGATGAGGAAATACAACAATACTACAACGTGAAATGTATTTGCGAAATGTGAATATGGAAACACCACAACTATATAATTTACTGGGAACAAAAGAAACTTTGTGCCGGCCAGGGACTCTAACCCAGATTTCCCGGTTCATGTGAACGATCCCATTAATCGTTCGGCTGTCCTAGCGTGCTTCACGCTTAGACACAAAGTTCAATATGTCACACTTTCTACTCCCCAAAGTGCTACCACTGTTATTTGATTCTTAGTCCAGGAAAGGATTATTTAATTTTCTCAACAAGGTTCCTTGGCTTGGGCATGAAATTCTTCAGTGCATTGTGCGTATATGAACGTGTCTGTAAAGGATGTTGCACTGTTCCTTCAGACACGCATGTATGTCCGAAGATACATACACTGCAAACAATTTGCAGTCGTATAAAATATTGACAAGCATTTGAAAATTGGAGCACGGTGTTGCCGCAGCTATAAAATTTACTGGAATGAAATGGCAACGTGTGCTGCGCCGGAACGCGAACCTGGATTTCCCGGTTTGTGCAATAGGTTGACGGACTCTCTACGTCTTTGTTTGTCCCGTCTCTCGAACCGTTGTTGCTACGGTCAGTTTGCTGCTCTGCTTTCAGGTTTGAAACCCTCAGAGGAGAATCTCGCACGCAGGGCGTTTGCTGATGAAGCGCTGGTCTTCCTCGACGAAGTAAGGAAGTCCCATTGTTAAAAGTTATAACTGTTGATTTTTGTTTTACTGCATGTGCGCACTTAAATGAAGAAATTTCTCGACCTACACGGCTTCGAGGACACTGTCATTTCTTGGCCACGATCTGATGATCGATATTCATCTACGTGGGCTGTAGTCCATCGCTGAGTATTACAGACGGCAGTTTTGAATTGGAATCTCCTTTTGACAAAATTCAGGGTGCGGTACTGCAACATGATGGGCACTCGCTTACAACTTCCAAGATAGCACACAGACTGGATACGTAATTTTGTGTAATGCATATTATATTGAACAGAACATTCCCCTTCTCAAAGTAGTAGCGAAGAAATTGGGGCAACTGTCCCACTCGTCCGTTAATTTTTGTTTTCTTATTTATATTTTGTTACTAATGATCGTATTGTTTCGCATATACGGAATCTGAGGGATAGCAAGGTGAAGTTTCACGTGTGTTTGCGTGGGCTTTAGTGGGATTTCTGAAGTTCTTTTGAAGAAAAAATCGAAGGGTAGAAAGAAGGTAGTGGTTGCTTTCATAATTGCAAAGAAAGTTTTTCGTGCATGTATTGTGATGCAAGATTGGCGTAATTAGAAATTAAATAAAATGAAGTGGCAAGGAGATAACATACCCACTCCGTTCTCTAATTATTTCACCCCATTACGTCTGTCTACTAAGAGTAGCATTCTTATGGAAGTTACAAAAATAATCCGTCTAAGAGTTTGCAGCTTCATGCCAAGACCAGACAATCTGTGCTCGAGAGTTCCCCATCAATGCAGCGGGCAATGGCCACCGAGCACTGACCTCACAGCGCCAGGCCTACTGTGTGCGTTTCTGCACTCGCATTTCCCAGCACCAAATTAATTAATTTTTTTTTTTTGGTCATCAGTCTACTGACTGGTTTGATGCGGCCCGCCACGAATTCCTTTCCTGTGCTAACCTCTTCATCTCAGAGTGGCACTTGCAACCTACGTCCTCAATTATTTGCTTGACGTATTCCAATCTCTGTCTTCCTCTACAGTTTTTGCCCTCTACAGCTCCCTCTAGTACCATGGAAGTCATTCCCTCATGTCTTAGCAGATGTCCTATCATCCTGTCCCTTCTCCTTATCAGTCTTTTCCACATATTCCTTTCCTCTCCGATTCTGCGTAGAACTTCCTCATTCCTTACCTTATCAGTCCACCTAATTTTCAACATTCGTCTATAGCACCACATCTCAAATGCTTCGATTCTCTTCTGTTCCGGTTTTCCCACAGTCCATGTTTCACTACCATACAATGCTGTACACCAGACGTACATCCTCAGAAATTTCTTCCTCAAATTAAGGCCGGTATTTGATATTAGTGGACTTCTCTTGGCCAGAAATGCCTTTTTTGCCATAGCGAGTCTGCTTTTGATGTCCTCCTTGCTTCGTCCGTCGTTCGTTATTTTGCTGCCTAGGTAGCAGAATTCCTTAACTTTATTGACTTCGTGACCATCAATCCTGATGTTAAGTTTCTCGCTGTTCTCATTTCTACTACTTCTCATTACCTTCGTCTTTCTCCGATTTTCTCTCAAACCATACTGTGTACTCATTACACTGTTCATTCCGTTCAGCAGATCACTTAATTCTGCTTCACTTTCACTTAGGATAGCAATGTCATCAGCGAATCGTATCATTGATATCCTTTCACCTTGTATGTTAATTCCACTCCTGAACCTTTCCTTTATTTCCATCATTGCTTCCTCGATGTACAGATTGAAGAGTATGGGCGAAAGGCTACAGCCTTGTTTTACACCCTTCTTAATACGAGCACTTCGTTCTTGATCGTCCACTCTTATTATTCCCTCTTGGTTGTTGTACATATTGTATATGACCCGTCTCTCCCTATAGCTTACACCTACTTTTTTCAGAATCTCGAACAGCTTGCACCATTTTATATTGTCGAACGCTTTTTCTAGGTCGACAAATCCTATGAACGTATCTTGATTTTTCTTTAGCCTTGCTTCCATTATTAGCCGTAACGTCAAAATTGTCTCTCTCGTGCCTTCACTTTTCCTAAAGCCAAACTGATCGTCACCTAGCGCATTATCAATTTTCTTTTCCATTCTTCTGTATATTATTCTTGTAAGCAGCTTCGATGAATGAGCTGTTAAGCTGATTGTGCGATAATTCTCGCACTTGTCAGCTCTTGCCGTCTTCGGAATTGTGTGGATGATGCTTTTGCGAAAGTCAGATGGTATGTCCTCAGACTTATATATTCTACACACCAACTTGAATAGTCGTTTTGTTGCCACTTCCCATAATGATTTTAGAAATTCTGATGGAATGTTATCCATCCCATCTGCCTTATTTGACCGTAAGTCCTCCGAAGCTCTTTTAAATTCCGATTCTAAAACTGGATCCCCAATCTCTTCTAAATCGACTCCTGTTTCTTCTTCTATCACATTAGACAAATCTTCACCCTCATAAAGGCTTATTTAATACTGTATGGTTTTTAGTACTGTAGTTAATAACTGGTACAATGGAATGTACCCTCTGTCATGCGTTTTGTAGTGATTTGAGAAGTATGAAAAGATGTAGAAGGTATTATACATCCATGTCTTTGACGGCGTGTAAGAATGTTAATCTGTATGGCTTCGGGTGCAATCGTTTTTCTCACATGCTCCAGACAGTTGATTGAGGAACTTCAAGCTCTTTCTTCAGCCCGAAGTATTTTCGAAAGGCCGACAGAAAACCGTGCCGTAAAAACAGTGTCAGACCCTTGCTCATGCATCATATGACTTGAAGCTTATGAAGAGTGTAATTTATAATCTCAGGCAACACATATCCGACACATGTCCTCCTTGCTTCGTCCGTCGTTCGTTATTTTGCTGCCTAGGTAGCAGAATTCCTTAACTTTATTGACTTCGTGACCATCAATCCTGATGTTAAGTTTCTCGCTGTTCTCATTTCTACTACTTCTCATTACCTTCGTCTTTCTCCGATTTTCTCTCAAACCATACTGTGTACTCATTACACTGTTCATTCCGTTCAGCAGATCACTTAATTCTGCTTCACTTTCACTTAGGATAGCAATGTCATCAGCGAATCGTATCATTGATATCCTTTCACCTTGTATGTTAATTCCACTCCTGAACCTTTCCTTTATTTCCATCATTGCTTCCTCGATGTACAGATTGAAGAGTATGGGCGAAAGGCTACAGCCTTGTTTTACACCCTTCTTAATACGAGCACTTCGTTCTTGATCGTCCACTCTTATTATTCCCTCTTGGTTGTTGTACATATTGTATATGACCCGTCTCTCCCTATAGCTTACACCTACTTTTTTCAGAATCTCGAACAGCTTGCACCATTTTATATTGTCGAACGCTTTTTCTAGGTCGACAAATCCTATGAACGTATCTTGATTTTTCTTTAGCCTTGCTTCCATTATTAGCCGTAACGTCAAAATTGTCTCTCTCGTGCCTTCACTTTTCCTAAAGCCAAACTGATCGTCACCTAGCGCATTATCAATTTTCTTTTCCATTCTTCTGTATATTATTCTTGTAAGCAGCTTCGATGAATGAGCTGTTAAGCTGATTGTGCGATAATTCTCGCACTTGTCAGCTCTTGCCGTCTTCGGAATTGTGTGGATGATGCTTTTGCGAAAGTCAGATGGTATGTCCTCAGACTTATATATTCTACACACCAACTTGAATAGTCGTTTTGTTGCCACTTCCCATAATGATTTTAGAAATTCTGATGGAATGTTATCCATCCCATCTGCCTTATTTGACCGTAAGTCCTCCGAAGCTCTTTTAAATTCCGATTCTAAAACTGGATCCCCAATCTCTTCTAAATCGACTCCTGTTTCTTCTTCTATCACATTAGACAAATCTTCACCCTCATAAAGGCTTATTTAATACTGTATGGTTTTTAGTACTGTAGTTAATAACTGGTACAATGGAATGTACCCTCTGTCATGCGTTTTGTAGTGATTTGAGAAGTATGAAAAGATGTAGAAGGTATTATACATCCATGTCTTTGACGGCGTGTAAGAATGTTAATCTGTATGGCTTCGGGTGCAATCGTTTTTCTCACATGCTCCAGACAGTTGATTGAGGAACTTCAAGCTCTTTCTTCAGCCCGAAGTATTTTCGAAAGGCCGACAGAAAACCGTGCCGTAAAAACAGTGTCAGACCCTTGCTCATGCATCATATGACTTGAAGCTTATGAAGAGTGTAATTTATAATCTCAGGCAACACATATCCGACAAAAGTAGATTTATGCACACGTACGCGCCAATTTTGCTTTGGTTGTGGTTACCCAGCTGCCATACGTACATATTGCAACTGCATTTCTTTTTTATTTGACGCTTTATCCTTGCACTTCTGATAAAATGTTGACTATTCGAAGGTTATGAAGTGCGTTGTTTAAGCGTCAGACAATGTAGTGGAAAACGGGAAAAAATTGATATGGATACTTTGTTTAATTTAGACAGATTTTCGTCGTATGTTTGTCGTCATAAATTGTTACTTTACTGACCGTATCGCTCGTAGATATGTACCGCTCCGTCGTTATCAATGTCACGATACAAACTGGAGAACGCATTTTTATCAGTAAAGAAATTTTCTTCGTTGTTGCTGCATAAGAATCTAGACAGGTGAACATTATGGAATCAGAAAAAAATGGGCGATGAATGGTGAGTCGCGGATAAATTCTGTTGCGAAGCCAGGAGAGTGCAGCAGGCGATATCGTACTGTAGCCACACGTTATCCAGAACTTTTGATTGTTCTCTTCTAATGAGACTGTTCGTAACAAATACAGCTGTGATGGACGCGCCACGATAAAATAATTTGTTACACAAAACACTTACTTGCTGTCACCTTGTGCATAAAACTACGTTTTCTGGACTACAATTGGGCTCAACGTTCATTTTAATTTTATAGAGTTAAGATATAGTGGTTCAAGTTCCTATGTGATCATAATGGTACATGCTCTCGTCGATTTCCTGAAGAGAGTTTGAGGTAAATCGTAGATTATTTCCATTAAAAGGGAACAGCAAATTTCCTCCTCGATCCCGTCAATCAAACTTTTGGTTCGTCTCGGATGACCTTGTAGTTGACAGACATTTGTCGCTAATCTTCCTTGTCTTCACATTTTTCCAACATTTCATATTGACTGCAAGAATCGCACAACGGTTAAATAGTCGCAGTTGGTCTCTTCTGCTAATCATCGCGTTCGCTGATTCAGATCGCAATTGAAAGTTATAAAAAACATACTTTATTAAAGCCTGCTGTTCTTCACCCATGCGCAGAATAGTTCACATTGAAATTATACCACTGTAAACGGGAATTTTTTGTTTCTCACACGATTAATTTAATGCTATTCAACCCACACACAATACAAGCTTATTCATGCCGCATAACTGCATTCACCCTGACACTAAATCAGAAGAAATGAAAACGTCTCGAATCACAGACTTTTCATCTTTTATATTACTACTTTTAACGCTTAAACAGCGCTTCTGAATATTTTCATACATATAACATTAAACAAATAGCCTAATATATTATTCTAGAACATCAAATAAAAAGTGACGTTTCATAATTGCACTAATATCAACCAAGCTGACTCTCCTTATAAAATCGTTACGAACATATCCGCCGATTTCATTTTTGCATGCAGTGGTACATACCATACTTCAGTATACCTTGAATCATATGCTGCATGAAGAGTGGCCACAAAGCCTTTGTTGCTACTCGGTGTTCACTCGGTCAATTAAAGATCTTCCGCGCCGCAAACTAATCTGAACCACACTGAGGTGACAAAAGTCACGGGATAGCGATAAACACGTGTACAGATGGGGACAGTATAGAGCACACAAGGTACAAAAGGGCAGGGCATTGACCGATCTGTGACGTCTACTCAAGTGGTACATGTGAAACGACTTATGGCGTGTTTATGGCACACACGATGGGAAATAAGCGACCTTAAACGCGGAATGGTAGTTGGAGGAACACGAATGGGACATTTCATTTCGGAAATCGTTAGGGATTTCAGTATTCCCAGATCCGCAGTGTCAAGAGTGGGCCGAGAGTACCAGATTTCAGGAATTATCTCTCACAATGGACAACGCAGAGGCCGAAGGCTTCATTTGACGACAGAGAGCAGCGGTGTATGTGTAGAGTTTTCACTGCTACGGTATAAACAACACTGTGTGAAATAACCGCAGCCACAGGAATTAACACAAAACGTACGACGAAAGTATCCATTAGGATAGTACGGTAAATCTGGTGTTCATGGGCTATGGCAGCAGACAACGGAACCAGTACCTTTCCTAACAGCACATCGCCTTCAGAGATTGTCTTGGGCTCGTGAATACGTCAGTTCGATTCTACACCACTGGAAAACCGAGGCTTGGTGACATGGTAAGAGTTGATAGGACGATCCAAATGAGGCGTAGACCCACGAACACCAAATGCTGAAATGATCATGGACTGGAGATCGTTACTGTCGTCTACTCGGAGACAATTTCCTGCCATTCATAGACTTCATGTTCTCAAAGAACGATGGAATTCTTATGGATAAAAATGTGCCAAGTAATCGGAACACAGTTGTTCGCGATTCGTTTGAAGAACATTCTGGACCATTCAAGCGAATTATTTGGTCACCAAGATATCACAACATCCATCCCACGGAATATTTATGGAACGTAATCGAGGTGGCAGTTCGTGCACAAAATCTTGCATCGACATCACTTCTCCTGTTATCGACGGGTATAGAAGCAGCATGGCTCGGTATTTCAGCATTGTTCAGTCTGTGGCACGAGTTGCTGCATTACGCCGGACAAAGGAAGTCTGACACGATATGAGGAGTCATCCCATTACTTTCGTCACTTCACAATAAATAACAAATAAATTAAATGATGAACGAAAGTAGCCCACATCTTTTGGAAAAGAGGAAGCTGCACTGAAGGAAATAAACAGGATGTAAGAATGGGAAATTACTGGGCGCTAACAAAGTGAGTGTGTTAGTTATGGTTTCGAATGAAGACAGCAGTGTGCGTACGATTCCTGTTGCCTAAAAGTTAAATGAGAATGTAGTAACTGAAACTGAGTGTCCTGGTCGTGTTAACCAACTAAGCAAAAATTAACACATTTAAATAACTGTCAGAACGTGCATCTCAGAAATCGAGTAAATATAGATTTTCATTATAGTTTTTGTTAGTATCGTTTGGTATCAAGATATCATTTATGTCCATTTATGAGGGCAAAGGAGACGGGATTTATATCAGAATAAATGTATCACTTGATTATTGACGCCTAGGACGTAATTCTGAGCATTTCCGCTTGGGTTAAACAATACGAACTGATGGAAAATGTCTTAGTGGTTATCAAAACCGTGGTATGGAATTAAAGTTATTTGAGGCATTATTTCTTGGGAGTGAATTGTATTTTCGTGACACGTCGTTAGTGCTCAGAGAATAGTTCTGAGGGACTGAGTTCATGGCTTTAAAGGCGTTCTTCCAAGAATGGGAGGCTAGTATGAGCAATGTTCTATTTATTTTGTTTCTATAGGAGATTCGTGCCATCACAATCGTTAGTGGCCGATGCGTGAATCGACCACTATAGAAAAAGGTCGTATGGGTATGTACAGGGGAGAGAGATTAGCAGAGACTACGGCTGAATTAGTCCAGAGAAATATTCTGTGCCGGCCGCGGTGGTCTAGCGGTTCTAGGCGCTCAGTCAGGAACCGCGCCTGCTGCGGTCGCAGGTTCGAATCCTGCCTCGGGCATGGATGTGTGTGATGTCCTTAGGTTAGTTAGGTTTAAGTAGTTCTAAGTTCTAGGGGACTTATGACCACAGATGTTGAGTCCCATAGTGCTCAGAGCCATTTTTTAAAAATATTCTGTATCTTCAATGCATTTCACAGCCACTTTCCACGTATACTGATGCGTGTGATTAAGGGACAGCTCTGTAAATTTTGGCAAATAGAACTTAAAGATCAGTAACCAGTAAATTGTGGATTCGGCGTGGTTGTGCAGGGAATTTTGGAATTGAAGAAGGCTACCCTAGAAAAAAAGGAAGTGATATGGAAGGGACTTTCATAAACAGTCTCTAGCCATGAGTTTACTTAAAAATAATTTTGGAAAGGTCATCTACATGTGAGTGATTACTTCACTATCAACTCCACACACATACCAATATGGTACACCACCATTTTATGCACTACTGTTATGGATATTGCATGCCGATTAAAGAGCAAATAAAAGTTACATTATTTAGAACAGCACTAACCTTAACCTAACATGCTAAACAAGGCCCCGGGAGTAGACAACATTCCATTAGAACTACTGATGGCCTTGGGAGAGCCAGTCATGACAAAACACTACCATCTGGTGAGCAAGATGTACGAGACAGGCGAAATACCCTCAGACTTCAAGAAGAATATAATAATTCCAATCCCAAAGCAAGCAGGTGTGAAAATTACCGAACTATCAGTTTAATAAGTCACAGCTGCAAAATTCTAACGCGAATTCTTTACAGACGAATGGAAAAACTGTTTGAAGCTGACCTCGGGGAGATCAGTTTAGATTCCGTAGAAATGTTGGAACACGTGAGGCAATACTGACTCTACGACTTATCTTAGAAAATAGATTAAGGAAAGGCAGACCTACGTTTCTAGCATTTGTAGACTTAGAGAAAGCTTTTGACAATGTTGACTGGAATACTCTCTTTCAAATTCTGAAGGTGGCAAGGGTAAAATACAGGGAGCGAAAGGCTATTTACAATTTGTACAGAAATCTGATGGCAGTTATAAGAGTCGAGGGGTGTGAGAGGGAAGCAGTGGTTGGGAAGGGAGTGAGACAGTGTTGTAACCTATCCCCGATGTTATTCAATCTGTATATTGAGCAAGCAGAGAAGGAAACAAAAGAAAAATTCGGAGTAGGTATTAAAGTCCATGGAGAAGAAATAAAAAGTTTGAGGTTCGCCGATGACATTGTAATTCTGTCAGAGACGGCAAAGGACTTGGAAGGTCAGTTAAACGGAATGGACAGTGTCTAGAAAGGAGGGTATAAGATGAACATCAACAAAAGCAAAACGAGGATAATGGAATGTAATCGAATTAGGTCGGGTGATGCTGAGGGAATTAGATTAGAGAATGAGACACTTAAAGTAGTAAATGAGTTTTGCTATTTGGGGAGCAAAATAACTGATGATGGTCGAAGTAGAGAGGATATAAACTGTAGACTGGCAAGGAAATCGTTTCTGAAGAAGAGCAATTTGTTAACATCGAGTATAGATTTAAATGTCAGGAAGTCGTTTCTGAAAGTATTTGTATGTTGTGTAGCCATGTATTTAAGTGAAACATGGACGATACATAGTTTGTACAAGAAGAGAATAGAAGCTTTCTAAATGTGGTGCTGCAGAAGAATGCTGAAGATTAGATGGGTAGATCACATAACTAATGAGGAGGTATTGAATATAATTGGGGACAAGAGGAGCTTGTTGCACAACTTGACTAGAAGAAGGGATCGGTTGGTAGGACATGTTCTGAGACATCGAAGGATCACCAATTTAGTATTGGAGGGTAGCGTGGAGGGTAAAATTCGTAGAGGGAGACCAAGGGATGAATACACTAAGCAGATTCAGAAGGATGTAGGCTGCAGTAGGTACTGGGAGATGAAGAAGCTTGCACAGGATAGAGTAGCATGGAGAGCTGCATCAAACCAGCCTCAGGACTGAAGATGACAACAGCAACATAAAAATTTATGGAGGATAATAGTTCAAACAGCTGCACTCTCGAGCTGTATGGAAGCCCTTGTAAATGCAAATCTCGTCATTGAATGCAATGACATGAGACACCACTTCTGACGTGTACGATGCTCAGTACAATGGAAAACGAAAGTAATGTTATTCTATTAGAATTAATAGTACTAGTATAAAGTCATTTCCTACAAGAAGTGACTTTTCCTTTTTGACATTCTTATAAGTGTAAAGTAAAAGAAATGTATGCTAACTGACGGATTAAGCTTTTGAGTCAATAAGTGTAATATTATTTTCTTATTGTGTGTGATTAAGAATGGAATGACTTTCCTGGACCGCCAGTGTAGAATATAAGGCTACGATTTGCAGTAACTTAATTATTGGGTAAGGTGTGTGTTAACCAACACCTGAGCAAGCGTCAGTATACGAATATATGCTTACATGTGAATGTGATTCTGCAACATTTGTTGAGTTGCCGCAAGTGCTTCAGCACCGTAAAGTTGGATGCAGTAAACCTGAAAGAATTATACTCGCAGGAACGTCGATTAAGTTTATTTAAGCAAAACAGCAAAAACTAAAATATTGAAAATTTGATGACAATTCCTCAACTCTCATATGAATGCTACGTATATTATACTCAACTAAGCAACAATGTTGTCTTCACTTAATAATAACAGAATAAAGAAATCCGTGTTATAGCTGACATACGATATTGTTATATGGATAGCGGGATAAGTTCTTCGGATATGTTAGCGGACCCCAGCGAGGTCCGTTCTGATGTTTGTTGTCTCTCACTTGAGTTACACTTCGGGAAATGACAGAACGCGTTCCGATCGCAAATGGGTAGGGAAGAGGAAGGAAGAATTCCAATTGCTGATATGGTAAAAATCCCCTTAGCCCCCTCTCTCATCTCACATACCATCCGAAGGAAGAGGGACAGCTGGTAAGCATCTTACCCTTCACAACCGTCCATATTTCATCTTTCACTGTCTTCTCCAACGCTAGAATCAGAGCTACGTTCATCTCCCTACCAAAAAGCTTGAAAAATCAAAGATTATTTTTAGAAGCTGTATCGATAAAAGAACAGAACATACAACCACAGAGAAGATAAATATTAAACACGAGTCTCTGGCAATACATTTAAATATCATTAGTTCTGGTGCTGTGTGTCATAAGATTTTTTCTATACTGATAGTTGGAATCATCATTTTCGTACTCAGGTTGAGTACCAAGAATTGGCCAATATTTTCAAAAAATAAAGTTTGATTCTTAACGTAGTAGCTTTGGTTACACATACTGAGCGTAACGTGTGGGAGGAAATTGTGTCTTCTGTTTCCCAGCAAACAGTGAACAGTGATGTACTTGTTACTTTTACAAAAGATACGACTCTCGCACGATGAAACTTGAATTTCGAAAACCAATTTTTGCTGAAGTGTTTTCAAGTTAAGACCTGAAGCGGCGTTGCTTGTCCGGCCCCCCCTCAGTTTTCTGATCTTTTGCTGTTTACCATAAATGGCCTCTGGGAAACATAAATTTAAGTTTCAGACTGAATCGTCGCACTAGCTCTTTCTCTACAATAAAGCAACTTAGGTCGTCAGCTTTGTGCTCAGTCTTATTTTTCTACCTCTCCTTCTTAGTACAAACAGATATTACTAATACTTTTTTTAAAACAAGGCGTAACGAACGATCCGAAGACATTTCAAAACAGTTTCCTTGGAGTCTGTTATTGAACACAAAAGATGTTTATACTGATGTTGACTTACGATTCTACCTTAATTGTTGGTCACACACACCCAAAAAATGCAATATAACTGTACAAAACTAGTTGGGTACTTAATCATGGTGTTCCATGTGTAGTATCGACACAAGACAGCCAAGTGTTGTAGAAGTATGTTGGGTTATCTCTAAAGTTCGTTAGCTTTTCGTGACAGTGGAATTACACACATCGCCTGCAAACACACTTCCCTGCACACAGCTACGGCAGAGAGTTTGCCAGTTTGTCACCCCTTACACTACACACGCAAGGTCGGGTACAACATAACCAAAAAGCGGATCGATTTTGTAAACAAACTATTAATTTCATGCAGGATGCATCACTGTTGTCGACAATATATTGCGTTTTCCCGGATAACCTGTAAACGACTCTTTTCAAAAATGTTGCGGTTTCTGAGGTTGATGACCTCTTAAAGAATCAGTCTGTAGTTCTCGAAGGAGTTGACGTATTAGCCATTGAGGAAATTGTGCAGGGAACCGAGTAGATGAAAGTCAGAAGAGGCAGCGTCCATCGATTAAGGGCTTTGGGCAACACATCACAAAGAAAAGAACTCAGGTTTTCATGGGTCACCATGGAGATATGTGGTCTGTCGATGTTGTGGTGTAAGATGACGTCGTGTCCAAAATCCGCTCATTCAATGGCAGCCTTGCGACAATCAAACTGCGGACACTAGATCTCTGAAGTGATAGTGTAATTCGGACGAAGTTTGTAATACAAGACTTCTTTGCAATCCCACCAGGCGCATAGCAGAATATTTCCGAGAAGCATCCCTGACTTATGACCCGATAGTGGTGGCTGCCATGTCTTGCGCCACGATTTATTCTTCCAGACGTTGTTGTACACGATCCACTTTCCATCCTCAATTACCAGTCATTAACGAAAAGGAGCATTGTGACTGCGTCTCAATAAGAAGCCACAGACGGACACGATCTGAAACAAATTCGCTTCTCTCAATTCATGAGGAACCCACGCATCGCGAATATTTACGAACCCAGCTTCTCCAAGTTCCTGGTTGCAGCAGCAAGAGCGTCATGGAGCTCCAATGCCGACACCCGCGTCGTCATTTGTGGATTATTCACTATCATATCATTAAGCCACTATACATCTGTAAACGTAGGCCGACCAGATCGGATGTTGGTCTATTAGGGCCAAATTACAGGTCGAAGTCTACTAAACCACTTCTGACTTGCTCGAGCTATTATTACATCTATCCACTATACAGCACAATTCTTCTGCCTGCACTGTGAGGTGTTTTTCCACATACGATAGTAAAATAGCGTAAGATAGCGCTAACGTCTTTTCCTGCTTTCTGGGGCTTGTAAAGACACATTCATCCTGTTCCATCCAACGCCATCCACAAGTACACATTGACATATCGAATGGTGCGTCGGTTTGCCGATACTTATTGCGTTTTCCTATTTTTTACAGATGGATTGTACACGAGCTCCTTCAATGTTTGGGATTTGTATTCGGTTACACATGCTATCGGAAGCCCACTCACCACACAAATTCCAGATACTATCTGTGTTAAAAGTCACGGATCAACTACATTTATAATGTTTTGTTAAGTATTACACTCTATCATATATTTAAAGTTCGGAGAATGTAGATAAACACCCGTGAATATTAAGATTGGGCGGCATCCATAGATATGAGTATAGTACTCACTACCAGTTACCTATAAAAGCAGTACGACTCTTATGTATGCATGGAATCGTGAGCTGGCAGAGAGGCAGGAGTGTTAAATGTATCTGACATGCCGAATATTTATCAAGTGTCCGGTATCACTGCATTCACATCGATTATACAATAGATGTTCATCTGCAATATGAACATTGCTAATTCCAATAATCATATGCTGTGCATTCGAGATTACTGCAATCATAACGTCCCTGGAGATAGCATAGTATTGAACTCTCTCTCCTTCAGAGAGTTTGTTTGATGCCATTTCTTTTACTACCACTTTCATTCTGCTTAGAAAAATGAAACCAACGTTCGTCTATGAATTTTTTTTCCAGAATCGTCTCTTCCTCCTAATGGAAGCGTTGCATCAGTTGGGACGTAATTCTTTTCCTTGCCTCTTCATTCTGGTCGGATAAAGTTCTTCGTAATCAAGCTGTACATACATATGAGTATCCCAGTTCTTGAGTAATCGTCATCACGCTGCCTTTACTGAGTGAGGAATCCAACTTCTAACATTGGTGATATCCACCGATGCATCACTGTGCGCAGTTGTCGTTTTTCGTGAATACGAATGGGCGTTCCACCTTCTTCATTCAAAAACTGCCACACAACGTTGCCTAATACGGCCATTTTGCAAGCGACTAAAATGTAGGCATCTGGTGACGCAGAAAGTTACTATGGCAGTAGTCTGAAAAAAAAAAAGCATTCAGTAATAGCGCAACATTAATTAGTTCACTTCCAAAACTGTATTAAAAGAGAATGACTTAGGTAGCATTTATTCTGGAATGACCTCCTTACACAATACACAATGAAACACAAATAATTTGTACCTCATCGCTTAACGGTAAAAAAATTCTACTTCTCTCATACAAAAATCGACAATATTCTTGTAATCACATTTGTGGTTCTAAACATCACCGGGTTCAGTACACATGAAATATGAATAATAACGTCTCGCGTCACCGAAAATTTTATATTTTTTTAAGTCACACAACGCATTTCGGATCCAGTGTGCCCATTAACGTTTTACCTAACCTTTTGCTGAGCCCTTCACTCAATCTAAGCCGTTCTTTTATTGGCATATATGAAATGGGTCCATTGCCATGCAACCATCTTATCTATACGCCTCCTCTTACCAAATTTCAATTATGGTGCGAATGTTAAACGATTCAGTCCTTTCCTACTGTTGCAGGCCATTAATAATAAATACCCTGTGCTTCGTATTATTCATATTACAAGCCAGAGACCTATTTTACTGATTGCTGTTATTAAATGATTTTATTAGTCCCTTAATTGTATTTTTGTAAAACAGTGAGATATTTTGTGCAATACAGGATAGTCAAGAACACTGTTTCCGCAAGTATGTGGACATTTCGATTTTAAATCCCATTACGACTTCACTATCGTGTTTGTAGACTTGCCTAGTTATACTACTTGAGTCTACATATACGATAAGCAGAAAAGTACTCATTATTTAACTTTAACTTGCGCTTATTTTAAGTACTCGTATGTGACTCGGTGAATATCACGTTAATCACCTGTAGCAAAATCACATATTCAGTTGTATACGGGGTCATGAACTGTCGTATAGCTTAACACATCAAGACGTTACTTAACTACTTAGGATAGCAGTTTATTCATACAATACAGAACACAGCTGGAAACGTTTGCTTTTCACCACGATGACGCGAAATGTGCGTTCCTATTGTGAGAGGGTTACATGTTAACCTTATAAATTGTCAATAGTGGAAAACTTCCAAAAGGGTCCTGCCAGACCATTTTAACATCCTTAATGTCAGCAAACGTTGACAGCTTATGGTGCAACTGCACAGTATTTAACTCTATGCACACACCTTCTTCTATATCCCACAGATAGAGCATCATATGAAATGATCAAAATAATGCTTTTTATGTAGTGCCAGATGGTAGCGTGATAAAGTAGCATAACACATGTAAAGTGATAATTAAACGGCTTTTTTTTAATTATTAAAATAGCCATCAGTAGCGAAAGGTGCCCGTTAATTCAAGCTTTGTGGTTTTATGCAGGTGTATTGCTGTATGCTCGAGCAGATGAAGAGAGTAACAATTCATCTGATTGTGTAATGTTACCAAACTGGTTTCTGTCTACTCTCTGATCTGTTAAGTTTAACTCATATGTTGTGCAATATCCAGCCCACGGGTGAGGCGATTTATGTGAAAAGACAGAACTGCAGGCAAGCTTTGAGGAGATTTTGACGGATCGTACCTGCCGATATCAAGCGTGCCGTTTTCCACTAACATGCAGGCCACGTCTTTGGGTTCCGAGCAGAGGACTCGAACCATAGTGCGTATGTTAAACCGCTGGATTTTCGTGATTTATCCTGTACTGCATGCTCAACAGACCAGACATCACAGGCGACATATTTCTGTAGTTTCGACTATGTGCCGCAGTAAGTAATGTGTACGGTGCACCGATTTTACGAATTCTTTCTTATGGTGAATTTTTGAATTTTTTTTTTTTTTTCATGAAAGTTGAGGTGAAGTTAGTATGCACGATAAAAGGAAGAAATTTAGGGCAGACACCGGCGACTTATACGCCACGCGCTCATACGTTTCTCAAAAGAAATATTGGTCAGTGGATTGCCGAATATCAGAACACTGCCACATCGGTCTGATTCAGAGACGTGGGAACTCCTTCGAGATTATTGAAATGTCGACATGCTAGAAATACGGTGTTCTTGATCCTTTGTCAAGTAGAGTAACTTTAAATACCGGTAAAATAATGGTCGTAACACAGTTAAGGGTGATACAATATTGAACAGAGTGCAAACAATTTTTTATTGACTCTCGCCGGCGAGTTTGATTACGTAAGGAGTCATCAAAGGAGTGATCAAAAAATTGTGTTTGAGGGCGTTTCCATTTAAGTGTTTATGGAAGGAAGCGGGGCTTCAGTGCACATTTGTAAACACTAACATGTAGGCGACGGATCTGTGTAGGATTAATGTATTCCCGAAGTGCACGCCGTAAATGCACAAATGTGAATTATGTCGACGTTACTACCAAACGCATACAAACAGAATAATTGCGATGTTATTCCTTCCATAGCTGCCGAAACCAACGCTCTCAGACACTCTTCGGCTAATGAACAACACTTCACCCGTCGTCTCCTCGTCCTAAGAAGTTCAAGGGTCAGCAGTTTTCTGTTTTGGTTACCGATGCCCATTGCTTGAAGATTTCACTGACCCTAGTGTCTAAACCATTGGGGAACGGTAATGCGCAACTCTGGAGAAATGACGGGACGTTATCAAGGCCAAATATCCGCAAAAATTGCATGATCACCTGTTCTGGCTTGATGATGACACACATTTCAATATCGAAAATGTCGTAACGCAGAATTATTGGTGTCGTGGGGTTTCCTACCGTTGGGTTTCCTACAAGCAGTGGCCCGGCCCGGCCAAATAAATCGAGGCTCCCTTGCTGCCCCCTCCCAACCTCCTCACCACTAGGTTCTAGGAGAACTTCAAACGCAAACGGAAGGAAGTCCCACATTGCTTATCATCTTCATTTTGTGTCGTGATAATTTACAAGGTATAACGTTATTTTACGTAACACTGAAAGTGACCGTTGCTCTTATTTAATAGCTATGTTGCCCCTTATACGACTGAACTCATTACGTGATTTCTGTTGTTCGAATCTATTACTTATGTTTCGCAACTAAGTCGGCATAGAGCGAGCGGGATGTTTAAAAAAAGAATCTCTATTTCCCAAACCAAGAGGATGGTCACTGTCTACATAAAACTTCGTTCAGTGCGTTGTGGAGGGTACTTTACTTACGGATTTCAACAAAATCCACAGTGTTGCTCCGATCTTGATGAAATTTTGTACATTCGATCTTCAAAACAAGAGGAAGCTCACCGTCTACGTGAAATTTCATACGGTGTATTGCGGAGGGTACCTTACAACTGAGTTACACACCGATCGACTGATAGCTTGGGAGTTGGCTCATGTATGTATGTTTTCGTGATGAAGCCATTTATACAAGTCAACGTATGCTGGATGGCGGAGAGCTGGCCTATCTTTAAATAAATTCAATATCGTTTCGTCAGTCAGCATGGAAGTTGGCAGATATACATATTTTTTCATAGATGGGGAAAGAGCAGATGGTATGATGGAGGCGGAGGAGGAGATATACGGAGAGAGGAGAACGTGATGGAGTCGAGGAGGAGGGTGGAGGTTGGCTGGTTCAAATGGCTCTGAGCACTATGGGACTTAACTTCTGTGGTCATCAGTGCCCTAGAACTTAGAACTACTTAAACCTAGCTAACCTAAGGACATCACACACATCCATGCCCGAGGCAGGATTCGAACCTGCGACCGTAGCGGTCGCGCGGTTCCAGAATGTATCGCCTAGAACCCCTCGGCCACTAGGTCAGAGGAGAGGAGGTGCATCAAGAGAAGTGAGAGAAGCAGATTAAGAGAGAGGGAGCAGCAGGTAAACAGAGAACGGGAATTACTAATGGAACACTGCAATACATACATGAATGAGGGGTGTTACAGTGAATTTGATGTACTATTAAAAAAAAGCGAAGGAGGAGGTGGACAGAGACGGAAAGATGGATGGAGAAGGAGAGGAGGATGGAGAGGAGGAGGAAGTGTTGTGAGAGAGGAGGGCAGATGGAGGAGATGGAAATAGAGACCGATAGGCGGAAGGAGGAGGTGGATAGAGAGACGAGATAGGACTAAATGGACAGGAGAGAAGAGGGAAGAGGGGATGAACTGATATAAAACTGGGGTGAATAAATATCCGGGCAACGCCGGGTTTACTGTTAGTAATTAGATAAAGATTTACGCGACAATGGAAGTGTTCACCTGAAAGGAATTATAGAATATTTTCCGATGGTTAAATGCGGCGTATAAAGTCTCGATAACTAGAGTGTTGTTCTAGATGTATACAGATGATTAAATTAGTGCTTAATATAGATGACTCCACCAAAGTTCATCTAGTTGGAATTTCATCTTTATAAAATTAACTACATAACAATCAGTTTAAAAATGCTCCTGTTGGAGCACAGTAAAGGTAAATATGATCGTGTTCAAAAGACTGTGACAGAAAAGTAG
The DNA here is from genome assembly GCF_023897955.1 of Schistocerca gregaria. Classification (NCBI taxonomy): domain Eukaryota; kingdom Metazoa; phylum Arthropoda; class Insecta; order Orthoptera; family Acrididae; genus Schistocerca; species Schistocerca gregaria. The sequence continues at coordinate 109,167,473 of NC_064927.1, forward strand.
GCAATCAGCTGTCTGAGTCCTCATTCCTACTTCCTCACCAAAAATTCTGGAAGCTTCACAGGACGAGTGACCATGTTATATGATAAATTTCCTAAGTAAAATTTCAGTTTTGTTGAGTTATAAATTCAAAGAATATCAGATTTTGTATTAGAACTTTAGAAATATCGTTAAAAGCGTACTTTTGTGAATGAGATCAGCCAAATACAAATAATTAGTTTCGTATGACATATGTGACGAAACTCCAGAATCGGCAAGTTAACTTTACGAAATTATTGATGCTACTAAAATGTGTGCTGTACTTACACATACCGTTTTAAAACAAGAATAATTTTTAAGGCCCACAGCAAATTCTAGAATTTTTCACACAGAACATCACGGTAAATTTTTTATCATCCAACTATTCGACACTCTAGTCCCATTACGTGGTGATGCCCTTGTTTCTGACTGCAAATAAATATCGTAACCCTGAACTTTCCGACTGACATGAAAATAAAAACATCCCTTCACATTTTATCCAGGCTTAGGACTGGCTATGCACGTAGTACATAGGCATGTTTAAATGTTTTCTTTTTTTCATTTTATTTACTTTTATTTATTTATTTATTTTGTTTCTGTTGTTATTTACTTAGTTGTTGTTATTGTTCTTGTTCAACACTACAGTAGCAAATTCATAACCTTTTTCATATCAATCGTAAACTGATATTCAATGTTTTCTAAAAATCCTAGAGATTTTAAACATCTTTTTAAATTTCCAGGGTCTTTATATGTTTTCATAATGTTTTTTAATCTTTTGTCAAGATCTATGCACCTCTTCTTTCTTTTTTGAATAGGTAGGCCAATGGAATCTTTTTTAATTTCAAAAATACCGTTCATTGCCTCCTCCTTCAGCTTTTGAATCAGAAAGCTCACATTTGGATGTTTCTAGTTTATTGAGTAGTTCAGTTTTCTATGCCAACCTTCGACAGCATTCCTCACTCTGTGTCCTTGGTTAAAAACATTCCACATTTCAAAAGGTATATTAGGATTTTCCATCCACTGATCAGCCATATAGTCTGTAAATGCTGTGACCTTCTCTCCACTGGCCATTTATTCCGTTATTAAAATCCACGCTTCATCGACAATGTTAAGTGGAAGATGTGCCACTGCAGTACACATGCGACAAAACAATTACGCTTCCTCCCTATCCCTGTAGTCTTCCGTTATTCCCAGTTCCTGTATCTTCTTCCACAGACACTGGTTAAAGTGAAAAATACAGCCGGAAAATTGTGTTTCACGGAACACTGAACTCCTTGCTTTAATTGTAGCCATTTCAAAATCTAGCACTGCAATTTTTCGTGACCACCCAGGCATCTTAGATATCGATCCAGAAAAAAGTTTTTCATACGAATTTTTACTTTTTTCTGGCAGCAAAGCAAATAAAAAAGGAAACATCCTAGTTGCCTCTTCTGTACTTCCGATGTCGACATCGATTGTGTACAATTGTTTCAACTATTTCGAAGGGCTGTCAAATGTCCCATCGATATTTATTTATTTATGCATTTATTTTACCTGGCAAGATTAGGGCCTTCAGGCCCTCTCTTACACCTAACCAGGCATACTCAGGTTGAACGAGTTACAGTTTCTACTTAACATTACGGACATATAGCCTATTATGCTGTATTGATGTTAAAGAAAAAAAATAGATATTATAACAGTAGTATAATGATAATTATAACAATAAAAAATAATTATAACAATCAATAATAATAACAATAATAATAGTAATAATAATAATAATAATAATAATAATAATAGTAATAATAATAATAATAATGACTATGTATATGAAAGTAAACATACTTTTCTTTTCTGAATGTCAGTCCCATTGTTAGTTGGGAATTTTCTCGTTATGTTCTTGCAGCTTGTGAGTTATTCTCATCGAGCAGAGACATAAGACGATAGAATGGGGTGAAAGAGATATATAAGAGGTAGATAGGTTAGAGGAAGAGAAATAGAACGGTAAAATTCGAAGCTGTGATGGAGAGGAGAAAGAAAGAGATGGGAGGGGCACAAGAATGGTGGTTATACCGTCCCTAATATGTAAGCTTTGAGTTCCCTCTTGAATGTTGAGTAGTTCTGGATAAGACGCAGATCACAGGGGAGCGCGTTCCATAGTCGTATGGCTGAGATGGAGAATGACACGGAGAAAGATTTTGTGTTATGTAAAGGTACAGCCAAGATGATAGACGTATCCGATCTGGTGTTGCGATTGTGGAATGACGATAGGTGTTTAATGTGAGAAGATAAGTATTGGGGGCACCAGTGGCTAAGAAATCGATGAAGTAAGCACATCGTGTGGAGATCGCGTGCCGTATGTGGGCGTATCCAACCTAGCTGGGAGTATGAAGGACTGATATGATCATACAACCGAATATTGCACACGTATCTAACGCAAGCATTCATCACTAGCTCGAGGCATCTAGAATTTTCACTATTTGTGCCGTGTTGAACTACATCGCAGTAGTAAAGATTAGGCAAGACTAGTGTTTGGACTAATTTTTGTTTAACATGGGTTGGAAATATTTTTCTAAACTTTTGAATTGCATGTAGGGAGGAGAGCGATTTCCGGCAAGCTGTGACTGTTTGTTCTTCCCAGTTTAGGTGTTCATCCAAGATTATTCCAAGGTCTTTTACTGTTTTTTGGTATGGTAGTTGGGTACCATTGAGGAGTATTTTAGGGACTGTTTCGCGAAAGTACCGGCTGATTAACTTTGGATGAGATATAAGTATGACCTGGGATTTCTTGGGGTTTAGTTTCAGACCTAGGTTCTGTGCCCATCGAGAAACAGAACAAAGATCTGCGTTCATACTCGCTACTGCGCCAGCAATGTTTTTGGGGCTTGCACTTATGTACAGTTGGATGTCGTCGGCATAAAGATGGTAGTTGCAGGAGTGAATCACTGAAGAAATATCATTAATGTACAGTGAGAAGAGTAGTGGACCAAGGACGGAGCCTTGGGGAACTCCAGAGCGCACGCTTTTCCATGATGACTTTTCCGACCCACAAATGACTTGTTGACTTCTGTTTTTGAGGTAGCTGTCGAACCATTGTATTGCGCTGTTTGAGAAATTCAGCTGTTTCATTTTAATTAGTAATATATCGAAGTCAACTGTGTCAAAAGCCTTGCTAAAGTCAAGCAGTGTTAGGATAGTAGCTTCACGTCTGTCCATAGCATGTTAAATGTCATCAGTTACTTTGATTAATGCGGTTGCTGTACTATGGTGCTTTCGAAAGCCTGACTGATATTCGTCATGGATGTTATGAGTTTTGAGGTAATCCGTCAGTTGTTCATGGACGATGTGCTCTAGGGCTTTAGAAATTGCAGGTAGTATGCTGATCGGCCTGTAGTCACCTGGCGACTTAGGGTTGTCAGTCTTGGGTATAGGCTTAATTAAACTTTGCTTCCACTCAGTAGGATATGTACTACTGACAAGAGACAGGTTGAAGATGTCTGTGATAACTGGAATAATAGTGTCTACGACGTTCTTAATCATGCCAATGCTCACTCCATCACTTCCTACTGCCTCGGAAGAGATTCTCATAATTGCCTTGTGTACTGTGCCGGTAGTGACATGTTTTAGGAAAAACTTGTCTCTCGAGAGATTGATATCTAGGGGCTGGTAATTTGTCGCTGCGTGGCAGTTTGCAGCTGTTGAGAAGAAATCGTTTAATTCTTCTGCAGACGCTTGATAAACAGCGTCAGATCTTCGCTTCCCTATACCGAAACTGCGCAGCTTTTTCCACAGTGCAGCAGGTTTTGATATGCCGCATACGACAGAGCGGGCATGTCTGATTTTGGCATTCCTCACGCTTTGCTTGGTTCTGTTTCGGAGTTTCCTATAAGCTTCGTACGCCTCGGGAGTTGGGTTACGCTTGAAGGCCCTATGTGCAGCATCACGTTTATTCATTAACTGACGTAATGCAGTGGTGAGCCACGGAGCGGGAGCTCTCTTTACCTTAACAGTGCGTTGAGGAGCATGTTTATCATACAGTGCAATAATTTTGCGACATAATTGCCGAATTTTTTCGTCTAAAGTCGGTTCATCGTTTATATCATGCCAAGGGATGTCTGAGCAATCCTTTTGAAGAGCGTCATGGTTAACATTTTTTAAGTTTCTGTAGGTTACCAGGTGAGATTTTTCTTTGGTAGTATGCATTGAGTAATTTAAAAATATCACGTCATGAGCAGAGAGTCCCGGAGCGGATGTCTGATTGGCGCGGATTATTTTATCTGGTCGCTTTGTTGCTATTATATCTATGATTGTGTGGCTGTGTGGCGTGTGATGAGTTGGGTCCAGCGGTGTTAAACTCATATCATTGGAGTGGAACAGTCGCCTTAGTTTTTCGGCAGAGGGAGATTTTAACTGTAAGTCGATGTTTGTGTCGCCCATAATGATTATGTGTTCATACTGTGTCACGAGTGAGGACAGGGCAGACTGAAAGGAGGACATGGCACCGACGTTTGGAGGTTTATAGATTACTCCAATTAGCAGTTTCTGATTTGATGTATTTATTTCGAAAAACAAGAACTCTGCTTCTCCTTCGCCCTTTGCATCCGATGTGCATAGCACAGTAGGTGTCAGATCAGAGCGAACATAGGCACCCACACCACCCCCGCGTCGTGTTTCACGATCTGCCCTTAGGAGAGAGTAACCAGCGATTCGGATAGCGTCGGAAGACATGTTTGGTTTCAACCAAGTTTCCGAGACGAGGATAATGTGGAACAGTGATTGGCAGAACAGGTCACAGAACTCGTCGAAGTGAGCCGTTAGCGACTGCGCGTTCGCGTGGGCCACAAAGAGCCCGCCGCCGGAACCGGTCCGTCCCATTGTGGCCGCCTGTAGGACCGAGCGCGCTCCGTTTACCTGCTGGCCGGAAGAGGGACAAAAGCTGGATTTCGCGGGGCAAGACATATTTACAGGTGTGTCCAAGGTCGTGACTGACTCAAGCGTCTGTGGACTAAAGGTGAAAAACACGCTGGAAGTATCGAAGAAGGGAGTGAAAAGAAAGATGGAAAGTGGAAGTAGTAGTTACGAAAAAGATAGTAGTAGTAGTAGTGGTAGTGGCGAAGATGGAAATAACAGATATAGAAAGGCGGTTGTAAGGAGATTCCTGTTAATGGAGGATGTTAATTCCCATTTGACTGACAATATGAATATACATGAGCACTTATAATAGACAAATAAAGAAACAATATTTTTGTGAAATAATTGACTGATTTTAAATAGAGTACTTATGGTACTTATAGAAATAACGGAGCAGTATTTAAGCTAAAAAAATGAAAAGAAAGAATAAAAAAAATTAACTTATATTAGACAGATTACAATATGAGACTTTGTGTCTCGCGAGATTTCGCTCAGTCTTTCAGTTCGAACATGTTTGTCACCGTTTTCCTCCCTCCTTCCGTCTTGATTACGATCCTGCCATCCTGGGTCCATACATTTTGAAGGCCAAACTGTGTGATCGCAGCGTTCAAAACTTTTAGTCTTTCGCGCGTCAGATCTTCCCTCAGGGTAACCCCACTCTTGGCGAGTTTTCTTTTCTGAGCAAACACTTCAGCTCTTTTCCGGTAAGACACAAATTTAATTATTATGGGCCTGGGTTTCATGGCACCTGGTGTCCTGCGCCCAACACGGTGGCTTCTGTCAATATCGGCCACGTCGATCTGCACGCCAAGTTTCTCACGCACGAGGCTAATGGCCAGGTCGTCAGTGTTTTCGCGATCGTTTTCAGCTACCCCGAACAAGCGCAAGCTGTTCCTTCGCTGATACTGCTCAATTTCGTCGGTGGCAGCAGACAGTTTAGCCTCTAGGTCGGCGGCTTTTTTCTCTTGTGCGGCCAGGGACTTTCTAAGAGACTGTATTTCGGTGCTGTTGCGCCCGACAGACTCTTGTAGTTTGTCCATGACCGCGGCCGTCACGGAGTCCGTGATGGATTGGACGATTACGTCTAGCGTGTCTTTGCTGTGCAGCGCCGCACTCACCTGGGACCGGACGAGCTCCCCGATGTCGGGAAGCGGGGCCTCACCTGCCGCCGGAGACCGGGCGCCCGCGCTGCTTGCACCCCTGTAGCCTCGCCTGCTGCCGCTTACTCGTGCTCTTCCCATTTTTCACTCACTTATCACTTATCACTTGTGGTAATCAACGGAGAACAATACACTACGGCAAGTAACACTTGTTTAGTCGGATGCACACGTTGTGGACTGCCGCACTTCTCTGTAACACCTTCAATGAGCGGAAAAACTCGCGAGCCGAAGAAACGCGCGTCACTCAGTGGCCGCCATATTTAGAAGTAGGTACACGTCGATTGACACAAAGTATTTTCTCCGCTTCTTATCAAGTAAACTCTAGAAGTCTCTTGCCTGGAACACAGCCATCATCAATCTCCGAAAAACTATTACCTTCCGCTAATTTCAAAAGTTCTTCGCTAAGGTGAATTTCCGAACTGGAGCCAGGGTTCTGGGTTGTCTCAATAGCTCCTCCTCTCGCCTTACGCAATAGAGTCTTGGAGCTGTCATAATTCGGAATATATGTCACGAATTCTAATACTTCATCTTTCAAATCTTGAAATATCTGCTTTAAAATTTGGGCTACAGGCACTGTCCTTTCTTCACGAACTATTTTTCTGGAATTATGTAGTCTTTTCATTATCTACACGTCTGTTTTGTGAGGTGGACGAAAAGTTGCTGTTGAGCAACGATTTCACCATTTGCAATTTTTAAATGGCCTTTGCACCTACTTCGTTCATAACTGAAGCACATACAGTTCGTATGTTCTTCATTCCTCCTGTAAATACGGTAGCGATGACCATCCTTCATAATACACGGCCTCCCTTTTGTTGTTATCACTTCCATCGTGTACACTGCATAGAACAGAAGTCGTATAGGAAAACGCAAGGAACGAAAGCTGTCGACGACCACACTGTCTGAGAAACGGTGACAACACGTGCACTCAGGGTGAGTGACTGGGGTAGACAAGCAGTGCGGAAGGCTCAGCTCTCACACACCTCGTTAGGGAACCGGATGCTCGGGACAGCTTCGCTACCAGCAGCAACCTTGTAGGAAACCCCACGATAGGAAACCCCACGTCAACCCAAGTGAAAGACACACGAACACCCACCCCATGCGATTATCACGGTTTTGGTCCCTCAAAAAAGACTTTGAAGGATGGACTATTTTTGTTGTACGAGGATGTGCAGCACGTAGATAAGGCTTCTTCACTCAGCAGTATACGATATTTATCAAACGGGTGTCTTCATAATGGTGCGTCGATTAAGTGATTGCCCCAGTGCTGAAGGCGAGTTTGACTAATCGGCATACTGATTGTGGATTGTAAGGCTTCGAAAGGAAACATTTTAAGCTTTTTTCTCATACCTTTCATAAACCTAATTTCTTAATTTGCAGCTTACTTTTCAATACACTTTGGCCCACTGTTGGAATGTCATCTACAATGTGTCAGTCATCTCTTTGTTCACTCTACTTTTCACTGTCTTGTTTACGTAACGTTCATAGATTAATTTTCTCGGTCGTCTCCACAATAACATTTGTGTGACCCCGATGGTTTTCCAGAATTGACCCGAAATTCCGTTGTCTGTAGCTAAAATACGCTCGTGTGTGGCCAGTTAATAATAGATTTTGCATAGTTTTTAGTAAGAACGTAATCTTGTGTGCTTGAAAACAGGATTTGAAGCTGCGGCCTCAGTAGGCAGAAAACTTGAGGATTATATTTTATAAACCTCACTGTTGCATTTTAAGGAGTCAGTCTTTATTGTTGTGGAATAATAGGTATCGTAGCTCAATCACAGTGGAGAAAGATCTTGTTATTTTTTTTAAAAATAGGTCTGCAGTAATTTATTCCATTTGGCCCAGACGTATTACGCCTTATTTTGCGTGTGACCTCTTTTTATTCTTCGGACCCATTCACCACGTCAGTATTTTTTTTTTTCATTGTGATATATTTGGTTGGAAGTCTATTTTTTCCAAGGTAAGTGAATGTGCTTTGTAGAGTGTAGACCTAAATGCTACTTGTTTTTGAGCGGTGAGTTCGCATGAAGCGTTCTTTATTTCTTTGTCTTGTTGATTTTCACAGCAATAAAATTTTTGCTTTTCTCGTCCTCATGCTAAACTATAAATATCATCCTTGTGTGGAAAAGGTTTCATTATGTGTGCAACTCTTCCGTATCCTCTCCTGTGCCACTTGTAGTAGCAAGACCGTCTTTCTTCCGGTAAACTCTGCCATTGAAAGTTTGCTAATTATGTGACAACATTACTTGCATAATGATGGTAACTTCGGATATTTCGCAGGCAGGGCCCTTTTTTGTTCTACTAAGTTTTGAAGAAAATAGCGAAATTGGTGAGTATTTTCCCCTTTTTCGAATTCCTTAACACCAGTTTTGTAACGTACAAGGAGAAAGCTTTCCAAGCTTCCTTAAACCACTGTCTCTCGCTCCTGTTTCTCACCCATATCGTAACCCGCTAAACCGTACTTTTCCTGAGGATAGACTATGTAGTGCAAGTACGTTTATTTTGTCTGTGAATAGGTTACTAGCCCATCTCTATTAGAGGTATTTTCCCATGTATGGTCCCAACATTCACTACACTGACACATATAAGCTGATTTATACCTAAAAACATTTTTTTTCTTTTTCCATTTTGGATAGCAAACAATGCCATACTAAAATTGTAGTGATCATTGTCTAAACACAATAAAAGTATGTCTGTTTCATGGTGGACCACTGATAACGAGTTGCCAAAAGAATTGATAAGCATACAAAACTTATCCTCGCGGCGCTTAGTAGACCCCAACCGAGCGCCTCCCGAGATGGCTTAGAGGGGAACGCCTCCTAGATATAGGTGGTACCGAGGAAATGAAATACTCTGGGCGGACCAAAACTACCAGTAGCGTCTTTTCCCGCAGTGGCCCGCTACAAAAGGCGTCTGCTCCACATGTCAGTGACGGCCTCAACCAACCTCCTGATCTGGAAAGTCAGGTAGTACATCAGGATGGTGCAACGAGAAAAATCTCATTACCCCAGCCCCCAGTCAATAGACTGGGATCGTCGTGAGCATCGGATTCCGGGGGCTCACGGACATCATGAGAAGAATCGGAGCTTCTCAAACTCCCTCAAGACCAAACGCAAACACTAAATTGGCACACTCAACGTTAACACACTGATGAACACAGGAAAGATGAAACAACTGACAGACACTCTTGAAAAATTTCAAATCAAAATATGTGCACTGCAAGATACACGATTCACAGACGAAGACCATTTCATCACGGAGAATTTCAGAATATACAAAGGAAAACTATCGAGACAAGTCGACCACGTAATAGTCCAGAAAGACTCACAAAAAGAAATTTTGAACATAGACACACGTAAAGTCTATTTCGACTCAGACCACCACCTACTACAGGTCAGGATTCGTCTTTTGCGCAAAAAAAAGCTTCAGAAGAACAAAGTTGTTAGACCAGCTCCAGAATACCTTACTTTAAAGCAGACACAAATATTAGACAAAATTAAAATGGAGAAACGACAGCCTGGACACAACTTTCAGGAAGATTCCGAGAGGCCACGAAACTAGCACAAGCACCACACACAAGGAAACACCGTTTGGTGTAACCACACATGTAACCAAGCTACTCACCAACAATCAGTGCATGGAAAATCCTAAGAGAATTGGAAAAACTCCCTGAAAACACAAAAGCAATCAAGCAAAATCATTCGCAGTGACAAACGACAGTATGATAAACGGCGACTGAGGGAGATCGAATCGGACTTCGTGAAGAACAATACAAGAAACTTCTACAGAACGTTCAGAGAAAGTATGACTGGATATCAGCCACCCAACTTGTGCTTCAGAAGAGCGGATGGAAACCTAGAAACCAATACCAAAATTAATTGTGACATTCTGGCAATGTACTTTGGAAAAGTGTTCAACATGGACACCCCTATGGAAGAAATGATGACAGAAACGAGCACGTACAATCCAGATAGTGAACCTCCAACTCTAGAAGAAGTTAAAGAAATAAGTCACTCAAGAATCGTAGAGCACAAGGAGAAGACGGCATCACTGAGGAAATCTGAAAGTTACAAGACCCAGAACTCACCAAAGACATCCACAGGATCTTGGAAGATATCTGGAAGACCATGAAAATTCCTGACGGCTGTAAAACTCCCCTGATACACCCACTACACAAGAAAGGTGACAAGACTGACCCAAACAACTGCAGAGGAATATCTCTACTACCGGTCACATACAAGATCCTGTCTAAAGCTTTACTAAACAGACTAGAATGCCAGACCGACCACTTGACTGAGGAATAACAAGCAGGCTTCCATAAAGGGCGGACTTATGCGGAACAAATTTGGAACCTGAAAATGATTTTACAATACAAACAGAACCTCATCATTACCTTTGTCGACTTCAAAAAGGCATACGACTCTATCGACGGGAAAACTCTCTTCAAAATTCTAGCAGAATACAAAGTAGACAACAAAACACAGGCTATCATAGAGCAAACTTTAACCAACACGACCTCCAAAGTAAAGTTCTGTGGGGAACTACCAGGGCCCTTAGAAATTCGCACAGGTGTCCGACAAGGCGAAAGCCTATCACCTCTCCTTTTCAATCTGATGTTAGATAAGGTAATAAAAGACTGGGAAACATCACAACAGGGGATGACCTTAGGAAACCTACAGATTAAATGCCTGACTTTTGCAGACGATTTGGCGATTGTCACGAAAGGTATAAAAGAAACAAAAGACAGTATTGAAAAGCTACACGAAATCGCTTCCAAAACTGGATTACATATCTCTTATGAAAAGACACAGTTTATGAGCACAAAGAAACTCTCATCTCTGAACGCAAAGTATGGCACGGTTTACAAAACGGCAAACTTCAAATACCTCGGTGAAAAACTACAAATGAGTGGACATAACAGAAACTCAAACGAAGAAAGAAAAACTAAACTGGACAAGGCGCACAAAGTAGTGTGGAATCATTACAACAAGAAGTCTCTCTCACGAAAAGCCAAATTACGCCACTACGACACGGTGGTGCTCCCCGAGGCACTATATGCTGCAGAGATCACACTAATCGTAGGGCATAAACGTATCAGATAACTAGAAAAAGTAGGACGGAAAATACTTAGGAAAATATTCAACAATGGAATATGGATCAAGAAACCTGCAGAGGAACTATACAACATACGGAGACAATCACAGAAAAGGTTAGAAAACGCAGACTACAATTCTATGGACACCTACACAGAATACCATCACAGAGACTGACCAAACAGATCTTTGACTGAGTAACCACTAGAAACAACAAATGGGTGGCAGAGGTAAAAAACGACCTGAATCAACTCAACATAATAGCAGACACAATAAGGGACAGAATAAAATTCACAAACATCATTAGGAAATGTAAACTACACGAGATAAAATGTCACAAACGATCAGGTGTAAAATGGTCCGAAGAACGCAAGGAAGATCACAGCCGGAAGATGAAAGAAATGTGGGCAACCAAAACGGCAATCAAGATGAATCCGAAGACACATAGCTGACAAAAGCTTATCAAACGAATTATCTACAAATGTGGGCTCTATATGCAACTTAACTCCTGACGACATACTAACATACATTTTGCAGAAGTTCAGAATTACCGAAATTTAAGGATTTAAAGAGCAATTGATCACCTATGGCCAAGAGATGGAGTAGGAGAAATTATCATATCGAGATCAGTCCAGAAGCAGTACGAGAGGCCAGAATATCATGTTTGGTCATTTAATGATACAAATTTAAGTAAATGTATGTGTGTTGCTGGATATTGGGAAGCTTCGATTTTCCTGTAGCCATCTGGTAATAATGAGTGAATTTACAGATTACTGTTCAAGAATTTCCACCAATTTTTACTTGTCCTCTCAATTCGTCACTGAGGTTGTTCTTTGTCATTGATTTCCGACGTGGTAGAGATTAGGTTGTGAAATTTTTTATTAATTGTTAAGTTAGTTTCATGTGTGATACTGGATACGTTTTTGAATGTAGGTTTCATTATGACGCTATTTAGATTGTTATTTTATCTATGTACAGAGGTGCATGATAAAACTATATTGTGCTGCAACAGAAGACATTAACAGCAGCACTAACAGAAGCCAAAGGCGCCTTACACCTCTTCGCTCCATCTGGAGAGCAGAGGAAGTAATATTGAGAAAAAATTTCAGATATGTGAAAGTAATGTAAAAACTGAGCTTCTATATCGTTGTTAAACATGGAAAGTGAGAAGGCAGCCAGTACATAACTGTGATACATTCAGCAACTGATATCTGAGGAACGGATATGGTGGCCAAATGTCATGTTTAACGAAACACTCTGGGAAAGAACCAGCTAGAAGCCAAATGAGCTGCAAATAAGAAGTAGAAAGTGGAGATTGTTAGAATATTCACTTAGGACACTCAATGAACATATTGCGAAGGAAGCTCTTCATTAAGTGCTGCATGGACGATAGAGACGAGGCAGGTCCAAAATGAGGTGTAGACGACCAGTTGAAGCAGAAGGTCAATAGCAAATATATGTATAAAATGGCCGTGAATTATTGTAGTTTATATGGTGTATTATTCTCGACAAGTTGGTGAGTGTGATATGGTGTGTTTTAAACAACTAGTTATATTGTTGCACGCTTAGGGATAGATAGACGCATTATATCCCTGCGAGTACGTGACTCTGAGCCATATAGGAGCGTTTCACTCCTCTGTTCCACGCTACGTTATTTGTCCTTTTAGCCATTTAACTGTGTGACCTACCTTTTTCTGTTGCGTTTACACTCTGGGCTGTACTACAATTACGTTATTAGCGTTTTACTATTATCTTACTTTTTTCACAAAGCCTGAGCACATTTTAGAGTACATGCTTAAATTGGACTGTGGCTTTTAAAACTGAACAGGCTTGATTTTTCATCCATCTTGCTTGAGGCTCAACTAACATATAACTTTATTAATTTTAGTTCTATTTATTATTTCGATGATAGTAACACTGTTATAGACAAGATTGTTGCTGTGTTGAGTGACAAAACCTAATTAGGAATTAGTTGAACATAAAAAGACAATAATTATTTCTCATAAACTTTTATAAAGTTGCATACTATTAGTCATTATGTGGGAAACATGTATATGTATGGTATAATACCATAAGTGACACCTTCTGAGAACAATTCCAAATGTTCAGTAGAAAAGGAAAAAAAAAATCTTAAAATTGAATCAAACACAAAAAGCTAAAGATCTTGTAACAAATGAGTGATATATACATATTCTTGTGAGGTTCCAGAAATAATTCTGTTGAAATGTCACTATTTATGATATACAGCTAACTTTGTCTTCAAAAAATGAATTACATAGAAATGGTGTACTAAGCTAATGATGAACATAATTGAGATGTTGCACTTAGCTAACAAGTAAAAGTGAGAGTATGAAGCAATGATTTTTGTAAGATGTTCAGATTAAAAAGAAATGATTGAAAAATAAATGAACTTTCTTATGATCATGATGACGATAGCATTCTTTTCAACAACTTTATGAACTTTTTAATGCTGGATAGTTGTATGAAATGCTATGATATTTATGATTGGCTTGGCAATGAATAGTCATGTAACATAGAATGATATTTATTTTGATTCATGTTATGCACATTTACTGGAAGTGCATGCAATTTATTTTAGTAAATGAGGGGATGGTTGTTGACAAGAAAGATATTAACATGGCAACTATGAATGTTTTTCTACAATGAAGAACGCTTGCCATTTATAGGTAGAGCAGTGAATTAGTGGTAATTAACTGAAGATTATATTATGATAAAATTTTGGTGCCGTCTAAATCTTGTTACCAACTGCTGTAATGGACAAACAAGACGTGGTAGCTAATAAAAGATGGAAACATTAACGATAATTCAGTGAGATTTAAGGGAGAACCTGCTTACCCTTCACTATGTGTGATCCCCTTATGCTATGGACCTTGAGTGCACAGGGTGCCTCCTCAATATAGATATCCATACTGTAGATACAACGACAGTGGAAGGATCTCTGTTGAAATATGAGACAAACATATTTCTCCTGAAGAGAGGGTCCAACCTTTGCGGCAGTTGCAGGGCAACACTCTGTGTCATTGGCTGGTCTGGACATGTAACTACAACGAAATCGAACCTGCTGTCATCGTACAGTGAAACAGCTGAAAGCAAGTGGAAACTACAGCTGTAATTTTTTTCTGAGGGTATGCAAATTCAATGTATGTTTAAATGATGTCGTTACCCATTCACACCTCTGGGTGGAGGTATCACGAGAACGATAACTGTCATTCTATAGATTGAGGAGTGTAATATTAGACCGCTAATCAGGTAGGTTAGAAAATTTAAGAAGATTGAAGTTAGCTATGGTGGGAATTGGTGTAATTCAGAAGCAGGAGGAAGGAGCAGCTCTTCTGGTCAGATGATTTCAAGGATATAAATAAAAAATGAAATATGGTAATGGAGGTGTAAGTTTAACAATGAATACCGAAGTAGGAAAGTACTTAAGCTGCCCTGGACAGCACAGTGAAGGGACTGACACTAAAGCAGTATCTGCCACTGTAGCATCAGTTCATATGATAATTAGTTCTGCAGATGATGAAGACATTGTAGAAATGTGTGATGACACGAAAGAAATTATTCAGATAGTTAAGGGAGACTATAATTTAACTGCGATGGATGGCTGGAATACGATAGTGGGAAACGAGGAGGAAGAAGCATAGCAGGTGAACATGGACTAGGGGGAGGAATGAAAGAGGAATAGCTTACTAGAATTCTGCACAGAGAATAGTTTAATCATCGCTGACACTTAGCTTCAGACTCATGAGAAAAATAATTTATGCTTGGAAGAGACTTGGAGACACCTTAAGCTTGCAGATTGATAATAGAATGGTAAGACAGATTTTAAAACACAAGACAATACAGGCGCCAGATGCAGACACTGGTCACAATTTAGTGCTTATCAACTATAGGCTGAATGTGAAGAAACTGGCAAAATGTAGACATTAAGGAAATGGGAACTGGATAAGGTGAAAGGACCGGGGGTTGCTGAGATATTCATAGGGTGCATTAGGCAACGATTGACTGTAACAGGTAAGAGGAATACAGTAGAAGACGAATGAGTAGCTTCGAGAGATGAAATTGGAAGGAAGGCTAGAATTGGCCGTAATTTTGATGATTTCTTAACAGCAAAATTGATTTTCGATCACAATATGATCACCTTCAGCGCTTTAGCGTACAAATTGAAGCTCGTAGGTTCTGGTGTCTATTTATTAGCAGTGATCGTTTCATAACTTCTGTTACTGCTAGTGAGTAGACACCAGTTACCTACGAGATGTAATTTGTACGAAAAAGCAGTGAAGATGATCATTATGTGATCGTAAATCGATTTTACTGTTAATAAAGCATAATAATTACTGCTGACCTTCCTCCTAATTTTATGTATCATATGGTCGTTGTGCACACAGCACTCCATGGAGTCGCCAATCAATTTGAGAGATGAAATAATGAAGGCAGCAGAACATCAGATAGGTAAGACAATATTGAATTCAATTTAGTAAAGAATAAAATATAAAAATGGAGCAAAAGAAGTAAGCGAAAGGGAATACAAACGTCTAAATAATCAGGTTGACAGAAGGTGCAAAATGACTAAGCCTGAATGGCAGGAGTACATATGTAAGTATTTAGAATCATATATTGCTACGAGGAAGATAGATACTGTCTGCAGGTTCCTTTGTAGAAAAGAGAAGAAGCTGTGTGAAGATCGAGAGTTGAGACGGAAAACCAGCCCTAAGTAAACAATGGAAAGCTGAAAGATGAGAGTAAATGGATGGTCTATATAAGGGAGATGAACGTGAATACAATATTATAGAAATGGATGAGGACGTAGATGAACATGAGATGGAAGATTTGATAGTGCGAGAGGAATTTGATAGAGCACTGAGAGATCAATGTCGAAACAATGCCAGAGGAGTGGACGACATTCTGTCAGAACTGCTGTATAAATGGGAGAGCCAAAAAGATAAAACTCTTCCATTTGGTGTGGAAGATGTATGAGGCTTGCGAATTACGGTCAGACTTCAAGAAAAATATAATAATTCCAATTTCAAAGAAACCAGCTGCTGACAGGTGTGAATATTACCGCACTGTGAGTTTAATAAGTCATAATTGCAAAATACTAACACGAATTCCTTACAGAAGAATGGAAAAACTCGTAGAAGCTGACTTTGGAGTAGATCAGTTTGGATTTATTGTGAAATGTATTACCACATGTGATGCAACTTACCTTAGAAGATAGTTTAAGAAAAGGCACCCCTACTTTTACAGCATCTATACACTTACAGAAATCTTTTGATTTTTTGACTGGAATAAAATCTTTTCTAAGGTAAAATAGAGGGAGCGAAAGCCTATTTAGAACTATTACATTAACCAGACGGAAGTTGCAAGTGTCGCAGGGTATGAAAGAGAATCCGTGGTTGATTAGGAACTGAGACAGGCCTGTAGCCTATCCTGGATCTTACTGAGTCCGTAGAATGGGCAAACAGTAATCAAAACCAAGGAAAAGTTTTGAGTAGGACTCAAAGATCAGGGAGAATAAATAAAGTCATTGGAGTTGACAATGTAGTTCTGTCAGAGACAATAAAGTCTTACGGGAGAAGCTGAAGGTTGTCTCCGTTGATCCATTGTGGATGCAGGACAGCGGCTGGTCATTTATTTAGGAAAAACTAATCACTTAACACCCACACGTTAATAGAAATGGTTATTTCATTTAGAAGACCAGTTTTGCCAATCCATTAACTCCACCTCCAGGCCGCTGCGTGTTAAAAATACCTAGTATTAGTATAGCATACAAAAATTGATATTCTAGAGAATGAAGCGTAATGAGATAAATTCTCCAAAACCTAAAAAATGCATTGGGCGGTGTTAAGGAGTGTATCTGTGCACACAACGCACAACAAAGTGGAATAAGTACACCTGTTGGTTAGAAACGAATCTAAGTACTTTGACGTCATAGAGTTATAATAGAACACGTCAAACATTTCAAAAACATAAATTAGAAAGTGTACAAAATCAGAAGCACAAAGGAAAAATGCTTGTCTAGCATTTTAAAAAATATATCCACAACCCTTACAGATGAGTATCACTCTTGTTCTTAGCAAACATTATCGGCACTCAAATTAAAAACTCGCGATACGACGTATCAAGTACACAATATTGTGAGTACCTATAGAATAAGTAACACTAGTGATGTATGAGATGTGTTTATGACAGAATCAAAAACCTCTACCAGAGGCAAAAAACAGCCGACAAATTACTATGTAAATGAATGTAAGTGAAGAACCTGCGCGGGATACTCATAAAATAATCAGAGGGCATAATACTGTGTACCAAGTAAGTAGTGAAGATATGAGTTATTGTGTCTTAAACATCAATTAATTGGCGGTGGGACAAACAAGGGACCCCAAACACCATACTATTATGTTGACGACATATTCGTTGTATAATGGAAATAAGAGCGAGGCACTCGGACTACAAGACATTTTTAACTCTGTATACCACAAGTTTCATTTCACAATGGACTTTCATGTTGAGGGCTCTCTTAACTTTTTTTATTAACAGGTAAGTAGGAATGGCCAGTGTTCAGAATACGAGGTTTCTTGTAAGCCGACAGCAGAGTTGTCATTATTGCTGCGAATTCCGATAATCATCCATTACAGAAGAAAGCATTCTTTCTTTCAGTGTTTCACAGGTTAAAATTATTTGCACCTGACCACGTGGCAACTGCATCGAGAAATTGATAGAATGGAAATGGGTAATAAAATTCTGTCAAAGATGTGGGACTTGAAATGTTTATATGCTATTAACACACTGGGGAAGCTCCTACGAAAAAATATAAGACTGTCGGTTTATAAATTTTGCAATTGCTGGTCTATAAAATTAAGTGTGTGGATTGTGACTACTTTTACATCGCACAAACTTGAAAGCAGTTCTGAAATCGACATGGGGAACCTGTTATCCCGGCTGAAATCATTTACGTCAATTCATCAATCAGCTTCGTGACATCGAAAACAATATACAGATTCTTCATTATAAGAGTAGAGATGTTAATATGAATACCTCAGAGGACCTAGAAATTTTCATACATATAAGGCGCTTCCATGACCGATTAGTTAATGACCAGATCAGTGGAGCAGGAGATTGGTTTTTAATACTTTTGATAATGGCTTCAATTGCCGTTGCAAGTACAACTTGTAAGCTCATTGCGGCCACCGTTTATAACACCAAATGTGCAGTGACGTTTGCCGATGCTTTGAGTATATTTTTATATGCATTTCTTTTCACATATGTATCATTTGCTGTCATGTCTTACACGTTTTTATGCCTTTTCGCTTCACTTCTGTCATCGTGCCGTGCGCGGTTTGTGTTCATGCCTTTTATTGTTTGTCATCTTCTCTTACGGTACTGCCGCCTCATTTCCTTATTCCATTTACTGGCGTCACTAACTTCCTGCCTTATCTGCCGTGAGTGGCAGCAGCAGCGCTTATCGATAAGTGTACTGTCGTACCATCTCTGTAGCGATCGGTAGCATTTCCGGGGCGTTGTGTGTCTGGAGTTCAGTTGTGAGCTCAGTCGGGACGTAACAGAAGTGAATTGGAGACAGCCAGGATTTGCCGACCGCTGGCCACACACGTGAACTATCCGACGGAAGCAGACTGAGCGAAGACGACAGTTGGTTGGTCGTTCGTTCGCTCGTCTCATCGGGCGTCGTGTATTTGGTCTTCCGGCCGCTTCTGGGCCCTTTCAATTGGTCATCTTGCGGGACGTGGGTCGGTTCCTTCCTTGTGCAGAGATATCGGGTGGCCAATGGGCCGGTGTTCGCTCTGCATGGTTGGATCCGAGCCAGTGTCTCCGGCTCGTCGTGTGTAGGAGTTGAGTCCGGACAGACGGAGGGACGGACCAGCAGTGGGTCGGTGAACAGAGTCGGTGCAGTGAGTCGACAGAGTCAGTCAGAAGGTAGACAGTCGCATGATAGACGTTGGCTCTGAGTCTTAGTCGCTTTTGGGTTGTGGACTGAGCCGGGTTCGTCGTAGCTCGGCTGCCGGACGAGTTGGCAGTCAGCAGCAGGCAGGTCCGCACGGTGAAAGTACGCCCCAGCACCGTGGTCGATGCAGACGGAAGGCCGTTGTTCGGTCGGTCGGCTTGTGGCCTTCTGATCACTGACACCAGTATCAGTCGGGCAGTAGTGGCCAGTCTGCAACAGTCGGGTCCGAATGGTGTTAGAATTCTCCGGGACCACTGTGGGACAAAATGGGCTGCCGTTGGCCGTTTGCTCGGCCGATCCTCTCAGTAGACGACGCCTTGGACCCTCAGGACGAACACCATTTCCAGAGTTGGGATGTGGTTGGACCTCGTGGGTTCGTTGGGACTGAGCAGCTACGTAGTCCCCACAGTGTGGAGACAGGCCGCGGAAGTTGGCGGCGGGCACGCGCTGTTGCAATTGGAAACGACGCAAGCTGTGTGAGTGGCTTTTCGCTTTCCTCCGAAGCAGGATCCTCAAGTTGAGTAATTAGTTACCGGTTCTTAAACCTCGACTGTTACGATTTGTTTATTATTTGTGGATTGTTGTTTCCTCAGCCGTTGACGCGTGTGATGAAAAGTCATGTGTTTTGTTGCCTAGAAACTGCAGTCTCCCATTGTCACTTGACAGCTGTGACTTGTGTTTTCGGTATTCTTTTAAACTTGTCTTGAGTTGTGTTTGATGCCATGATCTTGGTGAAGCCGATTTTGAAGTTATTGGTATAATGGTTTATTCTTCATCGGCCGATATTTTCCACTAATTCTAGAGTTGGATCTGACCACT
The DNA here is from genome assembly GCF_023897955.1 of Schistocerca gregaria. Classification (NCBI taxonomy): domain Eukaryota; kingdom Metazoa; phylum Arthropoda; class Insecta; order Orthoptera; family Acrididae; genus Schistocerca; species Schistocerca gregaria. The sequence continues at coordinate 109,187,428 of NC_064927.1, forward strand.
GGAAATCGGTCAGATTGTCGGTCGGTCGTGAACCGTCCCAAGGTTGTGTTGCCTTCCAAAGAATAGGTTGTCGGTCTGGCTGCCTGTCTCACGTAAACGTGAGATCAAAAGTTGAAAGTTCTGACCAGGCTTTGAGCCGTAAGAAATAAATTTCTAATTTTTATGTGGCCTACAGCCGAGTTTTCTAGCTTAAATTAAAAATTGGAATTTGCTTTGTCTGGACTTTAAGCTGTGAGTTTTTTTTTTTGAGTTTCGTATGTGGCCTTCAGCCGAAAGTTGTGTGAAGCATTTTAGGATACAGCCTTTAACCGATTTTAGTTGAAATTTAGAAGCTCTTCCCTTTACGCCTTAGGCTGTAAAATTGTTTTCTGCATGGTGCGTGACCTTCAGCCGAGATTTAATCTCTCTTAAATTAAAATTCCTTTTCTTGCCCTTCAGTCACAAGATTGTTATTATTTAGCATGAGGCCTTCTGCCCAGCTTACACGAAATATTTTAAAATAAGGCCTTCAGCCTTTTCAAATTGAAAGCTCTTCTTCCTGGGCCTTAAGCCGTTAAATTGTTTTGCTAATAAGCGGCCTTCGCCAAGCGTCTGCCTATTTAGATTAAACTGTGGACGTCTTTATCTCGGCCTTAAGCCGTAACGCTGTTCTTGATTAATGTGAGGCGTTCAGCCGACTTCTATGGGCAAATTTTAAGTTAAGGCTTCCAAACTGTTTATATTGAAGATAAAATTTTTTTTCTAAAGATGTGAGACCTCCAGAAGAACTCCTGTACCTCAATTCCTCGCTTAGGCCTTGTGTCTTTGACTTTCGATGTGGCATTCAGCCGATCTAAATTAAATGAAAGGAGGTCTTTCGTTAAAATGTTGAGAGGATTAATTCTTGCTTGTGTGATTGTGTGTTTTAAGAAATAAAGTTTATATGTTGAGTGCAACTAACTTATTTTGGCCCCTTACCACAAATATAACTGCATCCGTTCTCTCCTACTAGCCTAGGGATTTCAGTCAGTAATGTGAATATACATCTTATATTAAATTTCCTTATGATACTGGCGGCTCCGACACCTGGCGTTGTATTAACCCAAGGTTGGTTTTCTGTAGAGTTTTGGAATATATACTGTATGCGAACATTATGAATTACCTTGAAGAAACCGCTTTATTGACACCTAGTCAGCACGGTTTCAGGAAATATCGTTCTTCTGAAACACAACTGCCTTTTTTTCTCATGATGTAATAAAATATGTGCCACAGGGGTTTACAGAATTCATCGTAAATTCCGATGCCGTCGCTAAAATACACTCATATGTGGTCAGTTATTGGCAGATTTTCCGAAGTTTTTTGGTGATAACGGAATCTTGTATGCATCGACATAGCTTTTGAATCTCCTGCCTGAGGGGCCAGTAAACTGGTGCATGATATCTTATATACCACACTTTTGTTCAATTTTAGACAATTTTATTTATTATGTGGACTGGAAGGTATCCTCACTTATTCACAGTGGAGAAAGAAATCGTTATTTTTTAAAAATATCTGAGCAATTATTTGTGACGTTCGGCTATATAAGTGAGGCTTCTTTCTTGTGTATTGGTGCGCATAGAATGCATTTTTTCTGTGTAACAATTGACCATGGCAATATTTTATTATTGTGCCAAATTCGGTGGTAATTCTATTTTCTTCCAAATTAAGTGAGTGGGCTTTGCGGAGTGGTGCCTAAATGCTCCATGTCCGTGTGGCGCGAATTGGTGTTATATGCCTTCAGTTTTTATTGTATGTTGTAGATTTTAATAGCAATGAAATTTATGCTATTGTCGTCGTCTGCTACACAATTAATTTCATACCATCGTGGAAAATATTGTATTGTGTAAGCAGCGCTCGAGTCCCCTCCCAAGGGTAATCATGTACAAGCAATTTATCATCAAAATAGCTCAAGTAGTATACTGTTTTTTTATGGAGCCTATTTACTTGCTTGGAAACATTAATTTCCAAAATAATCGGAGATACATTTGTCAGGAAGCTTGATCTGCACCCTCTTCCTGCTCATAAACTTTCCTATTCAAATAAGCTGATTATGAGACTATATCATTTGCAAATGCCGGTAAATTCTAATTTTTCTGAGACAGACACACTGTTATGTTTTGCTACATTTTTAAATAACGTAGGACCCTCATACTGCTGATAAACTTTCCCATTAAAAGTATGCTGACTGTGAGACTATATCATTTGCAAATTCTGGTAACTTACATTTGCGTTTTCTAGTCAAGTATTTTATTATATTATATTCTCTCCCTGGAGATGGGAAACATTTTTACTTCCTTCTTGTTCATTTTTCCCTAACTGTAGATCAAAGTATAGTCTTTTATATATTCATTTCCAGATGTTTTATTCTTTGTTTCTATAACTGATGAAAAATATGTTTTACATTCTGTGAAATGTTTCAACCATTCCTTCGTACACTCTACTGTTTACTATGCTGTCCGTGTAACGTTCATTGATTAATTTTCATAAAGAAGGTCTTTAACTTGTAATTGTTTACGTTTTGCGAGGAAGTCATTGGTTCACTCCTTCATAATACTCGAAACAACTAAAACTTCCTGTCACTGGAAAACCATGAGAGACCACTCGGAATTTCTTAATGTAGCCACTCCTAAAAATCCACTCTTGGTGGGAACGCCTCATTTGCGAACTGCGCATTATACCGTGAAGGTCGTGTCCACACTAACATACATGTGAGCCCGGAGGGTGTTCAGAACTGATCGGAAATTCCGTGGCCCATAGCTAAAATACACTCTTCTGTGGCCAGTTAATGGTAGATTCTCCATAGTTCTAGGTAAGAAAGCAATCTTGTGTGCTTGGAACCAGGGTTGGAAACTGCTGCCTGAGTTGGCGGTAAAATGGAGCATGAAAGTTTATTAACCCCAATGTTGAATTTTACGGAACCAGTCTTTATGCTGTAGACTAATAGATACTCTAATGCATTCGCAGTGGAGAAATAAATCGTCGTTTTTAAAACCTACATGGCAATTATTAGTGATTTTAGCCCAGATATCTGTTGCCTGATTTTGAGCACGATATTTGTTCATTTTTAATTTCCTTGTATATTATATGATATTATGTAAGCAACTGTTCATTCTCATCTCTAGCGCTAGTGTGTGGTAGCAAGACCTTCTTTCTTCTGGTAAACTTACCCATCGAAAGTAACCGAATTATGCAACCATATTCCCTACATAATGTCAGTAACTTCCGATACTTCGAAGGCAGACATCGTATATACTCTTCTAAGATTTGGAAAAAGAAAGCGAAATTGCAAAGTGTTTTCCGTTTTCATCATAACCGTGCCTACTGCTATTGAAGTTCGTATGTTTTCACTTCTATCTTCTTGGTCTCCCGTGAAGACAAACTGATTTTTACGCAAGTTACACAATATCATCTGTAATAGGACTTCTAGTAGTCGATATTTCCTTCATCTGGAGCATTAGCTACAATTATTCTTGGTATTGGTTTTGTACCATCAATCTACAACAATACAGTGCGTCATTTTGAATTTCATAGACAAGCGTCTTAGCTTACTATTTTCTTGCGATGTAGAGGCAACACCTTCACCTTCTCTTTCTTCGTGCTTTACACCGCTGAATATCATAGTATAGTCGTATGTGTTTCGGTATTTTATGAAGAAAATCTGTTTCATACTCTTTCAAATATTTAGCTGATTCGAGCCCCTTAAGATCAATTCCCTAATGTACTAGAAGGAAGCTTTCCGAGGTTCATTAACCCATTGTCTCTTGCTCCTGTTTCTCACCCTTGTCGTATCCCAGTTATCCGTTCTGCAGTTTACTTTCTGTAACGTCTAGTGCTGTATACCTTGACACCTACAAAACGTATACTGGGTACTCCAAGTACGTTTATTCCGTCTCTGAGTGGGGTAGTGGCCTATCGCTACTACAGAAATTTTCCCATGAATGATCCTACCACCCACTACACTGTCATCTATCAGCTGATTTAGAATCTATGAACTTCTTTTTACTTTTTGAATTGTGGGTGGCAAACCAAGTCGTTCTGATGTTGTAGCGATCATTGTTTAAACTTATAAATTTTTTTGTGCGTCATTGTGAACTGGTGACGACGAGTTGTCAAACAAATTTGTGAGCATATCAGATATATCAAACGCATTATGTAGAAAATAAAATCTATAGGGTTTTGCCGATGACAATGTAGTTATGTCAGAAACAACAAAGGGAATAAAGGAGAAGTTGAAACGAACGGACTGCCCCTGTCGATCCGTCGTGGATACGGGACAGCTACTGGTCAGATATTTATGGAAAACAAATCTCCAAACAGCTGTACGTTTTTAGAAATTATTATTTTATTTTCACGACCAGTTTCGGCATCCCATTAATGCAATCTCCAAGTGGCTACATGTTAAAAACGAGTATACTTGACGTAACAGAAAGTAAATTGCAGAACGTATAACTGGGATACGACAAGGTTGAGAAACAGGAGCAAGAGACAATGGGTTAATGAACCTGGGAAAGCTTCCTTCTAGTACATTAGGGAATTTATCTTAAGGGGCTCGAATCAGCTAAATATTTGAAAGAGTATGAAACAGATTTTCTTCATAAATTACCGAAACACATAAGAAAACATGTGAAACTAAATTTTAGACGACTATACTATGATCTTCAGCGGTGTAAAGTACGAAGAAAGAGAAGGTAAAAATCCTCAAAAGCTTACAAAATGCAGTGTGCAACGTTAAGAAGAGAATCTGTGCACACAACTCATAACAAAGCATCGAAACTAACTACTTTCACCCCACAGAGCTATAATCGAACGTGCCAAACATTACAAAAAAGTTTAATAAATCAAAAGCACAAAGGAATAATGTTTGAAAAGCTTTATTATAAAAAATATCCACAACATTTACAGATCATAATCACTCTAGTTCTTGGCACAAATTATTCCCATTGAAGATAAAAACTCGAGATATGACATATGGAGTACACAGTAATGCGCATACCTATAGCCTAAGTAGCACTAGTGATATTTGAGATGTAGTTATCACAATATCAAAAAACGCTTCCAGAGGCAAAACATAACTGCCGACAAATTATTAAGTGAACGGCAGTAAACTTGCAGGGGATACTCATAAAACATCTAGAAGGCATCATATTATATCCGAAGTGAAGAATGAAACGTCATGACTTGGTGTTCCTAAAATTCCACTTAATTGGGGGGAAAATAGTACAGTGGAACAAACATATAACCCCAAACACCAAATTTTTATGTTGACGATATATTCGTCGTTTTTAATAAGTGTAAGGATGAGTCGATCAAGCTACAATAAATTTTCATCTCTTTACACTAGGGCTAGTTTAACTTTTTGGATTTACAGGTAACCAGGATTGCCAGTGTTCAGAATACCAGATTTTTCGAAAGCCAACAACAAGAGATGTCATTATTGCTGCGAATATTAATCATCCCCGATTACACAAGAAATGTTTCCTTTGTTCAGTGTCTCACAGGTTAAGACAATTTGCAATTCACCAAGGGGAAACAGACAGGCAGTATCCACCACTGTACATATAGGGAGGGACTGCTAATGGATTTGGAGAAAGTAATATTATGGAAATGGGTGAAAATTTTTTGTCAAAGACTCACAAAGAGACCAGTGTAAAGAAGGGAGATGTCAGATACGCTGCTAAGATCCATGTTGGCCCAATCTCTCTGAAGACTAGTAATGAGTTTAAAAAGCATAATATGGTGGTAAGTTTCAATGCTTTTAACAGACTGGGGAAGCTCCTTCGACATAGCATAGAGCAGCCTGTTACTACATTTTTCAGTGCCCGGTCTAAAAGACTGAGCGTGGAGCTTGTGACATATTTTACATCGGACAGACTGGGAGCGAGTTCAGGACCAAAATAAGGAACAATGTTATCCTACTTGTGGTAGTGTACTAGGACTTCATTTACGTCAGTGCACCCATCAGCTTCGCGCCACAGAAAACAAGTTACAGTCTTCATTATGAGATGAAAGTTATTTAACTGGATATCTTGGAAGACTTAGAACTTTTCATACATAGAAGAAAGTTTAGTTAATGAGCACATCACTGGAACAAGAGATTGTTTTTTATACTTTTGATAATGTTTTCAGTCGCGATTGGAAGTAAAAATCGTACACCCTTTACGGCCACCCTTTATAACAAGAAATGTACAGTGATGTATGCTGCAATTTTGAGTATATTTGCATAAGCTGTAATTTTCACATACGTATTTTTGGTGTCAGCTTACAAGGTTTATGCATTTTCGCTTTACTTTTGTCATTGCAAGTAATGTGGATATACAACTGTTTTAAACATCCTTATGGTACTGGCGGCGAAGCCAACTGGCGTTGTGTTAGCCGAGGTGTCCTCTATCGGCCGCAGCGCGCATTAACTGCCACTCTGGCTCTGGAAATTTTGGTTTCTGTCTATACGAGTGGGAAGCTATTGTACCTGAAATGCCATATGCATTTCTTGATGGACGGTATTTACAACTGCCTCTTGAGGTCGTAAAATTGCGTGTGGTATGTACATTTTCGCCTACAGTGAGACCTTCGACTTGAATTTTCGTACCTATGTTAACCATGCAATTGTGTATACTTGCATTCGTATTATGGTAAGAGTTTGTAATCTCAAACTTTAATTGCTGACAGATCACCAGTAAGAAATCCCCAAAACAGCTACACGATTTTTTCATCAACCAACAAGCCCTTTTAGAGTCAATTTTATTATATTTGTCATGATTACCTTCCGGTGCCAGACATTTCAGTCTTAGATAGAACAAATGATCCTCCTTTTTGCGCCAGGATGCACGTTACCTAGTATCCTTTTGCTTTGTAGTCCGGTTGGTTTTCGTACACTCATTTTCCTTTTAAACTGACCCTTTCCCTCAGTACCTTCTGTGCTATAGCTTTCTATGTGTTAGTTACTATCTGGCTGGGTTTCATCATCCATTACACAGGTTGGTATCATGTATTCTCAAGTAAACAGTAATGACATAGTTAAGTGAGACCCCTTATGGTTAACATGTTTCTTGGGGTCTCTGCTTGTTCCTACCTAATATTTTCCGTACAGTTAACTGATGTCTTAGGAACAACAAGTCATATCTTTTCATCTTTATATTGGTGTATACTGTTACGCCTTCAAGGTATTTTATGAGTATCGATAACAAAGTCTTTTGTTACTGTCATTTACGTAGAAATTTTGTCGCCCTTTGGGTTTTTCTTCTGTTAGTATTTATTGGTATTGTATTGACTACATCTGATATATCACTCCTGTTGAAAATATTTAGAGAATACGTATGCAGAATATAGTGTACACCATATGACATATCGAGAGATTTTAACTTTACTGAGAGCAGTTTTTCGTAAAACTAGGGGGATTCTCATGTATAAGAATTATGGATATTTTTTATAAAAATCTAGACAAGAGATATTCGTTTGACCTTCTGATTTTGTATATGTCCTATGTTTGGTGTGATCTATTACAAGTCTACGATCTCAAAGGAGTTTTAGTTTCGATGCTAACCAGTGGGTGTTACGTATTCTGCATTGTTGTGCACAGGTACGCTTCTTAACGCTGCATACTGTATTATGTAGGTTTTAAGCGCTATTATTTCTACTCCTCTCTTTCTGTAATGTCAACGGTTGTATATCTTGACATATCGTACACGTATACTCATTGTTTTTAACATGCAGTGGCGTAGAAATAAAATAAAAAGTTTGGAAAATATACGGCTATTTGGTGATTATTCTTTGCCAGAAAGAATGGACAGTGTCTTGAAAAGAGGATATGAGATGTACATCAACAAAAGCAGAACAAGGGGATTGGAGTGTTGTCGAAATAAGACAGTACCATTAGAAGGTGTAAAACTGACTTATTCTGAACAGTGAGTTCTTAGATTGGTTATGAAATGCTGTTAAATAGCGTGAGTTCGCCTCAAGTGTGTAGGTTGATGTTAACATGAAGACAAATGAAAGGTCATATTTCTAATATTATTGAGATTATTTGTAAAGTATGATAAAGTGTGGTATTTTTGCTGTTTCTTAATATGTACTAATGCATGGTATAAGAGAATTTCGTTACGTCTCAAGCATCCTTGCATGTTATAGGTTAACATTTGTATTCGGTTACACATGTGATAGGAAGTCCATTCTCAAGGCAAGGACTAGATGCTACCTTTGATGGGAAGTCCGCTTTGAATAAAAATACAAGATTCTTTCTGTTGTAAAAGTCAAGGTCAACTGAAGTAAAAATATTTTGTTAACTATCTCAGATCATCATATAGTTAAAGTAGAAAACATCTAAATTAACAATTGTGCAGCTTAAGAGTGGCTTACATCCACACTATTGTCTTACTGGCAGAGCAGTACTCACAAATGTATTAGCGACCTAAAGCTGTCTTAATCATATGCATGTATGGACGGAGTCGTTGCTGGGGTGGGGAAGGTGTGGAGGGGAGCTGGTATGCCAGACATTTATGAACTGCCAGATACCAGTTTATTCGAATAAAGTGTACAATAGATCTTCATGTGCTATGTAAACATTCCTTCTTCTAACTTTTTGAGTGATACAAGGAAATAGGACAGTAACAAAGAAGAAGAATACCGGAGTACCAACAAATTTTATTCTGATTAGAGATATGAATCTGTGAAATAACATTTATCGTATTATACCAGGGAAGTCAAAAAGTAATAAACTCTTCTTTTTTTAAGATGTTAAGAATGCAATTACTTGGGTTGACAACACAACATTGACGATTAATTTAAGTATTTTCAGTATAATTGACCTCTATTCTCATTATCTGGATCAGGGTTTTAACAAAGGCATATACATTTAAAGCTTTGGTCCTGTTTCTAAAGCATTTGATGCAAGAATGTTTTCACAGCGTCCTCATCTTGAAGGTGAATCCCAAGATTAACTTCTTTTAGGGCCGAAACAATTGGAAGTTTGATCGTCAGTCAAAAGTAGAACATTCGCCATAACTTTCATTAGAAGAATTCTCTGAAGATGTGGTTTGAAGTGCTGGGGGGTAGTGAAGTTCCTGCGCCAAAAATCGACCATAATCACACACTCTGCATTCCACAATACTGTAATCGTAACGTCTCTGCCGACAGCACTGTTTTGAACTTTTCCTCCTTCAATGAGTTTCTCTGATGCCATTCCATTAATTGCCGTCTTGATCGTGGTTAAGAAATGAAACCAAGGTTCTTCTTTGGGCAAATTATTTCTAGAAATTCCTCTCCGTCCAAACGGAAGCGCTGCATGAGTTAAGAGGCCATTCTTATCCTGGCCTCTTTATCGTGATCGGTAACGTTCTTGGTACTCAAGTTGCAAAAATAGTCGAGTATCCTAGTTGTTAAATAATCGTAATTACCCTGAATTTACTGAGGGAGGTAATGCGAAACAAATCATATTCAGTCAGCCGGTGACCACCAAGGACGATGTCGATTCGCTGAATGTTGTGTGGAAGCCTTAAAGGCACCAGCGGTTCGTCAGCCAACAGTGTTTGCCCTTCACTTTTGTTACAGCGATGAATACATCTTCTAACTTCCCTGATATCCACTGTTGAATCGCCGCACACATTTTCTTTCTTCCATTAATACAAATGCGAGTTTCACCTTCTGCATTCAAAAATTCTATCACAGAACATCTGGTGACAGGGGAGGTTACTGAAGCACTGGTTTAGAAGATAAGCGATGAGAAATAGCGACAAATTAAATTTTTCGTTTACCAAACTGTATTTAAGAAGGTGAAAGTAGAAGCATTCAATCTTGACTAACCATCGTACATAACATATGATGCAATAGCAATACCCTATATCTCATTGCTTAATGGTAAGAAATAGTTCTCTTTTTACATAAAAATGAAAATGTTCATCGAAGGACTCGTCTTGGAACTATATTTCGAAGTGGTGAGTGCGACAGTATTCAGTACAAAGGAAGTATGAACAATAACGTCTTGAGTCACCGATTAATTAGTGTTTTATTAACTCACACATCGCATTATTGTTATTGGTAACATTTCTCTGAGCCCCTTCACTCACCGTAAGCCTTATTTTGCTGTCGTACGTCGTATTTTAGTATCGTTGCCGTGCCATGCATCTCGTTCCATGCATAATATTACTGGTGCAGAAAGGTACATTACTGACAGATGTAAAGTAGTAATTTAAAACGAGTTTTTAAAATTTCTAAAATAGCCATGAGTACTAGAAGATGCCTGTTCATTCAACCTTCGAAATTTTATGCAAGTGAATTGCTATTTGCTCTCTCAGATGGTTGTCTAATGTTACCAAATTGGTTTTTGTCTTTTTAATGATGTTCTAAGCTTGGTCCGCATTCCTTGCAATACCTAACCCACAAGCGAGGAGATTTCAGTGAAGAGCCACAACGTTAGGCAAGCTTTGGGGGAAGATTGTTGACGGATCCAGCCCTCTATCTCAGACCCGTCCTTTTCCACTAAAGTGCAGTCCACGTCGTTCTGATCTGACCAGAGACCTCTAACCAGCGAATGTATGTTAAACCGGTGGATTTTCGTTGTTTATCTGGGGTCCCAGGACTTCGCGCGGTACTCGAAAGGTCACAGACCACGGGCGACGTATTTCTGTTCTTGCGACTATATTGCGGCGAAAGTAAGGTGTACATTGTCGGCATTTATTTTCTTATGGTGCGTTTTTGAATTGTGAAACCCATTTATATCGTAGAGAGGAAGTTAGTGTGCAGGATAGCAGGAAGAAAATGAGGGTAGTCGTCGGCAAATTATACGCTATGCGCTCATATATTTCTCAAAAGAAATAACGGTCAGTTTTTTGAAGAAACTCAACACCTCGCCGTATAGATCTGATTCAGAATCTTGAGAACTTCTCTGAGAACACTCAAACATCGACATGATTGTAACATGACGTTCTTGAGCTTTGGAAAACTACAGGAACTCCAAACACTGGTAAACAATCCTTGTAACACAGTTGGGGGATAATAAAATGATGAACATATAACAAGAAAATTTCTATTGACACTCCCAAAGGGTTGTTTTATATAAGGGATGATCAGAAAGACCGTCTGATTTCGATTGCATTAGAGTTCATATGGAATGTAGCGGGAACCCAATGCGGGTATATAAGCACTAACATACAGGCAAAGAGATTTGAGTGACATTCGTGTCTTTTCGAAGTGCATTCGGTAAATGCAAAGACATTTATCGGTACGAAGGCAGTCTTGTGTGCTTGGACAGAGATTTTGAATCTCCTGCCTGAGAGGCTAGTAAACTGGTGACTGATAATTTATATAGCACACTGTTGCTAAATTTTAGGGAATTTCATTTATTCTGCGCACCAGAAGGTATCCAAACTCATTCACAGTGGAGAAAGGAAACGTTATTTTTAAAAAAAGTTGAGCAATTAATTGCGAAATTGCGTCTAGGTAAGTGATGCTTTATTTTCGTGCTTTTGTGTGTATAACCTTTCCGTTTTCTGTGTAGCTAATGACCATGACAATATTTTATGATTGTGCCAAATTCGGTGGTAAGTCTGTTTTCTTCCAAATTAAGTGAGTGTGCTTTGTGGAGTGGGGACTAATTGTTCTGAGTTTGCGTGGCGTACGTTGACGTCATATATCTTCAATTTTTGCTGTATGTTGTAGAGTTTAATAGCAATGAAAATTAATATATTGTAATCCTCATGCCTCACAGTCAATTTCATACCATAGTGGAAACTATTTTATTGAGAAAGCAGTGCTCAAGTTCCGTGTCTTGTGTCATCATGTGGATCCAGTTTATCATCAAAATAGTTCAGTTAATATACTGTTTTCATTGGAGTCTATTTACACCGTAAAATATTATTTTCTAAATGATTCAGAGATACATATGCCAGGGAGCTTGATATACTATTGCACATGGCTGAACCCCTTTCTACTGACAATCTCTCCCACAAAAATTAAGCAAATTATGAGACTATATGTCCTTTCCCATTAAAAGATTTCGTTAAACATTAATATTTAAATAATTTTTAAGAACTATAGTAAATTTCGTTCTTTAACATGTGTGAAAATATTTTTATAACGCTGAAGCATAAGAAGAAGCTACATATTCAGTCGTCTCGCATTATATTATATTTGTGAAGTGCAATAAATTGTAAAACAAGAGAGCGATTAGAGCAATGTGTTGTGTAGTTGCGACATCAGTTAATGGAAATTCCTGACATTGATGCATTTAAAACGTTATCCCGGATCATTTTGCAAGTGTTTCACTCTTTTTCAATCCATTTTCCGTTGTTCGATCCACAAATTTTGGAGTTTAACAGCTACTATTCTCACAAGAGAAACATACAATTCGCGTGACTTCGAACAAGGGCCACGGCAAATAATGTGTTAAGTGACGTCCACCCAGATAATGGATTAACAGGAGCCAAAATGTATCGTGTGACCAAATAAAATACGAAATTCTATATGACTTAATTGCATATTATTAATACCTTCTTTGAGAGATATTTTTACATCGGTGAATCGTATGAAATAAACGACAAAAATTTATATAAACATGTATATAAAAACCTTGATTTTGATTAATACAAAGGGCTTCATAACGGCTGGAAACGAATGTTTTTTAGGAATATGGGGATGCCACTGAATGTAAACAAAAAGAAGAAAGTATAGAAGAAGAATATTTTGTTAAGTTACTGTAGCGTATTCGAAATTGATTGTAATTTACTTTCTAATAATGAAATATGCAATGTGGGTAAGAATATAATGCATCATGTTTCGAAGTCATAAAAGGCATCTCTGGATGAGGAATAGACGAGGAGACATAGGAGGGATAATATAATGGTAACACATTCTTTTGGAAACCAGATTTTAAATCCTGAAACATTTCCATGGGCAGATGGTGACCATGACCTCAGTTTATTGGTTACGAGCAGCAGCGTATCAGTGAACAACAAACTCAAGAAATATAGGATACTAACGAGACTGTACCTGAATCAGTTGAAAGAAGCAGAGGTTGTTAAAGGGGTCAAGATAAGCATCAGATAACGTTTGACTGAAAGAGATGCAAACAATGCGACGAAAGTCGAGTGGTAGCCTTAGGACTCGAAGTAATCAATTTACAAAATAATTAAGTAGGTTGAAAGACAAAATCAGTATAAAACCGAGCATGAAGTACGAAATACGAAATCTAACAGGTGAAACGAAAAAATATGAAACTAGAACCAATAAACAAATTGTACAGAAACAAGCCTGCAGTCCAAGGGCATGAAAGCGAAGTAATGTCTGAATACGAAATTACGCAGTTTTGTGACCTATCCATATACGATATTAATTCTCTATGCTGAGTAGCCAATAAAGGAAAACTAGAAGAAATTAGGAAAAGGAACTGAGGTTCAGTGAGAAAACACGCGATCTAGTGTGGTATTTTAATTCTGTCAGAGGCAATTACCGACATAGAAGAGCACTCTATGGAATGAGTTGTGTCTTGGAAAGAGGTTTGCCCAGAAAAAGTTTTAAACAGGGATGGTGGGCCGTAGTTGCTTCAAACCGTGTGAGACTGATGCAATAAGTAAAGAAAATGAGACACTGAAGGGAACAGATATGTTCTGCTATTTGGGAAGCTAAATAACTGATTGTGACTGCAGTAGTGAGCATTTAATACCTAGACTGGCGATAGCATGACTAGCAGTTCTGAAACTGATAAATCTGTTCACATGTAATGTACATTTAACTATTAGTAAACCTGTTCGAATCTTTTTGTCTAGAGTTTAGATTTATACCGAAGTGAAACATGTACGGAAAGTAGTTCAAACAAGAAGACAATAGAGACTCTATAAATGTGTACTACAACAGAACGTCAGTAAAGAAAAATGCAGACACATCTTAATACATGAAGCAATTAACATGTTAGCAATAAAGGAATGTTAGGGGCGTAAAAATTGTATAGAGAGACCAAAATCTGAATACAGCAAGGAAGTTCAAATGAAACTAGGTGACAATAATTTTTCCGCGATGAGTAGGTTTGCATAGGATAGAACAATATGGAGAGCTGCATCACACAAGTTTTCAGACTAACGACGACAACAACCACAACAACAACAAAATTTACCTACTTCAGTGATAAAAGTCTGTATAACAATGCACAGTTTAGGCTATTCGGGTTCTATCTGCCTTTCTGTCTTTGAAACTGATATCTTATAAGTATATTAAACGAACTGGCTCTGAAATTATCCTTGTAGTTGCGATTTGTCTTATTATCTTAAAATTCAGTTCTATGCACCATGGTAGTGAAACGATCAGTAACCATTCTTTTTTTTACTAATAAGTTTTCCTTCTTTTTGAACAACTCAATAATGATAAACTACAGCAAATCTCTTAACTAACAGAAATACATGCATCATAATTTTCAAAAGAGCAGCCGAAAAATACTGTGTTGGATAATCTTTCTCATGGTATTACCGACTATAAGGTGCATATTTGACAGAAGAAATATCCTACGAGTCTTTCCTGTCACCCATCCACTGTTAGCTACGGGGTCAACATTGTTATATCAGCTTTGTCAGCGTTAATGACATTAATTTGTCTGCAGGATGGCATTCGTGGAGTCATTACTCAACCTGAGCAGACACTGTGTACCCAATCTGTCTGAGTATAGTGTAGATATGTTCAAGTGCTAAGACATTTTCAGAATGTTTGCGTAACATGTAAATGAGGCGGGACCTGTGTACCAGCCCGGTATTCACCTAGTTGGATGTGGAAAACCGCCTAAAAACCACATCCAGGCTAGCCAGCTCACCAGCTCTCACCGTTAATCCGCGATTTAATCAGAGGCTGGCTCGCCTCCCCGTGTCCCGGAAGCTGATACTTTAGCACTGTTTGCTATCTGGGCGGGTAAACACTTATTACTATCGTTAATTTTTACCAAACGCTTTTAATCACATTTCACTTGTTGACAATGGGATTAAGATGTTATCCTCTGGCTGTCTTTACTTTTATGCAACAGGAAAGCTACTTAGGCTTCACTTAAACTGACCATTGTGCACATAGATAATATAACACAAGTCTTGCAACACATTATTCCCAGGATGGCACTAAACTGTGCGAAAGGTCCTGGAGCACCTCTATGAGAGTCGAACACAAAAGAATTTCAGCAGCCAGCGAACAACACCTGAACCACATGTTACGTCATCAGATTTTTCTTCTATGTCGCTTTCATTGATTGCCAGGTTTTCCAGTGCTTGCCACCGCACCAGACCTGAACCATGTCTTACCTCGTCCGACTCCTTACCTTTCTCTGCATCTTCTTCTTGCTCCTCGTCCTCAGGCAGCACCTCCAGGAGCCGGCGCTCTCTGGGCACAGTGTCCTCTGCTCCCTCCTGTGGCGGCGGCTGCTCGAAACCCCCACCTGAGGAAGAATAAATGTGATAGATGAAGAACTGGCGTTTGTATTGCTTATAATTCACACGTGATTTATCGCTTTTAACTGGGCTTTCAACATTCTGTGTTTCAGGCATCTAATTTCGCACACACCGTAATGGACTGGTATCCAAACTAAATACGAGATACATACACGAGTCACCGTTTAAACTGATAAACTCTAATCGGTCTAGCTTTGTCCTCTACAATGCCACTTCACAGAGTCATTTGCACAATATCTTAAATGATTCTCTTTCCTGCCATAATGACATTGGCTTACTCTTTATATATCACTCTTACTTACGCTTTCTCGCAGAGGGCATTACATATACTATTTCTTTCTCAATACACAAGAATAAAATTTACACCAATATAAGGTAAATTCGTTTCTCTTTGACTTATATACGATATAGCTAGCCGGATTAATGCTGTCAGAGTGTTCATGTCCTTCTTCATCTCCGTAGTCTCACAGAATTGCATTATTACATAAAAAGTATCTAGGTGCCAATATACCCTTTTCCGGGAACATCGCTAAGAATAAGACTGTTTTGTAGTTGTCTGATGTCACTATGCAAATCAGTGACCTGATGACCATGTATCAACTGCTACCATTTCTGATCTAAGCATTTAAGTCACATTAAACAACGTACGTATTACATAATCCAAGAAATGACGGAATAATTGTCTTAGTACTATGATGAGAAAGGAGACAGAGAAATAAAGTGTTGAGGAACACCAAAGTTAGAAACAACACCTTCTCGGTGCGTATTTCCAAAACTGATTATTCTCCCTCCTTCACTATTCTCAAGCTAGTGTGTAGATAATATCCCTCCACAAGTATTCCTGAATTACGTAATGGCATCAGTCGCTTACACACCTCAAATATGCCTATGAAAAGATCACAGTTTAAGAATACTGTTTACAATGAAACAAAAAAATTCCAGAATCTTCACGACGCACAAAATCTCAGGTAATGTACTAAGGTTTTGAATCATTTAGTACCACTAGAATTCACTTTAGATTCAAAATTGTACTCTAGACGAGCTGTGGGTACTTACAGTAATATTCTGGCAAACCTGGCCAGTCACCATCCCAGATATTCTCCTCTCCTTCCACAGGATACTTATCTCCACAGGAGCTCTGAATTAAGGTGAGAACTGCCTCCAGCTCATCCCTGGAGCAACTGTGTACCAGAGGTACACAGCGAGAGTCCTCCAGACCACCTCCTGTCTACAAAACAACAAAATAATATGTGAGATTCAATGAAATATGTAATCTGTAAGAAAATTTTAGTAAATCCGTAAAACGAAATACACGTATAGTGATATTCTCCTGAAGCACTATTTATAACGTGAATGCACACAGAAAAGCAGAATATTATTCACACACATGCTGATGAAACAATTTTGAAGTCGATACTCACAGGTTCATGCTGATTACGTGCATAGTTCGGAGATAATAAATTTGGAATTGACAAGCCAGCAACGGCCATACCTGTGTACAGACCATTGTAACGTGAATAAAAAAATTATAATTTTATCAATCACGTTTACCGGAACGGTAGAAAATGAAAAAAAGACCACAATAATTGAAACAAATATAGTCGGAAACGTAAGAAAGAGAGATGCGAACGTGGATATACAGGTAACAGGTAGACCTAAAAGTGAGAGGGATACAAAATGGGTACGCAATCTGTGTGTCTACGTGAATACATTCATGTTAACTCGTATTTATCTACACGCCTTTACATGCATAAAGATGCTATTACTCACATAAGACTTCCCTATATGTGTTGCCAATTCATATCGAGTGCAGCGATTCTAGCACACACTAACGGTCTTTATGAGCGTTCACATCTATCTAAAAACAAAGTAACGTCAACGTATCAGAAATAATAGAAAATTCGTAATTCTCATTAAATTGTTATCAGCGGTACTTCGTTTCATGAAACGCTAGTTCAAAGTCCCTTTACATGCCACAAACTGCCGTAAATGCAGTACAACAAGAATCCCATGCAGTAATTTCGAAGAAATAAAAAAGTAAATAAAGGTGACGAATGGCTTTGTGTCGTTGAAATAAGTGTAATATCGCTGGACGGTAAGCGAGAAACTTTCGCCGCATCGTACCTCGATCTGCTAAATGCTGGGCAACTGCTTAAGTGATTCGTTACAATATCAAATGTCGCACTCACATAACACGAAGAACAGGATATATGTAGCTTTTACACACGTAAGTCTGAGCCGAAATGGAAATTAGGCTTACCATCGTTCGCAATCCAAGAGCACTCGGCTCGCAAGGCATCACGTCGGCAATCTTGAGCCAACTGACAGGGATCGTTTCCCCGGAAATGAATTTACCGATCGTCAACTGTCTTCATTTGTTGCGTGCGCCATGACGTAACGTGGGTGCTATGTGCATCCGATTCAGCGAGAAGGCACGTCATGCGGGAACTGGTTTCGCATCTGCTACAACAATGTTCTGATGTGGAACGTTAACACGAGATAGTTATTTCACTGAATGCCGGGTTTTATCAGTTTTTATATATATTTTTGTGTTCCGCAGAGTCCTACTTTTAATTTAATGTGTGATTGAGCAACATTACTTTGATATTGTATTACAAGAAATGTGTGTAGCGAATATAGTGATTCTCGATACCAATGGAACAACATTGTCCGCCGAATGGTGTGGTACCGAAATGTAACTTTTTGATTTCATTATTCGTAATAAGTAAATCACATAATTTCTAAAATCGTTTTGACACAACTTGCCTCTTATATATGAAAACGTAACGATGGTGGTGCTGTAAATATCGACCAGTTGGTAATTTCCATCGAAGCCGCGGACTGCGATTCTAAATCGATCACGTGACGGAGGCGGGCGTTATGATGAATTATTTTCGAGATGCTAGGAAAACCAAAAGGCTTGTTCGAATTTTCATCCGAAATGTGACACTCTACCTACATTTTTGCGTGACATTGACAGAGTTTACCCATGTTACGTCAAAAATGGAATGCTTCCCGTAGCTTACACGTCAAATGGACTTTCTCATGACGACAACGCCGATGAGGAATGAAGTGAGTCGTTTGTTTGTAATTACAACTATTTTAGCAACTCTCTTCTTTTGTCGTTTCTGTAGTGACTACCATAAACATGCTCGTAACACCCGCCACCGCAATCCCGCAATCGATTTAGAATCGCAGTTTCGATATCTGTGTTTGGTACCCGGGGCTTCGATAGGCAAACATTCTTGGAAATTACCGACTAGTCAATAGAGCAGTCCAACTGTAGCTTCCTAACTACAATGTCTCTGTCGATAGGCCTGCATCGATAACAGAGGCCACTGGAGTGAACATCGTGTCACAGTGGAGACAACATATTCGTCTGTATTCCGTATTATATTCCACATTCTTCAATGCCTAAAGACTTAGCGCATATGTAGTCCTTGAGTTCAGTCGGGACTCAAAGGCTACACTAGCCTTGTTACTCCTACGGAGAGAAATATACAAACAGTTTTACGCTATGTTAGCCTTCAGCTCCTAGACGCTACGTAAAATAGGAACAATATTAAACTACTTGTAAAATGCGGCGTTCTTCAACTCAGCACCGGTACAATGACGTATTACCGGCTAGCTTCAACTGAAGGTATGAACAAAAGTGATAAGGATTATTTGTGAAATCTACGTAAATAATTCCAAGTTTCTCTTACTTCAGACGGTAATAGGCAGGTCCAATATGGAGAGCCTCCATTTATGCGCACAAATGTTTTGATTGTTACTTACAGACACGCACGTTGCAGTTGACACCGTTGAAGATCACTGGTCTGGAAAACAACGTCCAGCACTGAGGTAGTAGTTATGAACCGCTAACGGAAATTTTTCACCGAACTTAACAGCAGGCAATGACACACTTGAGCATTCTCTGAAACGTATGTAGAACGGGACACATGGGAGTGTTTGTGCTGAAACAACTAGATTTCACCTCAACCAATCTGAGATTTACTTAAAAAATACTTCTTCCGGGGATGGAGGAGGAATGGGGGAGTGTGCATACAGTGCTTGTCTGAAGAGGACAGTGTATTCTAATACGTTTGGAATGTCAGTTAAGGAAAAGATGTATCGTTAGTTGACGGTGTCGTCGAATTTGGAATATATTGAAAGTAACATTTGCAGCAAGGCCCATGTTCCAAGTAACAGTGGACAGACTCGCAGGAATGGAAGACGACACCTGATATATTCGGAGATTCTTGTGGTTGAGTTCAAAATGAATCCTGGAGTAAAACTTTTTTCCGATGTAAGTCATGCCCATGAGCCGAAGCGAGCCCGGAGTTGTCAAGTAAAGCGCAAGGAAAGCAGAATTGCGGCGAGCTTGAGACAATTACTAGGGAACAATTCTTTAATTCGATTATTTTCCAACTCCGTCTTTATCATGGCGTTGAAAATTTGATGAAATAATCTTTTAGATGATTGAACTTTTAAAACGCGGTACCAGTTTGTTGATTCAGTAATTGTAACAATGTCACTGTGTTGTGATTACACCAATGTAGTTAGTGTTCGTCATTACCCCAACGTCATTATTATCTTTGATACGACAGTTAATCATTTCCGTATTACAACCGAGTGTAGCTGGATTGATTACGTAACAGAATTGATATCATCAAACGAATCCACTACATTATTTTGTAATGGTAATTTAAATTTAATTTTCACACACATAGTAGTCTCAGCAATTAAGGCAGCAGCAACAGCAATTTTTATAACTTTTGTGCTTTCTATTCTGTGATCCCTATTGTCACAGGACATCTCTAATAGACTAACTGATTGAAGCTATCACGGTATGATTTTCGGAATAAGCCTAATGGTGAGACAGACAAGGCCACGTGATTAATGCCTCTCCTACCGTTACCTACCAATTGTAGCAATAGTGTGTATCATAAGATCCAGCATCTTGTTAATCTAGCTGAGAATGCCCAAGTAACCGACGTCTGACATTTGGTGTCACACACTCGGATAACAGTACCATGTTCTTCCCCAGGTGTAACTTGCGGATGTGACGCCCGGTTTCACTGTGCGCAGACCATTTCATTGTCGGCATATGTGTGGGTGGAGAACAGCAGCGCGTGTATCGTCTGCCATTTATAACTGGATGAGGCGTTCGGAGAGGCCACCGGGACATGTACGAGTAGAATGGAATTCTGACCAACAGGGAATCGTTCACAGCACTCAGGACCTCCGTCGCAGCACGTGTTGCATCAAGAACATGCTCCAGTGGATTATGATACACGGACAGATGTTAAGTGTTCGATCAAAGCTCAGGCTGCGAGTTAGTTAATGTATTTTCCATTCGACGTACATGGCGGCATATCTCGGTGCGTGGAACTATGACTGAGCTGCTGTACAGTGGTGGCGTCCTCGACGCTTAGTTACATCCTTGTGCCGGTCCAGTGGTGGTGTGTATTCTCGTACATTAAAGTGTTCGAATACCTGCTATTTGTCTTACGGATCAACATCTGCAAAAGTGTCCAAGTCATCATCTGGTTGTCTCCGTCTAAATCACAAAGGACATAGTGAGTTTTTCTCATGAGGTGATCTGATGCTCAGAGTACCATTTATGTACGGATTATAAATCTGCGACGCAATTATCGCCTATGAAATTGTAATTAAACTTCAATGAGCTGGAAGTTTTCGATGAGGTGGTTGACCTTCCAGACTTGAGTCTCATAAAAGATTTTCATGACGTGATCCATGGTATTTTAGTAACGCACATTTCCTGAGATATCCTACGAAAATTTTCTTTCTTCATTTCTGAAGGAATAAAATGGACATGAACGCTTTTTGTGAAATGCGTAGGCTATCTAAACGAAGAAAGCTTACTATCTGTTAGTATTATTAGAATAGATTTGTGGACGTAAGGTATTAATGTGAAAACTACCATAAACCTAAACCCTGATCACTGAGTAATGGAGATACGCTTGTAAAAATTAATAGGAACGGCACGAAAATTTACTAGCGGGAATATTCTACAGGTGTAGAAGACGTACATAACATGCACAAGAAACATGAATCTGGGGCGCTAGATCTAATGCTACGAGGTGACATGAATTGAGAGATAAATGTTGAATGTCTGATAATGATTTAAAGTAACTGTTTGTAATCATCGTATCATATGTGAGTCTTCAACGTCCCTTCTTCCGTTATCTACCACGTCAATTGGAGATAACGAATTATCGTAGCTGTTACTCTGTAATAAGTAATTGCGCAGTGAAGTTAAGTTGTGTTTCACGAAGTAATTCGCACATACGACGGACTTTAGCGACTGGGTGTTGGGGATATAGTCTCAAAGCAGTAATGCACTCAAATTCAGAGGATGGGGTTTTCAAGAAGTCTTCCGAGAGGTTTGGTGAGTGTGGTGGAATTATTCTCTGAAAATAATGGAAATTATTTCTATGTACCTTCATACGGACAGTATAATGCAAGTTGTACTTACACAAAGAAAGAAAAGCACTTTAAAAGCACTCTTAGTGAGATGCTGAACATTTCATCATGCTAACATACATTTTTTGAATTTGTCCGTACGGTTTGGTGCATCTGTCGGCATTGAAGATATGTGAGAATAGCCTATAGCAAATTATGGAAAAAAATGAGGTGTGCGCATTACGTTAACAGTACATTTACTACTATAAAATCAACAATATACTTCTCGCGATAGTAGGAAGTACTCTTTACTACAGAAAATTATAACACAATCTAAAGTAATATTTTCGGCAACGGACTTCCATATGTCTACAAAGCAAAATCCATTTGACACGTTGACGTGCTTCTCGCATGTAAATTAGAGTGATGAAATTATTATCTTCGTTTCAGCGTGATGCGAGTCGTTTATATTCCATTACGTAAGTGTATGTGTATGAGAAAGATGTACCTAGAGCCATTTGCTTCATTATACTTATGTTTATGCGATTATTTTACGACCAAACATTTTTCTCCATTATTACCTAATGCTTGGAGGTTAAATTATGTTACTTTGAAAAGTACTAAAATAACTTTCATTTCTTTTAGGTATATGTGATTTTAGGATAATGCATGCTTACAGAATCAACCTGCATATTTTACATGTTATGGCCTACGTAGAGGATAGACAGGAGGGCTGATCTAAGCAAAATGCACACATCATCAATTCTCAGTGTAATCACTGCTATTATCAACTGAGAGATTTGCTTGATGCAAGTGGTCACATGGACCCCATCCTCATATACAATAACGAAATTAACTCATCTTAGGATTCCGGTGCAAAAGTGCTCCAGGATAATGTCTTGAGGTAATTCAAGACCATATGCAAACGTTCGGCGTTGACGATGATGATGATACGTTTCTGAACAACCTTAACGGTGTTTCTGCGATAGCCAAACGTTCCGCAGAATTGTGTATTACTTCTTGCCTTATGATGCCGCCATCGTTCAACGATGATAATGCAACTCTCATGAGAAGTAAGTGATTTAATCTTTATGAGAGCATTCTAAGAAGGAAACCGGTGTGTATTAAAACTAAATGTGGTTTGCCTAATAAAGTCACCAGTGTCAGTGGTTCCCCTGCTAGCTAGCACCATTCTCACCTCCACTTCGAATCTATCCAGCGACCATGGTGCCTTCGCCTACACAGATTTTCCTTGTGTTTACAACCGAGTTCCATTCAAGCAAATGTCTCGTGAACATGGTGCTCTCTATGCTCAAACACAAGTAGCTGTAGCTAACCATGCCTTCTTTTGTTCTAATGGATATGTTTTTCAATAAGGCATGGATGTTAAAACTTTGTTGTACGCCAATGGTTTCCCCACAATTCATCCAAGTGAGACACGCTCTGACGACGATAGGTTGTGGTATCGGAGGTGTCACGTCCGATTCGTACGCAATTGCTCCACATCTCAAAACGTCTTAAACTGTCCAAACGAAAGTGGATAGAAAAATTTCTCTGTCTCGTTTGTGTTGCTGCAAAGGTGTACTATGTAAGATGTCAGGTCTCGCTAATACTTTAAATAAGGTGACTTCACTTTTTGCAAAATGCTGTGAATATTTTAAATACTGAACAGACATTTCGTATTACTAACCGGGAAGTATTTGTGCAGGTGACGTATAATAGTATCAGACCATCACACATTCCTGCCCAACACTCAACCTACTCCCCCCCCCCTCCCCTTCATCACCCTCCATCCATCAACGTTCATTCCCTATAATCTGAATATACTTCTCTGTTTTACGTAAATCCAGTTGGTGAATGGATTTAGAAAAATAGCTTACCACTTCTAGAGAACTGTAAGACACCAATCACCGGAGTGATCCATGTGTCCCAAAACATTTAGAAAGGCTGCAGGCTGTTCTCGGACAGGTTCACTTCTCTCCCGACATTATTTCACTCCAGCATTTGTTTAAATAAAAAATTTGGGGTCTCACAAATAGAGAACAACTAATAAACATGCAGATGAGGCATCTCGCAGCTGATATGACTGGAAACCTTGCAACTCATTCAGAAATCGGAAAATGGTAAAGCAACGGACTTGATGACATGGAAGCCAATATCCATTGCTTGCATAAGTTTTTCGACTCTGCTTTGCACCTAGATGACACACTTACCGCTAAAACGTGTCACTGATGTCCTCTTCGACATTACCTCACAACATGATGCACAGACGGCGACAGTATAGACTTGTAGTAGGTGTTGGAACGTGTGGAGAATATCCTGGTGCCGCTTATATGCGGCGTCAAAGTGCCACAGTTTTTGACAGTGCTACGTACTGATAGTTTTCAGCTGCAGTTTCGGTTTGAAATAATTAATTGTTGTATAATATTCCCCTCAATTACTCGTTTATGAGAACCCTTCTGTCCCTTATTGGCATTTTTTCAGTTCAGTTAACATGGTAGAAGCTTTGCTTGTTCTTCGTACCCAGTATCCGCATTTAACTTAGCTATTAATTTAATCGTCAGAACAAAAGCAGGACATCAAGTCAGAATACTTGATACAGGAAACTGATAGCATTGCTGTGTATTGCATTCAAATACATACAGTTTCAGGTCACCCACTTCCTCCTGATTGGACTTTTCAGAAGGCAGCAAGGAGATGAAAACTTTACACCAAGGCAAATATCATCTTCATATACTCTCTTCGTCACAAAAAATGAAACTTCAAATTCCAAGCATTAGAGAAGCATTTAACCCATGCAACAGGTGGCTACGAAGTGGCTTGAGGTTTTATATGCTGTTTTGGTCATTTCCATTGTATATAGTTTTCTTCCCATGTGGTCTACATAAAAAGCATTGAATTACATTACATGCATTGACCGTTAGACTCACAGTTGAAATTCTACATAGTTTTCTACCCAAGTGATCTACATAAAAAGTGTTGTGTTATATTACATGCATCGCATAATCTCACAGTAAGGAAGAAATTGCAAATGGAGGAAGGTTGCAGCTCACCTTACACAAAAGCACTGGTGGGTGGAGGGGGTAGGAAGGAGGGGAAGACAGCCATTCAGAAAGAACTCTCTGCGCACTGGTCTCTTTCACTTTGAGTGCTTCCTTCTTTCTCCATCCTCTTTTTCACAACAGTGATTATAATAAGATGGGGTAGTACTAACATTATGTCTTCCTTATTTCATTCACGTAACAGAATCAGACGTTGTGGACTGACAGTAACACGAGATGTCAGTACTGTATAACATTTTTCAGTCCACAATAGAAAGAAGAGAGAGCACAGAACGTAATCAGACATTAATGTATAAATGTGAATGTACATGACATTATTTAAACGAATATTTCAGAAAGCATTTCATGAAAAAGTGTGTTATATTTTCTAGTTGTGGTGCGACTAGACAACTGCTAATTATCTAGTTATCTCAAGCCTATTAAGGACATTCAGAATGACCAAGACTTCTTATTTTATGTAGCAAAGTATCTACCAGTAAAATGAAGGAAACAAAAGCAGCTACGTGAAACAGAATGTGATACTTCCATTTGTTGTTAGTTAACAATACACATCACTACCTGTACAATTAAGGTTTAAATTAAAGAGCACAAATAAAAAGCACATACAGATTAGCTGGATGCAGAAACAGACAGTAGCATTCATTATATATGTCAGTTAACAGGTTGTTATAATACCCAAAAGCAGGCTCGTAACATGAAACCAAAGACTGCAGTAAAAATATCACGGAAAAACACTTAATCCCCAAAAGTAACGTATTATCTAAAGAAATGTTTTATGGGGGCTGAAATTCACATGTTGTCCTCAAAACTAAGCGAATTATGTAAAGAAATATTTTACGAGTGTTGAAATTTACATGTTACACAGTTTCTCAAAGTCACAGATTGTACTAACACAGGCCACTTGATGCTATATGACTACATGCTAGCAATTGTTCCTGTCTACCGCCTAGCAATAGACAACAATTGATATATACCACGGATTTTTGTGAAGAACGTTGGTGTGCATTGAACGATGGAAGTAGTAAAAGTAAATGTTTCTCTCCTGGCCAGAAAACTGAATAAAAAGCATTGAGAAACATTTAGGTAGTAGAGAAGCCTCTCGTGGATGAAGAAAATCTAAACACCGTAGTTACAAAGCGCTGTATAAAATACTATTACATGTTTACATTAACGATAGTGAAGAATGTACCACATAAGTCAATACAAGTGTGTTCACAGAAGACAGCCACATTTTAATTACTGCTAAATCGCAAGATACATACAATGTTAGTACCTTTGATAGTATAAACATTGGTCACAACGAGCAAAGCTACATAGAGGAGTTGAAATACATGAACTTCTGGATAACAATTAAAGATAACCTTTAAATCTCAACATAAATTAGACATTCCTAAACGGTGTCCCAAATATAAAATTTTTTGCTGTGTATCTCGATACATTTCTTCAGTATAGAAAGTATAAAGCTACAAGCACAGAAAAAGAAATTGTGCAACATAATACATCTATAATTCACATTAATGCTAAACATTTTGAGACAGTGCATGAATAGCAAAAGTTTTACTGACCATAATCTGGCCAAATACAAAACATATTTTCAGACAGAATCTCTGTCTTCTTCATACTGCGTTTTCTGCAGCTGCCTCGGCTGAGGTGTTGCTGCACTCATTTTCTCCGTTGGTATTCTCATGGCGCAGTTAAGGTATCCTTCTGTTAGCTTTTGTAGCTACTTGAGAAACATTGTTGGTATGATATTGGACTTCAGTTTCATCTTGCCATCGCTTTCTCCACCTGGTCATCAGTGATATCTTTCTACAACACAGAAGAGACAGAAAGCATTTGTATCATGATATCAAAAATACATGTAGTTATCACTACACTGAAGAGAGGAGGAAAGAGCAAGAAAATATCTGAAAAGTCAGTAAAGAAAACTCATGAAAGCCATGTCAAATCATATGGTATCACTAACTGCATGTCACTCAATGAGGTGTTTGCAGCTCAGAAAAGTCTGTCCACATTTGATATATCGCCATATTTTTATTCTACTTTTATAAGAATTATGTGTGCTATAATATATTGCTCACAATTAATATACATGCCAAATGTCAGATCTCACAGTAACATATATAACGCAATTCGTGTTATAATCTGCTGGAAAACAAAGATCACTTACTTCCCATACATAAGAATACCACGTCCGTTTCGTAAGGCTGCTCAGTCACTTATATCACCTCTGTTCACTGGAATTCTCCACTGCTTCCTTCTTTCCTTATACCGCAAATATACTAGCGTACAAACTCCACTTTCTCCAAAGTAGAAGATGAGAAAGCAGCAGAAAATGGTGTCAGAATTAACAACAAATCGTCAAACCCGTATGGCACAACTGAATATTGCTGTTGCTTCAAAACAGTACCGAGTTCACCAAAAAATTCATTCTTGTTTGTACTCGTGTTGAAGCTCACAGATGTAACACCTCTGCCAAAAGGTGTCTGAATTAGGTTCAAACATATACACAGAGGACAATAACGTTTGTATCACTGATTGTTTCCATTGGGCTCCAACACCATAATCAAATCTCGGAAAGCGATATGACGAGAGAGAGAGAGACACAGAGAGAGATACCGGTGGCAGAAAATGGCGTCGCAGCTGATCAGCCAGTCACGCTCGATTTCGCCTAAGGCCACTCTTTCCCTGCATACAGGCTCTCTAATCATGCTGCTGAAATTCAGATGTCTCACATAATTACGTTATACGCACTTCTCTTTCAGTAGTTCTTATGAGGTTGTGGGGTTCTGTTATTCATACCATTACAGCGATGTGCTCCAGGCTCAGCTGTAACCTGAAGCATAAGAGCGATCCTCTCAACAGTAACTGTCATCTACGTATTCACATTTATCTCCATGGGCATATTTCTTCAACAGCTTCAGTATTAACAAACGGAAAGGCAGCGCTCGTTCGGATAACAGCTCACACCAACACTGCACACTGGGCAGAATGTTTCTGGCTGACCAGGAGAGTTCGCTACGCGAAGTGAGTGCACCGGAATACAGGAGCTAGGTGATACAGTTGCCACGTCATTAACATATCAGTCGGAGCCCACAAATGTAACTGCCTCAGTGGATCGCAACTGTCCGAGCATTGTTGCATAGAGAGTGTGAATAGGAAGTTTATTTTGTTATGAGAACATAATTTATCGAAGGTTATCTATGAACAAGGATTCAGATGGTTACGATCTTCAACTGCGTTATGAGTAATGCTGTGGTTGTCATTTTATTACATCATCCATTAAAGGATGTATAGCATTTACTGCTAAATGTGTTGTTTATGGGAAAAAATTGATTGGAATCTCTTTGCAAAACATAAAGCTTGACTTATTTACACACGTTGAGTACGATCTTAAGCCCTTAATTTATCGGTACTTTCCTGCTATCTGTACAGTTTTTGTGGAAGATACATAGTCTTTTGTCAACGAGGATATTCTTAAACCACGTGTGCATTAAGAGAGGCTGTAAAGAGATAGAAACCCCGAATATTAAAACTCAGTTCATATCATTTAACTACTGACTCACATAGGATAACAAGCGGATTATTGACAGAGATCAGGTCATCAGCTGCCTGCAGGGACATTTGAAAAATACACCCAGTGAAATTTGTACGCAATATGTCTCTAAACTACTTGCTCACTATTTCACAGCCTACCTGCTACAAGAGGGCTGCTGCATCCCCAACTTTCGTCCTCAGTGGTGTGCTTTGTGGCCATGTTCGAGACGTGTCGACGTCTCAATGCAAATGAACAACAGCGTAAACAATTCCTAACGCTGGAAGAAGTAAAAGAGGTCCCCACTGGTTGACGCAATAAATGTGTGTGAATTCATAAGGGAAGGAACTGCTTAGATATTCGGTCCCTAGACATATACACTACTTAAACTGACTTCAACCTGTGCTAAGA
Source organism: Schistocerca gregaria (assembly GCF_023897955.1). Lineage (NCBI taxonomy): Eukaryota > Metazoa > Arthropoda > Insecta > Orthoptera > Acrididae > Schistocerca > Schistocerca gregaria. The sequence goes on from NC_064927.1 coordinate 109,216,269, forward strand.
ACAACACACACGCCCATGCCCCAGGGAAGTCTCGATATTCCGGCGGGAGGGGCCGCGCATTCCGTGACATGAGGCCTCAAACCAAACGGCGACTCCATACAGCTAACCCCATATAATATTCCCTCATACATGCGCATATGACAGTGTCCCTACTGGTTTAAACATTTTGTCTTACTGTTCCTTCTTGTATGACGAGTGTCTACATCTACGTCTATATGACTGCACTGCACTTCACACTTAAGTGCCCAGCAGAGGGTTCATCAAACCACTTTCATACTGTTTCTCTGTCGTTCTGATGTCGAACAGTGTAGGGGAGAGAAAAACACCAAACACTTTCTGTGTGAGTTCTGATTTCCCTTATGCTATTACAATGATCATTACTCATTATTTCGGTTAATTCCAGCTAACCGCTTACATAACTGGAGGACAAAGTTGGAGATCGAATGTTTGTGGAAAGTCTCACCGCAACGAGGGGCGCTTTTGTTTCAATGATTGCCAGTCCTGCTCGTGTATCATATCAATGACACTCTGTCCCCTGTCTCACCACGACACAAAACGAGCTGCCACAATTTGAACTTTGTTGACGTCCTCTCTCAATCATATCTGATAAGAATCCCATAATGCACAGCAAGATTCTAGCAGAGGATGGACAGGCGTAATGTAGAGAGCCTCTTCAACAGATTTGTTGCATGTCCAAGTGTTTGCCAATTAACTGTAGTCTTACATTTGCCAGTCCCACAATGTCATCTATGTGATTGTTTCAATCAAGTTGCTCGTACCTTTTGTCCAGAGATTATTTGTGAAATTGGCAATATTTAGATTTGTGTGACTCATCGTGTAACTGAAATTTAACAGATTCGCTTTAGTATTCATGTGGACGGTCTCTCACTTTTCGTTTCATAGTGTCATTTCTTACTTTTCACACTGTATGGATACTTTGCGTGAATTGCTTCGCAATTGGTTTTGGTATTCTGATAACTTTACTAAACAGAAAACAAGCTAAGATGACTGCTGAGATTGTCTCCTAAAAACTGAATCTGTGCTGAGCTGCTATTGTGGAAGAATCTCACAATATGAAATACAAATCAGTCTCAATTGGCACAATATGACATTGCTCAATTCTGTTACAGAGGGTAGTGTACTGGGAGCTCTATACGTTAGATTCGTGTTATGAATGTATGCTCCGTTTTAAAAAAAGTGAAGTATTTCTCACAAAACGTTATGCTATCAACGAAGAGGAAGACTCTGATTCCATTACACTATCTTATATCTTGACTAGTAAAAATAGGAATACGATAAAAGAGAAAACAATGTGCTCAGGGGGCTATTTTCAGACAATAATTCGATACGGATGAAATGCAGGTGTTGTGATTCTGAATGTCATTTTATAGTCTGCGTACACTAGTCATCGTTGTGACTTTCCTCCTGTACGTTAGTGCGTGATCTTTTCCGTTGTGACAGCTCTCCACCCAGTCAGAGATGGGCAGAGGACTACACAACCTTGTAACTAATGGAGTAATGCTTCTGGAACGTGATGCCATTCCGAGAGCATTACCTGGATTCTGTGACTTGACGGCGTACATCTCTTACTCGACGAAATCATTTGGACTCAAATGCTACATATCGAAGTTTGGAAGTTTTGTGAGCATACAACAGGTAAGTGACAATCCGACGAAAGGGAGTTGAGAGGTTAGCTCTGTACCGCTTATTCTAAATGTTGTGAGCAAGTATATAAGAGCCGCTAACACTCGTCTCACGATGTGACTTCAGTGAGAAAATTAGGGGCTGATACGAAGATTTTGGTTGAGAGACAATCAGCACCAGATGTTCCGTCTTTCCGTTTCTCGATAAATAAGGAACAACATTTTCTGTGACTATCGTGTGCCTATAAATGGATGGACTTATATATTGATAGGTAGATAAAATTTAAAACTACAGATATATGCATACTTGCGAGTCATCTACGGTGCATGGCGGAAGGTACCGTGTACCGTTGTTAAGTCATTTCCTTCCCTGTTCTACCTGCAGATAGATCGAAGGGGAAGAAATGACTTCATATACGCCTCCGTATGAATGCAAATTTCTCGTATCCCATATTTGTGGTCCTAATGCGAAAACAACGTTGGCAGCAGTTGAATACTTCTACACTCAGCCTCAAATGTCGGTACTCCAAATTTTATAGATAGTTTTTTCGCCTTACTTCCAGGATTCCCATTTGATTTCACAAAGCATACACACACTTATTTGGCAGGAGCCAATAGTAACACTTCAAGAGGGCTGTATTCTGAGAGAAACCTCAGTCTGCAGGCACATCCACCTTTGGGGTGTTGTGGTCGTCAGACAGTTATTTTGATATTGTTCACTTGGTCAGTTCTACAGGGTTATTTCGAAAACACACTTCACAACGTTTTGGTTTGCAGATGGGAGGAGGTGAACCATATTGTTCAGCATTTTGGCATTTCCCCCAGGGACATTTTAGCGCTCAGTTGTTGTATAAAGAATGGCACAACTTTTGCGAGTCTGAAATCATTAATAGGCGCCCATCAGAGCGGTACCGTCCCGTTGTGTGAGCAGAGGTTTGTGACACGGTGGCGGCAGTGGCAGGTATTCACATAGGACCCGGAGTCAGCGACAGGGATGTGGCGGAGGTGTCATGGGGGTGAAGCAGAAGTGAAATACCCTCCTGGCCCTAAAGATCCCTAGGACCCAGCAGCATTAGTTTGGGAGCAATACACCGGAAATCTAAGTGACTTGCTTCCATTAGGATAACAAGGTAACCAAGGGACAGAACGTAACTAGCAATGCATATCTTCGGCTGTTTGACGACGGATACCGCCCATAGTGACGACCTAGCTTTGGGAAGCCGGCAGTGACGACATACAAGCGTCTGCAACGGTTACCTGGCGAGCGTAATCTGACTTCAGAGAAAAAATCTCTCACCACGTATGGGGACTCTCATGATCAATTTCATTAATAATTCAGACAATTAGATATCAAGGACATGACTAAAGTTGGGTAGAATCGAGGGTGATACTACCACAGATATGATTCGCGAGATGGAGTGGTAATGAGGCATTTGCTCGCTGCTGCGAAATCTGTTAACGTAAACTCTCACCTGTGGCCATCGCAATGAAATGAACTATATTACCAGATTTATAACGTGCCATTTGGTATGAACCTGATATTTACATCTCTTCTGTGATGCTTTTTTGCTACCTTACGAGACCTCATAGATAATGAGGCATTTAAATACATTAAGTGTGTTCGGAAGTGAGGAGACACCCTGTGACAGAGGTACAGAATGGTGTTAGCGCCATGTCATGGGCGAAAATAAGTTAAATTGCAGGACATAGCAAATATTAAGCTGATAGAAAAAAAATTCTTTTTTACCTGATGAGAGTAACGTTACAGGTGGTACAGCCTATAATGCACTGTTGTACCAGAAGTAACGATACTTTATCCGTGTGAAAACGCGAGTATCGTCTGATTTTCCTAGTTTTGAAAATAAAGTATATAACAGGGAGGAATCTACATGTTGTCTGAGATGTTTGAGGCGTATGAACAACAACATCCCAGTCTTGGATTGGCTATAGTGGATTTTGTAAACTGAGGGGAGGGTTGGGTTTGTGGGAAGGGAGCTATATCTGAAGTAATTAAGATTATACCTCTGAATCCACGCCATGCCTGTTCGTCTTGTAGTGTGCAAGCAGTTAGGAAGGCCAGTTCATGTTAAGTGGCTGACTGGAAGCTGGGAGGTTTGGGTAGGGAAGTGGAGTTCTGGGTGATATCCCAGGAGGAGGCTCAATACTGTACTGGAAAGGGGCTAACACATAATATGACCATTTCTCAAAGTGTAGGGGCAATAGGAGCGGAAGTGGGATAGAGGGGAATGGAGGGCTTCTCAGCTGGATGAATTATCTCCAAAGGATAATAAATCAACCCCTGGACGTCATAAACCTTTTAGCAGAATAATAGGTGAACAGGAGAGATGTGGTATAATTGATTACTTTAATTTACATATCAATTTGATATCAAAAGTGAACCAGGAATTGGCTTTATCTTTACTCCTGTGTTACCTTTAGTTGTGTGAAAATGTTTTCAGAATAGTGAAAGAGCCTGTAATATGTCATCGCCAAAATGTAACGACACAAAAGAATGAGATTCTTCGTGGTTGCCTACGTACAGATGCAAAATGGTCGTTGTGTGGTTGCCATTACTGCAGGAGCAGCTAAGCAGTTCATCATCACGCCTTGTTACATTGCACTCAGTCAACCAATACATATAGGTCAATTGTTCATCAGTATCTCAACTGTTATTTATCAGTCTTAATGTACAGTTACCACTGTGTGGAAAACCGACCCAAGACTGGACTGAGCAGTTCTGAGTGGAAGTTTAAGGATCAAGAGTAAGGTAAGCCTTACTGCTGTCACCAGTAAGTACTGTGAGTGAAAGGAACATGTCTGTTTTGAGACAAAACACACAGCACCTATCATCGAAATTTTCACTGCTGTGGATATGTTCTCGGTGCAATGTCGATAGAAGTGGTTAGAAATCACACGAAATGTAATTCCTTTGTAACAAACCGCTGCAGACCTCGTACCATTGTAACAAATTATTTGGCACACATTTAAACTTTTGCCACTCAGACTTTGATTCACCCTGACTTTTTGTTAGAAAGACAACACGTCTTATGCACCTTCATGTATCATATGCTGATCCACAGATAATCATATTTTATTTTAAACAACACATTGTCGAGTAGACGAGATGAGATCTTCAAAACTCGTGTTTGTAATTTTGACATTACAGTTATTATTGAAGCATCTCCACTGAGCACACACCAAATAAGGGCTGGTTGTGGCAGGTGCTCGTCTGTTCTACCTGCTCGACTAGTTGTGGAATTGAGGTGCGGAGATCAGTGGAGAATTCCTCGACTTCTCTGACCGCAATTTACACTGAGAGCAGTTTTCACTGGGTGCAGTTTACAGGACACGCTCTACAGGCATTGAAATTAATCATTCATGAAGACTGACTTTTGTACTGGACCAAGTCAGATTCACAACCTGTGCAAGTAGAGACCCCATCCAGAATCCTGCTGCTTGTCCGATTCGAGAAATCCCACAGGGATTTCGAAGATATTGTGCATCCATATCGAAAAGTAACTAGAGCTGTCTGTGCTTCCACTTGTATATATAGATAAATGGTGTCTGTTCTGTCACACACGTCCGACAGAAGAGACACCACTTATCTATATTTAGAGGAACTGACTATGAATGATGACTCTGATGACTGTAGGAATGTACTAAAAACACCACTGTATTCTTTCTACAGGACTCATCAATACGCAGTTAGATATATCGTGGCCATAGAGATATTTCCTCCCCCCATGAACCATGGACCTTGCCGTTGGTGGGGAGGCTTGTGTGCCTCAGCGATGCAGATGGCCGTACCGTAGGTGCAACCACAACGGAGGGGTATCTGTTGAGAGGCCAGACAAACGTGTGGTTCCTGAAGAGGGGCAGCAGCCTTTTCAGTAGTTGCAGGGGCAACAGTCTGGATGATTGACTGATCTGGCCTTGCAACATTAACCAAAACGGCCTTGCTGTGCTGGTACTGCGAACGGCTGAAAGCAAGGGGAAACTACAGCCGTAATTTTTCCCGAGGACATGCAGCTTTACTGTATGATTAAATGATGATGGCATCCTCTTGGGTAAAATATTCCGGAGGTAAAATAGTCCCCCATTCGGATCTCCGGGCGGGGACTACTCAGGAGGATGTCGTTATCAGGAGAAAGAAAACTGGCGTTCTACGGATCGGAGCGTGGAATGTCAGATCCCTTAATCGGGCAGGTAGGTTAGAAAATTTAAAAAGGGAAATGGATAGGTTAAAGTTAGATATAGTGGGAATTAGTGAAGTTCGGTGGCAGGAGGAACAAGACTTCTGGTCAGGTGACTACAGGGTTATAAACACAAAATCAAATAGGGGTAATGCAGGAGTAGGTTTAATAATGAATAGGAAAATAGGAATGCGGGTAAGCTACTACAAACAGCATAGTGAACGCATTATTGTGGCCAAGATAGATACGAAGCCCACACCTACTACAGTAGTACAAGTTTATATGCCAACTAGCTCTGCAGATGATGAAGAAATTGAAGAAATGTACGATGAAATAAAAGAAATTATTCAGATAGTGAAGGGAGACGAAAATTTAATAGTAATGGGTGACTGGAATTCGAGTGTAGGAAAAGGGAGAGAAGGAAACATAGTAGGTGAATATGGATTGGGGCTAAGAAATGAAAGAGGAAGCCGCCTAGTAGAATTTTGCACAGAGCACAACTTAATCATAGCTAACACTTGGTTTAAGAATCATGAAAGAAGGTTGTATACGTGGAACAACCTTGGAGATACTAAAAGGTATCAGATAGATTATATAATGGTAAGACAGAGATTTAGGAACCAGGTTTTAAATTGTAAGACATTTCCAGGGGCAGATGTGGACTCTGACCACAATCTATTGGTTATGACCTGTAGATTAAAACTGAAGAAACTGCAAAAATGTGGGAAATTAAGGAGATGGGACCTGGATAAACTGAAAGAACCAGAGGTTGTACAGAGGTTCAGAGAGAGCATAAGGGAACAATTGACAGGAATAGGGGAAAGAAATACAGTAGAAGAAGAATGGGTAGCTCTGAGGGATGTAGTAGTGAAGGCAGCAGAGGATAAAGTAGGTACAAAGACGAGGGCTGCTAGAAATCCTTGGGTAACAGAAGAAATATTGAATTTAATTGATGAAAGGAGAAAATATAAAAATGCAGTAAATGAAGCAGGCAAAAAGGAATACAAACGTCTCAAAAATGAGATCGACAGGAAGTGCAAAATGGCTAAACAGGGATGGCTAGAGGACAAATGTAAGGATGTAGAAGCTTATCTCACTAGGGGTAAGATAGATACTGCCTACAGGAAAATTAAAGAGACCTTTGGAGAGAAGACAACCACGTGTATGAATATCAAGAGCTCAGATGGCAGCCCAGTTCTAAGCAAAGAAGGGAAGGCAGAAAGGTGGAAGGAGTATATAGAAGGTTTATACAAGGGCGATGAACTTGAGGACAATATTATGGAAATGGAAGAGGATGTAGATGAAGACGAAATGGGAGATACGATACTGCGTGAAGAGTTTGACAGAGCACTGAAAGACCTGAGTCGAAACAAGGCCCCCGGAGTAGACAACATTCCATTAGAACTACTGACGGCCTTGGGACAACCAGTCCTGACAAAACTCTACCAGCTGGTGAGCAAGATGTATGAGACAGGCGAAATACCCTCAGACTTCAAGAAGAATATAATAATTCCAATCCCAAAGAAAGCAGGTGCTGACAGATGTGAAAATTACCGAACTATCAGTTTAATAAGCCACGGCTGCAAAATACTAACGCGAATTCTTTACAGACGAATGGAGAAACTGGTAGATGCAGACCTCGGGGAGGATCAGTTTGGATTCCGTCGAAATGTTGGAACACGTGAGGCAACACTGACCTTACGACTTATCTTAGAAGAAAGATTAAGAAAAGCAAACCTACGTTTCTAGCATTTGTAGACATAGAGAAAGCTTTTGACAATGTTGACTGGAATACCCTTTTTCAAATTCTAAAGGTGGCAGGGGTAAAATACAGGGAGCGAAAGGCTATTTATAATTTGTACAGAAACCAGATGGCAGTAATAAGAGTCGAGGGGCATGAAAGGGAAGCAGTGGTTGGGAAAGGAGTGAGACAGGGTTGTTGCCTCTCCCCGATGTTATTCAATCTGTATATTGAGCAAGCAGTAAAGGAAACAAAAGAAAAATTTGGAGTAGGTATTAAAATTCATGGAGATGAAGTAAAAACTTTGAGGTTCGCCGATGACATTGTAATTCTGTCAGAGACAGCAAAGGACTTGGAAGAGCAGTTGAACGGAATGGACAGTGTCTTGAAAGGAGGATATAAGATGAACATTAACAAAAGCAAAACGAGGATAATGGAATGTAGTCAAATTAAATCGGGTGATGCTGAGGGAATTAGATTAGGAAATGAGACACTTAAAGTAGTAAAGGAGTTTTGCTATTTAGGAAGTAAAATAACTGATGATGGTCGAAGTAGAGAGGATATAAAATGTAGACTGGCAATGGCAAGGAAAGCGTTTCTGAAGAAGAGAAATTTGTTAACATCGAATATAGATTTATGTATCAGGAGGTCGTTTCTGAAAGTATTTGTTTGGAGTGTAGCCATGTATGGAAGTGAAACATGGACGATAACTAGTTTGGACAAGAAGAGAATAGAAGCTTTCGAAATGTGGTGCTACAGAAGAATACTGAAGATAAGGTGGATAGATCACGTAACTAATGAGGAGGTATTGAATAGGATTGGGGAGAAGAGAAGTTTGTGGCACAACTTGACTAGAAGAAGGGATCGGTTGGTAGGACATGTTTTGAGGCATCAAGGGATCACAAATTTAGCATTGGAGGGCAGCGTGGAGTGTAAAAATCGTAGAGGGAGACCGAGAGATGAGTACACTAAGCAGATTCAGAAGGATGTGGGTTGCAGTAGGTACTGGGAGATGAAGCAGCTTGCACAGGATAGAGTAGCATGGAGAGCTGCATCAAACCAGTCTCAGGACTGAAGACAACAACAACAACAACAGAGATATTTAAGCATCCTTCTTGTTCGCCTAATGCAAATTAAACAAGAAGAAGCCCTAATAAAAGACACCATGGGATGTACCTCTGTCATACATTTCACAGTGATTTGAGGGGTTTCTATATAGTTGGTTGGTTGGTTGGTTTAAAAGAGAGGGGATGGAAGGGACCAAACTGCCTGGTCATCGGTCCCTTGTTCCAAATAAAACAATACCTCACGCTTGAGAATCAGATATACGATATGTATAACACAGAACAGAAAGAAAGGAAAAACCACAAGAATGGAGGAAAGGCAATAAATACTAAAAGGAACAAAAGTGGACAAGAAAACAACAGAGAGATACAAGAAACCGTCAGAAGAGAGTAAAACAACAAAGCAGATTACAGTGGCTGGTCGACCACGAAAATAATAAGGAAAAGCCAGCCACTCCGCAACACATTGAAACCTCCCCCATAAATGCACTAGGGTGGAGGACACAGATGGACAAAAGACATGTGCTAAATCTCATATTGAATGATAAAACCCACCCTCACGGATAAAACGTAAAACCAAATCAGCTGATGAGGTGTTGTCTGCTAAAATCGATGATAAGGAAACTAGTAACCGAAGATGAAGTCGCAGGGCAGTGAAAGGAGGACATAGCTGAAGAATACGGGCCACTGTCAACCAGGCGCCCTACCGACACTGAGGTGGGTCTTCACGGCGCAGCAGGTAGTCGTGGGTTGCTCAGGCATGGCCAATGCAGAACCAGCAGAGAAGGAGTTCAAGCGAGAGGCCCTCATCAACGACTTCCACATGTTCGTTGTCCCCTTAATGGCTCGCAGTTTGTTTTAAGTACCGAGATTTTGTCATTCTGTATTCCAAAGCTAAAAAATCTTGCTGCGAAATAACGAAAGCAGGTCAGTTGCAGGGATGCTGATCTCCAGAAGCGGTTTCCGTGTAACATGTTTCGCCAGCCTGTCAGCAGGTTCATTTCCTGGGATTCCGACACGACCAGGGGTCCAGATGAACACCACTGAACGACTGGAACGTTTCAGGGTTTAGATGGACTCCTGGATGGATGCTACCAATGGGTGACGAGGGTAGCACTGGTTAATAGCTTTCAGGCTGCCCAAGGAGTCAGTACATAAAAGAAAAGACTCCCCAGGGCATAAATGGACATACTGAAGTGCTCGAGATCTTGCCACAAGCTCTGCAGTGAATACACTGCAGGCATTGGGTAAGGAATACTATTCAATATGGCCACTGTGAACGTAGGCGAAGCCAACGTGACCATCATCAATCGAGCTGTCTGTGTAAACCAGTTCAGAGCTCTGTAACATGTCAAGATTCGAGGGGAAGTGACAGCGAAGAGCTGCAGGGTTAACAGAGTCCTTAGGGCCACGTGAAAGGTCCAAACGAAGCTGTGGCCTAGGCGTACTCCATGGAGGCGTACGTGAATGGAGGGTAAAGGGAAGGACTCCTGTTCGAAGAGAAGGGACCACACACATACAGTAATCGTTAGCGCTGACCTGGGCTGCGGGTGCAGGAGATGGACTGCCACGGGTGGGAAAAGGAGATGGTAATGTGGATGCTCAGGAGAACTATTAATGCATGCAGCATAACTGGCGTGCAGTTGTGCAAGTGTGACCTGCAGTGGAAGGACCCCGGCATCCACCAGTACATTTGCCACCAGACTCGTCCTAAAAGATCCTGTTACTAGTCGAGCAGCGTATTGGTGCACAGGGTCGAGTAAATGTAACGCTGAGGGCGCTGGTGAACCATAAACCAAACTCCCATAGACAGTTGAGAATTGTACAAGAGCTCTTTAGAGCCGCAGTATCGTAGGGCGATCTGCACCCCAAATGGTGCTGCTCGGGCAATGGAGGATATTGAGGTGCTGCCAGCACTTCCACTTAAGCTGACAAAGATGAGGAAGCTAAGTCAAGCGTTGTAAACCAGTCCTAAGAATCGATATGTCTCCCCTACAGTGAGTGGATCATCATGAAGGTATCGTTCTGGGCCCGGATGTACAGTATAACGCTAACAGAAGTGCATGACACACGTCTCTGCGGGTGAAAACTGGAAGCCGTGGGCTAGAGCCTGTGACTGCGCCTTGTGGATGGTTGCAGTACGAAATGCAGAAATCGCCTGCATACAGAGTTGGTGACACTGAAGGCCCTACAGCTGCTGCTAGACCGTTAATGGCGACTAAAAGGAGATAGACACTCAATAAGGAGCCCTGCAGGACACCATTCTCCAGGATATGGGGAGAACTAAGGGATGCACCAACTTGGACATAGAAAGAACGAAGTGACAGGAAGTTTAGGATAAAAATCGGGAGCAGGCCCTGGGACACCCCACTCATACAATGTGGCAAAGATATGGTGTCGCCAGGTCATGTCGTATGGATTACGTAAGCAAACAAAGACAGCAACCAGGTGCTAGCGTCTGGAAAAGGCTGTTCGGATGGCAGACTCGAGGGATGCCAGATTATCAATGTTAGAGCGACCCTGGCGGATGCCATCCGGACATGGGGCAGGAGACTATGTGACTCCAGGACCCAACTCAACTGTCGAAACACCATACATTCCAGCAGCTTTTATAGAACGTTGGTGAGGTTAGTTGGCCGGTAGCTATCCACGTCAAATGGGTTGTTACCGAGTTTGAGCACAGGCATGATGGTGCTCTCACGACATTGCGATCGAAAGACGCCATCGCACCACATCTTGTTGAAGACAACGAGGAGACGCCTCTTGTAGTCAGACGAGAGATGTTTAATCATCTTATTGTGGATATTATCCCGCACAGGAGCTGTGTCAGGGTAACAGCCAAAGGTGCTGAGAAGATTCCACTCAGTAAATGCGGCGTTATAGGGTTCACTGTGGTGTGTAGTGAACGAGAGAACCCTCTCTTCCATCAGTCGTTTGAGGACGCGAAAGGCTGGGGGATAATTCTCCAATGCAGAGGCGCAAGCATAGTGCTGAGCAAACAGCTCGGCAACTCCGTTTGCGTTGGTAGACAACACGCCATTTATGTGCACACCCATTGATGTCTGAGACCCGAAAAGACGTTTGTCTTGGACCGGAATTGGGAAGGTGACATCAGGCACCTCTCCCTACACTCCGGTTTCTGTCTTTGTATAAGCTGGCGAATGCGGGCATGGAGCCATTTAAAGGCTAAGAGGTGCTGTAGGGATGGGTGCTGCTTATGTCGCTGTAGACCTCGCCGACGCTGTTTAATGAACTCAGCGGCTTCCAGCGACCACCACGGGACTTTCTTTCCCTGGGGTCGCCCCAGAGAACGAGGGATCGTGTTCTCCGCTGCAGAAACTACCGTTTTGGTGACCAGGTCAATCACAACATCGATGGCACCATGTGGGGGAGATTCAGCGGTCACAGCAGAGGTGAAGGCTTCCCAGTCTGCCTTGTCTAAAGCCCATCTGGGTAGGCGTCCATGGGCATGACGCGAGAGGAGTGACAGGAAGATGGGGAAGTGATCACTACCTCACAGGTCGTCATGTGCTCTGCAGTGGATAGATGGCAGGAGTCCTGGGATGCAAATTAATAAATCAATGGCCGAGTAACTACCATGAGGCACACTGAAATGTGTGGCGCCCACAGCATTTAAGAGGCAGAGGTCGAGTTGGGACAGAGAATTTTCGACTCCTCTGCCTCGGCCAGTAAGCATGGTACCACCCCACAAAGGGTTATGACCAATAAAATCTCCCATAAGTAGTAAAGGTTTAGGGCGGTGACCAATCAGAGTAGCCAGGACATTCAGGGGGGAACCAGCACCATCCGGAGGAAGATTTAAGTTGCAGGCAGTTATTTCCTTCATCGTCCTTATCATAACAGCAACAGCTTCAAGAGGAGTTTGAAGGTATACAGGTTCACCACAGACCGAGTTCAAGTCATATACGCAGACACCACCTGACACCATATTATATTCGTTCTGGTTCTTGTAATAGAGCCACAGAGAACAGGGGTTCACACTGCCAGAAACCAGGTTTCCTTGGAGACAATGCAGAAGGCAGGTGCAAAGCTTAACAACTGCCATAGCTCAGACAGGTGGTGGAAAAAACGGCCGCAATTCCAATGGAGGATGGCGTCATTGTTAGTCTGGGAAGGCATGAAGCGCCCAAGGAGGCAAGGTACTTCTCAGGGTCACCTTCTGCCACCGATTGAGTACCTATGCGATAGACATCCATTGTGTCTGAGTGTCAGGCGATATCTAGGTTCTCAGCAGATGCCCGTATCTCCACCACATCCTCAGATGCAGAACTTGTAGGGAGTGTGGTATTGATGCCACAGTAAGGTCTTGGTTCTTGGGTGCCTTCTTCTTTGTTGATTTCTCTCCCTGTTCCTTCATTGTTTATGGCTGGCAGGACTTCATTGGGTCAGTCTGAGGGACTGAGAAGGAGCGTGAAGCCCTACAAACTGCTATCTGTGGTTGCTTCAGCCACATACGGGTATCTGCTTTTCCACTGGTCGGAACCTGGTAAGGGAGTGACCCAAGCGATTCCCTTCCCGGCTAGAGGAGCTGAAGAAGACTTACACTTCTCCACTTGAGAAGTGGGGACTGATGTCCCTGATGCTTTGGGGCGGGGGGGGGGGGGGTGCTGTTCCTAAAGTAGGTGGTGCAGGAGCTACATGGAGGGAAGCGCTTCCCACCATCAAGGGGCAGGTGGAGTCTGACAGCTATGAGAGCCAACTGTACGTGGCAAAACAGGAGATGGTGGGGGCGTAGGTTGAAATCATTAGCACAGGTTGGAGCCTCTCATATTTTCACTTACTCTCAGTGTAGGTCAGGCTGTCCAAGGTCTTGTATTCCATTACCTTCCATTCTTTCTGTAGAATCCTGCAGTCCAGCGAGCAAGGGGAATAGTGCTGTCCGTGGTTGACACAGATTGGAGGCAGGGCACATGGAGTATTGGGCTGGGAAGGACGTCCACAATCTCGAGTGGCGGAGTGGCGGCGCTGGAAGTACAGTGGGAAGACATATGACAAATTTCCGGCATTTAAAACACCGAATTGGGGGAGGGATATATAGCTTGACATCACAGTCGTAGTCCATCACCTTAACCTCAGTGAAGATGAAGGTACCATTGGCAACCTAATTAACCTCAGGCCTCGATGGATGTGCCAGAAAAAGTGAACGCTTCGTCGCTCTAAATTTGCTCACAGCTCGTCATCAGACTGTAAATCAAGGTCCCTATGGAAAATAACACCCTGGACCACATTTAAGCTCTTATGGGGCATGATGGAAACAGAAAATTCCTCCAGCTTGTCACTGACAAGTAATGTCCATGACTGGGCAGAGTGTGCTGTTTTTATTAATACTGACCCAGAGCACGTTTTGTACAAGCCCTCCAAAAAAACTAGTCTTCGTTGACATGAATGATTCCCTATCAGCTCTCGTACAGACAAGGTAGCAGCGCGAATAAGCTTCACTGCCATCCTTAGCCACGCGTTCCTCCCCTGGTGTGGCCAGGGAGGGAAACTATTTGGGGTCATACTTCTCCACATTGAATGGAGCTCTGGAATGCTTAGAGACTTCTGGTGGGTTACCATCAGCATGAGATGACATACCACACTTCATTGTGTGTCATCCGCCCTCATGCCACAATCTCTGACCAAGGGCTCTCTCCTCGGGTGCCACCCAGCCTCAGCAAGGGCCACCTGGCAGGATGGTCATTCCAGGGAATCCTCATGACCCAGTTAGATAGGCATCTACTCCTTGGCTTACATGGAGAGTTAATGGCGCAAGACATCAGCAGAGCGATCCATGAGCTGTCAGGGGGCTACAGCCAACACGGTACATGGTGACCACACCACAACAGACTGGCTACTGTGTTGGATAAGAGATGCAAAGAAGTCCATGGTCATCATCGACACAGAAAGCGGCACTGTATATGGCATGGTGGAAAACGCACCTCGCTCAAAAGAAGGAGAAGGAGCGAGACTGCAATGCAATGATGAGAAAGTGGGCTAAAGATCTCAATGCACGATGGACACGATGCACCATGTAAGGTGCCCTTCCCCAATTAGCTCGCTCCTCAGAAAAAGTTTGGAGAATGGAGGTCAAACCAACACAGAAAATCTGAAACATGTGAGACTCTTTTTAGTCACCTCTTACGACAGCTGGAAATACCTCGGTCCTATTCAGACGCTCTGACCTGCAGGGGGCGTTTATAAATAGACATATTGTAGTGATTATACTATCACGTTATAAATTTTGTTTCGAACCTCTGAAAACATTAAATGCAATTTACATCCAACTAATAATTTAGAGAGAAAAGGAACAGTAACATAGTTTCCTGATATATTCAAGAACTGGATGTTGGAATCTAATTGTATCAGATGTTGATACCATCCCACCGGCCTCACACATTTGGCAACGGAATTGGAAGTTTCCATCATATGTCGACAGCCGTCATGTGGGACCTGGTGGACCCGATGGTGGACGCCTGCTGAACCACACCTCCATAACTCCTTACCATGAGGACACTCTGCCATTGTGATAAGGGGTTCGTGGTGGCAGTCACTCACACCACTCGCACGAACAGATTCTCCGACGTGACACCTTCATCACACTTGCTTCAGGGTGCCCTATCATTGTTGACACTGAAATTGCTGGATTTTTTATCGTGATGCACTGTTTGTAATGAGTCTTCGTACAATTGGAGGTATAAAGGATGATTATAATTAAAATTTCTTCTTGGCAAATTACATACTTGACTTCGGATCAACGGGAGGTACTCTGTGGGTTTTGGTGGGTACGTTTGGGAGTATCAAAATATATCGCATCACTGTTTTTCGAAGGTATTGACTTTAGATGCTTCACGATATTGCATCCCCGACGGAAGGTAGATCTTAATATGTGACAAAGATTTCAAGAACATATGTCTACATATTTCGGAGAAAAAGGGTTTTGATCAGCCAGACAAACTGGCAGGAAGACAGCAGACAGACCACAAAGTCATGCTATAAGAGTTCCGTTTTTACTGACTTCAGTAGGGACACTAAAACAACAATGATAAATCGTTGCTCCCGTTCGTCCTTGTCATGAGTTTACTTGGAGGTTAGTGATGGTTTGAACTACGGTTATGTGAGTCTCGATGACGACAAGGAGTTCTTCAATATATTGAAAACAATAAAAAGCTTCATTCTTACGGTGGTAGCATTGATATCCATATTACACAAGATACATTTTCCGGAAGTCGGAAAGGGAATTTCGGAAAAAAGACTTTGCTGTCGTGTTTACATTTTAAGGCCGACAGTGTGTTTGCTTAACCAGCCGAACATCGGTTTCCTGATCTTCAGTTGTTTTACGCTAATGATTTAACCATCGGAATGGCTATTTCTCTTCAGATAAATGTTGTATAATATGTTTATTTTTCCTTGTCTGTACAATCGTAACACCGACAACAGAAATGAGTTTCAAAAATGGTAGCACATTTGTACGGGAGCGACATTCGATTGTGGAAGAGGAAATCTGGCAGCTAGAACCCCATTTTCATAATCGATATTGATATGTTTACTTAGCTAAACAGATGCGGTATTGGAAAACGGTTTACGAAATCCGGGTTTGAAGGCTCATGCAAACTTTGTACCTGTTACACTCAACTGACTAATACACAAACAACAGCAGGTGCAGTGTCGGTGACCAGAGTCATGCTGGGACGACCGACATTCCTCACCTCAACTGAGGACCACTGACGTCACTAGATCCACCAACTGGCTGCAGCATCGTGAGAGAGTGGAGGAGGAGAGAGTGTAGCAGATGGCGTGCTGCTCCCCCAGCTGCGCTGGTCCTCCCTTCCACAGACAGGCGGCGACCGTCGTTGGCTGCTGCCCTGGAACATTGAGAGAACACCATCACCAGGTGTCCTTCCTCCGCCACGACGACTTGGTAAAGTCAGTCTATACAGACAGCCGCTTTGACTAACTTTATCTGCGATAATGACGAAAAACGATAGAACTCTTGCCAAAATTAACAATTAACTAACTAAAGTTATTACTTGTATTGTCACTCATCAGTTGCAACTAAGAGCGACCTACTGGCTGAGAGGTAACTTTCCAAGTGACACAAGGACATACCTTGCATAAACTAAACCGACAGAATTACATTACAGAAAAACAGAACTAGGATATTACACTCTGCAAGGAGATACATCCTTGTCAGCTCTTAGCCAAAACTTCACAACTAGCAACATTTTCGGCTCTTGGAGCCATAGCATTCGCTCCCAAGTTTCACTTAGTAGCTGAGAAAGAAATCTGTAGCAGGTGGAGCGAGGTTCCAATGATTACCAAAAACCAGTATCTCCTATTTCATTGCATTATATTTATATGCTAAATTTTTAGTTTTTGAGTTGTCTGTCACGGACTGCGAGACACCAGGGTATCGAAATATGTGAAATTTACAACTACATTCTTAATAGCAGCGGGAGGAATGCTTTCCACAGGGTGATATCTGCTATGGACTGACGCGACGTGACATCCTCCGAGAAGCACTCTTGATCTTCAAAGTCCCTAGAAGTATTTACTTAATGCATAACAATTTAAAAGAGCAGACACGATTTGTTCGCCAAAAATAGACAGTAGTGTGAGAATGAGATTCCTACGTAGCTGCGTGCACAAGTATTCATTGCTGGACACACAATAGGGGGAAAGGACTGCCTAACAACCCTACCACAACAAAGGTCAGAATTTAATGGTTGTGGTGATGCTCACGCTGCTAAACACTGCATTTTCGGGCTACAACTAAGTTATTATGTGGCAGGTGTCATTAGAGCAGAGCACAGTTAATAAAGTCATTTCATGTAATAATAAAAAAAATAGACACTCATCTGTTTGTGTTTTCCACTCTGGTCTCGTCGTAAAATCATGGCTAAATCGTTGAAAATCTAGGTGGTGATTCCAAACTCGGATGCAAAGAGGCCTAGGTTTTATCCTGCTATATACAAAAGTTATGTAGACGCGCTTCACAAACCATTCTTGGAGATTACACTTTTGCTAGACAATGGTGATGGAAAAAAATAATCAGCACTCCGAAATTAAGTTACACTTCCTTTTAATTGATTTTATTGGAATATCACACGACAGACTAAACATCACTTCACAATACAAGACATACTTAAAAACATTTTCATCACAGTCACTATTAAAGTTCACATTTTATAAGCTGACTACGTTATGCGTCTTTCCAACACTTTACTTACTCCACGTCCGACTCTCTAACAACTCTCTAACAACTAACTCTTTAACGACTAACTAATAATCGCTTACGCGCCCAAAAGTCAGAGTTACGAGTACGTCAAAGATCATAGTGACAAAAGAAAGAGTACACATAAGAATAATATTATTGCAATATAAACATATCGATGTATCACAAATGAAATCAAATCTGAATGTTGTCTCAGGAATACGTCAACTACTTTGCAGAAACACAGTGGAATATTACTGGTATCGAGAGGTTCAGGTGAGGTGCCGTAATGGTTGCATAATTCAAGTACCATTACAATTGGGAGTAATTTTCTGGTGTTTCTCAACTCCAGCGATCAACTGCTTGACAATAAATAAGTAGTGTAGAGGATGCTGGTTCACTACGAGAGATCGACTTGGGCGGTGCACGTAAGGTCTGCTGTCATTTGGTAGTCTAAAACATACTCAGCCAAATGTGACACAATAAGGGCGAAAGAGATGTTCAGCGTAAAGCGGCTGGAAGGAAGTCTTGTTCATAGCTTTCGAAAGAGTCTACTCCGTTGCAGCAGCACAGCCCCGTGTTGACATATGATACGTCACACACAGATTTTAAAATTGCAGCCACTCTCTGTCTTCAATTGTACAAAGCATCTCATCACGTTCAATTCAATGCTCACTTAGTCATGCCAACTGATGGATGTGTGTCCTTCTATGGGTCAGAATCTTCATGCTTATTGTTAACTCAGTAATCAGTGATGGTTTATGTGGACGTTGGCAATCTCCCTCAGCACCACTAACATTCAGAGTTTGTGCACCTTTGCCAAAGCTTTGTTGCGTACGTTAATATAATTCATTTGTAACCTCATAAAAGTAACAGTAACTTCTTTTCCACAGTTCTTGATTAAAAGCGAACTCCATGCACTTTAACAATGAACGATACTTAATTCTGTCCTCTTATTTCTCTCCACAACTAAATAAGATCCTACTCTCAATATCGATGTAGATACGGAGCCCATATTTGGTATATGGCTTGGTCCCACCAGCTTAAATACTGACGTCCCGTATAAATAAACGTTTCGCAATTTTTTGTTGTATACTTCACATGATCTTATGAGGAGCCATCTGTTCACCGTAAACGTCAGCGGGTTCAGGGCTTAACAGCATTACGGGGATATTCTTAAAACTCAACCGTAACCTGAAATTGAGCAGAGATCTTCCAACATTAAGCCGTCATGCACATATTCAGAATCATTTCCATTTCCGTTTTTCTTTAACACCTTCGAAATTAAGAAACAGAGACGAAACCTTCAGTTTACTCCAGCAGTGCGCACCGAGCAAAGTGTTTCGGGCTCATTAGTCGAAGTTACAGAGTGAGGTGAGCATGCTGGAGTACAGGCAACACGTTTAACGTCTTAGACGCACCACACACATGTAACTGTCTTAATGAAACGCGGCTGCTCTGAAAGGAATGAAAAGAAGAAAAGCCAACTCCCCCTAAGATATTCCAGCACATTTATGGTCATCTTAAGAGCACGCTGCCAAACAGGTCTTTTCAACCAAATCATCAGAGAAGCTAAACTACTAACGAATTGCCAGCAAAGCATCACCGTACCAATCTTGGGTACTGCATGACATAATCTGCCTAGAGATTGGAGGACGTGCTACTTTAGATTAGCTTGTTTGCTGGATACGGCTTCTGTATGCTTGAAGTTCTGTGGTTCACTTCTATTGCTAATCTATAAAAGAGCCTAAGCATGTTTCTAAATTTAATGCAACAGAAAAAAGATGAACATTTATTATTTACTACGAAAGAAGCGAAAACTGTTTGTTAGAGGAGACATATATTCAAAGTGCAATGATAATAAGAAAATAAGTATTTTTAATGCCGACAAAACGCTGGCAGCTCGGATTGTGATGGAGTTCGTCAGAAAGCAGATTACGTCGACAAATTCAGTCGGACCTGTGTGGTGTAGTGCACTTGGAAAGAAGTCTGAAAGACTTCAACGAGTTGAACATTGCATATCACATAGGAAGTTAAATTTTATATTGTAAACAAATGTTTCTTTTTTATATTGAGATTATTTTCAGGCTTCACTGTGAACGTGGTGGCTCTGTCCGCCGTGGCCGTCGCAATTATACGTTTGCTCGATTTACTCTTGATTAACCCAATCGCTGGTTCCCAAGCCTTGCTAAGATTATAGCCAAAGTCACGGTTTATGAGGTCGTCATTGGTGCGAATTTCGATGGCCTCTCTAACAACGCTGTCCCAGTAACTCGATGTCTGTACCTGAATCCTCGTGCGTTCATACTTCATAGCGTGATTTTCCGATAAACAATGTTGAGCGACCGCCGACTTGCTCGGATACATCAGTCTAGTGTGCCTCTGGTGTTCACGGCATTGATACTCACATCGTCTGACCAATATACGACTTGCCACGTTGACACGGAATCTGGTACACGTCGGCCTTCCTCAAACCGAGATTATCTTTGGCGCTCCCCACCAGTGCACGAGTTTTATTCGGAGGACAAAACACAGTTCCGACCCGGCGTTTCTTCAAAATGCGGGCTCTGAAATTGTTGTCTTACCTGCTGACAAAGGCTATGCTACAGTTGTTGTCTCCCATAAGGACTCCATTGATAAGATGCAGAGCCTGCTAAATGACGATTCCTACCGGAAGATCAGAGTTAACCCTACAAAGAATGTGGACAACAAGACGAGGTCGCTTCTCAAGGACGCAGATTTACCGGAGGGTGACGCTAAGAAATTGTTAACCCAAGGTCCGGTACCGCCCATACTATATGGACTCCCGAAGGTTCACAAAGAGGGGATACCATTACGCCCCACTGTCAGCAACATCAGGGCACCTACATATTTGTTGGCCAAATACCGGACTGGAATATTAAGTCATTATGTGGCTAAATGTCCTCATCACATTCGTAATTCCGTGGATTTTGTTAAACGCCTTGATAGCTTCAGGTTGGATGAGACAGATATCATGGTGTGTTTTCACGTCGTTTCCTTGTTTACGAGGGTACCCCTGCGAGAGTAACTAGAATTGATTAGTCAGAAGTTTGACGAGAAGACCACTGAACTTTTTAGGGATGTTTTGTCTTCCACGTATTTTCTTTTTAATGGAGAATACTACGATCAAACTTAGGGAGCCGCCATGGGTAGGTCACTCTCACCGGTGGTAGCGAATTTGTACATGAAGAACTTCGAAGAGGAAGCTCTGTCCTCATCCGAATGGAAACCTACTTGCTTTTTCCGTTAAGTGGACGACACGTTCGTCATCTTTCCACATGGTATGGACAAACTCCTTGACTTCCTTACACATCTAAACTCCATACACCCCAACATCAAATTCACTATGGAGACTGAAACAGAGTGTACATTAACTTTCTTTGACGTCTTGGTCAAGAGAAGGGCTGACGGCACCCTAGGTCATGGGATGTATCGGAAGACAACGCACACTGATCTGTATTTGCACGCAGACAGTCGCCACCACCCTTCACAGACGAACGGGGTACTTAAAACTCTAGTACATAGGGGGCCCACCATCGCTGACGCAGAGAGTCTACCCCAGGAATTGGAATATCTGAGAACTGTAACTCGAAAGAATGGGTTCTCAGAGTCGCAGATTCAACGTGCTCTCCGCCCAACCACTGCAGTTCAACCTGTGGCGATGGATGAAATCACGAGGGAGGAGGAAGGCACTGCGTTTATTCCACATAAAGGGCGAACTCCCGGGGAAAATCGCAGGCAGTTTGAAGAAACACCGGGTTGGAACTGTGCTTTGCCCTCCGAATAAAAGTCGTGCACTGGTGGGGAGCGCCAAAGATGACATCAGTTTGAGGAAGGTCGACATGTACCAGTTTCCGTGTCAATGTGGCAAATCGTATATTGGTCAGACGATGCGTACCGTCGAGGATCGATGCCGTGAACACCAGAGACAAACTCGACTGATGTATCCGAGCAAGTCGGCGGTTGCTGAACATTGTTTGTCGGAAAATCACGCTATGTAGTATGAAGGTACGAGGATTCTGGTACCGACGTCGAGATACTGGAACAGCGTTGTTAGAGAGGCCATCGAAATTCGCACCAAAGACGACCTCACAAACCGTGACTGTGGCTATAATCTTAGCAAGGCTTCGGAACGAGCGATTGGGTTAATCAAGAGTAAATCGAGCAAACGTATAATTGCGACGGCCACGGAGGACAGAGCCATCACTCCGACGTCATCTCAGACGTCCTCCGCTCGGACAGCGGAGGGAGGGCGCCGCGGGCGGAAGGTATTTAAATCGGCCTCCGCCGTGACCGAACCCAGATCCCTATGAGCAGCCATAGCGTACGGATCTCCGTGCCGGCACGTTCACAGGAGCTCAGTCCGTCAGTTCACCTGATGATGGCGACATCTATGATCGCCGAATATTGTGCGCCGGTTTAAGGCGCCATGTCATGGATTGCGCGGCCCTTCCCGCAGGAGGTTCCAGTACCCCTCTGGCATGGGTGCGTGTGTTTTTCTTAGCACAGATTTGATTAAGATGTCCTCAGCAGTTTGGTAGCTTAGAACTTCACACAGACGTTTTTCTACTGTACCTGATGTAGAACAGTGAATTTACCGGTGCACAAAACTTGTGTCAACAGTCTTCATTTATCACGAAGGAGAATCATAACCGTTCTGATAGTGGGAAAAAGTGATCACACATATTAGTGTAAATAAGTTGTACACTTCAGTACCCATCAGTTTAATAGTTAAAGGCAGTTCCCTTCCTCACCACACTATAGGTTATAGGTTGTGACATGAGGGTTGTCGTAATCACTGCCTTCATGGTGAAACGATTCCCTGCTCATTTGACAGAATGGCCGCACGAAACCCGATACAACATAACAAAGTCACCTTGTGACCAAAGTAATGGTACCAGCATGCCTTGCTAAAATATTTTGACATGATTAGGCCCCCTAGGCCAAAATGCAGCTAAAATGCTGAAGATTTACGAAGTGTTCGATACCAGCGTGTTACGGTAAATTACCGTAGCTTTGCATGGAAAGGATAATTTTGCTCCTTCTAAATTCCTTGTTATGTGAAGAAATAATATAACACCAAGTAATTAGTTACTTCAAAAACGTATTTTTGCATAGTGGGTAGCAAATAACATGACACTGATATTGTAGAGATCATTGTTGATACCCATAAGTATCTGTATATTTCAATGTGAACAGGTAACAGTGTGTTTCCAAATAAATCTGTATACATGTAGACCCTATTCTCTATAAGTGTTGGCAAATTGTGAATCTCAGTACCAGATATAAAATTTACTCAAAACTTACAGAATTTCAATAATATAAGACTTTCTAATTATGATGAGAATGACTTAGTTATTTGGGACAACAAATACTTCAGAATTTAAAATAGAATTGAACGTCAATAGACAGGAGAAGAGAAAGAAGCAATTTTCATATATCGATCAGTCAAGAAGCAGTGTGGGGATGCACATGTATCATGTTTGGTCATTTCGTGGTACTGATTTGAGTGAATGTACATATTTGTTTCCCATTTACTACTTGATAGTATGAAGTTGAGGTTGTCTTTGAGTCATTTGGTATCAATGAGTGAAAGCACAGAATACTGATAATGATTCTTTCCAAATGTTACTTGTATTGTAAGTATGTGGCTGTATGTACTTGTATTGTTAGTTTAGAATATCATACAGGATTGAACCCTCCTGGCAGATTAAAACTGTGTGCCGGACCGAGACACGAACTCGGAACCTTTGCCTTCCGCTGGCAAGTCGTCTCCAACTGAAATTTTATATTAATCATTCATTTAGTTTCATTTGTGATTTTGGATATGTTTTTGAAGTTACGTTTGGCTGTAAAGCGTTAAGACAGGTTTTTTACTTATGCACAGAGGTGACTACTTAGCTTGTCACTATATATACAGGAAACATAGATGAATTACGTCGGTTTAAGTTGTATGGAGTGTGCCAAAACATTTGGTGAATGTGATATGATATGCTTTAACTAATTCTTTATCTTTTACATAGTTAGGAAAACATAAGAATTTCCTATGAATAAGAACAGGCCTCTAGGCCAAGTAGCACTGTTTCAATCTTCACTGTTCCATCCTTTATCATTAGTTCATTTTTCCCATTTATCTATCTGACCTATATTTTTCTATTGTGTTTACCGCTGTCCAGCAATCGAATTTAATTTTTTGTGATTCAACATTATATTTCATGTGGCAGAAATCTCATTACATTTGAGTTTACACAAATAACTCAGTCTGCAGCTCTTTAAATATAACAGATTTGTTTATTTAGTTATTTTGTCCGATGCTCAACTGACAAATAACTTGGTTAATTTCAAGTCTACTAATTATTTGGTTGATGTAAGTGGTATTGGTGTATTTTTACGTCTGATAAAACATAAAGTGTAATACCAGCCACACTATACATAACAAGATCGTAATTAATCACCATTTAGGTATCTAAAGCAGGATAGTAAGAATCATTATGTAGGAAAAAGGGTTATGTCAGGTAACACACTTTGAGAACAAAGTCATTCATACTTTAAAGTAATTGTTTATCACCAGAAAAGGATTAATGAGTCAAATGAAACATCCTCCCCCCCCCCCCCCCATAAAAATAAAAACATGAATGTTGCAACTAGTATGTGAATCTGATTATCAGGGTCAAGTTATGTTCAAAATGCAATATTTATGACGTACACATAATTTTGTCTGTGATAAAGCAATAATTACAGAGATGTTGAAGTGCTAAGTTAATGATGAACGTTATTGGGATTTGCAGTTAGCTGTAATGCAAGTGTAGTCTTACGTAATGAAGGTTACTGTGAGATAAGGTTACAATTATATCTTTCGAAAACACACAAACTTTGCGTCATCACAATGATTATACATTGTATTCAACATGATTATAAAGTTTAGAGATTTGCATAACTATTTTAAATGTCACGTTAATTCTGTTAAAATGTTAATGTCTGCATTAGTGATATGCAGTATGTTTTGAATAATTATCCATACATCTACTGAAAATTGTCAGTGATTTATTTAAGCATGGGTTTGTTTATTGACAAGGATGTTATTAATTTGGCAACTGTGAGTGGTTTTGTTTAATGAAAAAAGGTGACATGTATAGTTAGAAATTATTATGTAACAAAAACAGCAGGTTTCTGTGATTATTAATAGAAATACAAATCACTCTCTGCGTGTATGAAACATCGCGAGAGAATGGCATGAATGACTTGGTTGATTCTTTGTTATTGTTGTTGTTGTTGTTATTTCCTGGGCAAGGTTAGTATGAAAGAAAGGAAGTTTTTGGAAAATTCAGCGTAGAAGTCGGAAATTAATAACAAATACTGCACCAATGAAATATCATTAGTCAAGAACGACTAGATAGATTAGACTCATTTTTATCTTTTTGCGTTCGTAGTTCTCAACAACTGGCATCACTCAACAGAGGAAAATCCACTGGACCTGACGGGGTACCAATTCGATTCTACACAGAGTACGCGAAAGAACTTGCTCCTCTTTTAACAGGCGTGTACAGCAAGTCTATAGAGGAACGAAAGGTTCCATATGATTGGAAAAGAGCACAGGTAGTCCCAGTCTTCAAGAAGGGTCGTCGAGCAGGTGAGCAAAACTATAGACCTATATCTCTGACGTCGATCTGTTGTAGAATTTTAGAACATGATTTTTGCTCGCGTATCATGTCGTTTTTGGAAACCCTGAACTACTCTGTAGGAATCAGCATGGATTCCGCAAACAGCGATCGTGTGAGACCCAACTCGCTTTATTTGTTTATGAGACACAGAAAATATTAGATGCAGGCTCCCAGGTAGATGCTATTTTCCTTGACTTCCGGAAGGCGTTCGATACAGTTCCGCACTGTCGCCTGATAAACAAAGTAAGAACCTACGGAATATCAGACCAGCTGTATGGCTGGATTGAAGAGTTTTTAGCAAACAGAACACAGCATGTTGTTCCCAATGGAGAGACGTCTACAGACGTTAAAGTAACCTCTGGCGTGCCACAGGGGAGTGTTATGGGACCATTACTTTTCACAATATATATAAATGACCTAGTAGATAGTGTCGGAAGTTCAATGCGGCTTTTCGCGGATGATGATGTAGTATACAGAGAAGTAGCACCATTAGAAAATTGTAGCGAAATGCAGGAAGATCTGCAGCGGATAGGGACTTGGTGTAGGGAGTGGCAACTGACCCTTAACACAGACAAACTTAATGTAGTGCGATTACATAGAAAGAAGGATCCTTAATTGTATGAGTATATGATAGTGGAGCAAACACTGGTAGCAGTTACTTCTGTAAAATATCTGGGAGAATGCGTACGGAACGATTTGAAGTGGAATGATCATATAAAATTAATTGTTGGTAAGGCGGGTACCAGGTTGAGATTCATTGCGAGAGTCCTTAGAAAATGTAGTCATCAACAAAGGAGGTGGCTTACAAAACACTCGTTCGACCTATACTTGAGTATTGCTCATAAGTGTGGGATCCGTACCAGATCGCGTTGACGGAGGAGATTGAGAAGATCCAAAGAAGAGCGGCGCGTTTCGTCACAGGGTTATTTGATAACTGTGGTAGCGTTACGGAGATGTTTAGCAAACTCAAGTGGCAGACTCTGCAACAGAGGCGCTCTGCATCGCGCTATAGCTTGCTCGCCAGGTTTCGAGAGGGTGCGTTTCTGGATGAGGCATCGAATATATTGCTTCCCCCTACTTATACCTCCCGAGGAGATCACGAATGTAAAATTAGAGAGATTCGAGCGCGCACGGAGGCTTTCAGAAAGTCGTTCTTCCCGCGAACCAATATGCGACTGGAACAGGAAAGGGAGGTAATGACAGTGGGACGTAAAGTGTCCTCCGCCACACGCCGTTTGGTGGCTTGTGGAGTATAAATGTAGATGTAGATGTAGACAAGCTTTGCACGAAAGAAAATGTATGGAAGAGCAACTGGGAAATTGGGAAATTAAACTCAATTCTCGAAGATCATCACTTGAGAACGGCTCGGCTGTTTTGGTTCAATATTTTTTGTAGTGTTCTTAATTGTGAATGGTAATGCTATTTATGGCATAAAAAAGAAAAGAAAAAGATTGCGATCTGTTTGACGGTTGTAATGTCACACGTTTTCATATCAAAAGAGTTATCTATGAAGTTGGATCATGGTTACTGCAAGTCTCGGAAAGTTCTCGACTGGTTCATTTAAAATTTTACATAACACTCTAATATTGTGACTGACATAGATGATAGGTAGTAGATTTTTCTAATATGTGTAATATATAAAGGGGGAATCGTTTTCTCCACAAATCTCGAAAAATTATGTACCGATTTAATTCAGATTCTCACATGATGCTCTGCTGAACATTCAGATGGAAATGGGCGTCGATAGCGCGAGGAGAAGATGGACTGAAAGAGAGAGGAGGAGGAAGCTACTCCCAGAGAGATGGTAGAAGTTGTAGTAGTACGTGTTGCCATAAAGCACGCCTCACTTTCCTTTTACAAGATCGATGAACGATGTTCTTGTGGAAAAAGTAACTTTAATTCGTAGTGGAGTAAAGTGGGTCTACTGTGCCTGGGTTTGTTGGAAATTATGTGCAGATATGGGAAAGAAATCTATGGGCACAATCTAGAAACCGACGACAGATATGTGATTTGGAATGATCAGTGAGGAGCCGCTAGCACTTTGCAGTCGTGTTTTGGGAGTGCTATGGACTTCAAAGACGAAACGGAACAGACGACAATGGTCAGGCACAAAAGAAGTCAGGCACAAAAGAATAATGAATGTCGTTGAAGTCTTCTTGGGCTATCACCCAAGTCAAGGCATCATGTTGCAGCAACGCTTCAACAAATTTGCTACTTGCGATATTCAGGCGAAATGTCGAGTTCGTGTCCTGTCCGGTTCTTTATAGCCTGTTGTCTGAGTCGGCGGTGGCGCCTGTCGCACGCCCCTTGAATGGGTATCTTAGTCGGGTGAGGGGGGGGGGGGGGGGGGAAGGGTGGAGGGGGCAGGAAGATAGTCGCGGCCGATGGTGTTGAGGGCTCCCTGCTAATGCTTTTAGGGGAGCATTGAAACACCGGGTATGAACATGTTGTCTGTAATGGTTTGTTACATGGGTGTTGTTGTGAGTTCATAAGTTACTTGAGAATTGAAGAATTATGGACATTATTTAAATGGAGAAGCTCTCTTGCAGCCTTTGCCTCACTGCAACAGGAAACCGAATCCGCTGTAGATACGTGACACTGCATATCAGGACCACAACATGAAGAGAAAACAAGACGGCGACTCAGAAATTAGGAGAAAAAGGTAACTGTTTGTACTTGGGAACGGGCAAAAACACTCCATATCGCAAGATGTTCACTTAAAGTCAACACACAACAAGGAAATCACCTCATGTGGCGATCGCAACAGGACAGATACGAGAAAATTTTAAATAAGACAGCAATAACAAGAAATAGTAGTAGGAAGTAGATAAGTGATCAATAGCCATATCGTAAGCATATACCTCGTAACGGTACTAATGGCAGCAAACATGTCTGAAGCTAAGGAGATTGTGGCTTTAATTAAGTCTCTACAATTTAGACTGTCACGACCTCTGACTAAAGGAATACCAGCTGGCTGTAGCAACCAGATAAACAACAAATATTATTCACATGTTGCAGTATGTTGACTGTGAAAACCGTTGATTAAAATTTGATGACCGTATAAGTACATTAATAAGGGACCACAGTTTTTATTATGATGAACACTATAAGTTGGAAGATAATGTAGACTATATTGCTACCACAACCAGAAGTATGGAACCTATGGCTTTAGTGGTAATTCTAGATAAACTTAAAGCATTAGTAGAACTAGAGGAACTGTCTCAAAATAGAAAAAGTCAAGCAGATAAACTACATAAGCTGTCCCAAAGTAAAAGAAAAATTTTACACGATTCAGCCACAAAAGTAGACAAAATTCCAAATTAGAGGAAATCTTAGTGAATTGACGTAAGGAGTTCGAAACGAAAATAGTCGAGCATTGTGATATTGTGAGACAAGAAATGAAAAAACAACTAAGAGACAAATAAGAAGATGACAGTTCGAGAAATTATCTCAGACCAGTTATGAAACTATATGCAATCAAATCTTAGAGACTTAAGATGGAGTACAAATATTAGAATTCAATAGTAATGCTATTTAAAATTTCTAGCGACCCAAATACTTTAACTAATTTGGAGAAGTGTCTAGAACGGATAGTATAGCAAAAAGTACACGGAGCCGAAGATACAAACAGAGCTGTCCCAAATTCTGTGGAAGGTATTCCCAATAATAAGGTTGTGTTACAGAAATTATAGAAAGAATTAGAAGACACAGAGCAGTAAATTAAAAGTAAAATAGTTACATCTAGCATATGATTATCGCCAGAATTATTAGAAGAATTACAAACTGCAAAAGGAGTTGTTTGAGATAAACAGTTTCCAAAGTTTAAGCCCGAAAAAGAAGTACATCCAACGTAATTCATAAGAGTAAGTTATCGAGGTAAACCTCAGAAATGGATAATAATTAAAATAATGAATTTTGCACTAGGACATTTACGAGCTGATGCAGCAGGAGGGGAAGAGCTCTTTCAGACGAATTTAAAACATGTGACGATTTCCATGAAAGAATTAAGAGTAAGTATTGGGCCACAAGTTCGTAAAAAAACTGACACTACGCAATCATAGAGGGTGGAATTATTGGTAGTTGGGAGCACCAATGTTAGGCGCCTTATGGTGCCCTTTATGGACATGGCTACTAGGAGGGGAAGAAAGCGAATGTGCACTTCATGTGCATACCGAGAGGAGTCATTGCAGGCGTGGAACAGGTCTTCCTGGTGCTATGAAGAGCTTAGGGTGCAGCCAACTGCAGGTGGTACCAATGACATGTGTTGCTTTGGATGGGATGAAATCATCTTTGGTTTCGAGCGGCTAGCAGAAGTGGTGAAGGTTGCCAACCTTGCATGCGATATGAAAGAGGAGCTCACCATTTGGAGCGTAGTCGACAGGACCGATTGTGGACCTCTGCTAGAGTCGAGTGGAGGGTCTGAATCAGAGGATTGCGACCGTGTAGGTTTCAGGTACCTCGACTTTCGCCATAGGGTGGTTGGGTCACGGCTTCCGATGAATGGATCAGGAGTGGTGTGGGTTCATAAACAAATAGGATTAACAGAGTACATCGTGAAAGTCCAAGGAAGAGCAGGACGTTTAATACCATCGAGAAGGGCAGAGAGTGTCACTGAAATGATACATATTCCGTTTACCGTCGCAGCGGAATCTTCTTAGGAAATTTCAATCACCAACTTCCTCCTTCGAGTGAAAAATATTTTTTTTTTCCTTCCGACCTGCATAGAAAAAGACGATCATCACCAACATTCTCTTCCGAATGCAAAATATTTTTTTTTCATTCCGATCTGCATAGATAGAAACGATCGTTATAATAAAGTCAGGAAGATCAAAGCTCGCACAGAGAGAGATAAGTGCTGCTTTTCGCGCGCGCTGTCCGAGAACGGAATAATAGTGAATTGTTGTTGAGGTGGTTCGGTGAACAGTCTGCCAGGCACTCAAGTGTTATTTGCAGAGTAGCCATGTAGATGTCATTATAGATGTAGATTAGATTCTAAACACTATAATATTTCATGGGATGCACATAAAATGTATACCGAGCGGCATCAGCCTAGATGCAAGTACCTAGATAACCTAGTAGACGAGAAATTTTATAACATTAATACAATAAAAATGATTAAGTCCTCTGGATAATGTACCCTCTTTCCATCTTATAACGAACTATGACTGCCTTGTTCCGACTGGATTGCTTATTTTCTTTGTCTTTAGAATTCTATGAGGCAATTTCTTCCTCTACAGCTATTGTATTTTCTTTGAATTTTCTCCTATTATCTTGGAGAGATTCATGAAGGGTATCTGTTAAGAGGGGTACAGATATACCTACATTTCGAATATTTAAGTATAACGTAATTTTTGTAATTCGTAGGAAGGTAAAGATTTGAGACAAAAATTGAAGCAAATATGAGATTACGACAATTATTAGTTATTTATTTCTACAATCTTTATGAAAATGACCCAACTACTTTTATACATTTTATATGTAGGATTTCGTAGATTCCTCATATAAAGAATAGGTTTGGGTTCATTTATTTTTTCTGAGAGAGGTTAATACAGGAATGAGAAATATGTTTTGCTAAATACAGTAATACCCGTCACATGTTGCGTGTATATAAAATGACGAAGTACTCAAACGGTTGTTAACATCCACAAAGGTGATTAACAAAGACATTAGGACGCATGACAACAACTAAATGACATGTAACGTGTGACTACGAGATCTGTACTGGGTGGGCTAGGATCCGTGTTCGGAGTCTGAGATTGTGAAGCTGTGAGAGTTCGGTCCTTCCGACGTCGCAATCGAGATCCATAGCAGAAGGGGAACCTACGACGGGGGGAGTGGAGAGGGAATCAGTATTTGGACTCAATCTTCTTTTTCTTCTCGATCCTAAAGCACTTATTCTTACACTTCCTTTTCTTTCCTTTCCACTAGGAGTAGAAATCAATTCTTCTTCTTCCCATATGCATATGGTACTACATCGGCAACCATTCTCACAGGAGAAGCTGGTAGATCACGACAGAAATGTCATAGAGAGACAGAGAAAAGCTGTTTCTTTTTATTAAACCTTCAGATCCTCGTGTAAGTTGAGTGGCTGGAGCTTATGGTAGTGATGCCTTCTAAAAATGGGGAGGGTGGGTGGGAGTGCATTGGGAGACAGGACAGAAGGCGCTACAAAGTGACGTAATAATACATGTTAAGTTCTTTATAAGTACTTGTATAGCACAAAGACAGTAACAGTTTGAGACATAGGAAATATAAGAGAAGAAAAAGACGTAAGAAATATTTTATATAGATTTCAAGTAAGATCTCTATGCTGAGAAGGAATCTTCAATATTGTTATAAGTAAAAGCCGTATTGTCAGAGACTAGGAATATTATTGTAAGCACGAAGCTGGAGTATATCCAGATTTCGAGAGCGGTGGGAGAATGAGAGGGTAGATTTACTTAGGAAGAAGGGAACCTATATCTGAGGTCAGGTTTATCCAAAGAAGGAAGGACCTGAGCCATTTTGGTAGGTATGAGAGGGTAGGTTAACCTATGTAAGAGGTAATCTATATATAAGCTCATGTGGAACGAAGGAAGGCAAAACCTGATATTTTTCTATTTTCGATGTTAATCTTTGGCTTACTTATAAGTTTATCCACAATGACCCTAATTGTGTAAGTTATTCCACACGAAACCTTACATGTTAGTGGGGGAATCTGTAATGGTACGTATTACTATAAAGCACAGAAACACGTCTGACTATACGTGAGAAAAATGTTATTTTAATTAGTAGTAGTGTAAAGACGCTCTATTGTGCCCTGGTTTACGTAATCTGGACTGGCCAGCGAGGGCTCACTAACACTCCGTACTCGTGTTTTGGGAGTGGTTTGAACTCCAAAGAAGAAAGGGGACTGACGACAACAGTCAAGCACAAAAGAAAAATGAATGTGGTTGTACAGACACTATGTCATTCTGTCTGGAATCAAGTACGACCTTATTTTTTTGGTGAAGGTCTCAAGCACCATATATGAACAGGATATCTGTAAGACTTTGTTAATTATCAGCTGTTGTGAGTTCGTAATTTGTTTGAATATGGAAGAATTATGGAAACAGTTTTTGTGGTTTCGTAGTGAGTTATTTAAATGTACAAGCTCCCTTATAGCCCTCATCCCACTGCAGTCGGAAACGGAGTCAACGGAGTCTGCGGTTAAATATGTGGCACTGCATAGCATGACCACACCATCAAGAGGAAACCAGATGGTGACCGAGAAATTTGGAAATGAATGGGATCGAGCAGACACTTGGCATCTCGCAGTATATCGATAACGTAAAGTCAAGCCACACCAACAAACAACCACCTCCATGTGCATATTTTATAAAGGAAAGGACATGGAGAGTTGGGAGGAGCAGATTGCCAGGGGGAGGGGAGGAGGTTATGCACATAGAGGGGGGAGGTGGAGGAGATGTATGGAGACAGAAGAGGGACGAGAAGATGTGAAGAAAGAAGAGGGTCGAGGAACTGAGGATGTGTGTGCAATTCCCATACGTATTTAGCAACTGCAAAGCACTGCCTAGTTCCTGGCTGATTAATAATAATTAACGCAGGACTCCTTGAGGTGTCATCCGAGGCACCATTACAGCACAGCAGATTGTTGTGGATATTGTATGCCCCGTTTTATTGCCCTTCTTCGCAAGCCTCCCTCGCCTTACATTTCAGTATGGTTGGGGCTGCCTGTGCCTTCACACGGCCAGAGTTTGTACGGCTGGCTTTGTGCTTGCCAAATCCTAACTTGACGATCTAAATCGTCTGATCTTCCCAATTATTCATATTATGGGAAGTTCCCTCCAGCCAGTTTAGAATTTTGACGATAAATATACCCATTGGACAGAATTCTGCACCAAATCCCACATTATCACATTCAACAGTTCAGCCCATTAATGCCAAGCCGAACAATTGCTTGCATTATGGCAGAAGGTGGACCAACGTGTTATTCAATTTCTCAGTTGGTCGGGTAGTTTCTCTTGAATAAATCATCCAACCTTCCTGAAAGTGTAATCATATGTAAGTCGCAGATAATGAGTTCTTTCCCATTTGGGAAATTCTCTCATGGCGTATCCATTTTTTTCTGTCTTAGTGTGTAATAGTTACATCAAAAGAAGCTAATGTAGCACCTACAGGATTCTGTAGTTCTGAAACTTTAATGATATAGTCATTTGTGCTCTTTATTCAGGAAATCTCATTCCTTGAATTTTTTGGATTATGGGGTTTTTGCATTTGGAGTTGAACTCCCGGCCTTGAGTTAATGCATCTCATTATAATACATTTTCGTGCTAGAATTGTTTAAACATGAACTTGAATTAACTAACGTTATTTCCGTATTTCTTCTCGAAATTTACTCTTGGATCTTGTTCAAGCTCAGTGATGTTGTTTTCTAAAAGAACAACGTCAATGTCTGACATATACATCATTTTTCGTAAATACATAATTACTAACTCATACCTTCTCGATAACTGAATCGTTGGCTTCGTTGTGTTGAGTGCAGAACGACCTGTGTTTGTGTCCTGGTACCTCCTCAAATGTTTTTGAGGTAGTGAGGTGCCTCGTGATCTTAAATGAGAGGTAGCTCAACTGAAGAACTAGCGGTGCTATCAGGATTAATCTGCTCAAAAATGGACTGGAGGGATTGGTGAAACACTGGTCACATGTCCCACGAACACAGACCACTGCGTGTTTGGCATCATAAGGCTAGTCAGAACAAGTCTTAGGCCTAACCTCTGATTAGCGTTTACGTTTTACGTTACCTTAGTCAGCTTTCACCGTCATGGCATTGTTAAGTTTCGTGTTTAAACTGTGAAAATATTTCTCTCTTCAGAAACAGTTTTCTGGTTTCATTAATGGTCATTTATGTTCTTGTGAATGGTTTTATTTGTATGTTTCATACGACAACGTGTTCATGATATTTAATTCTACTGAGTCAGTTGAGTTCTTAATGTGCATTGTGAAGAATTGTATACTACTGTTGACTACCTGTGTCTTACATTGTGCTTGAACCATCTCCTGAATAATTGATATTCTTTTTTACTAAGAGACTTTGGTAGCCATTGCTATGTCTGTAATTTAAGGCTATTCTTGAATTTAAACCATTCATGTGAAAAAATATTTTATAATACTAATGCATAAGAAGTTTCATCTCCAGTCTTCTCTTATTATACTGTATTGGTGAAGTGTTTCGAAAACAAGTGTGCGCCTAAATGATCTGGTGATAAATTACGGCATGAATTAATCGACATTTCATGACATTAAAATATTATAAACGTACTCCCCGAACTTTTTTGAAAATTATCCTTTGCTTTTTATCTATTTACAGTTCTTTGATTCGCAAATTTTACTTTAACACTAAAAATCTCACAATGGGAACGTCGATTTAGCCTAACATCGTTCTAAGGACAATATAAATAATTTATTAAATGATTTCTGCCTAGGTAATGAACCCGAGGGATCAAAAATGTCCTGTGTGACTTAAAAAAACCACAAAATTTACTATGTTTCAAGGGTTATTGTTAATACTTAAATAGTGACGGCTTTGTACATTGACACGTATGAAATAAATGATAAGTAAATGGGGGCTAGAGTTAGGTCTGAATAGCAGCTAAAATACGTATATAATAATTTAGATGTTGAGAAACCGAACATTTTTAAGATCACTTAAAACTGATTAATATGTAGTTTTATCACGATCCATTCAGTGTAAAGGAACTGCAATAAATGAAAAATTAAGTGAAGTTACTATGCCATATTTAAAAATGTTTCTAATTTAACATGTTATACGATGATACATAGTGTGTGTAACAGTGTAACATGTAACATTCAAAAGTCATGAAAGCAGCTTGTGAACGAGAAAGAGACATGGAGGCAGACGAAGGATTCAAACAGATAACGTAATGGTAAGACATATCTTTCGAAAACAGATTTTAAATTCTAAAACATTTCCGTTACCAGATGTATAGTCGGACCATAGTTTATTGCTTATCATCAGCGAATTAAAACTGAAGAAATTGCAGAAATATGGGTTATTAAAGAGATTGGAAATTGATAAGTTGAAAGAAACAGAGGTTACTGCAACGTCCAAAGGGAACATTGATAAACGATTATCTGATACAGGAGTAAGGAACACAATAAAAGACGAATTAGTAGCTTTGACAGACCGTGTATTAAAGACAGAAAATACCCAAATAAGCACAAAAATCCGTGTATACCGTGCCATATATCTAATCTATCTAAGGAAAGGTTAGAATATAAAAAGAGCAAATGATAGGCAGAGAGAAATAAAGACGTCGAAAAACTAAATTTGACAGAAACTGCAAAATGTGAAAGCCGTAATGGCTAGAACAGTAATGCAAGAATCCAGGAGTGTGCCTAACACGGGGAAAGGTTTGGCTAAAACACAAGGAGCGAGAAGATTGCTACAGCTTGTACTAAATCAAGACTACAGTCGAAGGACATGCAAGGGAAGAAGTAGTTCAATTGTAATGAGGCAGTACAACAGCCTGCCCCCTTATGTTATTAATGCTGCATAATGAGTAGGCAGTAAAGGAAACCTAGAAGAAATTTGGAAAAGGAATTTAAGTTCACCGAGAAGAAACGAAAATTTTCAGTTTCGCTAATGATGTTTTAATTTTATCAGAGAGACTTGTGGACCTAGAATAGCACTTTTGTGAACGAGTTGTCTTGGAAATAGGTTGTAAAATTAAAAAAAATTAAATGAAGGATAGTGAGCTGAAGTCTTATTAAATTATGTGAGACTGAAGCAATTAGAATAGCAAATGAGACACTAAAATAAATAGGTGTTTTGCTCTTAGGGCAGAAGAGTAAATAATTAAGATCAAATTATTTAACCTCTAATATTGGTTTAAATGCTAGGAACCGTTTTGTGAAACTATTCATCTGGGTGTAGATTTACGCAGAAATGAAAGACAGAAGAAAAGCAGTTGAAACTTGAAGAGAATACAAACCTTTGAAATATGGTATAACAGGAGAATGTTGAAGATGAGATGGATGGTCCTAATAACTTCTGAAGAGGCGCACAACTTAATTGGGGTAAAAAGAAATGTACAGCCAGATTCAGTAAGTGAAGCACTCATTTGCTACGATAAGTCTTCATGCTTGAAGGAATCATAAAGTTAGTAATAGAGAGAGTGTTGGAAGATAATAGAGGAGACCACGGTTTCGAAGGCAACTAAAAGATGGATGTAGGTTACAGTAGTTATTTGCAAATGAAGAATTTTGCACAGAATAGCGTAACATGGCGAGCTGCATCACATCAGTTTTCAGACTAAGGACTATTACAACAACAATTTATATTCCTTGATTTGCTGAAACTCTATATGATAATACACAGGTCAGGCTGCTTGGGTTCAGTCTGACCTTCTCTGTTTAAACTAATATACTGAACCTATATTGGACGAAATGACTCGTCATAATCTCGTGATGTGCCTGATCTTGTTAAAATTCACACCTGTGCAACGTCGCAGTAAATCATTATGATAAAGAATAATACTGAATACGAAGTGAAAATTTGACTGAAGAAATAGCGTATTAATCTTTTCCGATTGCTTTTTCCTACTTAGAAATAGAGTCGACATTTTTATATAGCTTTTGGTACTTTTAAGGACATTTTGGTTTTGGGTGCGATTACTGATCTCATTACTCATCTTAGTAAAAAATCTGTGCTCCCTCTGGTTGTGTCTAGCGTAGACATCATGTTCAAGTGCCATAACATTTTCAAAATGCTTGCGTAGCATGTAAATGGAACGGGAAATGGGTACCAGCCAAGAATTTTCCTAGCTGGATACGGAAAGACGCCCCAAAGCAACATCCATGCTGACCGTTTCACCAGCTCTCGTCGTTGATCTGGGGCTGGCTCACTTCTCCGTGTTGCAGAAGCTGGCTGGTAAAGACTTGCTACTAATGTTAATTTTTATTAAATGCTTGGAATAACCTTTCGCTTATTAACAGTCAGGATGAGGTCTTACTCTATGGTTGTTTTATTATCTTTCTCAACAAGTGGACATTCACTTGTAGTGAATACAGCAGTCGAATAAAGGAATGTAAGTCAAGTAGAATACAATACCTCTATTTGTCTCTTTAGAATTGGGGTTTGCATTAAACGACATAAGTCCAACATATAAGCTCGCAAATAATCTGGAATTACGCATTAGCTGTATAAAATAGCTGAAATTCATTTTCATTGTACGCATTTGCCAATTAATTTTATGGAATAACCTCCAATAGGAGATTCATAATATGGAACTAAAAACTGCTGAAAACGAAAATCACAAAAGTGTTTTACCAATGCTGGAATTTGCCTACCTCATGATTTTTTTCAAAACAAATGTTTTACTAACATAGGCCACCGTACCTGTACCCAATGTAAGTGGCTGCTAGCAAGAGAGCGTCTCCTACTGCCTACGGGGTAGGCAGCCAGTAATATAGCCTTCAGTATTAAAACTTCACGAGCTCTAAGAAGTCAGTCTCAATAGCATAATCGTTCACAAAGATAATGAAAATTAAGCTAATGGATCACTTAATGCAGACTTTTCAGTAAAGAACAGTTTGACTTTAGGCCTAGAAAATGGTCAACATTTTTGGTTTCACCATTTACATTAGCAGTTCCAGAAAAATCAATTGAAGGAGATCATATAAGTGATATTCCGAGACCCAGCTAAAACATTTGACACAGTTAGCACGCAGTTTTGTAAAGAAAACTTCATGGGAATAGAATCATGTAGACAGTAATAAACATTTTCTATCCCGTCTAGAAAACTGAATGGAAAGCATTGAGACATTTTTAATTATTGAAACATTTAGATGTGTTATGAGGAATCTCCTACAGCAAAAAGAGTAGAAGCAGAGATTCAGTCTATTGGGCCAAGACCATTCCGCAGGTGCGGCTCGTGGTTTCTATACTGGGGAAGGCTGCGGCATTTATTGATCGGAGCCAACATAGACCTCGGGTTTAGCTACAGATTAGTTTGACATAAACAACTAAGAATTCAGGAGGATGGGGGTGGGCAGATCACTCTCTACCCATAATTTTACTTACTGTGTCTTCTATAAT
This sequence comes from Schistocerca gregaria, assembly GCF_023897955.1. Taxonomy (NCBI): domain Eukaryota; kingdom Metazoa; phylum Arthropoda; class Insecta; order Orthoptera; family Acrididae; genus Schistocerca; species Schistocerca gregaria. Next base: position 109,254,905 of record NC_064927.1, read on the forward strand.
CAGGTATTAAATATCATTAGAAGCTAACTTCGAGTTAAAATCTTTGGTTAGTGTTTTTATACACCATCATTACATCTTCTGACACTTTGCAGCAAATCATATGAAAAGACGCGTTTCGGAGAGATCTTTAATGCGATGAATGTTCACTTTGCGGCTGCTTAATATTTATGGTGTTTTCAGTTCTAAACGTAAGGCGTTTGTTGTGGTTACCTCCAAAGCTCCAAATTTACCAGTACGCGTGACGATACTGTGATGTTTTGGTGACGTCAAAGGTCTTGTGCTGTGATTGGGTGGCATGAGCAATCCGTGCAACTACCATGTTAATTCACATGTTTGAGAAGCGAACAGTTCGTATTTAGTGTGTATGATGAAAATATGCATTTATGTGAAATAGCGCACTAAAGATCGCTCCAAAATACGTCAATTTTAGTATAGTTTGTTGTGCTAAAGTACACAAAAAGTGAGACTGTAGGGCAACACACTGTACCGGTACCAAAAGTGATTCATTTCAGAAAATGTCATCACGTTTATGACTGGATAAACATGATACTACCCTTTTTTACTCACTTCACTTAATAGGCCAAATAGGACTTCATATAAAGAAATTACCTCTTATCAATTATGAGTGCACTTTTGCTTACCTCAATTCATTTGTTTATAGACGAAGTCAGCTCGTCTTCCCTTCTGCGCAGAATAATGGTCTATGACTACTTCATTCAAATTTGGCTGATTCAGTAATTCTTTTTCTAGCAAACACATTGCAAGCACAGAAAGTCTGTCCTCATTCATAGTGTTGCGCAAGAATGTTTTCACTCTCTGTAACGTAGAGAAGCACCGTTCTGCCTCTCCAGTCGTCATAGGAAAGGTTACTAATATTTGCAGAAGTTCTACACTTTCAGGAAAAGCTTTAGCCAGATTGTTATCGTAAAGAAAGTTCACAAGGTCAAAGTACCTGACGCCTTCATAAAATCTTTTTGGCTGTACAACATGTTCATCTCATGACGTAGATCTGAAGACTGTAAACTGAACAAATTAAGAGCTATTTTAAGGTCTTTTTCCGGAAAAATAGTTTGATGTTTTGCAAACAACGATGGATGAAACAGCTGTGCAATCGATAAGTGATCATTGGATCTGAATCGTTCTCCGATCTGAGTTGTGATGAGGTCGCAAACGTTTCGTGTACGCACTATTCTTGATTCTGTGAAACGTCCCCGTTTTGCTGTTGGTTCCACCTGTTCCCAGTGATCGTCAGTTTCAAGTGAGGTCCTAATTTGCTGGACAGAATCTGCAAAGTGCGATACATATTCAACAGTTTTCACTGCTTCAATATTCCTCTGCTGCCGTTGATTAAACAGAATGTCAAATGAGGCATAACTGTATTAAAAAAATTGAACCAGCAGAAGAAATCTTCGTTTTGCAGGAAACCCTTCAGTCCCGTGGCCTTGTTTATTGTCTTGTAATCACTGGCATCATCATCAATAATTCTTTCTAGGCACTCAACAACTTCCTTTTGGTATGTGTACACAGTAGTTACGCTCCGTGATTTAAAATTCCATCTGATGGACAGGTAGGAATACGCTTCTTCACTACCACGTCAAGAATGGCTGAACGGCTAGAAGACAGAAAAAAAGGTGGAAATTCCTTTCAAGTAAGCACTGTCTAATAGGCACATAATGTCCAGTGTCCCTAGCATTGAATTCTCAATGAAACTATTTAAATGTTTTTCACTGGAATTATTTTTTTTAATCTTTGCGTCAAAATTCTTGAAGTCAGTGATACTAGCTTCAGTCCAGGCACTATCAGTACTAATTTTAAGAAGACAGGCGAAACAGAAAAATGCATTTTTCACTTCACAACCACACAACCACTCACTGCATCGTACATTGCTCTATTAAAACAGCGTTTGTATCCTTGCGTAGATTTGCACTGTTTCTGTTCTTGATTGATCGTTAGATCGGGTCTGGGTGCACCAAGTTCTTTCACTTTCATCCTATTTCTGTGTTCCAAGTTTTTGCCTATTATATTGCACACTGAATTCATAATGCACTCGCGGTATGTCAGAGATATTCACAAGCAAGTAAAACACACCAAAATCTTGCAAAATACACTCCGAAAAAGAAACTTACTAATATCACACGGTATCAACAAAATCAGTCAGCATCAGAAAGCAAGGAAAGTAAAGTAAGGGGACAAATTTCGGGCGCTTTGTCCTCTAATCACTTATGAAACTCTCGCTAGATGGCAGTACTGTTATGTTACTGTAGTCTAGTGCACTGTGGCGGGATATTTGTAACCTTAGTAGAGATGTGCAGAGATGTGCAGAGACAGAGGTTGGATAGCGAAATTTCGGCCACTCTACATTCCTTTATTACATAGATAGTGGAACGTGAAAAACGTGTGGTGGTTTGTACGACACCCTTAGGTTGAAAGCTCTGAGCCTTCGAGTCGCCCATAAACAGCAGTACTACGTAGAAGCCACGCCCCCAAACCGCTGCTACATGCAGCTTACGAACGTTGCAAGGCGCAGCCTAAACACTACTATCCGTTCAGAAAACATCTATCAATAAAAACAGTTCCAAAAACGTTGACCGTCGTTCTTTTAATCGGAATGGGAAATATGCGAAATTCGCCTGTTAAATTAAATTATGTAAACGGAGTCCAGATCATTATATATTTGCCGTGTGAGGTGATACACCCCATCAGACTAAAAAATGTATCAAACTTTGGAGCATAAAAAATAATTAGTTACATCTGTCACTTAACACAACTGTACTTCATAGTACTGCTTAATATTTTGAGGGAGAGCATGCACAGCAGAGATACTGCTGGCCGTAACATAGAAAAATATGAAAAAAAATTCAGACACAAACCTTCATCAGACTGATGCTGAGGTATTATACATTCACTATCTTGAATGGGAGGCTGACAGAATAGATGAAGTTTGCTTCCTTTAGCATTTGGAACTGTAAAGAAAAAGGTGATGGTGTGGCAATGGACTTCCTTTTCTATTACAATCAATCGTCGCATTATCCTTTTGGTCATCAGTGAAGTTTGTCTACAATAGAGAAGCATAAGAAAAGAAATATAGCTTCATAATCTAACAGCAGGTATAAGCACAACAGAAGCAAAGAGAGAGAAACGTAACAAGGGAACGTCTGAAAACTGTTGTGTTTCCAGCCATGAAGACAGTAGCTATAAACTGATGAACACATAGTAAAAACACCTGGAAACACTAATAGTAGATAAATCAAATATGGAAATATTTATCTACTATTGAAAACAAATCATAGCGTTTCAGGTTGGGGTGTCAAGTTTTCTGAATCAAATTGAGTGAGCCGGAGTAGAGCATCTGGAGCATTGCAAGAGGGAATCCACACATTTAAGACATTAGTGGTAAGAGCACACACGTAACTGTCTTATTGAATCGCACGTGTACTAACAATGCATGTTGAAGAGTGTAAATAGGAAGTTCTTTATGATGCTGTTCTAGTGGTCTTCAGTCCAGAGACTAATTTGATGCAGCTCCCCATGCTACTCTATCATATGCAAGATTCTTCATCATCCAGTACCTACTGCAACCTACATCGTTCTGAATCCCATACTAAATTGGTGATCCCTTGATGCCTAAGAACATGTCCTACCAACCGATCCCTTCTTCTAGTCAAATTGTGCCACCAATTTCTCTTCTCCCCAATTCTATTCAATACCTCGCCATTAGTTATGTGATCTACCCATCTAATCTTCAGCATTCTTCTGTAGCACCACATTTCGAAAGCTTCTATTCTCTTCTTGTCCAAACTACACTCCTGGAAATTGAAATAAGAACACCGTGAAATCATTGTCCCAGGAAGGGGAAACTTTATTGACACATTCCTGGGGTCAGATACATCACATGATCACACTGACAGAACGACAGGCACGTAGACACAGGCAACAGAGCATGCACAATGTCGGTACTAGTACACTGTATATCCACCTTTCGCAGCAATGCAGGCTGCTATTCTCCCATGGAGACGATCGTAGAGATGCTGAATGTAGTCCTGTGGAACGGCTTGCCATGCCATTTCCACCTGGCGCCTCAGTTGGACCAGCGTTCGTGCTGGACGTGCAGACCGCGTGAGACGACGCTTCATCCAGTCCCAAACATGCTCAATGGGGGACAGATCCGGAGATCTTGCTGGCCAGGGTAGTTGACTTACACCTTCTAGAGCACGTTGGGTGGCACGGGATATATGCGGACGTGCATTGTCCTGTTGGAACAGCAAGTTCCCTTGCCGGTCTAGGAATGGTAGAACGATGGGTTCGATGACGGTTTGGATGTACCGTGCACTATTCAGGGTCCCCTCGACGATCACCAGAGGTGTACGGCCAGTGTAGGAGATCGCTCCCCACACCATGATGCCGGGTGTTGGCCCTGTGTGCCTCGGTCGTATGCAGTCCTGATTGTGGCGCTCACCTGCACTGCGCCAAACACGCATATGACCATCATTGGCACCAAGGCAGAAGCGACTCTCATCGCTGAAGACGACACGTCTCCATTCGTTCCTCCATTCGCGCCTGTCGCGACACCACTGGAGGCGGGCTGCACGATGTTGGTGCGTGAGCGGAAGACGGCCTAACGGTGTGCGGGACCGTAGCCCAGCTTCATGGAGACGGCTGCGAATGGTCCTCGCCGATACCCCAGGAGCAACAGCGTCCCTAATTTGCTGGGAAGTGGCGGTGCGGTCCCCTACGGCACTGCGTAGGATCCTACGGTCTTAACGTGCATCCGTGCGTCGCTGGGGTCCTGTCCCAGGTCGACGGGCACGTGCACCTTCCGCCGACCACTGGCGACAACATCGATATACTGTGGAGACCTCACGCCCCACGTGCTGAGCAATTCGGCGGTACGTCCACCCTGCCTCCCTCATGCCCACTATACGCCCTCGCTCAAAGTCCGTCAACTGCACATACGGTTCACGTCCACGCTGTCGCGTCCTGCTACCAGTGTTAAAGACTGCTATGGAGCACCGTATGCCACGGCAAACTGGCTGACACTGTCGGCGGCGGTGCACAAATGCTGCGCAGCTAGCGCCATTCGACGGACAACACCGCGGTTCCTAGTGTGTCCGCTGTGCCGTGCGTGTGATCATTGCTTGTACAGCCCTCTCGCAGTGTCCGGAGCAAGTATGGTGGGTCTGACACACCGGTGTCAATGTGTTCTTTTTTCCATTTCCAGGAGTGTATTTACCGTCCACGATTCACTTCCATACATGGATAAACTCCATACAAATACTTTAACAAAAGACTTCCTGACACTTAAATCTATACTCGACGTTAACAAATTTTTCTTCTTCAGAAACGCTTTCCTTTCCTTATCGTAAATGACTGTAGTTTATTCAAAGTAAAAAATGAGCAAGCCGGACGCTGTAGTGGAGCCATTCTAGGCCCTTCAGTCCGGAACCGCGCTGCTGCTACGGTCACTATGGTCGCAGGCTCGAATCCTGCCCTGGGCATGATGATGTGTGTGATGTCCTTAGGTTAGTTAGGTTTAAGTAGTCCTAAATCTAGGTGACTGATAACGTCAGTTGTTAAGTCCCATAGTGCTTAGAGCCATTTTTGAACAGTGCGCAAACAATTTCAATAACTCAACGCTAGATAACTATCCAAATTGTCATGAAAATTATAACAACTAAAAATTAGAAAGTGATGAGGTATTTCCAAAAGACGCAGAGCTGTATGAAGGTGCCTGTTCGACAACTACCCATTTCACGTTTATTATAGACGCTTCTTCACGTTTATCTGACAAGAATACTGATCGCTGTGCGAAGTTTTTGCAATGGTAGAAACACAGAACCGTTGTGGCATTTGTCAAAACACCAGAAAATAATCCCCATCAGTTGTTAATAAACAGACTTCATAATGCTATAGAGCCTTTCAGAATACCTCACCACCATTGGCTTCTCATTAGAAATGATTTTGTAAGATAATTTTATTGGTTATTGAGTGTTGTGTGTTGTCATTGTTATTATCAATGTCTCTGTGCTGTGGTTGTCATCCACAGAAAGTTGTTTGTATGAATTCAGACTCTGACTACTGGGAATTTCAACCGTGTTATGAACGATGTTGTAGATGCCACTTCATGACATCAGTCATTGATAGTTTAATCAAGACACGCGTTTTTGAGGACGAAACACTGATGATTAAAAATGAGTTCACATCATTGTAGGTTCCAGAAATATTTTTAACTACTGACTCGCTGTTGTTGCTGTAGTTGTGGTCTTCAGTCCTAAGACTGGTTTGATGCAGTTCTTCATGCAACTCTATCCTGTGCAAGCTTCTTCATCTTCCAGTACCTACTGCAGCCTCCATCCTACTGAATCTGCTTAGTGTATTCATCTCTTCCCTCTACGATTTTTTCCCTCCACGCTACCCTCCAATACTAAATTGGTGATCTCTCTATGTCACAGAACATGTCCTACCTACTGATCCCTTCTTCTAGTAAAGGCGTGCCCTTCCACCTACAGAATTTGAAGTAGAGTGTTCCAGTCAACATTGTCAAGGGTTTTCTCTAAGTTTACAGTTGCTAGAAACGTAGGTTTGTCTTTCCTTAACCTATTTTGTATGACAAGTCTTGGAGTCAGTATTGCCTCACGTGTTTCAACATTTCTACGGAATTCAAACTGATCTTCCCCGAAGTCGGCTTCTACTAGTTTTTCCATTCGTCTGTAAAGAATTCGTGTTAGTATATAGCAGCCGTGGCTTATTAAACTGATAGTTCAGTAATTTTCACATCTGTCTACACCTGCTTTCTTTGGGATTTGAATTATTATATTCTTCTTAAGGTCTGAGGGTATTTCACCTGTCAGGACTGGCTCTCCCAAGGCTGTCAGTAGTTCTAATGGAATGTTGTCTACTCTCAGGGCCTTGTTTCGACTTAGGTCTTTCATTGCTCTGTCAAACTCTTCACACAGCATCATATCTCCCATTTCTTCTACATCTACATCCTCTTCCATTTGCATTATATTGTCCTCAAGAACATCGTCCTTGTATAGACTCTCTATATACTCCTTACAACTTTCATCTTTCCCTTCTTTGCTTATACCTGTGTTTTCATCTGAGCTCTTGGTATTCATGCATGTGGTTCTCTTTTCTCCAAAGGTCTCTCTAATTTTCCTGTAGGCAGTATATGTGGTACACCTAGTGATCTACGCCTCTACATCCTTATATTTGTCCCCTAGCCATCCCTGCTTAGCCATTTTGCACTTCCTGACGATCCAATTATGAAAATTTTGTATTCCTTTTTGCCTGCTTCACTTGCTTCATTTTTGTATTTTCTCCTTTCATTAAGTAAATTCAGTATCTCTTCTGTTACCCAAGGATTTGTACGAGCCCTCGTTTTTTTACCTACTTGACCCTCTGCTGCCTTCACTATTTCACCTCTCAAAGTTACCCATTCTTCTTCTACTGTATTTCTTTCCCCCATTCTTGTCAATCTTTTCATAATTATCTTCTTGAAACTCTCAGATTTTTCAGGTCCCATCTCCTTATATTCCCACCTTCTTGCAATTTCTTCAGCTTTAATCTACAGTTCATAAGCAATAGATTGTGGTCAGGGTCCACATCTGCCCCTGGAAATGTTTAAAACCTGGATCCTATATCTCTGTCATACCATTATATAATCTATCTGGAACCTTTCACTATCTCCAGGCTTCTTCCATCTATACAACCTTCATTTATGGTTCTTGAACCATTAAGTTATGTTTTGTGCGGCTCCCTCTTTCATTCCTTACCCCCATTCCATATTCTCCTACTACGTTTCGTTCTCTTCCTTTTCCTACTATAGAATTCAAGTCACGTATGACTATTAAATTTTCGTTCCCCTTCACAATCTGAATAATTTCTTTTATCTCATCAACAATCTTAGCCATTTGCGGAACTAGTCGGCATATAAACTTGTACTACTGTGGTAGGGGTGGTCTTCGTATCTGTCTCGGCCACAATAAAGCGTTCACTATGCTGTTTGTAGTAGCTTACCCGCATTCCTATTTTTTATTCATTATTAAACCTACTCCTGCACTACCCCTGTTTGATTCTGTATTTATAACTCCGTATTCACCTAACCAGAAGTCTCGCTCCTCCTGAGACCGAACTTCACTAATTCCCACTATATCTAACTTTAACCTATCCATTGCCCTTTTCAAATTTTCTAACCTACCTACCCGATTAAGGGATCTGACATTCCACGTTCCTACCCGTGGAACACAGTTTTCTTTCTCCTCATAACAACGTCCTCTTGAGTAGTACCTGCCCGGAGGTCCGAATAGGGGACTATTTTACCTCTGGAATATCTTACCAAAGAGAACGCCATCTTCATTTAACCATACAGTAAAGCTGCATGCCCTCGGGAAAAATTAGGGTTGTAAATTACGGCTGTAGTTTCCCCTTGCTTTAAGCCGTTTGAAGTACCACCACAGCAAGGCCGCTTTGGTTAGTGTTACAAGGCCAGATCAGTCATCATCTAGACTGTTGCCCCTGAAACTGCTGAAAAGGCTGCTGACCCTCTTCAGGAACCACACTTTTGTCTGGACTCTCAACAGATACCCCTCTGTTGTGGTTGAACCGACGGTACGGCTACCTGAATCGGTGAGGCACCCAAGCTACCCCACCATCGGCAAGGTCCATGGTTCATGGGTGTGGGGGGGTGGGGGGGTTGAGTGTTAGACTTCTATAAAATGGAATATTTTGGAAGAATGTGGAACCTAGACATGCCTACGACTGCAAAAATTGTAGCGAAATAAGGTTTAAAATCTTACCTGCACAGATCTACATGAAGAAAAAGAAAATTGACTCCAGCTATATTTGAATGCTCATGCTTTACATCCTAAACTGTCGGCCTATCCACTCAGCCATTGAAACAGATGTAAAACCCTCATCGTCTTGGTAATTCTACCAACATGAAGTCTGTATATTTCAACCATTTATGAGTGCTAAAATAATGATTTTCAAAATAAATGATACATTTAGTTAAATTGCGTTGAAGCTTGACGTGTACTGTATTCTAACTATTATATTGTTTCTATTTCACGATGTAAACACGGACCCGAATCTGCACAGAAATGTTTCAAATGGCTCTAAGCACCATGGGACATAAGAGTTGAGGTCATGAATTCCTTAGAATTTAGAACTACTTAAACCTAACTAACTCACGGACATCACATACATGCAAGATTCGAACCTGCGACCGCAGCAGCAGTGCGGTTCCGGTCTGAAGGGCATAGAACCGCTCGGTCACAGCAGCTGGCTAGTTGCACAGACTGTCTGAGTTGTGAACAGTGGTACTTCAGAACTTGGGCATGTGCAATACTCTGTTCTTGGACACTAAATTATTTGGGCTGGGCAATCTTTTTGCCTCTCACTGTACTCAGATACTGCAATCATTTGCAGTGGGTGTAAACTGACCATGTATTCCCAAGTTATAGTTTCACAAGTAAAACTGTATTGCTCTGCCATCAGTTGGTGACAGGCAGCACCACTTTTCGAGCTAAATAAAGGGATGCTGTGCTGATGCATCGCAAGATTTTTGTTGGGAAGTGTGTAAGAAAAAAACGGAAAAAAGGAAAGTGTTCTTGTGCAAGGAGAAAAATTTATAACATGTTATGTAAAGATATTTAGAAGGCTACTAAATGGGAAATGTAATCATGGTATTTTATGAAACACAATGTAGCACTGTGATTGAATATTGTCTAATGGATAAAGCAGTACTGGTTCAAATTATGCAAAATCGTTTGACTGTTTTTCATAGTTCGTTGAAGCACGATAAGCGTTCTCACATCAATGCACATGCATTCATCATTGTAAGGATAAAAGTGCACAAGCTTGGTTTTGAATCAGTCTCCCACCCACTCTGTTTCCCAGATTTGACAACATGGAACTTTTTCTCTACTTCCTAAAGTCAAAATGTGGAATAAACTCTTCACAATTCCTCCGGAATTTGAAATGGACATTATGAAATCAAAGGTGCTTTTCGTTGCGGCGGAGGCTTCTATCGAAATTTCAGTCAACAATTTTCTACTCGGAATGCGAAAATCATTTGTTGACGCCGAATTACATAGCCAGGAACGATCATCATAATAAA